>NC_060130.1:12858170-14179123 GCF_021461395.2 Schistocerca americana | reverse complement strand
CTGTGTTTCATCGTCAATAAGAAGGTCCAAGGGATACAGTAAACCTGAAGTGAAGCATCGGAATCTATAACTAGTGTCACAGGAATGGTCAGTAGGAAGAGTCAGTCTTCTTGTCCTTAAGTCGGCATTGTGCTTTTTGTATTTAATTCCGATGCAATTTCTGTGTTTCATCGTCAATAAGAAGGTCCAAGGAATACAGTAAACCTGAAGTGAAGCATCGGAATCTTTTACTAGTGTCACAGGAATGGTTCAAAACATAGTCAGTAAGAAGTGTCGGTCTTCATGTACTTAAGTCGGCATTGTGCCTTTTGTATTTAATTCCGATGTAATTTCTGTGTTTCATCGTCAATAAGAAGGTCCAAGGGATACAGTAAACCTGAAGTGAAGCATCGGAATCTATAACTAGTGTCACAGGAATGGTCAGTAGGAAGAGTCAGTCTTCTTGCCCTTAAGTCGGCATTGTGCCTTTTGTATTTAATTCCGATGCAATTTCTGTGTTTCATCGTCAATAAGAAGGTCCAAGGGATACAGTAAACCTGATGTGAAGCATCGGAATCTATAACTAGTGTCACAGGAATGGTTCAAAACATAGACAGTAAGAAGTGTCGGTCTTCATGTACTTAAGTCGGCATTGTGCGTTTTGTATTTAATTCCGATGCAATTTCTGTGTTTCATCGTCAATAAGAAGGCCCAAGGGATACAGTAAACCTGAAGTCAAGCATCGGAATCAATAACTAGTGTCACAGGAATGGTCAGTAAGAAGAGTCAGTCTTCTTGTCCTTAAGTCGGCATTGTGCCTTTTGTATATAATTCCGATGCAATGTCTGTGTTTCATCGTCAATAAGAAGGTCCAAGGGATACAGTAATCCTGAAGTGAAGCATCGGAATCTATAACTAGTGTTACAGGAATGGTTCAAAACATAGTCAGTAAGAAGTGTCGGTCGTCATGTACTTAAGTCGGCATTGTGCCTATTGTACTTAATTCCGATGAAATTTCAGTGTTTCATCGTCACTAAGATGGTCCAAGGGATACAGTAAACCTGAAGTGAAGCATCGGAATTTATAACTAGTGTTACAGGAATGGTTCAAAACTTAGACGGTAAGAAGTGTAGGTCTTCATGTACGTAAGTCGGCATTGTGCCTTTTGTATTTAATTCCGATGCAATTTCTGTGTTTCATCGTCAATAAGAAGGTCCAAGGGATACAGTAAACCTGAAGTGAAGCATCGGAATCTATAACTAGTGTTACAGGAATGGTTGAAAACATTGTCAGTAAGAAGTGTCGGTCTTCATAAACTAAAGTCGGCATTGTGCCTTTTGTATTTAATTCCGGAGCAATTTCTGTGTTTCATCGTCAATAAGAAGGTTCAAGGGATACAGTAAACCTGGAGTGAAGCATTGGAATCTTCAACTGGTGTCCCAGGAATGGTTCAAAACATAGTCAGTAAGAAGTGTCGGTCTTCATGTACCTAAGTCGGCATTGTGCCTTTGTATTTAATTCCGATGCAATTTCTGTGTTTCATTGTCAATAAGAAGGTCCAAGGGATACAGTAAACCTGAAGTGAAGCATCGGAATCTATAACTAGTTTCACAGGAATGGTTCAAAACATAGTCAGAAAGAAGTGTCGGTCTTCATGTACTTAAGTCGGCATTGTGCCTTTTGTATTTAAATTCGATGCTATTTCTGTGTTTCATCGTCAATAAGAAGGTCCAAGGGATACAGTAAACCTGAAGTGATGCATCGGAATCAATAACTAGTTTCACAGGGATGGTCAGTAGGAAGAGTCAGTCTCCTTGTCCTTAAGTCGGCATTGTGCCTTTTGTATTTAATTCCGATGCAATTTATGTGTTTCCTCGTCAATAAGAAGGTCCCAGGGATACAGCAAGCATGAAGTGAAGCATCGGAATCTATAACTAGTGTTACAGGAATCGTTCAAAGCATAGTCAGTAAGAAGTGTCGGTCTTCATGTACTTGAGTCGCCGTGTGCCTTTTGTATTTAATTCCGGTGCAATTTCTGTGTTTCATTGTCAAAAAGAATGTCCAAGGGATACAGTAAACCTGGATTGAAGCATCGGAATCTATAACTAGTGTCACAGGAATGGTTCAAAACATTGTCAGTAAGAAGTGTCGGTCTTCATAAACTAAAGTCGGCATTGTGCCTTTTGTATTTAATTCCGGAGCAATTTCTGTGTTTCATCGTCAATAAGAAGGTCCAAGGGATACAGTAAACCTGAAGTGAAGCATCGGAATCTATAACTAGTGTTACAGGAATGGTTCAAAACATAGTCAGTAAGAAGTGTCGGTCTTCATGTACCTAAGTCGGCATTGTGCCTTTGTATTTAATTCCGATGCAATTTCTGTGTTTCATTGTCAAAAAGAAGGTCCAAGGGATACAGTAAACCTGGATTGAAGCATCGGAATCTATAACTAGTGTCACAGGAATGGTTCAAAACATAGTCGGAAAGAAGTGTCGGTCTTCATATACTTAAGTCGGCATTGTGCGTTTTGTATTTAATTCCGATGCAATTTCTGTGTTTCATCGTCAATAAGAAGGTCCAAGGGATACAGTAAACCTGAAGTGAAACGTCGGAATCAATAACTAGTGTCACAGGAATGGTCAGTAGGAAGAGTCAGTCTTCTTGCCCGTAAGTCGGCATTGTGCCTTTTGTATTTAATTCCGGAGCAATTTCTGTGTTTCATCGTCAATAAGAAGGTCCAAGGGATACAGTAAACCTGGAGTGAAGCATCGGAATCTATAGCTAGTGTCACAGGAATGGTTAAAAACATTGTCAGTACGAAGTGTCTGTCTTCATGTACTTAAGTCGGCATTGTGCCTTTTGTATTTAATTCCGTTGCAATTTCTGTGTTTCATCGTCAATAAGAAGGTCCAAGGGATACAGTAAACCTGAAGTGAAGCATCGGAATCTATAACTAGTGTCACAGGAATGGTCAGTAGGAAGAGTCAGTCTTCTTGCCCTTAAGTCGGCATTGTGCTTTTTGTATTTAATTCCGATGCAATTTCTGTGTTTCATCGTCAATAAGAAGGTCCAAGGGATACAGAAAACCTGATGTGAAGCATCGCAATCTGTAACTAGTGTCACAGAAACGGTTCAAAACATAGTCAGTAAGAAGTATCGGTCTTCATGTACTTAAGTCGGCATTGTGCCTTTTGTATTTAATTCTCATGCAATTTCTGTGTTTCATCGTCGGCAAAAAGGTCCAAGGGATACAGTAAACCTGAAGTGAAGCATCGGAATCTATAACTAGTGTCACAGGAATGGTTCAAAACATAGTCAGTAAGATGTGTCGGTCTTCATGTACTTAAGTCGGCATTGTGCCTTTTGTATTTAATTCCGATGCAATTTCTGTGTTTCATCGTCAATAAGAGGGTCCAAGGGATACAGTAAACCTGAAGTGAAGCATCGGAATCTATAACTAATGTCACAGGAATGGTCAGTAACAAGAGTCAGTCTTCTTGTCCTTAAGTCGGCATTGTGCCTTTTGTATTTAATTCCGATGCAATTTCTGTGTTTCATCGTCAATAAGAAGGTCCAAGGGATACAGTAAACGTGAAGTGAAGCATCGGAATCTATAACTAGTGTTGCAGGAATGGTTCAAAACATAGTCAGTAAGAAGTGTCGGTCGTCATGTACTTAAGTCGGCATTGTGCCCATTGTATTTAATTCCGATGCAATTTCAGTGTTTCATCGTCACTAAGATGGTCCGAGGGATACAGTAAACCTGAAGTGAAGCATCGGAATTTATAACTAGTGTAACAGGAATGGTTCAAAACATAGACGGTAAGAAGTGTAGGTCTTCATGTACGTAAGTCGGCATTGTGCCTTTTGTATTTAAATCCGATGCAATTTCTGTGTTTCATCGTCAATAAGAAGGTCCAAGGGATACAGTAAACCTGAAGTGAAGCATCGGAATCTATAACTAGTGACACAGGAATGGTTCAAAACATAGTCAGAAAGAAGTGACGGTCTTCATGTACTTAAGTCGGTATTGTGCCTTTTGTATTTCAATCCGATGCTATTTCTGTGTTTCATCGTCAATACGAAGGTCCAAGGGATACAGTAAACCTGAAGTGATGCATCGGAATCTATAACTAGTTTCACAGGAATGGTCATTAGGAAGAGTCAGTCTTCTTGTCCTTAAGTCGGCATTGTGCCTTTTGTATTTAATTCCGATGCAATTTCTGTGTTTCATCGTCAATAAGAGGGTCCAAGGGATACAGTAAACCTGAAGTGAAGCATCGGAATCTATAACTAGTGTCACAGGAATGGTCAGTAGGAAGAGTCAGTCTTCTTGCCCTTTAGTCGGCATTGTGCCTTTTGTATTTAATTCCGATGCAATTTCTGTATTTCATCGTCAATAAGAAGGTCCAAGGGATACAGTAAACCTGAAGTGAAGCATCGGAATCTATAACTAGTGTTACAGGAATGGTTCAAAACATTGTCAGTAAGAAGTGTCGGTCTTCATAAACTAAAGTCGGCATTGTGCCTTTTGTATTTAATTCCGAAGCAATTTCTGTGTTTCATCGTCAATAAGAAGGTTCAAGGTATACAGTAAACCTGGAGTGAAGCATCGGAATCTTCAACTGGTGTCCCAGGAATGGTTCAAAACATAGTCAGTAAGAAGTATCGGTCCTCATGAACCTAAGTCGGCATTGTGCCTTTGTATTTAATTCCGATGCAATTTCTGTGTTTCATCGTCAATAAGAAGGTCCAAGGGATACAGTAAACCTGAAGTGAAGCATCGGAATCTATAACTAGTGTCACAGGAATGGTTCAAAACATAGTCAGAAAGAAGTGTCGGTCTTCATGTACTTAAGTCGGCATTGTGCCTTTTGTATTTAAATCCGATGCTATTTCTGTGTTTCATCGTCAATACGAAGGTCCAAGGGATACAGTAAACATGAAGTGATGCATCGGAATCTATAACTAGTTTCACAGGAATTGTCAGTAGGAAGAGTCAGTCTTCTTGTCCTTAAGTCGGCATTGTGCCTTTTGTATTTAATTCCGATGCAATTTATGTGTTTCCTCGTCAATAAGAAGGTCCAAGGGATACAATAAGCATGAAGTGAAGCATCGGAATCTATAACTAGTGTTACAGGAATCGTTCAAACATAGTCAGTAAGAAGTGTCGGTCTTCATGTACCTGAGTCGCCGTGTGCCTTTTGTATTTAATTCCGGTGCAATGTCTGTGTTTCATTGTCAATAAGCAGGTCCAAGGGATACAGTAAACCTGAAGTGAACCATCAGAATCAATAACTAGTGTTACAGGAATGGTTCAAACCATACTCAGTAAGAAGTGTCGGTCTTCATGTACTTAAGTCGGCATTGTGCCCTTTGTATGTAATTCCGATGCTATTTCTGTGTTTCATCGTCAATAAGAATGTATAAGGGATACAGTAAACCTGGAGTGAAGCATCGGAATCTATAGCTAGTGTCACAGGAATGGTTAAAAACATTGTCAGTACGAAGTGTCGGTCTTCATGTACTTAAGTCGGCATTGTGCCTTTTGTATTTAATTCCGATGCAATTTCTGCGTTTCATCGTCAATAAGAAGGTCCAAGGGATACAGTAAACCTGAAGTGAAGCATCGGAATCTATAACTAGTGTCACAGGAATGATCAGTAGGAAGAGTCAGTCTTCTTGTCCTTAAGTCGGCATTGCGCTTTTTGTATTTAATTCCGATGCAATTTCTGTGTTTCATCGTCAATAAGAAGGTCCAAGGGATACGGTACACCTGATGTGAAGCATCGCAATCTGTAACTAGTGTCACAGGAATGGTTCAAAACATACTCAGTAAGAAGTGTCGGTCTTCATGTACTTAAGTCGGCATTGTGCATTTTGTATTTAATTCCCATGCAATTTCTGTGTTTCATCGTCGGTAAAAAGGTCCAAGGGATACAGTAAACCTGAAGTGAAGCATCGGAATCTATAACTAGTGTCACAGGAATGGTCAGTAGAAAGAGTCAGTCTTCTTGCCCTTAAGTCGGCATTGTGCCTTTTGTATTTAATTCCGATGCATTTTCTGTGTTTCATCGTCAATAAGAAGGTCCAAGGGATACAGTAAACCTGAAGTGAAGCATCGGAATCTATAACTAGTGTCACAGGAATGGTTCAAAACATAGTCAGTAAGAAGTGTCGGTCTTCATGTACATAAGTCGGCATTGTGCCTTTTGTATTTAATTCCGATGCAATTTCTATGTTTCATCGTCACTAAGATGGTCCAAGGGATACAGTAAACCTGAAGTGAAGCATCGGAATCTGTAACTAGTGTTACAGGAATGGTTAAAAACATAGTCAGTAAGAAGTGTCAGTCTTCATGTACTTAAGTCGGCATTGTGCCTTTTGTATTTAATTCCGATGCAACTTCTGTGTTTCATCGTCATTAAGAAGGTCCAAGGGATACAATAAACCTGAAGTGAAGCATCGGAATCTATAACTAGTGTCACAGAAAGGGTCAGTAGGAAGAGTCAGTCTTCTTGTCCTTAAGTCGGCATTGTGCTTTTTGTATTTAATTCCGATGCATTTTCTGTGTTTCATCGTAAACAAGAAGGTCCAAGCGATACAGTAAACCTGAAGTGAAGCATCGGAATCTATAACTAGTGTTACAGGAATGGTTCAAAACATAGACAGTAAGAAGTGTCGGTCTTCATACACTTAAGTCGGCATTGTGCCATTTGTATTTAATTCCGAAGCAATGTCTGTGTTTCATCGTCAATAAGAAGGTCCAAGGGATACAGTAAACCTGGAGTGAAGCATCAGAATCTATTACTGGTGTCCCAGGAATGGTTCAAAGCATAGTCAGTAAGAAGTGTCCGTCTTCATGTACCTAACTCGGCATTGTGCCTTTTGTATTTAATTCCGATGCAATTTCTGTGTTTCATCGTCAATAAGAAGGTACAAGGGATACAGTAAACCTGAAGTGAACCATCAGAATCCGTAACTAGTGTTACAGGAATGGTTCATAGCATACTCAGTAAGAAGTGTCGGTCTACATGTACATAAGTCGGCATTGTGCCATTTGTATTTAATTCCGATGCAATTTCTGTGTTTCATCGTCAATAAGAAGGTCCAAGGGATACAGTAATCCTGAAGTGAACCATCAGAATCAATAACTAGTGTTACAGGAATGGTTCATAGCATACTCAGTAAGAAGTGTCGGTCTTCATGTGCATAAGACGGCTTTGTGCCTTTTGTATGTAATTCCGATGCAATTTCTGTGTTTCATCGTCAATAAGAGGGTCCAAGGGATACAGTAAACCTGAAGTGAAGCATCGGAATCTATAACTAGTGTCACAGGAATGGTCAGTAGGAAGAGTCAGTCTTCTTGTCCTTAAGTCGGCATTGTGCTTTTTGTATTTAATTCCGATGCAATTTCTGTGTTTCATCATCAATAAGAAGGTCCAAGGGATACAGTAAACTGAAGTGAAGCATCGGAATCTATAACTAGTGTCACAGGAATGGTTCAAAACATAGTCAGTAAGAAGTGTCGGTCTTCATGTACTTACGTCGACATTGTGCCTTTTGTATTTAATTCCGATGCAATTTCTGTGTTTCATCGTCAATAAGAAGGTCCAAGGGATACAGTAAACCTGAAGTGAAGCATCGGAATCTATAACTAGTGTCGCAGGAATGGTCAGTAACAAGAGTCAGTCTTCTTTTCCTTAAGTCGGCATTGTGCCTTTTGTATTTAATTCCGATGCAATTTCTGTGTTTCATCGTCAATAAGAAAGTCCTAGGGATACAGTAAACCTGAAGTGAAGCATCGGAATCTATAACTAGTGTTACAGGAATGGTTCAAAACATAGTCAGGAAGAAGTGTCGGTCTTCATGTACATAAGTCGGCATTGTGCCTTTTGTATTTAATTCCGATGCAATTTCTATGTTTCATCGTCACTAAGATGGTCCAAGGGATACAGTAAACCTGATGTGAAGCATCGGAATCTGTAACTAGTGTTACAGGAATGGTTCAAAACATAGTCAGTAAGAAGTGTCGGTCTTCATGTACTTATGTCGGCATTGTGCCTTTTGTATTTAATTCCGATGCTATTTCTGTGTTTCATCGTCAATAAGAAGGTCCAAGGGATACAGTAAACCTGAAGTGATGCATCGGAATCTATAACTAGTTTCACAGGAATGGTCAGTAGAAGAGTCAGTCTTCTTGTTCCTAATTCAGAATTGTGCCTTTTGTATTTTATTCCGATGCAATTTATGTGTTTCTTCGGCAAGAAGAAGGTCCAAGGGATACAGTAAGCATGAAGTGAAGCATCGGAATCTATAACTAGTGTCACAGGAATCGTTCAAACATAGTCAGTAAGAAGTGTCGGTCTTCATGTACCTGAGTCGCCGTGTGCCTTTTGTATTTAATTCCGGTGCAATGTCTGTGTTTCATTGTCAATAAGCAGGTCCAAGGGATACAGTAAACCTGAGTTGAAGCATCGGAATCTATAACTAGTGTCACAGGAATGGTTCAAAACATAGTCAATAAGAAGTGTCGGTCTTCATGTACTTAAGTCGGCATTGTGCCTTTTGTATTTAATTCCGATGCAATTTCTGTGTTTCATCGTCAATAAGAAGGTCCAAGGGATACAGTAAACCTGAAGTGAAGCATCGGTATCTATAACTAGTGTCTCAGTAAGGGTCAGTAGGAAGAGTCAGTCTTCTTGTCCTTAAGTCGGCATTGTGCCTTTTGTATTTAATTCCGATGCAATTTCTGTGTTTCATCGTAAATAAGAAGGTCCAAGCGATACAGTAAACCTGAAGTGAAGCATCGGAATCTATAACTAGTGTTACAGGAATGGTTCAAATCATAGTCAGTAAGATGTGTCGGTTTTCATAAACTTAAATCGGCACTGTGCCTTTTGTATTTAATTCCGAAGCAATTTCTGTGTTTCATTGTCAATAAGAAGGTCCAAGGGATACAGTTAACCTGGAGTGAAGCATCGGAATCTATAACTGGTGTCCCAGGAATGGTTCAAAACGTAGTCATTAACAAGTGTCGGTCTTCATGTACCTAAGTCGGCATTGTGCCTTTTGTATTTAATTCCGATGCAATTTCTGTGTTTCATCGTCAATAAGAATGTCCAAGGATACAGTAAACCTGAAGTGATGCATCGGAATCTATAACTAGTGTCACAGGAATGGTTCAAAACATAGACAGTAAGAAGAGTCAGTCTTCTTTTACTTAAGTCGGCATTGTGCCTTTTCTATTTAATTCCGATGCAATTTCAGTGTTTCATCGTCAATAAGAAGGTCAGAGGGATACAGTAAACCTGAAGTGAAGCATCGGAATCTATAACTAGTGTCACAGGAATGGTTCAAAACATAGTCAGTAAGAAGAGTCAACCTTCTTGTAATTAAGTCGGCATTGTGCCTTTTGTATTTAATTCCGATGCAATTTCTGTGTTTCATCATCAATCAGAAGGTCAGAGGGATACAGTAAACCTGAAGTGAAGAATCGGAATCTATAACTAGTGTCACATGAACGGTTCAAAACATAGTCAGTAAGAAGAGTCACTCTTTTTGTACTTAAGTCCTCATTGTGCCTTTTGTATTTAATTCCGATGCAATTTCTGTGTTTAATCGTCAATAAGAAGGTCAAAGGGATGCAGTAAACCTGAACTGAAGCATCGGAATCTCTAACTAGTAACACAGGATTGGTTCAAAGCATAGACAGTAAGAGGAGTCTGTCTCCTTGTACTTAAGTCGGCATTGTGCCTTTTGTATTTAATTCCGATGCAATTTCTGTGTTTCACCGTCAATACGAAGGTCCAACGGATGCAGTAAACCTGAAGTGAAGCATCGGAATCTATAACTAGTGTCACAGGAATGGTCAGTAGGAAGAGTCAGTCTTCTTGTCCTTAAGTCGGCATTGTGCCTTTTGTATTTAATTCCGATGCAATTTGTGTGTTTCATCGTCAATAAGAAGGTCAGAGGGATACAGTAAACCTGAAGTGAAGCATCGGAATCTATAACTAGTGTTACAGGAATGGTTCAAAACTTAGTCAGTAAGAAGTGTCGGTCTTCGTGTACTTAAGTCGGCATTGTGCCTTTTGTATTTAATTCCGATGGAATTACTGTGTTACATCGTCAATAAGAAGGTCCAAGGGATACAGTAAACCTGAAGTGAAGCATCGGAATCTATAACTAGTGTCACAGGAATGGTCAGTCGGAAGAGTCAGTTATCTCGTCCTTAAGTCAGCATTGTGCCTTTTGTATTTAATTCCGATGCACTCTCTGTCTTTCATCGTCAATAAGAAGGTCCAAGGGATACAGTAAACCTGAAGTGAAGCATCGGAATCTATAACTAGTGTTACAGAAATGGTTCAAAAGATAGTCAGTAAGAAGTGTCGGTCTTCATGTACTTAAGTTGGCATTGTGCCTTTTGTATTTAATTCCGATGCAATTTCTGTGTTTCATCGTCAATAAGAAAGTCCTAGGGATACAGTAAACCTGAAGTGAAGCATCGGAATCTATAACTAGTGTTACAGGAATGGTTCAAAACATAGTCAGGAAGAAGTGTCGGTCTTCATGTACATAAGTCGGCATTGTGCCTTTTGTATTTAATTCCGATGCAATTTCTATGTTTCATCGTCACTAAGATGGTCCAAGGGATACAGTAAACCTGATGTGAAGCATCGGAATCTGTAACTAGTGTTACAGGAATGGTTCAAAACATAGTCAGTAAGAAGTGTCGGTCTTCATGTACTTATGTCGGCATTGTGCCTTTTGTATTTAATTCCGATGCTATTTCTGTGTTTCATCGTCAATAAGAAGGTCCAAGGGATACAGTAAACCTGAAGTGATGCATCGGAATCTATAACTAGTTTCACAGGAATGGTCAGTAGAAGAGTCAGTCTTCTTGTTCCTAATTCAGAATTGTGCCTTTTGTATTTTATTCCGATGCAATTTATGTGTTTCTTCGGCAAGAAGAAGGTCCAAGGGATACAGTAAGCATGAAGTGAAGCATCGGAATCTATAACTAGTGTCACAGGAATCGTTCAAACATAGTCAGTAAGAAGTGTCGGTCTTCATGTACCTGAGTCGCCGTGTGCCTTTTGTATTTAATTCCGGTGCAATGTCTGTGTTTCATTGTCAATAAGCAGGTCCAAGGGATACAGTAAACCTGAGTTGAAGCATCGGAATCTATAACTAGTGTCACAGGAATGGTTCAAAACATAGTCAATAAGAAGTGTCGGTCTTCATGTACTTAAGTCGGCATTGTGCCTTTTGTATTTAATTCCGATGCAATTTCTGTGTTTCATCGTCAATAAGAAGGTCCAAGGGATACAGTAAACCTGAAGTGAAGCATCGGTATCTATAACTAGTGTCTCAGTAAGGGTCAGTAGGAAGAGTCAGTCTTCTTGTCCTTAAGTCGGCATTGTGCCTTTTGTATTTAATTCCGATGCAATTTCTGTGTTTCATCGTAAATAAGAAGGTCCAAGCGATACAGTGAACCTGAAGTGAAGCATCGGAATCTATAACTAGTGTCACAGGAATGGTTCAAAACATACTCAGTAAGAAGTGTCGGTCTTCATGTACTTAAGTCGGCATTGTGCATTTTGTATTTAATTCCCATGCAATTTCTGTGTTTCATCGTCGGTAAAAAGGTCCAAGGGATACAGTAAACCTGAAGTGAAGCATCGGAATCTATAACTAGTGTCACAGGAATGGTCAGTAGAAAGAGTCAGTCTTCTTGCCCTTAAGTCGGCATTGTGCCTTTTGTATTTAATTCCGATGCATTTTCTGTGTTTCATCGTCAATAAGAAGGTCCAAGGGATACAGTAAACCTGAAGTGAAGCATCGGAATCTATAACTAGTGTCACAGGAATGGTTCAAAACATAGTCAGTAAGAAGTGTCGGTCTTCATGTACATAAGTCGGCATTGTGCCTTTTGTATTTAATTCCGATGCAATTTCTATGTTTCATCGTCACTAAGATGGTCCAAGGGATACAGTAAACCTGAAGTGAAGCATCGGAATCTGTAACTAGTGTTACAGGAATGGTTAAAAACATAGTCAGTAAGAAGTGTCAGTCTTCATGTACTTAAGTCGGCATTGTGCCTTTTGTATTTAATTCCGATGCAATTTCTGTGTTTCATCGTCATTAAGAAGGTCCAAGGGATACAATAAACCTGAAGTGAAGCATCGGAATCTATAACTAGTGTCACAGAAAGGGTCAGTAGGAAGAGTCAGTCTTCTTGTCCTTAAGTCGGCATTGTGCTTTTTGTATTTAATTCCGATGCAATTTCTGTGTTTCATCGTAAACAAGAAGGTCCAAGCGATACAGTAAACCTGAAGTGAAGCATCGGAATCTATAACTAGTGTTACAGGAATGGTTCAAAACATAGACAGTAAGAAGTGTCGGTCTTCATACACTTAAGTCGGCATTGTGCCTTTTGTATTTAATTCCGAAGCAATGTCTGTGTTTCATCGTCAATAAGAAGGTCCAAGGGATACAGTAAACCTGGAGTGAAGCATCAGAATCTATAACTGGTGTCCCAGGAATGGTTCAAAGCATAGTCAGTAAGAAGTGTCCGTCTTCATGTACCTAACTCGGCATTGTGCCTTTTGTATTTAATTCCGATGCAATTTCTGTGTTTCATCGTCAATAAGAAGGTACAAGGGATACAGTAAACCTGAAGTGAACCATCAGAATCTGTAACTAGTGTTACAGGAATGGTTCATAGCATACTCAGTAAGAAGTGTCGGTCTACATGTACATAAGTCGGCATTGTGCCATTTGTATTTAATTCCGATGCAATTTCTGTGTTTCATCGTCAATAAGAAGGTCCAAGGGATACAGTAATCCTGAAGTGAACCATCAGAATCAATAACTAGTGTTACAGGAATGGTTCATAGCATACTCAGTAAGAAGTGTCGGTCTTCATGTGCATAAGACGGCTTTGTGCCTTTTGTATGTAATTCCGATGCAATTTCTGTGTTTCATCGTCAATAAGAGGGTCCAAGGGATACAGTAAACCTGAAGTGAAGCATCGGAATCTATAACTAGTGTCACAGGAATGGTCAGTAGGAAGAGTCAGTCTTCTTGTCCTTAAGTCGGCATTGTGCTTTTTGTATTTAATTCCGATGCAATTTCTGTGTTTCATCATCAATAAGAAGGTCCAAGGGATACAGTAAACTGAAGTGAAGCATCGGAATCTATAACTAGTGTCACAGGAATGGTTCAAAACATAGTCAGTAAGAAGTGTCGGTCTTCATGTACTTACGTCGACATTGTGCCTTTTGTATTTAATTCCGATGCAATTTCTGTGTTTCATCGTCAATAAGAAGGTCCAAGGGATACAGTAAACCTGAAGTGAAGCATCGGAATCTATAACTAGTGTCGCAGGAATGGTCAGTAACAAGAGTCAGTCTTCTTTTCCTTAAGTCGGCATTGTGCCTTTTGTATTTAATTCCGATGCAATTTCTGTGTTTCATCGTCAATAAGAAAGTCCTAGGGATACAGTAAACCTGAAGTGAAGCATCGGAATCTATAACTAGTGTTACAGGAATGGTTCAAAACATAGTCAGGAAGAAGTGTCGGTCTTCATGTACATAAGTCGGCATTGTGCCTTTTGTATTTAATTCCGATGCAATTTCTATGTTTCATCGTCACTAAGATGGTCCAAGGGATACAGTAAACCTGATGTGAAGCATCGGAATCTGTAACTAGTGTTACAGGAATGGTTCAAAACATAGTCAGTAAGAAGTGTCGGTCTTCATGTACTTATGTCGGCATTGTGCCTTTTGTATTTAATTCCGATGCTATTTCTGTGTTTCATCGTCAATAAGAAGGTCCAAGGGATACAGTAAACCTGAAGTGATGCATCGGAATCTATAACTAGTTTCACAGGAATGGTCAGTAGAAGAGTCAGTCTTCTTGTTCCTAATTCAGAATTGTGCCTTTTGTATTTTATTCCGATGCAATTTATGTGTTTCTTCGGCAAGAAGAAGGTCCAAGGGATACAGTAAGCATGAAGTGAAGCATCGGAATCTATAACTAGTGTCACAGGAATCGTTCAAACATAGTCAGTAAGAAGTGTCGGTCTTCATGTACCTGAGTCGCCGTGTGCCTTTTGTATTTAATTCCGGTGCAATGTCTGTGTTTCATTGTCAATAAGCAGGTCCAAGGGATACAGTAAACCTGAGTTGAAGCATCGGAATCTATAACTAGTGTCACAGGAATGGTTCAAAACATAGTCAATAAGAAGTGTCGGTCTTCATGTACTTAAGTCGGCATTGTGCCTTTTGTATTTAATTCCGATGCAATTTCTGTGTTTCATCGTCAATAAGAAGGTCCAAGGGATACAGTAAACCTGAAGTGAAGCATCGGTATCTATAACTAGTGTCTCAGTAAGGGTCAGTAGGAAGAGTCAGTCTTCTTGTCCTTAAGTCGGCATTGTGCCTTTTGTATTTAATTCCGATGCAATTTCTGTGTTTCATCGTAAATAAGAAGGTCCAAGCGATACGGTAAACCTGAAGTGAAGCATCGGAATCTATAACTAGTGTTACAGGAATGGTTCAAATCATAGTCAGTAAGATGTGTCGGTTTTCATAAACTTAAATCGGCACTGTGCCTTTTGTATTTAATTCCGAAGCAATTTCTGTGTTTCATTGTCAATAAGAAGGTCCAAGGGATACAGTTAACCTGGAGTGAAGCATCGGAATCTATAACTGGTGTCCCAGGAATGGTTCAAAACGTAGTCATTAACAAGTGTCGGTCTTCATGTACCTAAGTCGGCATTGTGCCTTTTGTATTTAATTCCGATGCAATTTCTGTGTTTCATCGTCAATAAGAATGTCCAAGGATACAGTAAACCTGAAGTGATGCATCGGAATCTATAACTAGTGTCACAGGAATGGTTCAAAACATAGACAGTAAGAAGAGTCAGTCTTCTTTTACTTAAGTCGGCATTGTGCCTTTTCTATTTAATTCCGATGCAATTTCAGTGTTTCATCGTCAATAAGAAGGTCAGAGGGATACAGTAAACCTGAAGTGAAGCATCGGAATCTATAACTAGTGTCACAGGAATGGTTCAAAACATAGTCAGTAAGAAGAGTCAACCTTCTTGTAATTAAGTCGGCATTGTGCCTTTTGTATTTAATTCCGATGCAATTTCTGTGTTTCATCATCAATCAGAAGGTCAGAGGGATACAGTAAACCTGAAGTGAAGAATCGGAATCTATAACTAGTGTCACATGAACGGTTCAAAACATAGTCAGTAAGAAGAGTCACTCTTTTTGTACTTAAGTCCTCATTGTGCCTTTTGTATTTAATTCCGATGCAATTTCTGTGTTTAATCGTCAATAAGAAGGTCAAAGGGATGCAGTAAACCTGAACTGAAGCATCGGAATCTCTAACTAGTAACACAGGATTGGTTCAAAGCATAGACAGTAAGAGGAGTCTGTCTCCTTGTACTTAAGTCGGCATTGTGCCTTTTGTATTTAATTCCGATGCAATTTCTGTGTTTCACCGTCAATACGAAGGTCCAACGGATGCAGTAAACCTGAAGTGAAGCATCGGAATCTATAACTAGTGTCACAGGAATGGTCAGTAGGAAGAGTCAGTCTTCTTGTCCTTAAGTCGGCATTGTGCCTTTTGTATTTAATTCCGATGCAATTTGTGTGTTTCATCGTCAATAAGAAGGTCAGAGGGATACAGTAAACCTGAAGTGAAGCATCGGAATCTATAACTAGTGTTACAGGAATGGTTCAAAACTTAGTCAGTAAGAAGTGTCGGTCTTCGTGTACTTAAGTCGGCATTGTGCCTTTTGTATTTAATTCCGATGGAATTACTGTGTTACATCGTCAATAAGAAGGTCCAAGGGATACAGTAAACCTGAAGTGAAGCATCGGAATCTATAACTAGTGTCACAGGAATGGTCAGTCGGAAGAGTCAGTTATCTCGTCCTTAAGTCAGCATTGTGCCTTTTGTATTTAATTCCGATGCACTCTCTGTCTTTCATCGTCAATAAGAAGGTCCAAGGGATACAGTAAACCTGAAGTGAAGCATCGGAATCTATAACTAGTGTTACAGAAATGGTTCAAAAGATAGTCAGTAAGAAGTGTCGGTCTTCATGTACTTAAGTTGGCATTGTGCCTTTTGTATTTAATTCCGATGCAATTTCTGTGTTTCATCGTCAATAAGAAAGTCCTAGGGATACAGTAAACCTGAAGTGAAGCATCGGAATCTATAACTAGTGTTACAGGAATGGTTCAAAACATAGTCAGGAAGAAGTGTCGGTCTTCATGTACATAAGTCGGCATTGTGCCTTTTGTATTTAATTCCGATGCAATTTCTATGTTTCATCGTCACTAAGATGGTCCAAGGGATACAGTAAACCTGATGTGAAGCATCGGAATCTGTAACTAGTGTTACAGGAATGGTTCAAAACATAGTCAGTAAGAAGTGTCGTTCTTCATGTACTTATGTCGGCATTGTGCCTTTTGTATTTAATTCCGATGCTATTTCTGTGTTTCATCGTCAATAAGAAGGTCCAAGGGATACAGTAAACCTGAAGTGATGCATCGGAATCTATAACTAGTTTCACAGGAATGGTCAGTAGAAGAGTCAGTCTTCTTGTTCCTAATTCAGAATTGTGCCTTTTGTATTTTATTCCGATGCAATTTATGTGTTTCTTCGGCAAGAAGAAGGTCCAAGGGATACAGTAAGCATGAAGTGAAGCATCGGAATCTATAACTAGTGTCACAGGAATCGTTCAAACATAGTCAGTAAGAAGTGTCGGTCTTCATGTACCTGAGTCGCCGTGTGCCTTTTGTATTTAATTCCGGTGCAATGTCTGTGTTTCATTGTCAATAAGCAGGTCCAAGGGATACAGTAAACCTGAGTTGAAGCATCGGAATCTATAACTAGTGTCACAGGAATGGTTCAAAACATAGTCAATAAGAAGTGTCGGTCTTCATGTACTTAAGTCGGCATTGTGCCTTTTGTATTTAATTCCGATGCAATTTCTGTGTTTCATCGTCAATAAGAAGGTCCAAGGGATACAGTAAACCTGAAGTGAAGCATCGGTATCTATAACTAGTGTCTCAGTAATAGTCAGTAGGAAGAGTCAGTCTTCTTGTCCTTAAGTCGGCATTGTGCCTTTTGTATTTAATTCCGATGCAATTTCTGTGTTTCATCGTAAATAAGAAGGTCCAAGCGATACAGTGAACCTGAAGTGAAGCATCGGAATCTATAACTAGTGTTACAGGAATGGTTCAAATCATAGTCAGTAAGATGTGTCGGTTTTCATAAACTTAAATCGGCACTGTGCCTTTTGTATTTAATTCCGAAGCAATTTCTGTGTTTCATTGTCAATAAGAAGGTCCAAGGGATACAGTTAACCTGGAGTGAAGCATCGGAATCTATAACTGGTGTCCCAGGAATGGTTCAAAACGTAGTCATTGACAAGTGTCGGTCTTCATGTACCTAAGTCGGCATTGTGCCTTTTGTATTTAATTCCGATGCAATTTCTGTGTTTCATCGTCAATAAGAATGTCCAAGGATACAGTAAACCTGAAGTGATGCATCGGAATCTATAACTAGTGTCACAGGAATGGTTCAAAACATAGACAGTAAGAAGAGTCAGTCTTCTTTTACTTAAGTCGGCATTGTGCCTTTTCTATTTAATTCCGATGCAATTTCAGTGTTTCATCGTCAATAAGAAGGTCAGAGGGATACAGTAAACCTGAAGTGAAGCATCGGAATCTATAACTAGTGTCACAGGAATGGTTCAAAACATAGTCAGTAAGAAGAGTCAACCTTCTTGTAATTAAGTCGGCATTGTGCCTTTTGTATTTAATTCCGATGCAATTTCTGTGTTTCATCATCAATCAGAAGGTCAGAGGGATACAGTAAACCTGAAGTGAAGAATCGGAATCTATAACTAGTGTCACATGAACGGTTCAAAACATAGTCAGTAAGAAGAGTCACTCTTTTTGTACTTAAGTCCTCATTGTGCCTTTTGTATTTAATTCCGATGCAATTTCTGTGTTTAATCGTCAATAAGAAGGTCAAAGGGATGCAGTAAACCTGAACTGAAGCATCGGAATCTCTAACTAGTAACACAGGATTGGTTCAAAGCATAGACAGTAAGAGGAGTCTGTCTCCTTGTACTTAAGTCGGCATTGTGCCTTTTGTATTTAATTCCGATGCAATTTCTGTGTTTCACCGTCAATACGAAGGTCCAACGGATGCAGTAAACCTGAAGTGAAGCATCGGAATCTATAACTAGTGTCACAGGAATGGTCAGTAGGAAGAGTCAGTCTTCTTGTCCTTAAGTCGGCATTGTGCCTTTTGTATTTAATTCCGATGCAATTTGTGTGTTTCATCGTCAATAAGAAGGTCAGAGGGATACAGTAAACCTGAAGTGAAGCATCGGAATCTATAACTAGTGTTACAGGAATGGTTCAAAACTTAGTCAGTAAGAAGTGTCGGTCTTCGTGTACTTAAGTCGGCATTGTGCCTTTTGTATTTAATTCCGATGGAATTACTGTGTTACATCGTCAATAAGAAGGTCCAAGGGATACAGTAAACCTGAAGTGAAGCATCGGAATCTATAACTAGTGTCACAGGAATGGTCAGTCGGAAGAGTCAGTTATCTCGTCCTTAAGTCAGCATTGTGCCTTTTGTATTTAATTCCGATGCACTCTCTGTCTTTCATCGTCAATAAGAAGGTCCAAGGGATACAGTAAACCTGAAGTGAAGCATCGGAATCTATAACTAGTGTTACAGAAATGGTTCAAAAGATAGTCAGTAAGAAGTGTCGGTCTTCATGTACTTAAGTTGGCATTGTGCCTTTTGTATTTAATTCCGATGCAATTTCTGTGTTTCATCGTCAATAAGAAGGTCCAAGGGATACAGTAATCCTGAAGTGAAGCATCGGAATCTATAACTAGTGTCACAGGAATGGTCAGTAGGAAGAGTCAGTCTTCTTGTACTTAAGTCGGCATTGTGCCTTTTGTATTTAATTCCGATGCAATTTGTGTGTTTCATCGTCAATAAGAAGGTCCAAGGGATACAGTTAACCTGAAGTGAAGCATCGGAATCTATAACTAGTGTCACAGGAATGGTTCAAAGCATAGTCAGTAAGAAGTGTCGGTCTTCATGTGCTTCAGTCGGCTTTGTGCCTTTTGAATTTAAATCCGATGCAATTTTTGTGTTTCATCGTCAATAAGAAAGTCGAAGGGATACAGTAAACCTGAAGTGAAGCATCGTAATATATAACTAGTGTCACAGGAATGGTCAGTAGGAAGAGTCAGTCTTCTCGTCCCTAAGTCGGCATAGTGCCTTTTGTATTTAATTCCGATGCACTCTCTGTCTTTCATCGTCAATAAGAAGGTCCAAGGGATACAGTAAACCTGAAGTGATGCATCGGAATCTATAACTAGTGTTACAGAAATGGTTCAAAAGATAGTCAGTAAGAAGTGTCGGTCTTCATGTACTTAAGTTGGCATTGTGCCTTTTGTATTTAATTCCGATGCAATTTCTGTGTTTCATCGTCAATAAGAAGGTCCAAGGGATACAGTAATCCTGAAGTGAAGCATCGGAATCTATAACTAGTGTCACAGGAATGGTTCAAAATAATAGTCAGTAAGATGTGTCGGTCTTCATGTACTTAAGTCGGCAATGTGTCTTTTGTTTTTAATTATTCATCGTCAATAAGAAGGTCAGAGGGATACAGTAAACCTGGAGTGAAGCATCGGAATCTATAACTAGTGTCACAGGAATGGTTCAAAACATAGTAAGTAAGAAGTGTTGGTCTTCATGTACTTATGTCGGCATTGTGCCTTTTGTATTTAATTCCAATGCAATTTCTGTGTTTCATCGTCAATAAGAAGGTCCAAGGGATACAGTAAAACTGAAGTCAAACATCGGAATCTATAACTAGTGTCACAGGAATGGTTCAAAACATACACAGTAAGAAGAGTCAGTCTTCTTGTACTTAAGTCGGCATTGTGCCTTTTGCATTTAATTCCGATGCAATTTCGGTGTTTCATCGACAATAAGAAGATCAGAGGGATACAGTAAACCTGAAGTGAAACATCGGAATCCATAACTAGTGTCACAGGAATGATTCAAAACATAGTCAGTAAGAAGTGTCAGTCCTCTGGTACTTAATTCGGCATTGTGCATTTTTATTTAATTCCGATGCAATTTATGTGTTTCATGGTCACTAAGAAGGTCAGAGGGATACAGCAAACCTCAAGTGAAGCATCGGAATCTATAACTTGTGTCACAGAAATGGTTCAAAACATAGTCAGTAAGAAGAGTCAGTCTTTTTGTACTTAAGTCGGCATTGTACCTTTTGTATTTAATTCCGATGCAATTTCTGTGTTTCATCGTCAATAAGAAGGACGGAAGGGATACAGTAAACCTGAAGAGAAGCATCGGAATCTATAACTAGTGTCACAGGATTGGTTCAAGACATAGACAGTAAGAAGAGTCAGGCTTCTTGTACTTAAGACGGCATTGTGCTATTCTATTTAATTTCGATGCAATTTCAGTGTTTCATCGTCAATAAGATGGTCAGAGGGATACAGTAAACCTGAAGTGAAGCATCGGAATCTATAACTTGTGTTACAGAAATGGTTCAAAAGATAGTCAGTAAGAAGTGTCGGTCTTCATGTACTTAAGTTGGCATTGTGCCTTTTGTATTTCATTCCGATGCAATTTCTGTGCTTCATCGTCAATAAGAAGGTCCAAGGGATACCGTAATCCTGAAGTGAAGCATCGGAATCTATAACTAGTGTCACAGGAATGGTTCAAAACAATAGTCTGTAAGAAGTGTCGGTCTTCATGTACATAAGTCGGCATTGTGTCTTTTGTATTTAATTATGATGCAATTTCTGTGTTTCATCGTCAATAAGAAGGTCCAAGGGATGCAGTAAACCTGGAGTGAAGCATCGGAATCTATAACTAGTGTCACAGGAATGGTTCAAAACATAGTAAGTAAGAAGTGTCGGTCCTCATGTACTTAAGTCGGCATTGTGCCTTTTGTATTTAATTCCGATGCAATTTCTGTGTTTCATCGTCAATAAGATGGTCCAAGGGATACAGTAAACCTGGAGTGTAGCATCGGAATCTATAACTAGTGTCACAGGTATGGTTCAAAACATAGTCAATAAGAAGAGTCAGTCTTCATGTACTTAAGTCTGCATTGTGCCTTTTGTATTTAATTCCGATGCAATTTTTGTGTTTCATCGTCAATAAAAAGGTCCAAGGTATACAGTAAACCTGAAGTGAAGCATCGAAATCTATAACTAGTGTCACAGGAATGGTTCAAATCATAGACTGTAAGAAGAGTCAGTCTCATGTACTTAAGTCGGCATTGTGCCTTTTGAATTTTATTCCGATGCAATTTCTGTGTTTCATCGTCAATAAGAAGGTCCAAGGGATACAGTAAAACTGAAGTCAAGCATCGGAATCCATAACTAGTGTCGCAGGAATGGTTCAAAACATAGACAGTAACAAGAGTCAGTCTTCTTGTACTTAAGTCGGCATTGTGACTTTTCTATTTAATTCCGATACAATTTCAGTGTTTCATCGTCAATAAGATGGTCCAAGGGATACAGTAAACCTGGAGTGAAGCATCGGAATCTATAACAAGTGTCAATGGAATGGTTCAAAACATAGACAGTGAGAAGAGTCAGTCTTCTTGTACATAAGTCGGTATTGTGCCGTTTGTATTTAATTCCGGTGCAATGTCTGTGTTTCATCGACAATAAGAAGGTCAGAGTGATACAGTAATCCTGATGTGAAGCATCGGTATCTATAACTAATGCCACAGGAATGGTTCAAAACATAGTCAGTAAGAGGAGACAGTCTTCTTGTCCTTAAGTTGGCCTTATCCCTTTTGTAATTAATTCCGATGCAACTTCTGTTTTCATCGTCTATAAGAAAGTCCAGGGAACACAGTAATCCTGGAGTGAAGAATCGGAATCTATAACTAGTGTCACAGGAATGGTTCAAAACATAGACAGTACTTAAATCGACATTGTGCCTTTTGTATTTAATTCCGATGCAATTTCTGTGTTTCATCGTCAATATGAAGGTGCAACGGATACAGTAAACCTGAAGTGAAGCATCGGAATCTATAACTAGTGTCACAGGAATGGTTCAAAACATAGACAGTAGGAAGAGTCAGTCATCTTGTACTTAAGTCGGCATTGTGCCTTTTCTATTTAATTCCGATGCAATTTCTGTGTTTCATCGTCAATAAGAACGTCAGAGGGATACAGTAAATCTGTAGTGAAGCATCAGAATCTAAATTTAGTCTCACAGGAATGGTTCAAAAGATAGTCAGTAAGAAGAATCAGTCTCTTGTTCTTAAGTCGGCATTGTGCCTTTTGTATTTAATTCCGATGCAATTTCTGTGTTTCATCGTCAATTAGAAGGTCCAAGGGAAACAGTAAAACTGAAGTCAAACATCGGAATCTATAACTAGTGTCACAGGAATGGTTCAAAACATAGCCAGTAAGAGGAGTCAGTCATCTTGTACTTAAGTCGGCATTGTGCCGTTTCTATTTAATTCCGACGCAATTTCAGTGTTTCATCGTCAATAAGAAGGTCAGAGGGGTACAGTAAACGTGACGTGAAGCCTCGGAATCTATAAGTAGTGTCACAGGAATGGTTCAAAACATAGTCAGTAAGAAGTGTCAGTCTTCTTGTACTTAAGCCGGCATTGTGCCTTTTGTATTTAATTCCGATGCAATTTCTGTGTTTCATCATCCATAAGAAGGTCAGAGGGATACAGTAACCCTGAAGTGAAGCATCGGAATCTATAACTAATGTCACAGGAACGGTTCAAAACATAGTCAGTAAGAAGAGTCAGTCTTTTTGTACTTAAGTCGGCATTGTGCATTTTGTATTTAATTCCGATGCAATTTCTGTGTTTCAATGTCAATAAGAAGTTCCAAGGGATGCAGTAAACCTGCAGTGAAGCATCGGAATCTCTAACTAGTGTAACAGGATTGGTTCAAAACATAGACAGTAAGAAGAGTCAGTCTTCTTGTACTTAAGTCGGCATAGTGCCTTTTGAATTTTATTCCGATGCAATTTCAGTGTTTCATCGTCAATAAGATGGTCCAAGGGATACAGTAAACCTGAAGTGAAGCATCGGAATCTATAACTAGTGTCACAGGAATGGTTAGTAGGAAGAGTCAGTCTTCTTGTCCTTAAGTCGGCATTGTGCCTTTTGTATTTAATTCCGATGCAATTTCTGTGTTTAATCGTCAATAAGAAGGTCCAAGGGATACAGTAAACCTGAAGTGAAGCATCGCAATCTATAAGTAGTGTTACAGGAATGGTTCAAAACTTAGTCAGTAAGAAGTGTCGGTCTTCGTGTACTTAAGTCGGCATTGTGCCTTTTGTATTTAATCCCGATGGAATTTCTGTGTTACATCGTCAATAAGAAGGTCCAAGGGATGCAGTAAACCTGGAGTGAAGCATCGGAATCTATAACTAGTGTCACAGGAATGGTTCAAAACATAGTAAGTAAGAAGTGTCGGTCCTCATGTACTTAAGTCGGCATTGTGCCTTTTGTATTTAATTCCGATGCAATTTCTGTGTTTCATCGTCAATAAGACGGTCCAAGGGATACAGTAAACCTGGAGTGTAGCATCGGAATCTATAACTAGTGTCACAGGTATGGTTCAAAACATAGTCAATAAGAAGAGTCAGTCTTCATGTACTTAAGTCTGCATTGTGCCTTTTGAATTTAATTCCGATGCAATTTTTGTGTTTCATCGTCAATAAAAAGGTCCAAGGTATACAGTAAACCTGAAGTGAAGCATCGAAATCTATAACTAGTGTCACAGGAATGGTTCAAATCATAGACTGTAAGAAGAGTCAGTCTCATGTACTTAAGTCGGCATTGTGCCTTTTGAATTTTATTCCGATGCAATTTCTGTGTTTCATCGTCAATAAGAAGGTCCAAGGGATACAGTAAAACTGAAGTCAAACATCGGAATCTATAACTAGTGTCACAGGAATGGTTCAAAACATACACAGTAAGAAGAGTCAGTCTTCTTGTACTTAAGTCGGCATTGTGCCTTTTGCATTTAATTCCGATGCAATTTCGGTGTTTCATCGACAATAAGAAGATCAGAGGGATACAGTAAACCTGAAGTGAAACATCGGAATCCATAACTAGTGTCACAGGAATGATTCAAAACATAGTCAGTAAGAAGTGTCAGTCCTCTGGTACTTAATTCGGCATTGTGCATTTTTATTTAATTCCGATGCAATTTATGTGTTTCATGGTCACTAAGAAGGTCAGAGGGATACAGCAAACCTCAAGTGAAGCATCGGAATCTATAACTTGTGTCACAGAAATGGTTCAAAACATAGTCAGTAAGAAGAGTCAGTCTTTTTGTACTTAAGTCGGCATTGTACCTTTTGTATTTAATTCCGATGCAATTTCTGTGTTTCATCGTCAATAAGAAGGACGGAAGGGATACAGTAAACCTGAAGAGAAGCATCGGAATCTATAACTAGTGTCACAGGATTGGTTCAAGACATAGACAGTAAGAAGAGTCAGGCTTCTTGTACTTAAGACGGCATTGTGCTATTCTATTTAATTTCGATGCAATTTCAGTGTTTCATCGTCAATAAGATGGTCAGAGGGATACAGTAAACCTGAAGTGAAGCATCGGAATCTATAACTTGTGTTACAGAAATGGTTCAAAAGATAGTCAGTAAGAAGTGTCGGTCTTCATGTACTTAAGTTGGCATTGTGCCTTTTGTATTTCATTCCGATGCAATTTCTGTGCTTCATCGTCAATAAGAAGGTCCAAGGGATACCGTAATCCTGAAGTGAAGCATCGGAATCTATAACTAGTGTCACAGGAATGGTTCAAAACAATAGTCTGTAAGAAGTGTCGGTCTTCATGTACATAAGTCGGCATTGTGTCTTTTGTATTTAATTATGATGCAATTTCTGTGTTTCATCGTCAATAAGAAGGTCCAAGGGATGCAGTAAACCTGGAGTGAAGCATCGGAATCTATAACTAGTGTCACAGGAATGGTTCAAAACATAGTAAGTAAGAAGTGTCGGTCCTCATGTACTTAAGTCGGCATTGTGCCTTTTGTATTTAATTCCGATGCAATTTCTGTGTTTCATCGTCAATAAGATGGTCCAAGGGATACAGTAAACCTGGAGTGTAGCATCGGAATCTATAACTAGTGTCACAGGTATGGTTCAAAACATAGTCAATAAGAAGAGTCAGTCTTCATGTACTTAAGTCTGCATTGTGCCTTTTGTATTTAATTCCGATGCAATTTTTGTGTTTCATCGTCAATAAAAAGGTCCAAGGTATACAGTAAACCTGAAGTGAAGCATCGAAATCTATAACTAGTGTCACAGGAATGGTTCAAATCATAGACTGTAAGAAGAGTCAGTCTCATGTACTTAAGTCGGCATTGTGCCTTTTGAATTTTATTCCGATGCAATTTCTGTGTTTCATCGTCAATAAGAAGGTCCAAGGGATACAGTAAAACTGAAGTCAAGCATCGGAATCCATAACTAGTGTCGCAGGAATGGTTCAAAACATAGACAGTAACAAGAGTCAGTCTTCTTGTACTTAAGTCGGCATTGTGACTTTTCTATTTAATTCCGATACAATTTCAGTGTTTCATCGTCAATAAGATGGTCCAAGGGATACAGTAAACCTGGAGTGAAGCATCGGAATCTATAACAAGTGTCAATGGAATGGTTCAAAACATAGACAGTGAGAAGAGTCAGTCTTCTTGTACATAAGTCGGTATTGTGCCGTTTGTATTTAATTCCGGTGCAATGTCTGTGTTTCATCGACAATAAGAAGGTCAGAGTGATACAGTAAACCTGATGTGAAGCATCGGTATCTATAACTAATGCCACAGGAATGGTTCAAAACATAGTCAGTAAGAGGAGACAGTCTTCTTGTCCTTAAGTTGGCCTTATCCCTTTTGTAATTAATTCCGATGCAACTTCTGTTTTCATCGTCTATAAGAAAGTCCAGGGAACACAGTAATCCTGGAGTGAAGAATCGGAATCTATAACTAGTGTCACAGGAATGGTTCAAAACATAGACAGTACTTAAATCGACATTGTGCCTTTTGTATTTAATTCCGATGCAATTTCTGTGTTTCATCGTCAATATGAAGGTGCAACGGATACAGTAAACCTGAAGTGAAGCATCGGAATCTATAACTAGTGTCACAGGAATGGTTCAAAACATAGACAGTAGGAAGAGTCAGTCATCTTGTACTTAAGTCGGCATTGTGCCTTTTCTATTTAATTCCGATGCAATTTCTGTGTTTCATCGTCAATAAGAACGTCAGAGGGATACAGTAAATCTGTAGTGAAGCATCAGAATCTAAATTTAGTCTCACAGGAATGGTTCAAAAGATAGTCAGTAAGAAGAATCAGTCTCTTGTTCTTAAGTCGGCATTGTGCCTTTTGTATTTAATTCCGATGCAATTTCTGTGTTTCATCGTCAATTAGAAGGTCCAAGGGAAACAGTAAAACTGAAGTCAAACATCGGAATCTATAACTAGTGTCACAGGAATGGTTCAAAACATAGCCAGTAAGAGGAGTCAGTCATCTTGTACTTAAGTCGGCATTGTGCCGTTTCTATTTAATTCCGACGCAATTTCAGTGTTTCATCGTCAATAAGAAGGTCAGAGGGGTACAGTAAACGTGAAGTGAAGCCTCGGAATCTATAAGTAGTGTCACAGGAATGGTTCAAAACATAGTCAGTAAGAAGTGTCAGTCTTCTTGTACTTAAGCCGGCATTGTGCCTTTTGTATTTAATTCCGATGCAATTTCTGTGTTTCATCATCCATAAGAAGGTCAGAGGGATACAGTAACCCTGAAGTGAAGCATCGGAATCTATAACTAATGTCACAGGAACGGTTCAAAACATAGTCAGTAAGAAGAGTCAGTCTTTTTGTACTTAAGTCGGCATTGTGCATTTTGTATTTAATTCCGATGCAATTTCTGTGTTTCAATGTCAATAAGAAGTTCCAAGGGATGCAGTAAACCTGCAGTGAAGCATCGGAATCTCTAACTAGTGTAACAGGATTGGTTCAAAACATAGACAGTAAGAAGAGTCAGTCTTCTTGTACTTAAGTCGGCATAGTGCCTTTTGAATTTTATTCCGATGCAATTTCAGTGTTTCATCGTCAATAAGATGGTCCAAGGGATACAGTAAACCTGAAGTGAAGCATCGGAATCTATAACTAGTGTCACAGGAATGGTTAGTAGGAAGAGTCAGTCTTCTTGTCCTTAAGTCGGCATTGTGCCTTTTGTATTTAATTCCGATGCAATTTCTGTGTTTAATCGTCAATAAGAAGGTCCAAGGGATACAGTAAACCTGAAGTGAAGCATCGCAATCTATAAGTAGTGTTACAGGAATGGTTCAAAACTTAGTCAGTAAGAAGTGTCGGTCTTCGTGTACTTAAGTCGGCATTGTGCCTTTTGTATTTAATCCCGATGGAATTTCTGTGTTACATCGTCAATAAGAAGGTCCAAGGGATGCAGTAAACCTGGAGTGAAGCATCGGAATCTATAACTAGTGTCACAGGAATGGTTCAAAACATAGTAAGTAAGAAGTGTCGGTCCTCATGTACTTAAGTCGGCATTGTGCCTTTTGTATTTAATTCCGATGCAATTTCTGTGTTTCATCGTCAATAAGACGGTCCAAGGGATACAGTAAACCTGGAGTGTAGCATCGGAATCTATAACTAGTGTCACAGGTATGGTTCAAAACATAGTCAATAAGAAGAGTCAGTCTTCATGTACTTAAGTCTGCATTGTGCCTTTTGAATTTAATTCCGATGCAATTTTTGTGTTTCATCGTCAATAAAAAGGTCCAAGGTATACAGTAAACCTGAAGTGAAGCATCGAAATCTATAACTAGTGTCACAGGAATGGTTCAAATCATAGACTGTAAGAAGAGTCAGTCTCATGTACTTAAGTCGGCATTGTGCCTTTTGAATTTTATTCCGATGCAATTTCTGTGTTTCATCGTCAATAAGAAGGTCCAAGGGATACAGTAAAACTGAAGTCAAGCATCGGAATCCATAACTAGTGTCGCAGGAATGGTTCAAAACATAGACAGTAACAAGAGTCAGTCTTCTTGTACTTAAGTCGGCATTGTGACTTTTCTATTTAATTCCGATACAATTTCAGTGTTTCATCGTCAATAAGATGGTCCAAGGGATACAGTAAACCTGGAGTGAAGCATCGGAATCTATAACAAGTGTCAATGGAATGGTTCAAAACATAGACAGTGAGAAGAGTCAGTCTTCTTGTACATAAGTCGGTATTGTGCCGTTTGTATTTAATTCCGGTGCAATGTCTGTGTTTCATCGACAATAAGAAGGTCAGAGTGATACAGTAAACCTGATGTGAAGCATCGGAATCTATAACTAATGCCACAGGAATGGTTCAAAACATAGTCAGTAAGAGGAGACAGTCTTCTTGTCCTTAAGTTGGCCTTATCCCTTTTGTAATTAATTCCGATGCAACTTCTGTTTTCATCGTCAATAAGAAAGTCCAGGGAACACAGTAATCCTGGAGTGAAGAATCGGAATCTATAACTAGTGTCACAGGAATGGTTCAAAACATAGACAGTACTTAAATCGACATTGTGCCTTTTGTATTTAATTCCGATGCAATTTCTGTGTTTCATCGTCAATATGAAGGTGCAAGAGATACAGTAAACCTGAAGTGAAGCATCGGAATCTATAACTAGTGTCACAGGAATGGTTCAAAACATAGACAGTAGGAAGAGTCAGTCATCTTGTACTTAAGTCGGCATTGTGCCTTTTCTATTTAATTCCGATGCAATTTCTGTATTTCATCGTCAATAAGAACGTCAGAGGGATACAGTAAATCTGTAGTGAAGCATCAGAATCTAAATTTAGTCTCACAGGAATGGTTCAAAAGATAGTCAGTAAGAAGAATCAGTCTCTTGTACTTAAGTCGGCATTGTGCCTTTTGTATTTAATTCCGATGCAATTTCTGTGTTTCATCGTCAATTAGAAGGTCCAAGGGAAACAGTAAAACTGAAGTCAAACATCGGAATCTATAACTAGTGTCACAGGAATGGTTCAAAACATAGCCAGTAAGAGGAGTCAGTCATCTTGTACTTAAGTCGGCATTGTGCCGTTTCTATTTAATTCCGACGCAATTTCAGTGTTTCATCGTCAATAAGAAGGTCAGAGGGGTACAGTAAACGTGAAGTGAAGCCTCGGAATCTATAAGTAGTGTCACAGGAATGGTTCAAAACATAGTCAGTAAGAAGTGTCAGTCTTCTTGTACTTAAGCCGGCATTGTGCCTTTTGTATTTAATTCCGATGCAATTTCTGTGTTTCATCATCCATAAGAAGGTCAGAGGGATACAGTAACCCTGAAGTGAAGCATCGGAATCTATAACTAATGTCACAGGAACGGTTCAAAACATAGTCAGTAAGAAGAGTCAGTCTTTTTGTACTTAAGTCGGCATTGTGCATTTTGTATTTAATTCCGATGCAATTTCTGTGTTTCAATGTCAATAAGAAGTTCCAAGGGATGCAGTAAACCTGCAGTGAAGCATCGGAATCTCTAACTAGTGTAACAGGATTGGTTCAAAACATAGACAGTAAGAAGAGTCAGTCTTCTTGTACTTAAGTCGGCATAGTGCCTTTTGAATTTTATTCCGATGCAATTTCAGTGTTTCATCGTCAATAAGATGGTCCAAGGGATACAGTAAACCTGAAGTGAAGCATCGGAATCTATAACTAGTGCCACAGGAATGGTTAGTAGGAAGAGTCAGTCTTCTTGTCCTTAAGTCGGCATTGTGCCTTTTGTATTTAATTCCGATGCAATTTCTGTGTTTAATCGTCAATAAGAAGGTCCAAGGGATACAGTAAACCTGAAGTGAAGCATCGCAATCTATAAGTAGTGTTACAGGAATGGTTCAAAACTTAGTCAGTAAGAAGTGTCGGTCTTCGTGTACTTAAGTCGGCATTGTGCCTTTTGTATTTAATCCCGATGGAATTTCTGTGTTACATCGTCAATAAGAAGGTCCAAGGGATACAGTAAACCTGGAGTGAAGCATCGGAATCTATAACTAGTGTCACAGGAATGGTTCAAAACATTGTCAGTAAGAAGTGTCGGCCTTCATGTACATAAGTCGGCATTGTGCCTTTTGTATTTAATTCCGATGCAATTTCTGTGTTTAATCGTCAACAAGAAGGTCCAAGGGATACAGTAAACCAGAAGTGAAGCATCGGAATCTATAACTAGTGTCACAGGAATGGTCAGTCGGAAGAGTCAGTTATCTCGTCCTTAGGTCAGCATTGTGCCTTTTGTATTTAATTCCGATGCAAATTCTGTGTTTCATCGTCAATAAGAAGGACCAAGGGATACAGTAAACCTGAAGTGAAGCATCGGAATCTATAACTAGTGTCACAGGAATGGTTCAAAACATAGTCAGTAAAAAGTGTCGGTCTTCATGTGCTTAAGTCGGCTTTGTGCCTTTCGTATTTAAATCCGATGCAATTTTTGTGTTTCATCGTCAATAAAAGGTCCAAGGGATACAGTAAACCTGAAGTGAAGCATCGGAATCTATAACTAGTGTCACAGGAGTGGTCAGTAGGAAGAGTCAGTCTTCTTGTCCTTATGTCGGCATTGTGCCTTTTGTATTTAATTCCGATGCAATTTCTGTGTTTCATCGTCAATAAGAAGGTCCAAGGGATACAGTAAACCTTAAGTGAAGCATCGGAATCTATAACTAGTGTCACAGGAATGGTTCAAAACATAGTCAGTATGAAGTGTCGGTCTTCACGTACTTAAGTCGGCATTGTGCCTTTTGTATTTAATTCCGATGCAATTTCTGTGTTTCATCGTCAATAAGAAGGTCCAAGGGATACAGTAAACCTGAAGTGAAGCATCGTAATATATAACTAGTGTCACAGGAATGGTCAGTAGGAAGAGTCAGTCTTCTCGTCCTTAAGTCGGCATAGTGCTTTTTGTATTTAATTCCGATGCAATCTCTGTCTTTCATCGTCAATAAGAAGGTCCAAGGGATACAGTAAACCTGAAGCGAAGCATCGGAATCTATCACTAGTGTTACAGAAATGGTTCAAAGCATAGTCAGTAAGAAGTGTCGGTCTTCATGTGCTTCAGTCGGCTTTGTGCCTTTTGAATTTAAATCCGATGCAATTTTTGTGTTTCATCGTCAGTAAGAAAGTCGAAGGGATACAGTAAACCTGAAGTGAAGCATCGTAATATATAACTAGTGTCACAGGAATGGTCAGTAGGAAGAGTCAGTCTTCTCGTCCCTAAGTCGGCATAGTGCCTTTTGTATTTAATTCCGATGCACTCTCTGTCTTTCATCGTCTATAAGAAGGTCCAAGGGATACAGTAAACCTGAAGTGAAGCATCGGAATCTATAACTAGTGTTACAGAAATGGTTCAAAAGATAGTCAGTAAGAAGTGTCGGTCTTCATGTACTTAAGTTGGCATTGTGCCTTTTGTATTTAATTCCGATGCAATTTCTGTGTTTCATCGTCAATAAGAAGGTCCAAGGGATACAGTAATCCTGAAGTGAAGCATCGGAATCTATAACTAGTATCACAGGAATGGTTCAAAATAATAGTCAGTAAGATGTGTCGGTCTTCATGTACTTAAGTCGGCAATGTGTCTTTTGTATTTAATTATTCATCGTCAATAAGAAGGTCAGAGGGATACAGTAAACCTGGAGTGAAGCATCAGAATCTATAACTAGTGTCACAGGAATGGTTCAAAACATAGTAAGTAAGAAGTGTTGGTCTTCATGTACTTATGTCGGCATTGTGCCTTTTGTATTTAATTCCAATGCAATTTCTGTGTTTCATCGTCAATAAGAAGGTCCAAGGGATACAGTAAAACTGAAGTCAAACATCGGAATTTATAACTAGTGTCACAGGAATGGTTCAAAACATACACAGTAAGAAGAGTCAGTCTTCTTGTACTTAAGTCGGCATTGTGCCTTTTGCATTTAATTCCGATGCAATTTCGGTGTTTCATCGACAATAAGAAGATCAGAGGGATACAGTAAACCTGAAGTGAAACATCGGAATCCATAACTAGTGTCACAGGAATGATTCAAAACATAGTCAGTAAGAAGTGTCAGTCCTCTGGTACTTAATTCGGCATTGTGCATTTTTATTTAATTCCGATGCAATTTATGTGTTTCATGGTCACTAAGAAGGTCAGAGGGATACAGCAAACCTCAAGTGAAGCATCGGAATCTATAACTTGTGTCACAGAAATGGTTCAAAACATAGTCAGTAAGAAGAGTCATTCTTTTTGTACTTAAGTCGGCATTGTACCTTTTGTATTTAATTCCGATGCAATTTCTGTGTTTCATCGTCAATAAGAAGGACGGAAGGGATACAGTAAACCTGAAGAGAAGCATCGGAATCTATAACTAGTATCACAGGATTGGTTCAAGACATAGACAGTAAGAAGAGTCAGGCTTCTTGTACTTAAGACGGCATTGTGCTATTCTATTTAATTTCGATGCAATTTCAGTGTTTCATCGTCAATAAGATGGTCAGAGGGATACAGTAAACCTATTGTGAAGCATCGGAATCTATAACTTGTGTTACAGAAATGGTTCAAAAGATAGTCAGTAAGAAGTGTCGGTCTTCATGTACTTAAGTTGGCATTGTGTCTTTTGTATTTAATTCCGATGCAATTTCTGTGTTTCATCGTCAATAAGAAGGTCCAAGGGATACCGTAATCCTGAAGTGAAGCATCGGAATCTATAACTAGTGTCACAGGAATGGTTCAAAACAATAGTCTGTAAGAAGTGTCGGTCTTCATGTATATAAGTCGGCATTGTGTCTTTTGTATTTAATTATGATGCAATTTCTGTGTTTCATCGTCAATAAGAAGGTCCAAGGGATGCAGTAAACCTGGAGTGAAGCATCGGAATCTATAACTAGTGTCACAGGAATGGTTCAAAACATAGTAAGTAAGAAGTGTCGGTCCTCATGTACTTAAGTCGGCATTGTGCCTTTTGTATTTAATTCCGATGCAATTTCTGTGTTTCATCGTCAATAAGATGGTCCAAGGGATACAGTAAACCTGGAGTGTAGCATCGGAATCTATAACTAGTGTCACAGGTATGGTTCAAAACATAGTCAATAAGAAGAGTCAGTCTTCATGTACTTAAGTCTGCATTGTGCCTTTTGTATTTAATTCCGATGCAATTTTTGTGTTTCATCGTCAATAAAAAGGTCCAAGGAATACAGTAAACCTGAAGTGAAGCATCGAAATCTATAACTAGTGTCACAGGAATGGTTCAAATCATAGACTGTAAGAAGAGTCAGTCTCCTGTACTTAAGTCGGCATTGTGCCTTTTGAATTTTATTCCGATGCAATTTCTGTGTTTCATCGTCAATAAGAAGGTCCAAGGGATACAGTAAAACTGAAGTCAAGCATCGGAATCCATAACTAGTGTCGCAGGAATGGTTCAAAACATAGACAGTAACAAGAGTCAGTCTTCTTGTATTTAAGTCGGCATTGTGACTTTTCTATTTAATTCCGATGCAATTTCAGTGTTTCATCGTCAATAAGATGGTCCAAGGGACACAGTAAACCTGGAGTGAAGCATCGGAATCTATAACTAGTGTCAATGGAATGGTTCAAAACATAGACAGTGAGAAGAGTCAGTCTTCTTGTACATAAGTCGGCATTGTGCCGTTTGTATTTAATTCCGGTGCAATGTCTGTGTTTCATCGACAATAAGAAGGTCAGAGTGATACAGTAAACCTGATGTGAAGCATCGGAATCTATAACTAATGCCACAGGAATGGTTCAAAACATAGTCAGTAAGAGGAGACAGTCTTCTTGTCCTTAAGTTGGCCTTATCCCTTTTGTAATTAATTACGATGCAGCTTCTGTTTTCATCGTCAATAAGAAAGTCCAAGGTACACAGTAATCCTGGAGTGAAGAATCGGAATCTATAACTAGTGTCACAGGAATGGTTCAAAACATAGACAGTACTTAAATCGACATTGTGCCTTTTGTATTTAATTCCGATGCAATTTCTGTGTTTCATCGTCAATATGAAGGTGCAAGGGATACAGTAAACCTGAAGTGAAGCATCGGAATCTATAACTAGTGTAACAGGAATGGTTCAAAACATAGACAGTAGGAATAGTCAGTCCTCTTGTACTTAAGTCGGCATTGTGCCTTTTCTATTTAATTCCGATGCAATTTCTGTGTTTCATAGTCAACAAGAAGGTCAGAGGAATACAGTAAATCTGAAGAGAAGCATCGGAATCTATATCTAGTGTCACAGGAATGGTTCAAAACATAGTCTGTAAGAAGAGTCAGTCTTCTTGTACTTAAGTCGGCATTGTGCCTTTTCTATTTAATTCCGATGCAATTTCTGTGTTTCATCGTCAATAAGAACGTCAGAGGGATACAGTAAATCTGAAGTGAAGCATCAGAATCTAAATTTAGTCTCACAGGAATGGTTCAAAAGATAGTCAGTAAGAAGAATCAGTCTCTTGTACTTAAGTCGGCATTGTGCCTTTTGTATTTAATTCCGATGCAATTTCTGTGTTTCATCGTCAATTAGAAGGTCCAAGGGAAACAGTAAAACTGAAGTCAAACATCGGAATCTATAACTAGTGTCACAGGAATGGTTCAAAACATAGCCAGTAAGAGGAGTCAGTCATCTTGTAATTAAGTCGGCATTGTGCCTTTTCTATTTAATTCCGACGCAATTTCAGTGTTTCATCGTCAATAAGAAGGTCAGAGGGGTACAGTAAACGTGAAGTGAAGCCTCGGAATCTATAAGTAGTGTCACAGGAATGGTTCAAAACATAGTCAGTAAGAAGTGTCAGTCTTCTTGTACTTAAGCCGGCATTGTGCCTTTTGTATTTAATTCCGATGCAATTTCTGTGTTTCATCATCCATAAGAAGGTCAGAGGGATACAGTAACCCTGAAGTGAAGCATCGGAATCTATAACTAATGTCACAGGAACGGTTCAAAACATAGTCAGTAAGAAGAGTCAGTCTTTTTGTACTTAAGTCGGCATTGTGCATTTTGTATTTAATTCCGATGCAATTTCTGTGTTTCATCGTCAATAAGAAGGTCCAAGGGATACAGTAAACCTTAAGTGAAGCATCGGAATCTATAAGTAGTGTCACAGGAATGGTTCAAAACATAGTCAGTAAGAAGTGTCAGTCTTCTTGTACTTAAGCCGGCATTGTGCCTTTTGTATTTAATTCCGATGCAATTTCTGTGTTTCATCATCCATAAGAAGGTCAGAGGGATACAGTAACCCTGAAGTGAAGCATCGGAATCTATAACTAATGTCACAGGAACGGTTCAAAACATAGTCAGTAAGAAGTGTCGGTCTTCGTGTACTTAAGTCGGCATTGTGCCTTTTAGTATTTAATCCCGATGGAATTTCTGTGTTACATCGTCAATAAGAAGGTCCAAGGGATACAGTAAACCTGGAGTGAAGCATCGGAATCTATAACTAGTGTCACAGGAATGGTTCAAAACATTGTCAGTAAGAAGTGTCGGCCTTCATGTACATAAGTCGGCATTGTGCATTTTGTATTTAATTCCGATGCAATTTCTGTGTTTAATCGTCAACAATAAGGTCCAAGGGATACAGTAAACCTGAAGTGAAGCATCGGAATCTATAACTAGTGTCACAGGAATGGTCAGTCGGAAGAGTCAGTTATCTCGTCCTTAGGTCAGCATTGTGCCTTTTGTATTTAATTCCGATGCAAATTCTGTGTTTCATCGTCAATAAGAAGGACCAAGGGATACAGTAAACCTGAAGTGAAGCATCGGAATCTATAACTAGTGTCACAGGAATGGTTCAAAACATAGTCAGTAAGAAGTGTCGGTCTTCATGTGCTTAAGTCGGCTTTGTGCCTTTCGTATTTAAATCCGATGCAATTTTTGTGTTTCATCGTCAATAAAAGGTCCAAGGGATACAGTAAACCTAAAGTGAAGCATCGGAATCTATAACTAGTGTCACAGGAGTGGTCAGTAGGAAGAGTCAGTCTTCTTGTGCTTATGTCGGCATTGTGCCTTTTGTATTTAATTCCGATGCAATTTCTGTGTTTCATCGTCAATAAGAAGGTCCAAGGGATACAGTAAACCTTAAGTGAAGCATCGGAATCTATAACTAGTGTCACAGGAATGGTTCAAAACGTAGTCAGTATGAAGTGTCGGTCTTCACGTACTTAAGTCGGCATTGTGCCTCTTGTATTTAATTCCGATGCAATTTCTGTGTTTCATCGTCAATAAGAAGGTCCAAGGGATACAGTAAACCTGAAGCGAAGCATCGGAATCTATAACTAGTGTTACAGAAATGGTTCAAAAGATAGTCAGTAAGAAGTGTCGGTCTTCATGTGCTTAAGTTGGGATTGTGCCTTTTGTATTTAATTCCGATGCAATTTCTGTGATTCATCGTCAATAAGAAGGTCCAAGGGAGACAGTAATTCTGAAGTGAAGCATCGGAATCTATAACTAGTGTCACAGGAATGGTTCAAAATAATAGTCAGTGAGGAGTGTCGGTCTTCATGTACTTAAGTCGGCATTGTGTCTTTTGTATTTAATTATGATGCAATTTCTGTGTTTCATCGTCAATAATAAGGTCCAAGGGATGCAGTAAACCTGGAGTGAAGCATCGGAATCTATAACTAGTGTCACAGGAATGGTTCAAATCATAGTAACTAAGAAGTGTCGGTCTTCATGTACTTAAGTCGGCATTGTGCCTTTTGTATTTAATTCCGATGCAGATTCTGTGTTTCATCGTCAATAAGATTGTCCAAGGGTACAGTAAACCAGAAGTGAAGCATCGGAAACTATAACTAGTGTCAATGGAATGGTTCAAAACATAGACAGTGAGAAGAGTCAGACTTCTTGTACATAAGTCGGCATTGTGCCGTTTGTATTTAATTCCGGTGCAATGTCTGTGTTTCATCGACAATAAGAAGGTCAGAGTGATACAGTAAACCTGATGTGAAGCATCGGAATCTATAACTAATGCCACAGGAATGGTTCAAAACATAGTCAGTAAGAGGAGACAGTCTTCTTGTCCTTAAGTTGGCCTTATCCCTTTTGTAATTAATTCCGATGCAGCTTCTGTTTTCATCGTCAATAAGAAAGTCCAAGGTACACAGTAATCCTGGAGTGAAGAATCGGAATCTATAACTAGTGTCACAGGAATGGTTCAAAACATAGACAGTACTTAAATCGACATTGTGCCTTTTGTATTTAATTCCGATGCAATTTCTGTGTTTCATCGTCAATATGTAGGTGCAAGGGATACAGTAAACCTGAAGTGAAGCATCGGAATCTATAACTAGTGTCACAGGAATGGTTCAAAACATAGACAGTAGGAAGAGTCAGTCCTCTTGTACTTAAGTCGGCATTGTGCCTTTTCTATTTAATTCCGATGCAATTTCTGTGTTTCATAGTCAACAAGAAGGTCAGAGGAATACAGTAAATCTGAAGAGAAGCATCGGAATCTATATCTAGTGTCACAGGAATGGTTCAAAACATAGTCTGTAAGAAGAGTCAGTCTTCTTGTACTTAAGTCGGCATTGTGCCTTTTCTATTTAATTCCGATGCAATTTCTGTGTTTCATCGTCAATAAGAACGTCAGAGGGATACAGTAAATCTGAAGTGAAGCATCAGAATCTAAATTTAGTCTCACAGGAATGGTTCAAAAGATAGTCAGTAAGAAGAATCAGTCTCTTGTACTTAAGTCGGCATTGTGCCTTTTGTATTTAATTCCGATGCAATTTCTGTGTTTCATCGTCAATTAGAAGGTCCAAGGGAAACAGTAAAACTGAAGTCAAACATCGGAATCTATAACTAGTGTCACAGGAATGGTTCAAAACATAGCCAGTAAGAGGAGTCAGTCATCTTGTACTTAAGTCGGCATTGTGCCTTTTCTATTTAATTCCGACGCAATTTCAGTGTTTCATCGTCAATAAGAAGGTCAGAGGGGTACAGTAAACGTGAAGTGAAGCCTCGGAATCTATAAGTAGTGTCACAGGAATGGTTCAAAACATAGTCAGTAAGAAGTGTCAGTCTTCTCGTACTTAAGCCGGCATTGTGCCTTTTGTATTTAATTCCGATGCAATTTCTGTGTTTCATCATCCATAAGAAGGTCAGAGGGATACAGTAACCCTGAAGTGAAGCATCGGAATCTATAACTAATGTCACAGGAACGGTTCAAACATAGTCAGTAAGAAGAGTCAGTCTTTTTGTACTTAAGTCGGCATTGTGCATTTTGTATTTAATTCCGATGCAATTTCTGTGTTTCATCGTCAATAAGAAGGTCCAAGGGATACAGTAAACCTTAAGTGAAGCATCGGAATCTATAAGTAGTGTCACAGGAATGGTTCAAAACATAGTCAGTAAGAAGTGTCAGTCTTCTTGTACTTAAGCCGGCATTGTGCCTTTTGTATTTAATTCCGATGCAATTTCTGTGTTTCATCATCCATAAGAAGGTCAGAGGGATACAGTAACCCTGAAGTGAAGCATCGGAATCTATAACTAATGTCACAGGAACGGTTCAAAACATAGTCAGTAAGAAGTGTCGGTCTTCGTGTACTTAAGTCGGCATTGTGCCTTTTAGTATTTAATCCCGATGGAATTTCTGTGTTACATCGTCAATAAGAAGGTCCAAGGGATACAGTAAACCTGGAGTGAAGCATCGGAATCTATAACTAGTGTCACAGGAATGGTTCAAAATATTGTCAGTAAGAAGTGTCGGCCTTCATGTACATAAGTCGGCATTGTGCATTTTGTATTTAATTCCGATGCAATTTCTGTGTTTAATCGTCAACAATAAGGTCCAAGGGATACAGTAAACCTGAAGTGAAGCATCGGAATCTATAACTAGTGTCACAGGAATGGTCAGTCGGAAGAGTCAGTTATCTCGCTCTTAGGTCAGCATTGTGCCTTTTGTATTTAATTCCGATGCAAATTCTGTGTTTCATCGTCAATAAGAAGGACCAAGGGATACAGTAAACCTGAAGTGAAGCATCGGAATCTATAACTAGTGTCACAGGAATGGTTCAAAACATAGTCAGTAAGAAGTGTCGGTCTTCATGTGCTTAAGTCGGCTTGTGCCTTTCGTATTTAAATCCGATGCAATTTTTGTGTTTCATCGTCAATAAAAGGTCCAAGGGATACAGTAAACCTGAAGTGAAGCAACGGAATCTATAACTAGTGTCACAGGAGTGGTCAGTAGGAAGAGTCAGTCTTCTTGTCCTTATGTCGGCATTGTGCCTTTTGTATTTAATTCCGATGCAATTTCTGTGTTTCATCGTCAATAAGAAGGTCCAAGGGATACAGTAAACCTTAAGTGAAGCATCGGAATCTATAACTAGTGTCACAGGAATGGTTCAAAACATAGTCAGTATGAAGTGTCGGTCTTCACGTACTTAAGTCGGCATTGTGCCTCTTGTATTTAATTCCGATGCAATTTCTGTGTTTCATCGTCAATAAGAAGGTCCAAGGGATACAGTAAACCTGAAGTGAAGCATCGTAATATATAACTAGTGTCACAGGAATGGTCAGTAGGAAGAGTCAGTCTTCTCGTCCTTAAGTCGGCATAGTGCCTTTTGTATTTAATTCCGATGCAATCTCTGTCTTTCATCGTCAATAAGAAGGTCCAAGGGATACAGTAAACCTGAAGCGAAGCATCGGAATCTATAACTAGTGTTACAGAAATGGTTCAAAAGATAGTCAGTAAGAAGTGTCGGTCTTCATGTGCTTAAGTTGGGATTGTGCCTTTTGTATTTAATTCCGATGCAATTTCTGTGTTTCATCGTCAATAAGAAGGTCCAAGGGAGACAGTAATTCTGAAGTGAAGCATCGGAATCTATAACTAGTGTCACAGGAATGGTTCAAAATAATAGTCAGTGAGAAGTGTCGGTCTTCATGTACTTAAGTCGGCATTGTGTCTTTTGTATTTAATTATGATGCAATTTCTGTGTTTCATCGTCAATAATAAGGTCCAAGGGATGCAGCAAACCTGGAGTGAAGCATCGGAATCTATAACTAGTGTCACAGGAATGGTTCAAATCATAGTAACTAAGAAGTGTCGGTCTTCATGTACTTAAGTCGGCATTGTGCCTTTTGTATTTAATTCCGATGCAGATTCTGTGTTTCATCGTCACTAAGATTGTCCAAGGGTACAGTAAACCAGAAGTGAAGCATCGGAAACTATAACTAGTGTCACAGGAATGGTTAAAAACATAGTCAGTAAGAAGTGTCGGTCTTCATGTACTTAAGTCGGCATTGTGCCTTTTGTATTTAATTCCAATGCAATTTCTGTGTTTCATCGTCAATAAGAAGGTCCAAGGGATACAGTAAAACTGAAGTCAAACATCGGAATCTATAATTAGTGTCACAGGAATGGTTCAAAACATAGACAGTAAGAAGAGTCAGTCTTCTTGTACTTAAGTCGGCATCGTGCCTTTTGCATTTAATTCCGATGCAATTTCGGTGTTTCATCGTCAATAAGAAGATCAGAGGGATACAGTAAACCTGAAGTGAAGCATCGGAATCCATAACTAGTGTCACAGGAATGGTTCAAAACATTGTCAGTAAGAAGAGTCAGTCTTCTGGTACTTAATTCGGCATGGTGCATTTTTATTTAATTCCGATGCAATTTCTGTGTTTCATGGTCACTAAGAAGGTCAGAGGGATACAGCAAACCTAAAGTGAAGCATCGGAATCTATAACTAATGTCACAGAAATGGTTCAAAACATAGTCAGTAAGTAGAGTCAGTCTTTTTGTGTTTTAAGTCGGCATTGTGCCCTTTGTATTTAATTCCAAAGCAATTTCTGTGTTTCATCGTCAATAAGAAGGACGGAATGGATACAGTAAACCTGAAGAGAAGCATCGGAATCTATAACTAGTGTCACCGGATTGGTTCAAGACATAGACAGTAAGAAGAGTCAGTCTTCTTGTACTTAAGACGGCATTGTGTCATTCTATTTAATTCCGATGCAATTTCAGTGTTTCATCGTCAATAAGATGGTCAGAGGGATACAGTAAACCTGATGTGAAGCATCGGAATCTATAACTAGTGTCACAGGAATGGTTCAAAACATAGTCAGTAAGAAGAGTCAGTCTTGTTGTCCTTAAGTCTGCATTGTGCCTTTAGTATTTTTTCCGATGCAATTTCTGTGTTTCATCGTCTATAAGAATGTCCAAGTGATACAGTAAACCTGGAGTGTAGCATCGGAATCTATAACTAGTGTCACAGGTATGGTTCAAAACATAGTCAGTAAGAAGAGTCAGTCTTCATGTACTTAAGTCGTCATTGTGCCTTTTGTATTTAATTCCGATGCAATTTCTGTGTTTCATCGTCAATAAAAAGGTCCAAGGAATACAGTAAACCTGAAGTGAAGCATCGAAATCTATAACTAGTGTCACAGGAATGGTTCAAATCATAGACTGTAAGAAGAGTCAGTCTCCTGTACTTAAGTCGGCATTGTGCCTTTTGAATTTTATTCCGATGCAATTTCTGTGTCTCATCGTCAATAAGAAGGTCCAAGGGATACAGTGAAACTGAAGTCAAGCATCGGAATCCATAACTAGTGTCGCAGGAATGGTTCAAAACATAGACAGTAACAAGAGTCAGTCTTCTTGTACTTAAGTCGGCATTGTGCCTTTTCTATTTAATTCCGATGCAATTTCAGTGTTTCATCGTCAATAAGATGGTTCAAGGGATACAGTAAACCTGGAGTGAAGAATCGGAATCTATAACTAGTGTCACAGGAATGGTTCAAAACATAGACAGTAGGAAGAGTCAGTCCTCTTGTACTTAAGTCGGCATTGTGCCTTTTCTATTTAATTCCGATGCAATTTCTGTGTTTCATAGTCAACAAGAAGGTCAGAGGGATACAGTAGAGCTGAAGAGAAGCATCGGAATCTATATCTAGTGTCACAGGAATGGTTCAAAACATAGTCTGTAAGAAGAGTCAGTCTTCTTGTACTTAAGTCGGCATTGTGCCTTTTCTATTTAATTCCGATGCAATTTCTGTGTTTCATCGTCAATAAGAACGTCAGAGGGATACCGTAAATCTGAAGTCAAGCATCGGAATCTAAATTTAGTGTCACAGGAATGGTTCAAAAATAGTCAGTAAGAAGAATCAGTCTCTTGTACTTAAGTCGGCATTGTGCCTTTTGTATTTAATTCCGATGCAATTTCTGTGTTTCATCGTCAATTAGAAGGTCCAAGGGAAACAGTAAAACTGAAGTCAACGATCGGAATCTATAACTAGTGTCACAGGAATCGTTCATAACATAGCCAGTAAGAGGAGTCAGTCATCTTGTACTTAAGTCGGCATTGTGCTTTTTCTATTTAATTCCGATGCAATTTCAGTGTTTCATCGTCAATAAGAAGGTCAGAGGGGTACAGTAAACGTGAAGTGAAGCCTCGGAATCTATAAGTAGTGTCACAGGAATGGTTCAAAACATAGTCAGTAAGAAGTGTCAGTCTTCTTGTACTTAAGCCGGCATTGTGTCTTTTGTATTTAATTCCGATGCAATTTCTGTGTTTCATCATCCATAAGGAGGTCAGAGGGATACAGTAGCCCTGAAGTGAAGCATCGGAATCTATAACTAGTGTCACAGGAACGGTTCAAAACATAGTCAGTAAGAAGAGTCAGTCTTTTTGTACTTAAGTCGGCATTGTGCATTTTGTATTTAATTCCGATGCTATTTCTGTGTTTCATTGTCAATAAGAAGGTCCAAGGGATGCAGTAAACCTGCAGTGAAGCATCGGAATCTCTAACTAGTGTAACAGGATTGGTTCAAAACATAGACAGTAAGAAGAGTCAGTCTTCTTGTACTTAAGTCGGCATTGTGCCTTTTGTATTTAATTCCGATGCAATTTCTGTGTTTCACCGTCAATAAGAAGGTCCAAGGGATACAGTAAACCAGAAGTGAAGCATCGGAATCAATAACTAGTGTCACAGGAATGGTTCAAAACATAGACAGTAAGAAGAGTCAGTCTCTTGTACTTAAGGCGGCATTGTGCCTTTTGTATTTAATTCCGATGCAATTTCTGTGTTTCATCGTCAATAAGAAGGTCCAAGGGATACAGTAAACCTGAAGTGAGGCATCGGAATCTATGACTAGTTACAGGAATGGTTCAAAACATAGTCAGTAAGAAGAGTCAGTCTCTTGTACATAAGTCGGCATTGTGCCTTTTGTATTTAATTCCGATGCAATTTCTGTGTTTCATCGTCAATAAGAAGGTCCAAGGGATACAGTAAAACTGAAGTCAAACATCGGAATCTATAACTAGTGTCACAGGAATGGTTCAAAACTTAGACAGTAGGAAGAGTCAGTCTTCTTGTACTTAAGTCGGCATTGTTCCTTTTGTATTCAATTCCGATGCAATTTCTGTGTTTCATCGTCAATAAGAACGTCCAAGGGATACAGTAAACCAGAAGTGAAGTATCGGAATCTATAACTAGTGTCACAGGAATGGTTCAAAACATAGACAGTAAGAAGATACAGTCTTCTTGTACTTAAGTCGGCCCTGTGCCCTTTGTTTTTGATTCCGATGCAATTTCTGTGTTTCATCGTCAATAAGAAGGTCCAAGGGATACAGTAAACCTGAAGTGAAGCATCGAAATCTATAACTAGTGTCACAGGAATGGTTCATAACATAGTCAGTAAGAAGTATCGGCCTTCATGTAATTAAGTCGACATTGTGCCTTTTGTATTTGATTCTGATGCAATTTCTGTGTTTCATCGTCAATAAGAAGGTCCAAGGGATACAGAAAACCTGAAGTGAAGCATCGGAATCTACAACTAGTGTCACATGGGTGGTCAGTAGGAAGAGTCAGTCTTCTTGTCCTTAAGTCGGCATTGTGCGTTTTGTATTTAATCCGATGCAATTTCTGTGTGTCATCGTCAATAAGATGGTCCAAGGGATACAGTAAACCTGAAGTGAAGCATCGGAATCTATAACTAGTGTCACAGGAATGGTTCAAAACATAGTCAGTAGGAAGTGTCCGTCTTCATGTACTTAAGTTGGCATTGTGCCTTTTGTATTTAACTCCGATGCAATTTCTGTGTTTCATCGTCATTAAGAAGGTCAGAGGGATACAGTAAACCTGGAGTGAAGCATCGGAATCTATAACTAGTGTCACAGGAATGGTTCAAATCAAAGTCAGTAAGAAGTGTCGGCCTTCATGTACTTAAGTCGGCATTGTGCCTTTTGTATTTAATTCCGTTGCAGTTTCTGTGTTTCATCGTCAATAAGAAGGTCCGAGGGATACAGTATACCCGAAGTGAAGCATCGGAATCTATAACTAGTGTCTCAGGAATGGTCAGTAGGAAGAGTCAGTCTTCTTGTCCTTAAGTCGGCATTGGGCCATTTGTATTTAATTCCGATGCAATTTCTGTGTCTCATCGTCAATAAGAAGGTCCAAGGGATACAGTATACCTGAAGTGAAGCATCGGAATCTATAACTAGTGTCACAGGAATGGTCAGTAGGAAGAGTCAGTCTTCTTGTCCTTAAGTCGGCATTGTGCCATTTGTATTTAATTCCGATGCAATTTCTGTGTCTCATCGTCAATAAGAAGGTCCAAGGGATACAGTAAACCTGAAGTGAACCATCAGAATCAATAACTTGTGTTACAGGAATGGTTCAAAACATACTCAGTAAGAAGTGTCGGTCTCCATGTACTTAAGTCGGCATTGTGCCTTTTGTATGTAATTCCGATGCAATTTCTGTGTTTCATCGCCAATTAGAAGGTCCAAGGGATACAGTAAACCTGGAGTGAATCATCGGAATCTATAACTAGTGTCACAGGAATGGTTCAAAACATTGTCAGTACGAATTGTCGGTCTTCATGTACTTAAGTCGGCATTGTGCCTTTTGTATTTAATTCCGATGCAATTTCTGTGTTTCATCGTCAATAAGAAGGTCCAAGGGATACAGTAAACCTGAATTGAAGCATCGGAAGCTATAACTAGTGTCACAGGAATGGTCAGTAGGAAGAGTCAGTCTTCTTGTCCTTAAGTCGGCATTGTGCTTTTTGTATTTAATTCCGATGCAATTTCTGTGTTTCATCGTCAATAAGAAGGTCCAAGGGATCCAGTCAACCTGAAGTGAAGCATCGGAATCTGTAACTAGTGTCACAGCAATGGTTCAAAACATAGTCAGTGAGAAGTGTCGGTCTTCATGGACTTAAGTCGGCATTGTGCCTTTTGCATTTAATTCCGATGCAATTTCTGTGTTTCATCGTCAATAAGAAGGTCCAAGTGATACAGAAAACCTGAAGTGAAGCATCGGAATCTATAACTAGTGTCAGAGGAATGGTCAGTAGGAAGAGTCAGTATTCTTGTCCTTAAGTCGGCATTGTGTCTTTTGTATTTAATCCGATGCAATTTCTGTGTTTCATCGTCAATAAGATGGTCCAAGCGATACAGTAAACCTGAAGTGAAGCATCGGATTCTATAACTAGTGTCACAGGTATGGTTCAAAACATAGTCAGTAGGAAGTGTCCGTCTTCATGTACTTAAGTCGGCATTGTTCCTTTTGTATTTAATTCCGATGCAATTTCTGTGTTTAATCGTCATTAAGAAGGTCCAAGGGATACAGTAAACCTCGAGTGAAGCATCGGAATCTATAACTAGTGTCACAGGAATGGTTCAAATCAAAGTCAGTAAGAAGTATCGATCTTCATGTACTTAAGTCGGCATTGTGCCTTTTGTATTTAATTCCGATGCAGTTTCTGTGTTTCATCGTCAATAAGAAGGTCCAAGGGATACAGTATACCTGAAGTGAAGCATCGGAATCTATAACTAGTGTCACAGGAATGATCAGTAGGAAGAGTCAGTCTTCTTGTCCTTAAGACGGCATTGAGCCTTTAGTATTTAATTCCGATGCAATTTATGTGTTTCTTCGTCAATAAGAAGGTCCAAGGGATACAGTAAACATGAAGTGAAGCATCGGAATCTATAACTAGTGTTACAGGAATGGTTCAAAACATAGTCAGTAAGAGGTGTCGGTCTTCATTTACTTAAGTCGGCGTGAGCCTTTTGTATTTAATTCTGATGCAATTTCTGTGTTTCATCGTCAATAAGAAGGTCCAAGGGATACAGTAGACCTGGATTGAACCATCGGAATCTATAACTAGTGTCACAGGAATGGTACAAAACATAATCAGAAAGAGGTGTCGGTCTTAATGTACTTAAGTCGGCATTGTGCCTTTTGTATTTAATTCCGATGCAATTTCTGTGTTTCATCGTCAATAAGAAGGTCCAAGGGATACAGTAAACCTGAAGTGAACCATCAGAATCAGTAACTAGTGTTACAGGAATGGATCATAACATACTCAGTAAGAAGTGTCGGTCTTCATGTACTTAAGTCGGCATTGTGTCTTTTGTATGTAATTCCGATGCAATTTCTGTGTTTCATCGACAATAAGAAGGTCCCAGGGATACAGTAAACCTGGAGTGAAGCATCGGAATCTATAACCAGTGTCACAGGAATGGTTCAAAACATTGTCAGTACGAAGTGTCGGTCTTCATGTACTTAAGTCGGCATTGTGCCTTTTGTATTTTATTCCGATGCAATTTCTGTGTTTCATCGTCAATAAGAAGGTCCAAGGGATACAGTAAACCTGAAGTGAAGCATCGGAATCCATAACTAGTGTCACAGGAATGGTCAGTAGGAAGAGTCAGTCTTCTTGTCCGTAAGTCGGCATTGTGCTTTTTGTATTTAATTCCGATGCAATTTCTGTGTTTCATCGTCAATAAGAAGGTCCAAGGGATACAGTAAACCTGAAGTGAAGCATCGGAATCTGTAACTAGTGTCACAGGAATGGTTCAAAACATAGTCAGTAAGAAATGTCGGTCTTCATGTACTTAAGTCGGCATTGTGCCTTTTGTATTTAATTCCGATGCAATTTCTGTGTTTCATCGTCGGTAAAAAGGTCCAAGGGATACAGTAAACCTGAAGTGAAGCATCGGAATCTATAACTAGTGTCACAGAAATGGTCAGTAGGAAGAGTCAGTCTTCTTGCCCTTAAGTCGGCATTGCGCCTTTTGTATTTAATTCCGATGCAATTTCTGTGTTTCATCGTCAATAAGAAGGTCTAAGGGATACAGTAAACCTGAAGTGAAGCATCGGAATCTATAACTAGTGTCACAGGAATGGTTCAAAACATAACCAGTAAGAATTATCGGTCTTCAAGTACTTAAGTCGGCATTGTGCCTTTTGTATTTAATTCCGATGCAATTTCTGTGTTTCATCGTCAATAAGAAGGTCCAAGGGACACAGTAAACCTGAAGTGAAGCATCGTAATCTATAACTAGTGTCACAGGAATGGACAGGAAGAAGAGTCAGTCTTCTTGTCCTTAAGTCGGCATTGTGCCTTTTGTATTTAATTCCGATGCAATTTCTGTGTTTCATCGTCAATAACAAGGTCCAAGGGATACAGTAAACCTGAAGTGAAGCATCGGAATCTATAACTAGTGTTACAGGAATGGTTCAAAACATAGACAGTAAGAAGTGTAGGTCTTCATGTACTTAAGTCGGCATTGTGCCTTTTGTATTTAATTCCGATGCAATTTCCGTGTATCATCGCCAATAATAAGGTCCAAGGGATACAGTAAACCTGAAGTGAAGCATCAGAATCTATAACTAGTGTCACAGAAAGGGTCAGTAAGAAGAGTCAGTCTTCTTGTCCTTACGTCGGCATTGTGCCTTTTGTATTGAATTCCGATGCAATTTCTGTGTTTCATCGTCAAAAAGAAGGTCCAAGGGATACAGTAAACCTGAAGTGAAGCATCGGAATCTATAACTAGTGTTACAGGAATGGTTCAAAACATAGCCAGTGAGAAGTGTCGGACTTCATAAACTAAAGTCGGCATTGTGCCTATTGTATTTAATTCCGAAGCAATTTCTGTGTTTCATCGTCAATAAGAAGGTCCAAGGGATACAGTAAACCTGGAGTGAAGCATCGGAATCTATAACTGGTGTCCCAGGAATGGTTCAAAACATAGTGAGTAAGAAGTGTCGGTCTTCATGTACCTAAGTCGGCATTGTGCCTTTTGTATTTCATTCAGGTGCAATTTCTGTGTTTCATCGTCAATAAGAAGGTCCAAGGGATACAGTAAACCTGAAGTGAAGCATCGGAATCTTTAACTAGTGTCACAGGAATGGTTCAAACCATAGACAGTAAGAAGTGTCGGTCTTCATGTACTTAGGTCGGCATTGTGCCTATTGTATTTAAATCCGATGCTATTTCTGTGTTTCATCGTCAATAAGAAGGTCCAAGGGATACAGTAAACCTGAGGTGATGCATCGGAATCTATAACCAGTGTCACAGGAATGGTTCAAAACATTGTCAGTACGAAGTGTCGGTCTTCATGTACTTAAGTCGGCATTGTGCCTTTTGTATTTCATTCAGGTGCAATTTCTGTGTTTCATCGTCAATAAGAAGGTCCAAGGGATACAGTAAACCTGAAGTGAAGCATCGGAATCTATAACTAGTGTTACAGGAATGGTTCAAAACATAGTCAGTAAGAAGTGTCGGTCGTCATGTACTTAAGTCGGCATTGTGCCTTTTGTATTTAATTCCGATGCAATTTCTGTGTTTCATCGTCACTAAGATGGTCCAAGGGATACAGTAAACCTGAAGTGAAGCATCGGAATCTATAACTAGTGTTACAGGAATGGTTCAAAACATAGACAGTAAGAAGTGTAGGTCTTCATGTACTTAAGTCGGCGTTGTGCCTCTTGTATTTAATTCCGATGCAATTTCTTTGTTTCATCGTCAATAAGAAGGTCCAAGGGATACAGTAAACCTGAAGTGAAGCATCGGAATCTATAACTAGTGTCACAGAAAGGGTCAGTAGGAAGAGTCAGTCTTCTTGTCCTTACGTCGGCATTGTGCCTTTTGTATTGAATTCCGATTGCAATTTCTGTGTTTCATCGTCAATAAGAAGGTCCAAGGGATACAGTAAACCTGAGTGAAGCATCGGAATCTATAACTAGTTTTACAGGAATGGTTCAAAACATAGTCAGTAAGAAGTGTCGGTCTTCATAAACTAAAGTCGGCATTGTGGCTTTTGTATTTAATTCCGAAGCAATTTCTGTGTTTCATCGTCAATAAGAAGGTCCAAGGGATACAGTAAACCTGGGGTGAAGCATCGGAATCTATAACTGGTGTCCCAGGAATGGTTCAAAACATAGTCAGTAAGAAGTGTCGGTCTTCATGTACCTATGTCGGCATTGTGCCTTTTGTATTTAAATCCGATGCTATTTCTGTGTTTCATCGTCAATAAGAAGGTCCAAGGGATACAGTAAACCTGAGGTGATGCATCGGAATCTATAACCAGTGTCACAGGAGTGGTTCAAAGCATTGTCAGTACGAAATGTCGGTCTTCATGTACTTAAGTCGGCATTGTGTCTTTTGTATTTAATTCCGATGCAATTTCTGTGTTACATCGTCAATAAGAAGGTGCAAGGGACACAGTAAACCTGAAGTGAAGCATCGGAATCTATAACTAGTGTCAGAGGAATGGTCAGTTGGAAGAGTCAGTCTTCTTGTCCTTAAGTCGGCATTGTGCTTTTTGTATTTAATTCCGATGCAATTTCTGTGTTTCATCGTCAATAAGAAGGTCCAAGGGATACAGTAAACCTGACGTGAAGCATCGGAATCTGTAACTAGTGTCACAGGAATGGTTCAAAACATAGTCAGTAAGAAGTGTCGGTCTTCATGTACTTAAGTCGGCATTGTGCCTTTTGTATTTAATTCCGATGCAATTTCTGTGTTTCATCGTCGGTAAAAAGGTCCAAGGGATACAGTAAACCTGAAGTGAAGCATCGGAATCTATAACTAGTGTCACAGAAGTGGTCAGTAGGAAGAGTTAGTCTGCTCGCCCTTAAGTCGGCATTGCGCCTTTTGTATATAATTCCGATGCAATTTCTGTGTTTCATCGTCAATAAGAAGGTCCAAGGGATACAGTAAACCTGAAGTGAAGCATCGGAATCTGTAACTAGTGTCACAGGAATGGTTCAAAACATAGTCAGTAAGAAGTGTCGGTCTTCATGTCCTTAAGTTGGCATTGTGCCCTTTGTATTTAATTCCGATGCAATTTCTGTGATTCATCGTCGGTAAAAAGGTCCAAAGGATACAGTAAACGTGAAGTGAAGCATCGGAATCTATAACTAGTGTCACGGGAATGGTCAGTAGAAAGAGTCAGTCTTCTTGCCCTCAAGTCGGCATTGTGCCTTTTGTATTTAATTCCGAAGCAATTTCTGTGTTTCATCGTCAATAAGAAGGTCCAAGGGATACAGTAAACCTGAAGTGAAGCATCGGAATCTATAACTAGTGTCACAGGAATGGTCAGTAAGAAGAGTCAGTCTTCTTGTCCTTAAGTCGGCATTGTGCCTTTTGTATTTAATTCCGATGCAATTTCTGTGTTTCATCGTCAATAAGAAGGTCCAAGGGATACAGTAAACCTGAAGTGAAGCATCGGAATCTATAACTAGTGTCACAGGAATAGTTCAAATCATAGCCAGTAACAAGTGTCGGTCTTCATGTACTTAAGTCGGCATTGTGCCTTTTGTATTTAATTCCGCTGCTATTTATGTGTTTCATCGTCAATAAGAAGGTCCAAGGGATACAGTAAACCTGAAGTGAAGCATCGGAATCTATAACTAGTGTCACAGGAATGGTTCAAAACATAACCAGTAAGAAGTGTCGGTCTTCATGTACTTAAGTCGGCATTGTGCCTTTTGTATTTAATTCCGATGCAATTTCTGTGTTTCATCGTCAATAAGAAGGTCCAAGGGACACAGTAAACCTGAAGTGAAGCATCGGAATCTATACCTAGTGTCACAGGAATGGTCAGTGAGAAGAGTCAGTCTTCTTGTCCTTAAGTCGGCATTGTGCCTTTTGTATTTAATTCCGATGCAATTTCTGTGTTTCATCGTCAATAAGAAGGTCCAAGGGATACTGTAAACCTGAAGTGAAGCATCGGAATCTTTAACTAGTGTTACAGGAATGGTTCAAAACATAGTCAGTAAGAAGTGTCGGTCGTCATGTACTTAAGTCGATATTGTACCTTTTGTATTCAATTCCGATGCGATTTCTGTGTTTCATCGTCACTAAGATGGTCCAAGAGATACAGTAAACCCGAAGTGAAGCATCGAAATCTATAACTAGTGTTACAGAAATGGTTCAAAACATAGACAGTAAGAAGTGTAGGTCTTCATGTACTTAAGTCGGCATTGTGCCTTTTGTATTTAATTCCGATGCAGTTTCTGTGTTTGATCGTCAATAAGAAGGTCCAAGGGATACAGTAAACCTGAAGTGAAGCATCGGAATCTATAACTTGTGTCACAGAAAGGGTCAGTAGGAAGAGTCAGTCTTCTTGTCCTTATGTCGGAATTGTGCCTTTTGTATTGAATTCCGATGCAATTTCTGTGTTTCATCGTCAATAAGAAGGTCCAAGGGATACAGTAAACCTGAAGTGAAGCATCGGAAACTATAACTAGTGTTACAGGAATGGTTCAAAACATAGTCAGTAAGAAGTGTCTGTCTTCATAAACTAAAGTCGGCATTGTGCCTTTTGTATTAAATTCCGAAGCAATTTCTGTGTTTCATCGTCAATAAGAAGGTCAAAGGAATACAGTAAACCTGGAGTGAAGAATCGGAATTTACAACTGGTGTCCCAGGAATGGTTCAAAGCATAGTCAGTAAGAAGTGTCGGTCTTCATGTACCTAAGTCGGCATTGTGCCTTTTGTATTTAATTCCGATGCAATTTCTGTGTTTCATCGTCAATAAGGAGGTCCAAGGGATACAGTAAACCTGAAGTGAAGCATCGGAATCTATAACTAGTGTCACAGGAATGGTTCAAAACACAGTCAGTAAGAAGTGTCGGTCTTCATGTACTTAAGTCGGCATTGTGCATTTTGTATTTAAATCCGATGCTATTTCTGTGTTTCATCGTCAATAAGAAGGTCCAAGGGATACAGTAAACCTGAGGTGATGCATCGGAATCTATAACTAGTTTCACAGGAATGGTCAGTAGGAAGAGTCAGTCTTCTTGTCCTTAAGTCGGCATTGTGCCTTTTGTATTTAATTCCGATGCAATTTCTGTGTTTCATCGTTAATAAGAAGCTCCAAGGGATACAGTAAACCTGGAGTGAAGCATCGGAATCTATAACTAGTGTCACAGGAATGGTTCAAAACATTGTCAGTACGAAGTGTCGGTCATCATGTACTTAAGTCGGCATTGTGCCTTTTGTATTTAATTCCGATGCAATATCTGTGTTTGATCGTCAATAAGAAGGTCCAAGTGATACAGTAAACCTGAAGTGAAGCATCGGAATCTATAACTAGTGTCACAGGAATGGTCAGTAGGAAGAGTCAGTCTTCTTGTCCTTAAGTCGGCATTGTGCTTTTTGTATTTAATTCCGATGCAATTTCTGTGTTTCATCGTCAATAAGAAGGTCCAAGGGATACAGTAAACCTGAAGTGAAGCATCGGAATCTGTAACTAGTGTCACAGGAATGGTTCAAAACATAGTCAGTAAGAAGTGTCGGTCTTCATGTCCTTAAGTTGGCATTGTGCCTTTTGTATTTAATTCCGATGCAATTTCTGTGATTCATCGTCGGTAAAAAGGTCCAAAGGATACAGTAAACGTGAAGTGAAGCATCGGAATCTATAACTAGTGTCACGGGAATGGTCAGTAGAAAGAGTCAGTCTTCTTGCCCTCAAGTCGGCATTGTGCCTTTTGTATTTAATTCCGATGCAATTTCTGTGTTTCATCGTCAATAAGAAGGTCCAAGGGATACAGTAAACTTGAAGTGAAGCATCGGAATCTATAACTAGTGTCACAGGAATGGTTCAAATCATAGCCAGTAACAAGTGTCGGTCTTCATGTACTTAAGTCGGCATTGTGCCTTTTGTATTTAATTCCGCTGCTATTTCTGTGTTTCATCGTCAATAAGAAGGTCCAAGGGATACAGTAAACCTGAAGTGAAGCATCGGAATCTATAACTAGTGTCACAGGAATGGTCAGTGAGAAGAGTCAGTCTTCTTGTCCTTAAGTCGGCATTGTGCCTTTTGTATTTAATTCCGATGCAATTTCTGTGTTTCATCGTCAATAAGAAGGTCCAAGGGATACAGTAAACCTGAAGTGAAGCATCGGAATCTATAACTAGTGTCACAGGAATGGTTCAAATCATAGCCAGTAACAAGTGTCGGTCTTCATGTACTTAAGTCGGCATTGTGCCTTTTGTATTTAATTCCGCTGCTATTTATGTGTTTCATCGTCAATAAGAAGGTCCAAGGGATACAGTAAACCTGAAGTGAAGCATCGGAATCTATAACTAGTGTCACAGGAATGGTTCAAAACATAACCAGTAAGAAGTGTCGGTCTTCATGTACTTAAGTCGGCATTCTGCCTTTTGTATTTAATTCCGATGCAATTTCTGTGTTTTATCGTCAATAAGAAGGTCCAAGGGACACAGTAAACCTGAAGTGAAGCATCCGAATCTATACCTAGTGTCACAGGAATGGTCAGTGAGAAGAGTCAGTCTTCTTGTCCTTAAGCCGGCATTGTGCCTTTTGTATTTAATTCCGATGCAATTTCTGTGTTTCATCGTCAATAAGAAGGTCCAAGGGATACAGTAAACCTGAAGTGAAGCATCGGAATCTTTAACTAGTGTTACAGGAATGGTTCAAAACATAGTCAGTATTAAGTGTCGGTTGTCATGTACTTAAGTCGATATTGTGCCTTTTGTATTCAATTCCGATGCAATTTCTGTGTTTCATCGTCACTAAGATGGTCCAAGAGATACAGTAAACCCGAAGTGAAGCATCGGAATCTATAACTAGTGTTACAGAAATGGTTCAAAACATAGACAGTAAGAAGTGTAGGTCTTCATGTACTTAAGTCGGCATTGTGCCTTTTGTATTTAATTCCGATGCAGTTTCTGTGTTTCATCGTCAATAAGAAGGTCCAAGGGATACAGTAAACCTGAAGTGAAGCATCGGAATCTATAACTAGTGTCACAGAAAGGGTCAGTAGGAAGAGTCAGTCTTCTTGTCCTTATGTCGGCATTGTGCCTTTTGTATTGAATTCCGATGCAATTTCTGTGTTTCATCGTCAATAAGAAGGTCCAAGGGATACAGTAAACCTGAAGTGAAGCATCGGAAACTATAACTAGTGTTACAGGAATGGTTCAAAACATAGTCAGTAAGAAGTGTCTGTCTTCATAAACTAAAGTCGGCATTGTGCCTTTTGTATTAAATTCCGAAGCAATTTCTGTGTTTCATCGTCAATAAGAAGGTCAAAGGGATACAGTAAACCTGGAGTGAAGCATCGGAATTTATAACTGGTGTCCCAGAAATGGTTCAAAGCATAGTCAGTAAGAAGTGTCGGTCTTCATGTACCTAAGTCGGCATTGTGCCTTTTGTATTTAATTCCGATGCAATTTCTGTGTTTCATCGTCAATAAGGAGGTCCAAGGGATACAGTAAACCTGAAGTGAAGCATCGGAATCTCTAACTAGTGTCACAGGAATGGTTCAAAACACAGTCAGTAAGAAGTGTCGGTCTTCATGTACTTAAGTCGGCATTGTGCCTTTTGTATTTACATCCGATGCTATTTCTGTGTTTCATCGTCAATAAGAAGGTCCAAGGGATACACTAAACCTGAGGTGATGCATCGGAATCTATAACTAGTTTCACGGGAATGGTCAGTAGGAAGAGTCAGTCTTCTTGTCCTTAAGTCGGCATTGTGCCTTTTGTATTTAATTCCGATGCAATTTCTGTGTTTCATCGTTAATAAGAAGCTCCAAGGGATACAGTAAACCTGGAGTGAAGCATCGGAATCTATAACTAGTGTCAGAGGAATGGTTCAAAACATTGTCAGTACGAAGTGTCGGTCATCATGTACTTAAGTCGGCATTGTGCCTTTTGTATTTAATTCCGATGCAATATCTGTGTTTCATCGTCAATAAGAAAGTCCAAGTGATACAGTAAACCTGAAGTGAAGCATCGGAATCTATAACTAGTGTCACAGGAATGGTCAGTAGGAAGAGTCAGTCTTCTTGTCCTTAAGTCGGCATTGTGCTTTTTGTATTTAATTCCGATGCAATTTCTGTGTTTCATCGTCAATAAGAAGGTCCAAGGGATACAGTAAACCTGAAGTGAAGCATCGGAATCTATAACTAGTGTTACAGGAATGGTTCAAAACATAGTCAGTAAGAAGTGTCGGTCGTCATGTACTTAAGTCGGCATTGTGCCTTTTGTATTTAATTCCGATGCAATTTCTGTGTTTCATCGTCACTAAGATGGTCCAAGGGATACAGTAAACCTGAAGTGAAGCATCGGAATCTATAACTAGTGTTACAGGAATGGTTTAAAACATAGACAGTAGGAAGTGTAGGTCTTCATGTACTTAAGTCGGCATTGTGCCTCTTGTATTTAATTCCGATGCAATTTCTGTGTTTCATCGTCAATAAGAAGGTCCAAGGGATACAGTAAACCTGAAGTGAAGCATCGGAATCTATAACTAGTGTCACAGAAAGGGTCAGTAGGAAGAGTCAGTCTTCTTGTCCTTACGTCGGCATTGTGCCTTTTGTATTGAATTCCGATTGCAATTTCTGTGTTTCATCGTCAATAAGAAGGTCCAAGGGATACAGTAAACCTGAGTGAAGCATCGGAATCTATAACTAGTTTTACAGGAATGGTTCAAAACATAGTCAGTAAGAAGTGTCGGTCTTCATAAACTAAAGTCGGCATTGTGGCTTTTGTATTTAATTCCGAAGCAATTTCTGTGTTTCATCGTCAATAAGAAGGTCCAAGGGATACAGTAAACCTGGGGTGAAGCATCGGAATCTATAACTGGTGTCCCAGGAATGGTTCAAAACATAGTCAGTAAGAAGTGTCGGTCTTCATGTTCCTAAGTCGGCATTGTGCCTTTTGTATTTAATTCCGAATCAATTTCTGTGTTTCATCGTCAATAAGAAGGTCCAAGGGATACATTAAACCTGAAGTGAAGCATCGGAATCTATAACTAGTGTCACAGGAATGGTTCAAAACATAGTCAGTAAGAAGTGTCGGTCTTCATGTACCTATGTCGGCATTGTGCCTTTTGTATTTAAATCCGATGCTATTTCTGTGTTTCATCGTCAATAAGAAGGTCCAAGGGATACAGTAAACCTGAGGTGATGCATCGGAATCTATAACCAGTGTCACAGGAGTGGTTCAAAGCATTGTCAGTACGAAGTGTCGGTCTTCATGTACTTAAGTCGGCATTGTGTCTTTTGTATTTAATTCCGATGCAATTTCTGTGTTACATCGTCAATAAGAAGGTGCAAGGGATACAGTAAACCTGACGTGAACCATCGGAATCTGTAACTAGTGTCACAGGAATGGTTCAAAACATAGTCAGTAAGAAGTGTCGGTCTTTATGTACTTAAGTCGGCATTGTGCCTTTTGTATTTAATTCCGATGCAATTTCTGTGTTTCATCGTCGGTAAAAAGGTCCAAGGGATACAGTAAACCTGAAGTGAAGCATCGGAATCTATAACTAGTGTCACAGAAATGGTCAGTAGGAAGAGTTAGTCTGCTCGCCCTTAAGTCGGCATTGCGCCTTTTGTATTTAATTCCGATGCAATTTATGTGTTTCATCGTCAATAAGAAGGTCCAAGGGATACAGTAAACCTGAAGTGAAGCATCGGAATCTGTAACTAGTGTCACAGGAATGGTTCAAAACATAGTCAGTAAGAAGTGTCGGTCTTCATGTCCTTAAGTTGGCATTGTGCCCTTTGTATTTAATTCCGATGCAATTTCTGTGTTTCATCGTCGGTAAAAAGGTCCAAGGGATACAGTAAACCTGAAGTGAAGCATCGGAATCTATAACTAGTGTCACAGAAATGGTCAGTAGGAAGAGTTAGTCTGCTCGCCCTTAAGTCGGCATTGCGCCTTTTGTATTTAATTCCGATGCAATTTCTGTGTTTCATCGTCAATAAGAAGGTCCAAGGGATACAGTAAACCTGAAGTGAAGCATCGGAATCTGTAACTAGTGTCACAGGAATGGTTCAAAACATAGTCAGTAAGAAGTGTCGGTCTTCATGTCCTTAAGTTGGCATTGTGCCCTTTGTATTTAATTCCGATGCAATTTCTGTGATTCATCGTCGGTAAAAAGGTCCAAAGGATACAGTAAACGTGAAGTGAAGCATCGGAATCTATAACTAGTGTCACGGGAATGGTCAGTAGAAAGAGTCAGTCTTCTTGCCCTCAAGTCGGCATTGTGCCTTTTGTATTTAATTCCGATGCAATTTCTGTGTTTCATCGTCAATAAGAAGGTCCAAGGGATACAGTAAACCTGAAGTGAAGCATCGGAATCTATAACTAGTGTCACAGGAATGGTTCAAATCATAGCCAGTAACAAGTGTCGGTCTTCATGTACTTAAGTCGGCATTGTGCCTTTTGTATTTAATTCCGCTGCTATTTCTGTGTTTCATCGTCAATAAGAAGGTCCAAGGGATACAGTAAACCTGAAGTGAAGCATCGGAATCTATAACTAGTGTCACAGGAATGGTCAGTAAGAAGAGTCAGTCTTCTTGTCCTTAAGTCGGCATTGTGCCTTTTGTATTTAATTCCGATGCAATTTCTGTGTTTCATCGTCAATAAGAAGGTCCAAGGGATACAGTAAACCTGAAGTGAAGCATCGGAATCTATAACTAGTGTCACAGGAATGGTTCAAATCATAGCCAGTAACAAGTGTCGGTCTTCATGTACTTAAGTCGGCATTGTGCCTTTTGTATTTAATTCCGCTGCTATTTATGTGTTTCATCGTCAATAAGAAGGTCCGAGGGATACAGTAAACCTGATGTGAAGCATCGGAATCTATAACTAGTGTCACAGGAATGGTTCAAAACATAACCAGTAAGAAGTGTCGGTCTTCATGTACTTAAGTCGGCATTGTGCCTTTTGTATTTAATTCCGATGCAATTTCTGTGTTTCATCGTCAATAAGAAGGTCCAAGGGACACAGTAAACCTGAAGTGAAGCATCGGAATCTATACCTAGTGTCACAGGAATGGTCAGTGAGAAGAGTCAGTCTTCTTGTCCTTAAGTCGGCATTGTGCCTTTTGTATTTAATTCCGATGCAATTTCTGTGTTTCATCGTCAATAAGAAGGTCCAAGGGATACTGTAAACCTGAAGTGAAGCATCGGAATCTTTAACTAGTGTTACAGGAATGGTTCAAAACATAGTCAGTAAGAAGTGTCGGTCGTCATGTACTTAAGTCGATATTGTGCCTTTTGTATTCAATTCCGATGCGATTTCTGTGTTTCATCGTCACTAAGATGGTCCAAGAGATACAGTAAACCCGAAGTGAAGCATCGAAATCTATAACTAGTGTTACAGAAATGGTTCAAAACATAGACAGTAAGAAGTGTAGGTCTTCATGTACTTAAGTCGGCATTGTGCCTTTTGTATTTAATTCCGATGCAATTTCTGTGTTTGATCGTCAATAAGAAGGTCCAAGGGATACAGTAAACCTGAAGTGAAGCATCGGAATCTATAACTTGTGTCACAGAAAGGGTCAGTAGGAAGAGTCAGTCTTCTTGTCCTTATGTCGGCATTGTGCCTTTTGTATTGAATTCCGATGCAATTTCTGTGTTTCATCGTCAATAAGAAGGTCCAAGGGATACAGTAAACCTGAAGTGAAGCATCGGAAACTATAACTAGTGTTACAGGAATGGTTCAAAACATAGTCAGTAAGAAGTGTCTGTCTTCATAAACTAAAGTCGTTATTGTGCCTTTTGTATTAAATTCCGAAGCAATTTCTGTGTTTCATCGTCAATAAGAAGGTCAAAGGAATACAGTAAACCTGGAGTGAAGAATCGGAATTTACAACTGGTGTCCCAGGAATGGTTCAAAGCATAGTCAGTAAGAAGTGTCGGTCTTCATGTACCTAAGTCGGCATTGTGCCTTTTGTATTTAATTCCGATGCAATTTCTGTGTTTCATCGTCAATAAGGAGGTCCAAGGGATACAGTAAACCTGAAGTGAAGCATCGGAATCTATAACTAGTGTCACAGGAATGGTTCAAAACACAGTCAGTAAGAAGTGTCGGTCTTCATGTACTTAAGTCGGCATTGTGCATTTTGTATTTAAATCCGATGCTATTTCTGTGTTTCATCGTCAATAAGAAGGTCCAAGGGATACAGTAAACCTGAGGTGATGCATCGGAATCTATAACTAGTTTCACAGGAATGGTCAGTAGGAAGAGTCAGTCTTCTTGTCCTTAAGCCGGCATTGTGCCTTTTGTATTTAATTCCGATGCAATTTCTGTGTTTCATCGTTAATAAGAAGCTCCAAGGGATACAGTAAACCTGGAGTGAAGCATCGGAATCTATAACTAGTGTCACAGGAATGGTTCAAAACATTGTCAGTACGAAGTGTCGGTCATCATGTACTTAAGTCGGCATTGTGCCTTTTGTATTTAATTCCGATGCAATATCTGTGTTTGATCGTCAATAAGAAGGTCCAAGTGATACAGTAAACCTGAAGTGAAGCATCGGAATCTATAACTAGTGTCACAGGAATGGTCAGTAGGAAGAGTCAGTCTTCTTGTCCTTAAGTCGGCATTGTGCTTTTTGTATTTAATTCCGATGCAATTTCTGTGTTTCATCGTCAATAAGAAGGTCCAAGGGATACAGTAAACCTGAAGTGAAGCATCGGAATCTGTAACTAGTGTCACAGGAATGGTTCAAAACATAGTCAGTAAGAAGTGTCGGTCTTCATGTCCTTAAGTTGGCATTGTGCCTTTTGTATTTAATTCCGATGCAATTTCTGTGATTCATCGTCGGTAAAAAGGTCCAAAGGATACAGTAAACGTGAAGTGAAGCATCGGAATCTATAACTAGTGTCACGGGAATGGTCAGTAGAAAGAGTCAGTCTTCTTGCCCTCAAGTCGGCATTGTGCCTTTTGTATTTAATTCCGATGCAATTTCTGTGTTTCATCGTCAATAAGAAGGTCCAAGGGATACAGTAAACTTGAAGTGAAGCATCGGAATCTATAACTAGTGTCACAGGAATGGTTCAAATCATAGCCAGTAACAAGTGTCGGTCTTCATGTACTTAAGTCGGCATTGTGCCTTTTGTATTTAATTCCGCTGCTATTTCTGTGTTTCATCGTCAATAAGAAGGTCCAAGGGATACAGTAAACCTGAAGTGAGGCATCGGAATCTATAACTAGTGTCACAGGAATGGTCAGTGAGAAGAGTCAGTCTTCTTGTCCTTAAGTCGGCATTGTGCCTTTTGTATTTAATTCCGATGCAATTTCTGTGTTTCATCGTCAATAAGAAGGTCCAAGGGATACAGTAAACCTGAAGTGAAGCATCGGAATCTATAACTAGTGTCACAGGAATGGTTCAAATCATAGCCAGTAACAAGTGTCGGTCTTCATGTACTTAAGTCGGCATTGTGCCTTTTGTATTTAATTCCGCTGCTATTTATGTGTTTCATCGTCAATAAGAAGGTCCAAGGGATACAGTAAACCTGAAGTGAAGCATCGGAATCTATAACTAGTGTCACAGGAATGGTTCAAAACATAACCAGTAAGAAGTGTCGGTCTTCATGTACTTAAGTCGGCATTCTGCCTTTTGTATTTAATTCCGATGCAATTTCTGTGTTTTATCGTCAATAAGAAGGTCCAAGGGACACAGTAAACCTGAAGTGAAGGATCCGAATCTATACCTAGTGTCACAGGAATGGTCAGTGAGAAGAGTCAGTCTTCTTGTCCTTAAGCCGGCATTGTGCCTTTTGTATTTAATTCCGATGCAATTTCTGTGTTTCATCGTCAATAAGAAGGTCCAAGGGATACAGTAAACCTGAAGTGAAGCATCGGAATCTTTAACTAGTGTTACAGGAATGGTTCAAAACATAGTCAGTATTAAGTGTCGGTCGTCATGTACTTAAGTCGATATTGTGCCTTTTGTATTCAATTCCGATGCAATATCTGTGTTTCATCGTCACTAAGATGGTCCAAGAGATACAGTAAACCCGAAGTGAAGCATCGGAATCTATAACTAGTGTTACAGAAATGGTACAAAACATAGACAGTAAGAAGTGTAGGTCTTCATGTACTTAAGTCGGCATTGTGCCTTTTGTATTTAATTCCGATGCAGTTTCTGTGTTTCATCGTCAATAAGAAGGTCCAAGGGATACAGTAAACCTGAAGTGAAGCATCGGAATCTATAACTAGTGTCACAGAAAGGGTCAGTAGGAAGAGTCAGTCTCCTTGTCCTTATGTCGGCATTGTGCCTTTTGTACTGAATTCCGATGCAATTTCTGTGTTTCATCGTCAATAAGAAGGTCCAAGGGATACAGTAAACCTGAAGTGAAGCATCGGAAACTATAACTAGTGTTACAGGAATGGTTCAAAACATAGTCAGTAAGAAGTGTCTGTCTTCATAAACTAAAGTCGGCATTGTGCCTTTTGTATTAAATTCCGAAGCAATTTCTGTGTTTCATCGTCAATAAGAAGGTCAAAGGGATACAGTAAACCTGGAGTGAAGCATCGGAATTTATAACTGGTGTCCCAGAAATGGTTCAAAGCATAGTCAGTAAGAAGTGTCGGTCTTCATGTACCTAAGTCGGCATTGTGCCTTTTGTATTTAATTCCGATGCAATTTCTGTGTTTCATCGTCAATAAGGAGGTCCAAGGGATACAGTAAACCTGAAGTGAAGCATCGGAATCTATAACTAGTGTCACAGGAATGGTTCAAAACACAGTCAGTAAGAAGTGTCGGTCTTCATGTACTTAAGTCGGCATTGTGCCTTTTGTATTTAAATCCGATGCTATTTCTGTGTTTCATCGTCAATAAGAAGGTCCAAGGGATACAGTAAACCTGAGGTGATGCATCGGAATCTATAACTAGTTTCACGGGAATGGTCAGTAGGAAGAGTCAGTCTTCTTGTCCTTAAGTCGGCATTGTGCCTTTTGTATTTAATTCCGATGCAATTTCTGTGTTTCATCGTTAATAAGAAGCTCCAAGGGATACAGTAAACCTGGAGTGAAGCATCGGAATCTATAACTAGTGTCACAGGAATGGTTCAAAACATTGTCAGTACGAAGTGTCGGTCATCATGTACTTAAGTCGGCATTGTGCCTTTTGTATTTAATTCCGATGCAATATCTGTGTTTCATCGTCAATAAGAAAGTCCAAGTGATACAGTAAACCTGAAGTGAAGCATCGGAATCTATAACTAGTGTCACAGGAATGGTCAGTAGGAAGAGTCAGTCTTCTTGTCCTTAAGTCGGCATTGTGCTTTTTGTATTTAATTCCGATGCAATTTCTGTGTTTCATCGTCAATAAGAAGGTCCAAGGGATACAGTAAACCTGAAGTGAAGCATCGGAATCTGTAACTAGTGTCACAGGAATGGTTCAAAACATAGTCAGTAAGAAGTGTCGGTCTTCATGTCCTTAAGTTGGAATTGTGCTTTTGTATTTAATTCCGATGCAATTTCTGTGATTCATCGTCGGTAAAAAGGTCCAAAGGATACAGTAAACGTGAAGTGAAGCATCGGAATCTATAACTAGTGTCACGGGAATGGTCAGTAGAAAGAGTCAGTCTTCTTGCCCTCAAGTCGGCATTGTGCCTTTTGTATTTAATTCCGATGCAATTTCTGTGTTTCATCGTCAATAAGAAGGTCCAAGGGATACAGTAAAAATGAAGTGAAGCATCGGAATCTATAACTAGTGTCACAGGAATGGTTCAAATCATAGCCAGTAACAAGTGTCGGTATTCATGTACTTAAGTCGGCATTGTGCCTTTTGTATTTAATTTCGCTGCTATTTCTGTGTTTCATCGTCAATAAGAAGGTCCAAGGGATACAGTAAACCTGAAGTGAAGCATCGGAATCTATAACTAGTGTCACAGGAATGGTCAGTAAGAAGAGTCAGTCTTCTTGTCCTAAGTCGGCATTGTGCCTTTTGTATTTAATACCGATGCAATTTCTGTGTTTCATCGTCAATAAGAAGGTCCAAGGGATACAGTAAACCTGAAGTGAAGCATCGGAATCTATAACTAGTGTCACAGGAATGGTTCAAATCATAGCCAGTAACAAGTGTCGGTCTTCATGTACTTAAGTCGGCATTGTGCCTTTTGTATTTAATTCCGCTGCTATTTGTGTGTTTCATCGTCAATAAGAAGGTCCAAGGGATACAGTAAACATGAAGTGAAGCATCGGAATCTATAACTAGTGTCACAGGAATGGTTCAAAACATAACCAGTAAGAAGTGTCGGTCTTCATGTACTTAAGTCGCCATTGTGCCTTTTGTATTTAATTCCGATGCAATTTCTGTGTTTCATCGTCAATAAGAAGGTCCAAGGGACACAGTAAACCTGAAGTGAAGCATCGGAATCTATACCTAGTGTCACAGGAATGGTCAGTGAGAAGAGTCAGTCTTCTTGTCCTTAAGTCGGCATTGTGCCTTTTGTATTTAATTCCGATGCAATTTCTGTGTTTCATCGTCAATAAGAAGGTCCAAGGGATACAGTAAACCTGAAGTGAAGCATCGGAATCTTTAACTAGTGTTACAGGAATGGTTCAAAACATAGTCAGTAAGAAGTGTCGGTCGTCATGTACTTAAGTCGATATTGTGCCATTTGTATTCAATTCCGATGCAATTTCTGTGTTTCATCGTCACTAAGATGGTCCAAGAGATACAGTAAACCCGAAGTGAAGCATCGGAATCTATAACTAGTGTTACAGAAATGGTTCAAAACATAGACAGTAAGAAGTGTAGGTCTTCATGTACTTAAGTCGGCATTGTGCCTTTTGTATTTAAATCCGATGCAGTTTCTGTGTTTCATCGTCAATAAGAAGGTCCAAGGGATACAGTAAACCTGAAGTGAAGCATCGGAATCTATAACTAGTGTCACAGAAAGGGTCAGTAGGAAGAGTCAGTCTTCTTGTCCTTATGTCGGCATTGTGCCTTTTGTATTGAATTCCGATGCAATTTCTGTGTTTCATCGTCAATAAGAAGGTCCAAGGGATACAGTAAACCTGAAGTGAAGCATCGGAAACTATAACTAGTGTTACAGGAATGGTTCAAAACATAGTCAGTAAGAAGTGTCTGTCTTCATAAACTAAAGTCGGCATTGTGCCTTTTGTATTAAATTCCGAAGCAATTTCTGTGTTTCATCGTCAATAAGAAGGTCAAAGGGATACAGTAAACCTGGAGTGAAGCATCGGAATTTATAACTGGTGTCCCAGGAATGGTTCAAAGCATAGTCAGTAAGAAGTGTGGGTCTTCATGTACCTAAGTCGGCATTGTGCCTTTTGTATTTAATTCCGATGCAATTTCTGTGTTTCATCGTCAATAAGGAGGTCCAAGGGATGCAGTAAACCTGAAGTGAAGCATCGGAATCTATAACTAGTGTCACAGGAATGGTTCAAAACACAGTCAGTAAGAAGTGTCGGTCTTCATGTACTTAAGTCGGCATTGTGCCTTTTGTATTTAAATCCGATGCTATTTCTGTGTTTCATCGTCAATAAGAAGGTCCAAGGGATACAGTAAACCTGAGGTGATGCATCGGAATCTATAACTAGTTTCACAGGAATGGTCAGTAGGTAGAGTCAGTCTTCTTGTCCTTAAGTCGGCATTGTGCCTTTTGTATTTAATTCCGATGCAATTTCTGTGTTTCATCGTTAATAAGAAGCTCCAAGGGATACAGTAAACCTGGAGTGAAGCATCGGAATCTATAACTAGTGTCACAGGAATGGTTCAAAACATTGTCTGTACGAAGTGTCGGTCATCATGTACTTAAGTCGGCATTGTGCCTTTTGTATTTAATTCCGATGCAATATCTGTGTTTCATCGTCAATAAGAAGGTCCAAGTGACACAGTAAACCTGAAGTGAAGCATCGGAATCTATAACTAGTGTCACAGGAATGGTCAGTAGGAAGAGTCAGTCTTCTTGTCCTTAAGTCGGCATTGTGCTTTTTGTATTTAATTCCGATGCAATTTCTGTGTTTCATCGTCAATAGGAAGGTCCAAGGGATACAGTAAACCTGAAGTGAAGCATCGGAATCTGTAACTAGTGTCACAGGAATGGTTCAAAACATAGTCAGTAAGAAGCGTCGGTCTTCATGTCCTTAAGTCGGCATTGTGCCTTTTGTATTTAATTCCGATGCAATTTCTGTGATTCATCGTCGGTAAAAAGGTCCAAAGGATACAGTAAACGTGAAGTGAAGCATCGGAAACTATAACTAGTGTCACGAGAATGGTCAGTAGAAAGAGTCAGTCTTCTTGCCCTCAAGTCGGCATTGTGCCTTTTGTATTTAATTCCGATGCAATTTCTGTGTTTCATCGTCAATAAGAAGGTCCAAGGGATACAGTAAACCTGAAGTGAAGCATCGGAATCTATAACTAGTGTCACAGGAATGGTTCAAATCATAGCCAGTAACAAGTGTCGGTCTTCACGTACTTAAGTCGGCATTGTGCCTTTTGTATTTAATTCCGCTGCTATTTCTGTGTTTCATCGTCAATAAGAAGGTCCAAGGGATACAGTAAACTTGAAGTGAAGCATCGGAATCTATAACTAGTGTCACAGGAATGGTCAGTAAGAAGAGTCAGTCTTCTTGTCCTTAAGTTGGCATTGTGCCTTTTGTATTTACTTCCGATGCAATTTCTGTGTTTCATCGTCAATAAGAAGGTCCAAGGGATACAGTGAACCTGACGTGAAGCATCGGAATCTATAACTAGTGTTATAGGAATGGTTCAAAACATAGTCAGGAAGAAGTGTCGGTCTTCATGTACTTAAGTCGGCATTGTGTCTTTTGTATTTAATTCCGATGCAATTTCTGTGTTTCATCGTAAATAAGAAGGTCCAAGCGATACAGTAAACCTGAAGTGAAGCATCGGAATCTGTAACTAGTGTTCAGGAATGGTTCAAAACATAGTCAGTAAGATGTGTCGGTCTTCATGTACTTAAGTCGGCTTTGTGCCTTTTGTATTTAATTCCGATGCAATTTCTGTGTTTCATCGTCAATAAGAAGGTGCAAGGGATACAGTTAACCTGAAGTGAAGCATCGGAATCTATAACTAGTGTCACAGAAAGGGTCAGTAAGAAGAGTCAGTCTTCTTGTCCTTAAGTCGGCATTGTGCCTTTTGTATTTAATTCCGATGCAATTTCTGTGTTTCATCGTAAATATGAAGGTCCAAGCGATACAGTAAACCTGAAGTGAAGCATCGGAATCTGTAACTAGTGTTCAGGAATGGTTCAAAACATAGTCAGTAAGAAGTGTCGGTCTTCATGTACTTAAGTCGGCATTGTGCCTTTTGTATTTAATTCCGATGCAATTTCTGTGTTTCATCGTCGGTAAAAAGGTCCAAGGGATACAGTAAACCTGAAGTGAAGCATCGGAATCTATAACTGGTGTCACAGAAATGGTCAGTAGGAAGAGTCAGTCTTCTTGCCCTTAAGTCGGCATTGCGCCTTTTGTATTTAATTCCGATGCAATTTCTGTGTTTCATCGTCAATAAGAAGGTCTAAGGGATACAGTAAACCTGAAGTGAAGCATCGGAAACTATAACTAGTGTCACAGGAATGGTTCAAAACATAACCAGTAAGAAGTGTCGGTCTTCAAGTACTTAAGTCGGCATTGTGCCTTTTGTATTTAATTCGATGCAATTTCTGTGTTTCATCGTCAATAAGAAGGTCCAAGGGACACAGTAAACCTGAAGTGAAGCATCGGAATCTATAACTAGTGTCACAGGAATGGTCAGTAAGAAGAGTCAGTCTTCTTGTCCTTAAGTCGGCATTGTGCCTTTTGTATTTAATTCCGATGCAATTTCTGTGTTTCATCGTCAATAAGAAGGTCCAAGGGATACAGTAAACCTGAAGTGAAGCATCGGAATCTATTACTAGTGTTACAGGAATGGTTCAAAACATAGACAGTAAGAAGTGTAGGTCTTCATGTACTTAAGTCGGCATTGTGCCTTTTGTATTTAATTCCGATGCAATTTCCGTGTTTCATCGTCAATAAGAAGGTCCAAGGGATACAGTAAACCTGAAGTGAAGCATCGGAATCTATAACTAGTGCCACAGAAAGGGTCAGTAAGAAGAGTCAGTCTTCTTGTCCTTACGTCGGCATTGTGCCTTTTGTATTGAATTCCGATGCAATTTCTGTGTTTCATCGTCAATAAGAAGGTCCAAGGGATACAGTAAACCTGAAGTGAAGCATCGGAATCTATAACTAGTGTTACAGGAATGGTTCAAAACATAGTCAGTGAGAAGTGTCGGACTTCATAAACTAAAGTCGGCATTGTGCCTATTGTATTTAATTCCGAAGCAATTTCTGTGTTTCATCGTCAATACGAAGGTCCAAGGGATACAGTAAACCTGGAGTGAAGCATCGGAATCTATAACTGGTGTCCCAGAAATGGTTCAAAACATAGTCAGTAAGAAGTGTCGGTCTTCATGTACCTAAGTCGGCATTGTGCCTTTTGTATTTCATTCAGGTGCAATTTCTGTGTTTCATCGTCAATAAGAAGGTCCAAGGGATACAGTAAACCTGAAGTGAAGCATCGGAATCTTTAACTAGTGTCACAGGAATGGTTCAAACCATAGACAGTAAGAAGTGTCGGTCTTCATGTACTTAGGTCGGCATTGTGCCTACTGTATTTAAATCCGATGCTATTTCTGTGTTTCATCGTCAATAAGAAGGTCCAAGGGATACAGTAAACCTGAGGTGATGCATCGGAATCTATAACCAGTGTCACAGGAATGGTTCAAAACATTGTCAGTACGAAGTGTCGGTCTTCATGTACTTAAGTCGGCATTGTGCCTTTTGTATTTCATTCAGGTGCAATTTCTGTGTTTCATCGTCAATAAGAAGGTCCAAGGGATACAGTAAACCTGAAGTGAAGCATCGGAATCTATAACTAGTGTTACAGGAATGGTTCAAAACATAGTCAGTAAGAAGTGTCGGTCGTCATGTACTTAAGTCGGCATTGTGCCTTTTGTATTTAATTCCGATGCAATTTCTGTGTTTCATCGTCACTAAGATGGTCCAAGGGATACAGTAAACCTGAAGTGAAGCATCGGAATCTATAACTAGTGTTACAGGAATGGTTCAAAACATAGACAGTAAGAAGTGTAGGTCTTCATGTACTTAAGTCGGCATTGTGCCTCTTGTATTTAATTCCGATGCCATTTCTGTGTTTCATCGTCAATAAGAAGGTCCAAGGGATACAGTAAACCTGAAGTGAAGCATCGGAATCTATAACTAGTGTCACAGAAAGGGTCAGTAGGAAGAGTCAGTCTTCTTGCCGTTACGTCGGCATTGTGCCTTTTGTATTGAATTCCGATTGCAATTTCTGTGTTTCATCGTCAATAAGAAGGTCCAAGGGATACAGTAAACCTGAGTGAAGCATCGGAATCTATAACTAGTGTTACAGGAATGGTTCAAAACATAGTCAGTAAGAAGTGTCGGTCTTCATAAACTAAAGTCGGCATTGTGGCTTTTGTATTTAATTCCGAAGCAATTTCTGTGTTTCATCGTCAATAAGAAGGTCCAAGGGATACAGTAAACCTGGGGTGAAGCATCGGAATCTATAACTGGTGTCCCAGGAATGGTTCAAAACATAGTCAGTAAGAAGTGTCGGTCTTCATGTTCCTAAGTCGGCATTGTGCCTTTTGTATTTAATTCCGAATCAATTTCTGTGTTTCATCGTCAATAAGAAGGTCCAAGGGATACATTAAACCTGAAGTGAAGCATCGGAATCTATAACTAGTGTCACAGGATAGGTTCAAAACATAGTCAGTAAGAAGTGTCGGTCTTCATGTACCTATGTCGGCATTGTGCCTTTTGTATTTAAATCCGATGCTATTTCTGTGTTTCATCGTCAATAAGAAGGTCCAAGGGATACAGTAAACCTGAGGTGATGCATCGGAATCTATAACCAGTGTCACAGGAATGGTTCAAAGCATTGTCAGTACGAAGTGTCGGTCTTCATGTACTTAAGTCGGCATTGTGTCTTTTGTATTTAATTCCGATGCAATTTCTGTGTTACATCGTCAATAAGAAGGTGCAAGGGACACAGTAAACCTGAAGTGAAGCATCGGAATCTATAACTAGTGTCAGAGGAATGGTCAGTTGGAAGAGTCAGTCTTCTTGTCCTTAAGTCGGCATTGTGCTTTTTGTATTTAATTCCGATGCAATTTCTGTGTTTCATCGTCAATAAGAAGGTCCAAGGGATACAGTAAACCTGACGTGAAGCATCGGAATCTGTAACTAGTGTCACAGGAATGGTTCAAAACATAGTCAGTAAGAAGTGTCGGTCTTCATGTACTTAAGTCGGCATTGTGCCTTTTGTATTTAATTCCGATGCAATTTCTGTGTTTCATCGTCGGTAAAAAGGTCCAAGGGATACAGTAAACCTGAAGTGAAGCATCGGAATCTATAACTAGTGTCACAGAAATGGTCAGTAGGAAGAGTTAGTCTTCTCGCCCTTAAGTCGGCATTGCGCCTTTTGTATTTAATTCCGATGCAATTTCTGTGTTTCATCGTCAATAAGAAGGTCCAAGGGATACAGTAAACCTGAAGTGAAGCATCGGAATCTATAACTAGTGTCACAGGAATGGTTCAAAACATAACCAGTAAGAAGTGTCGGTCTTCATGTACTTAAGTCGGCATTGTGCCTTTTGTATTTAATTCCGATGCAATTTCTGTGTTTCATCGTCAATAAGAAGGTCCAAGGGATACAGTAAACCTGAAGTGAAGCATCGGAATCTTTAACTAGTGTTACAGGAATGGTTCAAAACATAGTCAGTAAGAAGTGTCGGTCGTCATTTACTTAAGTCGATATTTTGCCTTTTGTATTCAATTCCGATGCAATTTCTGTGTTTCATCGTCACTAAGATGGTCCAAGAGATACAGTAAACCCGAAGTGAAGCATCGGAATCTATAACTAGTGTTACTGAAATGGTTCAAAACATAGACAGTAAGAAGTGTAGGTCTTCATGTACTTAAGTCGGCATTGTGCCTTTTGTATTTAATTCCGATGCAGTTTCTGTGTTTCATCGTCAATAAGAAGGTCCAAGGGATGCAGTAAACCTGAAGTGAAGCATCGGAATCTATAACTAGTGTCACAGAAAGGGTCAGTAGGAAGAGTCAGTCTTCTTGTCCTTACGTCGGCATTGTGCCTTTTGTATTGAATTCCGATGCAATTTCTGTGTTTCATCGTCAATAAGAAGTTCCAAGTGATACAGTAAACCTGAAGTGAAGCATCGGAATCTATAACTAGTGTCACAGGAATGGTCAGTAGGAAGAGTCAGTCTTCTTGTCCTTAAGTCGGCATTGTGCTTTTTGTATTTAATTCCGATGCAATTTCTGTGTTTCATCGTCAATAAGAAGGTCCAAGGGATACAGTAAACCTGAAGTGAAGCATCGGAATCTGTAACTAGTGTTACAGGAATGGTTCAAAACATAGTCAGTAAGAAGTGTCGGTCTTCATGTCCTTAAGTTGCATTGTGCCTTTTGTATTTAATTCCGATGCAATTTCTGTGATTCATCGTCGGTAAAAAGGTCCAAAGGATACAGTAAACGTGAAGTGAAGCATCGGAATCTATAACTAGTGTCACGGGAATGGTCAGTAGAAAGAGTCAGTCTTCTTGCCCTCAAGTCGGCATTGTGCCTTTTGTATTTAATTCCGATGCAATTTCTGTGTTTCATCGTCAATAAGAAGGTCCAAGGGATACAGTAAACCTGAAGTGAAGCATCGGAATCTATAACTAGTGTCACAGGAATGGTTCAAATCATAGCCAGTAACAAGTGTCGGTCTTCATGTACTTAAGTCGGCATTGTGCCTTTTGTATTTAATTCCGCTGCTATTTCTGTGTTTCATCGTCAATAAGAAGGTCCAAGGGATACAGTAAACCTGAAGTGAAGCATCGGAATCTATAACTAGTGTCACAGGAATGGTCAGTAAGAAGAGTCAGTCTTCTTGTCCTTAAGTCGGCATTGTGCCTTTTGTATTTAATTCCGATGCAATTTCTGTGTTTCATCGTCAATAAGAAGGTCCAAGGGATACAGTAAACCTGAAGTGAAGCATCGGAATCTATAACTAGTGTCACAGGAATGGTTCAAATCATAGCCAGTAACAAGTGTCGGTCTTCATGTACTTAAGTCGGCATTGTGCCTTTTGTATTTAATTCCGCTGCTATTTATGTGTTTCATCGTCAATAAGAAGGTCCAAGGGATACAGTAAACCTGAAGTGAAGCATCGGAATCTATAACTAGTGTCACAGGAATGGTTCAAAGCATAACCAGTAAGAAGTGTCGGTCTTCATGTACTTAAGTCGGCATTGTGCCTTTTGTATTTAATTCCGATGCAATTTCTGTGTTTCATCGTCAATAAGAAGGTCCAAGGGACACAGTAAACCTGAAGTGAAGCATCGGAATCTATACCTAGTGTCACAGGAATGGTCAGTGAGAAGAGTCAGTCTTCTTGTCCTTAAGTCGGCATTGTGCCTTTTGTATTTAATTCCGATGCAATTTCTGTGTTTCATCGTCGATAAGAAGGTCCAAGGGATACTGTAAACCTGAAGTGAAGCATCGGAATCTTTATCTAGTGTTACAGGAATGGTTCAAAACATAGTCAGTAAGAAGTGTCGGTCGTCATGTACTTAAGTCGATATTGTGCCTTTTGTATTCAATTCCGATGCAATTTCTGTGTTTCATCGTCACTAAGATGGTCCAAGAGATACAGTAAACCCGAAGTGAAGCATCGGAATCTATAACTAGTGTTACAGAAATGGTTCAAAACATAGACAGTAAGAAGTGTAGGTCTTCATGTACTTAAGTCGGCATTGTGCCTTTTGTATTTAATTCCGATGCAGTTTCTGTGTTTCATCGTCAATAAGAAGGTCCAAGGGATACAGTAAACCTGAAGCGAAGCATCGGAATCTATAACTAGTGTCACAGAAAGGGTCAGTAGGAAGAGTCAGTCTTCTTGTCCTTATGTCGGCATTGTGCCTTTTGTATTGAATTCCGATGCAATTTCTGTGTTTCATCGTCAATAAGAAGGTCCAAGGGATACAGTAAACCTGAAGTGAAGCATCGGAAACTATAACTAGTGTCACAGGAATGGTTCAAATCATAGCCAGTAACAAGTGTCGGTCTTCATGTACTTAAGTCGGCATTGTGCTTTTTGTATTTAATTCCGATGCAATTTCTGTGTTTCATCGTCAATAAGAAGGTCCAAGGGATACTGTAAACCTGAAGTGAAGCATCGGAATCTTTATCTAGTGTTACAGGAATGGTTCAAAACATAGTCAGTAAGAAGTGTCGGTCGTCATGTACTTAAGTCGATATTGTGCCTTTTGTACTCAATTCCGATGCAATTTCTGTGTTTCATCGTCACTAAGATGGTCCAAGAGATACAGTAAACCCGAAGTGAAGCATCGGAATCTATAACTAGTGTTACAGAAATGGTTCAAAACATAGACAGTAAGAAGTGTAGGTCTTCATGTACTTAAGTCGGCATTGTGCCTTTTGTATTTAATTCCGATGCAATTTCTGTGATTCATCGTCGGTAAAAAGGTCCAAAGGATACAGTAAACGTGAAGTGAAGCATCGGAATCTATAACTAGTGTCACGGGAATGGTCAGTAGAAAGAGTCAGTCTTCTTGCCTTCAAGTCGGCATTGTGCCTTTTGTATTTAATTCCGATGCAATTTCTGTGTTTCATCGTCAATAAGAAGGTCCAAGGGATACAGTAAACCTGAAGTGAAGCATCGGAATCTATAACTAGTGTCACAGGAATGGTTCATATCATAGCCAGTAACAAGTGTCGGTCTTCATGTACTTAAGTCGGCATTGTGCCTTTTGTATTTAATTCCGCTGCTATTTCTGTGTTTCATCGTCAATAAGAAGGTCCAAGGGATACAGTAAACCTGAAGTGAAGCATCGGAATCTATAACTAGTGTCACAGGAATGGTCAGTAAGAAGAGTCTGCCTTCTTGTCCTTAAGTCGGCATTGTGCCTTTTGTATTTAATTCCGATGCAATTTCTGTGTTTCATCGTCAATAAGAAGGTCCAAGGGATACAGTAAACCTGAAGTGAAGCATCGGAATCTATAACTAGTGTCACAGGAATGGTTCAAATCATAGCCAGTAACAAGTGTCGGTCTTCATGTACTTAAGTCGGCATTGTGCCTTTTGTATTTACTTCCGCTGCTATTTATGTGTTTCATCGTCAATAAGAAGGTCCAAGGGATACAGGAAACCTGAAGTGAAGCATCGGAATCTATAACTAGTGTCACAGGAATGGTTCAAAACATAACCAGTAAGAAGTGTCGGTCTTCATGTACTTAAGTCGGCATTGTGCCTTTTGTATTTAATTCCGATGCAATTTCTGTGTTTCATCGTCAATAAGAAGGTCCAAGGGACACAGTAAACCTGAAGTGAAGCATCGGAATCTATACCTAGTGTCACAGGAATGGTCAGTGAGAAGAGTCAGTCTTCTTGTCCTTAAGTCGGCATTGTGCCTTTTGTATTTAATTCCGATGCAATTTCTGTGTTTCATCGTCAATAAGAAGGTCCAAGGGATACTGTAAACCTGAAGTGAAGCATCGGCATCTTTATCTAGTGTTACAGGAATGGTTCAAAACATAGTCAGTAAGAAGTGTCGGTCGTCATGTACTTAAGTCGATATTGTGCCATTTGTATTCAATTCCGATGCAATTTCTGTGTTTCATCGTCACTAAGATTGTCCAAGAGATACAGTAAACCCGAAGTGAAGCATCGGAATCTATAACTAGTGTTACAGAAATGGTTCAAAACATAGACAGTAAGAAGTGTAGGTCTTCATGTACTTAAGTCGGCATTGTGCCTTTTGTATTTAATTCCGATGCAGTTTCTGTGTTTCATCGTCAATAAGAAGGTACAAGGGATACAGTAAACCTGAAGTGAAGCATCGGAATCTATAACTAGTGTCACAGAAAGGGTCAGTAGGAAGAGTCAGTCTTCTTGTCCTTATGTCGGCATTGTGCCTTTTGTATTGAATTCCGATGCAATTTCTGTGTTTCATCGTCAATAAGAAGGTCCAAGGGATACAGTAAACCTGAAGTGAAGCATCGGAAACTATAACTAGTGTTACAGGAATGGTTCAAAGCATAGTCAGTAAGAAGTGTCTGTCTTCATAAACTAAAGTCGGCATTGTGCCTTTTGTATTAAATTCCGTAGCAATTTCTGTGTTTCATCGTCAATAAGAAGGTCAAAGGAATACAGTAAACCTGGAGTGAAGCATCGGAATTTACAACTGGTGTCCCAGGAATGGTTCAAAGCATAGTCAGTAAGAAGTGTCGGTCTTCATGTACCTAAGTCGGCATTGTGCCTTTTGTATTTAATTCCGATGCAATTTCTGTGTTTCATCGTCAATAAGGAGGTCCAAGGGATACAGTAAACCTGAAGTGAAGCATCGGAATCTATAACTAGTGTCACAGGAATGGTTCAAAACACAGTCAGTAAGAAGTGTCGGTCTTCAAGTACTTAAGTCGGCATTGTGCCTTTTGTATTTAAATCCGATGCTATTTCTGTGTTTCATCGTCAATAAGAAGGTCCAAGGGATACAGTAAACCTGAGGTGATGCATCGGAATCTATAACTAGTTTCACAGGAATGGTCAGTAGGAAGAGTCAGTCTTCTTGTCCTTAAGTCGGCATTGTGCCTTTTGTATTTAATTCCGATGCAATTTCTGTGTTTCATCGTTAATAAGAAGCTCCAAGGGATACAGTAAACCTGGAGTGAAGCATCGGAATCTATAACTAGTGTCACAGGAATGGTTCAAAACATTGTCAGTACGAAGTGTCGGTCATCATGTACTTTAGTCGGCATTGTGCCTTTTGTATTTAATTCCGATGCAATATCTGTGTTTCATCGTCAATAAGAAGGTCCAAGTGATACAGTAAACCTGAAGTGAAGCATCGGAATCTATAACTAGTGTCACAGGAATGGTCAGTAGGAAGAGTCAGTCTTCTTGTCCTTAAGTCGGCATTGTGCTTTTTGTATTTAATTCCGATGCAATTTCTGTGTTTCATCGTCAATAAGAAGGTCCAAGGGATACAGTAAACCTGAAGTGAAGCATCGGAATCTGTAACTAGTGTCACAGGAATGGTTCAAAACATAGTCAGTAAGAAGTGTCGGTCTTCATGTCCTTAAGTTGGCATTGTGCCTTTTGTATTTAATTCCGATGCAATTTCTGTGATTCATCGTCGGTAAAAAGGTCCAAAGGATACAGTAAACGTGAAGTGAAGCATCGGAATCTATAACTAGTGTCACGGGAATGGTCAGTAGAAAGAGTCAGTCTTCTTGCCCTCAAGTCGGCATTGTGCCTTTTGTATTTAATTCCGATGCAATTTCTGTGTTTCATCGTCAATAAGAAGGTCCAAGGGATACAGTAAACTTGAAGTGAAGCATCGGAATCTATAACTAGTGTCACAGGAATGGTTCAAATCATAGCCAGTAACAAGTGTCGGTCTTCATGTACTTAAGTCGGCATTGTGCCTTTTGTATTTAATTCCGCTGCTATTTCTGTGTTTCATCGTCAATAAGAAGGTCCAAGGGATACAGTAAACCTGAAGTGAAGCATCGGAATCTATAACTAGTGTCACAGGAATGGTCAGTGAGAAGAGTCAGTCTTCTTGTCCTTAAGTCGGCATTGTGCCTTTTGTATTTAATTCCGATGCAATTTCCGTGTTTCATCGTCAATAAGAAGGTCCAAGGGATACAGTAAACCTGAAGTGAAGCATCGGAATCTATAACTAGTGTCACAGGAATGGTTCAAATCATAGCCAGTAACAAGTGTCGGTCTTCATGTACTTAAGTCGGCATTGCGCCTTTTGTATTTAATTCCGCTGCTATTTATGTGTTTCATCGTCAATAAGAAGGTCCAAGGGATACAGTAAACCTGAAGTGAAGCATCGGAATCTATAACTAGTGTCACAGGAATGGTTCAAAACATAACCAGTAAGAAGTGTCGGTCTTCATGTACTTAAGTCGGCATTGTGCCTTTTGTATTTAATTCCGATGCAATTTCTGTGTTTCATCGTCAATAAGAAGGTCCAAGGGACACAGTAAACCTGAAGTGAAGCATCGGAATCTATACCTAGTGTCACAGGAATGGTCAGTGAGAAGAGTCAGTCTTCTTGTCCTTAAGCCGGCATTGTGCCTTTTGTATTTAATTCCGATGCAATTTCTGTGTTTCATCGTCAATAAGAAGGTCCAAGGGATACAGTAAACCTGAAGTGAAGCATCGGAATCTTTAACTAGTGTCACAGGAATGGTTCAAATCATAGCCAGTAACAAGTGTCGGTCTTCATGTACTTAAGTCGGCATTGTGCCTTTTGTATTTAATTCCGCTGCTATTTCTGTGTTTCATCGTCAATAAGAAGGTCCAAGGGATACAGTAAACCTGAAGTGAAGCATCGGAATCTATAACTAGTGTCACAGGAATGGTCAGTGAGAAGAGTCAGTCTTCTTGTCCTTAAGTCGGCATTGTGCCTTTTGTATTTAATTCCGATGCAATTTCTGTGTTTCATCGTCAATAAGAAGGTCCTAGGGATACAGTAAACCTGAAGTGAAGCATCGGAATCTATAACTAGTGTCACAGGAATGGTTCAAATCATAGCCAGTAACAAGTGTCGGTCTTCATGTACTTAAGTCGGCATTGCGCCTTTTGTATTTAATTCCGCTGCTATTTATGTGTTTCATCGTCAATAAGAAGGTCCAAGGGATACAGTAAACCTGAAGTGAAGCATCGGAATCTATAACTAGTGTCACAGGAATGGTTCAAAACATAACCAGTAAGAAGTGTCGGTCTTCATGTACTTAAGTCGGCATTGTGCCTTTTGTATTTAATTCCGATGCAATTTCTGTGTTTCATCGTCAATAAGAAGGTCCAAGGGACACAGTAAACCTGAAGTGAAGCATCGGAATCTATACCTAGTGTCACAGGAATGGTCAGTGAGAAGAGTCAGTCTTCTTGTCCTTAAGCCGGCATTGTGCCTTTTGTATTTAATTCCGATGCAATTTCTGTGTTTCATCGTCAATAAGAAGGTCCAAGGGATACAGTAAACCTGAAGTGAAGCATCGGAATCTTTAACTAGTGTTACAGGAATGGTTCAAAACATAGTCAGTATTAAGTGTCGGTCGTCATGTACATAAGTCGATATTGTGCCTTTTGTATTCAAATCCGATGCAATTTCTGTGTTTCATCGTCACTAAGATAGTCCAAGAGATACAGTAAACCCGAAGTGAAGCATCGGAATCTATAACTAGTGTTACAGAAATGGTTCAAAACATAGACAGTAGGAAGTGTAGGTCTTCATGTACTTAAGTCGGCATTGTGCCTTTTGTATTTAATTCCGATGCAGTTTCTGTGTTTCATCGTCAATAAGAATGTCCAAGGGATACAGTAAACCTGAAGTGAAGCATCGGAATCTATAACTAGTGTCACAGAAAGAGTCAGTAGGAAGAGTCAGTCTTCTTGTCCTTATGTCGGCATTGTGCCTTTTGAATTGAATTCCGATGCAATTTCTGTGTTTCATCGTCAATAAGAAGGTCCAAGGGATACAGTAAACCTGAAGTGAAGCATCGGAAACTATAACTAGTGTTACAGGAATGGTTCAAAACATAGTCAGTAAGAAGTGTCTGTCTTCATAAACTAAAGTCGGCATTGTGCCTTTTGTATTAAATTCCGAAGCAATTTCTGTGTTTCATCGTCAATAAGAAGGTCAAAGGGATACAGTAAACCTGGAGTGAAGCATCGGAATTTATAACTGGTGTCCCAGGAATGGTTCAAAGCATAGTCAGTAAGAAGTGTCGGTCTTCATGTACCTAAGTCGGCATTGTGCCTTTTGTATTTAATTCCGATGCAATTTCTGTGTTTCATCGTCAATAAGGAGGTCCAAGGGATACAGTAAACCTGAAGTGAAGCATCGGAATCTATAACTAGTGTCACAGGAATGGTTCAAAACACAGTCAGTAAGAAGTGTCGGTCTTCATGTACTTAAGTCGGCATTGTGCCTTTTGTATTTAAATCCGATGCTATTTCTGTGTTTCATCGTCAATAAGAAGGTCCAAGGGATACAGTAAACCTGAGGTGATGCATCGGAATCTATAACTAGTTTCACGGGAATGGTCAGTAGGAAGAGTCAGTCTTCTTGACCTTAAGTCGGCATTGTGCCTTTTGTATTTAATTCCGATGCAATTTCTGTGTTTCATCGTTAATAAGAAGCTCCAAGGGATACAGTAAACCTGGAGTGAAGCATCGGAATCTATAACTAGTGTCACAGGAATGGTTCAAAACATTGTCAGTACGAAGTGTCGGTCATCATGTACTTAAGTCGGCATTGTGCCTTTTGTATTTAATTCCGATGCAATATCTGTGTTTCATCGTCAATAAGAAGGTCCAAGTGATACAGTAAACCTGAAGTGAAGCATCGGAATCTATAACTAGTGTCACAGGAATGGTCAGTAGGAAGAGTCAGTCTTCTTGTCCTTAAGTCGGCATTGTGCTTTTTGTATTTAATTCCGATGCAATTTCTGTGTTTCATCGTCAATAAGAAGGTCCAAGGGATACAGTAAACCTGAAGTGAAGCATCGGAATCTGTAACTAGTGTCACAGGAATGGTTCAAAACATAGTCAGTAAGAAGTGTCGGTCTTCATGTCCTTAAGTTGGCATTGTGCCTTTTGTATTTAATTCCGATGCAATTTCTGTGATTCATCGTCGGTAAAAAGGTCCAAAGGATACAGTAAACGTGAAGTGAAGCATCGGAATCTATAACTAGTGTCACGGGAATGGTCAGTTGAAAGAGTCAGTCTTCTTGCCCTCAAGTCGGCATTGTGCCTTTTGTATTTAATTCCGATGCAATTTCTGTGTTTCATCGTCAATAAGAAGGTCCAAGGGATACAGTAAACTTGAAGTGAAGCATCGGAATCTATAACTAGTGTCACAGGAATGGTTCAAATCATAGCCAGTAACAAGTGTCGGTCTTCATGTACTTAAGTCGGCATTGTGCCTTTTGTATTTAATTCCGCTGCTATTTCTGTGTTTCATCGTCAATAAGAAGGTCCAAGGGATACAGTAAACCTGAAGTGAAGCATCGGAATCTATAACTAGTGTCACAGGAATGGTCAGTGAGAAGAGTCAGTCTTCTTGTCCTTAAGTCGGCATTGTGCCTTTTGTATTTAATTCCGATGCAATTTCTGTGTTTCATCGTCAATAAGAAGGTCCAAGCTATACAGTAAACCTGAAGTGAAGCATCGGAATCTATAACTAGTGTCACAGGAATGGTTCAAATCATAGCCAGTAACAAGTGTCGGTCTTCATGTACTTAAGTCGGCATTGCGCCTTTTGTATTTAATTCCGCTGCTATTTATGTGTTTCATCGTCAATAAGAAGGTCCAAGGGATACAGTAAACCTGAAGTGAAGCATCGGAATCTATAACTAGTGTCACAGGAATGGTTCAAAACATAACCAGTAAGAAGTGTCGGTCTTCATGTACTTAAGTCGGCATTGTGCCTTTTGTATTTAATTCCGATGCAATTTCTGTGTTTCATCGTCAATAAGAAGGTCCAAGGGACACAGTAAACCTGAAGTGAAGCATCGGAATCTATACCTAGTGTCACAGGAATGGTCAGTGAGAAGAGTCAGTCTTCTTGTCCTTAAGCCGGCATTGTGCCTTTTGTATTTAATTCCGATGCAATTTCTGTGTTTCATCGTCAATAAGAAGGTCCAAGGGATACAGTAAACCTGAAGTGAAGCATCGGAATCTTTAACTAGTGGTACAGGAATGGTTCAAAACATAGTCAGTATTAAGTGTCGGTCGTCATGTACATAAGTCGATATTGTGCCTTTTGTATTCAATTCCGATGCAATTTCTGTGTTTCATCGTCACTAAGATAGTCCAAGAGATACAGTAAACCCGAAGTGAAGCATCGGAATCTATAACTAGTGTTACAGAAATGGTTCAAAACATAGACAGTAGGAAGTGTAGGTCTTCATGTACTTAAGTCGGCATTGTGCCTTTTGTATTTAATTCCGATGCAGTTTCTGTGTTTCATCGTCAATAAGAATGTCCAAGGGATACAGTAAACCTGAAGTGAAGCATCGGAATCTATAACTAGTGTCACAGAAAGAGTCAGTAGGAAGAGTCAGTCTTCTTGTCCTTATGTCGGCATTGTGCCTTTTGAATTGAATTCCGATGCAATTTCTGTGTTTCATCGTCAATAAGAAGGTCCAAGGGATACAGTAAACCTGAAGTGAAGCATCGGAAACTATAACTAGTGTTACAGGAATGGTTCAAAACATAGTCAGTAAGAAGTGTCTGTCTTCATAAACTAAAGTCGGCATTGTGCCTTTTGTATTAAATTCCGAAGCAATTTCTGTGTTTCATCGTCAATAAGAAGGTCAAAGGGATACAGTAAACCTGGAGTGAAGCATCGGAATTTATAACTGGTGTCCCAGGAATGGTTCAAAGCATAGTCAGTAAGAAGTGTCGGTCTTCATGTACCTAAGTCGGCATTGTGCCTTTTGTATTTAATTCCGATGCAATTTCTGTGTTTCATCGTCAATAAGGAGGTCCAAGGGATACAGTAAACCTGAAGTGAAGCATCGGAATCTATAACTAGTGTCACAGGAATGGTTCAAAACACAGTCAGTAAGAAGTGTCGGTCTTCATGTACTTAAGTCGGCATTGTGCCTTTTGTATTTAAATCCGATGCTATTTCTGTGTTTCATCGTCAATAAGAAGGTCCAACGGATACTGTAAACCTGAGGTGATGCATCGGAATCTATAACTAGTTTCACGGGAATGGTCAGTAGGAAGAGTCAGTCTTCTTGTCCTTAAGTCGGCATTGTGCCTTTTGTATTTAATTCCGATGCAATTTCTGTGTTTCATCGTTAATAAGAAGCTCCAAGGGATACAGTAAACCTGGAGTGAAGCATCGGAATCTATAACTAGTGTCACAGGAATGGTTCAAAACATTGTCAGTACGAAGTGTCGGTCATCATGTACTTAAGTCGGCATTGTGCCTTTTGTATTTAATTCCGATGCAATATCTGTGTTTCATCGTCAATAAGAAGGTCCAAGTGATACAGTAAACCTGAAGTGAAGCATCGGAATCTATAACTAGTGTCACAGGAATGGTCAGTAGGAAGAGTCAGTCTTCTTGTCCTTAAGTCGGCATTGTGCTTTTTGTATTTAATTCCGATGCAATTTCTGTGTTTCATCGTCAATAAGAAGGTCCAAGGGATTCAGTAAACCTGAAGTGAAGCATCGGAATCTGTAACTAGTGTCACAGGAATGGTTCAAAACATAGTCAGTATTAAGTGTCGGTCGTCATGTACATAAGTCGATATTGTGCCTTTTGTATTCAATTCCGATGCAATTTCTGTGTTTCATCGTCACTAAGATAGTCCAAGAGATACAGTATACCCGAAGTGAAGCATCGGAATCTATAACTAGTGTTACAGAAATGGTTCAAAACATAGACAGTAGGAAGTGTAGGTCTTCATGTACTTAAGTCGGCATTGTGCCTTTTGTATTTAATTCCGATGCAGTTTCTGTGTTTCATCGTCAATAAGAATGTCCAAGGGATACAGAAAAACCTGAAGTGAAGCATCGGAATCTATAACTAGTGTCACAGAAATAGTCAGTAGGAAGAGTCAGTCTTCTTGTCCTTATGTCGGCATTGTGCCTTTTGAATTGAATTCCGATGCAATTTCTGTGTTTCATCGTCAATAAGAAGGTCCAAGGGATACAGTAAACCTGAAGTGAAGCATCGGAAACTATAACTAGTGTTACAGGAATGGTTCAAAACATAGTCAGTAAGAAGTGTCTGTCTTCATAAACTAAAGTCGGCATTGTGCCTTTTGTATTAAATTCCGAAGCAATTTCTGTGTTTCATCGTCAATAAGAAGGTCAAAGGGATACAGTAAACCTGGAGTGAAGCATCGGAATTTATAACTGGTGTCCCAGGAATGGTTCAAAGCATAGTCAGTAAGAAGTGTCGGTCTTCATGTACCTAAGTCGGCATTGTGCCTTTTGTATTTAATTCCGATGCAATTTCTGTGTTTCATCGTCAATAAGGAGGTCCAAGGGATACAGTAAACCTGAAGTGAAGCATCGGAATCTATAACTAGTGTCACAGGAATGGTTCAAAACACAGTCAGTAAGAAGTGTCGGTCTTCATGTACTTAAGTCGGCATTGTGCCTTTTGTATTTAAATCCGATGCTATTTCTGTGTTTCATCGTCAATAAGAAGGTCCAAGGGATACAGTAAACCTGAGGTGATGCATCGGAATCTATAACTAGTTTCACGGGAATGGTCAGTAGGAAGAGTCAGTCTTCTTGACCTTAAGTCGGCATTGTGCCTTTTGTATTTAATTCCGATGCAATTTCTGTGTTTCATCGTTAATAAGAAGCTCCAAGGGATACAGTAAACCTGGAGTGAAGCATCGGAATCTATAACTAGTGTCACAGGAATGGTTCAAAACATTGTCAGTACGAAGTGTCGGTCATCATGTACTTAAGTCGGCATTGTGCCTTTTGTATTTAATTCCGATGCAATATCTGTGTTTCATCGTCAATAAGAAGGTCCAAGTGATACAGTAAACCTGAAGTGAAGCATCGGAATCTATAACTAGTGTCACAGGAATGGTCAGTAGGAAGAGTCAGTCTTCTTGTCCTTAAGTCGGCATTGTGCTTTTTGTATTTAATTCCGATGCAATTTCTGTGTTTCATCGTCAATAAGAAGGTCCAAGGGATACAGTAAACCTGAAGTGAAGCATCGGAATCTGTAACTAGTGTCACAGGAATGGTTCAAAACATAGTCAGTAAGAAGTGTCGGTCTTCATGTCCTTAAGTTGGCATTGTGCCTTTTGTATTTAATTCCGATGCAATTTCTGTGATTCATCGTCGGTAAAAAGGTCCAAAGGATACAGTAAACGTGAAGTGAAGCATCGGAATCTATAACTAGTGTCACGGGAATGGTCAGTGGAAAGAGTCAGTCTTCTTGCCCTCAAGTCGGCATTGTGCCTTTTGTATTTAATTCCGATGCAATTTCTGTGTTTCATCGTCAATAAGAAGGTCCAAGGGATACAGTAAACTTGAAGTGAAGCATCGGAATCTATAACTAGTGTCACAGGAATGGTTCAAATCATAGCCAGTAACTAGTGTCGGTCTTCATGTACTTAAGTCGGCATTGTGCCTTTTGTATTTAATTCCGCTGCTATTTCTGTGTTTCATCGTCAATAAGAAGGTCCAAGGGATACAGTAAACCTGAAGTGAAGCATCGGAATCTATAACTAGTGTCACAGGAATGGTCAGTGAGAAGAGTCAGTCTTCTCGTCCTTAAGTCGGCATTGTGCCTTTTGTATTTAATTCCGATGCAATTTCTGTGTTTCATCGTCAATAAGAAGGTCCAAGCTATACAGTAAACCTGAAGTGAAGCATCGGAATCTATAACTAGTGTCACAGGAATGGTTCAAATCATAGCCAGTAACAAGTGTCGGTCTTCATGTACTTAAGTCGGCATTGCGCCTTTTGTATTTAATTCCGCTGCTATTTATGTGTTTCATCGTCAATAAGAAGGTCCAAGGGATACAGTAAACCTGAAGTGAAGCATCGGAATCTATAACTAGTGTCACAGGAATGGTTCAAAACATAACCAGTAAGAAGTGTCGGTCTTCATGTACTTAAGTCGGCATTGTGCCTTTTGTATTTAATTCCGATGCAATTTCTGTGTTTCATCGTCAATAAGAAGGTCCAAGGGACACAGTAAACCTGAAGTGAAGCATCGGAATCTATACCTAGTGTCACAGGAATGGTCAGTGAGAAGAGTCAGTCTTCTTGTCCTTAAGCCGGCATTGTGCCTTTTGTATTTAATTCCGATGCAATTTCTGTGTTTCATCGTCAATAAGAAGGTCCAAGGGATACAGTAAACGTGAAGTGAAGCATCGGAATCTTTAACTAGTGGTACAGGAATGGTTCAAAACATAGTCAGTATTAAGTGTCGGTCGTCATGTACATAAGTCGATATTGTGCCTTTTGTATTCAATTCCGATGCAATTTCTGTGTTTCATCGTCACTAAGATAGTCCAAGAGATACAGTAAACCCGAAGTGAAGCATCGGAATCTATAACTAGTGTTACAGAAATGGTTCAAAACATAGACAGTAGGAAGTGTAGGTCTTCATGTACTTAAGTCGGCATTGTGCCTTTTGTATTTAATTCCGATGCAGTTTCTGTGTTTCATCGTCAATAAGAATGTCCAAGGGATACAGTAAACCTGAAGTGAAGCATCGGAATCTATAACTAGTGTCACAGAAAGAGTCAGTAGGAAGAGTCAGTCTTCTTGTCCTTATGTCGGCATTGTGCCTTTTGAATTGAATTCCGATGCAATTTCTGTGTTTCATCGTCAATAAGAAGGTCCAAGGGATACAGTAAACCTGAAGTGAAGCATCGGAAACTATAACTAGTGTTACAGGAATGGTTCAAAACATAGTCAGTAAGAAGTGTCTGTCTTCATAAACTAAAGTCGGCATTGTGCCTTTTGTATTAAATTCCGAAGCAATTTCTGTGTTTCATCGTCAATAAGAAGGTCAAAGGGATACAGTAAACCTGGAGTGAAGCATCGGAATTTATAACTGGTGTCCCAGGAATGGTTCAAAGCATAGTCAGTAAGAAGTGTCGGTCTTCATGTACCTAAGTCGGCATTGTGCCTTTTGTATTTAATTCCGATGCAATTTCTGTGTTTCATCGTCAATAAGGAGGTCCAAGGGATACAGTAAACCTGAAGTGAAGCATCGGAATCTATAACTAGTGTCACAGGAATGGTTCAAAACACAGTCAGTAAGAAGTGTCGGTCTTCATGTACTTAAGTCGGCATTGTGCCTTTTGTATTTAAATCCGATGCTATTTCTGTGTTTCATCGTCAATAAGAAGGTCCAACGGATACAGTAAACCTGAGGTGATGCATCGGAATCTATAACTAGTTTCACGGGAATGGTCAGTAGGAAGAGTCAGTCTTCTTGTCCTTAAGTCGGCATTGTGCCTTTTGTATTTAATTCCGATGCAATTTCTGTGTTTCATCGTTAATAAGAAGCTCCAAGGGATACAGTAAACCTGGAGTGAAGCATCGGAATCTATAACTAGTGTCACAGGAATGGTTCAAAACATTGTCAGTACGAAGTGTCGGTCATCATGTACTTAAGTCGGCATTGTGCCTTTTGTATTTAATTCCGATGCAATATCTGTGTTTCATCGTCAATAAGAAGGTCCAAGTGATACAGTAAACCTGAAGTGAAGCATCGGAATCTATAACTAGTGTCACAGGAATGGTCAGTAGGAAGAGTCAGTCTTCTTGTCCTTAAGTCGGCATTGTGCTTTTTGTATTTAATTCCGATGCAATTTCTGTGTTTCATCGTCAATAAGAAGGTCCAAGGGATACAGTAAACCTGAAGTGAAGCATCGGGATCTGTAACTAGTGTCACAGGAATGGTTCAAAACATAGTCAGTAAGAAGTGTCGGTCTTCATGTCTTTAAGTTGGCATTGTGCCTTTTGTATTTAATTCCGATGCAACTTCTGTGATTCATCGTCGGTAAAATGGTCCAAAGGATACAGTAAGCGTGAAGTGAAGCATCGGAATCTATAACTAGTGTCACGGGAATGGTCAGTAGAAAGAGTCAGTCTTCTTGCCCTCAAGTCGGCATTGTGCCTTTTGTATTTAATTCCGATGCAATTTCTGTGTTTCATCGTCAATAAGAAGGTCCAAGGGATACAGTAAACTTGAAGTGAAGCATCGGAATCTATAACTAGTGTCACAGGAATGGTTCAAATCATAGCCAGTAACAAGTGTCGGTCTTCATGTACTTAAATCGGCATTGTGCCTTTTGTATTTAATTCCGCTGCTATTTCTGTGTTTCATCGTCAATAAGAGGGTCCAAGGGATACAGTAAACCTGAAGTGAAGCATCGGAATCTATAACTAGTGTCACAGGAATGGTCAGTGAGAAGAGTCAGTCTTCTTGTCCTTAAGTCGGCATTGTGCCTTTTGTATTTAATTCCGATGCAATTTCTGTGTTTCATCGTCAATAAGAAGGTCCAAGGGATACAGTAAACCTGAAGTGAAGCATCGGAATCTTTAACTAGTGTTACAGGAATGGTTCAAAACATAGTCAGTATTAAGTGTCGGTCGTCATGTACTTAAGTCGATATTGTGCCTTTTGTATTCAATTCCGATGCAATTTCTGTGTTTCATCGTCACTAAGATGGTCCAAGAGATACAGTAAACCCGAAGTGAAGCATCGGAATCTATAACTAGTGTTACAGAAATGGTTCAAAACATAGACAGTAGGAAGTGTAGGTCTTCATGTACTTAAGTCGGCATTGTGCCTTTTGTATTTAATTCCGATGCAGTTTCTGTGTTTCATCGTCAATAAGAAGGTCCAAGGGATACAGTAAACCTGAAGTGAAGCATCGGAATCTATTACTAGTGTCACAGAAAGAGTCAGTAGGAAGAGTCAGTCTTCTTGTCCTTATGTCGGCATTGTGCCTTTTGTATTGAATTCCGATACAATTTCTGTGTTTCATCGTCAATAAGAAGGTCCAAGGGATACAGTAAACCTGAAGTGAAGCATCGGAAACTATAACTAGTGTTACAGGAATGGTTCAAAACATAGTCAGTAAGAAGTGTCTTTCTTCATAAACTAAAGTCGGCATTGTGCCTTTTGTATTAAATTCCGAAGCAATTTCTGTGTTTCATCGTCAATAAGAAGGTCAAAGGGATACAGTAAACCTGGAGTGAAGCATCGGAATTTATAACTGGTGTCCCAGGAATGGTTCAAAGCATAGTCAGTAAGAAGTGTCGGTCTTCATGTACCTAAGTCGGCATTGTGCCTTTTGTATTTAATTCCGATGCAATTTCTGTGTTTCATCGTCAATAAGGAGGTCCAAGGGATACAGTAAACCTGAAGTGAAGCATCGGAATCTATAACTAGTGTCACAGGAATGGTTCAAAACACAGTCAGTAAGAAGTGTCGGTCTTCATGTACTTAAGTCGGCATTGTGCCTTTTGTATTTAAATCCGATGCTATTTCTGTGTTTCATCGTCAATAAGAAGGTCCAACGGATACAGTAAACCTGAGGTGATGCATCGGAATCTATAACTAGTTTCACGGGAATGGTCAGTAGGAAGAGTCAGTCTTCTTGTCCTTAAGACGGCATTGTGCCTTTTGTATTTAATTCCGATGCAATTTCTGTGTTTCATCGTTAATAAGAAGCTCCAAGGGATACAGTAAACCTGGAGTGAAGCATCGGAATCTATAACTAGTGTCACAGGAATGGTTCAAAACATTGTCAGTACGAAGTGTCGGTCATCATGTACTTAAGTCGGCATTGTGCCTTTTGTATTTAATTCCGATGCAATATCTGTGTTTCATCGTCAATAAGAAGGTCCAAGTGATACAGTAAACCTGAAGTGAAGCATCGGAATCTATAACTAGTGTCACAGGAATGGTCAGTAGGAAGAGTCAGTCTTCTTGTCCTTAAGTCGGCATTGTGTTTTTTGTATTTAATTCCGATGCAATTTCTGTGTTTCATCGTCAATAAGAAGGTCCAAGGGATACAGTAAACCTGAAGTGAAGCATCGGGATCTGTAACTAGTGTCACAGGAATGGTTCAAAACATAGTCAGTAAGAAGTGTCGGTCTTCATGTCTTTAAGTTGGCATTGTGCCTTTTGTATTTAATTCCGATGCAATTTCTGTGATTCATCGTCGGTAAAATGGTCCAAAGGATACAGTAAGCGTGAAGTGAAGCATCGGAATCTATAACTAGTGTCACGGGAATGGTCAGTAGAAAGAGTCAGTCTTCTTGCCCTCAAGTCGGCATTGTGCCTTTTGTATTTAATTCCGATGCAATTTCTGTGTTTCATCGTCAATAAGAAGGTCCAAGGGATACAGTAAACTTGAAGTGAAGCATCGGAATCTATAACTAGTGTCACAGGAATGGTTCAAATCATAGCCAGTAACAAGTGTCGGTCTTCATGTACTTAAGTCGGCATTGTGCCTTTTGTATTTAATTCCGCTGCTATTTCTGTGTTTCATCGTCAATAAGAGGGTCCAAGGGATACAGTAAACCTGAAGTGAAGCATCGGAATCTATAACTAGTGTCACAGGAATGGTCAGTGAGAAGAGTCAGTCTTCTTGTCCTTAAGTCGGCATTGTGCCTTTTGTATTTAATTCCGATGCAATTTCTGTGTTTCATCGTCAATAAGAAGGTCCAAGGGATACAGTAAACCTGAAGTGAAGCATCGGAATCTTTAACTAGTGTTACAGGAATGGTTCAAAACATAGTCAGTATTAAGTGTCGGTCGTCATGTACTTAAGTCGATATTGTGCCTTTTGTATTCAATTCCGATGCAATTTCTGTGTTTCATCGTCACTAAGATGGTCCAAGAGATACAGTAAACCCGAAGTGAAGCATCGGAATCTATAACTAGTGATACAGAAATGGTTCAAAACATAGACAGTAGGAAGTGTAGGTCTTCATGTACTTAAGTCGGCATTGTGCCTTTTGTATTTAATTCCGATGCAGTTTCTGTGTTTCATCGTCAATAAGAAGGTCCAAGGGATACAGTAAACCTGAAGTGAAGCATCGGAATCTATTACTAGTGTCACAGAAAGAGTCAGTAGGAAGAGTCAGTCTTCTTGTCCTTATGTCGGCATTGTGCCTTTTGTATTGAATTCCGATGCAATTTCTGTGTTTCATCGTCAATAAGAAGGTCCAAGGGATACAGTAAACCTGAAGTGAAGCATCGGAAACTATAACTAGTGTTACAGGAATGGTTCAAAACATAGTCAGTAAGAAGTGTCTTTCTTCATAAACTAAAGTCGGCATTGTGCCTTTTGTATTAAATTCCGAAGCAATTTCTGTGTTTCATCGTCAATAAGAAGGTCAAAGGGATACAGTAAACCTGGAGTGAAGCATCGGAATTTATAACTGGTGTCCCAGGAATGGTTCAAAGCATAGTCAGTAAGAAGTGTCGGTCTTCATGTACCTAAGTCGGCATTGTGCCTTTTGTATTTAATTCCGATGCAATTTCTGTGTTTCATCGTCAATAAGGAGGTCCAAGGGATACAGTAAACCTGAAGTGAAGCATCGGAATCTATAACTAGTGTCACAGGAATGGTTCAAAACACAGTCAGTAAGAAGTGTCGGTCTTCATGTACTTAAGTCGGCATTGTGCCTTTTGTATTTAAATCCGATGCTATTTCTGTGTTTCATCGTCAATAAGAAGGTCCAAGGGATACAGTAAACCTGAGGTGATGCATCGGAATCTATAACTAGTTTCACGGGAATGGTCAGTAGGAAGAGTCAGTCTTCTTGTCCTTAAGTCGGCATTGTGCCTTTTGTATTTAATTCCGATGCAATTTCTGTGTTTCATCGTTAATAAGAAGCTCCAAGGGATACAGTAAACCTGGAGTGAAGCATCGGAATCTATAACTAGTGTCACAGGAATGGTTCAAAACATTGTCAGTACGAAGTGTCGGTCATCATGTACTTAAGTCGGCATTGTGCCTTTTGTATTTAATTCCGATGCAATATCTGTGCTTCATCGTCAATAAGAAGGTCCAAGTGATACAGTAAACCTGAAGTGAAGCATCGGAATCTATAACTAGTGTCACAGGAATGGTCAGTAGGAAGAGTCAGTCTTCTTGTCCTTAAGTCGGCATTGTGCTTTTTGTATTTAATTCCGATGCAATTACTGTGTTTCATCGTCAATAAGAAGGTCCAAGGGATACAGTAAACCTGAAGTGAAGCATCGGAATCTGTAACTAGTGTCACAGGAATGGTTCAAAACATAGTCAGTAAGAAGTGTCGGTCTTCATATCCTTAAGTTGGCATTGTGCTTTTGTATTTAATTCCGATGCAATTTCTGTGATTCATCGTCGGTAAAAAGGTCCAAAGGATACAGTAAACGTGAAGTGAAGCATCGGAATCTATAACTAGTGTCACGGGAATGGTCAGTAGAAAGAGTCAGTCTTCTTGCCCTCAAGTCGGCATTGTGCCTTTTGTATTTAATTCCGATGCAATTTCTGTGTTTCATCGTCAATAAGAAGGTCCAAGGGATACAGTAAACCTGAAGTGAAGCATCGGCATCTATAACTAGAGTCACAGGAATGGTTCAAATCATAGCCAGTAACAAGTGTCGGTCTTCATGTACTTATGTCGGCATTGTGCCTTTTGTATTTAATTCCGCTGCTATTTCTGTGTTTCATCGTCAATAAGAAGGTCCAAGGGATACAGTAAACCTGAAGTGAAGCATCGGAATCTATAACTAGTGTCACAGGAATGGTCAGTAAGAAGAGTCAGTCTTCTTGTCCTTAAGTCGGCATTGTGCCTTTTGTATTTAATTCCGATGCAATTTCTGTGTTTCATCGTCAATAAGAAGGTCCAAGGGATACAGTAAACTTGAAGTGAAGCATCGGAATCTATAACTAGTGTCACTGGAATGGTTCAAATCATAGCCAGTAACAAGTGTCGGTCTTCATGTACTTAAGTCGGCATTGTGCCTTTTGTATTTAATTCCGCTGCTATTTACGTGTTTCATCGTCAATAAGAAGGTCCAAGGGATACAGTAAACCTGAAGTGAAGCATCGGAATCTATAACTAGTGTCACAGGAATGGTTCAAAACATTGTCAGTACGAAGTGTCGGCCATCATGTACTTAAGTCGGCATTGTGCCTTTTGTATTTAATTCCGATGCAATATCTGTGTTTCATCGTCAATAAGAAGGTCCAAGTGATACAGTAAACCTGAAGTGAAGCATCGGAATCTATAACTAGTGTCACAGGAATGGTCAGTAGGAAGAGTCAGTCTTCTTGTCCTTAAGTCGGCATTGTGCTTTTTGTATTTAATTCCGATGCAAATACTGTGTTTCATCGTCAATAAGAAGGTCCAAGGGATACAGTAATCCTGAAGTGAAGCATCGGAATCTGTAACTAGTGTCACAGGAATGGTTCAAAACATAGTCAGTATGAAGTGTCGGTCTTCATGTCCTTAAGTTGGCATTGTGCTTTTGTATTTAATTCCGATGCAATTTCTGTGATTCATCGTCGGTAAAAAGGTCCAAAGGATACAGTAAACGTGAAGTGAAGCATCGGAATCTATAACTAGTGTCACGGGAATGGTCAGTAGAAAGAGTCAGTCTTCTTGCCCTCAAGTCGGCATTGTGCCTTTTGTATTTAATTCCGATGCAATTTCTGTGTTTCATCGTCAATAAGAAGGTCCAAGGGATACAGTAAACCTGAAGTGAAGCATCGGAATCTATAACTAGTGTCACAGGAATGGTTCAAATCATAGCCAGTAACAAGTGTCGGTCTTCATGTACTTAAGTCGGCATTGTGCCTTTTGTATTTAATTCCGCTGCTATTTCTGTGTTTCATCGTCAATAAGAAGGTCCAAGGGATACAGTAAACCTGAAGTGAAGCATCGGAATCTATAACTAGTGTCACAGGAATGGTCAGTAAGAAGAGTCAGTCTTCTTGTCCTTAAGTCGGCATTGTGCCTTTTGTATTTAATTCCGCTGCTATTTATGTGTATCATCGTCAATAAGAATGTCCAAGGGATACAGTAAACCTGAAGTGAAGCATCGGAATCTATAACTAGTGTCACAGAAAGAGTCAGTAGGAAGTGTCAGTCTTCTTGTCCTTATGTCGGCATTATGCCTTTTGAATTGAATTCCGATGCAATTTCTGTGTTTCATCGTCAATAAGAAGGTCCAAGGGATACAGTAAACCTGAAGTGAAGCATCGGAAACTATAACTAGTGTTACAGGAATGGTTCAAAACATAGTCAGTAAGAAGTGTCTGTCTTCATAAACTAAAGTCGGCATTGTGCCTTTTGTATTAAATTCCGAAGCAATTTCTGTGTTTCATCGTCAATAAGAAGGTCAAAGGGATACAGTAAACCTGGAGTGAAGCATCGGAATTTATAACTGGTGTCCCAGGAATGGTTCAAAGCATAGTCAGTAAGAAGTGTCGGTCTTCATGTACCTAAGTCGGCATTGTGCCTTTTGTATTTAATTCCGATGCAATTTCTGTGTTTCATCGTCAATAAGGAGGTCCAAGGGATACAGTAAACCTGAAGTGAAGTATCGGAATCTATAACTAGTGTCACAGGAATGGTTCAAAACACAGTCAGTAAGAAGTGTCGGTCTTCATGTACTTAAGTCGGCATTGTGCCTTTTGTATTTAAATCCGATGTTATTTCTGTGTTTCATCGTCAATAAGAAGGTCCAAGAGATACAGTAAACCTGAGGTGATGCATCGGAATCTATAACTAGTTTCACGGGAATGGTCAGTAGGAAGAGTCAGTCTTCTTGTCCTTAAGTCGGCATTGTGCCTTTTGTATTTAATTCCGATGCAATTTCTGTGTTTCATCGTTAATAAGAAGCTCCAAGGGATACAGTAAACCTGGAGTGAAGCATCGGAATCTATAACTAGTGTCACAGGAATGGTTCAAAACATTGTCAGTACGAAGTGTCGGTCATCATGTACTTAAGTCGGCATTGTGCCTTTTGTATTTAATTCCGATGCAATATCTGTGTTTCATCGTCAATAAGAAGGTCCAAGTGAGACAGTAAACCTGAAGTGAAGCATCGGAATCTATAACTAGTGTCACAGGAATGGTCAGTAGGAAGAGTCAGTCTTCTTGTCCTTAAGTCGGCATTGTGCTTTTTGTATTTAATTCCGATGCAATTTCTGTGTTTCATCGTCAATAAGAAGGTCCAAGGGATACAGTAAACCTGAAGTGAAGCATCGGAATCTGTAACTAGTGTCACAGGAATGGTTCAAAACATAGTCAGTAAGAAGTGTCGGTCTTCATGTCCTTAAGTTGGCATTGTGCCTTTTGCATTTAATTCCGATGCAATATCTGTGATTCATCGTCGGTAAAAATGTCCAAAGGATACAGTAAACGTGAAGTGAAGCATCGGAATCTATAACTAGTGTCACGGGAATGGTCAGTAGAAAGAGTCAGTCTTCTTGCCCTCAAGTCGGCATTGTGCCTTTTGTATTTAATTCCGATGCAATTTCTGTGTTTCATCGTCAATAAGAAGGTCCAAGGGATACAGTAAACTTGAAGTGAAGCATCGGAATCTATAACTAGTGTCACAGGAATGGTTCAAATCATAGCCAGTAACAAGTGTCGGTCTTCATGTACTTAAGTCGGCATTGTGCCTTTTGTATTTAATTCCGCTGCTATTTCTGTGTTTCATCGTCAATAAGAGGGTCCAAGGGATACAGTAAACCTGAAGTGAAGCATCGGAATCTATAACTAGTGTCACAGGAATGGTCAGTGAGAAGAGTCAGTCTTCTTGTCCTTAAGTCGGCATTGTGCCTTTTGTATTTAATTCCGATGCAATTTCTGTGTTTCATCGTCAATAAGAAGGTCCAAGGGATACAGTAAACCTGAAGTGAAGCATCGGAATCTATAACTAGTGTCACAGGAATGGTTCAAATCATAGCCAGTAACAAGTGTCGGTCTTCATGTACTTAAGTCGGCATTGTGCCTTTTGTATTTAAATCCGATGCTATTTCTGTGTTTCATCGTCAATAAGAAGGTCCAACGGATACAGTAAACCTGAGGTGATGCATCGGAATCTATAACTAGTTTCACGGGAATGGTCAGTAGGAAGAGTCAGTCTTCTTGTCCTTAAGTCGGCATTGTGCCTTTTGTATTTAATTCCGATGCAATTTCTGTGTTTCATCGTTAATAAGAAGCTCCAAGGGATACAGTAAACCTGGAGTGAAGGATCGGAATCTATAACTAGTGTCACAGGAATGGTTCAAAACATTGTCAGTACGAAGTGTCGGTCATCATGTACTTAAGTCGGCATTGTGCCTTTTGTATTTAATTCCGATGCAATATCTGTGTTTCATCGTCAATAAGAAGGTCCAAGTGATACAGTAAACCTGAAGTGAAGCATCGGAATCTATAACTAGTGTCACAGGAATGGACAGTAGGAAGAGTCAGTCTTCTTGTCCTTAAGTCGGCATTGTGCTTTTTGTATTTAATTCCGATGCAATTTCTGTGTTTCATCGTCAATAAGAAGGTCCAAGGGATACAGTAAACCTGAAGTGAAGCATCGGGATCTGTAACTAGTGTCACAGGAATGGTTCAAAACATAGTCAGTAAGAAGTGTCGGTCTTCATGTCTTTAAGTTGGCATTGTGCCTTTTGTATTTAATTCCGATGCAATTTCTGTGATTCATCGTCGGTAAAATGGTCCAAAGGATACAGTAAGCGTGAAGTGAAGCATCGGAATCTATAACTAGTGTCACGGGAATGGTCAGTAGAAAGAGTCAGTCTTCTTGCCCTCAAGTCGGCATTGTGCCTTTTGTATTTAATTCCGATGCAATTTCTGTGTTTCATCGTCAATAAGAAGGTCCAAGGGATACAGTAAACTTGAAGTGAAGCATCGGAATCTATAACTAGTGTCACAGGAATGGTTCAAATCATAGCCAGTAACAAGTGTCGGTCTTCATGTACTTAAGTCGGCATTGTGCCTTTTGTATTTAATTCCGCTGCTATTTCTGTGTTTCATCGTCAATAAGAGGGTCCAAGGGATACAGTAAACCTGAAGTGAAGCATCGGAATCTATAACTAGTGTCACAGGAATGGTCAGTGGGAAGAGTCAGTCTTCTTGTCCTTAAGTCGGCATTGTGCCTTTTGTATTTAATTCCGATGCAATTTCTGTGTTTCATCGTCAATAAGAAGGTCCAAGGGATACAGTAAACCTGAAGTGAAGCATCGGAATCTTTAACTAGTGTTACAGGAATGGTTCAAAACATAGTCAGTATTAAGTGTCGGTCGTCATGTACTTAAGTCGATATTGTGCCTTTTGTATTCAATTCCGATGCAATTTCTGTGTATCATCGTCACTAAGATGGTCCAAGAGATACAGTAAACCCGAAGTGAAGCATCGGAATCTATAACTAGTGTTACAGAAATGGTTCAAAACATAGACAGTAGGAAGTGTAGGTCTTCATGTACTTAAGTCGGCATTGTGCCTTTTGTATTTAATTCCGATGCAGTTTCTGTGTTTCATCGTCAATAAGAAGGTCCAAGGGATACAGTAAACCTGAAGTGAAGCATCGGAATCTATTACTAGTGTCACAGAAAGAGTCAGTAGGAAGAGTCAGTCTTCTTGTCCTTATGTCGGCATTGTGCCTTTTGTATTGAATTCCGATGCAATTTCTGTGTTTCATCGTCAATAAGAAGGTCCAAGGGATACAGTAAACCTGAAGTGAAGCATCGGAAACTATAACTAGTGTTACAGGAATGGTTCAAAACATAGTCAGTAAGAAGTGTCTGTCTTCATAAACTAAAGTCGGCATTGTGCCTTTTGTATTAAATTCCGAAGCAATTTCTGTGTTTCATCGTCAATAAGAAGGTCAAAGGGATACAGTAAACCTGGAGTGAAGCATCGGAATTTATAACTGGTGTCCCAGGAATGGTTCAAAGCATAGTCAGTAAGAAGTGTCGGTCTTCATGTACCTAAGTCGGCATTGTGCCTTTTGTATTTAATTCCGATGCAATTTCTGTGTTTCATCGTCAATAAGGAGGTCCAAGGGATACAGTAAACCTGAAGTGAAGCATCGGAATCTATAACTAGTGTCACAGGAATGGTTCAAAACACAGTCAGTAAGAAGTGTCGGTCTTCATGTACTTAAGTCGGCATTGTGCCTTTTGTATTTAAATCCGATGCTATTTCTGTGTTTCATCGTCAATAAGAAGGTCCAAGGGATACAGTAAACCTGAGGTGATGCATCGGAATCTATAACTAGTTTCACGGGAATGGTCAGTAGGAAGAGTCAGTCTTCTTGTCCTTAAGTCGGCATTGTGCCTTTTGTATTTAATTCCGATGCAATTTCTGTGTTTCATCGTTAATAAGAAGCTCCAAGGGATACAGTAAACCTGGAGTGAAGCATCGGAATCTATAACTAGTGTCACAGGAATGGTTCAAAACATTGTCAGTACGAAGTGTCGGTCATCATGTACTTAAGTCGGCATTGTGCCTTTTGTATTTAATTCCGATGCAATATCTGTGCTTCATCGTCAATAAGAAGGTCCAAGTGATACAGTAAACCTGAAGTGAAGCGTCGGAATCTATAACTAGTGTCACAGGAATGGTCAGTAGGAAGAGTCAGTCTTCTTGTCCTTAAGTCGGCATTGTGCTTTTTGTATTTAATTCCGATGCAATTACTGTGTTTCATCGTCAATAAGAAGGTCCAAGGGATACAGTAAACCTGAAGTGAAGCATCGGAATCTGTAACTAGTGTCACAGGAATGGTTCAAAACATAGTCAGTAAGAAGTGTCGGTCTTCATATCCTTAAGTTGGCATTGTGCTTTTGTATTTAATTCCGATGCAATTTCTGTGATTCATCGTCGGTAAAAAGGTCCAAAGGATACAGTAAACGTGAAGTGAAGCATCGGAATCTATAACTAGTGTCACGGGAATGGTCAGTAGAAAGAGTCAGTCTTCTTGCCCTCAAGTCGGCATTGTGCCTTTTGTATTTAATTCCGATGCAATTTCTGTGTTTCATCGTCAATAAGAAGGTCCAAGGGATACAGTAAACCTGAAGTGAAGCATCGGAATCTATAACTAGAGTCACAGGAATGGTTCAAATCATAGCCAGTAACAAGTGTCGGTCTTCATGTACTTATGTCGGCATTGTGCCTTTTGTATTTAATTCCGCTGCTATTTCTGTGTTTCATCGTCAATAAGAAGGTCCAAGGGATACAGTAAACCTGAAGTGAAGCATCGGAATCTATAACTAGTGTCACAGGAATGGTCAGTAAGAAGAGTCAGTCTTCTTGTCCTTAAGTCGGCATTGTGCCTTTTGTATTTAATTCCGATGCAATTTCTGTGTTTCATCGTCAATAAGAAGGTCCAAGGGATACAGTAAACCTGAAGTGAAGCATCGGAATCTATAACTAGTGTCACTGGAATGGTTCAAATCATAGCCAGTAACAAGTGTCGGTCTTCATGTACTTAAGTCGGCATTGTGCCTTTTGTATTTAATTCCGCTGCTATTTATGTGTTTCATCGTCAATAAGAAGGTCCAAGGGATACAGTAAACCTGAAGTGAAGCATCGGAATCTATAACTAGTGTCACAGGAATGGTTCAAAACATTGTCAGTACGAAGTGTCGGCCATCATGTACTTAAGTCGGCATTGTGCCTTTTGTATTTAATTCCGATGCAATATCTGTGTTTCATCGTCAATAAGAAGGTCCAAGTGATACAGTAAACCTGAAGTGAAGCATCGGAATCTATAACTAGTGTCACAGGAATGGTCAGTAGGAAGAGTCAGTCTTCTTGTCCTTAAGTCGGCATTGTGCTTTTTGTATTTAATTCCGATGCAATTACTGTGTTTCATCGTCAATAAGAAGGTCCAAGGGATACAGTAATCCTGAAGTGAAGCATCGGAATCTGTAACTAGTGTCACAGGAATGGTTCAAAACATAGTCAGTATGAAGTGTCGGTCTTCATGTCCTTAAGTTGGCATTGTGCTTTTGTATTTAATTCCGATGCAATTTCTGTGATTCATCGTCGGTAAAAAGGTAAAAAGGATACAGTAAACGTGAAGTGAAGCATCGGAATCTATAACTAGTGTCACGGGAATGGTCAGTAGAAAGAGTCAGTCTTCTTGCCCTCAAGTCGGCATTGTGCCTTTTGTATTTAATTCCGATGCAATTTCTGTGTTTCATCGTCAATAAGAAGGTCCAAGGGATACAGTAAACCTGAAGTGAAGCATCGGAATCTATAACTAGTGTCACAGGAATGGTTCAAATCATAGCCAGTAACAAGTGTCGGTCTTCATGTACTTAAGTCGGCATTGTGCCTTTTGTATTTAATTCCGCTGCTATTTCTGTGTTTCATCGTCAATAAGAAGGTCCAAGGGATACAGTAAACCTGAAGTGAAGCATCGGAATCTATAACTAGTGTCACAGGAATGGTCAGTATGAAGAGTCAGTCTTCTTGTCCTTAAGTCGGCATTGTGCCTTTTGTATTTAATTCCGCTGCTATTTATGTGTATCATCGTCAATAAGAATGTCCAAGGGATACAGTAAACCTGAAGTGAAGCATCGGAATCTATAACTAGTGTCACAGAAAGAGTCAGTAGGAAGAGTCAGTCTTCTTGTCCTTATGTCGGCATTATGCCTTTTGAATTGAATTCCGATGCAATTTCTGTGTTTCATCGTCAATAAGAAGGTCCAAGGGATACAGTAAACCTGAAGTGAAGCATCGGAAACTATAACTAGTGTTACAGGAATGGTTCAAAACATAGTCAGTAAGAAGTGTCTGTCTTCATAAACTAAAGTCGGCATTGTGCCTTTTGTATTAAATTCCGAAGCAATTTCTGTGTTTCATCGTCAATAAGAAGGTCAAAGGGATACAGTAAACCTGGAGTGAAGCATCGGAATTTATAACTGGTGTCCCAGGAATGGTTCAAAGCATAGTCAGTAAGAAGTGTCGGTCTTCATGTACCTAAGTCGGCATTGTGCCTTTTGTATTTAATTCCGATGCAATTTCTGTGTTTCATCGTCAATAAGGAGGTCCAAGGGATACAGTAAACCTGAAGTGAAGCATCGGAATCTATAACTAGTGTCACAGGAATGGTTCAAAACACAGTCAGTAAGAAGTGTCGGTCTTCATGTACTTAAGTCGGCATTGTGCCTTTTGTATTTAAATCCGATGTTATTTCTGTGTTTCATCGTCAATAAGAAGGTCCAAGAGATACAGTAAACCTGAGGTGATGCATCGGAATCTATAACTAGTTTCACGGGAATGGTCAGTAGGAAGAGTCAGTCTTCTTGTCCTTAAGTCGGCATTGTGCCTTTTGTATTTAATTCCGATGCAATTTCTGTGTTTCATCGTTAATAAGAAGCTCCAAGGGATACAGTAAACCTGGAGTGAAGCATCGGAATCTATAACTAGTGTCACAGGAATGGTTCAAAACATTGTCAGTACGAAGTGTCGGTCATCATGTACTTAAGTCGGCATTGTGCCTTTTGTATTTAATTCCGATGCAATATCTGTGTTTCATCGTCAATAAGAAGGTCCAAGTGATACAGTAAACCTGAAGTGAAGCATCGGAATCTATAACTAGTGTCACAGGAATGGTCAGTAGGAAGAGTCAGTCTTCTTGTCCTTAAGTCGGCATTGTGCTTTTTGTATTTAATTCCGATGCAATTTCTGTGTTTCATCGTCAATAAGAAGGTCCAAGGGATACAGTAAACCTGAAGTGAAGCATCGGAATCTGTAACTAGTGTCACAGGAATGGTTCAAAACATAGTCAGTAAGAAGTGTCGGTCTTCATGTCCTTAAGTTGGCATTGTGCCTTTTGCATTTAATTCCGATGCAATTTCTGTGATTCATCGTCGGTAAAAAGGTCCAAAGGATACAGTAAACGTGAAGTGAAGCATCGGAATCTATAACTAGTGTCACGGGAATGGTCAGTAGAAAGAGTCAGTCTTCTTGCCCTCAAGTCGGCATTGTGCCTTTTGTATTTAATTCCGATGCAATTTCTGTGTTTCATCGTCAATAAGAAGGTCCAAGGGATACAGTAAACTTGAAGTGAAGCATCGGAATCTATAACTAGTGTCACAGGAATGGTTCAAATCATAGCCAGTAACAAGTGTCGGTCTTCATGTACTTAAGTCGGCATTGTGCCTTTTGTATTTAATTCCGCTGCTATTTCTGTGTTTCATCGTCAATAAGTGGGTCCAAGGGATACAGTAAACCTGAAGTGAAGCATCGGAATCTATAACTAGTGTCACAGGAATGGTCAGTGAGAAGAGTCAGTCTTCTTGTCCTTAAGTCGGCATTGTGCCTTTTGTATTTAATTCCGATGCAATTTCTGTGTTTCATCGTCAATAAGAAGGTCCAAGGGATACAGTAAACCTGAAGTGAAGCATCGGAATCTATAACTAGTGTCACACGAATGGTTCAAATCATAGCCAGTAACAAGTGTCGGTCTTCATGTACTTAAGTCGGCATTGTGCCTTTTGTATTTAATTCCGCTGCTATTTATGTGTTTCATCGTCAATATGAAGGTCCAAGGGATACAGTAAACCTGAAGTGAAGCATCGGAATCTATAACTAGTGTCACAGGAATGGTTCAAAACATAACCAGTAAGAAGTGTCGGTCTTCATGTACTTAAGTCGGCATTGTGCCTTTTGTATTTAATTCCGATGCAATTTCTGTGTTTCATCGTCAATAAGAAGGTCCAAGGGATACAGTAAACCTGAAGTGAAGCATCGGAATCTTTAACTAGTGTTACAGGAATGGTTCAAAACATAGTCAGTATTAAGTGTCGGTCGTCATGTACTTAAGTCGATATTGTGCCTTCTGTATTCAATTCCGATGCAATTTCTGTGTTTCATCGTCACTAAGATGGTCCAAGAGATACAGTAAACCCGACGTGAAGCATCGGAATCTATAACTAGTGTTACAGAAATGGTTCAAAACATAGACAGTAGGAAGTGTAGGTCTTCATGTACTTAAGTCGGCATTGTGCCTTTTGTATTTAATTCCGATGCAGTTTCTGTGTTTCATCGTCAATAAGAAGGTCCAAGGGATACAGTAAACCTGAAGTGAAGCATCGGAATCTATAACTAGTGTCACAGAAAGAGTCAGTAGGAAGAGTCAGTCTTCTTGTCCTTATGTCGGCATTGTGCCTTTTGTATTGAATTCCGATGCAATTTCCGTGTTTCATCGTCAATAAGAAGGTCCAAGGGATACAGTAAACCTGAAGTGAAGCATCGGAAACTATAACTAGTGTTACAGGAATGGTTCAAAACATAGTCAGTAAGAAGTGTCTGTCTTCATAAACTAAAGTCGGCATTGTGCCTTTTGTATTAAATTCCGAAGCAATTTCTGTGTTTCATCGTCAATAAGAAGGTCAAAGGGATACAGTAAACCTGGAGTGAAGCATCGGAATTTATAACTGGTGTCCCAGGAATGGTTCAAAGCATAGTCAGTAAGAAGTGTCGGTCTTCATGTACCTAAGTCGGCATTGTGCCTTTTGTATTTAATTCCGATGCAATTTCTGTGTTTCATCGTCAATAAGGAGGTCCAAGGGATACAGTAAACCTGAAGTGAAGCATCGGAATCTATAACTATTGTCACAGGAATGGTTCAAAACACAGTCAGTAAGAAGTGTCGGTCTTCATGTACTTAAGTCGGCATTGTGCCTTTTGTATTTAAATCCGATGCTATTTCTGTGTTTCATCGTCAATAAGAAGGTCCAAGGGATACAGTAAACCTGAGGTGATGCATCGGAATCTATAACTAGTTTCACGGGAATGGTCAGTAGGAAGAGTCAGTCTTCTTGTCCTTAAGTCGGCATTGTGCTTTTTGTATTTAATTCCGATGCAATTTCTGTGTTTCATCGTCAATAAGAAGCTCCAAGGGATACAGTAAACCTGGAGTGAAGCATCGGAATCTATAACTAGTGTCACAGGAATGGTTCAAAACATTGTCAGTACGAAGTGTCGGTCATCATGTACTTAAGTCGGCATTGTGCCTTTTGTATTTAATTCCGATGCAATATCTGTGTTTCATCGTCAATAAGAAGGTCCAAGTGATACAGTAAACCTGAAGTGAAGCATCGGAATCTATAACTAGTGTCACAGGAATGGTCAGTAGGAAGAGTCAGTCTTCTTGTCCTTAAGTCGGCATTGTGCTTTTTGTATTTAATTCCGATGCAATTACTGTGTTTCATCGTCAATAAGAAGGTCCAAGGGATACAGTAAACCTGAAGTGAAGCATCGGAATCTGTAACTAGTGTCACAGGAATGGTTCAAAACATAGTCAGTAAGAAGTGTCGGTCTTCATGTCCTTAAGTTGGCATTGTGCTTTTGTATTTAATTCCGATGCAATTTCTGTGATTCATCGTCGGTAAAAAGGTCCAAAGGATACAGTAAACGTGAAGTGAAGCATCGGAATCTATAACTAGTGTCACGGGAATGGTCAGTAGAAAGAGTCAGTCTTCTTGCCCTCAAGTCGGCATTGTGCCTTTTGTATTTAATTCCGATGCAATTTCTGTGTTTCATCGTCAATAAGAAGGTCCAAGGGATACAGTAAACCTGAAGTGAAGCATCGGAATCTATAACTAGTGTCACAGGAATGATTCAAATCATAGCCAGTAACAAGTGTCGGTCTTCATGTACTTAAGTCGGCATTGTGCCTTTTGTATTTAATTCCGCTGCTATTTCTGTGTTTCATCGTCAATACGAAGGTCCAAGGGATACAGTAAACCTGAAGTGAAGCATCGGAATCTATAACTAGTGTCACAGGAATGGTTCAAAACATAACCAGTAAGAAGTGTCGGTCTTCATGTACTTAAGTCGGCATTGTGCCTTTTGTATTTAATTCCGATGCAATTTCTGTGTTTCATCGTCAATAAGAAGGTCCAAGGGACACAGTAAACCTGAAGTGAAGCATCGGAATCTATACCTAGTGTCACAGGAATGGTCAGTGAGAAGAGTCAGTCTTCTTGTCCTTAAGTCGGCATTGTGCCTTTTGTATTTAATTCCGATGCAATTTCTGTGTTTCATCGTCAATAAGAAGGTCCAAGGGATACAGTAAACCTGAAGTGAAGCATCGGAATCTTTAACTAGTGTTACAGGAATGGTTCAAAACATAGTCAGTAAGAAGTGTCGGTCGTCATGTACTTAAGTCGATATTGTGCCTTTTGTATTCAATTCCGATGCAATTTCTGTGTTTCATCGTCACTAAGATGGTCCAAGAGATACAGTAAACCCGAAGTGAAGCATCGGAACCTATAACTAGTGTTACAGAAATGGTACAAAGCATAGACAGTAAGAAGTGTAGGTCTTCATGTACTTAAGTCGGCATTGTGCCTTTTGTATTTAATTCCGATGCAGTTTCTGTGTTTCATCGTCAATAAGAAGGTCCAAGGGATACAGTAAACCTGAAGTGAAGCATCGGAATCTATAACTAGTGTCACAGAAAGGGTCAGTAGGAAGAGTCAGTCTTCTTGTCCTTATGTCGGCATTGTGCCTTTTGTATTGAATTCCGATGCAATTTCTGTGTTTCATCGTCAATAAGAAGGTCCAAGGGATACAGTAAACCTCAAGTGAAGCATCGGAAACTATAACTAGTGTTACAGGAATGGTTCAAAACATAGTCAGTAAGAAGTGTCTGTCTTCATAAACTAAAGTCGGCATTGTGCCTTTTGTATTAAATTCCGAAGCAATTTCTGTGTTTCATCGTCAATAAGAAAATCAAAGGGATACAGTAAACCTGTAGTGAAGGATCGGAATTTATAACTGGTGTCCCAGGAATGGTTCAAAGCATAGTCAGTAAGAAGTGTCGGTCTTCATGTACCTAAGTCGGCATTGTGCCTTTTGTATTTAATTCCGATTCAATTTCTGTGTTTCATCGTCAATAAGGAGGTCCAAGGGATGCAGTAAACCTGAAGTGAAGCATCGGAATCTATAACTAGTGTCACAGGAATGGTTCAAAACACAGTCAGTAAGAAGTGTCGGTCTTCATGTACTTAAGTCGGCATTGTGCCTTTTGTATTTAAATCCGATGCTATTTCTGTGTTTCATCGTCAATAAGAAGGTCCAAGGGATACAGTAAACCTGAGGTGATGCATCGGAATCTATAACTAGTTTCACAGGAATGGTCAGTAGGTAGAGTCAGTCTTCTTGTCCTTAAGTCGGCATTGTGCCTTTTGTATTTAATTCCGATGCAATTTCTGTGTTTCATCGTTAATAAGAAGCTCCAAGGGATACAGTAAACCTGGAGTGAAGCATCGGAATCTATAACTAGTGTCACAGGAATGGTTCAAAACATTGTCAGTACGAAGTGTCGGTCATCATGTACTTAAGTCGGCATTGTGCCTTTTGTATTTAATTCCGATGCAATATCTGTGTTTCATCGTCAATAAGAAGGTCCAAGTGATACAGTAAACCTGAAGTGAAGCATCGGAATCTATAACTAGTGTCACAGGAATGGTCAGTAGGAAGAGTCAGTCTTCTTGTCCTTAAGTCGGCATTGTGGTTTTTATATTTAATTCCGAAGCAATTTCTGTGTTTCATCGTCAATAAGAAGGTCCAAGGGATACAGTAAACCTGAAGTGAAGCATCGGAATCTGTAACTAGTGTCACAGGAATGGTTCAAAACATAGTCAGTAAGAAGTGTCGGTCTTCATGTCCTTAGGTCGGCATTGTGCCTTTTGTATTTAATTCCGATGCAATTTCTGTGATTCATCGTCGGTAAAAAGGTCCAAAGGATACAGTAAACGTGAAGTGAAGCATCGGAATCTATAACTAGTGTCACGGGAATGGTCAGTAGAAAGAGTCAGTCTTCTTGCCCTCAAGTCGGCATTGTGCCTTTTGTATTTAATTCCGATGCAATTTCTGTGTTTCATCGTCAATAAGAAGGTCCAAGGGATACAGTAAACCTGAAGTGAAGCATCGGAATCTATAACTAGTGTCACAGGAATGGTTCAAATCATAGCCAGTAAAAAGTGTCGGTCTTCACGTACTTAAGTCGGCATTGTGCCTTTTGTATTTAATTCCGCTGCTATTTCTGTGTTTCATCGTCAATAAGAAGGTCCAAGGGATACAGTAAACCTGAAGTGAAGCATCGGAATCTATAACTAGTGTCACAGGAATGGTCAGTAAGAAGAGTCAGTCTTCTTGTCCTTAATTCGGCATTGTGCCTTTTGTATTTAATTCTGATGCAATTTCTGTGTTTCATCGTCAATAAGAAGGTCCAAGGGATACAGTGAACCTGACGTGAAGCATCGGAATCTATAACTAGTGTTATAGGAATGGTTCAAAACATAGTCAGGAAGAAGTGTCGATCTTCATGTACTTAAGTCGGCATTGTGTCTTTTGTATTTAATTCCGATGCAATATCTATGTTTCATCGACACTAAGATGGTCCAAGGGATACAGTAAACCTGAAGTGAAGCATCGGAATCTGTAACTAGTGTTCAGGAATAGTTCAAAACATAGTCAGTAAGATGTGTCGGTCTTCATGTACTTAAGTCGGCATTGTGCCTTTTGTATTTAATTCCGATGCAATTTCTGTGTTTCATCGTCAATAAGAAGGTGCAAGGGATACAGTTAACCTGAAGTGAAGCATCGGAATCTATAACTAGTGTCACAGAAAGGGTCAGTAAGAAGAGTCAGTCTTCTTGTCCTTAAGTCGGCATTGTGCCTTTTGTATTTAATTCCGATGCAATTTTTGTGTTTCATCGTAAATAAGAAGGTCCAAGCGATACAGTAAACCTGAAGTGAAGCATCGGAATCTGTAACTAGTGTTCAGGAATGGTTCAAAACATAGTCAGTAAGAAGTGTCGGTGTTCATGTACTTAAGTCGGCATTGTGCCTTTTGTATTTAAATCCGATGCTATTTCTGTGTTTCATCTTCAATAAGGAGGTCCAAGGGATACAGTAAAACTGAAGTCAAACATCGGAATCTATAACTATTGTCACAGGAATGGTTTAAAACATAGACAGTAAGAAGAGTCAGTCTTCTTTTACTTAAGTCGGCATTGTGCCTTTTCTATTTAATTCCGATGCAATTTCAGTGTTTCATCGTCAATACGATGGTCAGAGGGATACAGTAAACCTGAAGTGAAGCATCGGAATCTATAACTAGTGTCACAGGAATGGTTCAAAACATAGTCAGTAAGAAGAGTCAGACTTCTTGTAATTAAGTTGGCATTGTGCCTTTTGTATTTAATTCCGATGCAATTTCTATGTTTCATCGTCAACAAGAACATCCAAGGGATACAGTAAACCTGAAGTGAAGCATCGGAATCTATAACTAGTGTCACAGGAATGGTTCAAATCATTGTTAGTAAGATGAGTCAGTCTCTTGTACTTAAGTCGGCTTTGTGCCTTTTGTATTTAATTCCGATGCATGTTCTGTGTTTCATCGTCAATAAGAAGGTCCAAGGGATACAGTAAAACTGAAGTCAAGCATCGGAATCTATAACTAGTGTCACAGGAATGGTTCAAAACTTAGACAGTAGGAAGAGTCAGTCTTCTTGTACTTAAGTCGGCATTGTGCCTTTTGTATTTAATTCCGATGCAATTTCTGTGTTTCATCGTCAATAAGAACGTCCAAGGGATACAGTAAACCTGAAGCGAAGCATCGGAATCCATAACTAGTGTCACAGGAATGGATCAAAACATAGTCAGTAAGAAGATATAGTCTTCTTCTACTTAAGTCAGCATTGTGCCTTTTGTACTTGATTCCGATGCAATATCTGTGTTTCATCGTCAATAAGAAGGTCCAAGGGATACAGTGTACGTGAAGTGAAGCATCGGAATATATAACTAGTGTCACAGGAATGGTCAGTAGGAAGAGTCAGTCTTCTTGTCCTTAAGACGGCATTGTGCCTTTTGTATTTAATCCCGATGCAATTTCTGTGTTTCATCGTCAATAAGAAGGTCCAAGGGATACAGTAAACCTGACGTGAAGCATCGGAATCTATAACTAGTGTTACAGAAATGGTTCAAAGCATAGTCAGTAAGAAGTTTCGGTCCTCATGTACTTAAGTCGGCATTGTGCCTTTCGTATTTAATTCGGATGCAATTTCTGTGTTTCATCGTCAATAAGATGGTCCAAGGGATACAGTAAACTTGAAGTGAAGCATCGGAATCTATAACTCGTGTCACAGGAGTGGTTGATAACATAGTCAGTAAGAAGTGTCGGTCTTCATGTACTTAAGTCGGCATTGTGCCTTTTGTATTTAATTCCGATGCAATTTCTGTGTTTCATCGTCAATAAGAAGGTCCGAGGGATTCAGTAAACCTGAAGTGAAGCATCGGAATCTATAACTAGTGTCACAGGAATGGTCAGTAGGAAGAGTCAGTCTTCTTGTCCTTAAGTCGGCATTGTGCCTTTTATACTTAATTCATATGCAATTTCTGTGTTTCATCGTCAATAAGAAGGTCCAAGGGATACAGTAAACCTGAAGTGAAGCATCGGAATCTATAACTAGTGTTACAGGAATGGTTCAAAACATAGTCAGTAAGAAGTGTCGGTCTTCATGTACTTAAGTCGGCATTGTGCCTTTTGTATTTAATTCCGAAGCAATTTCTGTGTTTCATCGTCAATAAGAAGATCCAAGGGATACAGTAAACCTGAAGTGATGCATCGGAATCTGTAACTAGTGTTCAGGAATGCTTCAAAACATAGTCAGTAAGAAGTGTCGGTCTTCATGTACTTAAGTCGGCATTGTGCCTTTTGTATTTAATTCCGATGCAATTTCTGTGTTTCATCGTCAATAAGAAGGTGCAAGGGATACAGTTAACCTGAAGTGAAGCATCGGAATCTATAACTAGTGTCACAGAAAGGGTCAGTAAGAAGAGTCAGTCTTCTTGTCCTTAAGTCGGCATTGTGCCTTTTGTACTTAATTCCGATGCAATTTCTGTGTTTCATCGTAAATAAGAAGGTCCAAGCGATACAGTAAACCTGAATTGAAGCATCGGAAACTATAACTAGTGTTACAGGAATGGTTCAAAACATAGTCAGTAAGAAGTGTCGGTCTTAATGTACTTAAGTCGGCATTGTGCCTTTTGTATTTAATTCCGAAGCAATTTCTGTGTTTCATCGTCAATAAGAAGATCCAAGGGATACAGTAAACCTGGAGTGAAGCATCGGAATCTATAACTGGTGTCCCAGGAATGGTTAAAAACATAGTCAGTAAGAAGTGTCGGTCTTCATGTACCTAAGTCGGCATTGTGCCTTTTGTATGTAATTCCGATACAATTTCTGTGTTTCATCGTCAATAAGAAGGTCCAAGGGATACAGTAAACCTGAAGTGAAGCATCGGAATCTATAACTAGTGTCATAGGAATGGTTCAAAACATAGTCAGTAAGAAGTGTCGGTGTTCATGTACTTAAGTCGGCATTGTGCCTTTTGTATTTAAATCCGATGCTATTTCTGTGTTTCATCTTCAATAAGGAGGTCCAAGGGATACAGTAAAACTGAAGTCAAACATCGGAATCTATAACTAGTGTCACAGGAATGGTTCAAAACATAGACAGTAAGAAGAGTCAGTCTTATTTTACTTAAGTCGGCATTGTGCCTTTTCTATTTAATTCCGATGCAATTTCAGTGTTTCATCGTCAATAAGATGGTCAGAGGGATACAGTAAACCAGAAGTGAAGCATCGGAATCTATAACTAGTGTCACAGGAATGGTTCAAAACATAGTCAGTAAGAAGAGTCAGACTTCTTGTAATTAAGTTGGCATTGTGCCTTTTGTATTTAATTCGGATGCAATTTCTATGTTTCATCGTCAATAAGAACATCCAAGGGATACAGTAAACCTGATGTGAAGCATCGGAATCTATAACTAGTGTCACAGGAATGGTTCAAATCATTGTCAGTAAGAAGAGACAGTCTCTTGTACTTAAGTCGGCTTTGTGCCTTTTGTATTTAATTCCGATGCAATTTCTGTGTTTCTTCGTCAATAAGAAGGTCCAAGGGATACAGTAAACCTGAAGTGAAGCATCGGAATCTATAACTAGTGTTACAGGAATGGTTCAAAACATAGTCAGTAAGAAGTGTCGGTCTTCATGTACTTAAGTCGGCATTATGCCTTTTGTATTTAATTCCTATGCAATTTCTGTGACTCATCGTCAATAAGAATGTCCAAGGGATACAGTAAACCTAGAGTGAAACATCGGAATCTATGACTAGTGTCTCAGGAATGGTTCAAAACATAGTCAGTAAGAAGTGTCGGTCTTCATGTACTTATGTCGGCATTGTGCCGTTTGTTTTTAATTCCGATGCAATTTCTGTGTTTCATCGTCAATAAGAAGGTCCAAGGGATACAGTAAACCTGAAGTGAAGCATCGGAATCTATAACTAGTGTCACAGGAATGGTTCAAATCATAGCCAGTAACAAGTGTCGGTCTTCATGTACTTAAGTCGGCATTGTGCCTTTTGTATTTAATTCCGATGCAATTTCTGTGATTCATCGTCGGTAAAAAGGTCCAAAGGATACAGTAAACAAGAAGTGAAGCATCGGAATCTATAACTAGTGTCACGGGAATGGACAGTAGAAAGAGTCAGTCTTCTTGCCCTCAAGTCGGCATTGTGCCTTTTGTTTTTAATTCCGATGCAATTTCTGTGTTTCATCGTCAATAAGAAGGTCCAAGGGATACAGTAAACCTGAAGTGAAGCATCGGAATCTATAACTAGTGTCACAGGAATGGTTCAAATCATAGCCAGTAACAAGTGTCGGTCTTCATGTACTTAAGTCGGCATTGTGCCTTTTGTATTTAATTCCGCTGCTATTTCTGTGTTTCATCGTCAATAAGAAGGTCCAAGGGATACAGTAAACCTGAAGTGAAGCATCGGAATCTATAACTAGTGTCACAGGAATGGTCAGTAAGAAGAGTCAGTCTTCTTGTCCTTAAGACGGCATTGTGCCTTTTGTATTTAATTCCGATGCAATTTCTGTGTTTCATCGTCAATAAGAAGGTCCAAGGGATACAGTAAACCTGAAGTGAAGCATCGGAATCTGTAACTAGTGTCACAGGAATGGTTCAAAACATAGTCAGTAAGAAGTGTCGGTCTTCATGTCCTTAAGTTGGCATTGTGCTTTTGTATTTAATTCCGATGCAATTTCTGTGATTCATCGTCGGTAAAAAGGTCCAAAGGATACAGTAAACGTGAAGTGAAGCATCGGAATCTATAACTAGTGTCACGGGAATGGTCAGTAGAAAGAGTCAGTCTTCTTGCCCTCAAGTCGGCATTGTGCCTTTTGTATTTAATTCCGATGCAATTTCTGTGTTTCATCGTCAATAAGAAGGTCCAAGGGATACAGTAAACCTGAAGTGAAGCATCGGAATCTATAACTACTGTCACAGGAATGGTTCAAATCATAGCCAGTAACAAGTGTCGGTCTTCATGTACTTAAGTCGGCATTGTGCCTTTTGTATTTAATTCCGCTGCTATTTCTGTGTTTCATCGTCAATAAGAAGGTCCAAGGGATACAGTAAACCTGAAGTGAAGCATCGGAATCTATAACTAGTGTCACAGGAATGGTTCAAAACATAACCAGTAAGAAGTGTCGGTCTTCATGTACTTAAGTCGGCATTGTGCCTTTTGTATTTAATTCCGATGCAATTTCTGTGTTTCATCGTCAATAAGAAGGTCCAAGGGACACAGTAAACCTGAAGTGAAGCATCGGAATCTATACCTAGTGTCACAGGAACGGTCAGTGAGAAGAGTCAGTCTTCTTGTCCTTAAGTCGGCATTGTGCCTTTTGTATTTAATTCCGATGCAATTTCTGTGTTTCATCGTCAATAAGAAGGTCCAAGGGATACAGTAAACCTGAAGTGAAGCATCGGAATCTTTAACTAGTGTTACAGGAATGGTTCAAAACATAGTCAGTAAGAAGTGTCGGTCGTCATGTACTTAAGTCGATATTGTGCCTTTTGTATTCATTTCCGATGCAATTTCTGTGTTTCATCGTCACTAAGATGGTCCAAGAGATACAGTAAACCCGAAGTGAAGCATCGGAACCTATAACTAGTGTTACAGAAATGGTACAATGCATAGACAGTAAGAAGTGTGGGTCTTCATGTACTTAAGTCGGCATTGTGCCTTTTGTATTTAATTCCGATGCAGTTTCTGTGTTTCATCGTCAATAAGAAGGTCCAAGGGATACAGTAAACCTGAAGTGAAGCATCGGAATCTATAACTAGTGTCACAGAAAGGGTCAGTAGGAAGAGTCAGTCTTCTTGTCCTTATGTCGGCATTGTGCCTTTTGTATTGAATTCCGATGCAATTTCTGTGTTTCATCGTCAATAAGAAGGTCCAAGGGATACAGTAAACCTCAAGTGAAGCATCGGAAACTATAACTAGTGTTACAGGAATGGTTCAAAACATAGTCAGTAAGAAGTGTCTGTCTTCATAAACTAAAGTCGGCATTGTGCCTTTTGTATTAAATTCCGAAGCAATTTCTGTGTTTCATCGTCAATAAGAAAATCAAAGGGATACAGTAAACCTGTAGTGAAGGATCGGAATTTTTAACTGGTGTCCCAGGAATGGTTCAAAGCATAGTCAGTAAGAAGTGTCGGTCTTCATGTACCTAAGTCGGCATTGTGCCTTTTGTATTTAATTCCGATTCAATTTCTGTGTTTCATCGTCAATAAGGAGGTCCAAGGGATGCAGTAAACCTGAAGTGAAGCATCGGAATCTATAACTAGTGTCACAGGAATGGTTCAAAACACAGTCAGTAAGAAGTGTCGGTCGTCATGTACTTAAGTCGGCATTGTGCCTTTTGTATTTAAATCCGATGCTATTTCTGTGTTTCATCGTCAATAAGAAGGTCCAAGGGATACAGTAAACCTGAGGTGATGCATCGGAATCTATAACTAGTTTCACAGGAATGGTCATTAGGTAGAGTCAGTCTTCTTGTCCTTAAGTCGGCATTGTGCCTTTTGTATTTAATTCCGATGCAATTTCTGTGTTTCATCGTTAATAAGAAGCTCCAAGGGATACAGTAAACCTGGAGTGAAGCATCGGAATCTATAACTAGTGTCACAGGAATGGTTCAAAACATTGTCAGTACGAAGTGTCGGTCATCATGTACTTAAGTCGGCATTGTGCCTTTTGTATTTAATTCCGATGCAATATCTGTGTTTCATCGTCAATAAGAAGGTCCAAGTGATACAGTAAACCTGAAGTGAAGCATCGGAATCTATAACTAGTGTCACAGGAATGGTCAGTAGGAAGAGTCAGTCTTCTTGTCCTTAAGTCGGCATTGTGCTTTTTGTATTTAATTCCGATGCAATTTCTGTGTTTCATCGTCAATAAGAAGGTCCAAGGGATACAGTAAACCTGAAGTGAAGCATCGGAATCTGTAACTAGTGTCACAGGAATGGTTCAAAACATAGTCAGTAAGAAGTGTCGGTCTTCATGTCCTTAAGTCGGCATTGTGCCTTTTGTATTTAATTCCGATGCAATTTCTGTGATTCATCGTCGGTAAAAAGGTCCAAAGGATACAGTAAACGTGAAGTGAAGCATCGGAATCTATAACTAGTGTCACGGGAATGGTCAGTAGAAAGAGTCAGTCTTCTTGCCCTCAAGTCGGCATTGTGCCTTTTGTATTTAATTCCGATGCAATTTCTGTGTTGCATCGTCAATAAGAAGGTCCAAGGGATACAGTAAACCTGAAGTGAAGCATCGGAATCTATAACTAGTGTCACAGGAATGGTTCAAATCATAGCCAGTAACAAGTGTCGGTCTTCACGTACTTAAGTCGGCATTGTGCCTTTTGTATTTAATTCCGCTGCTATTTCTGTGTTTCATCGTCAATAAGAAGGTCCAAGGGATACAGTAAACCTGAAGTGAAGCATCGGAATTTATAACTAGTGTCACAGGAATGGTCAGTAAGAAGAGTCAGTCTTCTTGTCCTTAAGTCGGCATTGTGCCTTTTGTATTTAATTCTGATGCAATTTCTGTGTTTCATCGTCAATAAGAAGGTCCAAGGGATACAGTGAACCTGACGTGAAGCATCGGAATCTATAACTAGTGTTATAGGAATGGTTCAAAACATAGTCAGGAAGAAGTGTCGGTCTTCATGTACTTAAGTCGGCATTGTGTCTTTTGTATTTAATTCCGATGCAATATCTATGTTTCATCGAAACTAAGATGGTCCAAGGGATACAGTAAACCTGAAGTGAAGCATCGGAATCTGTAACTAGTGTTCAGGAATGGTTCAAAACATAGTCAGTAAGATGTGTCGGTCTTCATGTACTTAAGTCGGCATTGTGCCTTTTGTATTTAATTCCGATGCAATTTCTGTGTTTCATCGTCAATAAGAAGGTGCAAGGGATACAGTTAACCTGAAGTGAAGCATCGGAATCTATAACTAGTGTCACAGAAAGGGTCAGTAAGAAGAGTCAGTCTTCTTGTCCTTAAGTCGGCATTGTGCCTTTTGTATTTAATTCCGATGCAATTTTTGTGTTTCATCGTAAATAAGAAGGTCCAAGCGATACAGTAAACCTGAAGTGAAGCATCGGAATCTGTAACTAGTGTTCAGGAATGGTTCAAAACATAGTCAGTAAGAAGTGTCGGTGTTCATGTACTTAAGTCGGCATTGTGCCTTTTGTATTTAAATCCGATGCTATTTCTGTGTTTCATCTTCAATAAGGAGGTCCAAGGGATACAGTAAAACTGAAGTCAAACATCGGAATCTATAACTATTGTCACAGGAATGGTTTAAAACATAGACAGTAAGAAGAGTCAGTCTTCTTTTACTTAAGTCGGCATTGTGCCTTTTCTATTTAATTCCGATGCAATTTCAGTGTTTCATCGTCAATACGATGGTCAGAGGGATACAGTAAACCTGAAGTGAAGCATCGGAATCTATAACTAGTGTCACAGGAATGGTTCAAAACATAGTCAGTAAGAAGAGTCAGACTTCTTGTAATTAAGTTGGCATTGTGGCTTTTGTATTTAATTCCGATGCAATTTCTATGTTTCATCGTCAACAAGAACATCCAAGGGATACAGTAAACCTGAAGTGAAGCATCGGAATCTATAACTAGTGTCACAGGAATGGTTCAAATCATTGTTAGTAAGATGAGTCAGTCTCTTGTACTTAAGTCGGCTTTGTGCCTTTTGTATTTAATTCCGATGCAATTTCTGTGTTTCATCGTCAATAAGAAGGTCCAAGGGATACAGTAAAACTGAAGTCAAGCATCGGAATCTATAACTAGTGTCACAGGAATGGTTCAAAACTTAGACAGTAGGAAGAGTCAGTCTTCTTGCACTTAAGTCGGCATTGTGCCTTTTGTATTTAATTCCGATGCAATTTCTGTGTTTCATCGTCAATAAGAACGTCCAAGGGATACAGTAAACCTGAAGTGAAGCATCGGAATCTATAACTAGTGTCACAGGAATGGTCAGTAGGAAGAGTCAGTTTTCTTGTCCTTAAGTCGGCATTGTGCTTTTTGTATTTAATTCCGATGCAATTTCTGTGTTTCATCGTCAATAAGAAGGTCCAAGGGATACAGTAAACCTGAAGTGAAGCATCGGAATCTGTAACTAGTGTCACAGGAATGGTTCAAAACATAGTCAGTAAGAAGTGTCGGTCTTCATGTCCTTAAGTCGGCATTGTGCCTTTTGTATTTAATTCCGATGCAATTTCTGTGATTCATCGTCGGTAAAAAGGTCCAAAGGATACAGTAAACGTGAAGTGAAGCATCGGAATCTATAACTAGTGTCACGGGAATGGTCAGTAGAAAGAGTCAGTCTTCTTGCCCTCAAGTCGGCATTGTGCCTTTTGTATTTAATTCCGATGCAATTTCTGTGTTTCATCGTCAATAAGAAGGTCCAAGGGATACAGTAAACCTGAAGTGAAGCATCGGAATCTATAACTAGTGTCACAGGAATGGTTCAAATCATAGCCAGTAACAAGTGTCGGTCTTCACGTACTTAAGTCGGCATTGTGCCTTTTGTATTTAATTCCGCTGCTATTTCTGTGTTTCATCGTCAATAAGAAGGTCCAAGGGATACAGTAAACCTGAAGTGAAGCATCGGAATCTATAACTAGTGTCACAGGAATGGTCAGTAAGAAGAGTCAGTCTTCTTGTCCTTAAGTCGGCATTGTGCCTTTTGTATTTAATTCTGATGCAATTTCTGTGTTTCATCGTCAATAAGAAGGTCCACGGGATACAGTGAACCTGACGTGAAGCATCGGAATCTATAACTAGTGTTATAGGAATGGTTCAAAACATAGTCAGGAAGAAGTGTCGGTCTTCATGTACTTAAGTCGGCATTGTGTCTTTTGTATTTAATTCCGATGCAATATCTATGTTTCATCGACACTAAGATGGTCCAAGGGATACAGTAAACCTGAAGTGAAGCATCGGAATCTGTAACTAGTGTTCAGGAATGGTTCAAAACATAGTCAGTAAGATGTGTCGGTCTTCATGTACTTAAGTCGGCATTGTGCCTTTTGTATTTAATTCCGATGCAATTTCTGTGTTTCATCGTCAATAAGAAGGTGCAAGGGATACAGTTAACCTGAAGTGAAGCATCGGAATCTATAACTAGTGTCACAGAAAGGGTCAGTAAGAAGAGTCAGTCTTCTTGTCCTTAAGTCGGCATTGTGCCTTTTGTATTTAATTCCGATGCAATTTTTGTGTTTCATCGTAAATAAGAAGGTCCAAGCGATACAGTAAACCTGAAGTGAAGCATCGGAATCTGTAACTAGTGTTCAGGAATGGTTCAAAACATAGTCAGTAAGAAGTGTCGGTGTTCATGTACTTAAGTCGGCATTGTGCCTTTTGTATTTAAATCCGATGCTATTTCTGTGTTTCATCTTCAATAAGGAGGTCCAAGGGATACAGTAAAACTGAAGTCAAACATCGGAATCTATAACTATTGTCACAGGAATGGTTTATAACATAGACAGTAAGAAGAGTCAGTCTTCTTTTACTTAAGTCGGCATTGTGCCTTTTCTATTTAATTCCGATGCAATTTCAGTGTTTCATCGTCAATACGATGGTCAGAGGGATACAGTAAACCTGAAGTGAAGCATCGGAATCTATAACTAGTGTCACAGGAATGGTTCAAAACATAGTCAGTAAGAAGAGTCAGACTTCTTGTAATTAAGTTGGCATTGTGGCTTTTGTAATTAATTCCGATGCAATTTCTATGTTTCATCGTCAACAAGAACATCCAAGGGATACAGTAAACCTGAAGTGAAGCATCGGAATCTATAACTAGTGTCACAGGAATGGTTCAAATCATTGTTAGTAAGATGAGTCAGTCTCTTGTACTTAAGTCGGCTTTGTGCCTTTCGTATTTAATTCGGATGCAATTTCTGTGTTTCATCGTCAATAAGATGGTCCAAGGGATACAGTAAACTTGAAGTGAAGCATCGGAATCTATAACTCGTGTCACAGGAGTGGTTGAAAACATAGTCAGTAAGAAGTGTCGGTCTTCATGTACTTAAGTCGGCATTGTGCCTTTTGTATTTAATTCCGATGCAATTTCTGTGTTTCATCGTCAATAAGAAGGTCCGAGGGATTCAGTAAACCTGAAGTGAAGCATCGGAATTTATAACTAGTGTCACAGGAATGGTCAGTAGGAAGAGTCAGTCTTCTTGTCCTTAAGTCGGCATTGTGCCTTTTATACATAATTCATATGCAATTTCTGTGTTTCATCGTCAATAAGAAGGTCCAAGGGATACAGTAAACCTGAAGTGAAGCATCGGAATCTATAACTAGTGTTACAGGAATGGTTCAAAACATAGTCAGTAAGAAGTGTCGGTCTTCATGTACTTAAGTCGGCATTGTGCCTTTTGTATTTAATTCCGAAGCAATTTCTGTGTTTCATCGTCAATAAGAAGATCCAAGGGATACAGTAAACCTGAAGTGATGCATCGGAATCTGTAACTAGTGTTCAGGAATGCTTCAAAACATAGTCAGTAAGAAGTGTCGGTCTTCATGTACTTAAGTCGGCATTGTGCCTTTTGTATTTAATTCCGATGCAATTTCTGTGTTTCATCGTCAATAAGAAGGTGCAAGGGATACAGTTAACCTGAAGTGTAGCATCGGAATCTATAACTAGTGTCACAGAAAGGGTCAGTAAGAAGAGTCAGTCTTCTTGTCCTTAAGTCGGCATTGTGCCTTTTGTACTTAATTCCGATGCAATTTCTGTGTTTCATCGTAAATAAGAAGGTCCAAGGGATACAGTAAACCTGAAGTGAAGCATCGGAATCTATAACTAGTGTTACAGGAATGTTTCAAAACATAGTCAGTAAGAAGTGTCTGTCTTCATGTACTTAAGTCGGCATTATGCCTTTTGTATTTAATTCCTATGCAATTTCTGTGACTCATCGTCAATAAGAATGTCCAAGGGATACAGTAAACCTAGAGTGAAACATCGGAATCTATGACTAGTGTCTCAGGAATGGTTCAAAACATAGTCAGTAAGAAGTGTCGGTCTTAATGTACTTATGTCGGCATTGTGCCTTTTGTTTTTAATTCCGATGCAATTTCTGTGTTTCATCGTCAATAAGAAGGTCTAAGGGATACAGTAAACCTGAAGTGAATCATCGGAATCTATAACTAGTGTCACAGAAAGAGTCTGTAGGAAGAGTCAGTCTTCTTGTCCTTAAGTCGGCATTGTGCCTTTTGCATTTAATTCCGATGCAATTTCTGTGTTTCATCGTCAATAAGAAGGTCCAAGGGATACAGTAAACCTGAAGTGAAGCATCGGAATCTATAACTAGTGTCACAGGAATGGTTCAAATCATAGCCAGTAACAAGTGTCGGTCTTCATGTACTTAAGTCGGCATTGTGCCTTTTGTATTTAATTCCGATGCAATTTCTGTGATTCATCGTCGGTAAAAAGGTCCAAAGGATACAGTAAACAAGAAGTGAAGCATCGGAATCTATAACTAGTGTCACGGGAATGGACAGTAGAAAGAGTCAGTCTTCTTGCCCTCAAGTCGGCATTGTGCCTTTTGTTTTTAATTCCGATGCAATTTCTGTGTTTCATCGTCAATAAGAAGGTCCAAGGGATACAGTAAACCTGAAGTGAAGCATCGGAATCTATAACTAGTGTCACAGGAATGGTTCAAATCATAGCCAGTAACAAGTGTCGGTCTTCATGTACTTAAGTCGGCATTGTGCCTTTTGTATTTAATTCCGCTGCTATTTCTGTGTTTCATCGTCAATAAGAAGGTCCAAGGGATACAGTAAACCTGAAGTGAAGCATCGGAATCTATAACTAGTGTCACAGGAATGGTCAGTAAGAAGAGTCAGTCTTCTTGTCCTTAAGACGGCATTGTGCCTTTTGTATTTAATTCCGATGCAATTTCTGTGTTTCATCGTCAATAAGAAGGTCCAAGGGATACAGTAAACCTGACGTGAAGCATCGGAATCTATAACTAGTGTTACAGGAATGGTTCAAAGCATAGTCAGTAAGAAGTTTCGGTCCTCATGTACTTAAGTCGGCATGTTTCATCGTCAATAAGAAGGTCCGAGGGATACAGTAAACCTGAAGTGAAGCATCGGAATCTATAACTAGTGTCACAGGAATGGTCAGTAGGAAGAGTCAGTCTTCTTGTCCTTAAGTCGGCATTGTGCCTTTTATACTTAATTCATATGCAATTTCTGTGTTTCATCGTCAATAAGAAGGTCCAAGGGATACAGTAAACCTGAAGTGAAGCATCGGAATCTATAACTGGTGTTACAGGAATGGTTCAAAACATAGTCAGTAAGAAGTGTCGGTCTTCATGTACTTAAGTCGGCATTGTGCCTTTTGTATTTAATTCCTATGCAATTTCTGTGACTCATCGTCAATAAGAATGTCCAAGGGATACAGTAAACCTAGATTGAAGCATCGGAATCTGTAACTAGTGTTCAGGAATGGTTCAAAACATAGTCAGTAAGAAGTGTCGGTCTTCATATACTTAAGTCGGCATTGTGCCATTTGTATTTCATTCCGATGCAATTTCTGTGTTTCATCGTCAATAAGAAGGTGCAAGGGATACAGTTAACCTGAAGTGAAGCATCGGAATCTATAACTAGTGTCACAGAAAGGGTCAGTAAGAAGAGTCAGTCTTCTTGTCCTTAAGTCGGCATTGTGCCTTTTGTATTTAATTCCGATGCAATTTCTGTGTTTCATCGTAAATAAGAAGGTCCAAGGGATACAGTAAACCTGAAGCGAAGCATCGGAATCTGTAACTAGTGTCACAGGAATGGTTCAAAACATAGTCAGTAAGAAGTGTCGGTCTTCATGTACTTAAGTCGGCATTGTGCCTTTTGTATTTAATTCCGCTGCTATTTCTGTGTTTCATCGTCAATAAGAAGGTCCAAGGGATACAGTAAACCTGAAGTGAAGCATCGGAATCTATAACTAGTGTCACAGGAATGGTTCAAAACATAACCAGTAAGAAGTGTCGGTCTTCATGTACTTAAGTCGGCATTGTGCCTTTTGTATTTAATTCCGATGCAATTTCTGTGTTTCATCGTCAATAAGAAGGTCCAAGGGACACAGTAAACCTGAAGTGAAGCATCGGAATCTATACCTAGTGTCACAGGAATGGTCAGTGAGAAGAGTCAGTCTTCTTGTCCTTAAGTCGGCATTGTGCCTTTTGTATTTAATTCCGATGCAATTTCTGTGTTTCATCGTCAATAAGAAGGTCCAAGGGATACAGTAAACCTGAAGTGAAGCATCGGAATCTTTAACTAGTGTTACAGGAATGGTTCAAAACATAGTCAGTAAGAAGTGTCGGTCGTCATGTACTTAAGTCGATATTGTGCCTTTTGTATTCATTTCCGATGCAATTTCTGTGTTTCATCGTCACTAAGATGGTCCAAGAGATACAGTAAACCCGAAGTGAAGCATCGGAACCTATAACTAGTGTTACAGAAATGGTACAATGCATAGACAGTAAGAAGTGTAGGTCTTCATGTACTTAAGTCGGCATTGTGCCTTTTGTATTTAATTCCGATGCAGTTTCTGTGTTTCATCGTCAATAAGAAGGTCCAAGGGATACAGTAAACCTGAAGTGAAGCATCGGAATCTACAACTAGTGTCACAGAAAGGGTCAGTAGGAAGAGTCAGTCTTCTTGTCCTTATGTCGGCATTGTGCCTTTTGTATTGAATTCCGATGCAATTTCTGTGTTTCATCGTCAATAAGAAGGTCCAAGGGATACAGTAAACCTCAAGTGAAGCATCGGAAACTATAACTAGTGTTACAGGAATGGTTCAAAACATAGTCAGTAAGAAGTGTCTGTCTTCATAAACTAAAGTCGGCATTGTGCCTTTTGTATTAAATTCCGAAGCAATTTCTGTGTTTCATCGTCAATAAGAAAATCAAAGGGATACAGTAAACCTGTAGTGAAGGATCGGAATTTATAACTGGTGTCCCAGGAATGGTTCAAAGCATAGTCAGTAAGAAGTGTCGGTCTTCATGTACCTAAGTCGGCATTGTGCCTTTTGTATTTAATTCCGATTCAATTTCTGTGTTTCATCGTCAATAAGGAGGTCCAAGGGATGCAGTAAACCTGAAGTGAAGCATCGGAATCTATAACTAGTGTCACAGGAATGGTTCAAAACACAGTCAGTAAGAAGTGTCGGTCGTCATGTACTTAAGTCGGCATTGTGCCTTTTGTATTTAAATCCGATGCTATTTCTGTGTTTCATCGTCAATAAGAAGGTCCAAGGGATACAGTAAACCTGAGGTGATCCATCGGAATCTATAACTAGTTTCACAGGAATGGTCATTAGGTAGAGTCAGTCTTCTTGTCCTTAAGTCGGCATTGTGCCTTTTGTATTTAATTCCGATGCAATTTCTGTGTTTCATCGTTAATAAGAAGCTCCAAGGGATACAGTAAACCTGGAGTGAAGCATCGGAATCTATAACTAGTGTCACAGGAATGGTTCAAAACATTGTCAGTACGAAGTGTCGGTCATCATGTACTTAAGTCGGCATTGTGCCTTTTGTATTTAATTCCGATGCAATATCTGTGTTTCATCGTCAATAAGAAGGTCCAAGTGATACAGTAAACCTGAAGTGAAGCATCGGAATCTATAACTAGTGTCACAGGAATGGTCAGTAGGAAGAGTCAGTCTTCTTGTCCTTAAGTCGGCATTGTGCTTTTTGTATTTAATTCCGATGCAATTTCTGTGTTTCATCGTCAATAAGAAGGTCCAAGGGATACAGTAAACCTGAAGTGAAGCATCGGAATCTGTAACTAGTGTCACAGGAATGGTTCAAAACATAGTCAGTAAGAAGTGTCGGTCTTCATGTCCTTAAGTCGGCATTGTGCCTTTTGTATTTAATTCCGATGCAATTTCTGTGATTCATCGTCGGTAAAAAGGTCCAAAGGATACAGTAAACGTGAAGTGAAGCAGCGGAATCTATAACTAGTGTCACGGGAATGGTCAGTAGAAAGAGTCAGTCTTCTTGCCCTCAAGTCGGCATTGTGCCTTTTGTATTTAATTCCGATGCAATTTCTGTGTTTCATCGTCAATAAGAAGTTCCAAGGGATACAGTAAACCTGAAGTGAAGCATCGGAATCTATAACTAGTGTCACAGGAATGGTTCAAATCATAGCCAGTAACAAGTGTCGGTCTTCACGTACTTAAGTCGGCATTGTGCCTTTTGTATTTAATTCCGCTGCTATTTCTGTGTTTCATCGTCAATAAGAAGGTCCAAGGGATACAGTAAACCTGAAGTGAAGCATCGGAATCTATAACTAGTGTCACAGGAATGGTCAGTAAGAAGAGTCAGTCTTCTTGTCCTTAAGTCGGCATTGTGCCTTTTGTATTTAATTCTGATGCAATTTCTGTGTTTCATCGTCAATAAGAAGGTCCAAGGGATACAGTGAACCTGACGTGAAGCATCGGAATCTATAACTAGTGTTATAGGAATGGTTCAAAACATAGTCAGGAAGAAGTGTCGGTCTTCATGTACTTAAGTCGGCATTGTGTCTTTTGTATTTAATTCCGATGCAATATCTATGTTTCATCGACACTAAGATGGTCCAAGGGATACAGTAAACCTGAAGTGAAGCATCGGAATCTGTAACTAGTGTTCAGGAATGGTTCAAAACATAGTCAGTAAGATGTGTCGGTCTTCATGTACTTAAGTCGGCATTGTGCCTTTTGTATTTAATTCCGATGCAATTTCTGTGTTTCATCGTCAATAAGAAGGTGCAAGGGATACAGTTAACCTGAAGTGAAGCATCGGAATCTATAACTAGTGTCACAGAAAGGGTCAGTAAGAAGAGTCAGTCTTCTTGTCCTTAAGTCGGCATTGTGCCTTTTGTATTTAATTCCGATGCAATTTTTGTGTTTCATCGTAAATAAGAAGGTCCAAGCGATACAGTAAACCTGAAGTGAAGCATCGGAATCTGTAACTAGTGTTCAGGAATGGTTCAAAACATAGTCAGTAAGAAGTGTCGGTGTTCATGTACTTAAGTCGGCATTGTGCCTTTTGTATTTAAATCCGATGCTATTTCTGTGTTTCATCTTCAATAAGGAGGTCCAAGGGATACAGTAAAACTGAAGTCAAACATCGGAATCTATAACTATTGTCACAGGAATGGTTTAAAACATAGACAGTAAGAAGAGTCAGTCTTCTTTTACTTAAGTCGGCATTGTGCCTTTTCTATTTAATTCCGATGCAATTTCAGTGTTTCATCGTCAATACGATGGTCAGAGGGATACAGTAAACCTGAAGTGAAGCATCGGAATCTATAACTAGTGTCACAGGAATGGTTCAAAACATAGTCAGTAAGAAGAGTCAGACTTCTTGTAATTAAGTTGGCATTGTGGCTTTTGTATTTAATTCCGATGCAATTTCTATGTTTCATCGTCAACAAGAACATCCAAGGGATACAGTAAACCTGAAGTGAAGCATCGGAATCTATAACTAGTGTCACAGGAATGGTTCAAATCATTGTTAGTAAGATGAGTCAGTCTCTTGTACTTAAGTCGGCTTTGTGCCTTTTGTATTTAATTCCGATGCAATTTCTGTGTTTCATCGTCAATAAGAAGGTCCAAGGGATACAGTAAAACTGAAGTCAAGCATCGGAATCTATAACTAGTGTCACAGGAATGGTTCAAAACTTAGACAGTAGGAAGAGTCAGTCTTCTTGCACTTAAGTCGGCATTGTGCCTTTTGTATTTAATTCCGATGCAATTTCTGTGTTTCATCGTCAATAAGAACGTCCAAGGGATACAGTAAACCTGAAGTGAAGCATCGGAATCTATAACTAGTGTCACAGGAATGGTCAGTAGGAAGAGTCAGTTTTCTTGTCCTTAAGTCGGCATTGTGCTTTTTGTATTTAATTCCGATGCAATTTCTGTGTTTCATCGTCAATAAGAAGGTCCAAGGGATACAGTAAACCTGAAGTGAAGCATCGGAATCTGTAACTAGTGTCACAGGAATGGTTCAAAACATAGTCAGTAAGAAGTGTCGGTCTTCATGTCCTTAAGTCGGCATTGTGCCTTTTGTATTTAATTCCGATGCAATTTCTGTGATTCATCGTCGGTAAAAAGGTCCAAAGGATACAGTAAACGTGAAGTGAAGCATCGGAATCTATAACTAGTGTCACGGGAATGGTCAGTAGAAAGAGTCAGTCTTCTTGCCCTCAAGTCGGCACTGTGCCTTTTGTATTTAATTCCGATGCAATTTCTGTGTTTCATCGTCAATAAGAAGGTCCAAGGGATACAGTAAACCTGAAGTGAAGCATCGGAATCTATAACTAGTGTCACAGGAATGGTTCAAATCATAGCCAGTAACAAGTGTCGGTCTTCACGTACTTAAGTCGGCATTGTGCCTTTTGTATTTAATTCCGCTGCTATTTCTGTGTTTCATCGTCAATAAGAAGGTCCAAGGGATACAGTAAACCTGAAGTGAAGCATCGGAATCTATAACTAGTGTCACAGGAATGGTCAGTAAGAAGAGTCAGTCTTCTTGTCCTTAAGTCGGCATTGTGCCTTTTGTATTTAATTCTGATGCAATTTCTGTGTTTCATCGTCAATAAGAAGGTCCAAGGGATACAGTGAACCTGACGTGAAGCATCGGAATCTATAACTAGTGTTATAGGAATGGTTCAAAACATAGTCAGGAAGAAGTGTCGGTCTTCATGTACTTAAGTCGGCATTGTGTCTTTTGTATTTAATTCCGATGCAATATCTATGTTTCATCGACACTAAGATGGTCCAAGGGATACAGTAAACCTGAAGTGAAGCATCGGAATCTGTAACTAGTGTTCAGGAATGGTTCAAAACATAGTCAGTAAGATGTGTCGGTCTTCATGTACTTAAGTCGGCATTGTGCCTTTTGTATTTAATTCCGATGCAATTTCTGTGTTTCATCGTCAATAAGAAGGTGCAAGGGATACAGTTAACCTGAAGTGAAGCATCGGAATCTATAACTAGTGTCACAGAAAGGGTCAGTAAGAAGAGTCAGTCTTCTTGTCCTTAAGTCGGCATTGTGCCTTTTGTATTTAATTCCGATGCAATTTTTGTGTTTCATCGTAAATAAGAAGGTCCAAGCGATACAGTAAACCTGAAGTGAAGCATCGGAATCTGTAACTAGTGTTCAGGAATGGTTCAAAACATAGTCAGTAAGAAGTGTCGGTGTTCATGTACTTAAGTCGGCATTGTGCCTTTTGTATTTAAATCCGATGCTATTTCTGTGTTTCATCTTCAATAAGGAGGTCCAAGGGATACAGTAAAACTGAAGTCAAACATCGGAATCTATAACTATTGTCACAGGAATGGTTTAAAACATAGACAGTAAGAAGAGTCAGTCTTCTTTTACTTAAGTCGGCATTGTGCCTTTTCTATTTAATTCCGATGCAATTTCAGTGTTTCATCGTCAATACGATGGTCAGAGGGATACAGTAAACCTGAAGTGAAGCATCGGAATCTGTAACTAGTGTCACAGGAATGGTTCAAAACATAGTCAGTAAGAAGAGTCAGACTTCTTGTAATTAAGTTGGCATTGTGGCTTTTGTATTTAATTCCGATGCAATTTCTATGTTTCATCGTCAACAAGAACATCCAAGGGATACAGTAAACCTGAAGTGAAGCATCGGAATCTATAACTAGTGTCACAGGAATGGTTCAAATCATTGTTAGTAAGATGAGTCAGTCTCTTGTACTTAAGTCGGCTTTGTGCCTTTCGTATTTAATTCGGATGCAATTTCTGTGTTTCATCGTCAATAAGATGGTCCAAGGGATACAGTAAACTTGAAGTGAAGCATCGGAATCTATAACTCGTGTCACAGTAGTGGTTGAAAACATAGTCAGTAAGAAGTGTCGGTCTTCATGTACTTAAGTCGGCATTGTGCCTTTTGTATTTAATTCCGATGCAATTTCTGTGTTTCATCGTCAATAAGAAGGTCCGAGGGATTCAGTAAACCTGAAGTGAAGCATCGGAATCTATAACTAGTGTCACAGGAATGGTCAGTAGGAAGAGTCAGTCTTCTTGTCCTTAAGTCGGCATTGTGCCTTTTATACATAATTCATATGCAATTTCTGTGTTTCATCGTCAATAAGAAGGTCCAAGGGATACAGTAAACCTGAAGTGAAGCATCGGAATCTATAACTAGTGTTACAGGAATGGTTCAAAACATAGTCAGTAAGAAGTGTCGGTCTTCATGTACTTAAGTCGGCATTGTGCCTTTTGTATTTAATTCCGAAGCAATTTCTGTGTTTCATCGTCAATAAGAAGATCCAAGGGATACAGTAAACCTGAAGTGATGCATCGGAATCTGTAACTAGTGTTCAGGAATGCTTCAAAACATAGTCAGTAAGAAGTGTCGGTCTTCATGTACTTAAGTCGGCATTGTGCCTTTTGTATTTAATTCCGATGCAATTTCTGTGTTTCATCGTCAATAAGAAGGTGCAAGGGATACAGTTAACCTGAAGTGAAGCATCGGAATCTATAACTAGTGTCACAGAAAGGGTCAGTAAGAAGAGTCAGTCTTCTTGTCCTTAAGTCGGCATTGTGCCTTTTGTACTTAATTCCGATGCAATTTCTGTGTTTCATCGTAAATAAGAAGGTCCAAGGGATACAGTAAACCTGAAGTGAAGCATCGGAATCTATAACTAGTGTTACAGGAATGTTTCAAAACATAGTCAGTAAGAAGTGTCTGTCTTCATGTACTTAAGTCGGCATTATGCCTTTTGTATTTAATTCCTATGCAATTTCTGTGACTCATCGTCAATAAGAATGTCCAAGGGATACAGTAAACCTAGAGTGAAACATCGGAATCTATGACTAGTGTCTCAGGAATGGTTCAAAACATAGTCAGTAAGAAGTGTCGGTCTTAATGTACTTATGTCGGCATTGTGCCTTTTGTTTTTAATTCCGATGCAATTTCTGTGTTTCATCGTCAATAAGAAGGTCTAAGGGATACAGTAAACCTGAAGTGAATCATCGGAATCTATAACTAGTGTCACAGAAAGAGTCTGTAGGAAGAGTCAGTCTTCTTGTCCTTAAGTCGGCATTGTGCCTTTTGCATTTAATTCCGATGCAATTTCTGTGTTTCATCGTCAATAAGAAGGTCCAAGGGATACAGTAAACCTGAAGTGAAGCATCGGAATCTATAACTAGTGTCACAGGAATGGTTCAAATCATAGCCAGTAACAAGTGTCGGTCTTCATGTACTTAAGTCGGCATTGTGCCTTTTGTATTTAATTCCGATGCAATTTCTGTGATTCATCGTCGGTAAAAAGGTCCAAAGGATACAGTAAACAAGAAGTGAAGCATCGGAATCTATAACTAGTGTCACGGGAATGGACAGTAGAAAGAGTCAGTCTTCTTGCCCTCAAGTCGGCATTGTGCCTTTTGTTTTTAATTCCGATGCAATTTCTGTGTTTCATCGTCAATAAGAAGGTCCAAGGGATACAGTAAACCTGAAGTGAAGCATCGGAATCTATAACTAGTGTCACAGGAATGGTTCAAATCATAGCCAGTAACAAGTGTCGGTCTTCATGTACTTAAGTCGGCATTGTGCCTTTTGTATTTAATTCCGCTGCTATTTCTGTGTTTCATCGTCAATAAGAAGGTCCAAGGGATACAGTAAACCTGAAGTGAAGCATCGGAATCTATAACTAGTGTCACAGGAATGGTCAGTAAGAAGAGTCAGTCTTCTTGTCCTTAAGACGGCATTGTGCCTTTTGTATTTAATTCCGATGCAATTTCTGTGTTTCATCGTCAATAAGAAGGTCCAAGGGATACAGTAAACCTGACGTGAAGCATCGGAATCTATAACTAGTGTTACAGGAATGGTTCAAAGCATAGTCAGTAAGAAGTTTCGGTCCTCATGTACTTAAGTCGGCATGTTTCATCGTCAATAAGAAGGTCCGAGGGATACAGTAAACCTGAAGTGAAGCATCGGAATCTATAACTAGTGTCACAGGAATGGTCAGTAGGAAGAGTCAGTCTTCTTGTCCTTAAGTCGGCATTGTGCCTTTTATACTTAATTCATATGCAATTTCTGTGTTTCATCGTCAATAAGAAGGTCCAAGGGATACAGTAAACCTGAAGTGAAGCATCGGAATCTATAACTGGTGTTACAGGAATGGTTCAAAACATAGTCAGTAAGAAGTGTCGGTCTTCATGTACTTAAGTCGGCATTGTGCCTTTTGTATTTAATTCCTATGCAATTTCTGTGACTCATCGTCAATAAGAATGTCCAAGGGATACAGTAAACCTAGATTGAAGCATCGGAATCTGTAACTAGTGTTCAGGAATGGTTCAAAACATAGTCAGTAAGAAGTGTCGGTCTTCATATACTTAAGTCGGCATTGTGCCATTTGTATTTCATTCCGATGCAATTTCTGTGTTTCATCGTCAATAAGAAGGTGCAAGGGATACAGTTAACCTGAAGTGAAGCATCGGAATCTATAACTAGTGTCACAGAAAGGGTCAGTAAGAAGAGTCAGTCTTCTTGTCCTTAAGTCGGCATTGTGCCTTTTGTATTTAATTCCGATGCAATTTCTGTGTTTCATCGTAAATAAGAAGGTCCAAGCGATACAGTAAACCTGAAGTGAAGCATCGGAATCTATAACTAGTGTTACAGGAATGGTTCAAAACATAGTCAGTAAGAAGTGTCGGTCTTCATGTACTTAAGTCGGCATTGTGCCTTTTGTATTTAATTCCGAAGCAATTTCTGTGTTTCATCGTCAATAAGAAGATCCAAGGGATACAGTAAACCTGGAGCGAAGCATCGGAATCTATAACTGGTGTCCCAGGAATGGTTAAAAACATAGTCAGTAAGAAGTGTCGGTCTTCATGTACCTAAGTCGGCATTGTGCCTTTTGTATTTAATTCCGATGCAATTTCTGTGTTTCATCGTCAATAAGAAGGTCCAAGGGATACAGTAAACCTGAAGTGAAGCATCGGAATCTATAACTAGTGTCATAGGAATGGTTCAAAACATAGTCAGTAAGAAGTGTCGGTGTTTATGTACTTAAGTCGGCATTGTGCCTTTTGTATTTAAATCCGATGCTATTTCTGTGTTTCATCTTCAATAAGGAGGTTCAAGGGATACAGTAAAACTGAAGTCAAACATCGGAATCTATAACTAGTGTCACAGGAATGGTTCAAAACATAGACAGTAAGAAGAGTCAGTCTTCTTTTACTTAAGTCGGCATTGTGCCTTTTCTATTTAATTCCGATGCAATATCTGTGTTTCATCGACACTAAGATGGTCCAAGGGATACAGTAAACCTGAAGTGAAGCATCGGAATCTGTAACTAGTGTTCAGGAATGGTTCAAAACATAGTCAGTAAGAAGTGTCGGTCTTCATGTACTTAAGTCGGCATTGTGCCTTTTGTATTTAATTCCGATGCAATTTCTGTGTTTCATCGTCAATAAGAAGGTGCAAGGGATACAGTTAACCTGAAGTGAAGCATCGGAATCTATAACTAGTGTCACAGAAAGGGTCAGTAATAAGAGTCAGTCTTCTTGTCCTTAAGTCGGCATTGTGCCTTTTGTATTTAATTCCGATGCAATTTCTGTGTTACATCGTAAAAGAGAAGGTTCAAGCGATACAGTAAACCTGAAGTGAAGCATCGGAATCTATAACTAGTGTTACAGGAATGGTTCCAAACATAGTCAGTAAGAAGTGTCGGTCTTCATGTACTTAAGTCGGCATTGTGCCTTTTGTATTTAATTCCGAAGCAATTTCTGTGTTTCATCGTCAATAAGAAGATCCAAGGGATACAGTAAACATGGAGTGAAGCATCGGAATCTATAACTGGTGTCCCAGGAATGGTTAAAAACATAGTCAGTAAGAAGTGTCGGTCTTGATGTACCTAAGTCGGCATTGTGCCTTTTGTATTTAATTCCGATGCAATTTCTGTGTTTCATCGTCAATAAGAAGATCCAAGGGATACAGTAAACCTGAAGTGAAGCATCGGAAACTATAACTAGTGTCATAGGAATGGTTCAAAACATAGTCAGTAAGAAGTGTCGGTGTTCATGTACTTAAGTCGGCATTGTGCCTTTTGTATTTAATTCCGATGCAATTTCTGTGTTTCATCGTCAATAAGAAGGTCCGAGGGATACAGTAAACCTGAAGTGAAGCATCGGAATCTATAACTAGTGTCACAGGAATGGTCAGTAGGAAGAGTCAGTCTTCTTGTCCTTAAGTCGGCATTGTGCCTTTTATACTTAATTCATATGCAATTTCTGTGTTTCATCGTCAATAAGAAGGTCCAAGGGATACAGTAAACCTGAAGTGAAGCATCGGAATCTATAACTAGTGTCACAGGAATGGTACAAAACATAGTCAGTATGAAGTGTCGGTCTTCATGTACTTAAGTCGGCATTGTGCCTTTTGTATTTAAATCCGATGCCATTTCTGTGCTTCATCATCAATAAGAAGCTCCAAGGGATACAGTAAACCTGAAGTGATGCATCGGAATCTATGACTAGTTTCACAGGAATGGTCAGTAGGAAGAGTCAGTCTTCTTCTCCTTAAGTCGGCATTGTGCCTATTGTATTTAATTCCGATGCAATTTCTGTGTTTCATCGTCAATAAGAAGGTCCAAGGGATACAGTAAAACTGAAGTCAAACATCGGAATCTATAACTAGCGTCACAGGAATGGTTCAAAACATAGACAGTAAGAAGAGTCAGTCTTCTTTTACTTAAGTCGGCATTGTGCCTTTTCTATTTAATTCCGATGCAATTTCAGTGTTTCATCGTCAATAAGATGGGCAGAGGGATACAGTAAACCTGATGTGAAGCATCGGAATCTATAACTAGTGTCACAGGAATGGTTCAAAACATTGTCAGTACGAAGTGTCGGTCTTCATGTACTTAAGTCGGCATTGTGCCTTTTGTATTTTATTCCGATGCAATATCTGTGTTTCATCGTCAATAAGAAGGTCCAAGTGATACAGTAAACCTGAAGTGAAGCATCAGAATCTATAACTAGTGTCACAGGAATGGTCAGTAGGAAGAGTCAGTCTTCTTGTCCTTAAGTCGGCATTGTGCTTTTTGTATTTAATTCCGATGCAATTTCTGTGTTTCATCGACAATAAGAAGGTCCAAGGGATACAGTAAACCTGAAGTGAAGCATCGGAATCTGTAACTAGTGTCACAGGAATGGTTCAAAACAAAGTCAGTAAGAAGTGTCGGTCTTCATGTCCTTAAGTCGGCATTGTGCCTTTTGTATTTAATTCCGATGCAATTTCTGTGATTCATCGTCGGTAAAAAGGTCCAAAGGATACAGTAAACGTGAAGTGAAGCATCGGAATCTATAACTGGTGTCACGGGAATGGTCAGTAGAAAGAGTCAGTCTTCTTGCCCTCAAGTCGGCATTGTGCCTTTTGTATTTAATTCCGGTGCAATTTCTGTGTTTCATCGTCAATAAGAAGGTCCAAGGGATACAGTAAACCTGAAGTGAAGCATCGGAATCTATAACTAGTGTCACAGGAATGGTTCAAATCATAGTCAGTAAGAAGTGTCGGTCTTCATGTACTTAAGTTGGCATTGTGCCTTTTGTATTTAATTCCGCTGCTATTTCTGTGTTTCATCGTCAATAAGAAGGTCCAAGGGATACAGTAAACCTGAAGTGAAGCATCGGAATCTATAACTAGTGTCACAGGAATGATCAGTAAGAAGAGTCAGTCTTCTTGTCCTTAAGTCGGCATTGTGAATTTTGTATTTAATTCCGATGCAATTTCTGTGTTTCATCGTCAATAAGAAGGTCCAAGGGATACAGTGAACCTGAAGTGAAGCATCGGAATCTATAACTAGTGTTATAGGAATGGTTCAAAACATAGTCAGGAAGAAGTGTCGGTCTTCATGTACTTAAGTCGGCATTGTGTCTTTTGTATTTAATTCCGATGCAATATCTATATTTCATCGACACTAAGATGGTCCAAGGGATACAGTAATCCTGCAGTGAAGCATCGGAATCTGTAACTAGTGTTCAGGAATGGTTCAAAACATAGTCAGTAAGAAGTGTCGGTCTTCATGTACTTAAGTCGGCATTGTGCCTTTTGTATTTAATTCCGATGCAATTTCTGTGTTTCATCGTCAATAAGAAGGTGCAAGGGATACAGTTAACCTGAAGTGAAGCATCGGAATCTATAACTAGTGTCACAGAAAGGGTCAGTAAGAAGAGTCAGTCTTCTTGTCCTTAAGTCGGCATTGTGCCTTTTGTATTTAATTCCGATGCAATTTCTGTGTTTCATCGTAAATAAGAAGGTCCAAGCGATACAGTAAATCTGAAGTGAAGCATCGGAATCTATAACTAGTGTTACAGGAATGGTTCAAAACATAGTCAGTAAGAAGTGTCGGTCTTCATGTACTTAAGTCGGCATTGTGCCTTTTGTATTTAATTCCGAAGCAATTTCTGTGTTTCATCGTCAATAAGAAGGTCCAAGGGATACAGTAAACCTGGAGTGAAGCATCGGAATCTATAACTGGTGTCCCAGGAATGGTTAAAAACATAGTCAGTAAGAAGTGTCGGTCTTCATGTACCTAAGTCGGCATTGTGCCTTTTGTATTTAAATCCGATGCTATTTCTGTGTTTCATCTTCAATAAGGAGGTCCAAGGGATACAGTAAAACTGAAGTCAAACATCGGAATCTATAACTAGTGTCACAGGAATGGTTCAAAACATAGACAGTAAGAAGAGTCAGTCTTCTTTTACTTAAGTCGGCATTGTGCCTTTTCTATTTAATTCTGATGCAATTTCAGTGTTTCATCGTCAATAAGATGGTCAGAGGGATACAGTAAACCTGAAGTGAAGCATCGGATTCTATAACTAGTGTCACAGGAATGGTTCAAAACATAGTCAGTAAGAAGAGTCAGACTTCTTGTAATTAAGTTGGCATTGTGTCTTTTGTATTTAATTCCGATGCAATTTCTATAATTCATCGTCAATAAGAACATCCAAGGGATACAGTAAACCGGAAGTGAAGCTTCGGAATCTATAACTAGTGTCAAAGGAATGGTTCAAATCATTGTCAGTAAGAAGAGTCAGTCTCTTGTACTTAAGTCGGCTTTGTGCCTTTTGTATTTAATTCCGATGCAATTTCTGTGTTTCATCGTCAATAAGAAGGTCCAAGGGATACAGTAAAACTGAAGTCAAGCATCGGAATCTATAACTAGTGTCACAGGAATGGTTCAAAACTTAGACAGTAGGAAGAGTCAGTCTTCTTGTACTTAAGTCGGCATTGTGCCTTTTGTATTTAATTCCGATGCAATTTCTGTGTTTCATCGTCAATAAGAACGTCCAAGGGATACAGTAAACCTGAAGTGAAGCATCGGAATCCATAACTAGTGTCACAGGAATGGATCAAAACATATTCAGTAAGAAGATAAAGTCTTCTTCTACTTAAGTCAGCTTTGTGCCTTTTGTATTTGATTCCGATGCAATATCTGTGTTTCATCGTCAATAAGAAGGTCCAAGGGATACAGTAAACCCGACGTGAAGCATCGGAATCTATAACTAGTGTTACAGGAATGGTTCAAAGCATAGTCAGTAAGAAGTTTCGGCCCTCATGTACTTAAGTCGGCATTGTGACTTTTGTTTTTATTCCGATGCAATTTCTGTGTTTCATCGTCAATAAGAAGGTCTAAGGGATACAGTAAACCTGAAGTGAATCATCGGAATCTATAACTAGTGTCACAGAAAGAGTCTGTAGGAAGAGTCAGTCTTCTTGTCCTTAAGTCGGCATTGTGCCTTTTATACTTAATTCATATGCAATTTCTGTGTTTCATCGTCAATAAGAAGGTCCAAGGGATACAGTAAACCTGAAGTGAAGCATCGGAATCTATAACTAGTGTTACAGGAATGGTTCAAAACATAGTCAGTAAGAAGTGTCGGTCTTCATGTACTTAAGTCGGCATTGTGCCTTTTGTATTTAATTCCGAAGCAATTTCTGTGTTTCATCGTCAATAAGAAGATCCAAGGGATACAGTAAACCTGAAGTGATGCATCGGAATCTGTAACTAGTGTTCAGGAATGCTTCAAAACATAGTCAGTAAGAAGTGTCGGTCTTCATGTACTTAAGTCGGCATTGTGCCTTTTGTATTTAATTCCGATGCAATTTCTGTGTTTCATCGTCAATAAGAACGTCCAAGGGATACAGTAAACCTGAAGTGAAGCATCGGAATCCATAACTAGTGTCACAGGAATGGATCAAGACATAGTCAGTAAGAAGATAAAGTCTTCTTCTACTTAAGTCAGCATTGTGCCTTTTGTATTTGATTCCGATGCAATATCTGTGTTTCATCGTCAATAAGAAGGTCCAAGGGATACAGTATACCTGAAGTGAAGCATCGGAATATTTAACAAGTGTCACAGGAATGGTCAGTAGGAAGAGTCAGTTTTTTTGTCCTTAAGACGGCATTGTGCCTTTTGCATTTAATTCCGATGCAATTTCTGTGTTTCATCGTCAATAAGAAGGTCCAAGGGATACAGTAAACCTGACGTGAAGCATCGGAATCTATAACTAGTGTTACAGGAATGGTTCAAAGCATAGTCAGTAAGATGTTTCGGTCCTCATGTACTTAAGTCGGCATTGTGCCTTTCGTATTTAATTCGGATGCAATTTCTGTGTTTCATCGTCAATAAGATGGTCCAAGGGTTACAGTAAACTTGAAGTGAAGCATCGGAATCTACAACTCGTGTCACAGGAGTGGTTGAAAACATAGTCAGTAAGAAGTCTCGGTCTTCATGTACTTAAGTCGGCATTGTGCCTTTTGTATTTAATTCATATGCAATTTCTGTGTTTCATCGTCAATAAGAAGGTCCGAGGGATACAGTAAACCTAAAGTGAAGCATCGGAATCTATAACTAGTGTGACAGGAATGGTCAGTAGGAAGAGTCAGTCTTCTTGTCCTTAAGTCGGCATTGTGCCTTTTATACTTAATTCATATGCAATTTCTGTGTTTCATCGTCAATAAGAAGGTCCAAGAGATACAGTAAACCTGAAGTGAAGCATCGGAATCTATAACTAGTGTTACAGGAATGGTTCAAAACATAGTCAGTAAGAAGTGTCGGTCTTCATGTACTTAAGTCGGCATTGTGCCTTTTGTATTTAATTCCTATGCAATTTCTGTGACTCATCGTCAATAAGAATGTCCAAGGGATACAGTAAACCTAGAGTGAAGCATCGGAATCTATGACTAGTGCCTCAGGAATGGTTCAAAACATATTCAGTAAGAAGTGTCGGTCTTCATGTACTTATGTCGGCATTGTGCCTTTTGTTTTTAATTCCGATGCAATTTCTGTGTTTCATCGTCAATAAGAAGGTCTAAGGGATACAGTAAACCTGAAGTGAATCATCGGAATCTATAACTAGTGTCACAGAAAGAGTCTGTAGGAAGAGTCAGTCTTCTTGTCCTTAAGTCGGCATTGTGCCTTTTGCATTTAATTCCGATGCAATTTCTGTGTTTCATCGTCAATAAGAAGGTCCAAGGGATACAGTAAACCTGAAGTGAAGCATCGGAATCTACAACTAGTGTTACAGGAATGGTACAAAGCATGGTGAGTAAGAAGTGTCGGTCTTCATAAACTTCAGTCGGCATTGTGCCTTTTGTATTTAATTCCGAAGCAATTTCTGTGTTTCATCGTCAATAAGAAGGTTCAAGGGATACAGTAAACCTGGAGTGAAGCATCGGAATCTATAACTGGTGTCCCAGGTATGGTTCAAAACATAGTCAGTACGAAGTGTCGGTCTTCATGTACCTAAGTCGGCATTGTGCCTTTTGTATTTAATTCTGATGCATTTTCTGTATTTTATCGTCAATAAGAAGGTCCAAGGGATACAGTAAACCTGAAGTGAAGCATCGGAATCTATAACTAGTGTCACAGGAATGGTACAAAACATAGTCAGTATGAAGTGTCGGTCTTCATGTACTTAAGTCGGCATTGTGCCTTTTGTATTTAAATCCGATGCCATTTCTGTGCTTCATCGTCAATAAGAAGGTCCAAGGGATACAGTAAACCTGAAGTGATGCATCGGAATCTATGACTAGTTTCACAGGAAAGGTCAGTAGGAAGAGTCAGTCTTCTTGTCCTTAAGTCGGCATTGTGCCTATTGTATTTAATTCCGATGCAATTTCTGTGTTTCATCGTCAATAAGAAGGTCCAAGGGATACAGTAAAACTAAAGTCAAACATCGGAATCTATAACTAGTGTCACAGGAATGGTTCAAAACATAGACAGTAAGAAGAGTCAGTCATCTTTTACTTAAGTCGGCATTGTGCCTTTTCTATTTAATTCCGATGCAATTTCAGTGTTTCATCGTCAATATGAAGGTCAGAGGGATACAGCTAACCTGAAGTGAAGCATCGGAATCTATAACTAGTGTCACAGGAATGGTTCAAAACATTGTCAGTACGAAGTGTCGGTCTTCATGTACTTAAGTCGGCATTGTGCCTTTTGTATTTTATTCCGATGCAATATCTGTGTTTCATCGTCAATAAGAAGGTCCAAGTGATACAGTAAACCTGAAGTGAAGCATCGGAATCTATAACTAGTGTCACAGGAATGGTCAGTAGGAAGAGTCAGTCTTCTTGTCCTTAAGTCGGCGTTGTGCTTTTTGTATTTAATTCCGATGCAATTTCTGTGTTTCATCGTCAATAAGAAGGTCCAAGGGATACAGTAAACCTGAAGTGAAGCATCGGAATCTGTAACTAGTGTCACAGGAATGGTTCAAAACATAGTCAGTAAGAAGTGTCGGTCTTCATGTCCTTAAGTCGGCATTGTGCCTTTTGTATTTAATTCCGATGCAATTTCTGTGATTCATCGTCGGTAAAAAGGTCCAAAGGATACAGTAAACGTGAAGTGAAGCATCGGAATCTATAACTGGTGTCACGGGAATGGTCAGTAGAAAGAGTCAGTCTTCTTGCCCTCATGTCGGCATTGTGCCTTTTGTATTTAATTCCGGTGCAATTTCTGTGTTTCATCGTCAATAAGAAGGTCCAAGGGATACAGTAAACGTGAAGTGAAGCATCGGAATCTATAACTGGTGTCACGGGAATGGTCAGTAGAAAGAGTCAGTCTTCTTGCCCTCATGTCGGCATTGTGCCTTTTGTATTTAATTCCGGTGCAATATCTATATTTCATCGACACTAAGATGGTCCAAGGGATACAGTAATCCTGAAGTGAAGCATCCGAATCTGTAACTAGTGTTCAGGAATGGTTCAAAACACAGTCAGTAAGAAGTGTCGGTCTTCATGTACTTAAGTCGGCATTGTGCCTTTTGTATTTAATTCCGATGCAATTTCTGTGTTTCATCGTCAATAAGATGGTGCAAGGGATACAGTTAACCTGAAGTGAAGCATCGGAATCTATAACTAGTGTCACAGAAAGGGTCAGTAAGAAGAGTCAGTCTTCTTGTCCTTAAGTCGGCATTGTGCCTTTTGTATTTAATTCCGATGCAATTTCTGTGTCTCATCGTAAATAAGAAGGTCCAAGCGATACAGTAAACCTGAAGTGAAGCATCGGAATCTATAACTAGTGTTACAGGAATGGTTCAAAACATAGTCAGTAAGAAGTGTCGGTCTTCATGTACCTAAGTCGGCATTGTGCCTTTTGTATTTAATTCCGAAGCAATTTCTGTGTTTCATCGTCAATAAGAAGGTCCAAGGGATACAGTAAACCTGGAGTGAAGCATCGGAATCTATAACTGGTGTCCCAGGAATGGTTAAAAACATAGTCAGTAAGAAGTGTCGGTCTTCATGTACCTAAGTCGGCATTGTGCCTTTTGTATTTAAATCCGATGCTATTTCTGTGTTTCATCTTCAGTAAGGAGGTCCAAGGGATACAGTAAAACTGAAGTCAAACATCGGAATCTATAACTAGTGTCACAGGAATGGTTCAAAACATAGACAGTAAGAAGAGTCAGTCTTCTTTTACTTAAGTCGGCATTGTGCCTTTTCTATTTAATTCCGATGCAATTTCAGTGTTTCATCGTCAATAAGATGGTCAGAGGGATACAGTAAACCTGAAGTGAAGCATCGGATTCTATAACTAGTGTCACAGGAATGGTTCAAAACATAGTCAGTAAGAAGAGTCAGACTTCTTGTAATTATGTTGGCATTGTGTCTTTTGTATTTAATTCCGATGCAATTTCTATGTTTCATCGTCAATAAGAACATCCAAGGGATACAGTAAACCTGAAGTGAAGCATCGGAATCTATAACTAGTGTCACAGGAATGGTTCAAATCATTGTCAGTAAGAAGAGTCAGTCTCTTGTACTTAAGTCGGCTTTGTGCCTTTTGTATTTAATTCCGATGCAATTTCTGTGTTTCATCGTCAATAAGAAGGTCCAAGGGATACAGTAAAACTGAAGTCAAGCATCGTAATCTATAACTAGTGTCACAGGAATGGTTCAAAACTTAGACAGTAGGAAGAGTCAGTCTTCTTGTACTTAAGTCGGCATTGTGCCTTTTGTATTTAATTCCGATGCAATTTCTGTGTTTCATCGTCAATAAGAACGTCCAAGGGATACAGTAAACCTGAAGTGAAGCATCGGAATCCATAACTAGTGTCACAGGAATGGATCAAAACATATTCTGTAAGAAGATAAAGTCTTCTTCTACTTAAGTCAGCATTGTGCCTTTTGTATTTGATTCCGATGCAATATCTGTGTTCCATCGTCAATAAGAAGGTCCAAGGGATACAGTAAACCTGACGTGAAGCATCGGAATCTATAACTAGTGTTACAGGAATGGTTCAAAGCATAGTCAGTAAGAAGTTTCGGTCCTCATGTACTTAAGTCGGCATTGTGCCTTTCGTATTTAATTCGGATGCAATTTCTGTGTTTCATCGTCAATAAGATGGTCCAAGGGATACAGTAAACTTGAAGTGAAGCATCGGAATCTATAACTCGTGTCACAGGAGTGGTTGAAAACATAGTCAGTAAGAAGTGTCGGTCTTCATGTACTTAAGTCGGCATTGTGCCTTTTGTTTTTAATTCCGATGCAATTTCTGTGTTTCATCGTCAATAAGAAGGTCTAAGGGATACAGTAAACCTGAAGTGAATCATCGGAATCTATAACTAGTGTCACAGAAAGAGTCTGTAGGAAGAGTCAGTCTTCTTGTCCTTAAGTCAGCATTGTGCCTTTTGCATTTAATTCCGATGCAATTTCTGTGTTTCATCGTCAATAAGAAGGTCCAAGGCATACAGTAAACCTGAAGTGAAGCATCGGAATCTACAACTAGTGTTACAGGAATGGTACAAAGCATGATGAGTAAGAAGTGTCGGTCTTCATAAACTTAAGTCGGCATTGTGCCTTTTGTATTTAATTCCGAAGCAATTTCTGTGTTTCATCGTCAATAAGAAGGTTCAAGGGATACAGTAAACCTGGAGTGAAGCATCGGAATCTACAACTGGTGTCCCAGGAATGGATCAAAACATAGTCAGTAAGAAGTGTCGGTCTTCATGTACCTAAGTCGGCATTGAGCCTTTTGTATTTAATTCCGATGCATTTTCTGTGTTTTATCGTCAATGAGAAGGTCCAAGGGATACAGTAAACCTGAAGTGAAGCATCGGAATCTATAACTAGTGTCACAGGAATGGTTCAAAACATAGTCAGTATTAAGTGTCGGTCTTCATGTACTTAAGTCTTCATTGTGCCTTTTGTATTTAAATCCGATGCCATTTCTGTGCTTCATCGTCAATAAGAAGGTCCAAGGGATACAGTAAACCTGAAGTGATGCATCGGAATCTATGAATAGTTTCACAGGAATGGTCAGTAGGAAGAGTCAGTCTTCTTGTCCTTAAGTCGGCCATGTGCCTATTGTATTTAACTCCGATGCAATTTCTTTGTTTCATCGTCAATAAGAAGGTCCAAGGGATGCAGTAAAACTAAAGTCAATCATCGGAATCTATAACTAGTGTCACAGGAATGGTTCAAAACATAGACAGTAAGAAGAGTCAGTCATCTTTTACTTAAGTCGGCATTGTGCCTTTTCTATTTAATTCCGATGCAATTTCAGTGTTTCATCGTCAATAAGAAGGTCAGAGGGATACAGTAAACCTGAAGTGAAGCATCGGAATCTATAACTAGTGTCCCAGGAATGGTTCAAAACATAGTCAGTAAGAAGAGTCAGACTTCTTGTAATTATGTCGGGATTGTGCGTTTTGTATTTAATTCCGATGCAATTTCTGTGTTTCATCATCAATCAGAAGGTCACAGGGATACAGTAAACCTGAAGTGAAGCATCGGAATCTATAACTAGTGTCACATGAACGGTTCAAATCATAGTCAGTAAGAAGAGTCAGTCTTTTTGTACTTATGTCGGCATTGTGCCTTTTGTATTTAATTCCGATGCAATTTCTGTGTTTTATCGTCAATAAGAAGGTCAAAGGGATGCACTAAACCTGAAGTGAAGCATCGGAATCTCTAAATAGTGTCACAGGATTGGTTCAAAACATAGACAGTAAGAAGAGTCAGACTTCTTGGTCTTAAGTCGGAATTGTGCCTTTTGTATTTAATTCCGATGCAATTTCTGTGTTTCATCGTAAATAAGAAGGTCCAAGCGATACAGTAAACATGAAGTGAGCATCGGAATCTATAACTAGTGTCACAGGAATGGTTCAAAACATAGTCAGTAAGAAGTGTCGGTCTCCATGTACTTAAGTCGGCATTGTGATTTTTGTATTTAATTCCGAAGCAATTTCTGTGTTTCATCGTCAATAAGAAGGTCCCAGGGATACAGTAAACCTGAAGTGAAACATCGGAATCTATAACTAGTGTCACAGGAATGGTTCAAAACATAGTCAGTAAGAAGTAACGGTCTTCATGTACTTAAGTCGGCATTGTGATTTTTGTATTTAAGTCCGATGCTATTTCTGTGTTTCATCTACAATAAGGAGGTCCAAGGGATACAGTAAACCTGAAGTGAAGCATCGGGATCTATAACTAGTGTCACATAAACGGTTGAAACATAGTCAGTAAGAAGAGTCAGTCTATTTGTACTTAAGTCGGCATTGTGCCTTTTGTATTTAATTCCGATGCAAATTCTGTGTTTAATCGTCAATAAGAAGGTGAAAGGTATGCAGTAACCCTGAAGTGAAGCATCGGAATCTCTAACTAGTGTCACAGGATTGGTTCAAAACATAGTCAGTAAGAAGAGTCAGTCTTCTTGTACTTAAGTCGGCATTGTGCCTTTTGTATTTAATTCCGATGCAATTTCTGTGTTTCATCGTCAATAAGAAGGTCCAAGGGATACAGTAAACCTGAAGTGAGCATCGGAATCTATAACTAGTGTCACAGGAATGGTTCAAAACATTGTCAGTAAGAAGAGTCAGTCTCTTGTACTTAAGTCGGCTTTGTGCCTTTTGTATTTAATTCCGATGCAATTTCTGTGTCTCATCATCAATAAGAAGGTCCAAGAGATACAGTAAAACTTAAGTCAAACATCGGAATCTATAACTAGTGTCACAGGAATGGTTCAAAACTTAGACAGTAGGATGAGTCAGTCTTCTTGTACTTAAGTCGGCATTGTGCCTTTTGTATTTAATTCCGATGCAATTTCTGTGTTTCATCGTCAATAAGAACGTCCAAGGGATACAGTAAACCTGAAGTGAAGCATCGGAATCTATAACTAGTGTCACAGGAATGGTTCAAAACATTGTCAGTAAAAAGAGTCAGTCTCTTGTACTTAAGTCGGCTTTGTGCCTTTTGTATTTAATTCCGATGTAATTTCTGTGTTTCATCGTCAATAAGAAGGTAAAAAGGGATACAGTAAAACTGAAGTGAAGCATCGGAATCTATAACTAGTGTCACAGGAATGGTTCAAAACTTAGACAGTAGGAAGAGTCAGTCTTCTTGTACTTAAGTCGGCATTGTGCCTTTTGTATTTAATTCCGATGCAATTTCTGTGTTTCATCGTCAATAAGAACGACCAAGGGATACAGTAAACCTGAAGTGAAGCATCGGAATCTATAACTAGTTTCACAGGAATGGATCAAAACATAGTCAGTAAGAAGACACAGTCTTCTTGTACTTAAGTCGGCATTGTGCCTTTGGAATTTGATTCCGATGCAATATCTGTGTTTCATCGTCAATAAGAACGTCCAAGGGATACAATAAACCTGATGGGAAGCATCGGAATCTATAACTAGTGTCACAAGAATGGTTCAAAACATTGTCAGTAAGAAGAGTCAGTCTCTTGTACTTAAGTCGGCTTTGTGCCTTTTGTATTTAATTCCGATGCAATTTCTGTGTTTCATCGTCAATAAGAAGGTCCAAGGGATACAGTAAAACTGAAGTCAAGCATCGGAATCTATAACTAGTGTCACAGGAATGGTTCAAAACTTAGACAGTAGGAAGAGTCAGTCTTCTTGTACTTAAGTCGGGATTGTGCCTTTTGTATTTAATTCCGATGCAATATCTGTGTTTCATCGTCAATAAGAACGTCCAAGGGATACAGTAAACCTAAAGGGAAGCATCGGAATCTATAACTAGTGTTACAGGAATGGTTCAAAGCATAGTCAGTAAGATGTGTCGGTCTCCATGTACTTAAGTCGGCATTGTGCCTTTCGTATTTAATTCGGATGCAAATTCTGTGTTTCATCGTCAATAAGAAGGTCCAAATGATACAGTAAGCTTGAAGTGAAGCATCGGAATCTATAACTCGTGTCACAGGAATGGTTCCAAACATAGTCAGTAAGAAGCGTCGGTCTTCATGTACTTAAGTCGGCATTGTGCCTTTTGTATTTAATTCCGATGCAATTTCTGTGTTTCATCGTCAATAAGAAGGTCCGAGGGATACAGTAAACCTGAAGTGAAGCATCAGAATCTATAACTAGTGTCACAGGAATGGTCAGTAGGAAGAGTCAGTCTTCCTGTCCTTAAGTCGGCATTGTGCCTTTTATATTTAATTCCTATGCAATTTCTGCGTTTCATCGTCAATATGAAAGTCCAAGGGATACAGTATACCTGAAGTGAAGCATCGGAATCTATAATTAGTGTTACAGGAATGGTTCAAAACATAGTCAGTAAGAAATGTCGGTCTTCATGTACTTAAGTCGGCATTGTGCCTTTTGTATTTAATTCCTATGCAATTTCTGTGATTCATCGTCAATAAGAAGATCCAAGGGATACAGTAAACCTAGAGTGAAGCATCGGAATCTATAACTAGTGTCTCAGGAATGGTTCAAAACATAGTCAGTAAGAAGTGTCGGTCTTCATGTACTTAAGTCGGCATTGTGCCTTTTGTTTTTAATTCCGATGCAATTTGTGTGTTTCATCGTCAATAAGAAGGTCCAAGGGATACAGTAAACCTGAAGTGAATCATCGGAATCTATAACTAGTGTCACAGAAAGGGTCTGAAGGAGGAGTCAGGCTTCTTGTACTTAAGTCAGCATTGTGCATTTTGTATTTAATTCCGATGCAATTTCTGTGTTTCATCGTCAATAAGAAGGTCCAAGGGATACAGTAAACCTGAAGTGAAGCATCGGAATCTGTAACTAGTGTTACGGGAATGGTACAAAGCATAGTGAGTAAGAAGTGTCGGTCTTCATATACTTAAGTCGGCATTGTGCCTTTTGTATTTAATTCAGAAGCAATTTCTGTGTTTCATCGTCAATAAGAAGGTCAAAGGGATACAGTAAACCTGGAGTGAAGCATCGGAATCTATAACTGGTGTCCCAGGAATGGTTCAAAACATAGTCAGTAAGAAGTGTCGGTCTTCATGTACCTAAGTCGGCATTGTGCTTTTTGTATTTAATTCCGATGCAATTTCTGTGTTTTATCGTCAATAAGAAGGTCCAAGGGATACAGTAAACCTCAAGTGAAGCATCGGAATCTATAACTAGTGGCACAGGAATGGTTCAAATCATAGTCAAAAGAAGTGTCGGTCTTCATGTACTTAAGTCGGCATTGTGCCTTTTGTATTTAAATCCGATACTATTTCTGTGTTTCATCGTCAATAAGAAGGTCCAAGGGATACAGTAAACCTGAAGTGATGCATCGGAATCTATAACTAGTTTCACAGGAATGGTCAGTAGGATGAGTCAGTCGTCTTGTCCTTAAGTCGGCATTGTGCCTATTGTATTTAATTCCGATGCAATTTCTGTGTTTCATCGTCAATAAGAAGGACCAAGGGATACAGTAAAACTAAGGTCAAAAATCGGAATTTATAACTAGTGTCACAGGAATGGTTCAAAACATAGACAGTAAGAAGAGTCAGTCTTCTTTTACTTAAGTCTGCATTGTGCCTTTTCTATTGAATTCCGATGCAATTTCAGTGTTTCATCCTCAATAAGAAGGTCAGAGGGATACAGTAAACCTGAAGTGAAGCATCGGAATCTATAACTAGTGTCACATGAATGGTTCAAAACATAGTCAGTAAGAAGAGTCGGTTTTTTGTAATTAAGTCGGCATTGTGCCTTTTGTATTTAATTCCGATGCAATTTCTGTGTTTCATCATCAATAAGAAGGTCAGAGGGATACAGTAAACCTGAAGTGAAGCATCGGAATCTATAACTAGTGTCACATGAACGGTTTAAATCATAGTCAGTAAGAAGAGTCAGTCTTTTTGTACTTAAGTCGGCATTGTGCCTTTTGTATTTAATTCCGATGCAATTTCTGTGTTTTATCGTCAATAAGAAGGTCAAAGGGATGCAGTAAACCTGAAGTGAAGCATCGGAATCTCTAAATAGTGTCACAGGATTGGTTCAAAACATAGACAGTAAGAAGAGTCAGACTTCTTGTCCTTAAGTCGGCATTGTGCCTTTTGTATTTAATTCCGATGCAATTTCTGTGTTTCATCATAAATAAGAAGGTCCAAGCGATGCAGTGAACATGAAGTGAAGCATCGGAATCTATAACTAGTGTCACAGGAATGGTTCAAAACATAGTCAGTAAGAAGTGTCGGTCTTCATGTACTTAAGTCGGCATTGTGATTTTTGTATTTAATTCCGAAGCAATTTCTGTGTTTCATCGTCAATAAGAAGGTCCAAGGGATACAGTAAACCTGAAGTGAAGCATCGGAATCTATAACTAGTCACAGGTATGGTTCAAAACATAGTCAGTAAGAAGTGTCGGTCTTCAAGTACTTAAATCGGCATTGTGATTTTTGTATTTAAGTCCGATGCTATTTCTGTGTTTCATCTTCAATAAGGAGGTCCAAGGGATACAGTAAACCTGAAGTGAAGCATCGGGATCTATAACTAGTGTCACATGAACGGTTGAAACATAGTCAGTAAGAAGAGTCAGTCTTTTTGTACTTAAGTCGGCATTGTGCCTTTTGTATTTAATTCCGATGCAATTTCTGTGTTTCATCGTCAATAAGAAGGTCCAAGGGATACAGTAAAACTGAAGTGAAGCATCGGAATCTATTACTAGTGTCACAGGAATGGTTCAAAACATTGTCAGTAAGAAGAGTCAGTCTCTTGTACTTAAGTCGGCTTTGTGCCTTTTGTATTTAATTCCGATGTAATTTCTGTGTTTCATCGTGGATTAGAAGGTAAAAAGGGATACAGTAAAACTGAAGTGAAGCATCGGAATCTATAACTAGTGTCACAGGAATGGTTCTAAACTTAGACAGTAGGAAGAGTCAGTCTTCTTGTACTTAAGTCGGCATTGTGCCTTTTGTATTTAATTCCGATGCAATTTCTGTGTTTCATCTGCAATAAGAACGACCAAGGGATACAGTAAACCTGAAGTGAAGCATCGGAATCTATAACTAGTTTCACAGGAATGGATCAAAGCATAGTCAGTAAGAAGTGTCGGTCTTCATGTACCTAAGTCGGCATCGTGCTTTTTGTATTTAATTCCGATGCAATTTCTGTGTTTTATCGTCAATAAGAAGGTCCAAGGGATACAGTAAACCTGAAGTGAAGCATCGGAATCTATAACTAGTGTCACAGGAATGGTTCAAATCATAGTCAAAAGAAGTGTCGGTCTTCATGTACTTAAGTCGGCATTGTGCCTTTTGTATTTAAATCCGATGCTATTTCTGTGTTTCATCGTCAATAAGAAGGTCCAAGGGATACAGTAAACCTGAAGTGATGCATCGGAATCTATAACTAGTTTCACAGGAATGGTCAGTAGGATGAGTCAGTCTTCTTGTCCTTAAGTCGGCATTGTGCCTTTTGTATTTAATTCCGATGCAATTTCTGTGTTTCATCGTCAATACGAAGGACCAAGGGATACAGTAAAACTAAAGTCAAACATCGGAATCTATAACTAGTGTCACAGGAATGGTTCAAAACATAGACAGTAAGAAGAGTCAGTCTTCTTTTACTTAAGTCGGCGTTGTGCCATTTCTATTTAATTCCGATGCAATTTCAGTGTTTCATCCTCAATAAGAAGGTCAGAGGGATACAGTAAACCTGAAGTGAAGCATCGGAATCTATAACTAGTGTCACAGGTATGGTTCAAAACATAGTCAGTAAGAAGAGTCGGTTTTTTGAAATTAAGTCGGCATTGTGCCTTTTGTATTTAATTCCGATGCAATTTCTGTGTTTCATCATCAATAAGAAGGTCAGAGGGATACAGTAAACCTGAAGTGAAGCATCGGAATCTATAACTAGTGTCACATGAACGGTTCTAAACATAGTCAGTAAGAAGAGTCAGTCTTTTTGTACTTAAGTCGGCATTGTGCTTTTTGTATTTAATTCCGATGCAATTTCTGTGTTTTATCGTCAATAAGAAGGTCAAAGGGATGCAGTAAACCTGAAGTGAAGCATCAGAATCTCTAACTACTGTCACAGGATTGGTTCAAAACATAGACAGTAAGAAGAGTCAGTCTTCTTGTCCTTAAGTGGGCATTGTGCCTTTTGTATTTAATACCGATGCAATTTCTGTGTTTCATCGTAAATAAGAAGGTCCAGGCGATACAGTAAACCTGAAGTGATGCATCGGAATCTATAACTAGTGTTACAGGAATGGATCAAAACCTAGTCAGTAAGAAGTGTCGGTCTTCATATACTTAAGTCGGCATTGTGCCTTTTGTATTTAATTCCGAAGCAATTTCTGTGTTTCATCGTCAATATGAAGGTCCAAGGGATACAGTGAACCTGGAGTGAAGCATCGGAATCTATAACTGGTGTCCCAGGAATGGTTCAAAACATAGTCAGTAAGAAGTGTCGGTCTTCATGTACCTAAGTCGGCATTGTGCCTTTTGTATTTAATTCCGATGCAATTTCTGTGTTTCATCGTCAATAAGAAGGTCCAAGGGATACAGTAAACCTGAAGTGAAGCATCGGAATCTATAACTAGTGTCACAGGAATGGTTCAAAACATAGTCAGTAAGAAGTGTCGGTCTTCATGTACTTAAGTCGGCATTGTGGCTTTTGTATTTAAATCCGATGCTATTTTTTGTGTATCATCTTAAATAAGGAGGAGCAAGGGATACAGTAAACCCGAAGTGAAGCATCGGAATCTATAACTAGTGTCACATGAACGGTTCAAAACATAGTCAGTAAGAAGAGTCAGTCTTTTTGTGCTTAAGTCGGCATTGTGCCCTTTGTATTTAATTCCGATGCAATTTCTGTGTTTCATCGTCAATAAGAAGGTCCAAGGGATACAGTAAATTTGAAGTGAAGCATCGGAATCTATAACTAGTGTCACAGGAATGGTTCAAAACATTGTCAGTAAGAAGAGTCAGTCTCTTGTACTTAAGTCGGCTTTGTGCCTTTTGTATTTAATTACGATGCAATTTCTGTGTTTCATCGTCAATAAGAAGGTCCAAGGGATACAGTAAAACTGAAGTCAAACATCGCAATCTATAACTAGTGTCACAGGAATGGTACAAAACTTAGACAGTAGGAAGAGTCAGTCTTCTTGTACTTAAGTCGGCATTGCGCCTTTTGTATTTAATTCCGATGCAATTTCTGTGTTTCATCGTCAATATAAACGTCCAAGGGATACAGTAAACCTGAAGTGAAGCATCGGAATCTGTAACTAGTGTCACAGGAATGGTTCAAAACGTTGTCAGTAAGAAGAGTCAGTCTCTTGTACTTAAGTCGGCTTTGTGCCTTTTGTATTTAATTCCGATGCAATGTCTGTGTTTCATCGTCAATAAGATGGTCCAAGGGATACAGTAAAACTGAAGTCAAGCATCCCAATCTACAACTAGTGCCACAGGAATGGTTCAAAACTTAGACAGTAGGAAGAGTCAGTCTTCTTGTACTTAAGTCGGCATTGTGCCTTTTGTATTTAATTCCGATGCAATTTCTGTGTTTCATCGTCAATAAGAACGTCCAAAGGATACAGTGAACCTGAAGTGAAGCATCGGAATCTATAACTAGTGTCACAGGAATGGATCAAAACATAGTCAGTAAGAAGATACAGTCTTCTTGTACTTAAGTCGGCATTGTGCCATTTGTATTTGATTCCGATGCAATATCTGTGTTTCATCGTCAATAAGAAGGTCCAAGGGATACAGTATACCTGCAGTGAAGCATCGGAATTTATAACTAGTGTCACAGGAATGGTCAGTAGGAAGAGTCAGTCTTCTTTTCCTTAAGTCGGCATTGTGCCTTTTGTAATTAATTCCGATGAAATTTCTGCGTTTCATCGTCAATAAGAAGGTCTAAGGGATACAGTAAACCTAAAGTGAAGCATCGGAATCTATAACAAGTGTTACAGGAATGGTTCAAATCATAGTCAGTAAGAAGTGTCGATCTTCATGTACTTAAGTCGGGATTGTGCCTTTTGTATTTAATTCCTATGCAATTTCTGTGATTCATCGTCAATGAGAAGGTCCAAGGGATACAGTAAACCTAGAGTGAAGCATCGGAATCTATAACTAGTGCCTCAGGAATGGTTCAAAACATAGTCAGTAAGAAGTGTCGGTCTTCATGTACTTAAGTCGGCATTGTGCCTTTTGTTTTTAATTCCAATGCAATTTCTGTGTTTCATCGTCAATAAGAAGGTCCAAGGGATACAGTAAACCTGAAGTGAATCATCGGAATCTATAACTAGTGTCACAGAAAGGGTCTGTAGGAAGAGTCAGTCTTCTTGTTCTTAAGTCGGCATTGTGCCTTTTGTATTTAATTCCGATGCAATTTCTGTGTTTCATCGTCAATAAGAAGGTCCAAGGGATACAGTAAACCTGAAGTGAAGCATCCGAATCTGTAACTAGTGTTACAGGAATGGTTCGAAGCATAGTCAATAAGAAGTGTCGGTCTTCATAAACTTAAGTCGGCATTGTGCCTTTTGTATTTAATTCCGAACCAATTTCTGTGTTTCATCGTCAATAAGGAGGTCCAAGCGATACAGTAAACCTGGAGTGAAGCATCGGAATCTATAACTGGTGTCCCAGGAATGGTTCAAAACATAGTCAGTAAGAAGTGTCGGTCTTCATGTACCTAAGTCGGCATTGTGCCTTTTGTATTTAATTCCGATGAAATTTCTGTGTTTTATCGTCAATAAGAATGTCCAAGGGACAGAGTAAACCTGAAGTGAAGCATCGGAATCTATAACTAGTGTCACAGGAGTGGTTGAAAACATAGTCAGTAAGAAGTGTTGGTCTTCATGTACTTAGGTCGGCATTGTGCCTTTTGTATTTAAATCCGATGCTATTTCTGTGTTTCATCGTCAATAAGAAGGTCCAAGGGATACAGTAAACATGAAGTGATGCATCGGAATCTATAACTAGTTTCACAGGAATGGTCAGTAGGAAGAGTCAGTCTTCTCGTCCTTAAGTCGGCATTGTGCCTATTGTATTTAATTCCGATGCAATTTCTGTGTTTCATCGTCAATAAGAAGGTCCAAGGGATACAGTAAAACTAAAGTCAAACATCGGGGTCTATAACTAGTGTCACAGGAATGGTTCAAAACATAGACAGTAAGAAGAGTCAGTCTTCTTTTACTTAAGTCGGCATTGTGTCTTTTCTATTTAATTCCGATGCAATTTCAGTGTTACATCGTCAATAAGAAGGTCAGAGGGATACAGTAAACCTGAAGTGAAGCATCGGAATCTATAACTAGTGTCACAGGAATGGTTCAAAACATAGTCAGTAAGAAGAGTCAGATTTCTTGTAATTAAGTCGGCATTGTGCCTTTTGTATTTAATTCCGATGCAATTTCCGTGTTTCATCATCAATAAGAAGGTCAGAGGGATACAGTAAATTTGAAGTCAAACATCGGAATCTATAACAAGTGTCACAGGAATGGTACAAATCTTAGACAGTAGGAAGGGTCAGTCTTCTTGTACTTAAGTCGGCATTGTGCATTTTGTATTTAATTCCGATGCAATTTCTGTGTTTCATCGTCAATAAGAACGTCCAAGGGATACAGTAAACCTGAAGTGAAGCATCGGAATCTGCAACTTGTATCACAGGAATTGATCAAAACATTGTCAGTAAGAAGAGTCAGTCTCTTGTACTTAAGTCGGCTTTGTGCCTTTTGTATTTATTTCCGGTGCAATTTCTGTGTTTCATCGTCAATAAGAAGGTCCAAGGGATACAGTAAAACTGAAGTCAAGCATCACAATCTATAACTAGTGTCACAGGAATGGTTCAAAACTTAGACAGTAGGAAGAGTCAGTCTTCTTGTACTTAAGTCGGCATTGTGCCTTTTGTATTTAATTCCGATGCAATTTCCGTGTTTCATCGTCAATAAGAACGTCCAAGGGGTACAGTAAACCTGAAGTGAAGCATCCTAATCTATAAATAGTGTCACAGGAATGGATCAAAGCATAGGCAGTAAGAAGATACAGTCTTCTTGTACTTAAGTCGGCATTGTGCCATTTGTATTTGATTCCGATGCAATATCTGTGTTTCATCGTCAATAAGAAGGTCCAAGGGATGCAGTATACCTGCAGTGAAGCATCGGAATTTATAACTAGTGTCACAGGAATGGTCAGTAGGAAGAGTCAGTCTTCTTGTCCTTAAGTCGGCCTTGTGCTTTTGTATTTAATTCCGATGCAATTTCTGTGTTTCATCGTCAATAAGAAGGTCCAAGGGATACAGTAAACCTGAAGTGAATCATCGGATTCTATAACTAGTGTCACAGAAAGGGTCTGTAGGAAGAGTCAGTCTTCTTGTCCTTAAGTCGGCATTGTGCCTTTTGTATTTAATTCCGATGCAATTTCTGTGTTTCATCGTCAATAAGAAGGTCCAAGGGATACAGTAAACCTGAAGTGAAGCATCGGAATCTGTAACTAGTGTTACAGGAATGGTTCAAAGCATAGTCAGTAAGAAGTGTCGGTCTTCATAAACTTAAGTCGGCATTGTGCCTTTTGTATTTAATTCCGAACCAATTTCTGTGTTTCATCGTCAATAATGAGGTCCAAGGGATACAGTAAACATGGAGTGAAGCATCGGAATCTATAACTGGTGTCCCAGGAATGGTTCAAAACATAGTCAGTAAGAAGTGTCGGTCTTCATGTACCTAAGTCGGCATTGTGCCTTTTGTATTTAATTCCGATGCAATTTCTGTGTTTTTAATCGTCAATAAGAAGGTCCAAGGGATACAGTAAACCTGAAGTGAAGCATCGGAATCTATAACTAGTGTCACAGGAGTGGTTCAAAACATAGTCAGTAAGAAGTGTTGGTCTTCATGTACTTAGGTCGGCATTGTGCCTTTTGTATTTAAATCCGATGCTATTTCTGTGTTTCATCGTCAATAAGAAGGTCCAAGGTATACAGTAAACCTGAAGTGATGCATCGGAATCTATAACTAGTTTCACAGGAATGGTCAGTAGGAAGAGTCAGTCTTCTCGTCCTTAAGTCGGCATTGTGCCTATTGTATCTAATTCCGATGCAATTTCTGTGTTTCATCGTCAATAAGAAGGTCCAAGGCATACAGTAAAACTAAAGTCAAACATCGGAATCTATAACTAGTGTCACAGGAATGGTTCAAAACATAGACAGTAAGAAGAGTCAGTCATCTTTTCCTTAAGTCGGCATTGTGTCTTTTCTATTTAATTCAGATGCAATTTCAGTGTTACATCGTCAATAAGAAGATCAGAGGGATACAGTAAACCTGAAGTGAAGCATCGGAATCTATAACTAGTGTCACAGGAATGGTTCAAAACATAGTCAGTAAGAAGAGTCAGACGTCTTGTAATTATGTCGGCATTGTGCCTTTTGCATTTAATTCCGATGCAATTTCCGTGTTTCATCATCAATAAGAAGGTCAGAGGGATACAGTAAACCTGAAGTGAAGCATCGGAATCTATAACTAGTGTCACATGAACGGTTCAAAACATAGTCAGTAAGTAGAGTCAGTCTTTTTGTACTTAAGTCGGCATTGTGCCTTTTGTATTTAATTCCGATGCCATTTCTGTGTTTTATCGTCAATAAGATGGTCAGTGGGATGCAGTAAACCTGAAGTGAAGCATCGGAATCTCTAACTAGTGTCACAGGATTGGTTCAAAACATAGACAGTAAGAAGAGTCAGTCTTCTAGTACTTAAGTCGGCATTGTGCCTTTTGTATTTAATTCTGATGCAATTTCTGTGTTTCATCGTCAATAAGAAGGTCCAAGGGATACAGTAAAACTGAAGTCAAACATCGGAAACTATAACCAGTGTCACAGGAATGGTTCAAAACTTAGACAGTAGGAAGAGTCAGTCTTCTTGTACTTAAGTCGGCATTGTGCCTTTCGTATTTAATTCCGATGCAATTTCTGTGTTTCATCGTCAATAAGAAGGTCCAAGGGATACAGTAAATTTGAAGTGAAGCATCGGAATCTATAACTAGTGTCGCAGGAATGGTTCAAAACATTGTCAGTAAGAAGAGTCAGTCTCTTGTACTTAAGTCGGCTTTGTGCCTTTTGTATTTAGTTCCGCAGCAATTTCTGTGTTTCGACGTCAATAAGAAGGTCCAAGGGATACATTAAAACTGAAGTCAAACATCGGAATCTATAACAAGTGTCACAGGAATGATACAAATCTTAGACAGTAGGAAGGGTCAGTCTTCTTGTACTTAAGTCGGCATTGTGCATTTTGTATTTAATTCCGATGCAATTTCTGTGTTTCATCGTCAATAAGAACGTCCAAGGGATACAGTAAACCTGAAGTGAAGCATCGGAATCTGCAACTTGTATCACAGGAATGGTTCAAAACATTGTCAGTAAGAAGAGTCAGTCTCCTGTACTTAAGTCGGCTTTGTGCCTTTTGTATTTAATTCCGATGCAATTTCTGTGTTTCATCGTCAATAAGAAGGTCCAAGGGATACAGTAAAACTGAAGTCAAGCATCACAATCTATAACTAGTGTCACAGGAATGGTTCAATCTTAGACAGTAGGAAGAGTCAGTCTTCTTGTACTTAAGTCGGCATTGTGCCTTTTGTATTTAATTCCGATGCAATTTCCGTGTTTCATCGTCAATAAGAACGTCCAAGGGATACAGTAAACCTGAAGTGAAGCATCGGAATCTATAACTAGTGTCACAGGAATGGATCAAAACATAGTCAGTAAGAAGATACAGTCTTCTCGTACTTAAGTCGGCATTGTGCCATTTGTATTTGATTCCGATGCAATATATGTGTTTCATCGTCAATAAGAATGTCCAAGGGATACAGTATACCTGCAGTGAAGCATCGGAATTTATAACTAGTGTCACAGGAATGGTCAGTAGGAAGAGTCAGTGTTCTTGTCCTTAAGTCGGCATTGTGCCTTTTGTATTTAATTCCGATGCAATTTCTGTGTTTCATCGTCAATAAGAAGGTCCAAGGGATACAGTAAACCTGAAGTGAATCATCGGAATCTATAACTAGTGTCACAGAAAGGGTCTGTAGGAAGAGTCAGTCTTCTTGTCCTTAAGTCGGCATTGTGCCTTTTGTATTTAATTCCGATGCAATTTCTGTGTTTCATCGTCCATAACAAGGTCCAAGGGATACAGTATACCTGAAGTGAAGCATCGGAATCTGTAATTAGTGTTACAGGAATGGTTCAAAGCATAGTCAGTAAGAAGTGTCGGTCTTCATAAACTTAAGTCGGCATTGTGCCTTTTGTATTTAATTCCGAAGCAATTTCTGTGTTTCATCGTCAATAAGGAGGTCCAAGGGATACAGTAAACCTGGAGTGTAGCAACGGAATCTATAACTGGTGTCCCAGGAATGGTTCAAAACATAGTCAGTAAGAAGTGTCGGTCTTCATGTACCTAAGTCGGCATTGTGCTTTTTGTATTTAATTCCGATGCAATTTCTGTGTTTTATCGTCAATAAGAAGGTCCAAGGGATACAGTAAACCTGAAGTGAAGCATCGGAATCTGTAACTAGTGTCACAGGAATGGTTAAAAACATAGTCAGTAAGAAGTGTTGGTCTTCATGTACTTATGTCGGCATTGTGCCTTTTGTATTTAAATCCGATGCTATTTCTGTGTTTCATCGTCAATAAGAAGGTCCAAGGGATACAGTAAACCTGAAGTGATGCATCGGAATCTATAACTAGTTTCACAGGAATGGTCAGTAGGAAGAGTCAGTTTTCTTGTCCTTAAGTCGGCATTGTGCCTATTGTATTTAATTCCGTTGCAATTTCTGTGTTTCATCGTCAATAAGAAGGTCCAAGGGATACAGTAAAACTAAAGTCAAACATCGGAATCTATAACTTAGTGTCACAGGAATGGTTCAAAACATAGACAGTAAGAATAGTCAGTCCTCTTTTACTTAAGTCGGCATTGTACCTTATCTATTTAATTCTGATGCAATTTCAGTGTTACATCGTCAATAAGAAGGACAGAGGGATACAGTAAACCTGAAGTGAAGCATCGGAATCTATAACTAGTGTCACAGGAATGGTTCAAAAGATAGTCAGTAAGAAGATTCAGACTTCTTGTAACTAAGTCGGCATTGTGCCTTTTGAATTTAATTCCGATGCAATTTCCGTGTTTCATCATCAATAAGAAGGTCAGAGGGATACAGTAAACCTGAAGTGAAGCATCGGAATCTCTTACTAGTGTCACAGGATTGGTTCAAAACATAGACAGTAAGAAGAGTCAGTCTTCTTGTACTTAAGTCGGCATTGTGAATTTTGTATTTAATTCCGATGCAATTTCTGTGTTTCACCGTCAATAAGAAGGTCCAAGGGATACAGTAAAACTGAAGTCAAACATCGGAATCTATAACCAGTGTCACAGGAATGGTTCAAAACTTAGACAGTAGGAAGAGTCAGTCTTCTTGTACTTAAGTCGGCATTGTGCCTTTTGTATTTAATTCCGAGGCAATTTCTGTGTTTCATCGTCAATAAGAACGTCCAAGGGATACAGTAAACCTGAAGGAAGCATCGGAATCTGTAACTAGTGTCACAGGAATGGATCAAAACATAGTCAGTAAGAAGAGTCAGTCCCTTCTACTTAAGTCGGCATTGTGCCTTTTGTATTTAATTCATATGCAATTTCTGTGTTTCATCGTCAATAAGAAGGTCCAAGGGATATAGTAAAACTGAAGTCAAGCATCGGAATCTACAACTAGTGTCACAGGATTGGTTCAAAACATAGACAGTAAGAAGATACAGTCTTCTTGTACTTAAGTCGGCATTGTGCCTTTTGTATTTGATTCCGATGCAATTTCTGTGTTTCATCGTCAATAAGAAGGTCCAAGGGATACAGTATACCTGAAGTGAAGCATCGGAATCTATAACTAGTGTCACAGGAATGGTCAGTAGGAAGAGTCAGTCTTCTTGTCCTTAAGACGGCATTGTGCCTTTTGTATTTAATTCCGATGCAATTTCTGTGTTTCATCGTCAATAAGAAGGTCCAAGGGATACAGTAAACCTGAAGTGAAGCATCGGAATCTATAACTAGTGTTACAGGAATGGTTCAAAGCATAGTCAGTAAGAAGTGTCGGTCTTCATGTACTTAAGTCGGCATTGTGCCTTTTGTATTTAATTCGGATGCAATTTCTGTGTTTCATCGTCAATAAGAAGGTCCAAGGGATACAGTAAACCTGTAGTGAAGCATCGGAATCTATAACTAGTGTCACGGGAATGGTTCAGAACATAGTCAGTAAGAAGTGTCGGTCATCATGTCCTTAAGTCGGCATTGTGCCTTTTGTATTCAATTCCGATGCATTTTCACTGTTACATCGTCAATAAGAAGGTCCAAGGGATACAGTAAAGTTGAAGTGAAGCATCGGAATCTATAACTCGTGTCACAGGAATGGTTCAAAACATAGTCAGTAAGAAGTGTCGGTCTTCATGTACTTAAGTAAGCATTGAGTCTTTTGTATCTAATTCCGATGCAATTTCTGTGTTTCATCGTCAATAAGAAGGTCCGAGAGATACAGTAAACCTGAAGTGAAGCATCGGAATCTATAACTAGTGTCACAGGAATGGTCAGTAGGAAGAGTCAGTCTTCTTGTCCTTAAGACGGCTTTGTGCCTTTTGTATTTAATTCCGATGCAATTTCTGTGTTTCATCGTCAATAAGAAGGTCCAAGGGATACAGTAAACCTGAAGTGAAGCATCGAAATCTATAACTAGTGTTACAGGAATGGTTCAAAACATAGTCAGTAAGAAGTGTCGGTCTTCATGTACTTCAGTCGGCATTGTGCCTTTTGAATTTACTTCCAATGCAATTTCTGTGTTTCATCGTCATTAAGAAGGCCCAAGGGATACAGTAAACCTAGAGTGAAGCATCGGAATCTATAACTAGTGTCTCAGGAATGGTTCAAAACATAGTCAGTAAGAAGTGTCGGTCTTCATGCACTTATGTCGGCATTGTGCCTTTTGTTTTTACATCCGATGCAATTTCTGTGTTTCATCGTCAATAATAAGGTCCAAGTAATACAGTAAACCTGAAGTGAAGCATCGGAATCTATAACTAGTGTCACAGGAATGGTTCAATACATTGTCAGTAAGAAGTGTCGGTCTTCATGTACTTAAGTCGGCATTGTGCCTTTTGTATTTAATTCCGATGCATTTTCACTGTTACATCGTCAATAAGAAGGTCCAAGGGATACAGTAAAGTTGAAGTGAAGCATCGGAATCTATAACTCGTGTCACAGGAATGGTTCAAAACATGGTCAGTAAGAAGTGTCGGTCTTCATGTACTTAAGTAAGCATTGAGTCTTTTGTATCTAATTCCGATGCAATTTCTGTGTTTCATCGTCAACAAGAAGGTCCGAGAGATACAGTAAACCTGAAGTGAAGCATCGGAATCTATTACTAGTGTCACAGGAATGGTCAGTAGGAAGAGTCAGTCTTCTTGTCCTTAAGTCGGCATTGTGCCTTTTGTATTTAATTCCGATGCAATTTCTGTGTTTCATCGTCAATAAGAAGGTCCAAGGGATATAGTAAACCTGAAGTGAAGCATCGAAATCTATAACTAGTGTTACAGGAATGGTTCAAAACATAGTCAGTAAGAAGTGTCGGTCTTCATGTACTTCAGTCGGCATTGTGCCTTTTGAATTTACTTCCAATGCAATTTCTGTGTTTCATCGTCAATAAGAAGGCCCAAGGGATACAGTAAACCTAGAGTGAAGCATCGGAATCTATAACTAGTGTCTCAGGAATGGTTCAAAACATAGTCAGTAAGAAGTGTCGGTCTTCATGTACTTATGTCGGCATTGTGCCTTTTGTTTTTACATCCGATGCAATTTCTGTGTTTCATCGTCAATAAGAAGGTCCAAGGGATACAGTATACCTGCAGTGAAGCATCGGAATTTATAACTAGTGTCACAGGAATGGTCAGTAGGAAGAGTCAGTGTTCTTGTCCTTAAGTCGGCATTGTACCTTTTGTATTTAATTCCGATGCAATTTCTGTGTTTCAGCGTCAATAAGAAGGTCCAAGGGATACAGTAAACCTGAAGTGAATCATCGGAATCTATAACTAGTGTCACAGAAAGGGTCTGTAGGAAGAGTCAGTCTTCTTGTCCTTAAGTCGGCATTGTGCCTTTTGTATTTAATTCCGATGCAATTTCTGTGTTTCATCGTCCATAACAAGGTCCAAGGGATACAGTATACCTGAAGTGAAGCATCGGAATCTGTAATTAGTGTTACAGGAATGGTTCAAAGCATAGTCAGTAAGAAGTGTCGGTCTTCATAACCTTAAGTCGGCATTGTGCCTTTTGTATTTAATTCCGAAGCAATTTCTGTGTTTCATCGTCAATAAGGAGGTCCAAGGGATACAGTAAACCTGGAGTGTAGCAACGGAATCTATAACTGGTGTCCCAGGAATGGTTCAAAACATAGTCAGTAAGAAGTGTCGGTCTTCATGTACCTAAGTCGGCATTGTGCTTTTTGTATTTAATTCCGATGCAATTTCTGTGTTTTATCGTCAATAAGAAGGTCCAAGGGATACAGTAAACCTGAAGTGAAGCATCGGAATCTATAACTAGTGTCACAGGAATGGTTCAAAACATAGTCAGTAAGAAGTGTTGGTCTTCATGTACTTAGGTCGGCATTGTGCCTTTTGTATTTAAATCCGATGCTATTTCTGTGTTTCATCGTCAATAAGAAGGTCCAAGGGATACAGTAAACCTGAAGTGATGCATCGGAATCTATAACTAGTTTCACAGGAATGGTCAATAGGAAGAGTCAGTTTTCTTGTCCTTAAGTCGGCATTGTGCCTATTGTATTTAATTCCGTTGCAATTTTTGTGTTTCATCGTCAATAAGAAGGTCCAAGGGATACAGTAAAACTAAAGTCAAACATCGGAATCTATAACTTAGTGTCACAGGAATGGTTCAAAACATAGACAGTAAGAATAGTCAGTCCTCTTTTACTTAAGTCGGCATTGTACCTTATCTATTTAATTCTGATGCAATTTCAGTGTTACATCGTCAATAAGAAGGTCAGAGGGATACAGTAAACCTGAAGTGAAGCATCGGAATCTATAACTAGTGTCACAGGAATGGTTCAAAAGATAGTCAGTAAGAAGAGTCAGACTTCTTGTAACTAAGTCGGCATTGTGCCTTTTGAATTTAATTCCGATGCAATTTCCGTGTTTCATCATCAATAAGAAGGTCAGAGGGATACAGTAAACCTGAAGTGAAGCATCGGAATCTCTTACTAGTGTCACAGGATTGGTTCAAAACATAGACAGTAAGAAGAGTCAGTCTTCTTGTACTTAAGTCGGCATTGTGCCTTTTGTATTTAATTCCGATGCAATTTCTGTGTTTCACCGTCAATAAGAAGGTCCAAGGGATACAGTAAAACTGAAGTCAAACATCGGAATCTATAACCAGTGTCACAGGAATGGTTCAAAACTTAGACAGTAGGAAGAGTCAGTCTTCTTGTACTTAAGTCGGCATTGTGCCTTTTGTATTTAATTCCGAGGCAATTTCTGTGTTTCATCGTCAATAAGAACGTCCAAGGGATACAGTAAACCTGAAGGAAGCATCGGAATCTGTAACTAGTGTCACAGGAATGGATCAAAACATAGTCAGTAAGAAGAGTCAGTCTCTTCTACTTAAGTCGGCATTGTGCCTTTTGTATTTAATTCATATGCAATTTCTGTGTTTCATCGTCAATAAGAAGGTCCAAGGGATATAGTAAAACTGAAGTCAAGCATCGGAATCTACAACTAGTGTCACAGGATTGGTTCAAAACATAGACAGTAAGAAGATACAGTCTTCTTGTACTTAAGTCGGCATTGTGCCTTTTGTATTTGATTCCGATGCAATTTCTGTGTTTCATCGTCAATAAGAAGGTCCAAGGGATACAGTATACCTGAAGTGAAGCATCGGAATCTATAACTAGTGTCACAGGAATGGTCAGTAGGAAGAGTCAGTCTTCTTGTCCTTAAGACGGCATTGTGCCTTTTGTATTTAATTCCGATGCAATTTCTGTGTTTCATCGTCAATAAGAAGGTCCAAGGGATACAGTAAACCTGAAGTGAAGCATCGGAATCTATAACTAGTGTTACAGGAATGGTTCAAAGCATAGTCAGTAAGAAGTGTCGGTCTTCATGTACTTAAGTCGGCATTGTGCCTTTTGTATTTAATTCGGATGCAATTTCTGTGTTTCATCGTCAATAAGAAGGTCCAAGGGATACAGTAAACCTGTAGTGAAGCATCGGAATCTATAACTAGTGTCACGGGAATGGTTCAGAACATAGTCAGTAAGAAGTGTCGGTCATCATGTCCTTAAGTCGGCATTGTGCCTTTTGTATTCAATTCCGATGCATTTTCACTGTTACATCGTCAATAAGAAGGTCCAAGGGATACAGTAAAGTTGAAGTGAAGCATCGGAATCTATAACTCGTGTCACAGGAATGGTTCAAAACATAGTCAGTAAGAAGTGTCGGTCTTCATGTACTTAAGTAAGCATTGAGTCTTTTGTATCTAATTCCGATGCAATTTCTGTGTTTCATCGTCAATAAGAAGGTCCGAGAGATACAGTAAACCTGAAGTGAAGCATCGGAATCTATAACTAGTGTCACAGGAATGGTCAGTAGGAAGAGTCAGTCTTCTTGTCCTTAAGACGGCATTGTGCCTTTTGTATTTAATTCCGATGCAATTTCTGTGTTTCATCGTCAATAAGAAGGTCCAAGGGATACAGTAAACCTGAAGTGAAGCATCGAAATCTATAACTAGTGTTACAGGAATGGTTCAAAACATAGTCAGTAAGAAGTGTCGGTCTTCATGTACTTCAGTCGGCATTGTGCCTTTTGAATTTACTTCCAATGCAATTTCTGTGTTTCATCGTCATTAAGAAGGCCCAAGGGATACAGTAAACCTAGAGTGAAGCATCGGAATCTATAACTAGTGTCTCAGGAATGGTTCAAAACATAGTCAGTAAGAAGTGTCGGTCTTCATGCACTTATGTCGGCATTGTGCCTTTTGTTTTTACATCCGATGCAATTTCTGTGTTTCATCGTCAATAATAAGGTCCAAGAGATACAGTAAACCTGAAGTGAAGCATCGGAATCTATAACTAGTGTCACAGGAATGGTTCAATACATTGTCAGTAAGAAGTGTCGGTCTTCATGTACTTAAGTCGGCATTGTGCCTTTTGTATTTAATTCCGATGCATTTTCACTGTTACATCGTCAATAAGAAGGTCCAAGGGATACAGTAAAGTTGAAGTGAAGCATCGGAATCTATAACTCGTGTCACAGGAATAGTTCAAAACATAGTCAGTAAGAAGTGTCGGTCTTCATGTACTTAAGTAAGCATTGAGTCTTTTGTATCTAATTCCGATGCAATTTCTGTGTTTCATCGTCAATAAGAAGGTCCAAGGGATACAGTAAACCTGAAGTGAAGCATCGAAATCTATAACTAGTGTTACAGGAATGGTTCAAAACATAGTCAGTAAGAAGTGTCGGTCTTCATGTACTTCAGTCGGCATTGTGCCTTTTGAATTTACTTCCAATGCAATTTCTGTGTTTCATCGTCAATAAGAAGGCCCAAGGGATACAGTAAACCTAGAGTGAAGCATCGGAATCTATAACTAGTGTCTCAGGAATGGTTCAAAACATAGTCAGTAAGAAGTGTCGGTCTTCATGTACTTATGTCGGCATTGTGCCTTTTGTTTTTACATCCGATGCAATTTCTGTGTTTCATCGTCAATAAGAAGGTCCAAGGGATACAATATACCTGCAGTGAAGCATCGGAATTTATAACTAGTGTCACAGGAATGGTCAGTAGGAAGAGTCAGTGTTCTTGTCCTTAAGTCGGCATTGTACCTTTTGTATTTAATTCCGATGCAATTTCTGTGTTTCATCGTCAATAAGAAGGTCCAAGGGATACAGTAAACCTGAAGTGAATCATCGGAATCTATAACTAGTGTCACAGAAAGGGTCTGTAGGAAGAGTCAGTCTTCTTGTCCTTAAGTCGGCATTGTGCCTTTTGTATTTAATTCCGATGCAATTTCTGTGTTTCATCGTCCATAACAAGGTCCAAGGGATACAGTATACCTGAAGTGAAGCATCGGAATCTGTAATTAGTGTTACAGGAATGGTTCAAAGCATAGTCAGTAAGAAGTGTCGGTCTTCATAAACTTAAGTCGGCATTGTGCCTTTTGTATTTAATTCCGAAGCAATTTCTGTGTTTCATCGTCAATAAGGAGGTCCAAGGGATACAGTAAACCTGGAGTGTAGCAACGGAATCTATAACTGGTGTCCCAGGAATGGTTCAAAACATAGTCAGTAAGAAGTGTCGGTCTTCATGTACCTAAGTCGGCATTGTGCTTTTTGTATTTAATTCCGATGCAATTTCTGTGTTTTATCGTCAATAAGAAGGTCCAAGGGATACAGTAAACCTGAAGTGAAGCATCGGAATCTATAACTAGTGTCACAGGAATGGTTCAAAACATAGTCAGTAAGAAGTGTTGGTCTTCATGTACTTAGGTCGGCATTGTGCCTTTTGTATTTAAATCCGATGCTATTTCTGTGTTTCATCGTCAATAAGAAGGTCCAAGGGATACAGTAAACCTGAAGTGATGCATCGGAATCTATAACTAGTTTCACAGGAATGGTCAGTAGGAAGAGTCAGTTTTCTTGTCCTTAAGTCGGCATTGTGCCTATTGTATTTAATTCCGTTGCAATTTCTGTGTTTCATCGTCAATAAGAAGGTCCAAGGGATACAGTAAAACTAAAGTCAAACATCGGAATCTATAACTTAGTGTCACAGGAATGGTTCAAAACATAGACAGTAAGAATAGTCAGTCCTCTTTTACTTAAGTCGGCATTGTACCTTATCTATTTAATTCTGATGCAATTTCAGTGTTACATCGTCAATTAGAAGGTCAGAGGGATACAGTAAACCTGAAGTGAAGCATCGGAATCTATAACTAGTGTCACAGGAATGGTTCAAAACATAGTCAGTAAGAAGAGTCAGACTTCTTGTAACTAAGTCGGCATTGTGCCTTTTGAATTTAATTCCGATGCAATTTCCGTGTTACATCATCAATAAGAAGGTCAGAGGGATACAGTAAACCTGAAGTGAAGCATCGGAATCTCTTACTAGTGTCACAGGATTGGTTCAAAACATAGACAGTAAGAAGAGTCAGTCTTCTTGTACTTAAGTCGGCATTGTGCCTTTTGTATTTAATTCCGATGCAATTTCTGTGTTTCACCGTCAATAAGAAGGTCCAAGGGATACAGTAAATTGAAGTCAAACATCGGAATCTATAACCAGTGTCACAGGAATGGTTCAAAACTTAGACAGTAGGAAGAGTCAGTCTTCTTGTACTTAAGTCGGCATTGTGCCTTTTGTATTTAATTCCGAGGCAATTTCTGTGTTTCATCGTCAATAAGAACGTCCAAGGGATACAGTAAACCTGAAGGAAGCATCGGAATCTGTAACTAGTGTCACAGGAATGGATCAAAACATAGTCAGTAAGAAGAGTCAGTCTCTTCTACTTAAGTCGGCATTGTGCCTTTTGTATTTAATTCATATGCAATTTCTGTGTTTCATCATCAATAAGAAGGTCCAAGGGATATAGTAAAACTGAAGTCAAGCATCGGAATCTACAACTAGTGTCACAGGAATGGTCAGTAGGAAGAGTCAGTCTTCTTGTCCTTAAGACGGCATTGTGCCTTTTGTATTTAATTCCGATGCAATTTCTGTGTTTCATCGTCAATAAGAAGGTCCAAGGGATACAGTAAACCTGAAGTGAAGCATCGGAATCTATAACTAGTGTTACAGGAATGGTTCAAAGCATAGTCAGTAAGAAGTGTCGGTCTTCATGTACTTAAGTCGGCATTGTGCCTTTTGTATTTAATTCGGATGCAATTTCTGTGTTTCATCGTCAATAAGAAGGTCCAAGGGATACAGTAAACCTGTAGTGAAGCATCGGAATCTATAACTAGTGTCACAGGAATGGTTCAGAACATAGTCAGTAAGAAGTGTCGGTCATCATGTCCTTAAGTCGGCATTGTGCCTTTTGTATTTAATTCCGATGCATTTTCACTGTTACATCGTCAATAAGAAGGTCCAAGGGATACAGTAAAGTTGAAGTGAAGCATCGGAATCTATAACTCGTGTCACAGGAATGGTTCAAAACATAGTCAGTAAGAAGTGTCGGTCTTCATGTACTTAAGTAAGCATTGAGTCTTTTGTATCTAATTCCGATGCAATTTCTGTGTTTCATCGTCAATAAGAAGGTCCGAGAGATACAGTAAACCTGAAGTGAAGCATCGGAATCTATAACTAGTGTCACAGGAATGGTCAGTAGGAAGAGTCAGTCTTCTTGTCCTTAAGACGGCATTGTGCCTTTTGTATTTAATTCCGATGCAATTTCTGTGTTTCATCGTCAATAAGAAGGTCCAAGGGATACAGTAAACCTGAAGTGAAGCATCGAAATCTATAACTAGTGTTACAGGAATGGTTCAAAACATAGTCAGTAAGAAGTGTCGGTCTTCATGTACTTCAGTCGGCATTGTGCCTTTTGAATTTACTTCCAATGCAATTTCTGTGTTTCATCGTCAATAAGAAGGCCCAAGGGATACAGTAAACCTAGAGTGAAGCATCGGAATCTATAACTAGTGTCTCAGGAATGGTTCAAAACATAGTCAGTAAGAAGTGTCGGTCTTCATGTACTTATGTCGGCATCGTGCCTTTTGATTTTTACATCCGATGCAATTTCTGTGTTTCATCGTCAATAACAAGGTCCAAGGGATACAGTAAACCTGAAGTGAAGCATCGGAATCTATAACTAGTGTCACAGGAACGCTTCAATACATTGTCAGTAAGAAGTGTCGGTCTTCATGTACTTAAGTCGGCATTGTGCCTTTTGTATTTAATTCCAATGCAACTTCTGTGTTTCATCGTCAATAAGAAGGTCCAAGGGATACAGTAAACCTGAAGTGAAGAATCGGAATCTATAACTAGTGTCACAGGAATGGTCAGTAGGAAGAGTCAGACTTCTTGTCCTTAAGTCGGCATTGTGCCTTTTGTATTTAATTCCAATGCAATTTCTGTGTTTCATTTCAATAAGAAGGTCCAAGGGATACAGTAAACCTGAAGTGAAGCATCGGAATCTATAACTAGTGACACAGGAATGGTCAGTAGGAAGAGTCAGTCTTCTTGTCCTTAAGTCGGCATTGTGCCTTTTGTATTTAATTCCGATGCAATTTCTGTGTTTCATCGTCAATAAGACGGTCCAAGGGATACCGTAAACCTGAACTGAAGCATCGGAATCTGTAACTAGTGTCACAGGAATGGTTCAGAACATAGTCAGTAAGAAGTGTCGGCCTTCATGTACTTAAGTCGGCATTGTGCCTTTTGTATTTAATTCCGATGCAATTTCTGTGTTTCATCGTCAATAAGAAGGTCCAAGGGATACAGTAAACCTGTAGTGAAGCATCGGAATCTATAACTAGTGTCACAGGAATGGTTCAGAACATAGTCAGTAAGAAGTGTCGGTCATCATGTCCTTAAGTCGGCATTGTGCCTTTTGTATTTAATTCCGATGCATTTTCACTGTTACATCGTCAATAAGAAGGTCCAAGGGATACAGTAAATTGAAGTGATGCATCGGAATCTATAACTAGTTTCACAGGAATGGTCAGTAGGAAGAGTCAGTTTTCTAGTCCTTAAGTCGGCATTGTGCCTATTGTATTTAATTCCGTTGCAATTTCTGTGTTTCATCGTCAATAAGAAGGTCCAAAGGATACAGTAAAACTAAAGTCAAACATCGGAATCTATAACTTAGTGTCACAGGAATGGTTCAAACATAGACAGTAAGAATAGTCAGTCCTCTTTTACTTAAGTCGGCATTGTACCTTATCTATTTAATTCTGATGCAATTTCAGTGTTACATCGTCAATAAGAAGGTCAGAGGGATACAGTAAACCTGAAGCGAAGCATCGGAATCTATAACTAGTGTCACAGGAATGGTTCAGAACATAGTCAGTAAGAAGAGTCAGACTTCTTGTAACTAAGTCGGCATTGTGCCTTTTGAATTTAATTCCGATGCAATTTCCGTGTTACATCATCAATAAGAAGGTCAGAGGGATACAGTAAACCTGAAGTGAAGCATCGGAATCTCTTACTAGTGTCACAGGATTGGTTCAAAACATAGACAGTAAGAAGAGTCAGTCTTCTTGTACTTAAGTCGGCATTGTGCCTTTTGTATTTAATTCCGATGCAATTTCTGTGTTTCACCGTCAATAAGAAGGTCCAAGGGATACAGTAAATTGAAGTCAAACATCGGAATCTATAACCAGTGTCACAGGAATGGTTCAAAACTTAGACAGTAGGAAGAGTCAGTCTTCTTGTACTTAAGTCGGCATTGTGCCTTTTGTATTTAATTCCGAGGCAATTTCTGTGTTTCATCGTCAATAAGAACGTCCAAGGGATACAGTAAACCTGAAGGAAGCATCGGAATCTGTAACTAGTGTCACAGGAATGGATCAAAACATAGTCAGTAAGAAGAGTCAGTCTCTTCTACTTAAGTCGGCATTGTGCCTTTTGTATTTAATTCATATGCAATTTCTGTGTTTCATCGTCAATAAGAAGGTCCAAGGGATATAGTAAAACTGAAGTCAAGCATCGGAATCTACAACTAGTGTCACAGGATTGGTTCAAAACATAGACAGTAAGAAGATACAGTCTTCTTGTACTTAAGTCGGCATTGTGCCTTTTGTATTTGATTCCGATGCAATTTCTGTGTTTCATCGTCAATAAGAAGGTCCAAGGGATACAGTACACCTGAAGTGAAGCATCGGAATCTATAACTAGTGTCACAGGAATGGTCAGTAGGAAGAGTCAGTCTTCTTGTCCTTAAGACGGCATTGTGCCTTTTGTATTTAATTCCGATGCAATTTCTGTGTTTCATCGTCAATAAGAAGGTCCAAGGGATACAGTAAACCTGAAGTGAAGCATCGGAATCTATAACTAGTGTTACAGGAATGGTTCAAAGCATAGTCAGTAAGAAGTGTCGGTCTTCATGTACTTAAGTCGGCATTGTGCCTTTTGTATTTAATTCGGATGCAATTTCTGTGTTTCTTCGTCAATAAGAAGGTCCAAGGGATACAGTAAACCTGTAGTGAAGCATCGGAATCTATAACTAGTGTCACAGGAATGGTTCAGAACATAGTCAGTAAGAAGTGTCGGTCATCATGTCCTTAAGTCGGCATTGTGCCTTTTGTATTTAATTCCGATGCATTTTCACTGTTACATCGTCAATAAGAAGGTCCAAGGGATACAGTAAAGTTGAAGTGAAGCATCGGAATCTATAACTCGTGTCACAGGAATGGTTCAAAACATAGTCAGTAAGAAGTGTCGGTCTTCATGTACTTAAGTAAGCATTGAGTCTTTTGTATCTAATTCCGATGCAATTTCTGTGTTTCATCGTCAATAAGAAGGTCCGAGAGATACAGTAAACCTGAAGTGAAGCATCGGAATCTATAACTAGTGTCACAGGAATGGTCAGTAGGAAGAGTCAGTCTTCTTGTCCTTAAGACGGCATTGTGCCTTTTGTATTTAATTCCGATGCAATTTCTGTGTTTCATCGTCAATAAGAAGGTCCAAGGGATACAGTAAACCTGAAGTGAAGCATCGAAATCTATAACTAGTGTTACAGGAATGGTTCAAAACATAGTCAGTAAGAAGTGTCGGTCTTCATGTACTTCAGTCGGCATTGTGCCTTTTGAATTTACTTCCAATGCAATTTCTGTGTTTCATCGTCAATAAGAAGGCCCAAGGGATACAGTAAACCTAGAGTGAAGCATCGGAATCTATAACTAGTGTCTCAGGAATGGTTCAAAACATAGTCAGTGAGAAGTGTCGGTCTTCATGTACTTATGTCGGCATTGTGCCTTTTGTTTTTACATCCGATGCAATTTCTGTGTTTCATCGTCAATAATAAGGTCCAAGGGATACAGTGAACCTGAAGTGAAGCATCGGAATCTATAACTAGTGTCACAGGAATGGTTCAATACATTGTCAGTAAGAAGTGTCGGTCTTCATGTACTTAAGTCGGCATTGTGCTTTTTGTATTTAATTCCAATGCAATTTCTGTGTTTCATCGTCAATAAGAAGGTCCAAGGGATACAGTAAACCTGAAGTGAAGAATCGGAATCTATAACTAGTGTCACAGGAATGGTCAGTAGGAAGAGTCAGACTTCTTGTCCTTAAGTCGGCATTGTGCCTTTTGTATTTAATTCCAATGCAATTTCTGTGTTTCATTTCAATAAGAAGGTCCAAGGGATACAGTAAACCTGAAGTGAAGCATCGGAATCTATAACTAGTGTCACAGGAATGTTCAGTATGAAGAGTCAGTCTTCTTATCCTTAAGTCGGCATTGTGCCTTTTGTATTTAATTCCGACGCAATTTCTGCGTTTCATCGTCAAAAGAAGTCCAAGGGATACAGTAAACCTGAAGTGAAACATCGGAATCTTTAACTAGTGTCACTGGATTGGTCAGTAGGAAGAGTCAGTCTTCTTGTCCTTAAGTCGGCATTGTGCCTTTTGTATTTAATTTTGATGCAACTTCTGTGTTTCATCGTCAATAAGAAGGTACAAGGGATACAGTAAACCTGAAGTGAAGCATCGGAATCTATAACTAGTGTCACAGGAATGGTTCAAATCATAGTCAATAAGAAGTGTCGGTCTTCATGTACTTAAGTCGGCATTGTGCCTTTTGTATTTAATTCCGATGCAATTTCTGTGTTTCATCGTCAATAAGAAGGTCCAAGGGATACAGTAAACCTGAAGTGAAGCATCGGAATCTATAACTAGTGTCACAGGAATGGTTCAAAACATAGTTAGTAAGAAGTGTCGGTCTTCATGTACTTAAGTCGGCATTGTATCTTTTGTATTTAATTCCGATGCAATTTCTGTGTTTCATCGTCAATAAGAAGGTCCAAGGGATACAGTAAACCTGACGTGAAGCATCGGAATCTATAACTAGTGTCACAGGAATGGTCAGTAGGAAGAGTCAGTCTTCTTGTCCTTAAGTCGGCATTGTGCCTTTTGTATTTAATTACGATGCAATTTCTGTGTTTCATCGTCAATAAGAGGGTCCAAGGGATACCGTAAACCTCAGCTGAAGCATCGGAATCAATAACTAGTGTCACAGGAATGGTTCAAAACATAGTCAGTAAGAAGTGTCGTCCTTCATGTACATAAGTCGGCATTGTGCCTTTTGTATTTGATTCCGATGCAATTTCTGTGTTTCATCGTCAATAAGAAGGTCCAAGGGATACAGTAAACCTTGAGTGAAGCATCGGAATCTATAACTAGTGTCACAGGAATGGTCAGTAGGAAGAGTCAGTCTTCTTGTCCTTTAAGTCGGCACTGTGCCTTTTGTATTTAATTCCGATGCAATTTCTGTGTTTCATCGTCAATAAGAAGGTGCAAGGGATACAGTTAACCTGAAGTGAAGCATGGGGACCTATTACTAGTGTCACAGGAATGGTTCAAAGCATAGTCAGTAAGAAGTGTCGGTCTTCATGTACTTAAGTCGGCATTGTGCCTTTTGTATATAATTCCGATGCAATTTCTGTGTTTCATCGTCAATAAGACGGTCCAAGGGATACAGTAAACCTGAAGTGAAGCATCGGAATCTTTAACTAGTGTCACAGGATTGGTCAGTAGGAAGAGTCAGTCTTCTTGTCCTTAAGTCGGCATTGTGCCTTTTGTATTTAATTCCGATGCAATTTCTGTGTTTCATCGTCAATAAGAAGGTCCAAGGGATACAGAAAAACTGGAGTGAAGCATCTGAATCTATAACTAGTGTCACAGGAATGGTCAGCAGGAAGAGTCAATCTTCACGTCCTTATGTCGGCATTCTGCCTTTCGTATTTAATTCCGATGCAATTTCTGTGTCTCATCGTCAATAAGAAGGTCCAAGGGATACAGTAAACCTGAAGTGAAGCATCGGAATCTATAACTAATGTCACAGGAATGGTTCAAAGCATAGTCAGTAAGAAGTGTCGGTCTTCATGTACTTAAGTCGGCATTGTGCCTTTTGTATATAATTCCGATGCAATTTCTGTGTTTCATCGTCAATAAGACGGTCCAAGGGATACAGTAAACCTGAAGTGAAGCATCGGAATCTTTAACTAGTGTCACAGGATTGGTCAGTAGGAAGAGTCAGTCTTCTTGTCCTTAAGTCGGCATTGTGCCTTTTGTATTTAATTCCGATGCAATTTCTGTGTTTCATCGTCAATAAGACGGTCCAAGGGATACCGTAAACCTGAACTGAAGCATCGGAATCTGTAACTAGTGTCACAGGAATGGTTCAGAACATAGTCAGTAAGAAGTGTCGGCCTTCATGTACTTAAGTCGGCATTGTGCCTTTTGTATTTAATTCCGATGCAATTTCTGTGTTTCATCGTCAATAAGAAGGTCCAAGGGATACAGTAAACCTGTAGTGAAGCATCGGAATCTATAACTAGTGTCACAGGAATGGTTCAGAACATAGTCAGTAAGAAGTGTCGGTCATCATGTCCTTAAGTCGGCATTGTGCCTTTTGTATTTAATTCCGATGCATTTTCACTGTTACATCGTCAATAAGAAGGTCCAAGGGATACAGTAAATTGAAGTGATGCATCGGAATCTATAACTAGTTTCACAGGAATGGTCAGTAGGAAGAGTCAGTTTTCTAGTCCTTAAGTCGGCATTGTGCCTATTGTATTTAATTCCGTTGCAATTTCTGTGTTTCATCGTCAATAAGAAGGTCCAAAGGATACAGTAAAACTAAAGTCAAACATCGGAATCTATAACTTAGTGTCACAGGAATGGTTCAAACATAGACAGTAAGAATAGTCAGTCCTCTTTTACTTAAGTCGGCATTGTACCTTATCTATTTAATTCTGATGCAATTTCAGTGTTACATCGTCAATAAGAAGGTCAGAGGGATACAGTAAACCTGAAGCGAAGCATCGGAATCTATAACTAGTGTCACAGGAATGGTTCAGAACATAGTCAGTAAGAAGAGTCAGACTTCTTGTAACTAAGTCGGCATTGTGCCTTTTGAATTTAATTCCGATGCAATTTCCGTGTTACATCATCAATAAGAAGGTCAGAGGGATACAGTAAACCTGAAGTGAAGCATCGGAATCTCTTACTAGTGTCACAGGATTGGTTCAAAACATAGACAGTAAGAAGAGTCAGTCTTCTTGTACTTAAGTCGGCATTGTGCCTTTTGTATTTAATTCCGATGCAATTTCTGTGTTTCACCGTCAATAAGAAGGTCCAAGGGATACAGTAAATTGAAGTCAAACATCGGAATCTATAACCAGTGTCACAGGAATGGTTCAAAACTTAGACAGTAGGAAGAGTCAGTCTTCTTGTACTTAAGTCGGCATTGTGCCTTTTGTATTTAATTCCGAGGCAATTTCTGTGTTTCATCGTCAGTAAGAACGTCCAAGGGATACAGTAAACCTGAAGGAAGCATCGGAATCTGTAACTAGTGTCACAGGAATGGATCAAAACATAGTCAGTAAGAAGAGTCAGTCTCTTCTACTTAAGTCGGCATTGTGCCTTTTGTATTTAATTCATATGCAATTTCTGTGTTTCATCGTCAATAAGAAGGTCCAAGGGATATAGTAAAACTGAAGTCAAGCATCGGAATCTACAACTAGTGTCACAGGAATGGTCAGTAGGAAGAGTCAGTCTTCTTGTCCTTAAGACGGCATTGTGCCTTTTGTATTTAATTCCGATGCAATTTCTGTGTTTCATCGTCAATAAGAAGGTCCAAGGGATACAGTAAACCTGAAGTGAAACATCGAAATCTATAACTAGTGTTACTGGAATGGTTCAAAACATAGTCAGTAAGAAGTGTCGGTCTTCATGTACTTCAGTCGGCATTGTGCCTTTTGAATTTACTTCCAATGCAATTTCTGTGTTTCATCGTCAATAAGAAGGCCCAAGGGATACAGTAAACCTAGAGTGAAGCATCGGAATCTATAACTAGTGTCTCAGGAATGGTTCAAAACATAGTCAGTGAGAAGTGTCGGTCTTCATGTACTTATGTCGGCATTGTGCCTTTTGTTTTTACATCCGATGCAATTTCTGTGTTTCATCGTCAATAATAAGGTCCAAGGGATACAGTGAACCTGAAGTGAAGCATCGGAATCTATAACTAGTGTCACAGGAATGGTTCAATACATTGTCAGTAAGAAGTGTCGGTCTTCATGTACTTAAGTCGGCATTGTGCTTTTTGTATTTAATTCCAATGCAATTTCTGTGTTTCATCGTCAATAAGAAGGTCCAAGGGATACAGTAAACCTGAAGTGAAGAATCGGAATCTATAACTAGTGTCACAGGAATGGTCAGTAGGAAGAGTCAGACTTCTTGTCCTTAAGTCGGCATTGTGCCTTTTGTATTTAATTCCAATGCAATTTCTGTGTTTCATTTCAATAAGAAGGTCCAAGGGATACAGTAAACCTGAAGTGAAGCATCGGAATCTATAACTAGTGTCACAGGAATGTTCAGTATGAAGAGTCAGTCTTCTTATCCTTAAGTCGGCATTGTGCCTTTTGTATTTAATTCCGACGCAATTTCTGCGTTTCATCGTCAAAAGAAGTCCAAGGGATACAGTAAACCTGAAGTGAAACATCGGAATCTTTAACTAGTGTCACTGGATTGGTCAGTAGGAAGAGTCAGTCTTCTTGTCCTTAAGTCGGCATTGTGCCTTTTGTATTTAATTTTGATGCAACTTCTGTGTTTCATCGTCAATAAGAAGGTACAAGGGATACAGTAAACCTGAAGTGAAGCATCGGAATCTATAACTAGTGTCACAGGAATGGTTCAAATCATAGTCAATAAGAAGTGTCGGTCTTCATGTACTTAAGTCGGCATTGTGCCTTTTGTATTTAATTCCGATGCAATTTCTGTGTTTCATCGTCAATAAGAAGGTCCAAGGGATACAGTAAACCTGAAGTGAAGCATCGGAATCTATAACTAGTGTCACAGGAATGGTCAGTAGGAAGAGTCAGTCTTCTTGTCCTTAAGTCGGCATTGTGCCTTTTGTATTTAATTACGATGCAATTTCTGTGTTTCATCGTCAATAAGAGGGTCCAAGGGATACCGTAAACCTCAGCTGAAGCATCGGAATCAATAACTAGTGTCACAGGAATGGTTCAAAACATAGTCAGTAAGAAGTGTCGTCCTTCATGTACATAAGTCGGCATTGTGCCTTTTGTATTTAATTCCGATGCAATTTCTGTGTTTCATCGTCAATAAGAAGGTCCAAGGGATACAGTAAACCTTGAGTGAAGCATCGGAATCTATAACTAGTGTCACAGGAATGGTCAGTAGGAAGAGTCAGTCTTCTTGTCCTTTAAGTCGGCACTGTGCCTTTTGTATTTAATTCCGATGCAATTTCTGTGTTTCATCGTCAATAAGAAGGTGCAAGGGATACAGTTAACCTGAAGTGAAGCATGGGGACCTATTACTAGTGTCACAGGAATGGTTCAAAGCATAGTCAGTAAGAAGTGTCGGTCTTCATGTACTTAAGTCGGCATTGTGCCTTTTGTATATAATTCCGATGCAATTTCTGTGTTTCATCGTCAATAAGACGGTCCAAGGGATACAGTAAACCTGAAGTGAAGCATCGGAATCTTTAACTAGTGTCACAGGATTGGTCAGTAGGAAGAGTCAGTCTTCTTGTCCTTAAGTCGGCATTGTGCCTTTTGTATTTAATTCCGATGCAATTTCTGTGTTTCATCGTCAATAAGAAGGTCCAAGGGATACAGAAAAACTGGAGTGAAGCATCTGAATCTATAACTAGTGTCACAGGAATGGTCAGCAGGAAGAGTCAATCTTCACGTCCTTATGTCGGCATTCTGCCTTTCGTATTTAATTCCGATGCAATTTCTGTGTCTCATCGTCAATAAGAAGGTCCAAGGGATACAGTAAACCTGAAGTGAAGCATCGGAATCTATAACTAATGTCACAGGAATGGTTCAAAGCATAGTCAGTAAGATGTGTCGGTCTTCATGTACTTAAGTCGGCATTGTGGCTTTTGTATTTAATTCCGATGCAATTTCTGTGTTTCATCGTCAATAAGAAGGTTCAAGGGATACAGTAAACCTCAAGTGAAACATCGGAAACAATAACTAGTGTCACAAGAATGGTCAGTAAAAAGAGTTTGTCTTCTTGTTCTTAAGTCGGCATTGTGCCTTTTGTATTTAAATCCGATGCAATTTCTGTGTTTCATCGTCAATAAGAAGGTCCAAGGGATAGAGTAAACCTGAAGTGAAGAATCGGAATCTATAACTAGTGTCACAGGAATGGTCAGTAGGAAGAGTCAGACTTCTTGTCCTTAAGTCGGCATTGTGCCTTTTGTATTTAATTTCAATGCAATTTCTGTGTTTCATCGTCAATAAGAAGGTCCAAGGGATACAGTAAACCTGAAGTGAAGCATCGGAATCTATCACTAGTGTCACAGGAATGGTTCAGAACATAGTCAGTAAGAAGTGTCGGCATTCATGTACTTAAGTCGGCATTGTGCCTTTTGTATTTAATTCCGATGCAATTTCTGTGTTTCATCGTCAATAAGAAGGTCTAAGGGATACAGTAAACCTGAAGTGAAGCATCGGAATCTATAACTAATGTCACAGGAATGGTCAGTAATAAAGAGTCAGTCTTCTTGTCCCTAAGTCGGTATTGTGCCTTTTGTATTTAATTCCGATGAAATTTCTGTGTTTCATCGTCAATAAGAAGGTGCAAGGGATACAGTAACCCTGAAGTGAAGCATCGGGATCTATTACTAGTGTCACAGGAATGGTTCAAAACATAGTCAGTAAGAAGTGTCGGTCTTCATGTCCTTATGTCGGCATTGAGCCTTTTGTATTTATTTCCGATGCAATTTCTGTGTTTCATCGTCAATAAGAAGGTCCAAGGGATACAGTAAACCTGAAGTGAAGCATCAGAATCTTTAACTAGTGTCACAGGATAGGTCAGTAGGAAGAGTCAGTCTTCTTGTCCTTAAGTCGGCATTGTGCCTTTTGTATTTAATTCCGATGCAACTTCTGTGTTTCATCGTCAATAAGAAGGTACAAGGGATACAGTAAACCTGAAGTGATGCATCGGAATCTATAACTAGTGTCACAGGAATGGTTCAAATCACAGTCAGTAGGAAGTGTCGGTTCCTCATGTACTTAAGTCGGCATTGTGCCTTTTGTATTTAATTCCGATGCAATTTCTGTGTTTCATCGTCAATAAGAAGGTCCAAGGGATACAGTAAACCTGAAGTGAAGCATCGGAATCTATAACTAGTGTCACTGGAATGGTCAGTAGAAAGAGTCAGTCTTCTTGTTCTTAAGTCGGCATTGTGCCTTTTCTATTTACTTCCGATGCAATTTCTGGGTTTCATCGTCAATAAGGAGGTCCAAGGGATACAGTAAACCTGGAGTGAAGCAATGGAATCTGTAACTAGTGTCACAGAAATGGTCAGCAGGAAGAGTCAATCTTCATGTCCTTATGTCGGCATTTTGCCTTTTGTATTTAATTCTGATGCAATTTCTGTGTTTCATCGTCAATAAGAAGGTCCAAGGGATACAGTAAACCTGAAGTGATGCATCGGAATCTATAACTAGTGTCACAGGAATGGTCAGTAAGAAGAGTCAGTCTTCTTGTCCTTAAGTCGGCGCTGTGCATTTTATATTTAATTCCGATGCAATTTCTGTGTTTTATCGTCAATAAGTAGGTCCAAGGGATACAGTAAACCTGAAGTGAAGCATCGGATTCTATAACTAGTGTCACAGGAATGGTTCAAAACATAGTCAGTAAGAAGTGTCGGTCTTCAAGTACTTTAGTCGGCATTGTGCCTTTTGTAATTATTTCCGATGCACGTTCTGTGTTTCATCGTCAATAAGAAGGTCCAAGGGATACAGTAAACCTGGAGTGAAGCATCGGAATCTATAACTAGTGTCACAGGAATGGTCAGCAGGAAGAGTCAATCTTCATGTCCTTATGTCGCATTCTGCCTTTTGTATTTAATTCCGATGCAATTTCTGGGTTTCATCGTCAATAAGAAGGTCCAAGGGATACAGTAAACCTGAAGTGAAGCATCGGAATCTATAACTAGTGACACAGGAATGGTTCAAAACATAGCCAGTAAGAACTGTCGGTCTTCATGTACTTAAGTCGGCATTGTGCCTTTTGTATTTAATTCCGATGCAATTTCTGCGTTTCATCGTCAATAAGAAGGTCCAAGGGATACAGTAAACCTGAAGTGAAGCATCGGAATCTATAACTAGTGTCACAGGAATTTTTCAAAGTATAGTCAGTAAGAAGTGTCGGTCTTCATGTACTTAAGTCGGCATTGTGCCTTTTGTATTTTATTCCGATGCAATTTCTGTGTTTCATCGTCAATAAGAAGGTCCAAGAGATACAATAAACCTGAAGTGAAGCATCGGAATATATAACTAGTGTCACAGGATTGGTCAGTAGGAAGAGTCAGTCTTCTTGTCCTTAAGTCTGCATTGTGCCTTTTGTGTTTAATTCCGATGTAATTTCTGTGTTTCATCGTCAATAAGAAGGTCCAAGGGATACAGTAAACCTGAAGTGAAACATCGGAATCTATACTAGTGTCACAGGAATGGTTCAAAACATATTCAGTAAGAACTGTCGGTCTTCATGTACTTAAGTCGGCATTGTGCCTTTTGTATTTAATTCCGATGCAATTTCTGCGTTTCATTGTCAATAAGAAGGTCCAAGGGATACAGTAAACCTGAAGTGAAGCATCGGAAACTATAACCAGTGTCACAGGAATCGTTCAAAATATAGTCAGTAAGAAGTGTCGGTCTTCATGTACTTAAGTCGGCATTGTGCATTTTGTATTTAATTCCGATGCAATTTCGGTGTTTCATCGTCAACAAGAAGGTCCAAGGGATACAATACACCTGAAGTGAAGCATCGGACTATATAACTAGTGTCACAGGAATGGTCAGTAGGAAGAGACAGTCTTCTTGCCCATAAGTCTGCATTGTGCCTTTTGTATTTAATTCCGATGCAATTTCTGTGTTTCATCGTCAATAAGAAAGTCCAAGGGATACAGTAATCCTGAAGTGAAGCATCGGAATCTATAACTAGTGTCACAGGAATGGGCAGTAGGAAGATTCAGTCTTTTGTCCTTAAGTCGGCATTGTGCCTTTTGTATTTAATTCCGATGCAATTTCTGGGTTTCATCGCCAATAAGAAGGTCCAAGGGATACAGTAAACCTGGAGTGAAGCATCGGAATCTATAACTAGTGTCACAGGAATGGTCAGCAGGAAGAGTCAATCTTCATGTCCTAATGTCGGCATTCTGCCTTTTGTATTTAATTCTGATGCAATTTCTGTATTTCATCGTCAATAAGAAGGTCCAACGGATACAGTAAACCTGAAGTGAAGCATCAGAATCTATAACTAGTGTCACAGCAATGGTTGAAAACTTAGTCAGTAAGAAGTGTCGGTCTTCATGTACTTAAGTCGGCATTGTGCCTTTGGTATATAATTCTGATGCAATTTCTGTGTTTCATCGTCAATAAGAAGGTCCAAGGGATACAGTAAACCTGAAGTGAAGCATCGGAATCTATAACTAGTGTCACAGGAATGGTTCAAAACATAGTCAGTAAGAACTGTCGGTCTTCATGTACTTAAGTCGGCATTGTGCCTTTTGTATTTAATTCCGATGCAATTTCTGCGTTTCATCGTCAATAAGAAGGTCCAAGGGATACAGTGAACCTGAAGTGAAGCATCGGAAACTATAACTAGTGTCACAGGAATGGTTCAAAATATAGTCAGTAAGAAGTGTCGGTCTTCATGTACTTAAGTCGGCATTGTGCCTTTTGTATTTAATTCCGATGCAATTTCTGTGTTTCATCGTCAATAAGAAGGTCCAAGGGATACAATAAACCTGAAGTGAAGCATCGGAATATATAACTAGTGTCACGGGAATGGTTAGTAGGTAGGGTCAGTCTTTTTGTCCTTAAGTCGGCATTGTGCGTTTTGTATTTAATTCCGATGCAATTTCTGTGTCTCATCGTCAATAAGAAGGTCCAAGGGATACAGTCAACCTGATGTGAAGCATCGGAATCTATAACTAGTGTCACAGGAATGGTTCAAAACATAGTCAGTAAGAAATGTCGGTCTTCATGTACTTAAGTCGGCATTGTGCCTTTTGTATTTAATTCCGATGCAATTTCTGCGTTTCATCGTCAATAAGAAGGTCCAAGGGATACAGTAAACCTGAAGTGAAGCATCGGAATCTATAACTAGTGTCACAGGAATTTTTCAAAATATAGTCAGTAAGAAGTGTCGGTCTTCATGTACTTAAGTCAGCATTTTGCCTTTTGTATTTAATTCCGATGCAATTTCTGTGTTTCATCGTCAATAAGAAGGTCCAAGAGATACAATAAACCTGAAGTGAAGCATCGGAATATATAACTAGTGTCACAGGATTGGTCAGTAGGAAGAGTCAGTCTTCTTGTCCTTAAGTCTGCATTGTGCCTTTTGTATTTAATTCCGATGTAATTTCTGTGTTTCATCGTCAATAAGAAGGTCCAAGGGATACAGTAAACCTGAAGTGAAGCATCGGAATCTATACTAGTGTCACAGGAATGGTTCAAAACATAGTCAGTAAGAACTGTCGGTCTTCATGTAGTTAAGTCGGCATTGTGCCTTTTGTATTTAATTCCGATGCAATTTCTGCGTTTCATCGTCAATAAGAAGATCCAAGGGATACAGTAAACCTGAAGAGAAGCATCGGAAACTATAACCAGTGTCACAGGAATCGTTCAAAATATAGTCAGTAAGAAGTGTCGGTCTTTATGTACTTAAGTCGGCATTGTGCATTTTGTATTTAATTCCGATGCAATTTCGGTGTTTCATCGTCAACAAGAAGGTCCAATGGATACAATAAACCTGAAGTGAAGCATCGGACAATATAACTAGTGTCACAGGAATGGTCAGTAGGAAGAGTCAGTCTTCTTGTCCATAAAACTGCATTGTGCCTTTTGTATTTAATTCCGATGCAATTTCTGTGTTTCATCGTCAATAAGAAAGTCCAAGGGATACAGTAATCCTGAAGTGAAGCATCGGAATCTATAACTAGTGTCACAGGATTGGGCAGTAGGAAGATTCAGTCTTCTGTCCTTAAGTCGGCATTGTGCCTTTTGTATTTAATTCCGATGCAATTTCTCGGTTTCATCGCCAATAAGAAGGTCCAAGGGATACAGTAAACCTGGAGTGAAGCATCGGAATCTATAACTACTGTCACAGGAATGGTCAGCAGGAAGAGTCAATCTTCATGTCCTAATGTCGGCATTCTGCCTTTTGTATTTAATTCTGATGCAATTTCTGTATTTCATCGTCAATAAGAAGGTCCAACGGATACAGTAAACCTGAAGTGAAGCATCAGAATCTATAACTAGTGTCACAGCAATGGTTGAAAACTTAGTCAGTAAGAAGTGTCGGTCTTCATGTACTTATGTCGGCATTGTGCCTTTGGTATATAATTCTGATGCAATTTCTGTGTTTCATCGTCAATAAGAAGGTCCAAGGGATACAGTAAACCTGAAGTGAAGCATCGGAATCTATAACTAGTGTCACAGGAATGGTTCAAAACATAGTCAGTAAGAACTGTCGGTCTTCATGTACTTAAGTCGGCATTGTGCCTTTTGTATTTAATTCCGATGCAATTTCTGCGTTTCATCGTCAATAAGAAGGTCCAAGGGATACAGTGAACCTGAAGTGAAGCATCGGAAACTATAACTAGTGTCACAGGAATGGTTCAAAATATAGTCAGTAAGAAGTGTCGGTCTTCATGTACTTAAGTCGGCATTGTGTCTTTTGTATTTAATTCCGATGCAATTTCTGTGTTTCATCGTCAATAAGAAGGTCCAAGGGATACAATAAACCTGAAGTGAAGCATTGGAATATATAACTAGTGTCACGGGAATGGTTAGTAGGAAGGGTCAGTCTTTTTGTCCTTAAGTCGGCATTGTGCGTTTTGTATTTAATTCCGATGCATTTTCTGTGTCTCATCGTCAATAAGAAGGTCCAAGGGATACAGTCAACCTGTTGTGAAGCATCGGAATCTATAACTAGTGTCACAGGAATTGTTCAAAACATAGTCAGTAAGAAATGTCGGTCTTCTTGTACTTAAGTCGGCATTGTGCCTTTTGTATTTAATTCCGATGTAATTTCTGTGTTTCATCGTCAATAAGAAGGTCCAAGGGATACAGTAAACCTGAAGTGAAGCATCGGAATCTATACTAGTGTCACAGGAATGGTTCAAAACATAGTCAGTAAGAACTGTCGGTCTTCATGTAGTTAAGTCGGCATTGTGCCTTTTGTATTTAATTCCGATGCTATTCCTGTGTTTCATTGTCAATAAGAAGGTCCAAAGGATACAATAAACCGGAAGTGAAGCATCGGAATATATAACTAGTGTCACAGGAATGGTCAGTAGGAAGAGTCAGTCTTCTTGTCCTTAAGACTGCATTGTGCCTTTTGTATTTACTTCCGATGCAATTTCTGTGTTTCAACGTCAATAAGAAGGTCCAAGGGATACAGTAAACCTGAAGTGAACCATCGGAATCTATAACTAGTGTCACAGGAATGGTCAGTAGGAAGAGTCAGTCTCCTTGTCCTTAAGTCGGCATTCTGCCTTTGGTATTTAATTCTGATGCAATTTCTGTGTTTCATCGTCAACAAGAAGGTCCAAGGGATACAGTATACCTGAAGTGAAGCATCGGAATCTATAACTAGTGTCACAGGAATGGTTCAAAACATAGTCAGTAAGAAGTGTCGGTCTTCATGTACTTATGTCGGCATTGTGCCTTTGGTACATAATTCCGATGCAATTTCTGTGTTTCATCGTCAATAAGAAGGTCCGAGGGATACAGTAAACCTGAAGTGAAGCATCGGAATCTATAACTAGTGTCACAGGAATGGTCAGTAGGAGGAGTCAGTCTTCCTGTCCTTAAGTCGGCATTGTGCCTTTTATATTTAATTCCTATGCAATTTATGCGTTTCATCGTAAATATGAAGGTCCAAGGGATACAGTATACCTGAAGTGAAGCATCGGAATCTATAACTAGTGTCTCAGGAATGGTTCAAAACATAGTCAGTAAGAAGTGTCGGTCTTCATGTACTTAAGTCGGCATTGTGCCTTTTGTTTTTAATTCCGATGCAATTTGTGTGTTTCATCGTCAATAAGAAGGTCCAAGGGATACAGTAAACCTGAAGTGAATCATCGGAATCTATAACTAGTGTCACAGAAAGGGTCTGTAGGAAGAGTCAGTCTTCTTGTACTTAAGTCAGCATTGTGCCTTTTGTATTTAATTCCGATGGAATTTCTGGGTTTCATCGCCAATAAGAAGGTCCAAGGGATACAGTAAACCTGGAGTGAAGCATCGGAATCTATAACTAGTGTCACAGGAATGGTCAGCAGGAAGAGTCAATCTTCATGTCCTAATGTCGGCATTCTGCCTTTTGTATTTAATTCTGATGCAATTTCTGTATTTCATCGTCAATAAGAAGGTCCAACGGATACAGTAAACCTGAAGTGAAGCATCAGAATCTATAACTAGTGTCACAGCAATGGTTGAAAACTTAGTCAGTAAGAAGTGTCGGTCTTCATGTACTTAAGTCGGCATTGTGCCTTTGGTATATAATTCTGATGCAATTTCTGTGTTTCATCGTCAATAAGAAGGTCCAAGGGATACTGTAAACCTGAAGTGAAGCATCGGAATCTATAACTAGTGTCACAGGAATGGTTCAAAACATAGTCAGTAAGAACTGTCGGTCTTCATGTACTTAAGTCGGCATTGTGCCTTTTGTATTTAATTCCGATGCAATTTCTGCGTTTCATCGTCAATAAGAAGGTCCAAGGGATACAGTGATCCTGAAGTGAAGCATCGGAAACTATAACTAGTGTCACAGGAATGGTTCAAAATATAGTCAGTAAGAAGTGTCGGTCTTCATGTACTTAAGTCGGCATTGTGTCTTTTGTATTTAATTCCGATGCAATTTCTGTGTTTCATCGTCAATAAGAAGGTCCAAGGGATACAATAAACCTGAAGTGAAGCATTGGAATATATAACTAGTGTCACGGGAATGGTTAGTAGGAAGGGTCAGTCTTTTTGTCCTTAAGTCGGCATTGTGCGTTTTGTATTTAATTCCGATGCATTTTCTGTGTCTCATCGTCAATAAGAAGGTCCAAGGGATACAGTCAACCTGTTGTGAAGCATCGGAATCTATAACTAGTGTCACAGGAATGGTTCAAAACATAGTCAGTAAGAAATGTCGGTCTTCTTGTACTTAAGTCGGCATTGTGCCTTTTGTATTTAATTCCGATGCAATTTCTGCGTTTCATCGTCAATAAGAAGGTCCAAGGGATACAGTAAACCTGAAGTGAAGCATCGGAATCTATAACTAGTGTCACAGGAATGGTTCAAAATATAGTCAGTAAGAAGTGTCGGTCTTCATGTACTTAAGTCGGCATTGTGCCTTTTGTATTTAATTCCGATGCTATTCCTGTGTTTCATTGTCAATAAAAAGGTCCAAAGGATACAATAAACCTGAAGTGAAGCATCGGAATATATAACTAGTGTCACAGGAATGGTCAGTAGGAAGAGTTAGTCTTCTTGTCCTTAAGTCTGCATTGTGCCTTTTGTATTTACTTCCGATGCAATTTCTGTGTTTCAACGTCAATAAGAAGGTCCAAGGGATACAGTAAACCTGAAGTGAACCATCGGAATCTAAAACTAGTGTCACAGGAATGGTCAGTAGGAAGAGTCAGTCTCCTTGTCCTTAAGTCGGCATTCTGCCTTTGGTATTTAATTCTGATGCAATTTCTGTGTTTCATCGTCAACAAGAAGGTCCAAGGGATACAGTATACCTGAAGTGAAGCATCGGAATCTATAACTAGTGTCACAGGAATGGTTCAAAACATAGTCAGTAAGAAGTGTCGGTCTTCATGTACTTATGTCGGCATTGTGCCTTTGGTACATAATTCCGATGCAATTTCTGTGTTTCATCGTCAATAAGAAGGTCCGAGGGATACAGTAAACCTGAAGTGAAGCATCGGAATCTATAACTAGTGTCACAGGAATGGTCAGTAGGAGGAGTCAGTCTTCCTGTCCTTAAGTCGGCATTGTGCCTTTTATATTTAATTCCTATGCAATTTATGCGTTTCATCGTAAATATGAAGGTCCAAGGGATACAGTATACCTGAAGTGAAGCATCGGAATCTATAACTAGTGTCTCAGGAATGGTTCAAAACATAGTCAGTAAGAAGTGTCGGTCTTCATGTACTTAAGTCGGCATTGTGACTTTTGTTTTTAATTCCGATGCAATTTGTGTGTTTCATCGTCAATAAGAAGGTCCAAGGGATACAGTAAACCTGAAGTGAATCATCGGAATCTATAACTAGTGTCACAGAAAGGGTCTGTAGGAAGAGTCAGTCTTCTTGTACTTAAGTCAGCATTCTGCCTTTTGTATTTAATTCCGATGGAATTTCTGGGTTTCATCGCCAATAAGAAGGTCCAAGGGATACAGTAAACCTGGAGTGAAGCATCGGAATCTATAACTAGTGTCACAGGAATGGTCAGCAGGAAGAGTCAATCTTCATGTCCTAATGTCGGCATTCTGCCTTTTGTATTTAATTCTGATGCAATTTCTGTATTTCATCGTCAATAAGAAGGTCCAACGGATACAGTAAACCTGAAGTGAAGCATCAGAATCTATAACTAGTGTCACAGCAATGGTTGAAAACTTAGTCAGTAAGAAGTGTCGGTCTTCATGTACTTAAGTCGGCATTGTGCCTTTGGTATATAATTCTGATGCAATTTCTGTGTTTCATCGTCAATAAGAAGGTCCAAGGGATACAGTAAACCTGAAGTGAAGCATCGGAATCTATAACTAGTGTCACAGGAATGGTTCAAAACATAGTCAGTAAGAACTGTCGGTCTTCATGTACTTAAGTCGGCATTGTGCCTTTTGTATTTAATTCCGATGCAATTTCTGCGTTTCATCGTCAATAAGAAGGTCCAAGGGATACAGTGAACCTGAAGTGAAGCATCGGAAACTATAACTAGTGTCACAGGAATGGTTCAAAATATAGTCAGTAAGAAGTGTCGGTCTTCATGTACTTAAGTCGGCAGTGTGCCTTTTGTATTTAATTCCGATGCAATTTCTGTGTTTCATTGTCAATAAGAAGGTCCAAGGGATACAATAAACCTGAAGTGAAGCATCGGAATATATAACTAGTGTCACAGGAATGGTCAGTAGGAAGAGTCAGTCTTCTTGTCCTTAAGTCTGCATTGTGCCTTTTGTATTTACTTCCGATGCAATTTCTGTGTTTCAACGTCAATAAGAAGGTCCAAGGGATACAGTAAACCTGAAGTGAACCATCGGAATCTATAACTAGTGTCACAGGAATGGTCAGTAGGAAGAGTCAGTCTCCTTGTCCTTAAGTCGGCATTCTGCCTTTGGTATTTAATTCTGATGCAATTTCTGTGTTTCATCGTCAACAAGAAGGTCCAAGGGATACAGTAAACCTGAAGTGAAGCATCGGAATCTATAACTAGTGTCACAGGAATGGTTCAAAACATAGTCAGTAAGAAGTGTCGCTCTTCATGTACTTATGTCGGCATTGTGCCTGTGGTACATAATTCCGATGCAATTTCTGTGTTTCATCGTCAATAAGAAGGTCCGAGGGATACAGTAAACCTGAAGTGAAGCATCGGAATCTATAACTAGTGTCACACGAATGGTCAGTAGGAAGAGTCAGTCTTCCTGTCCTAAAGTCGGCATTGTGCCTTTTATATTTAATTCCTATGCAATTTATGCGTTTCATCGTAAATATGAAGGTCTAAGGGATACAGTATACCTGAAGTGAAGCATCGGAATCTATAATTAGTGTTACAGGAATGGTTCAAAACATAGTCAGTAAGAAATGTCGGTCTTCATGTACTTAAGTCGGCATTGTGCCTTTTGTATTTAATTCCTATGCAATTTCTGTGATTCATCGTCAATAAGAAGGTCCAAGGGATACAGTAAACCTAGAGTGAAGCATCGGAATCTATAACTAGTGTCTCAGGAATGGTTCAAAACATAGTCAGTAAGAAGTGTCGGTCTTCATGTACTTAAGTCGGCATTGTGCTTTTGTTTTTAATTCCGATGCAATTTGTGTGTTTCATCGTCAATAAGAAGGTCCAAGGGATACAGTAAACCGGAAGTGAATCATCGGAATCTATAACTAGTGTCACAGAAAGGGTCTGTAGGAAGAGTCAGTCTTCTTGTACTTAAGTCAGCATTGTGCCTTTTGTATTTAATTCCGATGCAGTTTCTGTGTTTCATCGTCAATAAGAAGGTCCAAGGGATACAGTAAACCTGAAGTGAAGCATCGGAATCTATAACTAGTGTTACAGGAATGGTACAAAGCATAGTGAGTAAGAAGTGTCGGTCTTCATATACTTAAGTCGGCATTGTGCCTTTTGTATTTAATTCAGAAGCAATTTCTGTGTTTCATCGTCAATAAGAAGGTCCAAGGGATACAGTAAACCTGGAGTGAAGCATCGGAATCTATAACTGGTGTCCCAGGAATGGTTCAAAACATAGTCAGTAAGACGTGTCGGTCTTCATGTACCTAAGTCGGCATTGTGCTTTTTGTATTTAATTCCGATGCAATTTCTGTGTTTTATCGTCAATAAGAAGGTCCAAGGGATACAGTAAACCTGAAGTGATGCATCGGAATCTATAACTAGTTTCACAGGAATGGTTCAAATCATAGTCAAAAGAAGTGTCGGTCTTCATGTACTTAAGTCGGCATTGTGCCTTTTGTATTTAAATCCGATGCTATTTCGGTGTTTCATCGTCAATAAGAAGGTCCAAGGGATACAGTAAACCTGAAGTGATGCATCGGAATCTATAACTAGTTTCACAGGAATGGTCAGTAGGATGAGTCAGTCTTCTTGTCCTTAAGTCGGCATTGTGCCTATTGTATTTAATTCCGATGCAATTTCTGTGTTTCATCGTCAATACGAAGGACCAAGGGATACAGTAAAACTAAAGTTAAACATCGGAATCTATAACTAGTGTCACAGGAATGGTTCAAATCATAGTCAAAAGAAGTGTCGGTCTTCATGTACTTAAGTCGGCATTGTGCCTTTTGTATTTAATTCCGATGCAATTTCTGTGTTTCATCGTAAATAAGAAGGTCCAAGCGATACAGTAAACCTGAAGTGAAGCATCGGAATCTATAACTAGTGTTACAGGAATGGATCAAAACCTAGTCAGTAAGAAGTGTCGGTCTTCATAAACTTAAGTCGGCATTGTGCCTTTTGTATTTAATTCCGAAGCAATTTCTGTGTTTCATCGTCAATAAGAAGGTCCAAGGGATACAGTAAACCTGGAGTGAAGCATCGGAATCTATAACTGGTGTCCCAGGAATGGTTCAAAACATAGTCAGTAAGAAGTGTCGGTCTTCATGTACCTTAGTCGGCATTGTGCCTTTTGTATTTAATTCCGATGCAATTTCTGTGTTTCATCGTCAATAAGAAGGTCCAAGGGATACAGTAAACCTGAAGTGAAGCATCGGAATCTATAACTAGTGTCACAGGAATGGTTCAAAACATAGTCAGTAAGAAGTGTCGGTCTTCATGTACTTAAGTCGGCATTGTGGCTTTTGTATTTACATCCGATGCTATTTTTTGTGTTTCATCTTCAATAAGGAGGTGCAAGGGATACAGTAAACCTGAAGTGAAGCATCGGAATCTATAACTAGTGTCACATGAACGGTTCATAACATAGTCAGTAAGAAGAGTCAGTCTTTTTGTACTTAAGTCGGCATTGTGCCCTTTGTATTTAATTCCGATGCAATTTCTGTGTTTCATCGTCAATAAGAAGGTCCAAGGGATACAGTAAATTTGAAGTGAAGCATCGGAATCTATAGCTAGTGTCACAGGAATGGTTCAAAACATTGTCAGTAAGAAGAGTCAGTCTCTTGTACTTAAGTCGGCTTTGTGCCTTTTGTATTTAATTCCGATGCAATTTCTGTGTTTCATCGTCAATAAGAAGGTCCAAGGGATACAGTAAAACTGAAGTCAAACATCGCAATCTATAACTAGTGTCACAGGAATGGTACAAAACTTAGACAGTAGGAAGGGTCAGTCTTCTTGTACTTAAGTCGGCATTGCGCCTTTTGTATTTAATTCCGATGCAATTTCAGTGTTTCATCGTCAATAAGAACGTCCAAGGGATACAGTAAACCTGAAGTGAAGCATCGGAATCTTTAACTAGTGTCACAGGAATGGTTCAAAACATTGTCAGTAAGAAGAGTCAGTCTCTTGTACTTAAGTCGGCTTTGTGCCTTTTGTATTTAATTCCGATGCAATTTCTGTGTTTCATCGTCAATAAGAAGGTCCAAGGGATACAGTAATACTGAAGTCAAGCATCCCAATCTACAACTAGTGCCACAGGAATGGTTCAAAACTTAGACAGTAGGAAGAGTCAGTCTTCTTGTACTTAAGTCGGCATTGTGCCTTTTGTATTTAATTCCGATGCAATTTCTGTGTTTCATCGTCAATAAGAACGTCCAAAGGATACAGTGAACCTGAAGTGAAGCATCGGAATCTATAACTAGTGTCACAGGAATGGATCAAAACATAGTCAGTAAGAAGATAGAGTCTTCTTGTACTTAAGTCGGCATTGTGCCATTTGTATTTGATTCCGATGCAATATCTGTGTTTCATCGTCAATAAGAAGGTCCAAGGGATACAGTATACCTGCAGTGAAGCATCGGAATTTATAACTAGTGTCACAGGAATGGTCAGTAGGAAGAGTCAGTCTTCTTTTCCTTAAGTTGGCATTGTGCCTTTTGTAATTAATTCCGATGCAATTTCTGTGTTTCATCGTCAATAAGAAGGTCCAAGGGATACAGTAAACCTGAAGTGAAGCATCGGAATCTGTAACTACTGTTACAGGAATGGTTCAAAGCATATTCAGTAAGAAGTGTCGGTCTTCATAAACTTAAGTCGGCATTGTGCCTTTTGTATTTAATTCCGAACCAATTTCTGTGTTTCATCGTCAATAAGGAGGTCCAAGGGATACAGTAAACCTGGAGTGAAGCATCGGAATCTATAAATGGTGTCCCAGGAATGGTTCAAAACATAGTCAGTAAGAAGTGTCGGTCTTCATGTACCTAAGTCGGCATTGTGCCTTTTGTATTTAATTCCGATGAAATTTCTGTGTTTTATCGTCAATAAGAAGGTCCAAGGGATACAGTAAACCTGAAGTGAAGCATCGGAATCTATAACTAGTGTCACAGGAGTGGTTCAAAACATAGTCAGTAAGAAGTGTTGGTCTTCATGTACTTAGGTCGGCATTGTGCCTTTTGTATTCAAATCCGATGCTATTTCTGTGTTTCATCGTCAATAAGAAGGTCCAAGGGATACAGTATACCTGAAGTGATGCATCGGAATCTATAACTAGGTTCACAGGAATGGTCAGTAGGAAGAGTCAGTCTTCTCGTCCTTAAGTCGGCATTGTGCCTATTGTATTTAATTCCGATGCAATTTCTGTGTTTCATCGTCAATAAGAAGGTCCAAGGGATACAGTAAAACTAAAGTCAAACATCGGAATCTATAACTAGTGTCACAGGAATGGTTCAAAACATAGACAGTAAGAAGAGTCAGTCTTCTTTTACTTAAGTCGGCATTGTGTCTTTTCTATTTAATTCCGATGCAATTTCAGTGTTACATCGTCAATAAGAAGGTCAGAGGGATACAGTAAACCTGAAGTGAAGCATCGGAATCTATAACTAGTGTCACAGGAATGGTTCAAAACATAGTCAGTAAGAAGAGTCCGACTTCTTGTAATTAAGTCGGCATTGTGCCTTTTGTATTTAATTCCGATGCAATTTCCGTGTTTCATCATCAATAAGAAGGTCAGAGGGATACAGTAGACCTGAAGTGAAGCATCGGAATCTATAACTAGTGTCACATGAACGGTTCAAAACATAGTCAGTAAGAAGAGTCAGTCTTTTTGTACTTAAGTCGGCATTGTGCCTTTTGTATTTAATTCCAATGCAATTTCTGTGTTTTATCGTCAATAAGATGGTCAAAGGGATGCAGTAAACCTGAAGTGAAGCATCGGAATCTATAACTAGTGTCACAGGAATGGTTCAAAACATTGTCAGTAAGAAGAGTCAGTCTCTTGTACTTAAGTCGGCTTTGTGCCTTTTGTATTTAGTTCCGCAGCAATTTCTGTTTTTCATCGTCAATAAGAAGGTCCAAGGGATACAGTAAAACTGAAGTCAAACATCGGAATCTATAACAAGTGTCACAGGAATGGTACAAATCTTAGACAGTAGGAAGGGTCAGTCTTCTTGTACTTAAGTCGGCATTGTGCATTTTGTATTTAATTCCGATGCAATTTCTGTGTTTCATCGTCAATAAGAACGTCCAAGGGATACAGTAAACCTGAAGTGAAGCATCGGAATCTGCAACTTGTATCACAGGAATGGTTCAAAACATTGTCAGTAAGAAGAATCAGTCTCTTGTACTTAAGTCGGCTTTGTGCCTTTTGTATTTAATTCCGATGCAATTTCTGTGTTTCATCGTCAATAAGAAGGTCCAAGGGATACAGTAAAACTGAAGTCAAGCATCACAATCTATAACTAGTGTCACAGGAATGGTTCGTAACTTAGACAGTAGGAAGAGTCAGTCTTCTTGTACTTAAGTCGGCATTGTGCCTTTTGTATTTAATTCCGATGCAATTTCCGTGTTTCATCGTCAATAAGAACGTCCAAGGGATACAGTAAACCTGAAGTGAAGCATCGGAATATATAACTAGTGTCACAGGAATGGATCAAAGCATAGTCAGTAAGAAGATACAGTCTTCTTGTACTTAAGTCGGCATTGTGCCATTTGTATTTGATTCCGATGCAATATCTGTGTTTCATAGTCAATAAGAAGGTCCAAGGGATACAGTATACCTGCAGCGAAGCATCGGAATTTGTAACTAGTGTCACAGGAATGGTCAGTAGGAAGAGTCAGTCTTCTTGTCCTTAAGACGGCATTGTGCCTTTTGTATTTAATTCCGATGCAATTTCTGTGTTTCATCGTCAATAAGAAGGTCCAAGGGATAAAGTAAACCTGAAGTGAAGCATAGGAATCTATAACTAGTGTCACAGGAATGGTCAGTAGGAAGAGTCAGTCTTCTTGTCCTTAAGTCGGTCTTGTGCTTTTGTATTTAATTCCGATGCAATTTCTGTGTTTCATCGTTAATAAGAAGGTCCAAGGGATACAGTAAACCTGAAGTGAATCATCGGTATCTATAACTAGTGTCACAGAAAGGGTCTGTAGGAAGAGTCAGTCTTCTTGTCCTTAAGTCGGCATTGTGCCTTTTGTATTTAATTCCGATGCAATTTCTGTGTTTCATCGTCAATAAGAAGGTCCAAGGGATACAGTAAACCTGAAGTGAAGCATCTGAATCTGTAACTAGTGTTACAGGAATGGTTCAAAGCATAGTCAGTAAGAAGTGTCGGTCTTCATAAACTTAAGTCGGCATTGTGCCTTTTGTATTTAATTCCGAACCAATTTTTGTGTTTCATCGTCAATAAGGAGGTCCAAGGGATACAGTAAACCAGGAGTGAAGCATCGGAATCTATAACTGGTGTCCCAGGAATGGTTCAAAACATAGTCTGTAAGAAGTGTCGGTCTTCATGTACCTAAGTCGGCATTGTGCCTTTTGTATTTAATTCCGATGCAATTTCTGTGTTTTATCGTCAATAAGAAGGTCCAAGGGATACAGTAAACCTGAAGTGAAGCATCGGAATCTATAACTAGTGTCACAGGAGTGGTTCAAATCATAGTCAGTAAGAAGTGTTGGTCTTTATGTACTTAGGTCGGCATTGTGCCTTTTGTATTTAAATCCGATGCTATTTCTGTGTTTCATCGTCAATAAGAAGGTCCAAGGGATACAGTAAACCTGAAGTGATGCATCGGAATCTATAACTAGTTTCACAGGAATGGTCAGTAGGATGAGTCAGTCTTCTCGTCCTTAAGTCGGCATTGTGCCTATTGTATTTAATTCCGATGCAATTTCTGTGTTTCATCGTCAATAAGAAGGTCCAAGGGATACAGTAAATCTAAAGTCAAACATCGGAATCTATAACTAGTGTCACAGGAATGGTTCAAAACATAGACAGTAAGAAGAGTTAGTCTTCTTTTATTTAAGTCGGCATTGTGTCTTTTCTATTTAATTCCGATGCAATTTCAGTGTTACATCGTCAATAAGAAGGTCAGAGGGATACAGTAAACCTGAAGTGAAGCATCGGAATCTATAACTAGTGTCACAGGAATGGTTCAAAACATAGTCAGTAAGAAGAGTCAGACTTCTTGTAATGAAGTCGGCATTGTGCCTTTTGTATTTAATTCCGATGCAATTTCCGTGTTTCATCATCAATAAGAAGGTCAGAGGGAGACAGTAAACCTGAAGTAAAGCATCGGAATCTATAACTGGTGTCCCAGGAATGGTTCAAAACATAGTCAGAAAGAAGTGTCGGTCTTCATGTACCTAAGTCGGCATTGTGCCTTTTGTATTTAATTCCGTTGCAATTTCTGTGTTTTATCGTCAATAAGAAGGTCCAAGGGATACAGTAAACCTGAATTGAAGCATCGGAATCTATAACTAGTGTCACAGGAGTGGTTCAAAACATAGTCAGTAAGAAGTGTTGGTCCTCATGTACTTAGGTCGGCATTGTGCCTTTTGTATTTAAATCCGATGCTATTTCTGTGTTTCATCGTCAATAAGAAGGTCCATGGGATACAGTAAACCTGATGTGATGCATCGGAATCTATAACTAGTTTCACAGGAATGGTCAGTAGAAAGAGTCAGTCTTCTCATCCTTAAGTCGGCATTGTGCCTATTGTATTTAATTCCGATGCAATTTCTGTGTTTCATCGTCAATAAGAAGGTCCAAGGGATACAGTAAAACTAAAGTCAAACATCGGAATCTATAACTAGTGTCACAGGAATGGTTCAAAACATAGAGAGTAAGAAGAGTCAGTCTTCTTTTACTTAAGTCGGCATTGTGTCTTTTCTATTTAATTCCGATGCAATTTCAGTGTTACATCGTCAATAAGAAGGTCAGAGGGATACAGTAAACCTGAAGTGAAGCATCGGAATCTATAACTAGTGTCACAGGAATGGTTCAAAACATAGTCAGTAAGAAGAGTCAGACTTCTTGTAATTAAGTCGGCATTGTGCCTTTTGTATTTAATTCCGATGCAATTTCCGTGTTTCATCATCAATAAGAAGGTCAGAGGGATACAGTAAACCTGAAGTGAAGCATCGGAATCTATAACTAGTGTCACATGAACGGTTCAAAACATAGTCAGTAAGAAGAGTCAGTCTTTTTGTACTTAAGTCGGCATTGTGCCTTTTGTATTTAATTCCGATGCAATTTCTGTGTTTTATCGTCAATAAGATGGTCAGTGGGATGCAGTAAACCTGAAGTGAAGCATCGGAATCTCTAACTAGTGTCACAGGATTGGTTCAAAACATAGACAGTAAGAAGAGTCAGTCTTCTTGTACTGATGTCGGCATTGTGCCTTTTGTATTTAATTCCGATGCAATTTCTGTGTTTCATCGTCAATAAGAAGGTCCAAGGGATACAGTAAAACTGAAGTCAAACATCGGAAACTATAACCAGTGTCACAGGAATGGTTCAAAACTTAGACAGTAGGAAGAGTCAGTCTTCTTGTACTTAAGTCGGCATTGTGCCTTTCGTATTTAATTCCGATGCAATTTCTGTGTTTCATCGTCAATAAGAAGGTCCAAGGGATACAGTAAATTTGAAGTGAAGCATCGGAATCTATAACTAGTGTCACAGGAATGGTTCAAAACATTGTCAGTAAGAAGAGTCAGTCTCTTGTACTTAAGTCCGCTTTGTGCCTTTTGTATTTAGTTCCGCAGCAATTTCTGTGTTTCATCGTCAATAAGAAGGTCCAAGGGATACAGTAAAACTAAAGTCAAACATCGGAATCTATAACTAGTGTCACAGGAATGGTTCAAAACATAGACAGTAAGAAGAGTCAGTCTTCTTTTACTTAAGTCGGCATTGTGTCTTTTCTATTTCATTCCGATGCGATTTCAGTGTTTCATCGTCAATAAGAAGGTCCAAGGGATACAGTAAAACTGAAGTCAAACATCGGAATCTATATCAAGTGTCACAGGAATGGTACAAATCTTAGACAGTAGGAAGGGTCAGTCTTCTTGTACTTAAGTCGGCATTGTGCATTTTGTATTTAATTCCGATGCAATTTCTGTGTTTCATCGTCAATAAGAACGTCCAAGGGATACAGTAAACCTGAAGAGAAGCATCGGAATCTGCAACTTGTATCACAGGAATGGTTCAAAACATTGTCAGTAAGAAGAGTCAGTCTCTTGTACTTAAGTCGGCTTTGTGCCTTTTGTATTTAATTCCGATGCAATTTCTGTGTCTCATCGTCAATAAAAAGGTCCAAGGGATACAGTAAAACTGAAGTCAAGCATCACAATCTATAACTAGTGTCACAGGAATGGTTCAAAACTTAGACAGTAGGAAGAGTCAGTCTTCTTGTACTTAAGTCGGCATTGTGCCTTTTGTATTTAATTCCGATGCAATTTCCGTGTTTCATCGTCAATAAGAACGTCCAAGGGATACAGTAAACCTGAAGTGAAGCATCGGAATCTATAACTAGTGTCACAGGAATGGATCAAAACATAGTCAGTAAGAAGATACAGTCTTCTTGTACTTAAGTCGGCATTGTGCCATTTGTATTTGATTCCGATGCAATATATGTGTTTCATCGACAATAAGAAGGTCCAAGGGATACAGTATACCTGCAGTGAAGCATCGGAATTTATAACTAGTGTCACGGGAATGGTCAGTAGGAAGAGTCAGTCTTCTTGTCCTTAAGTCGGCATTGTGCCTTTTGTATTTAATTCCGATGCAATTTCTGTGTTTCATCGTCAATAAGAAGGTCCAAGGGATACAGTAAACCTGAAGTGAATCATCGGAATCTATAACTAGTGTCACAGAAAGGGTCTGTAGGAAGAGTCAGTCCTCTTGTCCTTAAGTCGGCATTGTGCCTTTTGTATTTAATTCCGATGCAATTTCTGTGTTTCATCGTCCATAAGAAGGTCCAAGGGATACAGTAAACCTGAAGTGAAGCATCGGAATCTGTAACTAGTGTTACAGGAATGGTTCAAAGCATAGACAGTAAGAAGTGTCGGTCTTCATAAACTTAAGTCGGCATTGTGCCTTTTGTATTTAATTCCGAAGCAATTTCTGTGTTTCATCGTCAATAAGAAGGTCCAAGGGATACAGTAAAACTAAAGTCAAACATCGGAATCTATAACTTAGTGTCACAGGAATGGTTCAAAACATAGACAGTAAGAATAGTCAGTCTTCTTTTACTTAAGTCGGCATTGTGCCTTTTCTATTTAATTCTGATGCAATTTCAGTGTTACATCGTCAATAAGAAGGTCAGAGGGATACAGTAAACCTGAAGTGAAGCATCGGAATCTATAACTAGTGTCACAGGAATGGTTCAAAACATAGTCAGTAAGAAGAGTCAGACTTCTTGTAATTAGGTCGGCATTGTGCCTTTTGAATTTAATTCCGATGCAATTTCCGTGTTTCATCATCAATAAGGAGGTCAGAGGGATACAGTAAACCTGAAGTGAAACATCGGAATCTATAACTAGTGTCACATGAACGGTTCAAAACATAGTCAGTAAGAAGTGTCAGTCTTTTTGTACTTAAGTCGGCATTGTGCCTTTTGTATTTAATTCCGATGCAATTTCTGTGTTTTATCGTCAACAAGATGGTCAAAGGGATGCAGTAAACCTGAAGTGAAGCATCGGAATCTCTTACTAGTGTCACAGGATTGGTTCAAAACATAGACAGTAAGAAGAGTCAGTCTTCTTGTACTTAAGTCGGCATTGTGCCTTTTTTATTTAATTCCGATGCAATTTCTGTGTTTCATCGTCAATAAGAAGGTCCAAGGGATACAGTAAAACTGAAGTCAAACATCGGAATCTATAACCAGTGTCACAGGAATGGTTCAAAACTTAGACAGTAGGAAGAGTCAGTCTTCTTGTACTTAAGTCGGCATTGTGCCTTTTGTATTTAATTCCGATGCAATTTCTGTGTTTCATCGTCAATAAGAACGTCCAAGAGATACAGTAAACCTGAAGTGAAGCATCGGAATCTGTAACTAGTGTCACAGGAATGGATCAAAACATAGTCAGTAAGAAGAGTCAGTCTCTTCTACTTAAGTCGGCATTGTGCCTTTTGTATTTAATTCATATGCAATTTCTGTGTTTCATCGTCAATAAGAAGGTCCAAGGGATATAGTAAAACTGAAGTCAAGCATCGGAATCTACAACTAGTGTCACAGGATTGGTTCAAAACATAGACAGTAAGAAGATACAGTCTTCTTGTACTTAAGTCGGCATTGTGCCTTTTGTATTTGATTCCGATGCAATTTCTGTGTTTCATCGTCAATAAGAAGGTCCAAGGGATACAGTGAACCTGAAGTGAAGCATCGGAATCTATAACTAGTGTTACAGGAATGGTTCAAAGCATAGTCAGTAAGAAGTGTCGGTCTTCATGTACTTAAGTCGGCATTGTGCCTTTTGTATTTAATTCGGATGCAATTTCTGTGTTTCATCGTCAATAAGAAGTTCCAAGGGATACAGGAAACCTGTAGTGAAGCATCGGAATCTATAACTAGTGTCACAGGAATGGTTCAGAACATAGTCAGTAAGAAGTGTCGGTCATCATGTCCTTAAGTCGGCATTGTGCCTTTTGTATTTAATTCCGATGCATTTTCACTGTTACATCGTCAATAAGAACGTCCAAGGGATACAGGAAAGTTGAAGTGAAGCATCGGAATCTATAACTCGTGTCACAGGAATGGTTCAAAACATAGTCAGTAAGAAGTGTCGGTCTTCATGTACTTAAGTAAGCATTGAGTCTTTTGTATCTAATTCCGATGCAATTTCTGTGTTTCATCGTCAATAAGAAGGTCCGAGAGATACAGTAAACCTGAAGTGAAGCATCGGAATCTATAACTAGTGTCACAGGAATGGTCAGTAGGAAGAGTCAGTCTTCTTGTCCTTAAGGCGGCATTGTGCCTTTTGTAGTTAATTCCGATGCAATTTCTGTGTTTCATCGTCGATAAGAAGGTCCAAGGGATACAGTAAACCTGAAGTGAAGCATCGAAATCTATAACTAGTGTTACAGGAATGGTTCAAAACATAGTCAGTAAGAAGTGTCGGTCTTCATGTACTTCAGTCGGCATTGTGCCTTTTGAATTTACTTCCAATGCAATTTCTGTGTTTCATCGTCAATAAGAAGGCCCAAGGGATACAGTAAACCTAGAGTGAAGCATCGGAATCTATAACTAGTGTCTCAGGAATGGTTCAAAACATAGTCAGTAAGAAGTGTCGGTCTTCATGTACTTATGTCGGCATTGTGGGCTTTGTTTTTACATCCGACGCAATTTCTGTGTTTCATCGTCAATAATAAGGTCCAAGGGATACAGTAAACCTGAAGTGACGCATCGGAATCTATAACTAGTGTCACAGGAATGGTTCAATACATTGTCAGTAAGAAGTGTCGGTCTTCATGTACTTAAGTCGGCATTGTGCCCTTTGTATTTAATTCCAATGCAATTTCTGTGTTTCATCGTCAATAAGAAGGTCCAAGAGATACAGTAAACCTGAAGTGAAACATCGGAAACAATAACTAGTGTCACAAGAATGGTCAGTAAAAAGAGTCTGTCTTCTTGTCCATAAGTCGGCATTGTGCATTTTTTATTTAAACCGATGCAATTTCTGTGTTTCATCGTCAATAAGAAGGTCCAAGGGATACAGTAAACCTGAAGTGAAGAATCGGAATCTATAACTAGTGTCACAGGAATGGTCAGTAGGAAGAGTCAGACTTCTTGTCCTTAAGTCGGCATTGTGCCTTTTGTATTTAATTCCAATGCAATTTCTGTGTTTCATCGTCAATAAGAAGGTCCAAGGGATACAGTAAACCTGAAGTGAAGCATCTTAATCTATAACTAGTGTCACAGGAATGGTCAGTAGGAAGAGTCAGTCTTCTTGTCCTTAAGTCGGCATTGTGCCTTTTGTATTTAATTCCGATGCAATTTCTGTGTTTCATCGTCAATAAGACGGTCCAAGGGATACCGTAAACCTGAACTGAAGCATCGGAATCTGTAACTAGTGTCACAGGAATGGTTCAGAACATAGTCAGTAAGAAGTGTCGGTTTTCAAGTACTTAAGTCGGCATTGTGCATTTTGTATTTAATTCCGATGCAATTTCTGTGTTTCATCGTCAATAAGAAGGTCCAAGGGATACAGTAAACCTTGAGTGAAGCATAGGAATCTATAACTAGTTGAACAGGAATGGTCAGTAGGAAGAATCAGTCTGCTCGTCCTTCAGTCGGCATTGTGCCTTTTGTATTTAATTCCGATGCAATTTCTGTGTTTCATCGTCAATAAGAAGGTCCAAGGGATACAGTAAACCTTGAGTGAAGCATCGGAATCTATAACTAGTTGCACAGGAATGGTCAGTAGGAAGAATCAGTCTGCTCGTCCTTCAGTCGGCATTGTGCCTTTTGTATTTAATTCCGATGCAATTTCTGTGTTTCATCGTCAATAAGAAGGTCCAAGGGATACAGTAAACCTGAAGTGAAGCATCGGAATCTATAACTAGTGTCACAGGAATGGTTCAAAACATAGTTAGTAAGCAGTGTCGGTCTTCTTGTACTTAAGTCGGCATTGTATCTTTTGTATTTAATTCCGATGCAATTTCTGTGTTTCATCGTCAATAAGAAGGTCCAAGGGATACAGTAAACCTGAAGTGAAACATCGGAATCTTTAACTAGTGTCACAGGATTGGTCAGTAGGAAGAGTCAGTCTTCTTGTCCTTAAGTCGGCATTGTGCCTTTTGTATTTAATTCCGATGCAACTTCTGTGTTTCATCGTCAATAAGAAGGTACAAGGGATACAGTAAACCTGAAGTGAAGCATCGGAATCTATAACTAGTGTCACAGGAATGGTTCAAATCATAGTCAATAAGAAGTGTCGGTCTTCATGTACGTAAGTCGGCATTGTGCCTTTTGTATTTAATTCCGATGCAATTTCTGTGTTTCATCGTCAATAAGAAGGTCCAAGGGATACAGTAAACCTGAAGTGAAGCATCGGAATCTATAACTAGTGTCACAGGAATGGTTCAAAACATAGTTAGTAAGAAGTGTCGGTCTTCTTGTACTTAATTCGGCATTGTATCTTTTGTATTTAATTCCGATGCAATGTCTGTGTTTCATCGTCAATAAGAAGGTCCAAGGGATACAGTAAACCTGAAGTGAAGCATCGGAATCTATAACTAGTGTCACAGGAATGGTCAGTAGGAAGAGTCAGTCTTCTTGTCCTTAAGTCGGCATTGTGCCTTTTGTATTTAATTACGATGCAATTTCTGTGTTTCATCGTCAATAAGAGGGTCCAAGGGATACCGTAAACCTGAGCTGAAGCATCGGAATCAATAACTAGTGTCACAGGAATGGTTCAAAACATAGTCAGTAAGAAGTGTCGGCCTTCATGTACATAAGTCGGCATTGTGCCTTTTGTATTTAATTCCGATACAATTTCTGTGTTTCATCGTCAATAAGAAGGTTTAAGGGATACAGTAAACCTTGAGTGAAGCATCGGAATCTATAACTAGTGTCACAGGAATGGTCAGTAGGAAGAATCAGTCTGCTTGTCCTTAAGTCGGCATTGTGCCTTTTGTATTTCATTCCGATGCAATTTCTGTGTTTCATCGTCAATAAGATGGTCCAAGGGATACAGTAAACCTGAAGTGAAGCATCGTAATCTATAACTAGTGTCACAGGAATGGTCAGTAGAGAGAGTCAGTCTTCTTGTCCTTTAAGTCGGCATTGTGCCTTTCGTATTTAATTCCGATGCAATTTCTGTGTTTCATCGTCAATAAGAAGGTGCAAGGGATACAGTTAACCTAAAGTGAAGCATGGTGACCTATTACTAGTTCACATTAATGGTTCAAAGCATAGTCAGTAAGAAGTGTCGGTCTTCATGTACTTAAGTCGGCATTGTGCCTTTTGTATTTAATTCCGATGCAATTTCTGTGTTTCATCGTCAATAAGAAGGTCCAAGGGATACAGTAAACCTGAAGTGAAGCATCGGAATCTTTAACTAGTGTCACAGGATTGGTCAGTAGGAAGAGTCAGTCTTCTTGTCCTTAAGTCGGCATTGTGCCTTTTGTATTTAATTCCGATGCAATTTCTGTGTTTCATCGTCAATAAGAAGGTCCAAGGGATACAGAAAAACTGGAGTGAAGCATCGGAATCTATAACTAGTGTCACAGGAATGGTCAGCAGGAAGAGTCAATCTTCACGTCCTTATGTCGGCATTCTGCCTTTCGTATTTAATTCCGATGCAATTTCTGTGTCTCATCGTCAATAAGAAGGTCCAAGGGATACAGTAAACCTGAAGTGAAGCATCGGAATCTATAACTAATGTCACAGGAATGGTTCAAAGCATAGTTAGTAAGATGTGTCGGTCTTCATGTACTTAAGTCGGCATTGTGGCTTTTGTATTTGATTCCGATGCAATTTCTGTGTTTCATCGTCAATAAGAAGGTCCAAGGGATACAGTAAACCTCAAGTGAAACATCGGAAACAATAACTAGTGTCACAAGAATGGTCAGTAAAAAGAGTTTGTCTTCTTGTCCTTAAGTCGGCATTGTGCCTTTTGTATTTAAATCCGATGCAATTTCTGTGTTTCATCGTCAATAAGAAGGTCCAAGGGATAGAGTAAACCTGAAGTGATGAATCGGAATCTATAACTAGTGTCACAGGAATGGTCAGTAGGAAGAGTCAGACTTCTTGTCCTTAAGTCGGCATTGTGCCTTTTGTATTTATTTTCAATGCAATTTCTGTGTTTCATCGTCAATACGAAGGTCCAAGGGATACAGTAAACCTGAAGTGAAGCATCGGAATCTATCACTAGTGTCACAGGAATGGTTCAAAACATAGTCAGTAAGAAGTGTCGGCATTCATGTACTTAAGTCGGCATTGTGCCTTTTGTATTTAATTCCGATGCAATTTCTGTGTTTCATCGTCAATAAGAAGGTCTAAGGGATACAGTAAACCTGAAGTGAAGCATCGGAATCTATAACGAATGTCACAGGAATGGTCAGTAATAAGAGTCAGTCTTCTTGTCCCTAAGTCGGTATTGTGCCTTTTGTATTTAATTCCGATGAAATTTCTGTGTTTCATCGTCAATAAGAAGGTGCAAGGGATACAGTAACCCTGAAGTGAAGCATCGGGATCTATTACTAGTGTCACAGGAATGGTTCAAAACATAGTCAGTAAGAAGTGTCGGTCTTCATGTACTTAAGTCGGCATTGAGCCTTTTGTATTTATTTCCGATGCAATTTCTGTGTTTCATCGTCAATAAGAAGGTCAGAGGGATACAGTAAACCTGAAGTGAAGCATCGGAATCTATAACTAGTGTCACAGGAATGGTTCAAAACATAGTCAGTAAGAAGAGTCAGACTTCTTGTAATTAGGTCGGCATTGTGCCTTTTGAATTTAATTCCGATGCAATTTCCGTGTTTCATCATCAATAAGGAGGTCAGAGGGATACAGTAAACCTGAAGTGAAACATCGGAATCTATAACTAGTGTCACATGAACGGTTCAAAACATAGTCAGTAAGAAGTGTCAGTCTTTTTGTACTTAAGTCGGCATTGTGCCTTTTGTATTTAATTCCGATGCAATTTCTGTGTTTTATCGTCAACAAGATGGTCAAAGGGATGCAGTAAACCTGAAGTGAAGCATCGGAATCTCTTACTAGTGTCACAGGATTGGTTCAAAACATAGACAGTAAGAAGAGTCAGTCTTCTTGTACTTAAGTCGGCATTGTGCCTTTTTTATTTAATTCCGATGCAATTTCTGTGTTTCATCGTCAATAAGAAGGTCCAAGGGATACAGTAAAACTGAAGTCAAACATCGGAATCTATAACCAGTGTCACAGGAATGGTTCAAAACTTAGACAGTAGGAAGAGTCAGTCTTCTTGTACTTAAGTCGGCATTGTGCCTTTTGTATTTAATTCCGATGCAATTTCTGTGTTTCATCGTCAATAAGAACGTCCAAGAGATACAGTAAACCTGAAGTGAAGCATCGGAATCTGTAACTAGTGTCACAGGAATGGATCAAAACATAGTCAGTAAGAAGAGTCAGTCTCTTCTACTTAAGTCGGCATTGTGCCTTTTGTATTTAATTCATATGCAATTTCTGTGTTTCATCGTCAATAAGAAGGTCCAAGGGATATAGTAAAACTGAAGTCAAGCATCGGAATCTACAACTAGTGTCACAGGATTGGTTCAAAACATAGACAGTAAGAAGATACAGTCTTCTTGTACTTAAGTCGGCATTGTGCCTTTTGTATTTGATTCCGATGCAATTTCTGTGTTTCATCGTCAATAAGAAGGTCCAAGGGATACAGTGAACCTGAAGTGAAGCATCGGAATCTATAACTAGTGTTACAGGAATGGTTCAAAGCATAGTCAGTAAGAAGTGTCGGTCTTCATGTACTTAAGTCGGCATTGTGCCTTTTGTATTTAATTCGGATGCAATTTCTGTGTTTCATCGTCAATAAGAAGTTCCAAGGGATACAGGAAACCTGTAGTGAAGCATCGGAATCTATAACTAGTGTCACAGGAATGGTTCAGAACATAGTCAGTAAGAAGTGTCGGTCATCATGTCCTTAAGTCGGCATTGTGCCTTTTGTATTTAATTCCGATGCATTTTCACTGTTACATCGTCAATAAGAACGTCCAAGGGATACAGGAAAGTTGAAGTGAAGCATCGGAATCTATAACTCGTGTCACAGGAATGGTTCAAAACATAGTCAGTAAGAAGTGTCGGTCTTCATGTACTTAAGTAAGCATTGAGTCTTTTGTATCTAATTCCGATGCAATTTCTGTGTTTCATCGTCAATAAGAAGGTCCGAGAGATACAGTAAACCTGAAGTGAAGCATCGGAATCTATAACTAGTGTCACAGGAATGGTCAGTAGGAAGAGTCAGTCTTCTTGTCCTTAAGGCGGCATTGTGCCTTTTGTAGTTAATTCCGATGCAATTTCTGTGTTTCATCGTCGATAAGAAGGTCCAAGGGATACAGTAAACCTGAAGTGAAGCATCGAAATCTATAACTAGTGTTACAGGAATGGTTCAAAACATAGTCAGTAAGAAGTGTCGGTCTTCATGTACTTCAGTCGGCATTGTGCCTTTTGAATTTACTTCCAATGCAATTTCTGTGTTTCATCGTCAATAAGAAGGCCCAAGGGATACAGTAAACCTAGAGTGAAGCATCGGAATCTATAACTAGTGTCTCAGGAATGGTTCAAAACATAGTCAGTAAGAAGTGTCGGTCTTCATGTACTTATGTCGGCATTGTGGGCTTTGTTTTTACATCCGACGCAATTTCTGTGTTTCATCGTCAATAATAAGGTCCAAGGGATACAGTAAACCTGAAGTGACGCATCGGAATCTATAACTAGTGTCACAGGAATGGTTCAATACATTGTCAGTAAGAAGTGTCGGTCTTCATGTACTTAAGTCGGCATTGTGCCCTTTGTATTTAATTCCAATGCAATTTCTGTGTTTCATCGTCAATAAGAAGGTCCAAGAGATACAGTAAACCTGAAGTGAAACATCGGAAACAATAACTAGTGTCACAAGAATGGTCAGTAAAAAGAGTCTGTCTTCTTGTCCATAAGTCGGCATTGTGCATTTTTTATTTAAACCGATGCAATTTCTGTGTTTCATCGTCAATAAGAAGGTCCAAGGGATACAGTAAACCTGAAGTGAAGAATCGGAATCTATAACTAGTGTCACAGGAATGGTCAGTAGGAAGAGTCAGACTTCTTGTCCTTAAGTCGGCATTGTGCCTTTTGTATTTAATTCCAATGCAATTTCTGTGTTTCATCGTCAATAAGAAGGTCCAAGGGATACAGTAAACCTGAAGTGAAGCATCTTAATCTATAACTAGTGTCACAGGAATGGTCAGTAGGAAGAGTCAGTCTTCTTGTCCTTAAGTCGGCATTGTGCCTTTTGTATTTAATTCCGATGCAATTTCTGTGTTTCATCGTCAATAAGACGGTCCAAGGGATACCGTAAACCTGAACTGAAGCATCGGAATCTGTAACTAGTGTCACAGGAATGGTTCAGAACATAGTCAGTAAGAAGTGTCGGTTTTCAAGTACTTAAGTCGGCATTGTGCATTTTGTATTTAATTCCGATGCAATTTCTGTGTTTCATCGTCAATAAGAAGGTCCAAGGGATACAGTAAACCTTGAGTGAAGCATAGGAATCTATAACTAGTTGAACAGGAATGGTCAGTAGGAAGAATCAGTCTGCTCGTCCTTCAGTCGGCATTGTGCCTTTTGTATTTAATTCCGATGCAATTTCTGTGTTTCATCGTCAATAAGAAGGTCCAAGGGATACAGTAAACCTTGAGTGAAGCATCGGAATCTATAACTAGTTGCACAGGAATGGTCAGTAGGAAGAATCAGTCTGCTCGTCCTTCAGTCGGCATTGTGCCTTTTGTATTTAATTCCGATGCAATTTCTGTGTTTCATCGTCAATAAGAAGGTCCAAGGGATACAGTAAACCTGAAGTGAAGCATCGGAATCTATAACTAGTGTCACAGGAATGGTTCAAAACATAGTTAGTAAGCAGTGTCGGTCTTCTTGTACTTAAGTCGGCATTGTATCTTTTGTATTTAATTCCGATGCAATTTCTGTGTTTCATCGTCAATAAGAAGGTCCAAGGGATACAGTAAACCTGAAGTGAAACATCGGAATCTTTAACTAGTGTCACAGGATTGGTCAGTAGGAAGAGTCAGTCTTCTTGTCCTTAAGTCGGCATTGTGCCTTTTGTATTTAATTCCGATGCAACTTCTGTGTTTCATCGTCAATAAGAAGGTACAAGGGATACAGTAAACCTGAAGTGAAGCATCGGAATCTATAACTAGTGTCACAGGAATGGTTCAAATCATAGTCAATAAGAAGTGTCGGTCTTCATGTACGTAAGTCGGCATTGTGCCTTTTGTATTTAATTCCGATGCAATTTCTGTGTTTCATCGTCAATAAGAAGGTCCAAGGGATACAGTAAACCTGAAGTGAAGCATCGGAATCTATAACTAGTGTCACAGGAATGGTTCAAAACATAGTTAGTAAGAAGTGTCGGTCTTCTTGTACTTAATTCGGCATTGTATCTTTTGTATTTAATTCCGATGCAATGTCTGTGTTTCATCGTCAATAAGAAGGTCCAAGGGATACAGTAAACCTGAAGTGAAGCATCGGAATCTATAACTAGTGTCACAGGAATGGTCAGTAGGAAGAGTCAGTCTTCTTGTCCTTAAGTCGGCATTGTGCCTTTTGTATTTAATTACGATGCAATTTCTGTGTTTCATCGTCAATAAGAGGGTCCAAGGGATACCGTAAACCTGAGCTGAAGCATCGGAATCAATAACTAGTGTCACAGGAATGGTTCAAAACATAGTCAGTAAGAAGTGTCGGCCTTCATGTACATAAGTCGGCATTGTGCCTTTTGTATTTAATTCCGATACAATTTCTGTGTTTCATCGTCAATAAGAAGGTTTAAGGGATACAGTAAACCTTGAGTGAAGCATCGGAATCTATAACTAGTGTCACAGGAATGGTCAGTAGGAAGAATCAGTCTGCTTGTCCTTAAGTCGGCATTGTGCCTTTTGTATTTCATTCCGATGCAATTTCTGTGTTTCATCGTCAATAAGATGGTCCAAGGGATACAGTAAACCTGAAGTGAAGCATCGTAATCTATAACTAGTGTCACAGGAATGGTCAGTAGAGAGAGTCAGTCTTCTTGTCCTTTAAGTCGGCATTGTGCCTTTCGTATTTAATTCCGATGCAATTTCTGTGTTTCATCGTCAATAAGAAGGTGCAAGGGATACAGTTAACCTAAAGTGAAGCATGGTGACCTATTACTAGTTCACATTAATGGTTCAAAGCATAGTCAGTAAGAAGTGTCGGTCTTCATGTACTTAAGTCGGCATTGTGCCTTTTGTATTTAATTCCGATGCAATTTCTGTGTTTCATCGTCAATAAGAAGGTCCAAGGGATACAGTAAACCTGAAGTGAAGCATCGGAATCTTTAACTAGTGTCACAGGATTGGTCAGTAGGAAGAGTCAGTCTTCTTGTCCTTAAGTCGGCATTGTGCCTTTTGTATTTAATTCCGATGCAATTTCTGTGTTTCATCGTCAATAAGAAGGTCCAAGGGATACAGAAAAACTGGAGTGAAGCATCGGAATCTATAACTAGTGTCACAGGAATGGTCAGCAGGAAGAGTCAATCTTCACGTCCTTATGTCGGCATTCTGCCTTTCGTATTTAATTCCGATGCAATTTCTGTGTCTCATCGTCAATAAGAAGGTCCAAGGGATACAGTAAACCTGAAGTGAAGCATCGGAATCTATAACTAATGTCACAGGAATGGTTCAAAGCATAGTTAGTAAGATGTGTCGGTCTTCATGTACTTAAGTCGGCATTGTGGCTTTTGTATTTGATTCCGATGCAATTTCTGTGTTTCATCGTCAATAAGAAGGTCCAAGGGATACAGTAAACCTCAAGTGAAACATCGGAAACAATAACTAGTGTCACAAGAATGGTCAGTAAAAAGAGTTTGTCTTCTTGTCCTTAAGTCGGCATTGTGCCTTTTGTATTTAAATCCGATGCAATTTCTGTGTTTCATCGTCAATAAGAAGGTCCAAGGGATAGAGTAAACCTGAAGTGATGAATCGGAATCTATAACTAGTGTCACAGGAATGGTCAGTAGGAAGAGTCAGACTTCTTGTCCTTAAGTCGGCATTGTGCCTTTTGTATTTATTTTCAATGCAATTTCTGTGTTTCATCGTCAATACGAAGGTCCAAGGGATACAGTAAACCTGAAGTGAAGCATCGGAATCTATCACTAGTGTCACAGGAATGGTTCAAAACATAGTCAGTAAGAAGTGTCGGCATTCATGTACTTAAGTCGGCATTGTGCCTTTTGTATTTAATTCCGATGCAATTTCTGTGTTTCATCGTCAATAAGAAGGTCTAAGGGATACAGTAAACCTGAAGTGAAGCATCGGAATCTATAACGAATGTCACAGGAATGGTCAGTAATAAGAGTCAGTCTTCTTGTCCCTAAGTCGGTATTGTGCCTTTTGTATTTAATTCCGATGAAATTTCTGTGTTTCATCGTCAATAAGAAGGTGCAAGGGATACAGTAACCCTGAAGTGAAGCATCGGGATCTATTACTAGTGTCACAGGAATGGTTCAAAACATAGTCAGTAAGAAGTGTCGGTCTTCATGTACTTAAGTCGGCATTGAGCCTTTTGTATTTATTTCCGATGCAATTTCTGTGTTTCATCGTCAATAAGAAGGTCCAAGGGATACAGTAAACCTGAAGTGAAGCATCGGAATCTTTAACTAGTGTCACAGGATTGGTCAGTAGGAAAAGTCAGTCTTCTTGTCCTTAAGTCGGCATTGTGCCTTTTGTATTTAATTCCGATGCAACTTCTGTGTTTCATCGTCAATAAGAAGGTACAAGGGATACAGTAAACCTGAAGTGATGCATCGGAATCTATAACTAGTGTCACAGGAATGGTTCAAATCATAGTCAGTAGGAAGTGTCGGTTCCTCATGTACATAAGTCGGCATTGTGCCTTTTGTATTTAATTCCGATGCAATTTCTGTGTTTCATCGTCAATTAGAAGGTCCAAGGGATACAGTAAACCTTGAGTGAAGCATCGGAATCTATAACTAGTTGCACAGGAATGGTCAGTAGGAAGAATCAGTCTGCTCGTCCTTCAGTCGGCATTGTGCCTTTTGTATTTAATTCCGATGTAATTTCTGTGTTTCATCGTCAATATGATGGTCCAAGAGATACAGTAAACCTGAAGTGAAGCATCGGAATCTATAACTAGTGTCACAGGAATGTTCAGTAGGAAGAGTCAGTCTTCTTGTCCTTAAGTCAGCATTGTGCCTTTTGTATTTAATTCCGATGCAATTTCTGTCGTTCATCGTCAATAAGAGGGTGCAAGGGATACAGTAAACCTGAAGTGAAGCATGGGGACCTAATACTAGTGTCACAGGAATGGTTCAAAACATAGTCAGTAAGAAGTGTCGGTCTTCATGTACTTAAGTCGGCATTGTGCCTTTTGTATTTAATTCCGAAGCAATTTCTGTGTTTCATCGTCAAAAGAAGTCCAAGGGATACAGTAAACCTGAAGTGAAACATCGGAATCTTTTACTAGTGTCACAGGATTGGTCAGTAGGAAGAGTCGGTCTTCTTGTCCTTAAGTCGGCATTGTGCCTTTTGTATTTAATTCCGATGCAACTTCTGTGTTTCATCGTCAATAAGAAGGTACAAGGGATACAGTAAACCTGAAGTGAAGCATCGGAATCTATAACTAGTGTCACAGGAATGGTTCAAATCATAGTCAATAAGAAGTGTCGGTCTTCATGTACGTAAGTCGGCATTGTGCCTTTTGTATTTAATTCCGATGCAATTTCTGTGTTTCATCGTCAATAAGAAGGTCCAAGGGATACAGTAAACCTGAAGTGAAGCATCGGAATCTATAACTAGTGTCACAGGAATGGTTCAAAACATAGTTAGTAAGAAGTGTCGGTCTTCTTGTACTTAAGTCGGCATTGTATCTTTTGTATTTAATTCCGATGCAATTTCTGTGTTTCATCGTCAATAAGAAGGTCCAAGGGATACAGTAAACCTGAAGTGAAGCATCGGAATCAATAACTAGTGTCACAGGAATGGTCAGTAGGAAGAGTCAGTCTTCTTGTCCTTAAGTCGGCATTGTGCCTTTTGTATTTAATTACGATGCAATTTCTGTGTTTCATCGTCAATAAGAGGGTCCAAGGGATACCGTAAACCTGAGCTGAAGCATCGGAATCAATAACTAGTGTCACAGGAATTGTTCAAAACATAGTCAGTAAGAAGTGTCGGCCTTCATGTACATAAGTCGGCATTGTGCCTTTTGTATTTAATTCCGATGCAATTTCTGTGTTTCATCGTCAATAAGAAGGTTTAAGGGATACAGTAAACCTTGAGTGATGCATCGGAATCTATAACTAGTGTCACAGGAATGGTCAGTAGGAAGAATCAGTCTGCTTGTCCTTAAGTCGGCATTGTGCCTTTTGTATTTAATTCCGATGCAATTTCTGTGTTTCATCGTCAATAAGAAGGTCCAAGGGATACAGTAAACCTGAAGTGAAGCATCGTAATCTATAACTAGTGTCACAGGAATGGTCAGTAGAGAGAGTCAGTCTTCTTGTCCTTTAAGTCGGCATTGTGCCTTTTGTATTTAATTCCGATGCAATTTCTGTGTTTCATCGTCAATAAGAAGGTGCAAGGGATACAGTAAACCTGAAGTGAAGCATCGGAATCTATAACTAATGTCACAGGAATGGTTCAAAGCATAGTCAGTAAGATGTGTCGGTCTTCATGTACTTAAGTCGGCATTGTGGCTTTTGTATTTAATTCCGATGCAATTTCTGTGTTTCATCGTCAATAAGAAGGTCCAAGGGATACAGTAAACCTCAAGTGAAACATCGGAAACAATAACTAGTGTCACAAGAATGGTCAGTAAAAAGAGTTTGTCTTCTTGTCCTTAAGTCGGCATTGTGCCTTTTGTATTTAAATCCGATGCAATTTCTGTGTTTCATCGTCAATAAGAAGGTCCAAGGGATAGAGTAAACCTGAAGTGAAGAATCGGAATCTATAACTAGTGTCACAGGAATGGTCAGTAGGAAGAGTCAGACTTCTTGTCCTTAAGTCGGCATTGTGCCTTTTGTATTTAATTTCAATGCAATTTCTGTGTTTCATCGTCAATAAGAAGGTCCAAGGGATACAGTAAACCTGAAGTGAAGCATCGGAATCTATCACTAGTGTCACAGGAATGGTTCAAAACATAGTCAGTAAGAAGTGCCGGCATTCATGTACTTAAGTCGGCATTGTGCCTTTTGTATTTAATTCCGATGCAATTTCTGTGTTTCATCGTCAATAAGAAGGTCTAAGGGATACAGTAAACCTGAAGTGAAGCATCGGAATCTATAACTAATGTCACAGGAATGGTCAGTAATAAGAGTCAGTCTTCTTGTCCCTAAGTCGGTATTGTGCCTTTTGTATTTAATTCCGATGAAATTTCTGTGTTTCATCGTCAATAAGAAGGTGCAAGGGATACAGTAACCCTGAAGTGAAGCATCGGGATCTATTACTAGTGTCACAGGAATGGTTCAAAACATAGTCAGTAAGAAGTGTCGGTCTTCATGTACTTAAGTCGGCATTGAGCCTTTTGTATTTATTTCCGATGCAATTTCTGTGTTTCATCGTCAATAAGAAGGTCCAAGGGATACAGTAAACCTGAAGTGAAGCATCGGAATCTTTAACTAGTGTCACAGGATTGGTCAGTAGGAAGAGTCAGTCTTCTTGTCCTTAAGTCGGCATTGTGCCCTTTGTATTTAATTCCGATGCCACTTCTGTGTTTCATCGTCAATAAGAAGGTACAAGGGATACAGTAAACCTGAAGTGATGCATTGGAATCTATAACTAGTGTCACAGGAATGGTTCAAATCATAGTCAGTAGGAAGTGTCGGTTCCTCATGTACTTAAGTCGGCATTGTGCCTTTTGTATTTAATTCCGATGCAATTTCTGTGTTTCATCGTCAATAAGAAGGTCCAAGGGATACAGTAAACCTGATGTGAAGCATCGGAATCTATAACTAGTGTCACTGGAATGGTCAGTAGGAAGAGTCAGTCTTCTTGTCCTTAAGTCGGCATTGTGCCATTTGTATTTACTTCCGATGCAATTTCTGGGTTTCATCGTCAATAAGGAGGTCCAAGGGATACAGTAAACCTGGAGTGAAGCAATGGAATCTGTAACTAGTGTCACAGAAATGGTCAGCAGGAAGAGTCAATCTTCATGTCCTTATGTCGGCATTTTGCCTTTTGTATTTAATTCTGATGCAATTTCTGTGTTTCATCGTCAATAAGAAGGTCCAAGGGATACAGTAAACCTGAAGTGATGCATCGGAATCTATAACTAGTGTCACAGGAATGGTCAGTAAGAAGAGTCAGTCTTCTTGTCCTTAAGTCGGCGCTGTGCATTTTATATTTAATTCCGATGCAATTTCTGTGTTTTATCGTCAATAAGTAGGTCCAAGGGATACAGTAAACCTGAAGTGAAGCATCGGATTCTATAACTAGTGTCACAGGTATGGTTCAAAACATATTAAGTAAGAAGTGTCGGTCTACAAGTACTTTAGTCGGCATTCTGCCTTTTGTAATTATTTCCGATGCAAGTTCTGTGTTTCATCGTCAATAAGAATGTCCAAGGGATACAGTAAACCTGGAGTGAAGCATCGGAATAGATAACTTGTGTCACAGGAATGGTCAGTAGGAAGAGTCAGTCTTCTTGACCTTAAGTCGGCAATGAGCCGTTGTATTTAATTCCGATGCAATTTCTGTGTTTCATCGTCAATAAGAAGGTCCAAGAGATACAATAAACCTGAAGTGAAGCATCGGAATATATAACTAGTGTCACAGGATTGGTCAGTAGGAAGAGTCAGTCTTCTTGTCCATAAGTCTGCATTGTGCCTTTTGTATTTAATTCCGATGCAATTTCTGTGTTTCATCGTCAATAAGAAAGTCCAAGGGATACAGCAAACCTGGAGTGAAGCAACGGAATCTATAACTAGTGTCACAGGAATGGTCAGCAGGAAGAGTCAATCTTCATGTCGTAATAACGGCATTCTGCCTTTTGTATTTAATTCTGATGCAATTTCTGTATTTCATCGTCAATAAGAAGGTCCAACGGATACAGTAAACCTGAAGTGAAGCATCAGAATCTATAACTAGTGTCACAGCAATGGTTGAAAACTTAGTCAGTAAAAAGTGTCGGTCTTCATGTACTTAAGTCGGCATTGTGCCTTTGGTATATAATTCTGATGCAATTTCTGTGTATCATCGTCAATAAGAAGGTCCAAGGGATACAGTAAACCTGAAGTGAAGCATCGGAATCTATAACTAGTGTCACAGGAATGGTTCAAAACATAGTCAGTAAGAACTGTCGGTCTTCATGTCTTAAGTCGGCATTGTGCCTTTTGTATTTAATTCCGATGCAATTTCTGCGTTTCATCGTCAATAAGAAGGTCCAAGGGATACAGTGAACCTGAAGTGAAGCATCGGAAACTATAACTAGTGTCACAGGAATGGTTCAAAATATAGTCAGTAAGAAGTGTCGGTCTTCATGTACTTAAGTCGGCATTGTGCCTTTTGTATTTAATTCCGATGCAATTTCTGTGTTTCATCGTCAATAAGAAGGTTCAAGGGATACAATAAACCTGAAGTGAAGCATCGGAATATATAACTAGTGACACGGGAATGGTTAGTAGGAAGAGTCAGTCTTTTTGTCCTTAAGTCGGCATTGTGCGTTTTGTATTTAATTCCGACGCAATTTCTGTGTCTCATCGTCAATAAGAAGGTCCAAGGGATACAGTAAACCTGAAGTGAAGCATCGGAATCTATAACTAGTGTCACAGGAATGGTTCAAAACATAGTCAGTAAGAAATGTCGGTCTTCATGTACTTAAGTCGGCATTGTGCCTTTTGTATTTAATTCCGATGCAATTTCTACGTTTCATCGTCAATAAGAAGGTCCAAGGGATACAGTAAACCTGAAGTGAGGCATCGGAATCTATAACTAGTGTCACAGGAATGGTTCAAAATATAGTCAGTAAGAAGTGTCGGTCTTCATGTACTTAAGTCGGCATTGTGCCTTTTGTATTTAATTCCGATGCTATTCCTGTGTTTCATTGTCAATACGAAGGTCCAAGGGATACAATAAACCTGAAGTGAAGCATCTGAATATATAACTAGTGTCACAGGAATGGTCAGTAGGAAGAGTCAGTCTTCTTGTCCTTAAGTCTGCATTGTGCCTTTTGTATTTACTTCCGATGCAATTTCTGTGTTTCAACGTCAATACGATGGTCCAAGGGATACAGTAAACCTGAAGTGAACCATCGGAATCTATAACTAGTGTCACAGGAATGGTCAGTAGGAAGAGTCAGTCGCCTTGTCCTTAAGTCGGCATTCTGCCTTTGGTATTTAATTCAGATGCAATTTCTGTGTTTCATCGTCAACAAGAAGGTCCAAGGGTTACTGTAAACCTGAAGTGAAGCATCGGAATCTATAACTAGTGTCACAGGAATGGTTCAGAACATAGTCAGTAAGAAGTGTCGGTCTTCATGTACTTAAGTCGGCATTGTGCCTTTGGTACATAATTCCGACGCAATTTCTGTGTTTCATCGTCAGTAAGAAGGTCCAAGGGATACAGTAAACCTGAAGTGAAGCATCGGATTCTATAACTAGTGTCACAGGAATGGTTCAAAACATAGTCAGTAAGAACTGTCGGTCTTCATGTACTTAAGTCGGTATTGTGCCTTTTGTATTTCATTCCGATGCAATTTCTGCGTTTCATCGTCAATAAGAAGGTCCAAGGGATACAGTAAACCTGAAGTGAAGCATCGGATTCTATAACTAGTGTCACAGGAATGGTTCAAAGCATAGTCAGTAAGAACTGTCGGTCTTCATGTACTTAAGTCGGCATTGTGCCTTTTGTATTTAATTCCGATGCAATTTCTGCGTTTCATCGTCAATAAGAAGGTCCAAGGGATACAGTGAACCTGAAGTGAAGCTTCGGAAACTATAACTAGTGTCACAGGAATGGTTCAAAATATAGTCAGTAAGAAGTGTCGGTCTTCATGTACTTAAGTCGGCATTGTGCCTTTTGTATTTAATTCCGATGCAATTTCTGTGTTTCATCGTCAATAAAAAGGTCCAAGGGATACAATAAACCTGAAGTGAAGCATCGGAATATATAACTAGTGTCACAGGAATGGTCAGTAGGAAGAGTGAGTCTTCTTGTCCTTAAGTCGGCATTGTGCCTTTTGTATTTAATTCCGATGCAATTTCTGCGTTTCATCGTCAATAAGAAGGTCCAAGGGATACAGTGAACCTGAAGTGAAGCTTCGGAAACTATAACTAGTGTCACAGGAATGGTTCAAAATATAGTCAGTAAGAAGTGTCGGTCTTCATGTACTTAAGTCGGCATTGTGCCTTTTGTATTTAATTCCGATGCAATTTCGGTGTTTCATCGTCAATAAAAAGGTCCAAGGGATACAATAAACCTGAAGTGAAGCAGCGGAATATATAACTAGTGTCACAGGAATGGTCAGTAGGAAGAGTGAGTCTTCTTGTCCATAAGTCGTCATTGTGCCTTTTGTATTTAATTCCGATGCAATTTCTTTGTTTCATCGTCAATAAGAAGGGCCATGGGATATAGTAAACCTGAAGTGAAGCATCGGAATCTATAACTAGTGTCACAGGAATGGTTCAAAACATAGTCAGTAAGAACTGTCGGTATTCATGTACTTAAGTCGGTATTGTGCCTTTTGTATTTAATTCCGATGCAATTTCTGCGTTTCATCGTCAATAAGAAGGTCCAAGGGATACAGTAAACCTGAAGTGAAGCATCGGAAACTATAACTAGTGTCACAGGAATGGTTCAAAATATAGTCAGTAAGAAGTGTCGGTCTTCATGTACTTAAGTCGGCATTGTGCATTTTGTATTTAATTCCGATGCAATTTCGGTGTTTCATCGTCAACAAGAAGGTCCAAGGGATACAATAAACCTGAAGTGAAGCATCGGACTATATAACTAGTGTCACAGGAATGGTCAGTAGGAAGAGTCAGTCATCTTGTCCATAAGTCTGCATTGTGCCTTTTGTATTTAATTCCGATGCAATTTCTGTGTTTCATCGTCAATAAGAAAGTCCAAGGGATACAGTAATCCTGAAGTGAAGCATCGGAATCTATAACTAGTGTCACAGGAATGGGCAGTAGGAAGAGTCAGTATTCTTGTCCTTAAGTCGGCATTGTGCCTTTTGTATTTAATTCCGATGCAATTTCTGGGTTTCATCGTCAATAAGAAGGTCCAAGGGATACAGAAAACCTGGAGTGAAGCATCGGAATCTATAACTAGTGTCACAGGAATGGTCAGCAGGAAGAGTCAATCTTCATGTCGTAATGTCAGCATTCAGCCTTTTGTATTTAATTCTGATGCAATTTCTGTATTTCATCGTCAATAAGAAGGTCCAACGGATACAGTAAACCTGAAGTGAACCATCAGAATCTATAACTAGTGTCACAGCAATGGTTGAAAGCTTAGTCAGTAAAAAGTGTCGGTCTTCATGTACTTAAGTCGGCATTGTGCCTTTGGTATATAATTCTGATGCAATTTCTGTGTATCATCGTCACTAAGAAGGTCCAAGGGATACAGTAAACCTGAAGTGAAGCATCGGAATCTATAACTAGTGTCACAGGAATGGTTCAAAACATAGTCAGTAAGAACTGTCGGTCTTCATGTACTTAAGTCGGCATTGTGCCTTTTGTATTTAATTCCGATGCAATTTCTGCGTTTCATCGTCAATAAGAAGGTCCAAGGGATACAGTGAACCTGAAGTGAAGCATCGGAAACTATAACTAGTGTCACAGGATTGGTTCAAAATATAGTCAGTAAGAAGTGTCGGTCTTCATGTACTTAAGTCGGCATTGTGCCTTTTGTATTTAATTCCGATGCAATTTCTGTGTTTCATCGTCAATAAGAAGGTCCAAGGGATACAATAAACCTGAAGTGAAGCATCTGAATATATAACTAGTGTCACGGGAATGGTTAGTAGGAAGAGTCAGTCTTTTTGTCCTTAAGTCGGCATTGTGCGTTTTGTATTTAATTCCGACGCAATTTCTGTGTCTCATCGTCAATAAGAAGGTCCAAGGGATACAGTAAACCTGAAGTGAAGCATCGGAATCTATAACTAGTGTCACAGGAATGGTTCAAAACATAGTCAGTAAGAAATGTCGGTCTTCATGTACTTAAGTCGGCATTGAGCCTTTTGTATTTAATTCCGATGCAATTTCTGCGTTTCATCGTCAATAAGAAGGTCCAAGGGATACAGTAAACCTGAAGTGAGGCATCGGAATCTATAACTAGTGTCACAGGAATGGTTCAAAATATAGTCAGTAAGAAGTGTCGGTCTTCATGTACTTAAGTCGGCATTGTGCCTTTTGTATTTAATTCCGATGCTATTCCTGTGTTTCATTGTCAATAAGAAGGTCCAAGGGATACAATAAACCTGAAGTGAAGCATCTGAATATATAACTAGTGTCACAGGAATGGTCAGTAGGAGGAGTCAGTCTTCTTGTCCTTAAGTCTGCATTGTGCCTTTTGTATTTACTTCCGATGCAATTTCTGCGTTTCATCGTCAATAAGAAGGTCCAAGGGATACAGTGAACCTGAAGTGAAGCTTCGGAAACTATAACTAGTGTCACAGGAATGGACAGTAGGAAGAGTGAGTCTTCTTGTCCTTAAGTCGTCATTGTGCCTTTTGTATTTAATTCCGATGCAATTTCTTTGTTTCATCGTCAATAAGAAGGGCCATGGGATATAGTAAACCTGAAGTGAAGCATCGGAATCTATAACTAGTGTCACAGGAATGGTTCAAAACATAGTCAGTAAGAAGTGTCGGTCTTCATGTACTTAAGTCGGCATTGTGCCATTTGTATTTAATTCCGATGCAATTTCTGTGTTTCATCGTCAATAAGAAGGTCCAAGGGATACAGTAAACCTGAAGTGATGCATCGGAATCTATAACTAGTGTCACAGGAATGGTCAGTAAGAAGAGTCAATCTTCTTGTCCTTAAGTCGGCGCTGTGCATTTTATATTTAATTCCGATGCAATTTCTGTGTTTTATCGTCAATAAGTAGGTCCAAGGGATACAGTAAACCTGAAGTGAAGCATCGGATTCTATAACTAGTGTCACAGGAATGGTTCAAAACAAAGTCAGTAAGAAGTGTCGGTCTTCAAGTACTTTAGTCGGGGTTGTGCCTTTTGTAATTATTTCCGATGCAAGTTCTGTGTTTCATCGTCAATAAGAAGGTCCAAGGGATACAGTAAACCTGGAGTGAAGCATCGGAAAGATAACTTGTGTCACAGGAATGGTCATTAGGAAGAGTCAGTCTTCTTGTCCATAAGTCGGCTTTGTGCATTTTGTATTTAATTCCGATGCAATTTCTTTGTTTCATCGTCAATAAGAAGGGCCATGGGATATAGTAAACCTGAAGTGAAGCATCGGAATCTATAACTAGTGTCACAGGAATGGTTCAAAACATAGTCAGTAAGAACTGTCGGTATTCATGTACTTAAGTCGGTATTGTGCCTTTTGTATTTAATTCCGATGCAATTTCTGCGTTTCATCGTCAATAAGAAGGTCCAAGGGATACAGTAAACCTGAAGTGAAGCATCGGAAACTATAACTAGTGTCACAGGAATGGTTCAAAATATAGTCAGTAAGAAGTGTCGGTCTTCATGTACTTAAGTCGGCATTGTGCATTTTGTATTTAATTCCGATGCAATTTCGGTGTTTCATCGTCAACAAGAAGGTCCAAGGGATACAATAAACCTGAAGTGAAGCATCGGACTATATAACTAGTGTCACAGGAATGGTCAGTAGGAAGAGTCAGTCTTCTTGTCCATAAGTCTGCATTGTGCCTTTTGTATTTAATTCCGATGCAATTTCTGTGTTTCATCGTCAATAAGAAAGTCCAAGGGATACAGTAATCCTGAAGTGAAGCATCGGAATCTATAACTAGTGTCACAGGAATGGGCAGTAGGAAGAGTCAGTATTCTTGTCCTTAAGTCGGCATTGTGCCTTTTGTATTTAATTCCGATGCAATTTCTGGGTTTCATCGTCAATAAGAAGGTCCAAGGGATACAGAAAACCTGGAGTGAAGCATCGGAATCTATAACTAGTGTCACAGGAATGGTCAGCAGGAAGAGTCAATCTTCATGTCGTAATGTCAGCATTCAGCCTTTTGTATTTAATTCTGATGCAATTTCTGTATTTCATCGTCAATAAGAAGGTCCAACGGATACAGTAAACCTGAAGTGAACCATCAGAATCTATAACTAGTGTCACAGCAATGGTTGAAAGCTTAGTCAGTAAAAAGTGTCGGTCTTCATGTACTTAAGTCGGCATTGTGCCTTTGGTATATAATTCTGATGCAATTTCTGTGTATCATCGTCACTAAGAAGGTCCAAGGGATACAGTAAACCTGAAGTGAAGCATCGGAATCTATAACTAGTGTCACAGGAATGGTTCAAAACATAGTCAGTAAGAACTGTCGGTCTTCATGTACTTAAGTCGGCATTGTGCCTTTTGTATTTAATTCCGATGCAATTTCTGCGTTTCATCGTCAATAAGAAGGTCCAAGGGATACAGTGAACCTGAAGTGAAGCATCGGAAACTATAACTAGTGTCACAGGATTGGTTCAAAATATAGTCAGTAAGAAGTGTCGGTCTTCATGTACTTAAGTCGGCATTGTGCCTTTTGTATTTAATTCCGATGCAATTTCTGTGTTTCATCGTCAATAAGAAGGTCCAAGGGATACAATAAACCTGAAGTGAAGCATCTGAATATATAACTAGTGTCACGGGAATGGTTAGTAGGAAGAGTCAGTCTTTTTGTCCTTAAGTCGGCATTGTGCGTTTTGTATTTAATTCCGACGCAATTTCTGTGTCTCATCGTCAATAAGAAGGTCCAAGGGATACAGTAAACCTGAAGTGAAGCATCGGAATCTATAACTAGTGTCACAGGAATGGTTCAAAACATAGTCAGTAAGAAATGTCGGTCTTCATGTACTTAAGTCGGCATTGAGCCTTTTGTATTTAATTCCGATGCAATTTCTGCGTTTCATCGTCAATAAGAAGGTCCAAGGGATACAGTAAACCTGAAGTGAGGCATCGGAATCTATAACTAGTGTCACAGGAATGGTTCAAAATATAGTCAGTAAGAAGTGTCGGTCTTCATGTACTTAAGTCGGCATTGTGCCTTTTGTATTTAATTCCGATGCTATTCCTGTGTTTCATTGTCAATAAGAAGGTCCAAGGGATACAATAAACCTGAAGTGAAGCATCTGAATATATAACTAGTGTCACAGGAATGGTCAGTAGGAGGAGTCAGTCTTCTTGTCCTTAAGTCTGCATTGTGCCTTTTGTATTTACTTCCGATGCAATTTCTGCGTTTCATCGTCAATAAGAAGGTCCAAGGGATACAGTGAACCTGAAGTGAAGCTTCGGAAACTATAACTAGTGTCACAGGAATGGTTCAAAATATAGTCAGTAAGAAGTGTCGGTCTTCATGTACTTAAGTCGGCATTGTGCCTTTTGTATTTAATTCCGATGCAATTTCTCTGTTTCATCGTCAATAAAAAGGTCCAAGTGATACAATAAACCTGAAGTGAAGCATCGGAATATATAACTAGTGTCACAGGAATGGTCAGTAGGAAGAGTGAGTCTTCTTGTCCTTAAGTCGTCATTGTGCCTTTTGTACTTAATTCCGATGCAATTTCTTTGTTTCATCGTCAATAAGAAGGGCCATGGGATATAGTAAACCTGAAGTGAAGCATCGGAATCTATAACTAGTGTCACAGGAATGGTTCAAAACATAGTCAGTAAGAAGTGTCGGTCTTCATGTACTTAAGTCGGCATTGTGCCATTTGTATTTAATTCCGATGCAATTTCTGTGTTTCATCGTCAATAAGAAGGTCCAAGGGATACAGTAAACCTGAAGTGATGCATCGGAATCTATAACTAGTGTCACAGGAATGGTCAGTAAGAAGAGTCAATCTTCTTGTCCTTAAGTCGGCGCTGTGCATTTTATATTTAATTCCGATGCAATTTCTGTGTTTTATCGTCAATAAGTAGGTCCAAGGGATACAGTAAACCTGAAGTGAAGCATCGGATTCTATAACTAGTGTCACAGGAATGGTTCAAAACAAAGTCAGTAAGAAGTGTCGGTCTTCAAGTACTTTAGTCGGCGTTGTGCCTTTTGTAATTATTTCCGATGCAAGTTCTGTGTTTCATCGTCAATAAGAAGGTCCAAGGGATACAGTAAACCTGGAGTGAAGCATCGGAATAGATAACTTGTGTCACAGGAATGGTCATTAGGAAGAGTCAGTCTTCTTGTCCATAAGTCGGCTTTGTGCATTTTGTATTTAATTCCGATGCAATTTCTGTGTTTCATCGTCAATAGGAAGGTCCAAGGGATACAGTAAACCTGAAGTGAAGCATCGGAATCTATAACTAGTGTCACACGAATGGGCAGTAGGAAGAGTCAGTCTTCTTGTCCTTAAGTCGGCATTGTGCCTTTTGTATTTAATTCCGATGCAATTTCTGGGTTTCATCGTCAATAAGAAGGTCCAAGGGATACAGTATACCTTGAGTGAAGCATCGGAATCTATAACTAGTGTCACAGGAATGGTCAGCAGGAAGAGTCAATCTTCATGTCCTTATGTCGGCATTCTGCCTTTTGTATTTAATTCTGATGCAATTTCTGTATTTCATCGTCAATAAGAAGGTCCAACGGATACAGTAAACCTGAAGTGAAGCATAGGAATCTATAACTAGTGTCACAGGAATGGTTCAAATCTTAGTCAGTAAGAAGTGTGGGTCTTCATGTAATTAAGTTGGCATTGTGCCTTTTGTATTTAATTCCGATGCAATTTCTGTGTTTCATCGTCAATAAGAAGGTCCAAGGGATACAATAAACCTGAAGTGAAGCATCGGAATATATAACTAGTGTCACATGAATGGTCAGTAGGAAGGGTCAGTCTTCTTGTCCTTAAGTCGGCATTGTGCCATTTGTATTTAATTCCGATGCAATTTCTGTGTCTCATCGTCAATAAGAAGGTCCAAGGGATACAGTAAACCTGAAGTTAAGCATCGGAATCTATAACTAGTGACACAGGAATGGTTCAAAGCATAGCCAGTAAGAACTATCGGTCTTCATGTACTTAAGTCGGCATTCTGTCTTTTGTATTTAATTCCGATGCAATTTCTGCGTTTCATCGTCAATAAGAAGGTCGAAGGGATACAGTAAACCTGAAGTGAAGCATCGGAAACTATAACTAGTGTCACAGGAATGGTACAAAATATAGTCAGTAAGAAGTGTCGGTCTTCATGTACTTAAGTCGGCTTTGTGCATTTTGTATTTAATTCCGATGCAATTTCGGTGTTTCATCGTCAATAAGAAGGTCCAAGGGAAACAATAAACCTGAAGTGAAGCATCGGACTATATAACTAGTGTCACAGGAATGGTCAGTAGGAAGAGTCAGTCTTCTTGTCCTTAAGTCGGCATTGTGCCATTTCAATTTAATTCCGATGCAATTTCTGGGTTTCATCGTCAATAAGAAGGTCCAAGGGATACAGTAAACCTGGAGTGAAGCATCGGAATCTATAACTAGTGTCACAGGAATGGTCAGCAGGAAGAGTCAATCTTCATAAACTTAAGTCGGCATTGTGCCTTTTGTATTTAATTCCGATGCAATTTCTGTGTTTCATCGTCAATAAGAAGGTCCAAGAGATACAATAAACCTGAAGTGAAGCATCGGAATATATAACTAGTGCCACAGGAATGGTCAGTAGGAAGGGTCAGTCTTCTTGTCCTTAAGTCTGCATTGTGCCTTTTGTATTTAATTCCGATGCAATTTCTGTGTTTCATCGTCAATAAGAAGGTCCAAGGGATACAGTAAGCCTGAAGTGAAGCATCGGAATCTATAACTAGTGTCACAGGAACTGTTCAAAACATAGTCAGTAAGAACTGTCGGTCTTCATGTACTTAAGTCGGCATTGTGCCTTTTGTATTTAATTCCGATGCAATTTCTGCGTTTCATCGTCAATATGAAGGTCCAAGGGATACAGTAAACCTGAAGTGTAGCATCGGAATCTATAACTAGTGTCACAGGAATGGTTCAAAATATAGTCAGTAAGAAGTGTCTGTCTTCATGTACTTAAGTCGGCATTATGTCTTTTGTATTTAATTCCGATGCAATTTCTGTGTTTCATCGTCAAGAAGAAGGTCCAAGGGATACAATAAACCTGAAGTGAAGCATCGGAATATATAACTAGTGTCACAGGAATGGTCAGTAGGAAGAGTCAGTCTTCTTGTCCTTAAGTCTGCATTGTGCCTTTTGTATTTACTTCCGATGCAATTTCTGTGTTTCATCGTCAATAAGAAGGTCCAAGGGATACAGTAATTCTGAAGTGAAGCATCGGAATCTATAACTAGTGTCACAGGAATGGTCAGTAGGAAGAGTCAGTCTTCTTGTCCTTAAGTCGGCATTGTGCCTTCTGTATTTAATTCCGATGCAATTTCTGGGTTTCATCGTCAATAAGAAGGTCCAAGGGATACAGTAAACCTGGAGTGAAGCATCGGAATCTATAACTAGTGTCACAGGAATGGACAGCAGGAAGAGTCAATCTTCATCTCCTTATGTCGGCATTCTGCCTTTTGTATTTAATTCTGATGCAATTTCTGTGTTTCATCGTCAACAAGAAGGTCCAAGGGATACAGTAAACCTAAAGTGAAGCATCGGAATCTATAACTAGTGTCACAGGAATGGTTCAAAACATAGTCAGTAAGAAGTGTCAGTCTTCATGTACTTAAGTCGGCATTGTGCCTTTGGTATATAATTCCGATGCAATTTCTGTGTTTCATCGTCAGTAAGAAGGTCCAAGGGATACAGTAAACCTGAAGTGAAGCATCGGATTCTATAACTAGTGTCACAGAAATGGTTCAAAACATAGTCAGTAAGAACTGTCGGTCTTCATGTACTTAAGTCGGCATTGTGCCTTTTGTATTTAATTCCGATGCAATTTCTGCGTTTCATCGTCAATAAGAAGGTCCAAGGGATACAGTGAACCTGAAGTGAAGCTTCGGAAACTATAACTAGTGTCACAGGAATGGTTCAAAATATAGTCAGTAAGAAGTGTCGGTCTTCATGTACTTAAGTCGGCATTGTGCCTTTTAAATTTCATTCCGATGCAATTTCCGTGTTTCATCGTCAATAAAAAGGTCCAAGGGATACAATAAACCTGAAATGAAGCATCGGAATATATAACTAGTGTTACAGGAATGGTCAGTAGGAAGAGTCAGTCTTCTTGTCCTTAAGTCGGCATTGTGCCTTTTGTATTTAATTCCGATGCAATTTCTGTGTCTCATCGTCAATAAGAAGGGCCATGGGATATAGTAAACCTGAAGTGAAGCATCGGAATCTATAACTAGTGTCACAGGAATGGTCCAAAACATAGTCAGTAGGAAGTGTCGGTCTTCATTTACTGAAGTCGGCATTGTGCCTTTTGTATTTAATTCCGATGCAATTTCTGTGTTTCATCGTCAATACGAAGGTCCAAGCGATACAGTAAACCTGACGTGAAGCATCGGAATCTATAACTAGTGTCACAGGAATGGTCAGTAGGAAGAGTCAGTCTTCTTGTCCTTAAGTCGACGCTGTGCATTTTATATTTAATTCCGATGCAATTTCTGTGTTTTATCGTCAATAAGAAGGTCCAAGGGATACAGTAAACCTGAAGTGAAGCATCGGAATCTATAACTAGTGTCACAGGAATGGTTCAAAACATAGTCAGTAAGAAGTGTCAGTCTTCAAGTACTTTAGTCGGCATTGTGCCTTTTGTATTTATTTCCGATGCAAGTTCTGTGTTTCATCGTCAATAACAAGGTCCAAGGGATACAGTAAACCTGGAGTGAAGCATCGGAATAGATAACTTGTGTCACAGGAATGGTCAGTAGGAAGAGTCAGTCTTCTTGACCTTAAGTCGGCAATGAGCCTTTTGTATTTAATTTCGATGCAATTTCTGTATTTCATCGTCAATAAGAAGGTCCAAGGGATACAGTAAACCTGAAGTGAAGCATCGGAATCTATAACTAGTGTCACAGGAGTGGTTCAAAACATAGTCAGTAAGAACTGTCGGTCTTCATGTACATAAGTCGGCATTGTGCCTTTTGTATTTAATTCCGATGCAATTTCTGCGTTTCATCGTCAATAAGAAGGTCGAAGAGATACAGTAAACCTGAAGTGAAGCATCGGAAACTATAACTAGTGTCACAGGAATGGTACAAAATATAGTCAGTAAGAAGTGTCGGTCTTCATGTTCTTAAGTCGGCTTTGTGCATTTTGTATTTAATTCCGATGCAATTTCGGTGTTTCATCGTCAATAAGTAGGTCCAAGGGATACAATAAACCTGAAGTGAAGCATCGGACTATATAACTAGTGTCACAGGAATGGTCAGTAGGAAGAGTCAGTCTTATTGTCCTTAAGTCGGCATTGTGCCATTTCAATTTAATTCCGATGCAATTTCTGGGTTTCATCGTCAATAAGAAGGTCCAAGGGATCCAGTAAACCTGGAGTGAAGCATCGGAATCTATAACTAGTGTCACAGGAATGGTCAGCAGGAAGAGTCAATCTTCATGTACTTAAGTCGGCATTGTGCCTTTTGTATTTAATTCCGATGCAATTTCTGTGTTTCATCGTCAATAAGAAGGTCCAAGAGATACAATAAACCTGAAGTGAAGCATCGGAATATATAACTAGTGCCACTGGAATGGTCAGTAGGAAGAGGCAGTCTTCTTGTCCTTAAGTCTGCATTGTGCCTTTTGTATTTAATTCCGATGCAATTTCTGTGTTTCATCGTCAATAAGAAGGTCCAAGGGATACACTAAACCTGAAGTGAAGCATCGGAATCTATAACTGGTGTCACAGGAATTGTTCAAAACATAGTCAGTAAGAACTGTCGGTCTTCATGTACTTAAGTCGGCATTGTGCCTTTTGTATTTAATTCCGATGCAATTTCTGCGTTTCATCGTCAATAAGAAGGTCCAAGGGATACAATAGACCTGAAGTGATGCATCGGAATCTATAACTAGTGTCACAGGAATGGTCAGTAAGAAGAGTAAGTCTTCTTGTCCATAAGTCGGCATTGTGCCATTTCAATTTAATTCCGATGCAATTTCTGGGTTTCATCGTCAATAAGAAGGTCCAAGGGATACAGTAAACCTGGAGTAAAGCATCGGAATCTATAACTAGTGTCACAGGAATGGTCAGTAGGAAAAGTCAGTCTTTTTGTCCTTAAGTCTGCATTGTGCCTTTTGTATTTCATTCCGATGCAATTTCTGTGTTTCATCGTCAAGAAGAAGGTCCAAGGGATACAGTAAACCTGAAGTGAAGCATCGGATTCTATAACTAGTGTCACAGGAATGCTTCAAAACAAAGTCAGTAAGAAGTGTCGGTCTTCAAGTACTTTAGTCGGCATTGTGCCTTTTGTAATTATTTCCGATGCAAGTTCTGTGTTTCATCGTCAATAAGAAGGTCCAAGGGATACAGTAAACCTGGAGTGAAGCATCGGAATAGTTAACTTGTGTCACAGGAATGGTCAGTAGGGAGAGTCAGTCTTCTTGACCTTAAGTCGGCAATGAGCCTTTGTATTTAATTCCGATGCAATTTCTGGGTTTCATCGTCAATAAGAAGGTCAAGGGATACAGTTAACCTGGAGTGAAGCATCGGAATCTATAACTAGTGTCACAGGAATGGTCAGCAGCAAGAGTCAATCTTCATGTCCTTATGTCGCATTCTGCCTTTTGTATTTAATTCTGATGCAATTTCTGTGTTTCATCGTCAATAAAAAGGTCCAAGGGATACAGTAAACCTGAAGTGAAGCATCGGAAACTATAACTAGTGTCACAGGAATGGTTCAAAACATAGTCAGTAAGAAGTGTCAGTCTTCATGTACTTAAGTCGGCATTGTGCCTTTGGTATATAATTCCGATGCAATTTCTTTGTTTCATCGTCAGTAAGAAGGTCCAAGGGATACAGTAAACCTGAAGTGAAGCATCGGAAGCTATAACTAGTGTCACAGGAATGGTTCAAAACATAGTCAGTGAGAACAGTCAATCTTCATGTACTTTAGTCGGCATTGTGACTTTTGTATTTAATTCCGATGCAATTTCTGCGTTTCATCGTCAATAAGAAGGTCCAAGGGATACAGTGAACCTGAAGTGAAGCTTCGGAAACTATAACTAGTGTCACAGGAATGGTTCAAAATATAGTCAGTAAGAAGTGTCGGACTTCATGTACTTAAGTCGGCGTTGTGCCTTTTGTATTAAATTCCGATGCAATTTCTGTGTTTCATCGTCAATACCAAGGTCCAAGGGATACAATGAACCTGAAGTGAAGCATCGGAATATATAACTAGTGTCACAGGAATGGTCAGTAGGAAGAGTCAGTCTTCTTGTCCTTAAGTCGGCATTGTGCCTTTTGTGTTTAATTCCGATGTAATTTCTGTGTTTCATCGTCAATAAGAAGGTCCAAAGGATACAGTAAACCTGAAGTGAAGCATCGGAATCTATAACTAGTGTCACAGGAATGGTTCAAAACATAGTCAGTAAGAAGTGTCGGTCTTCATGTACTTAAGTCGGCATTGTGCCTTTTGTATTTAATTCCGATGCAAATTCTTTGTTTCATCGTCAATAAGAAGGTCCAAGGGATACAGTAAACCTGAAGTGAAGCATCGGAATCTATAACTAGTGCCACAGGAATGGTCAGTAGGAAGAGTCAGTCTTCTTGTCCTTAAGTCGCCGCTGTGCATTTTATATTTAATTCCGATGCAATTTCTGTGTTTTATCGTCAATAAGACGGTCCAAGGGATACAGTAAACCTGAAGTGAAGCATCGAAATCTATAACTAGTGTCTAAGGAATGGTTCAAAACATAGTCAGTAAGAAGTGTCGGTTTTCAAGTACTTTAGTCGGCATTGTGCCTTTTGTATTTATTTCCGATGCAAGTTCTGTGTTTCATCGTCAATAAGAAGGTCCAAGGGATACAGTAAACCTGGAGTGAAGCATCGGAATCCATAACTTGTCTCACAGGAATGGTCAGTAGGAAGAGTCAGTCTTCCTGATCTTAAGTCGGCAATGTGCCTTTTGTATTTAATTCCGATGCAATTTCTGTATTTCATCGTCAATAAGAAGGTCCAAAGGATACAGTAAACGTGAAGTGAAGCATCGGAATCTATAACTAGTGTCACAGGAATGGTCAGTAGGAAGAGTCAGTCTTCTTGTCCATAAGTCGGCTTTGTGCCTTTTGTATTTAATTCCGATGCAATTTCTGTGTTTCATCGTCAATAAGAAGGTCCAAGGGATACAGTGAACCTGAAGTGAAGCATCGGAATCTATAACTAGTGTCACAGGAATAGGCAGTAGGAAGAGTCAGTCTTCTTGTCCTTAAGTCGGCATTGTGCCTTTTGTATTTAATTCCGATGCAATTTCTGGGTTTCATCGTCAATAAGAAGGTCCAAGGGATACAGTAAACCTTGAGTGAAGCATCGGAATCTATAACTAGTGTCACAGGAATGGTCAGCAGGAAGAGTCAATCTTCATGTCCTTATGTCGGCATTCTGCCTTTTGTATTTAATTCTGATGCAATTTCTGTATTTCATCGTCAATAAGAAGGTCCAACGGATACAGTAAACCTGAAGTGAAGCACCAGAATCTATAACTAGTGTCACAGGAATGGTTCAAATCTTAGTCAGTAAGAAGTGTCGGTCTTCATGTACTTAAGTTGGCATTGTGCCTTTTGTATTTAATTCCGATGCAATTTCTGTGTTTCATCGTCAATAAGAAGGTCCAAGGGATACAATAAACCTGAAGTGAAGCATCGGAATGTATAACTAGTGTCACATGAATGGTCAGTAGGAAGGGTCAGTCTTCTTGTCCTTAAGTCGGCATTGTGCCTTTTGTATTTAATTCCGATGCAATTTCTGTGTCTCATCGTCAATAAGATGGTCCAAGGGATGCAGTAAACCTGAAGTGAAGCATCGGAATCTATAACTAGTGACACAGGAATGGTTCAAAACATAGCCAGCAAGAACTGTCGGTCTTCATGTACTTAAGTCGGCATTCTGTCTTTTGTATTTAATTCCGATGCAATTTCTGCGTTTCATCGTCAATAAGAAGGTCCAAGGGATACAGTAAACCTGAAGTGAAGCATCGGAATCTATAACTAGTGTCACAGGAATGGTTCAAAATATAGTCAGTAAGAAGTGTCGGTCTTCATGTACCTAAGTCGGCATTGTGCCTTTTGTATTTAATTCCGATGCAATTTCTGTGTTTCATCGTCAATACGAAGGTCCAAGAGATACAATAAACCTGAAGTGAAGCATCGGAATGTATAACTAGTGTCACATGAATGGTCAGTAGGAAGGGTCAGTCTTCTTGTCCTTAAGTCGGCATTGTGCCTTTTGTATTTAATTCCGATGCAATTTCTGTGTCTCATCGTCAATAAAAGGTCCAAGGGATGCAGTAAACCTGAAGTGAAGCATCGGAATCTATAACTAGTGACACAGGAATGGTTCAAAACATAGCCAGCAAGAACTGTCGGTCTTATTGTACTTAAGTCGGCATTCTGTCTTTTGTATTTAATTCCGATGCAATTTCTGCGTTTCATCGTCAATAAGAAGGTCCAAGGGATACAGTAAACCTGAAGTGAAGCATCGGAATCTATAACTAGTGTCACAGGAATGGTTCAAAATATAGTCAGTAGGAAGTGTCGGTCTTCATGTACTGAAGTCGGCATTGTGCCTTTTGTATGTAATTCCGATGCAATTTCTGTGTCTCATCGTCAATACGAAGGTCCAAGGGATACAGTAAACCCGAAGTGAAGCATCGGAATCTATAACTAGTGTCACAGGAATGGTTCAAAATATAGTCAGTAAGAAGTGTCGGTCTTCATGTACTTAAGTCGGCATTGTGCCTTTTGTATTTAATTCCGATGCTATTCCTGTGTTTCATTGTCAATAAGAAGGTCCAAGGGATACAATAAACCTGAAGTGAAGCATCTGAATATATAACTAGTGTCACAGGAATGGTCAGTAGGAGGAGTCAGTCTTCTTGTCCTTAAGTCTGCATTGTGCCTTTTGTATTTACTTCCGATGCAATTTCTGCGTTTCATCGTCAATAAGAAGGTCCAAGGGATACAGTGAACCTGAAGTGAAGCTTCGGAAACTATAACTAGTGTCACAGGAATGGTTCAAAATATAGTCAGTAAGAAGTGTCGGTCTTCATGTACTTAAGTCGGCATTGTGCCTTTTGTATTTAATTCCGATGCAATTTCTCTGTTTCATCGTCAATAAAAAGGTCCAAGGGATACAATAAACCTGAAGTGAAGCATCGGACTATATAACTACTGTCACAGGAATGGTCAGTAGGAAGAGTCAGTCTTCTTGTCCTTAAGTCGGCATTGTGCCATTTCAATTTAATTCCGATGCAATTTCTGGGTTTCATCGTCAATAAGAAGGTCCAAGGGATACAGTAAACCTGGAGTGAAGCATCGGAATCTATAACTAGTGTCACAGGAATGGTCAGCAGGAAGATTCAATCTTCATGTACTTAAGTCGGCATTGTGCCTTTTGTATTTAATTCCGATGCAATTTCTGTGTTTCATCGTCAATAAGAAGGTCCAAGAGATACAATAAACCTGAAGTGAAGCATCGGAATATATAACTAGTGCCACAGGAATGGTCAGTAGGAAGAGTCAGTCTTCTTGTCCTTAAGTCTGCATTGTGCCTTTTGTATTTAATTCCGATGCAATTTCTGTGTTTCATCGTCAATAAGAAGGTCCAAGGGATACAGTAAACCTGAAGTGAAGCATCGGAATCTATAACTAGTGTCACAGGAATTGTTCAAAACATAGTCAGTAAGAACTGTCGGTCTTCATGTACTTAAGTCGGCATTGTGCCTTTTGTATTTAATTCCGATGCAATTTCTGCGTTTCATCGTCTATAAGAAGGTCCAAGGGATACAGTAAACCTGAAGTGAAGCATCGGAATCTATAACTAGTGTCACAGGAATGGTTCAAAATATAGTCAGTAAGAAGTGTCTGTCTTCATGTACTTAAGTCGGCATTGTGCCTTTTGTATTTAATTCCGATGCAATTTCTGTGTTTCATCGTCAAGAAGAAGGTCCAAGGGATACAATAAACCTGAAGTGAAGCATCGGAATATATAACTAGTGTCACAGGAATGGTCAGTAGGAAGAGTCAGCCTTCTTGTCCTTAAGTATGCATTGTGCCTTTTGTATTTACTTCCGATGCAATTTCTGTGTTTCATCGTCAATAAGAAGGTCCAAGGGATACAGTAAACCTGAAGTGAAGCATCGGAATCTATAACTAGTGTCACAGGAATGGTCAGTAGGAAGAGTCAGTCTTCTTGTCCTTAAGTCGGCATTGTGCCTTTTGTATTTAATTCCCATGAAATTTCTGGGTTTCATCGTCAATAAGATGGTCCAAGGGATACAGTAAACCTGGAGTGAAGCATCGGAATCTATAACTAGTGTCACAGGAATGGACAGCAGGAAGAGTCAATCTTCATCTCCTTATGTCGGCATTCTGCCTTTTGTATTTAATTCTGATGCAATTTCTGTGTTTCATCGTCAACAAGAAGGTCCAAGGGATACAGTAAACCTGAAGTGAAGCATCGGAATCTATAACTAGTGTCACAGGAATGGTTCAAAACATAGTCAGTAAGAAGTGTCGGTCTTCATGTACTTAAGTCGGCATTGTGCCTTTGGTATATAATTCCGATGCAATTTCTGTGTTTCATCGTCAGTAAGAAGGTCCAAGGGATACAGTAAACCTGAAGTGAAGCATCGGATTCTATAACTAGTGTCACAGGAATGGTTCAAAACATAGTCAGTAAGAACTGTCGGTCTTCATGTACTTAAGTCGGCATTGTGCCTTTTGTATTAAATTCCGATGCAATTTCTGCGTTTCATCGTCAATAAGAAGGTCCAAGGGATACAGTGAACCTGAAGTGAAGCTTCTGAAACTATAACTAGTGTCACAGGAATGGTTCAAAATATAGTCAGTAAAAAGTGTCGGTCTTCATGTACTTAAGTCGGCATTGTGCCTTTTGTATTTAATTCCGATGCAATTTCCGTGTTTCATCGTCAATAAAAAGGTCCAAGGGATACAATAAACCTGAAATGAAGCATCGGAATATGTAACTAGTGTCACAGGAATGGTCAGTAGGAAGAGTCAGTCTTCTTGTCCTTAAGTCGGCATTGTGCCTTTTGTATTTAATTCCGATGCAATTTCTGTGTTTCATCGTCAATAAGAAGGGCCATGGGATATAGTCAACCTGAAGTGAAGCATCGGAATCTATAACTAGTGTCACAGGAATGGTTCAAAACATAGTCAGTAGGAAGTGTCGGTCTTCATGTACTCAAGTCGGCATTGTGCCTTTTGTATTTAATTCCGATGCAATTTCTGTGTTTCATTGTCAATACGAAGGTCCAAGGGATACAGTAAACCTGAAGTGAAGCATCGGAATCTGTAACTAGTGTCACAGGAATGGTCAGTAGGAAGAGTCAGTCTTCTTGTCCTTAAGTCGGCGCTGTGCATTTTATATTTAATTCCGATGCAATTTCTGTGTTTTATCGTCAATACGAAGGTCCAAGGGATACAGTAAACCTGAAGTGAAGCATCGGAATCTATAACTAGTGTCACAGGAATGGTTCAAAACATAGTCAGTAAGAAGTGTCGGTCTTCAAGTACTTTAGTCGGCATTGTGCCTTTTGTATTTATTTCCGATGCAAGTTCTGTGTTTCATCGTCAATAAGAAGGTCCAAGGGATACAGTAAACTTGGAGTGAAGCATCGGAATAGATAACTTGTGTCACAGGAATGGTCAGTAGGAAGAGTCAGTCTTCTTGACCTTAAGTCGGCAATGAGCCTTTTGTATTTAATTCCGATGCAATTTCTGTATTTCATCGTCAATAAGAAGGTCCAAGGGATACAGTAAACCTGAAGTGAAGCATCGGAATCTATAACTAGTGTCACAGGAATGGTCAGTAGGAAGAGTCAGTCTTCTTGTCCTTAAGTCGGCTTTGTGCCATTTGTATTTAATTCCGATGCACTTTCTGTGTTTCATCGTCAATAAGAAGGTCCAAGGGATACAGTAAACCTGAAGTGAAGCATCGGAATCTATAACTAGTGTCGCAGGAATGGTCAGTAGGAAGAGTCAGTCTTCTTGTCCTTAAGTAGGCGCTGTGCATTTTATATTTAATTCCGATGCAATTTCTGTGTTTTATCGTTTATAAGAAGGTCCAAGGGATACAGTAAACCTGAAGTGAAGCATCGCAATCTATAACTAGTGTCACAGGAATGGTTCAAAACATAGTCAGTAAGAAGTGTCGGTTTTCAAGTACTTTAGTCGGCATTGTGCCTTTTGTATTTATTTCCGATGCAAGTTCTGTGTTTCATCGTCAATAAGAAGGTCCAAGGGATACAGTAAACCTGGAGTGAAGCATCGGAATCCATAACTTGTCTCACAGGAATGGTCAGTAGGAAGAGTCAGTCTTCTTGATCTTAAGTCGGCAATGTGCCTTTTGTATTTAATTCCGATGCAATTTCTGTATTTCATCGTCAATAAGAAGGTCCAAAGGATACAGTAAACGTGAAGTGAAGCATCGGAATCTATAACTAGTGTCACAGGAATGGTCAGTAGGAAGAGTCAGTCTTCTTGTCCATAAGCCGGCTTTGTGCCTTTTGTATTTAATTCCGATGCAATTTCTGTGTTTCATCGTCAATAAGAAGGTCCAAGGGATACAGTAAACCTGAAGTGAAGCATCGGAATCTATAACTAGTGCACAGGAATAGGCAGTAGGAAGAGTCAGTCTTCTTGTCCTTAAGTCGGCATTGTGCCTTTTGTATTTAATTCCGATGCAATTTCTGTGTTTCATCGTCAATACGAAGGTCCAAGAGATACAATAAACCTGAAGTGAAGCATCGGAATATATAACTAGTGCCACAGGAATGGTCAGTAGGAAGAGTCAGTCTTCTTGTCCTTAAGTCTGCATTGTGCCTTTTGTATTTAATTCCGATGCAATTTCTGTGTTTCATCGTCAATAAGAAGGGCCATGGGATATAGTAAAACTGAAGTGAAGCATCGGAATCTATAATTAGTGTCACAGGAATGGTTCAAAACATAGTCAGTAGGAAGTGTCGGTCTTCATGTACTGAAGTCGGCATTGTGCCTTTTGTATGTAATTCCGATGTAATTTCTGTGTCTCATCGTCAATACGAAGGTCCAAGGGATACAGTAAACCTGAAGTGAAGCATCGGAATCTATAACTAGTGTCACAGGAATGGTCAGTAGGAAGAGTCAGTCTTCTTGTCCTTAAGTCGGCGCTGTGCATTTTATATATAATTCCGATGCAATTTCTGTGTTTTATCGTCAATAAGAAGGTCCAAGGGATACAGTAAACCTGAAGTGAAGCATCGGAATCTATAACTAGTGTCACAGGAATGGTTCAAAACATAGTCAGTAAGAAGTGTCGGTCTTCAAGTACTTTAGTCGGCATTGTGCCTTTTGTATTTATTTCCGATGCAAGTTCTGTGTTTCATCGTCAATAAGAAGGTCCAAGGGATACAGTAAACCTGGAGTGAAGCATCGGAATAGATAACTTGTGTCACAGGAATGGTCAGTAGGAAGAGTCAGTCTTTTTGACCTTAAGTCGGCAATGAGCCTTTTGTATTTAATTCCGATGCAATTTCTGTATTTCATCGTCAATAAGAAGGTCCAAGGGATACAGTAAACCTGAAGTGAAGCATCGGAATCTATAACTAGTGTCACAGGAATGGTTCAAAACATAGTCAGTAAGAACTGACGGTCTTCATGTACTTAAGTCGGCATTGTGCCTTTTGTATTTAATTCCGATGCAATTTCTGCGTTTCATCGTCAATAAGAAGGTCGAAGGGATACAGTAAACCTGAAGTGAAGCATCGGAAACTATAACTAGTGTCACAGGAATGGTACAAAATATAGTCAGTTAGAAGTGTCGGTCTTCATTTACTTAAGTCGGCTTTGTGCATTTTGTATTTAATTCCGATGCAATTTCGGTGTTTCATCGTCAATAAGAAGGTCCAAGGGATACAATAAACCTGAAGTGAAGCATCGGACTATATAACTACTGTCACAGGAATGGTCAGTAGGAAGAGTCAGTCTTCTTGTCCTTAAGTCGGCATTGTGCCATTTCAATTTAATTCCGATGCAATTTCTGGGTTTCATCGTCAATAAGAAGGTCCAAGGGATACAGTAAACCTGGAGTGAAGCATCGGAATCTATAACTAGTGTCACAGGAATGGTCAGCAGGAAGATTCAATCTTCATGTACTTAAGTCGGCATTGTGCCTTTTGTATTTAATTCCGATGCAATTTCTGTGTTTCATCGTCAATAAGAAGGTCCAAGAGATACAATAAACCTGAAGTGAAGCATCGGAATATATAACTAGTGCCACAGGAATGGTCAGTAGGAAGAGTCAGTCTTCTTGTCCTTAAGTCTGCATTGTGCCTTTTGTATTTAATTCCGATGCAATTTCTGTGTTTCATCGTCAATAAGAAGGTCCAAGGGATACAGTAAACCTGAAGTGAAGCATCGGAATCTATAACTAGTGTCACAGGAATTGTTCAAAACATAGTCAGTAAGAACTGTCGGTCTTCATGTACTTAAGTCGGCATTGTGCCTTTTGTATTTAATTCCGATGCAATTTCTGCGTTTCATCGTCTATAAGAAGGTCCAAGGGATACAGTAAACCTGAAGTGAAGCATCGGAATCTATAACTAGTGTCACAGGAATGGTTCAAAATATAGTCAGTAAGAAGTGTCTGTCTTCATGTACTTAAGTCGGCATTGTGCCTTTTGTATTTAATTCCGATGCAATTTCTGTCTTTCATCGTCAAGAAGAAGGTCCAAGGGATACAATAAACCTGAAGTGAAGCATCGGAATATATAACTAGTGTCACAGGAATGGTCAGTAGGAAGAGTCAGTCTTCTTGTCCTTAAGTATGCATTGTGCCTTTTGTATTTACTTCCGATGCAATTTCTGTGTTTCATCGTCACTAAGAAGGTCCAAGGGATACAGTAAACCTGAAGTGAAGCATCGGAATCTATAACTAGTGTCACAGGAATGGTCAGTAGGAAGAGTCAGTCTTCTTGTCCTTAAGTCGGCATTGTGCCTTTTGTATTTAATTCCCATGAAATTTCTGGGTTTCATCGTCAATAAGATGGTCCAAGGGATACAGTAAACCTGGAGTGAAGCATCGGAATCTATAACTAGTGTCACAGGAATGGACAGCAGGAAGAGTCAATCTTCATCTCCTTATGTCGGCATTCTGCCTTTTGTATTTAATTCTGATGCAATTTCTGTGTTTCATCGTCAACAAGAAGGTCCAAGGGATACAGTAAACCTGAAGTGAAGCATCGGAATCTATAACTAGTGTCACAGGAATGGTTCAAAACATAGTCAGTAAGAAGTGTCGGTCTTCATGTACTTAAGTCGGCATTGTGCCTTTGGTATATAATTCCGATGCAATTTCTGTGTTTCATCGTCAGTAAGAAGGTCCAAGGGATACAGTAAACCTGAAGTGAAGCATCGGATTCTATAACTAGTGTCACAGGAATGGTTCAAAACATAGTCAGTAAGAACTGTCGGTCTTCATGTACATAAGTCGGCATTGTGCCTTTTGTATTTAATTCCGATGCAATTTCTGTGTTTCATCGTCAATACGAAGGTCCAAGAGATACAATAAACCTGAAGTGAAGCATCGGAATATATAACTAGTGCCACAGGAATGGTCAGTAGGAAGAGTCAGTCTTCTTGTCCTTAAGTCTGCATTGTGCCTTTTGTATTTAATTCCGATGCAATTTCTGTGTTTCATCGTCAATAAGAAGGGCCATGGGATATAGTAAAACTGAAGTGAAGCATCGGAATCTATAATTAGTGTCACAGGAATGGTTCAAAACATAGTCAGTAGGAAGTGTCGGTCTTCATGTACTGAAGTCGGCATTGTGCCTTTTGTATGTAATTCCGATGCAATTTCTGTGTCTCATCGTCAATACGAAGGTCCAAGGGATACAGTAAACCTGAAGTGAAGCATCGGAATCTATAACTAGTGTCACAGGAATGGTCAGTAGGAAGAGTCAGTCTTCTTGTCCTTAAGTCGGCGCTGTGCATTTTATATATAATTCCGATGCAATTTCTGTGTTTTATCGTCAATAAGAAGGTCCAAGGGATACAGTAAACCTGAAGTGAAGCATCGGAATCTATAACTAGTGTCACAGGAATGGTTCAAAACATAGTCAGTAAGAAGTGTCGGTCTTCAAGTACTTTAGTCGGCATTGTGCCTTTTGTATTTATTTCCGATGCAAGTTCTGTGTTTCATCGTCAATAAGAAGGTCCAAGGGATACAGTAAACCTGGAGTGAAGCATCGGAATAGATAACTTGTGTCACAGGAATGTTCAGTAGGAAGAGTCAGTCTTTTTGACCTTAAGTCGGCAATGAGCCTTTTGTATTTAATTCCGATGCAATTTCTGTATTTCATCGTCAATGAGAAGGTCCAAGGGATACAGTAAACCTGAAGTGAAGCATCGGAATCTATAACTAGTGTCACAGGAATGGTTCAAAACATAGTCAGTAAGAACTGACGGTCTTCATGTACTTAAGTCGGCATTGTGCCTTTTGTATTTAATTCCGATGCAATTTCTGCGTTTCATCGTCAATAAGAAGGTCGAAGGGATACAGTAAACCTGAAGTGAAGCATCGGAAACTATAACTAGTGTCACAGGAATGGTACAAAATATAGTCAGTTAGAAGTGTCGGTCTTCATTTACTTAAGTCGGCTTTGTGCATTTTGTATTTAATTCCGATGCAATTTCGGTGTTTCATCGTCAATAAGAAGGTCCAAGGGATACAATAAACCTGAAGTGAAGCATCGGACTATATAACTACTGTCACAGGAATGGTCAGTAGGAAGAGTCAGTCTTCTTGTCCTTAAGTCGGCATTGTGCCATTTCAATTTAATTCCGATGCAATTTCTGGGTTTCATCGTCAATAAGAAGGTCCAAGGGATACAGTAAACCTGGAGTGAAGCATCGGAATCTATAACTAGTGTCACAGGAATGGTCAGCAGGAAGATTCAATCTTCATGTACTTAAGTCGGCATTGTGCCTTTTGTATTTAATTCCGATGCAATTTCTGTGTTTCATCGTCAATAAGAAGGTCCAAGAGATACAATAAACCTGAAGTGAAGCATCGGAATATATAACTAGTGCCACAGGAATGGTCAGTAGGAAGAGTCAGTCTTCTTGTCCTTAAGTCTGCATTGTGCCTTTTGTATTTAATTCCGATGCAATTTCTGTGTTTCATCGTCAATAAGAAGGTCCAAGGGATACAGTAAACCTGAAGTGAAGCATCGGAATCTATAACTAGTGTCACAGGAATTGTTCAAAACATAGTCAGTAAGAACTGTCGGTCTTCATGTACTTAAGTCGGCATTGTGCCTTTTGTATTTAATTCCGATGCAATTTCTGCGTTTCATCGTCTATAAGAAGGTCCAAGGGATACAGTAAACCTGAAGTGAAGCATCGGAATCTATAACTAGTGTCACAGGAATGGTTCAAAATATAGTCAGTAAGAAGTGTCTGTCTTCATGTACTTAAGTCGGCATTGTGCCTTTTGTATTTAATTCCGATGCAATTTCTGTGTTTCATCGTCAAGAAGAAGGTCCAAGGGATACAATAAACCTGAAGTGAAGCATCGGAATATATAACTAGTGTCACAGGAATGGTCAGTAGGAAGAGTCAGTCTTCTTGTCCTTAAGTATGCATTGTGCCTTTTGTATTTACTTCCGATGCAATTTCTGTGTTTCATCGTCAATAAGAAGGTCCAAGGGATACAGTAAACCTGAAGTGAAGCATCGGAATCTATAACTAGTGTCACAGGAATGGTCAGTAGGAAGAGTCAGTCTTCTTGTCCTTAAGTCGGCATTGTGCCTTTTGTATTTAATTCCCATGAAATTTCTGGGTTTCATCGTCAATAAGATGGTCCAAGGGATACAGTAAACCTGGAGTGAAGCATCGGAATCTATAACTAGTGTCACAGGAATGGACAGCAGGAAGAGTCAATCTTCATCTCCTTATGTCGGCATTCTGCCTTTTGTATTTAATTCTGATGCAATTTCTGTGTTTCATCGTCAACAAGAAGGTCCAAGGGATACAGTAAACCTGAAGTGAAGCTTCGGAATCTATAACTAGTGTCACAGGAATGGTTCAAAACATAGTCAGTAAGAAGTGTCGGTCTTCATGTACTTAAGTCGGCATTGTGCCTTTGGTATATAATTCCGATGCAATTTCTGTGTTTCATCGTCAGTAAGAAGGTCCAAGGGATACAGTAAACCTGAAGTGAAGCATCGGATTCTATAACTAGTGTCACAGGAATGGTTCAAAACATAGTCAGTAAGAACTGTCGGTCTTCATGTACATAAGTCGGCATTGTGCCTTTTGTATTTAATTCCGATGCAATTTCTGTGTTTCATCGTCAATAAGAAGGGCCATGGGATATAGTCAACCTGAAGTGAAGCATCGGAATCTATAACTAGTGTCACAGGAATGGTTCAAAACATAGTCAGTAGGAAGTGTCGGTCTTCATGTACTGAAGTCGGCATTGTGCCTTTTGTATTTAATTCCGATGCAATTTCTGTGTTTCATTGTCAATACGAAGGTCCAAGGGATACAGTAAACCTGAAGTGAAGCATCGGAATCTGTAACTAGTGTCACAGGAATGGTCAGTAGGAAGAGTCAGTCTTCTTGTCCTTAAGTCGGCGCTGTGCATTTTATATTTAATTCCGATGCAATTTCTGTGTTTTATCGTCAATAAGAAGGTCCAAGGGATACAGTAAACCTGAAGTGAAGCATCGGAATCTATAACTAGTGTCACAGGAATGGTTCAAAACATAGTCAGTAAGAAGTGTCGGTCTTCAAGTACTTTAGTCGGCATTGTGCCTTTTGTATTTATTTCCGATGCAAGTTCTGTGTTTCATCGTCAATAAGAAGGTCCAAGGGATACAGTAAACTTGGAGTGAAGCATCGGAATAGATAACTTGTGTCACAGGAATGGTCAGTAGGAAGAGTCAGTCTTCTTGACCTTAAGTCGGCAATGAGCCTTTTGTATTTAATTCCGATGCAATTTCTGTATTTCATCGTCAATATGAAGGTCCAAGGGATACAGTAAACCTGAAGTGAAGCATCGGAATCTATAACTAGTGTCACAGGAATGGTCAGTAGGAAGAGTCAGTCTTCTTGTCCTTAAGTCGGCTTTGTGCCATTTGTATTTAATTCCGATGCACTTTCTGTGTTTCATCGTCAATAAGAAGGTCCAAGGGATACAGTAAACCTGAAGTGAAGCATCGGAATCTATAACTAGTGTCACAGGAATGGTCAGTAGGAAGAGTCAGTCTTCTTGTCCTTAAGTAGGCGCTGTGCATTTTATATTTAATTCCGATGCAATTTCTGTGTTTTATCGTTTATAAGAAGGTCCAAGGGATACAGTAAACCTGAAGTGAAGCATCGGAATCTATAACTAGTGTCACAGGAATGGTTCAAAACATAGTCAGTAAGAAGCGTCGGTCTTCATGTACTTAAGTCGGCATTGTGCCTTTTGTATTTAATTCCGTTGCAATTTCTGTGTTTTATCATCAATAAAAAGGTCCAAGGGATACAGTAAACCTGAAGTGAAGCATCGGAATCTATAACTAGTGTCACAGGAATGGTCAGTAGGAAGAGTCAGCCTTCTTGTCAATAAGTCTGCATTGTGCCTTTTGTATTTATATTCCGATGCAATTTCTGTGTTTCATCGTCAATAAGAAGGTCCAAGGGATACAGTAAACCTGAAGTGAAGCATCGGAATCTATAACTAGTGTCACAGGAAAGGTTCAAAACATAGTCAGTAAGAAGTGTCGGTTTTCAAGTACTTTAGTCGGCATTGTGCCTTTTGTATTTATTTCCGATGCAAGTTCTGTGTTTCATCGTCAATAAGAAGGTCCGAGGGATACAGTAAACCTGGAGTGAAGCATCGGAATCCATAACTTGTGTCACAGGAACGGTCAGTAGGAAGAGTCAGTCTTCTTGACCTTAAGTCGGCAATGTGCCTTTTGTATTTAATTCCGATGCAATTTCTGTATTTCATCGTCAATAAGAAGGTCCAAAGGATACAGTAAACCTGAAGTGAAGCATCGGAATCTATAATTAGTGTCACAGGAAAGGTCAGTAGGAAGAGTCAGTCTTCTTGTCCATATGTCGGCTTTGTGCCTTTTGTATTTAATTCCGATGCAATTTCTATGTTTCATCGTCAATAAGAAGGTCCAAGGGATACAGTAAACCTGAAGTGAAGCATCGGAATCTATAACTAGTGTCACAGGAATGGTCAGTAGGAAGAGTCAGTCTTCTTGTCCTTAAGTCGGCGCTGTGCATTTTATATTTAATTCCGATGCAATTTCTGTGTTTTATCGTCTATAAGAAGGTCCAAGGGATACAGTAAACCTGAAGTGAAGCATCGGAATCTAAAACTAGTGTCACAGGAATGGTTCAAAACATAGTCAGTAAGAAGCGTCGGTCTTCATGTACTTAAGTCAGCATTGTGCCTTTTGTATTTATTTCCGATGCAATTTCTGTGTTTTATCATCAATAAAAAGGTCCAAGGGATACAGTAAACCTGAAGTGAAGCATCGGAATCTATAACTAGTGTCACAGGAATGGTCAGCAGGAAGAGTCAATCTTCATGTCCTTATGTCGGCATTCTGCCTTTTGTATTTAATTCTGATGCAATTTCTGTGTTTCATCGTCAATAAGAAGGTCCAAGGGATTCAGTAAACCTGAAGTGAAGCATCGGAATCTATAACTAGTGTCACAGGAATGGTTCAAAACATAGTCAGTAAGAAGTGTCGGTCTGCATGTACTTAAGTCGGCATTGTGCCTTTAGTATATAATTCCGATGCAATTTCTGTGTTTCATCGTCAATAAGAAGGTCCAAGGGATACAGTAAACCTGAAGTGAAGCATCGGAATCTATAACTAGTGTCACAGGAATGGTTCAAAACATAGTCAGCAAGAACTGTCGGTCTTCATGTACTTAAGTCGGCATTGTGCCTTTTGTATTTAATCCCGATGCAATTTCTGCGTTTCATCGTCATTAAGAAGGTCCAGGGGATACAGTGAACCTGAAGTGAAGCATCGGAAACTATAACTAGTGTCACAGGAATGGTTCAAAATATAGTCAGTAAGAAGTGTCGGTCTTCATGTACTTATGTCGGCATTGTGCCTTTTGTATTTAATTCCGATGCAATTTCTGTGTTTCATCGTCAATAAGAAGGTCCAAGGGATACAATAAACCTGAAGTGAAGCATCGGAATATATAACTAGTGTCACAGGAATGGTCAGTAAGAAGAGTCAGTCTTCTTGTCCTTAGTCGGCGCTGTGCATTTTATATTTAATTCCGATGCAATTTCTGTGTTTTATGGTCAATAAGAAGGTAAAAGGGATACAATAAACCTGAAGTGAAGCTTCGGAATCTATAACTAGTGTCACAGGAATGGTTCAAAACAAAGTCAGTAAGAAGTGTCGGTCTTCAAGTACTTTAGTCGGCATTGTGCCTTTTGTATTTATTTCCAATGCAAGTTCTGTGTTTCATCGTCAATAAGAAGGTCCAAGGGATACAGTAAACCTGGAGTGAAGCATCGGAATACATAACTTGTGTCACAGGAATGATCAGTAGGAACAGTCAGTCTTCTTGACCTTAAGTCGGCAATGTGCCTTTTGTATTTAATTCCGATGCAATTTCTGTATTTCATCGTCAATAAGAAGGTCCAAGGGATACAGTAAACCTGAAGTGAAGCATCGGAATCTATAACTAGTGTCACAGGAATGGTCAGTAGGAAGAGTCAGTCTTCTTGTCCTTAAGTCGGCTTTGTGCCTTTTGTATTTAATTCCGATGCAATTTCTGTGTTTCATCGTCAATAACAAGGTCCAAGGGATACAGTAAACCTGAAGTGAAGCATCGGAATCTATAACTAGTGTTGCAGGAATGGTTCAAAACATAGTCAGTAAGAAGAGTCAGTCCTCTAGTACTTAAGTCGCCATTGTGCCTTTTGTATTTAATTCCGATGCAATTTCTGTGTTTCATCGTCAATAAGAAGGTCCAAGGGATACAGTAAACCTGGAGTGAAGCATCGGAATAGATAAATTGTGTCACAGGAATGGTCAGTAGGGAGAGTCAGTCTTCTTGACCTTAAGTCGGCAATGAGCCTTTTGTATTTAATTCCGATGCAATTTCTGTATTTCATCGTCAATAAGAAGGTCCAAGGGATACAGTAAACCTGAAGTGAAGCATCGGAATCTATAACTAGTGTCACAGGAATGGTCAGTAGAAAGAGTCAGTCTTCTTGTCCTTAAGTCGGCTTTATGCCATTTGTATTTAATTCCGATGCAATTTCTGTGTTTCATCGTCAATAAGAAGGTCCAAGGGATACAGTAAACCTGAAGTGAAGCATCGGAATCTATAACTAGTGTCACAGGAATGGTCAGTAGGAAGAGTCAGTCTTCTTGTCCTTAAGTCGGCGCTGTGCATTTTATATTTAATTCCGATGCAATTTCTGTGTTTTATCGTTTATAAGAAGGTCCAAGGGATACAGTAAACCTGTAGTGAAGCATCGGAATCTATAACTAGTGTCACAGGAATGGTTCAAAACATAGTCAGTAAGAACTGTCGGTCTTCATGTACTTAAGTCGGCATTGTGCCTTTTGTATTTAATCCCGATGCAATTTCTGCGTTTCAACGTCATTAAGAAGGTCCAGGGGATACAGTGAACCTGAAGTGAAGCATCGGAAACTATAACTAGTGTCACAGGAATGGTTCAAAATATAGTCAGTAAGAAGTGTCGGTCTTCATGTACTTAAGTCGGCATTGTGCCTTTTGTATTTAATTCCGATGCAATTTCTGTATTTCATCGTCAATAAGAAGGTCCAAGGGATACAGTAAACCTGAAGTGAAGCATCGGAATCTATAACTAGTGTCACAGGAATGGTCAGTAGGAAGAGTCAGTCTTCTTGTCCTTAAGTCGGCTTTGTGCCTTTTGTATTTAATTCCGATGCAATTTCTGTGTTTCATCGTCAGTAAGAAGGTCCAAGGGATACAGTAAAATTGAAGTGAAGCATCGGAATCTATAACTAGTGTTGCAGGAATGGTGCAAAGCATAGTCAGTAAGAAGAATCAGTCCTCTAGTACTTAAGTCGCCATTGTGCCTTTTGTATTTAATTCCGATGCAATTTCTGTGTTTCAACGTCAATACGAAGGTCCAAGGGATACAGTAAACCTGGAGTGAAGCATCGGAATAGATAACTTGTGTCACAGGAATGGTCAGTAGGAAGAGTCAGTCTTCTTGACCTCAAGTCGGCAATAAGCCTTTTGTATTTAATTCCGATGCAATTTCTGTATTTCATCGTCAATAAGAAGGTCCAAGGGATACAGTAAACCTGAAGTGAAGCATCGGAATCTATAACTAGTGTCACAGGAATGGTCAGTAGGAAGAGTCAGCCTTCTTGTCCTTAAGTCGGCTTTGTGCCATTTGTATTTAATTCCGATGCAATTTCTGTGTTTCATCGTCAATAAGAAGGTCCAAGGGATACAGTAAACCTGAAGTGAAGCATCGGAATTTATAACTAGTGTCACAGGAATGGTCAGTAGGAAGAATCAGTCTTCTTGTCCTTAAGTCGGCGCTGTGCATTTTATATTTAATTCCGATGCAATTTCTGTGTTTTATCGTTTATAAGAAGGTCCAAGGGATACAGTAAACCTGTAGTGAAGCATCGGAATCTATAACTAGTGTCACAGGAATGGTTCAAAACATAGTCAGTAAGAAGCGTCGGTCTCCATGTACTTAAGTCGGCATTGTGCCTTTTGTATTTAATTCCGATGCAATTTCTGTGTTTTATCATCAATAAAAAGGTCCAAGGGATACAGTAAACCTGAAGTGTAGCATCGGAATCTATAACTAGTGTCACAGGAATGGTCAGTAGGAAGAGTCAGTCTTCTTGTCATTAAGTCTGCATTGTGCCTTTTGTATTTAATTACGATGCAATTTCTGTGTTTTATCGTCAATATGAAGGTCCAAGGGATACAGTAAACCTGAAGTGGAGCATCGGAATCTATAACTAGTGTCACAGGAATGGTCAGTAGGAAGAGTCAGTCTTCTTGTTCTTAAGCCGGCATTGTGCCTTTTGTATTTAATTCCGATGCAATTTCTGGGTTTCATCGTCAATAAGAAGGTCCAAGGGATACAGTAAACCTGGAGTGAAGCATCGGAATCTATAACTAGTGTCACAGGAATGGTCAGCAGGAAGAGTCAATCTTCATGTCCTTATGTCGGCATTCTGCCTTTTGTATTTAATTCTGATGCAATTTCTGTGTTTCATCGTCAATAAGATGGTCCAAGGGATACAGTAAACCTGAAGTGAAGCATCAGAATCTATAACTAGTGTCACAGGAATGGTTCAAAACATAGTCAGTAAGAAGTGTCGGTCTTCATGTACTTCAGTCGGCATTGTGCCTTTGGTATATAATTCAGATGCAATTTCTGTGTTTCATCGGCAATAAGAAGGTCCAAGGGATACAGTAAATCTGAAGTGAAGCATCGGAATCTATAACTAGTGTCACAGGAATGGTTCAAAACGTAGTCAGTAAGAACTGTCGGTCTTCATGTACTTAAGTCGGCATTGTGCCTTTTGTATTTAATTCCGATGCAATTTCTGCGTTTCATCGTCAATAAGAAGGTCCAAGGGATACAGTAAACCTGAAGTAAAGCATCGGAATCTATAACTAGTGTCACAGGAATGGTTCAAAATATAGTCAGTAAGAAGTGTCGGTCTTCATGTACTTAAGTCGGCATTGTGCCTTTTGTATTTAATTCCGATGCAATTTCTGTGTTTCATCGTCAATAAGAAGGTCCAAGAGATACAATAAACCTGAAGTGAAGCATCGGAATATATAACTAGTGCCACAGGAATGGTCAGTAGGAAGAGTCAGTCTTCTTGTCCTTAAGTCTGCATTGTGCCTTTTGTATTTAATTCCGATGCAATTTCTGTGTTTCATCGTCAATAAGAAGGTCCAAGGGATACAGTAAACCTGAAGTGAAGCATCGGAATCTATAACTAGTGTCACAGGAATGGTTCAAAACATAGTCAGTAAGAACTGTCGGTCTTCATGTACTTAAGTCGGCATTGTGCCTTTTGTATTTAAATCCGATGCAATTTCTGCGTTTCATCGTCAATAAGAAGGTCGAAGGGATACAGTAAACCTGAAGTGAAGCATCGGAAACTATAACTAGTGTCACAGGAATGGTACAAAACATAGTCAGTAAGAAGTGTCGGTCTTCATGTACTTAAGTCGGCTTTGTGCATTTTGTATTTAATTCCGATGCAATTTCGGTGTTTTATCGTCAATAAGAAGGTCCAAGGGATACAATAAACCTGAAGTGAAGCATCGGACTATATAACTAGTGTCACAGGAATGGTCAGTAGGAAGAGTCAGTCTTCTTGTCCTTAAGTCGGCATTGTGCCATTTCAATTTAATTCCGATGCAATTTCTGGGTTTCATCGTCAATAAGAAGGTCCAAGAGATACAATAAACCTGAAGTGAAGCATCGGAATATATAACTAGTGCCACAGGAATGGTCAGTAGGAAGAGTCAGTCTTCTTGTCCTTAAGTCTGCATTGTGCCTTTTGTATTTAATTCCGATGCAATTTCTGCGTTTCATCGTCAATAGGAAGGTCCAAGGGATACAGTAAACCTGAAGTGAAGCATCGGAATCTATAACTAGTGTCACAGGAATGGTTCAAAATATAGTCAGTAAGAAGTGTCTGTCTTCATGTACTTAAGTCGGCATTGTGCCTTATGTATTTAATTCCGATGCAATTTCTGTGTTTCATCGTCAAGAAGAAGGTCCAAGGGATACAATAAACCTGAAGTGAAGCATCGGAATATATAACTAGTGTCACAGGAATGGTCAGTAGGAAGAGTCAGTCTTCTTGTCCTTAAGTCTGCATTGTGCCTTTTGTATTTACTTCCGATGCAAATTCTGTGTTTCATCGTCAATAAGAAGGTCCAAGGGATACAGTAAACCTGAAGTGAAGCATCGGAATCTATAACTAGTGTCACAGGAATGGTCAGTAGGAAGAGTCAGTCTTCTTGTCCTTAAGTCGGCATTGTGCCTTTTGTATTTAATTCCGATGCAATTTCTGGGTTTCATCGTCAATAAGAAGGTCCAAGGGGTACAGTAAACCTGGAGTGAAGCATCGGAATCTATAACTAGTGTCACAGGAATGGACAGCAGGAAGAGTCAATCTTCATCTCCTTATGTCGGCATTCTGCCTTTTGTATTTAATTCTGATGCAATTTCTGTGTTTCATCGTCAACAAGAAGGTCCAAGGGATACAGTAAACCTGAAGTGAAGCATCGGAATCTATAACTAGTGTCACAGGAATGGTTCAAAACATAGTCAGTAAGATGTGTCGGTCTTCATGTACTTAAGTCGGCATTGTGCCTTTGGTATATAATTCCGATGCAATTTCTGTGTTTCATCGTCAGTAAGAAGGTCCAAGGGATACAGTAAACCTGAAGTGAAGCATCGGATTCTATAACTAGTGTCACAGGAATGGTTCAAAACATAGTCTGTAAGAACTGTCGGTCTTCATGTACTTAAGTCGGCATTGTGCCTTTTGTATTTAATTCCGATGCAATTTCTGCGTTTCATCGTCAATAAGAAGGTCCAAGGGATACAGTGAACCTGAAGTGAAGCTTCGGAAACTATAACTAGTGTCACAGGAATGGTTCAAAATATAGTCAGTAAGAAGTGTCGGTCTTCATGTACTTAAGTCGGCATTGTGCCTTTTGTATTTAATTCCGATGCAATTTCTGTGTTTCATCGTCAATAAAAAGGTCCAAGGGATACAATAAACCTGAAGTGAAGCATCGGAATATATAACTAGTGTCACAGGAATGGTCAGTAGGAAGAGTCAGTCTTCTTGTCCTTAAGTCGGCATTGTGCCTTTTGTATTTAATTCCGATGCAATTTCTGTGTTTCATCGTCAATAAGAAGGGCCATGGGATATAGTAAACCTGAAGTGAAGCATCGGAATCTATAACTAGTGTCACAGGAATGGTTCAAAACATAGTCAGTAGGAAGTGTCGGTCTTCATGTACTGAAGTCGGCATTGTGCCTTTTGTATTTAATTCCGATGCAATTTCTGTGTCTCATCGTCAATACGAAGGTCCAAGGGATACAGTAAACCTGAAGTGAAGCATCGGAATCTATAACTAGTGTCACAGGAATGGTCAGTAGGAAGAGTCAGTCTTCTTGTCGTTAAGTCGGCGCTGTGCATTTTATATTTAATTCCCATGCAATTTCTGTGTTTTATCGTCAATAAGAAGGTCCAAGGGATACAGTAAACCTGAAGTGAAGCATCGGAATCTATAACTAGTGTCACAGGAATGGTTCAAAACATAGTCAGTAAGAAGTGTCGGTCTTCAAGTACTTTAGTCGGCATTGTGCCTTTTGTATTTATTTCCGATGAAAGTTCTGTGTTTCATCGTCAATAAGAAGGTCCAAGGGATACAGTAAACCTGGAGTGAAGCATCGGAATAGATAACTTGTGTCACAGGAATGGTCAGTAGGAAGAGTCAGTCTTCTTGACCTTAAGTCGGCAATGAGCCTTTTGTATTTAATTCCGATGCAATTTCTGCATTTCATCGTCAATAAGACGGTCCAAGGGATACAGTAAACCTGAAGTGAAGCATCGGAATCTATAACTAGTGTCACAGGAATGGTTCAAAACATAGTCAGTAAGAACTGTTGGTCTTCATGTACTTAAGTCGGCATTGTGCCTTTTGTATTTAATTCCGATGCAATTTCTGCGTTTCATCGTCAGTAAGAAGGTCGAAGGGATACAGTAAACCTGAAGTGAAGCATCGGAAACTATAACTAGTGTCACAGGAATGGTACAAAATATAGTCAGTAAGAAGTGTCGGTCTTCATGTACTTAAGTCGGCTTTGTGCATTTTGTATTTAATTCCGATGCAATTTCGGTGTTTCATCGTCAATAAGAAGGTCCAAGGGATACAATAAACCTGAAGTGAAGCACCGGACTATATAACTAGTGTCACAGGAATGGTCAGTAGGAAGAGTCAGTCTTCTTGTCCTTAAGTCGGCATTGTGCCATTTCAATTTAATTCCGATGCAATTTCTGGGTTTCATCGTCAATAAGAAGGTCCAAGGGATACAGTAAACCTGGAGTGAAGCATCGGAATCTATAACTAGTGTCACAGGAATGGTCAGCAGGAAGAGTCAATCTTCATGTACTCAAGTCGGCATTGTGCCTTTTGTATTTAATTCCGATGCAATTTCTGTGTTTCATCGTCAATAAGAAGGTCCAAGAGATACAATAAACCTGAAGTGAAGCATCGGAATATATAACTAGTGCCACAGGAATGGTCAGTAGGAAGAGTCAGTCTTCTTGTCCTTAAGTCTGCATTGTGCCTTTTGTATTTAATTCCGATGCAATTTCTGTGTTTCATCGTCAATAAGAAGGTCCAAGGGATACAGTAAACCTGAAGTGAAGCATCGGAATCTATAACTAGTGTCACAGGAATTGTTCAAAACATAGTCAGTAAGAACTGTCGGTCTTCATGTACTTAAGTCGGCATTGTGCCTTTTGTATTTAATTCCGATGCAATTTCTGCGTTTCATCGTCAATAAGAAGGTCCAAGGGATACAGTAAACCTGAAGTGAAGCATCGGAATCTATAACTAGTGTCACAGGAATGGTTCAAAATATAGTCAGTAAGAAGTGTCTGTCTTCAAGTACTTAAGTCGGCATTGTGCCTTTTGTATTTAATTCCGATGCAATTTCTGTGTTTCATGTTCAAGAAGAAGGTCCAAGGGATACAATAAACCTGAAGTGAAGCATCGGAATATATAACTAGTGTCACAGGAATGGTCAGTAGGAAGAGTCAGTCTTCTTGTCCTTAAGTATGCATTCTGCCTTTTGTATTTACTTCCGATGCAATTTCTGTGTTTCATCGTCAATAAGAAGGTCCAAGGGATACAGTAAACCTGAAGTGAAGCATCGGAATCTATAACTAGTGTCACAGGAATGGTCAGTAGGAAGAGTCAGTCTTCTTGTCCTTAAGTCGGCATTGTGCCTTTTGTATTTAATTCCGATGCAATTTCTGTGTTTCATCGTCAATAAGAAGGTCCAAGGGATACAGTAAACCTGGAGTGAAGCATCGGAATCTATAACTAGTGTCACAGGAATGGACAGCAGGAAGTGTCAATCTTCATCTCCTTATGTCGGCATTCTGCCTTTTGTATTTAATTCTGATGCAATTTCTGTGTTTCATCGTCAACAAGAAGGTCCAAGGGATACAGTAAACCTGAAGTGAAGCATCGGAATCTATAACTAGTGTCACAGGAATGGTTCAAATCATAGTCAGTAAGAAGTGTCGGTCTTCATGTACTTAAGTCGGCATTGTGCCTTTGGTATATAATTCCGATGCAATTTCTGTGTTTCATCGTCAGTAAGAAGGTCCAAGGGATACAGTAAACCTGAAGTGAAGCATCGGATTCTATAACTAGTGTCACAGGAATGGTTCAAAACATAGTCAGTAAGAACTGTCGGTCTTCATGTACTTAAGTCGGCATTGTGCCTTTTGTATTTAATTCCGAAGCAATTTCTGCGTTTCATCGTCAATAAGAAGGTCCAAGGGATACAGTGAACCTGAAGTGAAGCTTCGGAAACTATAACTAGTGTCACAGGAATGGTTCAAAATATAGTCAGTAAGAAGTGTCGGTCTTCATGTACTTAAGTCGGCATTGTGCCTTTTGTATTTAATTCCGATGCAATTTCCGTGTTTCATCGTCAATAAAAAGGTCCAAGGGATACAATAAACCTGAAATGAAGCATCGGAATATGTAACTAGTGTCACAGGAATAGTCAGTAGGAAGAGTCAGTCTTCTTGTCCTTAAGACGGCATTGTGCCTTTTGTATTTAATTCCGATGCAATTTCTGTGTTTCATCGTCAATAAGAAGGGCCATGGGATATAGTAAACCTGAAGTGAAGCATCGGAATATATAACTAGTGTCACAGGAATGGTTCAAAACATAGTCAGTAGGAAGTGTCGGTCTTCATGTACTGAAGTCGGCATTGTGCCTTTTGTATTTAATTCCGATGCAATTTCTGTGTTTCATTGTCAATACGAAGGTCCAAGGGATACAGTAAACCTGAAGTGAAGCATCGGAATCTATAACTAGTGTCACAGGAATGGTCAGTAGGAAGAGTCAGTCTTCTTGTCCTTAAGTCGGCGCTGTGCATTTTATATTTAATTCCGATGCAATTTCTGTATTTTATCGTCAATAAGAAGGTCCAAGGGATACAGTAAACCTGAAGTGAAGCATCGGTATCTATAACTAGTGTCACAGGAATGGTTCAAAACATAGTCAGTAAGAAGTGTCGGTCTTCAAGTACTTTAGTCGGCATTGTGCCTTTTGTATTTATTTCCGATGCACGTTCTGTGTTTCATCGTCAATAAGAAGGACCAAGGGATACAGTAAACCTGGAGTGAAGCATCGGAATAGATAACTTGTGTCACAGGAATGGTCAGTAGGAAGAGTCAGTCTTCTTGACCTTAAGTCGGCAGTGAGCCTTTTGTATTTAATTCCGATGCAATTTCTGTATTTCATCGTCAATAAGAAGGTCCAAGGGATACAGTAAACCTGAAGTTAAGCATCGGAATCTATAACTAGTGTCACAGGAATGGTCAGTAGGAAGAGTCAGTCTTCTTGTCCTTAAGTCGGCTTTGTGCCATTTGTATTTAATTCCGATGCAATTTCTGTGTTTCATCGTCAATAAGAAGGTCCAAGGGATACAGTAAACCTGAAGTGAAGCATCGGAATCTATAGCTAGTGTCACAGGAATGGTCAGTAGGAAGAGTCAGTCTTCTTGTCCTTAAGTAGGCGCTGTGCATTTTATATTTAATTCCGATGCAATTTCTGTGTATTATCGTTTATAAGAAGGTCCAAGGGATACAGTAAACCTGAAGTGAAGCATCGGAATCTATAACTAGTGTCACAGGAATGGTTCAAAACATAGTCAGTAAGAAGCGTCGGTCTTTATGTACTTAAGTCGGCATTGTGCCTTTTGTATTTAATTCCGATGCAATTTCTGTGTTTTATCATCAATAAAAAGGTCCAAGGGATACAGTAAACCTGAAGTGAAGCATCTTAATCTATAACTAGTGTCACAGGAATGGTCAGTAGGAAGAGTCAGTCTTCTTGTCATTAAGTCTGCATTGTGCCTTTTGTATTTAATTCCGATGCAATTTCTGTGTTTCATCGTCAATAAGAAGGTCCAAGGGATACAATAAACCTGAAGTGAAGCATCGGAATCTATAACTAGTGTCACAGGAATGGTCAGTAGGAAGAGTCAGTCCTCTTGTTCTTAAGTCGGCATTGTGCCTTTTGTATTTAATTCCGATGCAATTTCTGGGTTTCATCGTCAATAAGAAGGTCCAAGGGATACAGTAAACCTGGAGTGAAACATCGCAATCTATAACTAGTGTCACAGGAATGGTCAGCAGGAAGAGTCAATCTTCATGTCCTTATGTCGGCATTCTGCCTTTTGTATTTAATTCTGATGCAATTTCTGTGTTTCATCGTCAATAAGAGGGTCCAAGGGATACAGTAAACCTGAAGTGAAGCATCGGAATCTATAACTAGTGTCACAGGAATTGTTCAAAACATAGTCAGTAAGAACTGTCGGTCTTCATGTACTTAAGTCGGCATTGTGCCTTTTGTATTTAATTCCGATGCAATTTCTGCGTTTCATCGTCAATAAGAAGGTCCAAGGGATACAGTAAACCTGAAGTGAAGAATCGGAATCTATAACTAGTGTCACAGGAATGGTTCAAAATATAGTCAGTAAGAAGTGTCTGTCTTCATGTACTTAAGTCGGCATTGTGCCTTTTGTATTTAATTCCGATGCAATTTCTGTGTTTCACGGTCAAGAAGAAGATCCAAGGTATACAATAAACCTGAAGTGAAGCATCGGAATATATAACTAGTGTCACAGAAACGGTCAGTAGGAAGAGTCAGTCTTCTTGTCCTTAAGTATGCATTCCGCCTTTTGTATTTACTTCCGATGCAATTTCTGTGTTTCATCGTCAATAAGAAGGTCCAAGGGATACAGTTAACCTGACGTGAAGCATCGGAATCTATAACTAGTGTCACAGGAAGGGTCAGTAGGAAGAGTCAGTCTTCTTGTCCTTAAGTCGGCATTGTGCCTTTTGTATTTAATTCCGATGCAATTTCTGGGTTTCATCGTCAATAAGAAGGTCCAAGGGATACAGTAAACCTGAAGTGAAGCATCGGAATCTATTTCTAGTTTCACAGGAATGGTCAGTAGGAAGAGTCAGTCTTCTTGTCCTTAAGTCGGCGCTGTGCATTTTATATTTAATTCCGATGCAAGTTCTGTGTTTTATCGTCAATGAGAAGGTCCAAGGGATACAGTAAACCTGAAGTGCAGCATCGGAATCTATAACTAGTGTCACAGGAATGGTTCAAAACATAGTCAGTAAGAAGTGTCGGTTTTCAAGTACTATAGTCGGCATTGTGCCTTTTGTATTTATTTCCGATGCAAGTTCTGTGTTTCATCGTCAATAAGAAGGTCCGAGGGTTACAGTAAACCTGGAGTGAAGCATCGGAATCCATAACTTGTGTCACAGGAATGGTCAGTAGGAAGAGTCAGTCTTCTTGACCTTAAGTCGGCAATGTGCCTTTTGAATTTAATTCCGTTGCAATTTCTGTATTTCATCGTCAATAAGAAGGTCCAAAGGATACAGTAAACCTGAAGTGAAGCATTGGAATCTATAATTAGTGTCACAGGAAAGGTCAGTAGGAAGAGTCAGTCTTCTTGTCCATAAGTCGGCTTTGTGCCTTTTGTATTTAATTCCGATGCAATTTCTGTGTTTCATCGTCAATAAGAAGGTCCAAGGGATACAGTAAACCTGAAGTGAAGCATCGGAATCTATAACTAGTGTCACAGGAATGGTCAGTAGGAAGAGTCAGTCTTCTTGTCCTTAAGTCGGCGCTGTGCATTTTATATTTAATTCCGATGCAATTTCTGTGTTTTATCGTCTATAAGAAGGTCCAAGGGATACAGTAAACCTGAAGTGAAGCATCGGAATCTATAACTAGTGTCACAGGAATGGTTCAAAACATAGTCAGTAAGAAGCGTCGGTCTTCGTGTACTTAAGTCAGCATTGTGCCTTTTGTATTTATTTCCGATGCAATTTCTGTGTTTTATCATCAATAAAAAGGTCCAAGGGATACAGTTAACCTCAAGTGAAGCATCGGAATCTGTAACTAGTGTCACAGGAATGGTCAGCAGGAAGAGTCAATCTTCATGTCCTTATGTCGGCATTCTGCCTTTTGTATTTAATTCTGATGCAATTTCTGTGTTTCATCGTCAATAAGAAGGTCCAAGGGATACAGTAAACCTGAAGTGAAGCATCGGAATCTATAACTAGTGTCACAGGAATGGTTCAAAACATAGTCAGTAAGAAGTGTCGGTCTGCATGTACTTAAGTCGGCATTGTGCCTTTAGTATACAATTCCGATGCAATTTCTGTGTTACATCGTCAATAAGAAGGTCCAAGGGATACAGTGAACCTGAAGTGAAGCATCGGAATCTATAACTAGTGTCACAGGAATGGTTCAAAACATAGTCAGCAAGAACTGTCGGTCTTCATGTACTTAAGTCGGCATTGTGCCTTTTGTATTTAATCCCGATGCAATTTCTGCGTTTCATCGTCATTAAGAAGGTCCAGGGGATACAGTGAACCTGAAGTGAAGCATCGGAAACTATAACTAGTGTCACAGGAATGGTTCAAAATATAGTCAGTAAAAAGTGTCGGTCTTCATGTACTTAAGTCGGCATTGTGCCTTTTGTATTTAATTCCGATGCAATTTCTGTGTTTCATCGTCAATAAGAAGGTCCAAGGGATACAATAAACCTGAAGTGAGGCATCGGAATATATAACTAGTGTCACAGGAATGGTCAGTAAGAAGAGTCAGTCTTCTTGTCCTTAAGTCGGCGCTGTGCATTTTATATTTAATTCCGTTGCAATTTCTGTGTTTTATGGTCAATAAGAAGGTCCAAGGGATACAGTAAACCTGAAGTGAAGCTTCGGAAACTATAACTAGTGTCACAGGAATGGTTCAAAACATAGTCAGTAAGAAGTGTCGGTCTTCAAGTACTTTAGTCGGCATTGTGCCTTTTGTATTTATTTCCAATGCAAGTTCTGTGTTTCATCGTCAATAAGAAGGTCCAAGGGATACAGTAAACCTGGAGTGAAGCATCGGAATACATAACTTGTGTCACAGGAATGGTCAGTAGGAACAGTCAGTCTTCTTGACCTTAAGTCGGCAATGTGCCTTTTGTATTTAATTCCGATGCAATTTCTGTATTTCATCGTCAATAAGAAGGTCCAAGGGATACAGTAAACCTGAAGTGAAGCATCGGAATCTATAACTAGTGTCACAGGAATGGTCAGTAGGAAGAGTCAGTCTTCTTGTCCTTAAGTCGGCTTTGTGCCTTTTGTATTTAATTCCGATGCAATTTCTGTGTTTCATCGTCAATAAGAAGGTCCAAGGGATACAGTAAACCTGAAGTGAAGCATCGGAATCTATAACTAGTGTTGCAGGACTGGTTCAAAACATAGTCATTAAGAAGAGTCAGTCCTCTAGTACTTAAGTCGCCATTGTGCCTTTTGTATTTAATTCCGATGCAATTTCTGTGTTTCATCGTCAACAAGAAGGTCCAAGGGATACAGTAAACCTGAAGTGAAGCATCGGAATAGATAACTTGTGTCACAGGAATGGTCAGTAGGAAGAGTCAGTCTTCTTGACCTTAAGTCGGCAATGAGCCTTTTGTATTTAATTCCGATGCAATTTCTGTATTTCATCGTCAATAAGAAGGTCCAAGGGATACAGTAAACCTGAAGTGAAGCATCGGAATCTATAACTAGTGTCACAGGAATGGTCAGTAGGAAGAGTCAGTCTTCTTGTCCTTAAGTCGGCTTTGTGCCATTTGTTATTAATTCCGATACAATTTCTGTGTTTCATCGTCAATAAGAAGGTCCAAGGGATACAGTAAACCTGAAGTGAAGCATCGGAATCTATAACTAGTGTCACAGGAATGGTCAGTAGGAAGAGTCAGTCTTCTTGTCCTTAAGTCGGCGCTGTGCATTTTATATTTAATTCCGATGCAATTTCTGTGTTTTATCGTTTATAAGAAGGTCCAAGGGATACAGTAAACCTGTAGTGAAGCATCGGAATCTATAACTAGTGTCACAGGAATGGTTCAAAACATAGTCAGTAAGAACTGTCTGTCTTCATGTACTTAAGTCGGCATTGTGCCTTTTGTATTTAATCCCGATGCAATTTCTGCGTTTCATCGTCATTAAGAAGGTCCAGGGGATACAGTGAACCTGAAGTGAAGCATCGGAAATTATAACTAGTGTCACAGGAATGGTTCAAAATATAGTCAGTAAGAAGAGTCGGTCATCATGTACTTAAATCGGCATTGTGCCTTTTGTATTTAATTCCGATGCAATTTCTGTGTTTCATCGTCAATAAGAGGGTCCAAGGGATACAATAAACCTGAAGTGAAGCATCGGAATATATAACTAGTGTCACAGGAATGGTCAAAAAGAAGAGTCAGTCTTCTTGTCCTTAAGTCGGCGCTGTGCATTTTATATTTAATTCCGATGCAATTTCTGTGTTTTATGGTCAATAAGAAGGTCCAAGGGATACAGTAAACCTGAAGTGAAGCATCGGAATCTATAACTAGTGTTGCAGGAATGGTTCAAAACATAGTCAGTAAGAAGAATCAGTCCTCTAGTACTTAAGTCGCCATTGTGCCTTTTGTATTTAATTCCGATGCAATTTCTGTGTTTCATCGTCAATAAGAAGGTCCAAGGGATACAGTAAACCTGGAGTGAATCATCGGAATAGATAAATTGTGTCACAGGAATGGTCAGTAGGAAGAGTCAGTCTTCTTGACCTTAAGTCGGCAATAAGCCTTTTGTATTTAATTCCGATGCAATTTCTGTATTTCATCGTCAATAAGAAGGTCCAAGGGATACAGTAAACCTGAAGTGAAGCATCGGAATCTATAACTAGTGTCACAGGAATGGTCAGTAGGAAGAGTCAGTCTTCTTGTCCTTAAGTCGGCTTTGTGCCATTTGTATTTAATTCCGATGCAATTACTGTGTTTCATCGTAAATAAGAAGGTCCAAGGGATACAGTAAACCTGAAGTGAAGCATCGGAATTTATAACTAGTGTCACAGGAATGGTCAGTAGGAAGAGTCTGTCTTCTTGTCCTTAAGTCGGCGCTGTGCATTTTATATTTAATTCCGATGCAATTTCTGTGTTTTATCGTTTATAAAAAGGTCCAAGGGATACAGTAAACCTGTAGTGAAGCATCGGAATCTATAACTAGTGTCACAGGAATGGTTCAAAACATAGTCAGTAAGAAGCGTCGGTCTTCATGTACTTAAGTCGGCATTGTGCCTTTTGTATTTAATTCCGATGCAATTTCTGTGTTTTTCATCAATAAAAAGGTCCAAGGGATACAGTAAACCTGAAGTGAAGCATCGGAATCTATAACTAGTGTCACAGGAATGGTCAGTAGGAAGAGTCAGTCTTCTTGTCATTAAGTCTGCATTGTGCCTTTTGTATTTAATTCCGATGCAATTTCCGTGTTTCATCGTCAATAAGAAGGTCCAAGGGATACAGTAAACCTGAAGTGAAGCATCGGAATCTATAACTAGTGTATCAGGAATGGTCAGTAGGAAGAGTCAGTCTTCTTGTTCTTAAGTCGGCATTGTGCCTTTTGTATTTAATTCCGATGCAATTTCTGGGTTTCATCGTCAATAAGAAGGTCCAAGGGATACAGTAAACCTGGAGTGAAGCATCGGAATCTATATCTAGTGTCACAGGAATGGTCAGCAGGAAGAGTCAATCTTCATGTCCTTATGTCGGCATTCTGCCTTTTGTATTTAATTCTGATGCAATTTCTGTGTTTCATCGTCAATAAGAAGGTCCAAGGGATACAGTAAACCTGAAGTGAAGCATCGGAATCTATAACTAGTGTCACAGGAATGGTTCAAAACATAGTCAGTAAGAAGTGTCGGTCTTCATGTACTTAAGTCGGCATTGTGCCTTTGGTATATAATTCCGATGCAATTTCTGTGTTTCATCGGCAATAAGAAGGTCCAAGGGATACAGTAAATCTGAAGTGAAGCATCGGAATCTATAACTAGTGTCACAGGAATGGTTCAAAACATAGTCAGTAAGAACTGTCGGTCTTCATGTACTTAAGTCGGCATTGTGCCTTTTGTATTTAATTCCGATGCAATTTCTGCGTTTCATCGTCAATAAGAAGGTCCAAGGGATACAGTAAACCTGAAGTGAAGCATCGGAATCTATAACTAGTGTCACAGGAATGGTTCAAAATATAGTCAGTAAGAAGTGTCGGTCTTCATGTACTTAAGTCGGCATTGTGCCTTTTGTATTTAATTCCGATGCAATTTCTGTGTTTCATCGTCATTAAGAAGGTCCAAGGGATGCAATAAACCTGAAGTGAAGCATCGGAATATATAACTAGTGTCACAGGAATGGTCAGTAGGATGAGTCAGTCTTCTTGTCTTTAAGCCTGCATTGTGCCTTTTGTATTTAATTCCGATGCAATTTCTGTGTTTCATCGTCAATAAGAAGGTCCAAGGGATACAGTAAACCTGAAGTGAAGCATCGGGATCTGTAACTAGTGTCACAGGAATGGTCAGTAGGAAGAGTCAGTCATCTTGTCCTTAAGTCGGCATTGTGCCTTTTGAATTTAATTCCGATGCAATTTCTGGGTTTTATCGTCAATAAGAAGGTCAAGGGATACAGTAAACCTGGAGTGAAGCATCGGAATCTATAACTAGTGGCACAGGAATGGTCAGCAGGAAGAGTCAATCTTCATGTCCTTATGTCGGCATTCTGCCTTTTGTATTTAATTCTGATGCAATTTCTATGTTTCATCGTCAATAAGAAGGTCCAAGGGATACAGTAAACCTGAAGTGAAGCATCGCAATCTGTAACTAGTGTCACAGGAATGATTCAAAACACAGTCAGTAAGAATTGTCATTCTTCATGTACTTAAGTCGGCATTGTGCCTTTGGTATATACTTCCGATGCAATTTCTGTGTTTCATCGTCAGTAAGAAGGTCCAAGGGATACAGTAAACCTGAAGTGAAGCATCGGAATCTATAACTAGTGTCACAGGAATGGTTCAAAACATAGTCAGTAAGAACTGTCGGTCTTCATGTACTTAAGTCGGCATTGTGCCTTTTGTATTTAATTCCGATGCAATTTCTGCGTTTCATCGTCAATAAGAAGGTCCAAGGGATACAGTAAACCTGAAGTGAAGCATCGGAATCTATAACTAGTGTCACAGGAATGGTCAGTAGGAAGAGTCAGTCTTCTTGTCCTTAAGTCGGCTTTGTGCCATTTGTTATTAATTCCGATACAATTTCTGTGTTTCATCGTCAATAAGAAGGTCCAAGGGATACAGTAAACCTGAAGTGAAGCATCGGAATCTATAACTAGTGTCACAGGAATGGTCAGTAGGAAGAGTCAGTCTTCTTGTCCTTAAGTCGGCGCTGTGCATTTTATATTTAATTCCGATGCAATTTCTGTGTTTTATCGTTTATAAGAAGGTCCAAGGGATACAGTAAACCTGTAGTGAAGCATCGGAATCTATAACTAGTGTCACAGGAATGGTTCAAAACATAGTCAGTAAGAACTGTCTGTCTTCATGTACTTAAGTCGGCATTGTGCCTTTTGTATTTAATCCCGATGCAATTTCTGCGTTTCATCGTCATTAAGAAGGTCCAGGGGATACAGTGAACCTGAAGTGAAGCATCGGAAATTATAACTAGTGTCACAGGAATGGTTCAAAATATAGTCAGTAAGAAGAGTCGGTCATCATGTACTTAAATCGGCATTGTGCCTTTTGTATTTAATTCCGATGCAATTTCTGTGTTTCATCGTCAATAAGAGGGTCCAAGGGATACAATAAACCTGAAGTGAAGCATCGGAATATATAACTAGTGTCACAGGAATGGTCAAAAAGAAGAGTCAGTCTTCTTGTCCTTAAGTCGGCGCTGTGCATTTTATATTTAATTCCGATGCAATTTCTGTGTTTTATGGTCAATAAGAAGGTCCAAGGGATACAGTAAACCTGAAGTGAAGCATCGGAATCTATAACTAGTGTTGCAGGAATGGTTCAAAACATAGTCAGTAAGAAGAATCAGTCCTCTAGTACTTAAGTCGCCATTGTGCCTTTTGTATTTAATTCCGATGCAATTTCTGTGTTTCATCGTCAATAAGAAGGTCCAAGGGATACAGTAAACCTGGAGTGAATCATCGGAATAGATAAATTGTGTCACAGGAATGGTCAGTAGGAAGAGTCAGTCTTCTTGACCTTAAGTCGGCAATAAGCCTTTTGTATTTAATTCCGATGCAATTTCTGTATTTCATCGTCAATAAGAAGGTCCAAGGGATACAGTAAACCTGAAGTGAAGCATCGGAATCTATAACTAGTGTCACAGGAATGGTCAGTAGGAAGAGTCAGTCTTCTTGTCCTTAAGTCGGCTTTGTGCCATTTGTATTTAATTCCGATGCAATTACTGTGTTTCATCGTAAATAAGAAGGTCCAAGGGATACAGTAAACCTGAAGTGAAGCATCGGAATTTATAACTAGTGTCACAGGAATGGTCAGTAGGAAGAGTCTGTCTTCTTGTCCTTAAGTCGGCGCTGTGCATTTTATATTTAATTCCGATGCAATTTCTGTGTTTTATCGTTTATAAAAAGGTCCAAGGGATACAGTAAACCTGTAGTGAAGCATCGGAATCTATAACTAGTGTCACAGGAATGGTTCAAAACATAGTCAGTAAGAAGCGTCGGTCTTCATGTACTTAAGTCGGCATTGTGCCTTTTGTATTTAATTCCGATGCAATTTCTGTGTTTTTCATCAATAAAAAGGTCCAAGGGATACAGTAAACCTGAAGTGAAGCATCGGAATCTATAACTAGTGTCACAGGAATGGTCAGTAGGAAGAGTCAGTCTTCTTGTCATTAAGTCTGCATTGTGCCTTTTGTATTTAATTCCGATGCAATTTCCGTGTTTCATCGTCAATAAGAAGGTCCAAGGGATACAGTAAACCTGAAGTGAAGCATCGGAATCTATAACTAGTGTATCAGGAATGGTCAGTAGGAAGAGTCAGTCTTCTTGTTCTTAAGTCGGCATTGTGCCTTTTGTATTTAATTCCGATGCAATTTCTGGGTTTCATCGTCAATAAGAAGGTCCAAGGGATACAGTAAACCTGGAGTGAAGCATCGGAATCTATATCTAGTGTCACAGGAATGGTCAGCAGGAAGAGTCAATCTTCATGTCCTTATGTCGGCATTCTGCCTTTTGTATTTAATTCTGATGCAATTTCTGTGTTTCATCGTCAATAAGAAGGTCCAAGGGATACAGTAAACCTGAAGTGAAGCATCGGAATCTATAACTAGTGTCACAGGAATGGTTCAAAACATAGTCAGTAAGAAGTGTCGGTCTTCATGTACTTAAGTCGGCATTGTGCCTTTGGTATATAATTCCGATGCAATTTCTGTGTTTCATCGGCAATAAGAAGGTCCAAGGGATACAGTAAATCTGAAGTGAAGCATCGGAATCTATAACTAGTGTCACAGGAATGGTTCAAAACATAGTCAGTAAGAACTGTCGGTCTTCATGTACTTAAGTCGGCATTGTGCCTTTTGTATTTAATTCCGATGCAATTTCTGCGTTTCATCGTCAATAAGAAGGTCCAAGGGATACAGTAAACCTGAAGTGAAGCATCGGAATCTATAACTAGTGTCACAGGAATGGTTCAAAATATAGTCAGTAAGAAGTGTCGGTCTTCATGTACTTAAGTCGGCATTGTGCCTTTTGTATTTAATTCCGATGCAATTTCTGTGTTTCATCGTCATTAAGAAGGTCCAAGGGATGCAATAAACCTGAAGTGAAGCATCGGAATATATAACTAGTGTCACAGGAATGGTCAGTAGGATGAGTCAGTCTTCTTGTCTTTAAGCCTGCATTGTGCCTTTTGTATTTAATTCCGATGCAATTTCTGTGTTTCATCGTCAATAAGAAGGTCCAAGGGATACAGTAAACCTGAAGTGAAGCATCGGGATCTGTAACTAGTGTCACAGGAATGGTCAGTAGGAAGAGTCAGTCATCTTGTCCTTAAGTCGGCATTGTGCCTTTTGAATTTAATTCCGATGCAATTTCTGGGTTTTATCGTCAATAAGAAGGTCAAGGGATACAGTAAACCTGGAGTGAAGCATCGGAATCTATAACTAGTGGCACAGGAATGGTCAGCAGGAAGAGTCAATCTTCATGTCCTTATGTCGGCATTCTGCCTTTTGTATTTAATTCTGATGCAATTTCTATGTTTCATCGTCAATAAGAAGGTCCAAGGGATACAGTAAACCTGAAGTGAAGCATCGCAATCTGTAACTAGTGTCACAGGAATGATTCAAAACACAGTCAGTAAGAATTGTCATTCTTCATGTACTTAAGTCGGCATTGTGCCTTTGGTATATACTTCCGATGCAATTTCTGTGTTTCATCGTCAGTAAGAAGGTCCAAGGGATACAGTAAACCTGAAGTGAAGCATCGGAATCTATAACTAGTGTCACAGGAATGGTTCAAAACATAGTCAGTAAGAACTGTCGGTCTTCATGTACTTAAGTCGGCATTGTGCCTTTTGTATTTAATTCCGATGCAATTTCTGCGTTTCATCGTCAATAAGAAGGTCCAAGGGATACAGTGAACCTGAAGTGAAGCTTCGGAAACTATAAGTAGTGTCACAGGAATGGTTCAAAATATAGTCAGTAAGAAGTGTCGGTCTTCATGTACTTAAGTCGGCATTGTGCCTTTTGTATTTAATTCCGATGCAATTTCTGTGTTTCATCGTCAATAAAAAGGTCCAAGGGATACAATAAACCTGAAGTGAAGCATCGGAATATATAACTAGTGTCACAGGAATGGTCAGTAGGAAGAGTCAGTCTTCTTGTCCTTAAGTCGGCATTGTGCCTTTTGTATTTAATTCCGATGCAATTTCTGTGTATCATCGTCAATAAGAAGGTCCAAGGGATACAGTAAACCTGAAGTGAAGCATCGGAATCTATAACTAGTGTCACAGGAATGGTTCAAAACATAGTCAGTAAGAAGTGTCGGTCTTCATGTACTTAAGTCGGCATTGTGCCTTTTGTATTTAATTCCGATGCAAATTCTGTGTTTCATCGTCAATAAGAAGGTCCAAGGGATACAGTAAACCTGAAGTGAAGCATCGGAATCTATAACTAGTGTCACAGGAATGGTCAGTAGGAAGAGTCAGTCTTCTTGTCCTTAAGTCGGCGCTGTGCATTTTATATTTAATTCCGATGCCATTTCTGTGTTTTATCGTCAATAAGAAGGTCCAAGGGATACAGTAAACCTGAAGTGAAGCATCGGAATCTATAACTAGTGTCACACGAATGGTCAGCAGGAAGAGTCAATCTTCATGTCCTTATGTCGGCATTCTGCCTTTTGTATTTAATTCTGATGCAATTTCTGTGTTTCATCGTCAATAAGAAGGTCCAAGGGATACAGTAAACCTGAAGTGAAGCATCGGAATCTATAACTAGTGTCACAGGAATGGTTCAAAGCACAGCCAGTAAGAAGTGTCGGTCTTCATGTACTTAAGTCGGCATAGTGCGTTTGGTATTTTATTCCGATGCAATTTCTGTGTTATATCGGCAATAAGAAGGTCCAAGAGATACAGTAAATCTGAAGTGAAGCATCGGAATCTATAACTAGTGTCACAGGAATGGTTCAAAACATAGTCAGTAAGAACTGTCGGTCTTCATGTACTTAAGTCGGCATTGTGCCTTTTGTATTTAATTCCGATGCAATTTCTGCGTTTCATCGTCAATAAGAAGGTCCAAGGGATACAGTAAACCTGAAGTGAAGCATCGGAATCTATAACTAGTGTCACAGGAATGGTCAGTAGGAAGAGTCAGTCTTCTTGTTCTTAAGTCGGCATTGTCCCTTTTGTATTTAATTCCGATGCAATTTCTGGGTTTCATCGTGAATAAGAAGGTCCAAGGGATACAGTAAACCTGGAGTGAAGCATCGGAATCTATAACTAGTTTCACAGGAATGGTCAGCAGGAAGAGTCAATCTTCATGTCCTTATGTCGGCATTCTGCCTTTTGTATTTAATTCTGATGCAATTTCTGTGTTTCATCGTCAATAAGAAGGTCCAAGGGATACAGTACACCTGAAGTGAAGCATCGGAATCTATAACTAGTGTCACAGGAATGGTTCAAAACATAGTCAGTAAGAAGTGTCGGTCTTCATGTACTTAAGTCGGCATTGTGCCTTTGGTATATAATTCCGATGCAATTTCTGTGTTTCATCGGCAATAAGAAGGTCCAAGGGATACAGTAAATCTGAAGTGAAGCATCGGAATCTATAACTAGTGTCACAGGAATGGTGCAAAACATAGTCAGTAAGAACTGTCGGTCTTCATGTACTTAAGTCGGCATTGTGCCTTTTGTATTTAATTCCGATGCAATTTCTGCGTTTCATCGTCAATAAGAAGGTCCAAGGGATACAGTAAACCTGAAGTGAAGCATCGGAATCTGTAACTAGTGTCACAGGAATGGTTCAAAATATAGTCAGTAAGAAGTGTCGGTCTTCATGTACTTAAGTCGGCATTGTGCCTTTTGTATTTAATTGCGATGCAATTTCTGTGTTTCATCGTCAATAAGGAGGTCCAAGGGATACAATAAACCTGAAGTGAAGCATCGGAATATATAACTAGTGTCACAGGAATGGTCAGTAGGATGAGTCAGTCTTCTTGTCCTTAAGCCTGCATTGTGCCTTTTGTATTTAATTCCGATGCAATTTCTGTGTTTCATCGTCAATAAGAAGGTCCAAGGGATACAGTAAACCTGAAGTGAAGCATCGGGATCTATAACTAGTGTCACAGGAATGGTCAGTAGGAAGAGTCAGTCTTCTTGTTCTTAAGTCGGCATTGTGCCTTTTGTATTTAATTCCGATGCAATTTCTGGGTTTCATCGTCAATAAGAAGGTCCAAGGGATACAGTAAACCTGGAGTGAAGCATCGGAATCTATATCTAGTGTCACAGGAATGGTCAGCAGGAAGAGTCAATCTTCATGTCCTTATGTCGGCATTCTGCCTTTTGTATTTAATTCTGATGCAATTTCTGTGTTTCATCGTCAATAAGAAGGTCCAAGGGATACAGTAAACCTGAAGTGAAGCATCGGAATCTATAACTAGTGTCACAGGAATGGTTCAAAACATAGTCAATAAGAAGTGTCGGTCTTCATGTACTTAAGTCGGCATTGTGCCTTTGGTATATAATTCCGATGCAATTTCTGTGTTTCATCGGCAATAAGAAGGTCCAAGGGATACAGTAAATCTGAAGTGAAGCATCGGAATCTATAACTAGTGTCACAGGAATGGTTCAAAACATAGTCAGTAAGAACTGTCGGTCTTCATGTACTTAAGTCGGCATTGTGCCTTTTGTATTTAATTCCGATGCAATTTCTGCGTTTCATCGTCAATAAGAAGGTCCAAGGGATACAGTAAACCTGAAGTGAAGCATCGGAATCTATAACTAGTGTCACAGGAATGGTTCAAAATATAGTCAGTAAGAAGTGTCGGTCTTCATGTACTTAAGTCGGCATTGTGCCTTTTGTATTTAATTCCGATGCAATTTCTGTGTTTCATCGTCATTAAGAAGGTCCAAGGGATGCAATAAACCTGAAGTGAAGCATCGGAATATATAACTAGTGTCACAGGAATGGTCAGTAGGATGAGTCAGTCTTCTTGTCTTTAAGCCTGCATTGTGCCTTTTGTATTTAATTCCGATGCAATTTCTGTGTTTCATCGTCAATAAGAAGGTCCAAGGGATACAGTAAACCTGAAGTGAAGCATCGGGATCTGTAACTAGTGTCACAGGAATGGTCAGTAGGAAGAGTCAGTCATCTTGTCCTTAAGTCGGCATTGTGCCTTTTGAATTTAATTCCGATGCAATTTCTGGGTTTTATCGTCAATAAGAAGGTCAAGGGATACAGTAAACCTGGAGTGAAGCATCGGAATCTATAACTAGTGGCACAGGAATGGTCAGCAGGAAGAGTCAATCTTCATGTCCTTATGTCGGCATTCTGCCTTTTGTATTTAATTCTGATGCAATTTCTGTGTTTCATCGTCAATAAGAAGGTCCAAGGGATACAGTAAACCTGAAGTGAAGCATCGCAATCTATAACTAGTGTCACAGGAATGGTTCAAAACACAGTCAGTAAGAATTGTCATTCTTCATGTACTTAAGTCGGCATTGTGCCTTTGGTATATAATTCCGATGCAATTTCTGTGTTTCATCGTCAGTAAGAAGGTCCAAGGGATACAGTAAACCTGAAGTGAAGCATCGGAATCTATAACTAGTGTCACAGGAATGGTTCAAAACATAGTCAGTAAGAACTGTCGGTCTTCATGTACTTAAGTCGGCATTGTGCCTTTTGTATTTAATTCCGATGCAATTTCTGCGTTTCATCGTCAATAAGAAGGTCCAAGGGATACAGTGAACCTGACGTGAAGCTTCGGAAACTATAAGTAGTGTCACAGGAATGGTTCAAAATATAGTCAGTAAGAAGTGTCGGTCTTCATGTACTTAAGTCGGCATTGTGCCTTTTGTATTTAATTCCGATGCAATTTCTGTGTTTCATCGTCAATAAAAAGGTCCAAGGGATACAATAAACCTGAAGTGAAGCATCGGAATATATAACTAGTGTCACAGGAATGGTCAGTAGGAAGAGTCAGTCTTCTTGTCCTTAAGTCGGCATTGTGCCTTTTGTATTTAATTCCGATGCAATTTCTGTGTATCATCGTCAATAAGAAGGTCCAAGGGATACAGTAAACCTGAAGTGAAGCATCGGAATCTATAACTAGTGTCACAGGAATGGTTCAAAACATAGTCAGTAAGAAGTGTCGGTCTTCATGTACTTAAGTCGGCATTGTGCCTTTTGTATTTAATTCCGATGCAAATTCTGTGTTTCATCGTCAATAAGAAGGTCCAAGGGATACAGTAAACCTGAAGTGAAGCATCGGAATCTATAACTAGTGTCACAGGAATGGTCAGTAGGAAGAGTCAGTCTTCTTGTCCTTAAGTCGGCGCTGTGCATTTTATATTTAATTCCGATGCCATTTCTGTGTTTTATCGTCAATAAGAAGGTCCAAGGGATACAGTAAACCTGAAGTGAAGCATCGGAATCTATAACTAGTGTCACACGAATGGTCAGCAGGAAGAGTCAATCTTCATGTCCTTATGTCGGCATTCTGCCTTTTGTATTTAATTCTGATGCAATTTCTGTGTTTCATCGTCAATAAGAAGGTCCAAGGGATACAGTAAACCTGAAGTGAAGCATCGGAATCTATAACTAGTGTCACAGGAATGGTTCAAAACATAGTCAGTAAGAAGTGTCGGTCTTCATGTACTTAAGTCGGCATTGTGCGTTTGGTATATTATTCCGATGCAATTTCTGTGTTTCATCGGCAATAAGAAGGTCCAAGAGATACAGTAAATCTGAAGTGAAGCATCGGAATCTATAACTAGTGTCACAGGAATGGTTCAAAACATAGTCAGTAAGAACTGTCGGTCTTCATGTACTTAAGTCGGCATTGTGCCTTTTGTATTTAATTCCGATGCAATTTCTGCGTTTCATCGTCAATAAGAAGGTCCAAGGGATACAGTAAACCTGAAGTGAAGCATCGGAATCTATAACTAGTGTCACAGGAATGGTCAGTAGGAAGAGTCAGTCTTCTTGTTCTTAAGTCGGCATTGTCCCTTTTGTATTTAATTCCGATGCAATTTCTGGGTTTCATCGTCAATAAGAAGGTCCAAGGGATACAGTAAACCTGGAGTGAAGCATCGGAATCTATAACTAGTTTCACAGGAATGGTCAGCAGGAAGAGTCAATCTTCATGTCCTTATGTCGGCATTCTGCCTTTTGTATTTAATTCTGATGCAATTTCTGTGTTTCATCGTCAATAAGAAGGTCCAAGGGATACAGTACACCTGAAGTGAAGCATCGGAATCTATAACTAGTGTCACAGGAATGGTTCAAAACATAGTCAGTAAGAAGTGTCGGTCTTCATGTACTTAAGTCGGCATTGTGCCTTTGGTATATAATTCCGATGCAATTTCTGTGTTTCATCGGCAATAAGAAGGTCCAAGGGATACAGTAAATCTGAAGTGAAGCATCGGAATCTATAACTAGTGTCACAGGAATGGTGCAAAACATAGTCAGTAAGAACTGTCGGTCTTCATGTACTTAAGTCGGCATTGTGCCTTTTGTATTTAATTCCGATGCAATTTCTGCGTTTCATCGTCAATAAGAAGGTCCAAGGGATACAGTAAACCTGAAGTGAAGCATCGGAATCTGTAACTAGTGTCACAGGAATGGTTCAAAATATAGTCAGTAAGAAGTGTCGGTCTTCATGTACTTAAGTCGGCATTGTGCCTTTTGTATTTAATTGCGATGCAATTTCTGTGTTTCATCGTCAATAAGGAGGTCCAAGGGATACAATAAACCTGAAGTGAAGCATCGGAATATATAACTAGTGTCACAGGAATGGTCAGTAGGATGAGTCAGTCTTCTTGTCCTTAAGCCTGCATTGTGCCTTTTGTATTTAATTCCGATGCAATTTCTGTGTTTCATCGTCAATAAGAAGGTCCAAGGGATACAGTAAACCTGAAGTGAAGCATCGGGATCTATAACTAGTGTCACAGGAATGGTCAGTAGGAAGAGTCAGTCTTCTTGTCCTTAAGTCGGCATTGTGCCTTTTGTATTTAATTCCGATGCAATTTCTGGGTTTCATCGTCAATAAGAAGGTCAAGGGATACAGTAAACCTGGAGTGAAGCATCGGAATCTATAACTAGTGTCACAGGAATGGTCAGCAGGAAGAGTCAATCTTCATGTCCTTATGTCCGCATTCTGCCTTTTGTATTTAATTCTGATGCAATTTCTGTGTTTCATCGTCAATAAGAAGGTCCAAGGGATACAGTAAACCTGAAGTGAATCATCGCAATCTATAAGTAGTGTCACAGGAATGGTTCAAAACATAGTCAGTAAGAATTGTCGGTCTTCATGTACTTAAGTCGGCATTGTGCCTTTGGTATATAATTCCGATGCAATTTCTGTGTTTCATCGTCAGTAAGAAGGTCCAAGGGAGACAGTAAACCTGAAGTGAAGCATCGGAATCTATAACTAGTGTCACAGGAATGGTTCAAAACATAGTCAGTAAGAACTGTCGGTCTTCATGTACTTAAGTCGGCATTGTGCCTTTTGTATTTAATTCCGATGCAATTTCTGCGTTTCATCGTCAATAAGAAGGTCCAAGGGATACAGTGAACCTGAAGTGAAGCTTCGGAAACTATAACTAGTGTCACAGGAATGGTTCAAAATATAGTCAGTAAGAAGTGTCGGTCTTCATGTACTTAAGTCGGCATTGTGCCTTTTGTATTTAATTCCGATGCAATTTCTGTGTTTCATCGTCAATAAAAAGGTCCAAGGGATACAATAAACCTGAAGTGAAGCATCGGAATATATAACTAGTGTCACAGGAATGGTCAGTAGGAGGAGTCAGTCTTCTTGTCCTTAAGTCGGCATTGTGCCTTTTGTATTTAATTCCGATGCAATTTCTGTGTATCATCGTCAATAAGAAGGTCCAAGGGATACAGTAAACCTGAAGTGAAGCATCGGAATCTATAACTAGTGTCACAGGAATGGTTCAAAACATAGTCAGTAAGAAGTGTCGGTCTTCATGTACTTAAGTCGGCATTGTGCCTTTTGTATTTAATTCCGATGCAAATTCTGTGTTTCATCGTCAATAAGAAGGTCCAAGGGATACAGTAAACATGAAGTGAAGCATCGGAATCTATAACTAGTGTCACAGGAATGGTCAGCAGGAAGAGTCAGTCTTCTTGTCCTTAAGTCGGCGCTGTGCATTTTATATTTAATTCCGATGCCATTTCTGTGTTTTATCGTCAATAAGAAGGTCCAAGGGATACAGTAAACCTGAAGTGAGGCATCGGAATCTATAACTAGTGTCACAGGAATGGTTCAAAACATAGTCAGTAAGAAGTGTCGGTTTTCAAGTACTTTAGTCGGCATTGTGCCTTTTGTATTTATTTCCGATGCAAGTTCTGTGTTCTGTGTTTCATCGTCAATAAGAAGGTCCAAGGGATACAGTAAACCTGGAGTGAAGCATCGGAATCCATAACTAGTGTCACAGGAATGGTCAGTAGGAAGAGTCAGTCTTCTTGACCTTAAGTCGGCAATGTGCCTTTTGTATTTAAATCCGATGCAATTTCTGTATTTCATCGTCAATAAGAAGGTCCAAAGGATACAGTAAACCTGAAGTGAAGCATCGGAATCTATAATTAGTGTCACAGGAATGGTCAGTAGGAAGAGTCAGTCTTCTTGTCCATAAGTCGGCTTTGTGCCTTTTGTATTTAATTCCGATGCAATTTCTGTGTTTCATCGTCAATAAGAAGGTCCAAGGGATACAGTAAACCTGAAGTGAAGCATCGGAATCTATAACTAGTGTCACAGGAATGGTCAGCAGGAAGAGTCAATCTTCATGTCCTTATGTCGGCATTCTGCCTTTTGTATTTAATTCTGATGCAATATCTGTGTTTCATCGTCAATAAGAAGGTCCAAGGGATACAGTAAACCTGAAGTGAAGCATCGGAATCTATAACTAGTGTCACAGGAGTGGTTCAAAACATAGTCAGTAAGAAGTGTCGGTCTTCATGTACTTAAGTCGGCATTGTGCCCTTGGTATATAATTCCGATGCAATTTCTGTGTTTCATCGTCATTAAGAAGGTCCAAGGGATACAGTAAACCTGAAGTGAAGCATCGGAATCTATAACTAGTGTCACAGGAATGGTTCAAAACATAGTCAGTAAGAACTGTCGGTCTTCATGTACTTAAGTCGGCATTGTGCCTTTTGTATTTAATCCCGATGCAATTTCTGCGTTTCATCGTCATTAAGAAGGTCCAGGGGATACAGTGAACCTGAAGTGAAGCATCGGAAACTATAACTAGTGTCACAGGAATGGTTCAAAATATAGTCAGTAAGAAGTGTCGGTCTTCATGTACTTAAGTCGGCATTGTGCCTTTTGTATTTAATTCCGATGCAATTTCTGTGTTTCATCGTCAATAAGAAGGTCCAAGGGATACAATAAACCTGAAATGAAGCATCGGAATATATAACTAGTGTCACAGGAATGATCAGTAAGAAGAGTCAGTCTTCTTGTCCTTAAGTCGGCGCTGTGCATTTTATATTTATTTCCGATGCAATTTCTGTGTTTTATGGTCAATAAGAAGGTCCAAGGGATACAGTAAGCATGAAGTGAAGCATCGGAATCTATAACTAGTGTCACAGGAATGGTTCAAAACATAGGAAGAAGTGTCGGTCTTCAAGTACTTTAGTCGGCATTGTGCCTTTTGTATTTATTTCCGATGCAAGTTCTGTGTTTCATCGTCAATAAGAAGGTCCAAGGGATACAGTAAACCTGAAGTGAAGCATCGGAATCTATAACTAGTGTCACAGGAATGGTTCAAAATATAGTCAGTAAGAAGTGTCGGTCTTCATGTACTTAAGTCGGGATTGTGCCTTTTGTATTTAATTCCGATGCAATTTCTGTGTTTCATCGTCAATAAGAAGGTCCAGGGGATACAATAAACCTGAAGTGAAGCATCGGAATATATAACTAATGTCACAGGAATGGTCAGTAGGATGAGTCAGTCTTCTTGTCCTTAAGCCTGCATTGTGCCTTTTGTATTTAATTCCGATGCAATTTCTGTGTTTCATCGTCAATAAGAAGGTCCAAGGGATACAGTAAACCTGAAGTGAAGCATCGGGATCTATAACTAGTGTCACAGGAATGGTCAGTAGGAAGAGTCAGTCTTCTTGTCCTTAAGTCGGCATTGTGCCTTTTGTATTTAATTCCGATGCAATTTCTGGGTTTCATCGTCAATAAGAAGGTCAAGGGATACAGTAAACCTGGAGTGAAGCATCGGAATCTATAACTAGTGTCACAGGAATGGTCAGCAGAAGAGTCAATCTTCATGTCCTTATGTCGGCATTCTGCCTTTTGTATTTGTTTCTGATGCAATTTCTGTGTTTCATCGTCAATAAGATGGTCCAAGGGATACAGTAAACCTGAAGTGAAGCATCGCAATCTATAACTAGTGTCACAGGAATGGTTCAAAACATAGTCAGTAAGAAGTGTCGGTCTTCATGTACTTAAGTCGGCATTGTGCCTTTGGTATATAATTGCGATGCAATTTCTGTGTTTCATCGTCAGGAAGAAGGTCCAAGGGATACAGTAAACCTGAAGTGAAGCATCGGAATCTATAACTAGTGTCACAGGAATGGTTCAAAACACAGTCAGTAAGAACTGTCGGTCTTCATGTACTTAAGTCGGCATTGTGCCTTTTGTATTTAATTCCGATGCAATTTCTGCGTTTCATCGTCAATAAGAAGGTAGAAGGGATACAGTGAACCTGAAGTGAAGCTTCGGAAACTATAACTAGTGTCACAGGAATGGTTCAAAATATAGTCAGTAAGAAGTGTCGGTCTTCATGTACTTAAGTCGGCATTGTGCCTTTTGTATTTAATTCCGATGCAATTTCTGTGTTTCATCGTCAATAAAAAGGTCCAAGGGATGCAATAAACCTGAAGTGAAGCATCGGAATATATAACTAGTGTCACAGGAATGGTCAGTAAGAAGAGTCAGTCTTCTTGTCCTTAAGTCGGCGCTGTGCATTTTATATTTAATTCCGATGCAATTTCTGTGTTTTATCGTCAATAAGAAGGTCCAATGGATACAGTAAACCTGAAGTGAAGCATCGGAATCTATAACTAGTGTCACAGGAATGGTTCAAAACATAGTCAGTAAGAAGTGTCGGTTTTCAAGTACTTTAGTCGTCATTGTGCCTTTTGTATTTATTTACGATGCAAGTTCTGTGTTTCATCGTCAATAAGAAGGTCCAAGGGATACAGTAAACCTGGAGTGAAGCATCGGAATCCATAACTTGTGTCACAGGAATGGTCAGTAGGAAGAGTCAGTCTTCTTGACCTTAAGTCGGCAATGTGCCTTTTGTATTTAATTCCGATGCAATTTCTGTATTTCATCGTCAATAAGAAGGTCCAAAGGATACAGTAAACCTGAAGTGAAGCATAAGAATCTATAATTAGTGTCACAGGAATGGTCAGTAGGAAGAGTCAGTCTTCTAGTCCATAAGTCGGCTTTGTGCCTTTTGTATTATTTAAGATGCAATTTCTGTGTTTCATCGTCAATAACAAGGTCCAAGGGATACAGTAAACCTGAAGTGAAGCATCGGAATCTATAACTAGTGTCACAGGAATGGTCAGTAGGAAGAGTCAGTCTTCTTGTCCTTAAGTCGGCGATGTGCATTTTATATTTAATTCCGATGCAATTTCTGTGTTTTATCGTCTATAAGAAGGTCCAAGGGATACAGTAAACCTGATGTGAAGCATCGGAATCTATAACTAGTGTCACAGGAATGGTTCAAACATAGTCAGTAAGAAGCGTCGGTCTTCATGTACTTAAGTCGGCATTGTGACTTTTGTAATTATTTCCGATGCAATTTCTGTGTTTTATCATCAATAAAAAGGTCCAAGGGATACAGTAAACCTGAAGTGAAGCATTTGAATCTATAACTAGTGTCACAGGAATGGGCAGCAGGAAGAGTCAATCTTCATGTCCTTATGTCGGCATTCTGCCTTTTGTATTTAATTCTGATGCAATTTCTGTGTTTCATCGTCAATAAGAAGGTCCAAGGGATACAGTAAACCTGAAGTGAAGCATCGGAATCTATGACTAGTGTCACAGGAATGGTTCAAAACATAGTCAGTAAGAAGTGTCGGTCGTCATGTACTTAAGTCGGCATTGTGCCTTTGGTATATAATTCCGATGCAATTTCTGTGTTTCATCGTCAATAAGAAGGTCCAAGAATACAGCAAACCTGAAGTGAAGCATCGGAATCTATGACTAGTGTCACAGGAATGGTTCAACATATAGTCAGTAAGAAGTTTCGGTCTTCATGTACTTAAGTCGGCATTGTGCCTTTTGTATTTAATTCCGATGCAAGTTCTGTGTTTCATCGTCAATAAGAAGGTCCAAGGGATGCAATAAACCTGAAGTGAAGCATCGGAATATATAACTAGTGTCACAGGAATGGTCAGTAAGAAGAGTCAGTCTTCTTGTCCTTAAGTCGGCACTGTGCATTTTATATTTAATTCCGATGCAATTTCTGTGTTTTATGGTCAATAAGAAGGTCCAAGGGATACAGTAAACCTGAAGTGAAGCATCGGAATCTATAACTAAAGTCACAGGAATGGTTCAAAACATAGTCAGTAAGAAGTGTCGGTCTTCAAGAACTTTAGTCGGCATTGTGCCTTTTGTATTTATTTCCGATGCAAGTTCTGTGTTTCATCGTCAATAAGAAGGTCCAAGGGATACAGTAGACCTGGAGTGAAGCATCGGAATACATAACTTGTGTCACAGGAATGGTCAGTAGGAACAGTCAGTCTTCTTGACCTTAAGTCGGCAATGTGCCTTTTGTATTTAATTGCGATGCAATTTCTGTAATTCATCGTCAACAAGAAGGTCCAAAGGATACAGTAAACCTGAAGTGAAGCATCGGAATCTATAATTAATGTCACAGGAATGGTCAGTAGGAAGAGTCAGTCTTCTAGTCCATAAGTCGGCTTTGTGCCTTTTGTATTTAATTACGATGCAATTTCTGTGTTTCATCGTCAATAAGAAGGTCCAAGGGATACAGTAAACCTGAAGTGAAGCATCGGAATCTATAACTAGTGTCACAGGAATGGTTCAAACATAGTCAGTAAGAAGCGTCGGTCTTCATGTACTTAAGTCGGCATTGTGACTTTTGTAATTATTTCCGATGCAATTTCTGTGTTTTATCATCAATAAAAAGGTCCAAGGGATACAGTAAACCTGAAGTGAAGCATCGGAATCTATAACTAGTGTCACAGGAATGGGCAGCAGGAAGAGTCAATCTTCATGTCCTTATGTCGGCATTCTGCCTTTTGTATTTAATTCTGATGCAATTTCTGTGTTTCATCGTCAATAAGAAGGTCCAAGGGATACAGTAAACCTGAAGTGAAGCATCGGAATCTATGACTAGTGTCACAGGAATGGTTCAAAACATAGTCAGTAAGAAGTGTCGGTCTTCATGTACTTAAGTCGGCATTGTGCCTTTGGTATATAATTCCGATGCAATTTCTGTGTTTCATCGTCAATAAGAAGGTCCAAGAATACAGTAAACCTGAAGTGAAGCATCGGAATCTATAACTAGTGTCACAGGAATGGTTCAAAACATAGTCAGTAAGAACTGTCGGTCTTCATGTACTTAAGTCGGCATTGTGCCTTTTGTATTTAATTCCGATGCAAGTTCTGAGTTTCATCGTCAATAAGAAGGTCCAAGGGATGCAATAAACCTGAAGTGAAGCATCGGAATATATAACTAGTGTCACAGGAATGGTCAGTAAGAAGAGTCAGTCTTCTTGTCCTTAAGTCGGCACTGTGCATTTTATATTTAATTCCGATGCAATTTCTGTGTTTTATGGTCAATAAGAAGGTCCAAGGGATACAGTAAACCTGAAGTAAAGCATCGGAATCTATAACTAAAGTCACAGGAATGGTTCAAAACATAGTCAGTAAGAAGTGTCGGTCTTCAAGAACTTTAGTCGGCATTGTGCCTTTTGTATTTATTTCCGATGCAAGTTCTGTGTTTCATCGTCAATAAGAAGGTCCAAGGGATACAGTAAACCTGGAGTGAAGCATCGGAATACATAACTTGTGTCACAGGAATGGTCAGTAGGAACAGTCAGTCTTCTTGACCTTAAGTCGGCAATGTGCCTTTTGTATTTAATTCCGATGCAATTTCTGTATTTCATCGTCAATAAGAAGGTCCAAGGGATACAGTAAACCTGAAGTGAAGCATCGGAATCTATAACTAGTGTCACAGGAATGGTCAGTAGGAAGAGTCAGTCTTCTTGTCCTTAAGTCGGCATTGTGCCTTTTGTATTTAATTCCGATGCAATTTCTGTGTTTCATCGTCAATAAGAAGGTCCAAGGGATACAGTAAACCTAAGTGAAGCATCGCAATCTATAACTAGTGTTGCAGGAATGCTTCAAAACATAGTCAGTAAGAAGAGTCAGTCCTCTAGAACTTAAGTCGCCATTGTGCCTTTTGTATTTAATTCCGATGCAATTTCTGGGTTTCATCGTCAATAAGAAGGTCCAAGGGATACAGTAAACCTGGAGTGAAGCATCGGAATCTATAACTAGTGTCACAGGAATGGTCAGCAGGAAGAGTCAATCTTCATGTCCTTATGTCGGCATTCTGCCTTTTGTATTTAATTCTGATGCAATTTCTGTGTTGCATCGTCAATAAGAAGGTCCAAGGGATACAGTAAACCTGAAGTGAAACATCGGAATCTATAACTAGTGTCACAGGAATGGTTCAAAACATAGTCAGTAAGAAGTGTCGGTCTTCATGTACTTAAGTCGGCATTGTGCCTTTGGTATATAATTCCGATGCAATTTCTGTGTTTCATCGTCAATAAGAAGGTCCAAGGGATACAGTAAACCTGAAGTGAAGCATCGGAATCTATAACTAGTGTCACAGGAATGGTTCAAAACATAGTCAGTAAGAACTGTCGGTCTTCATGTACTTAAGATGGCATTGTGCCTTTTGTATTTAATCCCGATGCAATTTCTGCGTTTCATCGTCAATAAGAAGGTCCAGGGGATACAGTGAACCTGAAGTGAAGCATCGTAAACTATAACTAGTGTCACAGGAATGGTTCAAAATATAGTCAGTAAGAAGTGTCGGTCTTCGGGTACTTAAGACGGCATTGTGCGTCTTGTATTTAATTCCGATGCAATTTCTGTGTTTCATCGTCAATAAGAAGGTCCAAGGGATACAATAAACCTGAAGTGAAGCATCGGAATATATAACTAGTGACACAGGAATGGGCAGCAGGAAGAGTCAATCTTCATGTCCTTATGTCGGCATTCTGCCTTTTGTATTTAATTCTGATGCAATTTCTGTGTTTCATCGTCAACATGAAGGTCCAAGGGATACAGTAAACCTGAAGTGAAGCATCGGAATCTATAACTAGTGTCACAGGAATGGTTCAAAACATAGTCAGTAAGAAGTGTCGGTCTTCTTGTACTTAAGTCGGCATTGTGCCTTTGGTATATAATTCCGATGCAATTTCTGTGTTTCATCGTCAATAAGAAGGTCCAAGGGATACAGTAAACCTGAAGTGAAGCATTGGAATCTATAATTAGTGTCACAGGAATGGTCAGTAGGAAGAGTCAGTCTTCTAGTCCATAAGTCGGCTTTGTGCCTTTTGTATTTAATTACGATGCAATTTCTGTGTTTCATCGTCAATAAGAAGGTCCAAGGGATACAGTAAACCTGAAGTGAAGCATCGGAATCTATAACTAGTGTCACAGGAATGGTTCAAACATAGTCAGTAAGAAGCGTCGGTCTTCATGTACTTAAGTCGGCATTGTGACTTTTGTAATTATTTCCGATGCAATTTCTGTGTTTTATCATCAATAAAAAGGTCCAAGGGATACAGTAAACCTGAAGTGAAGCATCGGAATCTATAACTAGTGTCACAGGAATGGGCAGCAGGAAGAGTCAATCTTCATGTCCTTATGTCGGCATTCTGCCTTTTGTATTTAATTCTGATGCAATTTCTGTGTTTCATCGTCAATAAGAAGGTCCAAGGGATACAGTAAACCTGAAGTGAAGCATCGGAATCTATGACTAGTGTCACAGGAATGGTTCAAAACATAGTCAGTAAGAAGTGTCGGTCTTCATGTACTTAAGTCGGCATTGTGCCTTTGGTATATAATTCCGATGCAATTTCTGTGTTTCATCGTCAATAAGAAGGTCCAAGAATACAGTAAACCTGAAGTGAAGCATCGGAATCTATAACTAGTGTCACAGGAATGCTTCAAAACATAGTCAGTAAGAAGTGTCGGTCTTCATGTACTTACGTCGGCATTGTGCCTTTTGTATTTAATTCCGATGCAAGTTCTGTGTTTCATCGTCAATAAGAAGGTCCAAGGGATGCAATAAACCTGAAGTGAAGCATCGGAATATATAACTAGTGTCACAGGAATGGTCAGTAAGAAGAGTCAGTCTTCTTGTCCTTAAGTCGGCACTGTGCATTTTATATTTAATTCCGATGCAATTTCTGTGTTTTATGGTCAATAAGAAGGTCCAAAGGATACAGTAAACCTGAAGTGAAGCATCGGAATCTATAACTAAAGTCACAGGAATGGTTCAAAACATAGTCAGTAAGAAGTGTCGGTCTTCAAGAACTTTAGTCGGCATTGTGCCTTTTGTATTTATTTCCGATGCAAGTTCTGTGTTTCATCGTCAATAAGAAGGTCCAAGGGATACAGTAAACCTGGAGTGAAGCATCGGAATACATAACTTGTGTCACAGGAATGGTCAGTAGGAACAGTCAGTCTTCTTGACCTTAAGTCGGCAATGTGCCTTTTGTATTTAATTCCGATGCAATTTCTGTATTTCATCGTCAATAAGAAGGTCCAAGGGATACAGTAAACCTAAGTGAAGCATCGCAATCTATAACTAGTGTTGCAGGAATGCTTCAAAACATAGTCAGTAAGAAGAGTCAGTCTTCTAGTACTTAAGTCGCCATTGTGCCTTTTGTATTTAATTCCGATGCAATTTCTGGGTTTCATCGTCAATAAGAAGGTCCAAGGGATACAATAAACCTGAAGTGAAGCATCGGAATATATAACTAGTGACACAGGAATGGGCAGCAGGAAGAGTCAATCTTCATGTCCTTATGTCGGCATTCTGCCTTTTGTATTTAATTCTGATGCAATTTCTGTGTTTCATCGTCAACAAGAAGGTCCAAGGGATACAGTAAACCTGAAGTGAAGCATCGGAATCTATAACTAGTGTCACAGGAATGGTTCAAAACATAGTCAGTAAGAAGTGTCGGTCTTCTTGTACTTAAGTCGGCATTGTCCCTTTGGTATATAATTCCGATGCAATTTCTGTGTTTCATCGTCAATAAGAAGGTCCAAGGGATACAGTAAACCTGAAGTGAAGCATTGGAATCTATAACTAGTGTCACAGGAGTGGTTCAAAACATAGTCAGTAAGAACTGTCGGTCATCATGTACTTAAGTCGGCATTGTGCCTTTTGTATTTAATCCCGATGCAATTTCTGCGTTTCATCGTCAACAAGAAAGTCCAGGGGATACAGTGAACCTGAAGTGAAGAATCAGAAACGATAACTAGTGTCACAGGAATGGTTCAAAATATAGTCAGTAAGAAGTGTCGGTCTTCATGTACTTAAGTCGGCATTGAGCCTTTTGTATTTAATTCCGATGCAATTTCTGTGTTTCATCGTCAATAAGAAGGTCCAAGGGATACAATAAACCTGAAGTGAAGCATCGGAATATATAACTAGTGTCACAGGAATGGTCAGTAGGAAGAGTCAGTCTTCTTGTCCATAAGTCGGCATTGTGCCTTTTGTATTTAATTCCGATGCAATTTCTGTGTTTCATCGTCAATAAGAAGGTCCAAGGGATACAATAAACCTGAAGTGAAGCATCGGAATCTATAACTAGTGTCACAGGAATGGTTCAAAACATAGTCAGTAAGCAGTGTCGGTCTTCATGAACGGAAGTCGGCATTGTGCCTTTTGTATTTAATTCCGATGCAATTTCTGTGTTTTATCGTCAATATGAAGGTCCAACCGATACAGTAAACCTGAAGTGAAGCATCGGAATCTATAACTAGTGTCACAGGACTGGTTCAAAACATAGTCAGTAAGAAGTGTCGGTCTTCAAGTACTTTAGTCGGCATTGTGATTTTTGTATTTATTTTCGATGCATGTTCTGTGTTTCATCGTCAATAAGAAGGTCTAGGGGATACAGTAAACCGGAAGTGAAGCATCGGAATCTATAACTAGTGTCACAGGAATGGTCAGTAGGAAGAGTCGGTCTTCTTGGCCTTATGTCGGCTTTATGCCTTTTGTATTTAATTCCGATGCAATTTCTGTATTTCATCGTCAGTAAGAAGGTCCAAGGGATACAGTAAACCTGAAGTGAAGCATCGGAATCTATAACTAGTGTCACAGGAATGGTTCAAAACTTAGTCAGTAAGAAGTGTCGATCTTCATGTACTTATGTCCGCATTGTGCCTTTGGTATATAATTCCGATGCAATTTCTGTGTTTCATCGTCAAGAAGAAGGTCCAAGGGATACAGTAAACCTGAAGTGAAGCATCGGAATCTATAACTAGTGTCACAGGAATGGTTCAAAACATAGTCAGTAAGAACTGTCGGTCTTCATGTACTTAAGATGGCATTGTGCCTTTTGTATTTAATCCCGATGCAATTTCTGCGTTTCATCGTCAATAAGAAGGTCCAGGGGATACAGCGAACCTGAAGTGAAGCATCGTAAACTATAACTAGTGTCACAGGAATGGTTCAAAATATAGTCAGTAAGAAGTGTCGGTCTTCAGGTACTTAAGACGGCATTGTGCCTTTTGTATTTAATTCCGATGCAATTTCTGTGTTTCATCGTCAATAAGAAGGTCGAAGGGATACAATAAACCTGAAGTGAAGCATCGGAATATATAACTAGTGACACAGGAATGGTCAGCAGGAAGAGTCAATCTTCATGTCCTTATGTCGGCATTCTGCCTTTTGTATTTAATTCTGATGCAATTTCTGTGTTTCATCGTCAATAAGAAGGTCCAAGGGATACAGTAAACCTGAAGTGAAGCATCGGAATCTATAACTAGTGTCACAGGAGTGGTTCAAAACATAGTCAGTAAGAAGTGTCGGTCTTCTTGTACTTAAGTCGGCATTGTGCATTTGATATATAATTCCGATGCAATTTCTGTGTTTCATCGTCAATAAGAAGGTCCAAGGGATACAGTAAACCTGAAGTGAAGCATTGGAATCTATAACTAGTGTCACAGGAATGGTTCAAAACATAGTCAGTAAGAACTGTCGGTCTTCGTGTACTTAAGTCGGCATTGTGCCATTTGTATTTAATTCCGATGCAATTTCTGTGTTTCATCGTCAATAAGAAGGTCCAAGGGATACAATAAACCTGAAGTGAAGCATCGGAATATATAACTAGTGTCACAGGAATGGTCAGTAGGAAGAGTCAGTCTTCTTGTCCATAAGTCGGCATTGTGCCTTTTGTATTTAATTCCGATGCAATTTCTGTGTTTCATCGTCAATAAGAAGGTCCAAGGGATACAATAAACCTGAAGTGAAGCATCGGAATCTATAACTAGTGTCACATGAATGGTTCAAAACATAGTCAGTAAGCAGTGTCGGTCTTCATGAACGTAGGTCGGCATTGTGCCTTTTGTATTTAATTCCGATGCAATTTCTGTGTTTTATCGTCAATAAGAAGGTCCAAGGGATACAGTAAACCTGAAGTGAAGCATCGGAATCTATAACTAGTGTCACAGGAATGGTTCAAAACATAGTCAGTAAGAAGTGTCGGTCTTCAAGTACTTTAGTCGGCATTGTGATTTTTGTATTTATTTTCGATGCAAGTTCTGTGTTTCATCGTCAATAAGAAGGTCTAGGGGATACAGTAAACCTGAAGTGAAGCATCGGAATCTATAACTAGTGTCACAGGAATGGTCAGTAGGAAGAGTCAGTCTTCTTGGCCTTATGTCGGCTTTGTGCCTTTTGTATTTAATTCCGATGCAATTTCTGTATTTCATCGTCAATAAGAAGGTCCAAGGGATACAGTAAACCTGAAGTGAAGCATCGGAATCTATAGCTAGTGTCACAGGAATGGTTCAAAACATAGTCAGTAAGAAGTGTCGGTCTTCATGTACTTATGTCGGCATTGTGCCGTTGGTATATAATTCCGATGCAATTTCTGTGTTTCATCGTCAATAAGAAGGTCCAAGGGATACAGTAAACCTGAAGTGAAGCATCGGAATCTATAACTAGTGTCACAGGAATGGTTCAAAACATAGTCAGTAAGAACTGTCGGTCTTCATGTACTTAAGATGGCATTGTGCCTTTTGTATTTAATCCCGATGCAATTTCTGCGTTTCATCGTCAATAAGAAGGTCCAGGGGATACAGTGAACCTGAAGTGAAGCATCGGAAACTATAACTAGTGTCACAGGAATGGTTCAAAATATAGGCAGTAAGAAGTGTCGGTCTTCATGTACTTAAGACGGCATTGTGCATTTTGTATTTAATGCCGATGCAATTTCTGTGTTTCATCGTCAATAAGAAGGTCCAAGGGATACAATAAACCTGAAATGAAGCATCGGAATATATAACTAGTGACACAGGAATGGTCAGCAGGAAGAGACAATCTTCATGTCCTTATGTCGGCATTCTGCCTTTTGTATTTAATTCTGATGCAATTTCTGTGTTTCATCTTCAATAAGAAGGTCCAAGGGATACAGTAAACCTGAAGTGAAGCATCGGAAACTATAACTAGTGTCACAGGAATGGTTCAAAATGTAGTCAGTAAGAAGTGTCGGTCTTCATGTACTTAAGTCGGCATTGTGCCTTTTGTATTTAATTCCGATGCAATTTCTGTGTTTCATCGTCAATAAGAAGGTCCAAGGGATACAATAAACCTGAAGTGAAGCATCGGAATATATAACTAGTGTCACAGGAATGGTCAGTAGGAAGAGTCAGTCTTCTTGTCCATAAGTCGGCATTGTGCCTTTTGTATATAATTCCGATGCAATTTCTGTGTTTCATCGTCAATAAGAAGGTCCAAGGGATACAGTAAACCTGAAGTGAAGCGTCGGAATCTATAACTAGTGTTGCAGGAATGGTTCAAAACATAGTCAGTAAGAAGCGTCGGTCTTCATGTACTTAAGTCGGCATTGAGCCTTTTGTATTTAATTCCGGTGCAATTTCTGTGTTTTATCATCAATAAAAAGGTCCAAGGTATACAGTAAACCTGAAGTGAAGCATCGGAATCTTTAACTAGTGACACAGGAATGGTCAGTAGGAAGAGTCAGTCTTCTTGTCCTTAAGTCTGCATTGTGCCTTTTGTATTTAATTCCGATGCAATTTCTGTGTTTCATCGTCAATAAGAAGGTCCAAGGGATACAGTAAACCTGAAGTGAAGCATCGGAATCTATAACTAGTGTTACAGGAATGGTCAGAAGGAAGAGTCAGTCTTCTTGTCCTTAAGTCGGCATTGTGCCTTTTGTATTTAATTCCGATGCTATTTCTGGGTTTCATCGTCAATAAGAAGGTCCAAGGGATACAGTAAACCTGGAGTGAAGCATCGGCATCTATAACTAGTGTCACAGGAATGGTCAGCAGGAAGAGTCAATCTTCATGTCCTTATGTCGGCATTCTGCCTTTTGTATTTAATTCTGATGCAATTTCTGTGTTTCATCGTCAATAAGAAGGTCCAGGGGATACAGTGAAGCTGAAGTGAAGCATCGGAAACTATAACTAGTGTCACAGGAATGGTTCAAAATATAGTCAGTAAGAAGTGTCGGTCTTCATGTACTTAAATCGGCATTGTGCCTTTTGTATATAATTCCGATGCAATTTCTGTGTTTCATCGTCAATAAGAAGGTCCAAGGGATACAATAAACCTGAAATGAAGCATCGGAATATATAACTAGTGACACAGGAATGGTCAGCAGGAAGAGTCAATCTTCATGTCCTTATGTCGGCATTCTGCCTTTTGTATTTAATTCTGATGCAATTTCTGTGTTTCATCTTCAATAAGAAGGTCCAAGGGATACAGTAAACCTGAAGTGAAGCATTGGAATCTATAACTAGTGTCACCGGAATGGTTCAAAACATAGTTAGTAAGAACTGTCTGTCTTCATGTATTTAAGTCGGCATTGTGCCTTTTGTATTCAATCCCGATGCAATTTCTGCGTTTCATCGTCAATAAGAAGGTCCAGGGGATACAGTGAACCTGAAGTGAAGCATCGGAAACTATAACTAGTGTCACAGGAATGGTTCAAAATGTAGTCAGTAAGAAGTGTCGGTCTTCATGTACTTAAGTCGGCATTGTGCCTTTTGTATTTAATTCCGATGCAATTTCTGTGTTTCATCGTCTATAAAAAGGTCCAAGGGATACAATAAACCTGAAGTGAAGCATCGGAATATATAACTAGTGTCACAGGAATGGTCAGTAGGAAGAGTCAGTCTTCTTGTCCATAAGTCGGCATTGTGCCTTTTGTATATAATTCCGATGCAATTTCTGTGTTTCATCGTCAATAAGAAGGTCCAAGGGATACAGTAAACCTGAAGTGAAGCATCGGAATCTATAACTAGTGTTGCAGGAATGGTTCAAAACATAGTCAGTAAGAAGCGTCGGTCTTCATGTACTTAAGTCGGCATTGAGCCTTTTGTATTTAATTCCGGTGCAATTTCTGTGTTTTATCATCAATAAAAAGGTCCAAGGTATACAGTAAACCTGAAGTGAAGCATCGGAATCTTTAACTAGTGACACAGGAATGGTCAGTAGGAAGAGTCAGTCTTCTTGTCCTTAAGTCTGCATTGTGCCTTTTGTATTTAATTCCGATGCAATTTCTGTGTTTCATCGTCAATAAGAAGGTCCAAGGGATACAGTAAACCTGAAGTGAAGCATCGGAATCTATAACTAGTGTTACAGGAATGGTCAGTAGGAAGAGTCAGTCTTCTTGTCCTTAAGTCGGCATTGTGCCTTTTGTATTTAATTCCGATGCTATTTCTGGGTTTCATCGTCAATAAGAAGGTCCAAGGGATACAGTAAACCTGGAGTGAAGCATCGGCATCTATAACTAGTGTCACAGGAATGGTCAGCAGGAAGAGTCAATCTTCATGTCCTTATGTCGGCATTCTGCCTTTTGTATTTAATTCTGATGCAATTTCTGTGTTTCATCGTCAATAAGAAGGTCCAAGGGATACAGTAAACCTGAAGTGAAGCATGGGAATCTATAACTAGTGTCACAGGAAAGGTTCAAAACATAGTCAGTAAGAAGCGTCGGTCTTCATGTACTTAAGTCGGCATTGTTCCTTTTGTATTTAGTCCCGATGCAATTTCTGCGTTTCATCGTCAATAAGAAGGTCCAGGGGATACAGTGAAGCTGAAGTGAAGCATCGGAAACTATAACTAGTGTCACAGGAATGGTTCAAAATATAGTCAGTAAGAAGTGTCGGACTTCATGTACTTAAATCGACATTCTGCCTTTTGTATTTAATTCCGATGCAATTTCTGTGTTTCATCGTCAATAGGAAGGTACAAGGGATACAATAAACCTGAAGTGAAGCATCGGAATATATAACTAGTGTCACAGGAATGGTCAGTAGGAAGAGTCAGTCTTCTTGTCCTTAAGTCGGCATTGTGCCTTTTGTATTTAATTCCGATGCAATTTCTGTGTTTCATCGTCAATAAGAAGGTCCAAGGGATACAGTAAACCTGAAGTGAAGCATCGGAATCTATAACTAGTGTCACAGGAATGGTTCAAAACATAGTCAGTAAGAACTGTCGGTCTTCATGTACTTAAGTCGGCATTGTGCCTTTTGTATTTAGTTCCGATGCAATTTCTGCGCTTCATCGTCAATAAGAAGGTCCAAGGGATAAAGTAAACCTGAAGTGAAGCATCGGAATCTATAACTAGTGTCACAGGAATGGTTCAAAATATAGTCAGTAAGAAGTGTCGGTCTTCATGTACTTAAGTCGGCGTTGTGCATTTTGTATTTAATTCTGATGCAATTTCTGTGTTTCATCGTCAATAAGAAGGTCCAAGGGATACAATAAACCTGAAGTGAAGCATCGGAATATATAACTAGTGTCACAGGAATGGTCAGTAGGAAGAGTCAGTCTTCTTGTCCTTAAGTCTGCATTGTCCCTGTTGTATTTAATTCCGATGCAATTTCCGTGTTTCATCGTCAATAAGAAGGTCCAATAGATACAGTAAACCTGAAGTGAAGCATCGGAATCTATAACTAGTGTCACGGGAATGGTCAGTAGGAAGAGTCAGTCTTCTTGTCCTTAAGTCGGCATTGTGCCTTTTGTATTCAATTCCGATGCAATTTCTGGGTTTCATCGTCAATAAGAAGGTCCATGGGATACAGTAAACCTGGAGTGAAGCATCGGAATCTATAACTAGTGTCGCAGGAATGGTCAGCAGGAAGAGTCAATCTTCATGTCCTTATGTCGGCATTCTGCCTTTTGTATTTAATTCTGATGGAATTTCTGTGTTTCATCGTCAATAAGAAGGTCCAAGGGATACAGTAAAGCTGAAGTGAAGCATCGGAATCTATAACTAGTGTCACAGGAATGGTTCAAAACATAGTCAGTAAGAACTGTCGGTCTTCATGTACTTAAGTCGGCATTGTGCCTCTTGTATTTAATTCCGATGCAATTTCTGCGTTTCATCGTCAATATGAAGCTCCAAGGGATACAGTGAACCTGAAGTGAAGCTTCGGAAACTATAACTAGTGTCACAGGAATGATTCAAAGTATTGTCAGTAAGAAGTGTCGGTCTTCATGTAATTAAGTCGGCATCGTGCCTTTTGTATTTAATTCCGATGCAAATTCTGTGTTTCATCGTCAATAAGAAGGTCCAAGGGATACAATAAACCTGAAGTGAAGCATCGGAATATATAACTAGTGTCACAGGAATGGTCAGTAGGAAGAGTCAGTCTTCTTGTCCTTAAATCAGCATTGTGCCTTTTGTATTTAATTCCGATGCAATTTCTGTGTTTCATCGTCAATTAGACGGTCCAAGGGATACAGTAAACCTGAAGTGAAGCATCGGAATCTATAACAAGTGTCACAGGAATGGTTCAAAATATTGTCAGTAAGAAGTGTCGGTCTTCATGTAATTAAGTCGGCATCGTGCCTTTTGTATTTAATTCCGATGCAATTTCTGTGTTTCATCGTCAATACGAAGGTCCAAGGGATACAATAAACCTGAAATGAAGCATTGGAATATATAACTAGTGTCACAGGAATGGTCAGTGGGAAGAGTCAGTCTTCTTGTCCTTAAGTCAGCATTGTGCCTTTTGTATTTAATTCCGATGCAATTTCTGTGTTTCATCGTCAATAAGAGGGTCCAAGGGATACAGTAAACCTGAAGTGAAGGATCGGAATCTATAACTAGTGTTGCAGGAATGGTTCAAAACATAGTCAGTAAGAAGCGTCGGTCTTCATGTACTTAAGTCGGCATTGTGCCCTTTGTATTTAATTCCGATGCCATTTCTGTGTTTAATCGTCAATAAGAAGGTCCAAGGGATACAGTAAACCTGGCGTGAAGCATCGGAATCTATAACTAGTGTCACAGGAATGGTTCAAAACATAGTCAGTAAGAAGAGTCGGTCTTCATGTAATTATGTCGGCATTGTGCCTTTTGTATTTAATTCCGATGCAATTTCTGTGTTTCATCGTCGATAAGAAGGTCCAAGGGATACAGTAAACCTGAAGTGAAGCATCGGAATCTATAACTAGTGTCACAGGAATGGCCAGTTGGAAGAGTCAGTCTTCTTGTCCTTAAGTCGGCATTGTGCCTTTTGTATTTAATTCCGATGCAATTTCTGTGTTTCATCGTCAATAAGAAGGTCCAAGGGATACAGTAAACCTGAAGTGAAGCATCGGAATCTATAACTAGTGTTACAGGAAAGGTTCAAAACATAGTCAGTAAGAAGTGTCGGTCTTCATGTACTTAAGTCGGCGTTGTGCCTTTTGTATTTAATTCCGATGCAATTTCTGTGTTCCATCGTCAATAAGATGGTCCAAGGGATACAGTAAACCTGAAGTGAAGCATTGGAATCTATAACTAGTGTCACAGGAATGGTCAGTAGGAAGAGTCAGTCTTCTTGTCCTTAAGTCGGCATTGTGCCTTTTGTATTTAATTCCGATGCAATTTCTGTGTTTCTTCGTCAATAAGAAGGTCCAAGGGATACAGTAAACCTGAAGTGAAGCATCGGAATCTATAACTAGTGTCACAGGAATGGTTCAAATCATAGTCAGTAAGAAGTGTCGGTCGTCATGTACTTAAGTCGGTATTGTGCCTTTTGTATTTAATTCCGATGCAATTTATCTGTTTCATCGTCAATAAGAAGGTCCAAGGGATACAGTAAACCTGAAGTGAAGCATCGGAATCTATAACTAGAGTCACAGGAATGGTCAGTAGGAAGAGTCAGTCTTCTTGTCCTTAAGTCGGCATTGTGCCTTTTGTATTTAATTCCGATGCAATTTCTGTGTTTCATCGTCAATAAGAAGGTCCAAGGGATACACTAAACCTGAATTGAAGCATCGGAATCTATAACAAGTGTTACAGGAATGGTCCAAAACATAGTCAGTAAGAAGTGTCGGTCTTCATGTACTTAAGTCGGCATTGTGCGTTTTGCATTTAATTCCGATGCAATTTCTGTGTTTCATCGGCAATAAGAAGGTCAAAGGGATACAGTAAACCAGGAGTGATGCATCGGAATCTATAACTAGTGTCTTAGGAATGGTTCAAATCATAGTCAGTAAGAAGTGTCGGTCTTCATGTACTTAAGTCGGCATTGTGACCTTTGTATTTAATTCCCATGCAATATCTGTGTTCCATCGTCAATAAGAAGGTCAAAGGGATACAGTAAACCTGAAGTGAAGCATCGGAATCTATAACTAGCGTCACAGGAATGCTTCAATACATTGTCAGTAAGAAGTGTCGTTCTTCATGTACTTATGTCGGCATTGTGCCTTTTGTATTTAATTCCGAAGCAATTTCTGTGTTTCATCGTCAATAAGAAGGTCCAAGGGATACAGTAATCCTGAAGTGAAGCATCGGAATCTATAACTAGTGTCAGAGGAATGGATCAAACTTAGTCAGTAGGAAGAGTCAGTCTTCTTGTACTTAAGTCGGCATTGTGCCATTTGTATTTTATTCCGACGCAATTTCAGTGTTTCATCGCCAATAAGAAGGTCCAAGGGATACAGTAAACCTGGTGTGAAGATTCGGAATCTATAACTACTGTCACAGGAATGGTCAGTCAGAACAGTCAGTCTTCTTGTCCTTAAGTCGGCATTGCGCCTTTTGTATTTAATACCGATGGAATTTCTGTGTTTCATCGTCAATAAGAAGGTCCTAGCGATACAGTAAACCTGAAGTGAAGCATCGGAATCTATAACTAGTGTTACAGGAATGGTTCAAAACATAGTCAGTAAGAAGTGTCGGTCTTCATATACTTAAGTCGGCATTGTGCCTTTTGTATTTAATTCCGATGCAATTTCTGTGTTTCATCGTCAATAAGAAGGCCCAAGGGATACGGTAAACCTGAAGTGAAGCATCGGAATCTGTAACTAGTGTCACAGGAATGGATCAAAACTTAGACATTAGGAAGAGTCAGTCTTCTTGTACTTAAGTCGGCATTGTGCTATTGTATTTCATTCCGATGCAATTTCTGTGTTTCATCGTCAATAAGAAGGTCCAAGGGATACAGTAAACCTGGAGTGAAGCATCGGAATCTATAACTAGTGTCACAGGAATGGTTCAAAACCTAGACAGTAGGAAGAGTCAGTCTTCTTGTACTTCAGTCGGCATTGTGACATTTGTATTTAATTCCGATGCAATTTCTGTGTTTCATCGTCGATAAGAAGGTCCAAGGGATACAGTAAACCTGGAGTGAAGCATCGGAATCTCTAACTAGTGTTACAGGAATGGCTCAAAACATAGTCAGTAAGAAGTGTCGGTCTTCATATACTTAAGTCGGCATTGTGCCTTTTCTATTTAATTCCGATGCAATTTCTGTGTTTCATCGTCAATAAGAAGGCCCAAGGGATACGGTAAACCTGAAGTGAAGCATCGGAATCTATAACTAGTGTCACAGGAATGGATCAAAACTTAGACATTAGGAAGAGTCAGTCTTCTTGTACTTAAGTCGGCATTGTGCTATTGTATTTCATTCCGATGCAATTTCTGTGTTTCATCGTCAATAAGAAGGTCCAAGGGATACAGTAAACCTGGCGTGAAGCATCGGAATCTATAACTAGTGTCACAGGAATGGTTCATAACATAGTCAGTAAGAAGAGTCGGTCTTCATGTAATTATGTCGGCATTGTGCCTTTTGTATTTAATTCCGATGCAATTTCTGTGTTTCATCGTCGATAAGAAGGTCCAAGGGATACAGTAAACCTGAAGTGAAGCATCGGAATCTATAACTAGTGTCACAGGAATGGCCAGTTGGAAGAGTCAGTCTTCTTGTCCTTAAGTCGGCATTGTGCCTTTTGTATTTAATTCCGATGCAATTTCTGTGTTTCTTCGTCAATAAGAAGGTCCAAGGGATACAGTAAACCTGAAGTGAAGCATCGGAATCTATAACTAGTGTCACAGGAATGGTTCAAATCATAGTCAGTAAGAAGTGTCGGTCGTCATGTACTTAAGTCGGTATTGTGCCTTTTGTATTTAATTCCGATGCAATTTATCTGTTTCATCGTCAATAAGAAGGTCCAAGGGATACAGTAAACCTGAAGTGAAGCATCGGAATCTATAACTAGAGTCACAGGAATGGTCAGTAGGAAGAGTCAGTCTTCTTGTCCTTAAGTCGGCATTGTGCCTTTTGTATTTAATTCCGATGCAATTTCTGTGTTTCATCGTCAATAAGAAGGTCCAAGGGATACAGTAAACCTGAAGTGAAGCATCGGAATCTATAACAAGTGTTACAGGAATGGTCCAAAACATAGTCAGTAAGAAGTGTCGGTCTTCATGTACTTAAGTCGGCATTGTGCGTTTTGCATTTAATTCCGATGCAATTTCTGTGTTTCATCGGCAATAAGAAGGTCCAAGGGATACAGTAAACCAGGAGTGATGCATCGGAATTTATAACTAGTGTCTTAGGAATGGTTCAAATCATAGTCAGTAAGAAGTGTCGGTCTTCCTGTACTTAAGTCGGCATTGTGCCTTTTGTATTTAATTCCGATGCAATTTCTGATTTTCATCGTCAATAAGAAGGTCCAAGGGATACAGTAAACTTGAAGTGAAGCATCGGAATCCATAACTAGTATCACAGGAATTTATCAAAACTTAGTCACGAAGAAGTGTCCTCCTTCACGAACTTAAATCGGCATTGTGCCTTTTGTATTTAATTCCGATGCAATTTCTGTGTTTCATCGTCAATAAGAAGTTCCAAGGGAAACAGTAAACCGGAAGTGGAGCATCGGAATCCATAACTAGTGTCACAGGAATGGTCAGTAGGAAGAGTCAGTCTTCTTGTACTTAAGTCGGCATTGTGCCTTTTGTATTTAATTCCGATGCAATTTCTGTGTTTCATCGTCAATAAGAAGGCCCAAGGGATACGGTAAACCTGAAGTGAAGCATAGGAATCTATAACTAGTGTCACAGGAATGTATCAAAACTTAGACATTAGGAAGAGTCAGTCTTCTTGTACTTAAGTCGGCATTGTGGTATTGTATTTCATTCCGATGCAATTTCCGTGTTTCATCGTCAATAAGAAGGTCCAAGGGATACAGTAAACCTGGCGTGAAGCATCGGAATCTATAACTAGTGTCACAGGAATGGTTCAGAACATAGTCAGTAAGAAGAGTCGGTCTTCATGTAATTATGTCGGCATTGTGCCTTTTGTATTTAATTCCGATGCAATTTCTGTGTTTCATCGTCGATAAGAAGGTCCAAGGGATACAGTAAACCTGAAGTGAAGCATCGGAATCTATAACTAGTGTCACAGGAATGGCCAGTTGGAAGAGTCAGTCTTCTTGTCCTTAAGTCGGCATTGTGCCTTTTGTATTTCATTCCGATGCAATTTCTGTGTTTCATCGTCAATAAGAAGGTCCAAGGGATACAGTAAACCTGAAGTGAAGCATCGGAATCTATAACTAGTGTTACAGGAAAGGTTCAAAACATAGTCAGTAAGAAGTGTCGGTCTTCATGTACTTAAGTCGGCGTTGTGCCTTTTGTATTTAATTCCGATGCAAATTCTGTGTTCCATCGTCAATAAGATGGTCCAAGGGATACAGTAAACCTGAAGTGAAGCATTGGAATCTATAACTAGTGTCACAGGAATGGTCAGTAGGAAGAGTCAGTCTTCTTGTCCTTAAGTCGGCATTGTGCCTTTTGTATTTAATTCCGATGCAGTTTCTGTGTTTCTTCGTCAATAAGAAGGTCCAAGGGATACAGTAAACCTGAAGTGAAGCATCGGAATCTATAACTAGTGTCACAGGAATGGTTCAAATCATAGTCAGTAAGAAGTGTCGGTCGTCATGTACTTAAGTCGGTATTGTGCCTTTTGTATTTAATTCCAATGCAATTTATCTGTTTCATCGTCAATAAGAAGGTCCAAGGGATACAGTAAACCTGAAGTGAAGCATCGGAATCTATAACTAGAGTCACAGGAATGGTCAGTAGGAAGAGTCAGTCTTCTTGTCCTTAAGTCGGCATTGTGCCTTTTGTATTTAATTCCGATGCAATTTCTGTGTTTCATCGTCAATAAGAAGGCCCAAGGGATACGGTAAACCTGAAGTGAAGCATCAGAATCTATAACTAGTGTCACAGGAATGGATCAAAACTTAGACATTAGGAAGAGTCAGTCTTCTTGTACTTAAGTCGGCATTGTGCTATTGTATTTCATTCCGATGCAATTTCTGTGTTTCATCGTCAATAAGAAGGTCCAAGGGATACAGTAAACCTGGCGTGAAGCATCGGAATCTATAACTAGTGTCACAGGAATGGTTCATAACATAATCAGTAAGAAGAGTCGGTCTTCATGTAATTATGTCGGCATTGTGCCTTTTGTATTTAATTCCGATGCAATTTCTGTGTTTCATCGTCGATAAGAAGGTCCAAGGGATACAGTAAACCTGAAGTGAAGCATCGGAATCTATAACTAGTGTCACAGGAATGGCCAGTTGGAAGAGTCAGTCTTCTTGTCCTTAAGTCGGCATTGTGCCTTTTGTATTTAATTCCGATGCAATTTCTGTGTTTCTTCGTCAATAAGAAGGTCCAAGGGATACAGTAAACCTGAAGTGAAGCATCGGAATCTATAACTAGTGTCACAGGAATGGTTCAAATCATAGTCAGTAAGAAGTGTCGGTCGTCACGTACTTAAGTCGGTATTGTGCCTTTTGTATTTAATTCCGATGCAATTTATCTGTTTCATCGTCAATAAGAAGGTCCAAGGGATACAGTAAACCTGAAGTGAAGCATCGGAATCTATAACTAGAGTCACAGGAATGGTCAGTAGGAAGAGTCAGTCTTCTTGTCCTTAAGTCGGCATTGTGCCTTTTGTATTTAATTCCGATGCAATTTCTGTGTTTCATCGTCAATAAGAAGGTCCAAGGGATACAGTAAACCTGAAGTGAAGCATCGGAATCTATAACAAGTGTTACAGGAATAGTCCAAAACATAGTCAGTAAGAAGTGTCGGTCTTCATGTACTTAAGTCGGCATTGTGCGTTTTGCATTTAATTCCGATGCAATTTCTGTGTTTCATCGGCAATAAGAAGGTCCAAGGGATACAGTAAACCAGGAGTGATGCATCGGAATCTATAACTAGTGTCTTAGGAATGGTTCAAATCATAGTCAGTAAGAAGTGTCGGTCTTCATGTACTTAAGTCGGCTTTGTGACCGTTGTATTTAATTCCCATGCAATTTCTGTGTTTCATCGTCAATAAGAAGGTCAAAGGGATACAGTAAACCTGAAGTGTAGCATCGGAATCTATAACTAGTGTCACAGGATTGCTTCAAAACATTCCCAGTAAGAAGTGTCGTTCTTCATGTACTTAAGTCGGCATTGTGCCTTTTGTATTTAATTCCGATGCAATTTCTGATTTTCATCGTCAATAAGAAGGTCCAAGGGATACAGTAAACTTGAAGTGAAGCATCGGAATCCATAACTAGTATCACAGGAATTTATCAAAACTTAGTCACGAAGAAGTGTCCTCCTTCACGAACTTAAATCGGCATTGTGCCTTTTGTATTTAATTCCGATGCAATTTCTGTGTTTCATCGTCAATAAGAAGTTCCAAGGGATACAGTAAACCTGAAGTGGAGCATCGGAATCCATAACTAGTGTCACAGGAATGGTCAGTAGGAAGAGTCAGTCTTCTTGTACTTAAGTCGGCATTGTGCCTTTTGTATTTAATTCCGATGCAATTTCTGTGTTTCATCGTCAATAAGAAGGCCCAAGGGATACGGTAAACCTGAAGTGAAGCATCGGAATCTATAACTAGTGTCACAGGAATGGATCAAAACTTAGACATTAGGAAGAGTCAGTCTTCTTGTACTTAAGTCGGCATTGTGGTATTGTATTTCATTCCGATGCAATTTCTGTGTTTCATTGTCAATAAGAAGGTCCAAGGGATACAGTAAACCTGGCGTGAAGCATCGGAATCTATAACTAGTGTCACAGGAATGGTTCAAAACATAGTCAGTAAGAAGAGTCGGTCTCCATGTAATTATGTCGGCATTGTGCCTTTTGTATTTAATTCCGATGCAATTTCAGTGTTTCATCGTCGATAAGAAGGTCCAAGGGATACAGTAAACCTGAAGTGAAGCATCGGAATCTATAGCTAGTGTCACAGGAATGGCCAGTTGGAAGAGTCAGTCTTCTTGTCCTTAAGTCGGCATTGTGCCTTTTGTATTTCATTCCGATGCAATTTCTGTGTTTCATCGTCAATAAGAAGGTCCAAGGGATACAGTAAACCTGAAGTGACGCATCGGAATCTATAACTAGTGTTACAGGAAAGGTTCAAAACATAGTCAGTAAGAAGTGTCGGTCTTCATGTACTTAAGTCGGCGTTGTGCCTTTTGTATTTAATTCCGATGCAATTTCTGTGTTCCATCGTCAATAAGATGGTCCAAGGGATACAGTAAACCTGAAGTGAAGCATTGGAATCTATAACTAGTGTCACAGGAATGGTCAGTAGGAAGAGTCAGTCTTCTTGTCCTTAAGTCGGCATTGTGCCTTTTGTATTTAATTCCGATGCAATTTCTGTGTTTCTTCGTCAATAAGAAGGTCCAAGGGATACAGTAAACCTGAAGTGAAGCATCGGAATCTATAACTAGTGTCACAGGAATGGTTCAAATCATAGTCAGTAAGAAGTGTCGGTCGTCATGTACTTAAGTCGGTATTGTGCCTTTTGTATTTAATTCCGATGCAATTTATCTGTTTCATCGTCAATAAGAAGGTCCAAGGGATACAGTAAACCTGAAGTGAAGCATCGGAATCTATAACTAGAGTCACAGGAATGGTTAGTAGGAAGAGTCAGTCTTCTTGTCCTTAAGTCGGCATTGTGCCTTTTGTATTTAATTCCGATGCAATTTCTGTGTTTCATCGTCAATAAGAAGGTCCAAGGGATACACTAAACCTGAAGTGAAGCATCGGAATCTATAACAAGTGTTACAGGAATGGTCCAAAACATAGTCAGTAAGAAGTGTCGGTCTTCATGTACTTAAGTCGGCATTGTGCGTTTTGCATTTAATTCCGATACAATTTCTGTGTTTCATCGGCAATAAGAAGGTCCAAGGGATACAGTAAACCAGGAGTGATGCATCGGAATCTATAACTAGTGTCTTAGGAATGGTTCAAATCATAGTCAGTAAGAACTGTCGGTCTTCATGTACTTAAGTCGGCTTTGTGACCTTTGTATTTAATTCCCATGCAATTTCTGTGTTTCATCGTCTATAAGAAGGTCAAAGGGATACAGTAAACCTGAAGTGAAGCATCGGAATCTATAACTAGTGTCACAGGATTGCTTCAAAACATTGCCAGTAAGAAGTGTCGTTCTTCGTGTACTTAAGTCGGCATTGTGCCTTTTGTATTTAATTCCGATGCAATTTCTGATTTTCATCGTCAATAAGAAGGTCCAAGGGATACAGTAAACCTGAAGTGAAGCATCGGAATCCATAACTAGTGTCACAGGAATTTATCAAAACTTAGTTACGAAGAAGTGTCCTCCTTCACGAACTTAAATCGGCATTGTGCCTTTTGTATTTAATTCCGATGCAATTTCTGTGTTTCATCGTCAATAAGAAGTTCCAAGGGATACAGTAAACCTGAAGTGGAGCATCGGAATCCATAACTAGTGTCACAGGAATGGTCAGTAGGAAGAGTCAGTCTTCTTGTACTTAAGTCGGCATTGTGCCTTTTGTATTTAATTCCGAAGCAATTTCTGTGTTTCATCGTCAATAAGAAGGTCCAAGGGATACAGTAATCCTGAAGTGAAGCATCGGAATCTATAACTAGTGTCAGAGGAATGGATCAAACTTAGTCAGTAGGAAGAGTCAGTCTTCTTGTACTTAAGTCGGCATTGTGCCATTTGTATTTTATTCCGATGCAATTTCTGTGTTTCATCGCCAATAAGAAGGTCCAAGGGATACAGTAAACCTGGTGTGAAGATTCGGAATCTATAACTACTGTCACAGGAATGGTCAGTCAGAACAGTCAGTCTTCTTGTCCTTAAGTCGGCATTGTGCCTTTTGTATTTAATACCGATGGAATTTCTGTGTTTCATCGTCAATAAGAAGGTCCTAGGGATACAGTAAACCTGAAGTGAAGCATCGGAATCTATAACTAGTGTTACAGGAATGGTTCAAAACATAGTCAGTAAGAAGTGTCGGTCTTCATATACTTAAGTCGGCATTGTGCCTTTTGTATTTAATTCCGATGCAATTTGTGTGTTTCATCGTCAATAAGAAGGCCCAAGGGATACGGTAAAACTGAAGTGAAGCATCGGAATCTATAACTAGTGTCACAGGAATGGATCAAAACTTAGACATTAGGAAGAGTAAGTCTTCTTGTACTTAAGTCGGCATTGTGCTATTGTATTTCATTCCGATGGAATTTCTGTGTTTCATCGTCAATAAGAAGGTCCAAGGGATACAGTGAACCTGGAGTGAAGCATCGGAATCTATAACTAGTGTCACAGGAATGGTTCAAACCTAGACAGTAGGAAGAGTCAGTCTTCTTGTACTTCAGTCGGCATTGTGACATTTGTATTTAATTCCGATGCAATTTCTGTGTTTCATCGTCAATAAGAAGGTCCAAGGGATACAGTAAACCTGAAGTGAAGCATCGGAATCTATAACTAGTGTCACAGGAATGGTTCAAAACTTAGACATTAGGAAGAGTCAGTCTTCTTGTACTTAAGTCGGCATTGTGCCTTTTGTATTTAAATCCCATGCAATTTCTGTGTTTCATCGTCAATAAGAAGCTCCAAGGGATACAGTGAACCTGAAGTGAAGCTTCGGAAACTATAACTAGTGTCACAGGAATGGTTCCAAATATTGTCAGTAAGAAGTGTCGGTCTTCATGTAATTAAGTCGGCATCGTGCCTTTTGTATTTAATTCCGATGCAATTTCTGTGTTTCATCGTCAATAAGAAGGTCCAAGCGATACAGTAAACCTGAAGTGAGGCATCGGAATCTATAACTAGTGTTACAGGAATGGTTCAAACATACTCAGTAAGAAGTGTCGGTCTTCATGTACTTAAGTCGGCTGTGTGCCTTTTGTATGTAATTCCGACGCAATTTCTGTGTTTCATCGTCAATAAGAAGGTCCAAGGGCTACAGTAAACCTGGAGTGAAGCATCGGAATCTATAACTAGTGTCACAGGAATGGTTGAAAACATTGTCAGTACGAAGTGTCGGTCTTCATGTAGTTAAGTCGGAATTGTGCCTTTTGTATTTAATTCCGATGCAATTTCTGTGTTTCATCGTCGGTAAAAAGGTCCACGAGATATAGTAAACCTGAAGTGAAGCATCGGAATCTATAACTAGAGTCACAAGAATGGTCAGTAGAAAGAGTCAGGCTTCTTGCCCATAAGTCGGCATTGTGCCTTTTGTATTTAATTCCGATGTAATTTCTGTGTTTCATCGTAAATAAGAAGATCCAAGGGATACAGTAAACCTGAAGTGAAGCATCGGAATCTATAACTAGTGTCACAGGAATGGTTCAAAACATAGTCAGTAAGAAGTGTCGGTCTTCATGTACTTAAGTCGGCATTGTGCTTTTTTGTATTTAATTACGATGCAATTTCTGTGTTTCATCGTCAATAAGAAGGTCCAAGGGATACAGTAAACCTGAAGTGAAGCATCGGAATCTATAACTAGTGTCACAGGAATGGTCAGTAAGAAGAGTCAGTCTTCTTGTCCTTAAGTCGGCATTGTGCCTTTTGTATTTAATTCCGATGCAATTTCTGTGTTTCATCGTCAATAAGAAGGTCCAAGGGATACAGTAAACCTGAAGTAAAGCATCGGAATCTATAACTAGTATTACAGGAATGGTTCAAAACATAGTCAGGAAGAAGCGTCGGTCTTCATGTACTTAAGTCGGCATTGTGCCTTTTGTATTTAATTCCGATGCAATTTCTGTGTTTCATCGTCACTAAGATGGTCCAAGGGATACAGTAAACCTGAAGTGAAGCATCGGAATCTATAACTAGTGTTACAGGTATGGTTCAAAACATAGTCAGTAAGAAGTGTCGGTCTTCATGTACTTAAGTCGGCATTGTGCCTTTTGTATTTAATTCCGATGCAATTTCAGTATTTCATCGTCAATAAGAAGGTCCACGGGATACATTAAACCTGAAGTGAAGCATCGGAATCTATAACAAGTGTCACAGAAAGGGTCAGTAGGAAGAGTCAGTCTTCTTGTCCTTAAGTCGGCATTGTGCCTTTTGTATTTAATTCCGATGCAATTTCTGTGTTTCATTGTCAATAAGAAGGTCAGAGGGATACAGTAAACCTGAAGTGAAGCATCGGAATCTATAACTAGTGTTACAGGAATGGTTCAAAATATAGTCAGTAGAAGTGTCGGCCTTCATAAACTTAAGTCGGCATTGTGCATTTTGTATTTAATTCCGAAGCAATTTCTGTGTTTCATCGTCAATAAGAAGGTCCAATGGATACAGTAAAGCTTGAGTGAAGCATCGGAATCTATAACTGGTGTCCCAGGAATGGTTCAATACATAGTCAGTAAGAAGTGCCGGTCTTCATGTTTTAAGTCGGCATTGTGCCTTTTGTATTTAAATCCGATGCTATTTCTGTGTTTCATCGTCAATAAGGAGGTCCAAGGGATACAGTAAAACTGAAGTCAAACATCTGAATCTATAACTAGTGTCACAGGAATGGTTCAAAACATAGACAGTAAGAAGAGTCAGTCTTCTTTTACTTAAGTGGGCATTGTGCCTTTACTATTGAATTCCGATGCAATTTCAGTGTTTCGTCGTCAATAAAAAGGGTAGAGGGATACAGTAAACCTGAAGTGAAGCATCGGAATCTATAACTAGTGTCACAGGAATGGTTCACAAGATAGTCAGTAAGAAGAGTCAGACTTCTTGTAATTAAGTCGGCATTGTGCCTTTAGTATTTAATTCCGATGCAATTTCTGTGTTTCATCATCAATAAGAAGGTCAGAGGTGTACAGTAAACCTGAAGTGAAGCATCGGCATCTGTAACTAGTGTCACATGAACGGTTCAAAACATAGTCAGTAAGAAGAGTCAGTCTTTTTGTACTTAAGTCGGCATTGTGCCTTTTGTATTTAATTCCGACGCAATTTCTGTGTTTAATCGTCAATAAGAAGGTCAAAGGGATGCAGTAAACCTGAAGTGAAGCATCGGAATCTATAACTAGTGTCACAGGAATGGTTCAAAACCTTGTCAGTAAGAAGAGTCAGTCTCTTGTACTTAAGACGGCTTTGGGCCTTTTGTATTTAATTCCGAGGCAATTTCTGTGTTTCATCGTCAATAAGAAGGTCCAAGGGATACAGTAAACCTGGAGTGAAGCATCGGAATCTAAAACTGGTGTCCCAGGAATGGTTCAAAACATAGTCAGCAAGAAGTGTCGGTCTTCATGTACCTAAGTCAGCATTGTGCCTTTTGTATTTAATTTCGATGCAATTTCTGTGTTTCATCGTCAATAAGAAGGTCCAAGGGATACAGTAAACTTGAAGTGATGGATCGGAATCTATAACTAGTTTCACAGGAATGGTCAGTAGGAAGAGTCAGTCTTCTTGTCCTTAAGTCGGCATTGTGCCTTTCGTATTTGAGTCCGATGCAATTTCTGTGTTTCATCGTCAATAAGAAGGTCCAAGGGATACAGTAAACCTGATGTGAACCATCGGAATCTATAACTAGTGTCACAGGAATGGTCAGTAGGAAGAGTCAGTCTTCTTGTCCTTAAGACGGCATTGTGCATTTTGTATTTAATTCCGATGCAATTTCTGTGTTTCATCGTCAATAAGAAGGTCCAAGGGATTCAGTAAACCTGAAGTGAAGCATCGGAATCTATAACTAGTGTTACAGGAATGGTTCAAAGGATAGTCAGTAAGAAGTGTCGGTCTTCATGTACTTAAGTCGGCATTGTGCCTTTCGTATTTAATTCGGATGCAATTTCTGTGTTTCATCGTCATTAAGAAGGTCCAAGGGATACAGTAAACCTGAAGTGAAGCATCGGAATTTGTAACTAGTGTCACAGAAAGGGTCAGTAGGAAGAGTCAGTCTTCTTATCCTTAAGTCGGCATTGTGCCTTTTGTATTTAATTCCGATGCAATTTCTGTATTTCATCGTCAATAAGAAGGTCCAAGCGAAACAGTAAACCCGAAGTGAAGCATCGGAATCTATAACTAGCGTTACAGGAATGGTTCAAAACATAGTCAGGAAGAAGTGTCGGTCTTCATGAACTTAAGTCGGCATTGTGCCTTTTGTATTTAATTCCGATGCAATTTCTGTATTTCATCGTCAATAAGAAGGTCCAAGGGATACATTAAACCTGAAGTGAAGCATCGGAATCTATAACAAGTGTCACAGAAAGGGTCAGTAGGAAGAGTCAGTCTTCTTGTCCTTAAGCCGGCATTGTGCCTTTTGTATTTAATTCCGATGCAATTTCTGTGTTTCATCGTCAATAAGAAGGTCCAAGCGATACAGTAAACCTGAAGTGAAGCATCGGAAACTATAACTTCTGTTACAGGAATGGTTCAAAACATAGTCAGTAGAAGTGTCGGCCTTCATAAACTTATGTCGGCATTGTGCATTTTGTATTTAATTCCGAAGCAATTTCTGTGTTTCATCGTCAATAAGAAGGTCCAATGGATACAGTAAAGCTTGAGTGAAACATCGGAATCTATAACTGGTGTCCCAGGAATGGTTCAAAACATAGTCAGTAAGAAGTGTCGGTCTTCATGTACCTAAGTCGGCATTGTACCGTTTGTATTTAATTCCGAAGCAATTTCTGTGTTGCATCGTCAATAAGAAGGTCCAAGGGATACAGTAAAGCTTGAGTGAAGCATCGGAATCTATAACTAGTGTCACAGGAATGGTTCAATACATAGTCAGTAAGAAGTGCCGGTCTTCATGTTTTAAGTCGGCATTGTGCCTTTTGTATGTAAATCCGATGCTATTTCTGTGTTTCATCGTCAATAAGGAGGTCCTAGGGATACAGTAAAACTGAAGTCAAACATCGGAATCTATAACTAGTGTCACAGGAATGGTTCAAAACATAGACAGTAAGAAGAGTCAGTCTTCTTTTACTTAAGTCGGCATTGTGCCTTTACTATTGAATTCCGATGCAATTTCAGTGTTTCGTCGTCAATAAGAAGGTCAGAGGGATACAGTAAACCTGAAGTGAAGCATCGTAATCTATAACTAGTGTCACAGGAATGGTTCAAAAGATAGTCAGTAAGAAGAGTCAGACTTCTTGTAATTAAGTCGGCATTGTGCCTTTAGTATTTAATTCCGATGCAATTTCTGTGTTTCATCATCAATAAGAAGGTCAGAGGTGTACAGTAAACCTGAAGTGAAGCATCGGCATCTAAAACTAGTGTCACATGAACGGTTCAAAACATAGTCAGTAAGAAGAGTCAGTCTTTTTGTACTTAAGTCGGCATTGTGCCTTTTGTATTTAATTCCGACGCAATTTCTGTGTTTAATCGTCAATAAGAAGGTCAAAGGGATGCAGTAAACCTGAAGTGAAGCATCGGAATCTATAACTAGTGTCACAGGAATGGTTCAAAACCTTGTCAGTAAGAAGAGTCAGTCTCTTGTACTTAAGACGGCTTTGGGCCTTTTGTATTTTATTCCGAGGCAATTTCTGTGTTTCATCGTCAATAAGAAGGTCCAAGGGATACAGTAAACCTGGAGTGAAGCATCGGAATCTAAAACTGGTGTCCCACGAATGGTTCAAAAGATAGTCAGCAAGAAGTGTCGGTCTTCATGTACCTAAGTCAGCATTGTGCCTTTTGTATTTAATTTCGATGCAATTTCTGTGTTTCATCGTCAATAAGAAGGTCCAAGGGATACAGTAAACCTGAAGTGATGGATCGGAATCTATAACTAGTTTCACAGGAATGGTCAGTACGAAGAGTCAGTCTTCTTGTCCTTCAGTCGGCATTGTGCCTTTCGTATTTGAGTCCGATGCAATTTCTGTGTTTCATCGTCAATAAGAAGGTCCAAGGGATACAGTAAACCTGATGTGAACCATCGGAATCTATAACTAGTGTCACAGGAATCTTCAGTAGGAAGAGTCAGTCTTCTTGTCCTTAAGACGGCATTGTGCATTTTGTATTTAATTCCGATGCAATTTCTGTGTTTCATCGTCAATAAGAAGGTCCAAGCGAAACAGTAAACCTGAAGTGAAGCATCGGAATCTATAACTAGCGTTACAGGAATGGTTCAAAACATAGTCAGGAAGAAGTGTCGGTCTTCATGAACTTAAGTCGGCATTGTGCCTTTTGTATTTAATTCCGATGCAATTTCTGTGTTTCATCGTCACTAAGATGGTCCAAGGGATACAGTAGACCTGAAGTGAAGCATCGGAATCTATAACTAGTGTTACAGGTATGGTTCAAAACATAGTCAGTAAGAAGTGTCGGTCTTCATGTACTTAAGTCGGCATTGTGCCTTTTGTATTTAATTCCGATGCAATTTCTGTATGTCATCGTCAATAAGAATGTCCAAGGGATACATTAAACCTGAAGTGCAGCATCAGAATCTATAACAAGTGTCACAGAAAGGGTCAGTAGGAAGAGTCAGTCTTCTTGTCCTTAAGTCGGCATTGTGCCTTTTGTATTTAATTCCGATGCAATTTCTGTGTTTCATCGTCAATAAGAAGGTCCAAGCGATACAGTAAACCTGAAGTGAAGCATCGGAATCTATAACTAGTGTTACAGGAATGGTTCAAAACATAGTCAGTAGAAGTGTCGGCCTTCATAAACTTAAGTCGGCATTGTGCCTTTTGTATTTAATTCCGAAGGAATTTCTGTGTTTCATCGTCAATAAGAAGGTGCAAGATATACAGTAAACATTGAGTGAAGCATCGGAATCTATAACTGGTGTCCCAGGAATGGTTCAAAACATAGTCAGTAAGAAGTGTCGGTCTTCATGTACCTAAGTCGGCATTGTACCGTTTGTATTTAATTCCGATGCAATTTCTGTGATTCATCGTCAATAAGAAGGTCCAAGGGATACAGTAAACCTGAAGTGAAGCATCGGAATCTATAACTAGTGTCACAGGAATGGTTCAAAACATAGTCAGTAAGAAGTGTCGGTCTTCATGTTTTAAGTCGGCATTGTGCCTTTTGTATTTAAATCCGATGCTATTGCTGTGTTTCATCGTCAATAAGGAGGTCCAAGGGATACAGTAAAACTGAAGTCAAACATCGGAATCTATAACTAGTGTCACAGGAATGGTTCAAAACATAGACAGTAAGAAGAGTCAGTCTTCTTTTACTTAAGTCGGCATTGTGCCTTTACTATTGAATTCCGATGCAATTTCAGTGTTTCGTCGTCAATAAAAGGGGTAGAGGGATACAGTAAACCTGAAGTGAAGCATCGGAATCTATAACTAGTGTCACAGGAATGGTTCAAAAGATAGTCAGTAAGAAGAGTCAGACTTCTTGTAATTAAGTCGGCATTGTGCCTTTAGTATTTAATTCCGATGCAATTTCTGTGTTTCATCATCAATAAGAAGGTCAGAGGTGTACAGTAAACCTGAAGTGAAGCATCGGCATCTATAACTAGTGTCACATGAACGGTTCAAAACATAGTCAGTAAGAAGAGTCAGTCTTTCTGTACTTAAGTCGGCATTGTGCCTTTTGTATTTAATTCCGACGCAATTTCTGTGTTTAATCGTCAATAAGAAGGTCAAAGGGATGCAGTAAACCTGAAGTGAAGCATCGGAATCTATAACTAGTGTCACAGGAATGGTTCAAAACCTTGTCAGTAAGAAGAGTCAGTCTCTTGTACTTAAGACGGCTTTGGGCCTTTTGTATTTAATTCCGAGGCAATTTCTGTGTTTCATCGTCAATAAGAAGGTCCAAGGGATACAGTAAACCTGGAGTGAAGCATCGGAATCTAAAACTGGTGTCCCAGGAATGGTTCAAAACATAGTCAGCAAGAAGTGTCGGTCTTCATGTACCTAAGTCAGCATTGTGCCTTTTGTATTTAATTTCGATGCAATTTCTGTGTTTCATCGTCAATAAGAAGGTCCAAGGGATACAGTAAACCTGAAGTGATGGATCGGAATCTATAACTAGTTTCACAGGAATGGTCAGTAGGAAGAGTCAGTCTTCTTGTCCTTAAGTCGGCATTGTGCCTTTCGTATTTGAGTCCGATGCAATTTCTGTGTTTCATCGTCAATAAGAAGGTCCAAGGGATACAGTAAACCTGATGTGAACCATCGGAATCTATAACTAGTGTCACAGGAATGGTCAGTAGGAAGAGTCAGTCTTCTTGTCCTTAAGACGGCATTGTGCATTTTGTATTTAATTCCGATGCAATTTCTGTGTTTCATCGTCAATAAGAAAGTCCAAGGGATTCAGTAAACCTGAAGTGAAGCATCGGAATCTATAACTAGTGTTACAGGAATGGTTCAAAGAATAGTCAGTAAGAAGTGTCGGTCTTCATGTACTTAAGTCGGCATTGTGCCTTTCGTATTTAATTCGGATGCAATTTCTGTGTTTCATCGTCATTAAGAAGTTCCAAGGGATACAGTAAACCTGAAGTGAAGCATCGGAATTTGTAACTAGTGTCACAGAAAGGGTCAGTAGGAAGAGTCAGTCTTCTTATCCTTAAGTCGGCATTGTGCCTTTTGTATTTAATTCCGATGCAATTTCTGTGTTTCATCGTCAATAAGAAGGTCCAAGCGAAACAGTAAACCTGAAGTGAAGCATCGGAATCTATAACTAGCGTTACAGGAATGGTTCAAAACATAGTCAGGAAGAAGTGTCGGTCTTCATGAACTTAAGTCGGCATTGTGCCTTTTGTATTTAATTCCGATGCAATTTCTGTGTTTCATCGTCACTAAGATGGTCCAAGGGATACAGTAAACCTGAAGTGAAGCATCGGAATCTATAACTAGTGTTACAGGTATGGTTCAAAACATAGTCAGTAAGAAGTGTCGGTCTTCATGTACTTAAGTCGGTATTGTGCATTTTGTATTTAATTCCGATGCAATTTCTGTATTTCATCGTCAATAAGAAGGTCCAAGGGATACATTAAACCTGAAGTGAAGCATCGGAATCTATAACAAGTGTCACAGAAAGGGTCAGTAGGAAGAGTCAGTCTTCTTGTCCTTAAGCCGGCATTGTGCCTTTTGTATTTAATTCCGATGCAATTTCTGTGTTTCATCGTCAATAAGAAGGTCCAAGCGATACAGTAAACCTGAAGTGAAGCATCGGAATCTATAACTAGTGTTACAGGAATGGTTCAAAACATAGTCAGTAGAAGTGTCGGCCTTCATAAACTTAAGTCGGCATTGTGCATTTTGTATTTAATTCCGAAGCAATTTCTGTATTTCATCGTCAATAAGAAGGTCCAATGGATACAGTAAAGCTTGAGTGAAGCATCGGGATCTATAACTGGTGTCCCAGGAATGGTTCAAAACATAGTCAGTAAGAAGTGTCGGTCTTCATGTACCTAAGTCGGCATTGTACCTTTTGTATTTAATTCCGAAGCAATTTCTGTGTTGCATCGTCAATAAGAAGGTCCAAGGGATACAGTAAAGCTTGAGTGAAGCATCGGAATCTATAACTAGTGTCACAGGAATGGTTCAATACATAGTCAGTAAGAAGTGCCGGTCTTCATGTTTTAAGTCGGCATTGTGCCTTTTGTATTTAAATCCGATGCTATTTCTGTGTTTCATCGTCAATAAGGAGGTCCAAGGGATACAGTAAAACTGAAGTCAAACATGGGAATCTATAACTAATGTCACAGGAATGGTTCAAAACATAGACAGTAAGAAGAGTCAGTCTTCTTTTACTTAAGTCGGCATTGTGCCTTTACTATTGAATTCCGATGCAATTTCAGTGTTTCGTCGTCAATAAGAAGGTCAGAGGGATACAGTAAACCTGAAGTGAAGCCTCGGAATCTATAACTAGTGTCACAGGAATGGTTCAAAAGATAGTCAGTAAGAAGAGTCAGACTTCTTGTAATTAAGTCGGCATTGTGCCTTTAGTATTTAATTCCGATGCAATTTCTGTGTTTCATCATCAATAAGAAGGTCAGAGGTGTACAGTAAACCTGAAGTGAAGCATCGGCATCTATAACTAGTGTCACATGAACGGTTCAAAACATAGTCAGTAAGAAGAGTCAGTCTTTTTGTACTTAAGTCGGCATTGTGCCTTTTGTATTTAATTCCGACGCAATTTCTGTGTTTAATCGTCAATAAGAAGGTCAAAGGGATGCAGTAAACCTGAAGTGAAGCATCGGAATCTATAACTAGTGTCACAGGAATGGTTCAAAACCTTGTCAGTAAGAAGAGTCAGTCTCTTGTACTTAAGACGGCTTTGGGCCTTTTGTATTTAATTCCGAGGCAATTTCTGTGTTTCATCGTCAATAAGTAGGTCCAAGGGATACAGTAAACCTGGAGTGAAGCATCGGAATCTAAAACTGGTGTCCCAGGAATGGTTCAAAACATAGTCAGCAAGAAGTGTCGGTCTTCATGTACCTAAGTCAGCATTGTGCCTTTTGTATTTAATTTCGATGCAATTTCTGTGTTTCATCGTCAATAAGAAGGTCCAAGGGATACAGTAAACCTGAAGTGATGGATCGGAATCTATAACTAGTGTCACAGGAATGGATTAAAACATAGTCAGTAAGAAGATACAGTCCTCTTGTACTTAGGTCGGCATTGTGCCTTTCGTATTTGATTCCGATGCAATTTCTGTGTTTCATCGTCAATAAGAAGGTCCAAGGGATACAGTATATCTGAAGTGAAGCATCGGAATCTATAACTAGTGTCACAGGAATGGTCAGTAGGAAGAGTCAGTCTTCTTGTCCTTATGACGGCATTGTGCATTTTGTATTTAATTCCGATGCAATTTCTGTGTTTCATCGTCAATAAGAAGGTCCAAGGGATTCAGTAAACCTGAAGTGAAGCATCGGAATCTATAGCTAGTGTTACAGGAATGGTTCAAAGCATAGTCAGTAAGAAGTGTCGGTCTTCATGTACTTAAGTCGGCATTGTGCCTTTCGTATTTAATTCGGATGCAATTTCTGTGTTTCAACGTCAATAAGAAGGTCCAAGGGATACAGTAAACCTGGAGTGAAGCATCGGAATCTATTACTAGAGGCACAGGAATGGTTCAGAACTTAGTCAGTAAGAAGTGTCGGTCTTCATGTCCTTAAGTCGGCATTGTGCCTTTTGTATTTAATTCCAATGCATTTTCTGTGTTGCATCGTCAATAAGAAGGGCCCAGGGATACAGTAAACTTGAAGTGTAGCATCGGAATCTATAACTCGTGTCACATGAATGGTTCAAAACATTGTCAGTAAGAAGTGTCGGTCTTCATGTACTTAAGTCGGCATTGTGTCTTTTGTAATTAATTCCGATGCAATTTCTGTGTTTCATCGTCAATAAGAAGGTCCGAGGGATACAGTAAACCTGAAGTGAAGCATCGGAATCTATAACTAGTGTCACAGGAATGGTCAGTAGGAAGAGTCAGTCTTCTTGTCCTTAAGTCGGCATTGTGCCTTTTGTATTTAATTCCGATGCCATTTCTGTGTTTCATCGTCAATAAGACGGTCCAAGGGATACAGTAAACCTGAAGTGAAGCATCGGAATCTATAACTAGTGTCACAGGAATGGTTCAAAACATAGTCAGTAAGAAGTGTCGGTCTTCATGTACTTAAGTCGGCATTGTGCCTTTTGTATTTAATTCCGATGCAATTTCTGTGTTTCATCGTCAATAAGAAGGTCCAAGGGATACAGTAAACCTAGAGTGAAGCATCGGAATCTATAATTAGTGACTCAGGAATGGTTCAAAACATAGTCAGGAAGAAGTGTCGGTCTTTATGTACTTAAGTCGGCATTGTGCCCTTTGTTTTTAATTACGATGCAATTTCTGTGTTTCATCGTCAATAAGAAGGTCCAAGGGATACAGTAAACCTGGAGTGAAGCATCGGAATCTATAACTGGTGTCACAGGAATGGTTCAAAACATAGTCAGTAAGAAGTGTCGGTTTTCATGTACTTAAGTCGGCATTGTGCCTTTTGTATTTAAATCCGATGCTATTTCTGTGTTTCATCGTCAATAAGGAGGTCCAAGGGATACAGTAAAACTGAAGTCAAACATCGGAATCTACACTCCTGGAAATTGAAATAAGAACACCGTGAATTCATTGTCCCAGGAAGGGGAAACTTTATTGACGCATTCCTGGGGTCAGATACATCACATAATCACACTGACAGAACCGCAGGCACATAGACACAGGCAACAGAGCATGCACAATGTCGGCACTAGTACAGTGTATATCCACATTTCGCAGCAATGCAGGCTGCTATTCTCCCATGGAGACGATCGTAGAGATGCTGGATGTAGTTCTGTGGAACGGCTTGCCATGCCATTTCCACCTGGCGCCTCAGTTGGACCAGCGTTCGTGCTGGACGTGCAGACCGCGTGAGACGACGCTTCATCCAGTCCCAAACATGCTCAATGGGGGACAGATCCGGAGATCTTGCTGGCCAGGGTAGTTTACTTACACCTTCTAGAGCACGTTGGGTGGCACGGGATACATGGGGACGAGCGTTTTCCTGTTGGAACAGCAAGTTCCCTTGCTGGTCTAGGAATGGTAGAACGATGGGTTCGATGACGGTTTGGACGTACCGTGCACTATTCAGTGTCCCCTCGACGATCACCAGTGGTGTACGGCCAGTGTAGGAGATCGCTCCCCACACCATGATGCCGGGTGTTGGCCCTGTGTGCCTCGGTCGTATGCAGTCCTGATTGTGGCGCTCACCTGCACGGCGCCAAACACGCATACGACCATCATTGGCACCAAGGCAGAAGCGACTCTCATCGCTGAAGACGACACGTCTCCATTCGTCCCTCCATTCACGCCTGTCGCGACACCACTGGAGGCGGGCTGCACGATGTTGGGGCGTGAGCGGAAGACGGCCTAACGGTGTGCGGGGCCGTAGCCCAGCTTCATGGAGACGGTTGCGAATGGTCCTCGCCGATACCCCAGGAGCAACAGTGTCCCTAATTTGCTGGGAAGTGGCGGTGCGGTCCCCTACGGCACTGCGTAGGATCCTACGTTCTTGGCGTGCATCCGTGCGTCGCTGCGGTCCGGTCCCAGGTCGACGGGCACGTGCACCTTCCGCCGACCACTGGCGACAACATCGATGTACTGTGGAGACCTCACACCCCACGTGTTGAGCAATTCGGCGGTACGTCCACCCGGCCTCCCGCATGCCCACTATACGCCCTCGCTCAAAGTCCGTCAACTGCACATACGGTTCACGTCCACGCTGTCGCGGCATGCTACCAGTGTTAAAGACTGCGATGGAGCTCCGTATGCCACGGCAAACTGGCTGACACTGACGGCGGCGGTGCACAAATGCTGCGCAGCTAGCGTCATTCGACGGCCAACACCGCGGTTCCTGGTGTGTCCGCTGTGCCGTGCGTGTGATCATTGCTTGTACAGCCCTCTCGCAGTGTCCGGAGCAAGTATGGTGGGTCTGACACACCGGTATCAAAGTGTTCTTTTTTCCATTTCCAGGAGTGTATAACTAGTGTCACAGGAATGGTTCAAAACATAGACAGTAAGAAGAGTCAGTCATCTTTTACTTAAGTCGGCATTGTGCCTTTTCTATTGAATTCCGATGCAATTTCAGTGTTTCATCGTCAATAAGAAGGTCAGAGGGATACAGTAAACCTGAAGTGAAGCATCGGAATCTATAACTAGTGTCACAGGAATGGTTCAAAAGATAGTCAGTAAGAAGAGTCAGACTTCTTGTAATTAAGTCGGCATTGTGCCTTTAGTATTTTATTCCGATGCAATTTCTGTGTTTCATCATCAATAAGAAGGTCAGAGGGATACAGTAAACCTGAAGTGAAGCGTCGGAATCTATAACTAGTGTCACATGAACGGTTCAAAACATAGTCAGTAAGAAGAGTCAGTCTTCTTGTACTTAAGTCGGCATTGTGCTTTTTGTATTTAATTCCGATGCAATTTCTGTGTTTCATCGTCAATAAGAAGGTCCAAGGGATACAGTAAACCTGAAGTGAAGCATCGGAATCTATAACTAGTGTCACAGGTATGGTTCAAAACATTGTCAGTAAGGAGAGTCAGTCTCTTGTACTTAAGTCGGCTTTGTGCCTTTTGTATTTAATTCCGATGCAATTTCTGTGTTTCATCGTCAATAAGAAGGTCCAAGGGATACAGTAAAACTGAAGTCAAACATCGGAATCTATAACTAGTGTCACAGGAATGGTTCAAAGCTTAGACAGTAGGAAGAGTCAGTCTTCTTGTACTTAAGTCGGCATTGTGCCTTTTGTATTTAATTCCGATGCAATTTCTGTGTTTCATCGTCAATAAGAACGTCCAAGGGATACAGTAAACCTGAAGTGAAGCTTCGGAATCTATAACTAGTGTCACAGGAATGGTTCAAAACATTGTCAGTAAGAAGAGTCAGTCTCTTGTACTTAAGACGGCTTTGTGCCTTTGTATTTAATTCCGATGCAATTTATGTGTTTCATCGTCAATAAGAAGGTCCAAGGAAAACAGTAAAACTGAAGTCAAGCATCGGAATCTATAACTAGTGTCACAGGAATGGTTCAAAATTAGACAGTAGGAAGAGTCAGTCTTCTTGTACTTAAGTCGGCATTGTGCCTTTTGTATTTAATTCCGATGCAATTTCTGTGATTCATCGTCAATAAGAACGTCCAAGAAATACAGTAAACCTGAAGTGAAGCATCGGAATCTATTACTAGTGCCACAGGAATGGAATAAAACATAGTCAGTAAGAAGATACACTCTTCTTGTACTTAAGTCGGCATTGTGCCTTTCGTTTTTGATTCCGATGCAATTTCTGCGTTTCATCGTCAATAAGAAGGTCCAAGGTATACAGTATACCTGAAGTGAAGCATCGGAATCTATAACTAGTGTCACAGGAATGGTCAGTAGGAAGAGTCAGTCTTCTTGTCCTTAAGACGGCATTGTGCCTTTTGTATTTAATTCCGATGCAATTTCTGTGTTTCATCGTCAATAAGAAGGTCCAAGGGATACAGTAAACCTGAAGTGAAGCATCGGAATCTATAACTAGTGTTACAGGAATGATTCAAAGCATAGTCAGTAAGAAGTGTCGGTCTTCATGTACTTAAGTCGGCATTGTGCCTTTCGTATTTAATTCGGATGCAATTTCTGTGTTTCATCGTCAATAAGAAGGTCCAAGGGATACAGTAAACCTGGAGTGAAGCATCGGAATCTATAACTAGTGTCACAGGAATGGTCAGTAGGAAGAGTCAGTCTTCTTGTCCTTAAGTCGGCATTGTGCCTTTTGAATTTAATTCCAATGCATTTTCTGTGTTTCATCGTCAATAAGAAGGTACCAGGGATACAGTAAACTTGAAGTGTAGCATCGGAATCTATAACTCGTGTCACAGGAATGGTTCAAAACATTGTCAGTAAGAAGTGTCGGTCTTCATGTACTTAAGTCGGCACTGTGTCTTTTGTAATTAATTCCGATGCAATTTCTGTATTTCATCGTCAATAAGAAGGTCCGAGGGATACAGTAAACCTGAAGTGAAGCATCGGAATCTATAACTAGTGTCACAGGAATGGTCAGTAGGAAGAGTCAGTCTTCTTGTCCTTAAGTCGGCATTGTGCCTTTTGAATTTAATTCCGATGCAATTTCCGTGTTTCATCGTCAATAAGAAGGTCCCAGGGATACAGTAAACCTGAAGTGTAGCATCGGAATCTATAACTCGTGTCACAGGAATGGTTCAAAACATTGTCAGTAAGAAGTGTCGGTCTTCATGTACTTAAGTCGGCATTGTGTCTTTTGTAATTAATTCCGATGCAATTTCTGTATTTCATCGTCAATAAGAAGGTCCGAGGGATACAGTAAACCTGAAGTGAAGCATCGGAATCTATAACTAGTGTCACAGGAATGGTCAGTAGGAAGAGTCAGTCTTCTTGTCCTTAAGTCGGCATTGTGCCTTTTGAATTTAATTCCGATGCAATTTCCGTGTTTCATCGTCAATAAGAAGGTCCAAGGGATACAGTAAACCTGAAGTGAATCATCGGAATCTATAACTAGTGTCACAGGAATGGTTCAAAACATAGTCAGTAAGAAGTGTCGGTCTTCATGTACTTAAGTCGGCATTGTGCCTTTTGTTTTTAATTCCGATGCAATTTCTGTGTTTCATCGTCAATATGAAGGTCCAAGGGATACAGTAAACCTGAAGTGAAGCATCGGAATCTATAACTAGTGTCTCAGGAATGGTTCAAAACATTGTCAGTAGGAAGTGTCGGTCTTTATGTACTTAAGTCGGCATTGTGCCTTTTGTTTTTAATTCCGGTGCAATTTCTGTGTTTCATCGTCAATATGAAGGTCCAAGGGATACAGTAAACCTGAAGTGAAGCATCGGAATCTATAAATAGTGTCACAGAAAAGGTCAGTAGGAAAAGTCAGTCTTCTTGTCCTTAAGTCGGCATTGTCCCTTTGTATTTAATTCTGATGCAATTTCTGTGTTTCATCGTCAATAAGAAGGTCCAAGGGATACAGTAAACCTGAAGTGAAGCATCGGAATCTATAACTAGTGTCACAGGAATGGTTCAAAACATAGTCAGTAAGAAGTGTCGGTCTTCATGAACTTAAGTCGGCATTGTGCCTTTTGTATTTAATTCCTATGCAATTTCGGTGTTTCATCGTCAATAAGAAGGTCCAAGGGATACAGTAAACCTAGAGTGAAGCATCGGAATCTATAACTAGTGTATCAGGAATGGTTCGATACATAGTCAGTAGGAAGTGTCGGTCTTTATGTACTTAAGTCGGCATTGTGCCTTTTGTTTTTAATTCCGATGCAATTTCTGTGTTTCATCGTCAATATGAAGGTCCAAGGGATACAGTAAACCTGAAGTGAAGCATTGGAATCTATAAATAGTGTCACAGAAAGGGTCAGTAGGAAAAGTCAGTCTTCTTGTCCTTAAATTGGCATTGTGCTTTTGTATTTAATTGTGATGCAATTTCTGTGTTTCATCGTCAATACGAAGGTCCAAGGGATACAGTAAACCTGAAGTGAAGCATCGGAATCTATAACTAGTGTTCCAGGAATGGTTCAAAGCATAGTTAGTAAGAAGTGTCGGTCTTCACAAACTTAAGTCGGCATTGTGCCTTTTGTATTTAATTCCGATGCAATTTGAGTGTTTCATCGTCAATAAGAAGGTCCGAGGGATACAGTAAACCTGAAGTGAAGCATCGGAATCTATAAGTAGTGTCACAGGAATGGTTCAAAAGATAGTCAGTAAGAAGAGTCAGATTTCTTGTAATTAAGTCGGCATTGTGCCTTTTGTATTTAATTCCGATGCAATTTCTGTGTTTCATCATCAATAAGAAGGTCAGAGGGATACAGTAAACCTGAAGTGAAGCATCGGAATCTATAACTAGTGTCACATGAACGGTTCAAAACATAGTCAGTAAGAAGAGTCAGTCATTTTGTACTTAAGTCGGCATTGTGCCTTTTGTATTTAATTCCGATGCAATTTCTGTGTTTCGTCGTCAATAAGAACGTCCAAGGGATACAGTAAACCTTGAGTGAAACATCGGAATCTATAATTAGTGTCACACGAATGGATTAAAACATAGTCAGTAAGAAGATACAGTCTTCTTGTACTTAAGTCGGCATTGTGCCTTTCGTATTTGATTCCGATGCAATTTCTGTGTTTCATCGTCAATAAGAAGGTCCAAGGGATACAGTATACCTGAAGTGAAGCATCGGAATCTATAACTAGTGTCACAGGAATGGTCAGTAGGAAGAGTCAGTCTTCTTGTCCTTAAGACGGCATTGTGCCTTTTGTTTTTATTTCCGATGCAACTTCTGTGTTTCATCGTCAATGAGAAGGTCCAAGGGATACAGTAAACCTGAAGTGAAGCATCGGAATCTGTAACTCGTGTTACAGGAATGGTTCAAAGCATAGTCAGTATGAAGTGTCGGTCTTCATGTACTTAAGTCGGCATTGTGCCTTTCGTATTTAATTCGGATGCCATTTCTGTGTTTCATAGTCAATACGAAGGTCCAAGGGATACAGTAAACCTGGAGTGAAGCATCGGAATCTATAACTAGTGGTACAGGAATGGTTCACAACTTAGTCAGTAAGACGTGTCGGTCTTCATGTCCTTCAGTCGGCATTGTGCCTTTCGTATTTAATTCCAATGCATTTTCTGTGTTTCATCGTAAATAAGAAGGTATCAGGGATACAGTAAACTTGAAGTGTAGCATCGGAATCTATAACTCGTGTCACAGGAATGGTTCAAAACATTGTCAGTAAGAAGTGTCGGTCTTCATGTACTTAAGTCGGCATTGTGTCTTTTGTAACTAATTCCGATGCAATTTCTGTGTTTCATCGTCAATAAGAAGGTCCGAGGGATACAGTAAACCTGAAGTGAAGCATCGGAATCTATAACTAGTGTCACAGGAATGGTCAGTAGGAAGAGTCAGTCTTCCTGTCCTTAAGTCGGCATTGTGCCTTTGTATTTAATTCCGATGCAATTTCTGTGTTTCATCGTCAATAAGGAGGTCCAAGGGATACAGTAAACCTGAAGTGAAGCATCGGAATCTATAACTAGTGTCACAGGAATGGTTCAAAACATAGTCAGTAAGAAGTGTCGGTCTTCATGTACTTAAGTCGGCATTGTGCCTTTGTATTAAATTCCTATGCAATTTCTGTGTTTCATCGTCAATAAGAAGGTCCAAGGGATACAGTAAACCTAGAGTGAAGCATCGGAATCTATAACTAGTGTCTCAGGAATGGTTCAAAACATAGTCAGTAAGAAGTGTCGGTCTTTATGTACTTAAGTCGGCATTGGTCCTTTTGTTTTTAATTCCGATGCAATTTCCGTGTTTCATCGTCAATAAGAAGGTCCATGGTATACAGTAAACCTGAAGTGAAGCATCGGAATCTATAACTAGTGTCACAGAAAGGGTCAGTAGGAAGAGTCAGTCTTCTTGTCCTTAAGTCGGCATTGTGCTTTTTATATTTAATTCCGATGCAATTTCTGTGTTTCATCGTCAATAAGAAGGTCCAAGGGATACAGTAAACCTGATGTGAAGCATCGGAAACTATAACTAGTGTTACAGGAATGGTTCAAAGCATAGTCAGTAAGAAGTGTCGTTCTTCGTAAACTTAAGTCGGCATCGTGCCTTTTGTATTTAATTCCGAAGAAATTTCTGTGTTTCATCGTCAATAAGAAGGTCCGAGGGATACAGTAAACCTGGAGTGTAGCATCGGAATCTATAACTGGTGTCATAGGAATGGTTCAAAACATTGGCAGTAAGAAGTGTCGGTCTTCATGTACGTAAGTCGGCATTGTGCCTTTTGTATTTAAATCCGATGCTATTTCTGTGTTTCATGGTCAATAAGGAGGTCCAAGGGATACAGTAAAACTGAAGTCAAACATCGGAATCTATAACTAGTATCACAGGAATGGTTCAAAACATAGACAGTAAGAAGAGTCAGTCTTCATTTACTTAAGTCGGCATTGTGCCTTTTCTATTGAATTCCGATGCAATTTCAGTGTTTCATCGTCAATAAGAAGGTCAGAGGGATACAGTAAACCTGAAGTGAAGCTTCGGAATCTATAACTAGTGTCACAGGAATGGTTCAAAAGATAGTCAGTAAGAAGAGTCAGACTTCTTGTAATTAAGTCGGCATTGTGCCTTTTGTATTTAATTCCGATGCAATTTCTGTGTTTCATCATCAATAACAAGGTCAGGGGGATACAGTAAACCTGAAGTGAAGCGTCGGAATCTTTAACTAGTGTTACATGAACGGTTCAAAACATAGTCAGTAAGAAGAGTTAGTCTTTTTGTACTTAAGTCGGCATTGTGCCTTTTGTATTTAATTCCGACGCAATTTCTGTGTTTAATCGTCAATAAGAAGGTCAAAGGGATGCAGTAAACCTGAAGTGATGCATCGGAATCTCTAACTAGTGTCACAGGATTGGTTCAAAACATTGTCAGTAAGAAGAGTCAGTCTCTTGTACTTAAGTCGGCTTTGTGCCCTTTGTATTTAATTCCGATGCAATTTCTGTGTTTCATCGTCAATAACAAGGTCCAAGGGATACAGTAAAACTGAAGTCAAGCATCGGAATCTATAACTAGTGTCACAGGAACGGTTCAAAACTTAGACAGTAGGAAGAGTCAGTCTTCTTGTACTTTAGTCGGCATTGTGCCTTTTGTATTTAATTCCGATGCAATTTCTGTGTTTCATCGTCTATAAGAACGTCCAAGGGATACAGTAAACCTGAACTGAATTATCGGAATCTATAACTAGTGTCACAGGAATGGATTAAAACATAGTCAGTAAGAAGATACAGTCTTCTTGTACTTAAGTCGGCATTGTGCCTTTCGTATTTGGCTCCGATGCAATTTCTCTGTTTCATCGTCAATAAGAAGGTCCAAGGGATACAGTAAACCTGAAGTGCAACATCGGAATCTACAACTAGTGTTACAGAAAGGGTCAGTAGGAAGAGTCAGTCTTCTTGCCCTTAAGTCGGCATTGTGCTTTTTGTATTTAATTCCGATGCAATTTCTGTGTTTCATCGTCAATAAGAAGGTCCAAGGATACAGTAAACCTGAAGTGAAGCATCGGAATCTATAACTAGTGTTACAGGAATGGTTCAAATCATAGACAGTAAGAAGAGTCAGTCTTCTTTTAATTAAGTCGGCATTGTGCCTTTTCTATTTAATTCCGATGCAATTTCAGTGTTTCATCGTTAATAAGAAGGTCAGAGGGTTAGAGTAAACCTGAAGTGAAGCGTCGGAATCTATAACTAGTGTCACATGAACGGTTCAAAACATAGTAAGTAAGAAGAGTCAGTCTTTTTGTACTTAAGTCGGCATTGTGCCTTTTGTATTTGATTCCGATGCAATTTCTGTATTTTATCCTCAATAAGAAGGTCAAAGGGATGCAGTAAACCTGAAGTGAAGCATCGGAATCTCTAACTAGTGTCACAGGATTGTTTCAAAACATAGACAGTAAGAAGAGTCAGTCTTCTTGCACTTAAGTCGGCATTGTGCCTTTTGTATTCAATTCCGATGCAATTTCTGTCTTTCATCGTCAATAAGAAGGTCAAACGGATACAGTAAAACTGAAGTCAAACATCGGAATCTATAACCAGTGTCACAGGAATGGTTCAAATCTTAGACAGTAGGAAGAGTCAGTTTCTTGTACTTAAGTCGGCATTGTGCCTTTTGTATTTAATTCCGATGCAATTTCTGTGTTTCATCGTCAATAAGAACGTCCAAGGGATACAGTAAACCTGAAGTGAAGCATAGGAATCTATAACTAGTGTCACAGGAATGGATCAAAACATAGTCAATAAGAAGAGTCAGTCTCTTCTACATAAGTCGGCATTGTGCCTTTTGTATTTAATTCGGATGCAATTTCTGTGTTTCATCGTCAATAAGAAGGTCCAAGTGACACAGTAAACCTGGTGTGAAGCATCGGAATCTATAACTAGTGTCACAGGAATGGTTCAGAACACAGTCAGTAAGAAGTGTCGGTCTTCATGTCCTTAAGTCGGCATTGTGTCTTTTGATTTAATTCCGATGCATTTTCTGTGTTTCATCGTCAATAAGAAGGTCCATGGGATACAGTAAACTTGAAGTGAAGCATCGGAATCTATAACTCGTGTCACAGGAATCATTCAAAACATAGTCAGTAAGAAGTGTCTGTCTTCATGTACTTAAGTCGGCATTGTGCCTTTTCTATTTAATTCCGATGCAATTTCTGTGTTTCATCGTCAATAAGAAGATCCAAGGGATACAGTAAACCTGAAGTGAAGCATCGGAATCTATAACTCGTGTCACAGGAATGGTTCAAAACATAGTCAGTAAGAAGTGTCTGTCTTCATGTACTTAAGTCGGCATTGTGCCTTTTGTATTTAATTCCGATGCAATTTCTGTGTTTCATCGTCAATAAGAAGGCCCAAGGGATACAGTAAACCAGGAGTGAAGCATCGGAATCTATAACTGGTGTCCCAGGAATGGTTCAAAACATAGTCAGTAAAAAGTGTCGGTCTTCATGTACCTAAGTCGGCATTGTGCTTTTCGTATTTAATTCCGATGCAATTTATGTCTTTTATCGTCAATAAGAAGGTCCAAGGGATACAGTAAACCTGAAGTGAAGCATCGGAATCTATAACTAGTGTCACAGGAATGGTTCAAAACATAGTCAGTAAGAAGTGTCGGTCTTCATGTACTTAAGTCGGCATTGTGCCTTTTGTATTTAAATTAGATGCTATTTCTGTGCTTCATCGTCAATAAGAAGGTCCAAGGGATACAGTAAACCTGAAGTCATGCATCGGAATCTATAACTAGTTTCACAGGAATGGTCAGTAGGAGGAGTCAGTTATCTTGTCCTTAAGTCGGCATTGTGCCTATTGTATTTAATTCCGATGCAATTTCTGTGTTTCATCATCAATAAGAAGGTCAGAGGGATACAGTAAACCTGAAGTGAAGCATCGGAATCTACATCTAGTGTCACATGAACGGTTCAAAACATAGTCAGTAAGAAGAGTCAGTCTATTTGTACTTAAGTCGGCATTGGCCTTTTGTATTTAATTCCGATGCAATTTCTGTGTTTTATCCTCAATAAGAAGGTCAAAGGGATGCAGTAAACCTGAAGTGAAGCATCGGAATCTCTAACTAGTGTCACAGGATTGGTTCAAAACATTGACAGTAAGAAGAGTCAGTCTTCTTGTACTTAAGTCGGCATTGTGCCTTTTGTATTTAATTCCGATGCAATTTCTGTGTTTCATCGTCAATAAGAAGGTCCAAGGGATACAGTAAAACTGAAGTCAAACATCGGAATCTATAACCAGTGTCACAGGAATGGTTCAAAACTTAGACAGTAGGAAGAGTCAGTCTTCTTGTACTTAAGTCGGCATTGTGCCTTTTCTATTTAATTCCGATGCAATTTCTGTGTTTCATCGTCAATAAGACAGTGCAAGGGATACAGTAAACCTGAAGTGAAGCATAGGAATCTATAACTAGTGTCACAGGAATGGATCAAAGCATAGTCAGTAAGAAGAGTCAGTCTCTTCTACTTAAGTCGGCATAGTGCCTTTTGTATTTAATTCATATGCAATTTCTTTGTTTCAACGTCAATCAGAAGGTCCAAGGGATACAGTAAAACTGAAGTCAAGCATCGGAATCTATAACTAGTGTCACAGGATTGGTTCAAAACATAGACAGTAAGAAGATACAGTCTTCTTGTACTTAAGTCGGCATTGTGCATTTTGTATTTGATTCCGATGCAATTTCTGTGTTTCATCGTCAATAAGAAGGTCCAAGGGATACAGTATACCTGAAGTGAAGCATCGGAATATATAACTAGTGTCACAGGAATGGTCAGTAGGAAGAGTCTTTCTTCTTGTCCTTAAGACGGCATTGTGCCTTTTGTATTTAATTCCGATGCAATTTCTGTGTTTCATCGTCAATAAGAAGGTCCAAGGGATACAGTAAACCTGAAGTGAAGCAACGGAATCTATAACTAGTGTTACAGGAATGGTTCAAAGCATAGTCAGTAAGAAGTGTCGGTCTTCATGCACTTAAGTCGGCATTCTGCCTTTTGTATTTAATTCGGATGCAATTTCTGTCTTTCATCGTCGATAAGAAGGTCCAAGTGATACAGTAAACCTGGTGTGAAGCATCGGAATCTATAACTAGTGTCACAGGAATGGTTCAGAACACAGTCAGTAAGGAGTGTCGGTCTTCATGTCCTTAAGTCGGCATTGTGCCTTTTGTATTTGATTCCGATGCATTTTCTGTGTTTCATCGTCAATAAGAAGGTCCGAGAGATACAGTAAACCTGAAGTGAAGCACCGCAATCTATAACTAGTGTGACAGAAATGGTCAGTAGGAGGAGTCAGTCATCTTGTCCTTAAGTCGGCATTGTGCCTTTTGTATTTAATTCCGATGCAATTTCTGTGTTTCATCATCAATAAGAGGGTCAGAGGGATACAGTAAACCTGAAGTGAAGCATCGGAATCTATAACTAGTGTCACATGAACGGTTCAAAACATAGTGAGTAAGAAAAGTCAGTCTTTTTGTACTTAAGATGGCATTGTGCCTTTTATATTTAATTCCGATGCAATTTCTGTGTTTTATCCTCAATAAGAAGGACAAAGGGATGCAGTAAACCTGGAGTGAAACATCGGAATCTCTAACTAGTGTCACAGGATTGGCTCAAAACATAGACAGTAAGAAGAGTCAGTCTTCTTGTACTTAAGTCGGCATTGTGCCTTATGTATTTAATTCCGATGCAATTTCTGTGTTTCATCGTCAATAAGAAGGTCCAAGGGATACAGTAAACCTAGAGTGAAGCATTGGAATCTATAACTAGTGTCCCAGGAATGGTTCAAAACATAGTCAGTAAGAAGTGTCGGTCTTCATGTACCTAAGTCGGCATTGTGCCTTTCGTATTTAATTCCGATGCAATTTATGACTTTTATCGTCAATAAGAACGTCCAAGGGATACAGTAAAGCTGAAGTGAAGCATCGGAATCTATAACTAGTGTCACAGGAATGGTTCAAAACACAGCCAGTAAGAAGTGTCGGTCTTCATGTACTTCAGTCGGCATTGTGCCTTTTGTATTTAAATTAGATGCTATTTCTGTGTTTCATCGTCAATAAGAAGGTCCAAGGGATACAGTAAACCTGAAGTGATGCATCGGAATCTATAACTAGTTTCACAGGAATGGTCAGTAGGAGGAGTCAGTCATCTTGTCCTTAAGTCGGCATTGTGCCTATTGTATTTAATTCCGATGCAATTTCTGTGTTTCATCATCAATAAGAAGGTCAGAGGGATACAGTAAACCTGAAGTGAAGCATCGGAATCTATATCTAGTGTCACAAGAACGGTTCAAAACATAGTCAGTAAGAAGAGTCAGTCTTTTTGTACTTAAGTCGGCATTGTGCCTTTTGTATTTAATTCCGATGCAATTTCTGTGTTTTATCCTCAATAAGAAGGTCAAAGGGATGCAGTAAACCTGAAGTGAAGCATCGGAATCTCTAACTAGTGTCACAGGACTGGTTCAAAATATAGACAGTAAGAAGAGTCAGTCTTCTTGTACTTAAGTCGGCATTGTGCCTTTTGTATTTAATTCCGATGCAATTTCTGTGTTTCAACGTCAATCAGAAGGTCCAAGGGATACAGTAAAACTGAAGTCAAGCATCGGAATCTATAACTAGTGTCACAGGATTGGTTCAAAACATAGACAGTAAGAAGATACAGTCTTCTTGTACTTAAGTCGGCATTGTGCATTTTGTATTTAATTCCGATGCAATTTCTGTGTTTCATCGTCAATAAGAAGGTCCAAGGGATACAGTATACCTGAAGTGAAGCATCGGAATCTATAACTAGTGTCACAGGAATGGTCAGTAGGAAGAGTCTGTCTTCTTGTCCTTAAGACGGCATTGTGCATTTTGTATTTGATTCCGATGCAATTTCAGTGTTTCATCGTCAATAAGAAGGTCCAAGGGATACAGTATACCTGAAGTGAAGCATCGGAATCTATAAGTAGTGTCACAGGAATGGTCAGTAGGAAGAGTCTGTCTTCTTGTCCTTAAGACGGCATTCTGCCTTTTGTATTTAATTCGGATGCAATTTCTGTGTTTCATCGTCGATAAGAAGGTCCAAGTGATACAGTAAACCTGGTGTGAAGCATCGGAATCTATAACTAGTGTCACAGGAATGGTTCAGAACACAGTCAGTAATAAGTGTCGGTCTTCATGTCCTTAAGTCGGCATTGTGCCTTTTGTATTTAATTCCGATGCATTTTCTGTGTTTCATCGTCAATTAGAAGGTCCAAGTGATACAGTAAACTTGAAGTGAAGCATCGGAATCTATAACCCGTGTCACAGGAACGGTTCAAAACATAGTCAGTAAGAAGTGTCTGTCTTCATGTACTTAAGTCGGCATTGTGCCTTTTGTATTTAATTCCGATGCAATTTCTATGTTTCATCGTCAATAAGAAGGTCCGAGAGATACAGTAAACCTGAAGTGAAGCATCGCAATCTATAACTAGTGTCACAGGAATGGTCAGTAGGAGGAGTCAGTCATCTTGTTCTTAAGTCGGCATTGTGCCTTTTGTATTTAATTCCGATGCAATTTCTGTGTTTCATCATCAATAAGAAGGTCAGAGGGATACAGTAAACCTGAAGTGAAGCATCGGAATCTATAACTAGTGTCACATGAACGGTTCAAAACATAGTCAGTAGGAAGAGTCAGTCTTTTTGTACTTAAGATGGCATTGTGCCTTTTATATTTAATTCCGATGCAATTTCTGTGTTTTATCCTCAATAAGAAGGTCAAAGGGATGCAGTAAACCTGAAGTGAAGCATCGGAATCTCTAACTAGTGTCACAGGATTGGCTCAAAACATAGACAGTAAGAAGAGTCAGTCTTCTTGTTCTTAAGTCGGCATTGTGCCTTTTGTATCTAATTCCGATGCAATTTCTGTGTTTCATCGTCAATAAGAAGGTCCAAGGGATACAGTAAAACTGAAGTCAAACATCGGAATCTATAACCAGTGTCACAGGAATGGTTCAAAACTTAGACAGTAGGAAGAGTCAGTTTTCTTGTACTTAAGTCGGCATTGTGCCTTTTGTATTTAATTCCGATGCAATTTCTGTGTTTCATCGTCAATAAGAACGTCCAAGGGATACAGTAAACCTGAAGTGAAGGATAGGAATCTATAACTAGTGTCACAGGAATGGATCAAAACATAGTCAGTGAGAAGAGTCAGTCTCTTCTACTTAAGTCGTCATTGTGCCTTTTGTATTTAATTCATATGCAATTTCTGTGTTTCAACGTCATTCAGAAGGTCCAAGGGATACAGTAAAACTGAAGTCAAGCATCGGAATCTATAACTTGTGTCACAGGATTGGTTCAAAACATAGACAGTAAGAAGATACAGTCTTCTTGTACTTAAGTCGGCATTGTGCATTTTGTATTTGATTCCGATGCAATTTCTGTGTTTCACCGTCAATAAGAAGGTCCAAGGGATACAGTATACCAGAAGATAAGCATCGGAATCTAAAACTAGTGTCACAGGAATGGTCAGTAGGAAGAGTCAGTCTTCTTGTCCTTAAGACGGCATTGTGCCTTTTGTATTTAATTCCGATGCAATTTCTGTGTTTCATCGTCAATAAGGAGGTCCAAGGGATACAGTAAACCTGAAGTGAAGCAACGGAATCTATAACTAGTGTTACAGGAATGGTTCAAAACATAGTCAGTAAGAAGTGTGAATCTTCATGTACTTAAGTCGGCATTGCGCCTTTTGTTTTTAGTTCGGATGCAATTTCTGTGTTTCATCGTCAATAAGAAGGTCCAAAGGATACAGTAAACCTAGAGCGAAGCATCGGAATCTATAACTAGTGTCTCAGGAATGGTTCAAAACATAGTCAGTAAGAAGTGTCGGTCTTCGTGTACTTAGGTCGGCATTGTGCCTTTTGTTTTTAATTCCGATGCAATTTCTGTGTTTCATCGTCAATAAAAAGGTCCAAGGGATACAGAAAACCTGAAGTGATGCATCGGAATCTATCACTAGTGTCACAGGAATGGTTCAATACATTGTCAGTAAGAAGTGTCGGTCTTCATGTACTTAAGTCGGTATTGTGCCTTTTGTATTTAATTCCGATGCAATTTCTGTGTTTCATCGTCAATAAGAAGGTCCAAGGGATACAGTAAACCTGAAGTGAAGCATCGGAATCAATAACTAGTGTCACAAGAATGGTCAGTAGGAAGAGTCTGTCTTCTTGTCCTTAAGTCGGCATTGTGCCCTTTGTATTTAATTCCGATGCAATTTCTGTGTGTCATCGTCAATAAGAAGGTCCAAGGGATACAGTACACCTGAAGTGAAGAATCGGAATCTATAAATAGTGTCACAGGAATGGTCAGTAGGAAGAGTCAGTCTTCTTGTCCTTAAGTCGGCATTGTGCCTTTTGTATGTAATTCCAATGCAATTTCTGTGTTTCATCGTCAATAAGAAGGTCCAAGGGATACAGTAAACCTGAAGTGAAGCATCGGAATCTATAAGTAGTGTCACAGGAATGGTCAGTAGGATGAGTCAGTCTTCTTGTCCTTAAGTCTGCATTGTGCCTTTTGTATTTAATTCCGATGCAATTTCTGTGTTTCATCGTCAATAAGAGATTCCAAGGGATACCGTAAACCTGAACTGAAGCATCGGAATCTATAACTAGTGTCACAGGGATGGTTCAAAACATAGTCTGTAAGAAGTGTCGGTCTTCATGTACTTAAGTCAGCATTGTGGCTTTTGTATTTAATTCCGATGCAATTTCTGTGTTTCATCGTCAATAAGAAGTTCCAAGGCATACAGTAAACCTTGAGTGAAGCATCGGAATCTATAACTAGTGTCACAGGAATGGTCAGTAGGAAGAATCAGTCAGCTTGTCCTTAAGGCGGCATTGTGCCTTTTGTACTTAATTCCGATGCAATTGCTGTGTTTCATCGTCAATAAGAAGGTCCAAGGGATACAGTAAACCTGAAGTGAAGCATCGGAATCTATAACTAGTGTCACAAAAATGGTCAGTAGGAAGAGTCAGTCTTCTTGTCCTTAAGTCGGCATTGTGCCTTTTGTATTTAATTCCGATGCAATTTCTGTGTTTCATCGACAATAAGAGGGTGCAAGGGATACAGTAAACCTGAAGTGAAGCATGGGGACCTATTACTAGTGTCACAGAAATGGTTCAAAACATAGTCAGTAAGAAGTGTCGGTCTTCATGTACTTAAGTCGGCATTGTGCCTTTTGTATTTAATTCCGATGCAATTTCTGTGTTTCATCGTCAATAAGAAGGTCCAAGGGATACAGTAAACCTGAAGTGAAGCATCGTAATCTCTAACTAGTGTCACAGGATTGGTCAGTAGGAAGAGTCAGTCTTCTTGTCCTTAAGTCGGCATTGTGCCTTTTGTATTTAATTCCGATGCAACTTCTGTGTTTCATCGTCAATAAGAAGGTCCAAGGGATACAGTAAACCTGAAGTGAAGCATCGGAATCTATAACTAGTGTCACAGGAATGGTCAGTAGGAAGAGTCAGTCGTCTTGTCCTTAAGTCAGCATTGTGCCTTTTGTATTTAATTCCGATGCAATTTCTGTGTTTCATCGTCAATAAGAAGGTCCAAGGGATACAGAAAAACTGGAGTGATGCATCGGAATCTATAACTAGTGTCACAGGAATGGTCAGCAGGAAGAGTCAATCTTCACGTCCTTATGACGGCATTCTGCCTTTTGCATTTAATTCCGATGCAATTTCTGTGTCTCATCGTCAATAAGAAGGTCCAAGGGATACAGTAAACCTGAAGTGAATCATCGGAATCTATAACTAATGTCACAGGAATACTTCAAATCATAGCCAGTAAGAAGTGTCGGTCTGCATGTACGTAAGTCGGCATTGTGGCTTTTGTATTTAATTCCGATGAAATTTCTGTGTTTCATCGTCAATAAGAAGGTCCAAGGGATACAGTAAACCTGAAGTGAAGCATCGGGATCTATTACTAGTGTCACAGGAATGGTTCAAAACATAGTCAGTAAGAAGTGTCGGTCTTCATGTACTTAAGTCGGCTTTGTGCCTTTTGTATTTAATTCCGATGCAATTTCTGTGTTTCATCGTCAATAAGAAGGTCCAAGGGATACAGTAAACCTGAAGTGAAGCATCGGAATCTTTAACTAGTGTCACAGTATTGGTCAGTAGGAAGAGTCAGTCATCTTGTCCTTAAGTCGGCAATGTGCCTTTGTATTTAATTTCGATGCAACTTCTGTGTTTCATCGTCAATAAGAAGGTACAAGGGATACAGTAAACCAGAAGTGATGCATCGGAATCTGTAACTAGTGTCACAGGAATGGTTCAAATCATAGTCAGTAAGAAGTGTCGGTCTTCATGTACTTAAGTCGGCATTGTGCCTTTTGTATTTAATTCCGATGCAATTTCTGTGTTTCATCGTCAATTAGAAGGTCCAAGGGATACAGTAAACCTGAAGTGAAGCATCGGAATCTATAACTAGTGTCACAGGAATGGTCAGTAGGAAGAGTCAGTCTTCTTGTCCTTAAGTCGGCATTGTGCATTTTGTATTTGATTCCGATGCAATTTCTGGGTTTCATCGCCAATAAGAAGGTCCAAGGGATACAGTAGACCTGGAGTGAAGCAATGGAATCTATAACTAGTGTCACAAGAATGGTCAGCAGGAAGAGTCAATCTTCATGTCCTTATGTCGGCATTCAAACTTCTGTATTTAATTCTGATGCAATTTCTGTGTTTCATCGTCAATAAGAAGGTCCAAGGGATACAGTAAACCTGAAGTGAAACATCGGAATCTATAACTAGTGTCACAGGAATGGTTCAAAACATAGTCAGTAAGAAGTGTCGGTCTTCATGTACTTAAGTCGGCATTTTGCCTTTGGTATTTAACTCCGATGCAATTTCTGTGTTTCATCGTCAATTAGAAGGTCCAAGGGATACAGTAAACCTGACGTGAAGCATCGGAATCTATAACTAGTGTCACAGGAATGGTTCAAAACATAGTCAGTAAGAAGCGTCGGTCTTCATGTACTTAGATCGGCATTGTGCCTTTTGTATTTAATTCCGATGCAATTTCTGTGTTTCATCGTCAATAAGAAGGTCCAAGGGATACAGTAAACCTGAAGTGAAGCATCGGAATCTGTAACTAGTGTCACAGGAATGGTCAGTAGGAAGAGTCAGTCTTCTTGTCCTTAAGTCGGCGTATTGCCTTTTGTATTTAATTCCGATGCAATTTCTGTGTTTCAGCGTCAATAAGAGGGTCCAAGGGATACAGTAAACCTGAAGTGAAGCATCGGAATCTATAGCTAGTGTCACAGGAATGGCCAGTAGGAAGAGTCAGTCTTCTTGTCCTTAATTCGGCATTGTGCCTTTTGTATTTAATTCCGATGCAATTTCTGTGTTTCATCGTCAATAAGAAGGTCCAAGGGATACAGTAAACCTGAAGTGAAGCATCGGAATCTATAACTAGTGTTACAGGAATGGTTCAAAACATAGTCAGTAAGAAGTGTCGGTCTACATGTACTTAAGTCGGCTTTCTGCCTTTTGTATTTAATTCCGATGCAATTTCTGTGTTTCTTCGTCAATACGAAGTTCCAAGGGATACAGTAAACCTGAAGTGAAGGATCGGAATCTATAACTAGTGTCACAGGAATGGTTCAAATCATAGTCAGTAAGAAGTGTCGGTCTTCATGTACTTAAGTCGGCATTGTGCCTTTTGTATTTAATTCCGATGCAATTTCTGTATTTCATCGTCAATAAGAAGGTCCAAGGGATACAGTAAACCTGAAGTGAAGCATCGTAATCTATAACTAGTGTCACAGGAATGGTCAGTAGTAAGAGTCAGTCTTCTTGTCCTTAAGTCGGCATTGTCCCTTTTGTATTTAATTCCGATGCAATTTCTGTGTTTCATCGTCAATAAGAAGGTCCAAGGGATACAGTAAACCTGAAGTGCAGCATCGCAATCTATAACTAGTGTCACAGGAATGGTCAGTATGAAGAGTCAGTCTTCTTGTCCTTAAGTCGGCATTGTGCCTTTTGTATTTAATTCCCATGCAATTTCTGTGTTTCATCGTCAACAAGAAGGTCCAAGGGATACAGTAAACCTGAAGCGGAGCATCGGAATCTATAACTAGTGTTACAGGAATGGTTCAAAACATAGTCAGTAAGAAGTGTCGGTCTTCATGTACTTAAGTCGGCATTGTGCCTTTTGCATTTAATTCCGATGCAATTTCTGTGTTTCATCGTCAGTAAGAACTTTCAAGGGATACAGTAAACCAGGAGTGAAGCATCGGAATCTATAAGTAGTGTCTCAGGAATGGTTCAAATCATAGTCAGTAAGAAGTGTCGGTCTTCATGTACTTAAGTCGGCATTGTGACCTTTGTATTTAATTCCGATGCGATTTCTGTGTTTCATCATCAATAAGAAGGTCCAAGGGATACAGTAACCCTGAAGTGGAACTTCGGAATCCATAACTAGTGTCACAGGAATGGTTCAAAACTTAGTCACGAAGAAGTGTCCGCCTTCATGAACTTAAATCGGCATTGTGCCTTTTGTATTTAATTCCGATGCAATTTCTGTGTTTCATCGTCAATAAGAAGGTCCAAGGGAAACAGTAAACCTGAAGTGAAGCATCGGAATCCATAACTAGTGTCACAGGAATGGTTCAAAACTTAGTCACGAAGAAGTGTCCTCCCTCATGAACTGAAATCGGCATTGTGCCTTTTGTATTTAATTCCGATGCAATTTCTGTGTTTCATCGTCAATAAGAAGGTCCAAGAGATACAGTAAACAGAAGTGAAGCATTGGAATCTATAACTGGTGTCACAGGAATGGTCAGTGGGAAGAGTCAGCCTTCTTGTACTTAAGTCGGCATTGTGCCTTTAGTATTTAATTCCGATGCAATTTCTGTGTTTCATCGTCAATAAGAAGGTCCAAGGGATACAGTAAACCTGATGTGAAGCATCGGAATCTATAACTAGTGTCAGAGAAATGGTTCAAAGCTTAGACAGTAGGAAGAGTCAGTCTTCTTGTACTTAAGTCGGCATTGTGCCTTTTGTATTTAATTCCGACGCAATATCTGTGTTTCATCGACAATAAGAAGGTCCAAGGGATACAGTAAACCTGGTGTGAAGAATCGGAATCAATAACTACTGTCACAGGAATGGTCAGTAGGAAGAGTCAGTCTTCTTGTCCTTGAGTCGGCATTGTGCCTTTGTATTTAATTCCGATGCAACTTCTGTACTTCATCGTTAATAAGAAGGTACAAGGGATACAGTAAACCAGAAGTGATGCATCGGAATCTATAACTAGTGTCACAGGAATGGTTCAAATCATAGTCAGTAAGAAGTGTCGGTCTTCATGTACTTAAGTCGGCATTGTGCCTTTTGTATTTAATTCCGATGCAATTATTGTGTTTCATCGTCAATAAGAAGGTCCAAGGGATACAGTAAACCTGAAGTGAAGCATCGGAATCTATAACTAGTGTCACAGGAATGGTCAGTAGGAAGAGTCAGTCTTCTTGTCCTTACGTCGGCATTGTGCATTTTGTATTTGATTCCGATGCAATTTCTGGGTTTCATCGCCAATAAGAAGGTCCAAGGGATACAGTAGACCTGGATTGAAGCAATGGAATCTATAACTAGTGTCACAGGAATGGTCAGCAGGAAGAGTCAATCTTCATGTCCTTATGTCGGCATTCAACCTTCTGTATTTAATTCTGATGCAATTTCTGTGTTTCATCGTCAATATGAAGGTCCAAGGGATACAGTACACCTGAAGTGAAGCATCGGAATCTATAACTAGTGTCACTGGAATGGTTCAAAACATAGTCAGTAAGAAGTGTCGGTCATCAAGTACTTTAGTCGGCATTGTGCCTTTTGTATTCAATTCCGATGCAATTTCTGTGTTTCATCGTCAATAAGAAGGTCCGAGGGATACAGTAAACCTGGAGTGAAGCATCGCAATCTATAACTAGTGTCACAGGAATGGTTCACAACATAGTCAGTAAGAAGTGTCGGTCATCATGTACTTAAGTCGGCATTTTTCCTTTGGTATTTAATTCCGATGCAATTTCTGTGTTTCATCGTCATTTAGAAGGTCCAAGGGATACAGTAAACCTGAAGTGAAGCATCCGAATCTATAACTAGTGTCACAGGAATGGTTCAAAGCATAGTCAGTAAGAAGCGTCGGTCTTCATGTACTTAGTTCGGCATTGTGCCTTTTGTATTTAATTCCGATGCAATTTCTGTGTTTCATCATCAATAAGAAGATCCAAGGGATACAGTAAACCTGAAGTGAAGCATCGGAATCTGTAACTAGTGTCACAGGAATGGTCAGTAGGAAGAGTCAGTATTCTTGTCCTTAAGTCGGCGTATTGCCTTTTGTATTTAATTCCGATGCAATTTCTGTGTTTCATCGTCAATAAGAGGGTCCAAGGGATACAGTAAACCTGACGTGAAGGATCGGAATCTATAACTAGTGTTACAGGAATGGTTCAAAACATAGTCATTAAGAAGTGTCGGTCTTTATGTACTTAAGTCGGCATTGTGCCTTTTGTATTTAATCCCGATGCAATTTCTGTGTTTCATCGTCAATAAGAAGGTCCAAGGGATACAGTAAACCTGGCGTGAAGCATCGGAATCTATAACTAGTGTCACAGGAATGGTTCAAATCATAGTCAGTAAGAAGTGTCGGTCTTCATGTACGTAAGTCGGCATTGTGCCTTTTGTATTTAATTCCGATGCAATATGTGTGTTTCATCGTCAATAAGAAGGTCCAAGGGATACAGTAAACCTGAAGTGAAGCATCGGAATCTATAGCTAGTGTCACAGGAATGGCCAGACGGAAGAGTCAGTCTTCTTGTCCTTAATTCGGCATTGTGCCTTTTGTATTTAATTCCGATGCAATTTCTGTGTTTCATCGTCAATAAGAAGGTCCAAGGGATACAGTAAACCTGAAGTGAAGCACCGGAATCTATAACTAGTGTTACAGGAATGGTTCAGAACATAGTCAGTAAGAAGTGTCGGTCTACATGTACTTAAGTCGGCTTTCTGCCTTTTGTATTTAATTCCGATGCAATTTCTGTGTTTTTTCGTCAATACGAAGGTCCAAGGGATACAGTAAACCTGAAGTGAAGCATCGGAATCTATAACTAGTGTCACAGGAATGGTTCAAATCATAGTCAGTAAGAAGTGTCGGTCTTCATGTACTTAAGTCGGCATTGTGCCTTTTGTATTTAATTCCGATGCAATTTCTGTATTTCATCGTCAATAAGAAGGTCCAAGGGATACAGTAAACCTGAAGTGAAGCATCGTAATCTATAACTAGTGTCACAGGAATGGTCAGTAGTAAGAGTCAGTCTTCTTGTCCTTAAGTCGGCATTGTGCCTTTTGTATTTAATTCCGATGCAATTTCTGTGTTTCATCGTCAATAAGAAGGTCCAAGGGATACAGTAAACCTGAAGTGCAGCATCGGAATCTATAACTAGTGTCACAGGAATGGTCAGTAGGAAGAGTCAGTCTTCTTGTCCTTAAGTCGGCATTGTGCCTTTTGTATTTAATTCCCATGCAATTTCTGTGTTTCATCGTCAACAAGAAGGTCCAAGGGATACAGTAAACCTGAAGCGGAGCATCGGAATCTATAGCTAGTGTTACAGGAATGGTTCAAAACATAGTCAGTAAGAAGTGTCGGTCTACATGTACTTAAGTCGGCATTGTGCCTTTTGCATTTAATTCCGATGCAATTTCTGTGTTTCATCGTTAATAAGAACTTTCAAGGGATACAGTAAACCAGGAGTGAAGCATCGGAATCTATAACTAGTGTCTCAGGAATGGTTCAAATCATAGTCAGTAAGAAGTGTCGGTCTTCATGTACTTAAGTCGGCATTGTGACCTTTGTATTTAATTCCGATGCGATTTCTGTGTTTCATCATTAATAAGAAGGTCCAAGGGATACAGTAAGCCTGAAGTGGAGCATCGGAATCCATAACTAGTGTCACAGGAATGGTTCAAAACTTAGTCACGAAGAACTGTCCGCCTTCATGAACTTAAATCGGCATTGTGCCTTTTGTATTTAATTCCGATGCAATTTCTGTGTTTCATCGTCAATAAGAAGGTCCAAGGGATACAGTAAACCTGAAGTGAAGCATCGGAATCCATAACTAGTGTCTTAGGAATGGTTCAAAACTTAGTCACGAAGAAGTGTCCTCCTTCATGAACTTAAATCGGCATTGTGCCTTTTGTATTTATTTCCGATGCAATTTCTGTGTTTCATCGTCAATAAGAAGGTCCAAGAGATACAGTAAACAGAAGTGAAGCATTGCAATCTATAACTAGTGTTACAGGAATGGTTCAAAACATGGTCAGTAAGAAGTGTCGGTCTTCATGTACTTAAGTCGGCATTGTGCCTTTTGTATTTAATTCCGATGCAATTTCTGTGTTTCATCGTCAATAAGAAGGTCCAAGGGATACGGTAAACCTGAAGTGAAGCATCGGAATCTATAACTAGTGTCACAGGAATGGTTCAAAACTTAGACATTAGGAAGAGTCAGTCTTTCTGTACTTAAGTCGGCATTGTGCTTTTGTATTTAATTCCGATGCAATTTCTGTGTTTCATCGTCAATAACAAGGTCCAAGGGATACAGTAAACCTGGAGTGAAACATCGGAACCTATAACTAGTGTCACAGGAATGGTTCAAAACCTAGACAGTAGGACGAGTCAGTCTTCTTGTACTTAACTCGGCATTGTGATTTTTGAATTTAATTCCGATGCAATTTCTGCGTTTCATCGTCAATAAGAAGGTCCAAGGAATACAGTAAACCTCAAGTGAAGCATCAGAATATATAACTAGTGTCACAGGAATGGTTCATAACATAGTCAGTAAGAAGTGTCGGTCTTCATGTACTTAAGTCGGCGTCGTGCCATTTGTGTTTAATTCCGATGCAATTTCTGTGTTTCATCGTCAATAAGAAGGTCCAAGGGATACAGTAAACCTGAAGTGAAGCATCGGAATCTATAACTGGTGTTGCAGGAATGGTTCAAAACAAAGTCAGTAAGAAGCGTCGGTCTTCATGTACTTAAGTCGGCATTGTGCCTTTTGTATCTAATTCCGATGTAATTTCTGTGTTTCATCGTCAATAAGAAGGTCCAAGGGATACAGTAAACCTGAAGTGAAGCATCGGAATCTATAACTAGTGTCACAGGAATGGTCAGTAGGAAGCGTCAGTCTTCATGTCCTTAAGTCAGCATTGTGCCTTTTGTATTTAAATCCCATGCAATTTCATGTTTCATCGTCAATAAGAAGGTCCAAGGGATACAGTAAACCTGAAGTGAAGCATCGGAATCTATAACTAGTGTTACAGGAATGGTTCAAAACTTAGTCAGTAAGAAGTGTCGGTCTTCATGTACTTAAGTCGGCATTGTGCCTTTTGTATCTAATTCCGATGTAATTTCTGTGTTTCATCGTCAATAAGAAGGTCCAAGGGATACAGTAAACCTGAAGTGAAGCATCGGAATCTATAACTGGTGTTGCAGGAATGGTTCAAAACAAAGTCAGTAAGAAGCGTCGGTCTTCATGTACTTAAGTCGGCATTGTGCCTTTTGTATCTAATTCCGATGTAATTTCTGTGTTTCATCGTCAATAAGAAGGTCCAAGGGATACAGTAAACCTGAAGTGAAGCATCGGAATCTATAACTAGTGTCACAGGAATGGTCAGTAGGAAGCGTCAGTCTTCATGTCCTTAAGTCAGCATTGTGCCTTTTGTATTTAAATCCCATGCAATTTCATGTTTCATCGTCAATAAGAAGGTCCAAGGGATACAGTAAACCTGAAGTGAAGCATCGGAATCTATAACTAGTGTTACAGGAATGGTTCAAAACTTAGTCAGTAAGAAGTGTCGGTCTTCATGTACTTAAGTCGGCGACGTGCCATTTGTGTTTAATTCCGATGCAATTTCTGTGTTTCATCGTCAATAAGAAGGTCCAAGGGATACAGTAAACCTGGAGTGAATCATCGGAATCTATAACTAGTGTCACAGGAATGGTTCGAAACCTAGACAGTAGGAAGAGTCAGTTTTCTTTTACTTAAGTCGGCATTGTGTCTTTTGTATTTAATTCCGATGGAATTTCTGTGTTTCATCCTCAATAAGAAGGTCCAAGGGACACAGTAAACCTGAAGTGAAGCATCGGAATCTATAACAAGTGTCACAGGAATGGTTCATAAGATAGTCAGTAAGAAGTGTCGGTCTTCATGTACTTAAGTCGGCATTGTGCTTTTTGTATTTAATTCCGATGCAATTTCTGTGTTTCATCGTCAATAAGAAGGTCCAAGTGATACAGTAAACCTGAAGTGAAGCATCCTAATCCATAACTAGTGTCACAGGAATGGTTCAAAACTTAGTCACGAAGAAGTGTCCTCCTTCATGAACTTAAATCGGCATTGTGCCTTTTGTATTTAATTCCGATGCAATTTCTGTGTTTCATTGTCAATAAGAAGGTCCAAGAGATACAGTAAACAGAAGTGAAGCATCGGAATCTATAACTAGTATCAGAGGAATGGTTCAATACTTAGACATTAGGAAGAGTCAGTCTTTCTGTACTTAAGTCGGCATTGTGCTTTTGTATTTAATTCCGATGCAATTTCTGTGTTTCATCGTCAATAGCAAGGTCCAAGGGATACAGTAAACCTGGAGTGAAACATCGGAACCTATAACTAGTGTCACAGGAATGGTTCAAAACCTAGACAGTAGGAAGAGTCAGTCTTCTTGTACTTAACTCGGCATTGTGATTTTTGTATTTAATTCCGATGCAATTTCTGCGTTTCATCGTCAATAAGAAGGTCCAAGGGATACAGTAAACCTGAAGTGAAGCATCAGAATATACAACTAGTGTCACAGGAATGGTTCATAACATAGTCAGTAAGAAGTGTCGGTCTTCATGTACTTAAGTCGGCGTCGTGCCATTTGTGTTTAATTCCGATGCAATTTCTGTGTTTCATCGTCAATTAGAAGGTCCAAGGGATACAGTAAACCTGGAGTGAATCATCGGAATGTATAACTAGTGTCACAGGAATGGTTCAAAACATAGTCAGTAAGAAGTGTCGGTCTTCATGTACTTAAGTCGGCATTGTGCCTTTTGCATTTAATTCCGATGCAATTTCTGTGTTTCATCGTCAATAAGAAGGCCCAAGGGATACAGTAAACCTGAAGTGAAGCATCGGATTCTATAACTAGTGTCACAGGAATGGTTCAAAACATAGTCATTAAGAAGTGTCGGTCTTCATGTACTTAAGTCGGCATTGAGCCTTTTGTATTTAATTCCGATGCAATTTCTATGTTTCATCGTCTATGAGAAGGTCCAAGGGATACAGTAAACCTGAAGTGAAGCATCGGAATCCATAACTAGTGTCACAGGAATGGTCAGTAGGAAGAGTCAGTCTTCTTGTCCTCAAGTCGGCATTGTGCCTTTTGTATTTAATTCCACTGCAATTTTTGCGTTTCATCGTCAATAAGAAGGTCCAAATGATACAGTAAACCTGAAGTGAAGCATCGGAATCTATAACTGGTGTTACAGGAATGGTTCAAAACAAAGTCAGTAAGAAGTGTCGGTCTTCATGTACTTAAGTCGGCATTGTGCCATTTGTATTTAATTCCGATGCAATTTCTGTGTTTCATCGTCAATAAGAAGGTCCAAATGATACAGTAAACCTGAAGTGAAGCATCGGAATCTATAACTAGTGTCACAGGAATGGTTCAAACCTTAGACAGTAGGAAGAGTCAGTCTTCTTGTACTTAAGTCGGCATTGTGAGTTTTGTATTTAATTCCGATGCAATTTCTGTGTTTCATCGTCAATAAGAAGGTAGAAGGGATACAGTAAACCTGGTGTGAAGAATCGGAATCTATAACTACTGACACAGGAATGGTCAGTAGGAAGAGTCAGTCTTCTTGTCCTTAAGTCGGCATTGTGCCTTTTGTATTTAATTCCGATGCAATTTCTGTGTTTCATCGTCAATAAGAAGGTCCAAGGGATACAGTAAACCTGAAGTGAAGCATCGGAATCTATATCTAGTGTTACAGGATTGGTTCAAAACATAGTCAGTAAGAAGTGTCGGTTTTCATATACTTAAGTCGGCATTGTGCCTTTTGTATTTAATTCCGATGCAATTTCTGTGTCTCATCGTCAATAAGAAGTTCCAAGGGATACGGTAAACCTGAAGTGAAGCATCGGAAACTATAACTAGTGTCACAGGAATGGTTCAAAACTTAGACATTAGGAAGAATCAGTCTTCTTGTACTTACGTCGACATTGTGCTTTTGTATTTAATTCCGATGCAATTTCTGTGTTTCAGCGTCAATAAGAAGGTCCAAGGGATACAGTAAACCTGGAGTGAAGCATCGGAATCTATAACTAGTGTCACAGGAATGGTTCAAAACCTAGACAGTAGGAAGAGTCAGTCTTCTTGTACTTAAGTCGGCATTGTGTCTTTTGTATTTAATTCCGATGCAATTTCTGTGTTTCATCGTCAATAAGCAGGTCCAAGGGACACAGTAAACCTGAAGTGAAGCATCGGAATCTATAACAAGTGGCACAGGAATGGTTCATAAGATAGTCAGTAAGAAGTGTCGGTCTTCATGTACTTAAGTCGGCATTGTGCCTTTTGTATTTCATTCCGATGCAATTTCTGTGTTTCAGCGTCAATAAGAAGGTCCAAGGGATACAGTAAACCTGAAGTGAAGCTTCGGAATCTATAACTAGTGTCACAGGAATGGTCAGTAGGAAGAGTCAGTCTTCTTGTCCTTAAGCCGGCATTGTGGCTTTTGTATTTAAATCCCATGCAATTTATGTGTTTCATCGTCAATAAGAAGGTCCAAGGGATACAGTAAACCTGAAGTGAAGCATCTGAATCTATAACTAGTGTTACAGGAATGGTTCAAAACTTAGTCAGAAAGAAGTGTCGGTCTTCATGTACCTAAGTCGGCGTCGTGCCTTTTGTGTTTAATTGCGATGCAATTTCTGTGTTTCATCGTCAATAAAAAGGTCCAAGGGATACAGTAAACCTGGAGTGAAGCATCGGAATCTATAACTAGTGTCACAGGAATGGTTCAAAATACAGTCAGTAAGAAGTGTCGGTCTTCATGTACTTGAGTCGGTATTGTGCCTTTTGCATTTAATTCCGATGCAATTTCCGTGTTTCATCGTCAATAAGAAGGTCCAAGGGATACAGTAAACCTGAAGTGAAGCATCGGAAACTATAATAAGTGTCACAGGAATGGTTCAAAACATAGTCAGTAAGAAGTGTCGGTCTTCATGTACTTAAGTCGACATTGTGCCTCTTGTATTTAATTCCGATGCAATTTCTGTGTTTCATCGTCAATAAGAAGGTCCAAGGGATACAGTAAACCTGAAGTGAAGCATCGGAATTTATAACTAGTGTCACAGGAATGGTTCAATACATAGTCAGTAAGAACTGTCGGTCTTCATGTACTTAAGTCGGCAATGTGCCTTTTGTATTTAATTCCGATGCAATTTCTGTGTTTCATCGTCAATAAGAAGGTCCAAAGAATACAGTAAACCTGAAGTGAAGCATCGGAAACTATAACTAGTGTCACAGGAGTGGTCAGTAGGAAGAGTCAGTCTTCTTGTACTTCAGTCGGCATTGTGCCTTTTGTATTTAATTCCGATGCAATTTCTGTGTTTCATCGTCAATAAGAAGGTCCAAGGGATACAGTAAACCTGAAGTAATGTATCGGAATCTATAACTAGTGTCACAGGAATGGCCAGCAGGAAGAGTCAGTCTTCTTCTCCTTATGTCGGCATTCTGCCATTTGTATTTAATTCCGATGCAATTTCTGTGTTTCATCGTCAATAAGAAGGTCCAAGGGTTACAGTAAACCTGAAGTGAAGGATCGGAATCTATAACTAGTGTCACAGGAATGGTTCAAAACATAGTCAGTAAGAAGTGTCGGTCTTCATGTACTTAAGTCGGCATTGTGCCTTTTGTATACAATTCCGATGCAATTTCTGTCTTTCATCGTGAATAAGAAGGTCCAAGGGATACAGTAAACCTGAAGTGAAGCATCGGAATCTATAACTAGTGTCACAGGAATGGTTCAAAACATAGTCAGTAAGAACTGTCGGTCTTCATGTACTTAAGTCGGCATTGTTCCTTTTGTATTTAATTCCGATTCAATTTCTGTGTTTCATCGTCAATAAGAAGGTCCAAGGGATACAGTAAACCTGAAGTGAAGCATCGGAAACTATAACTGGTGTCACAGGAATGGTTCAAAATATAGTTAGTAAGAAGTGTCGGTCTTCATGTACTTAAGTCGGCATTGTGCCTTTTGTATGTAATTCCGATGCAATTTCTGTGTTTCATCGTCAATAAGATGGTCCAAGGGATACAGTAAACCTGAAGTGAAGCATCGGAATCTATAACTAGTGTCACAGGAATAGTTCAATACATAGTAAGTAAGAACTGTCGGTCTTCATGTACTTAAGTCGGCATTGTGCCTTTTGTATTTATTTCCGATGCAATTTCTGTGTTTCATCGTCAATAGGAAGGTCCAAGGGATACAGTAAACCTGAAGTGAAGCATCGGAAACTATAACTAGTGTCACAGGAGTGGTCAGTAGGAAGAGTCAGTCTTCTTGTACTTAAGTCGGCATTGTGCCTTTTGTAGTTAATTCCGATGAAATTTCTGTGTTTCATCGTCAATAAGAAGGTCCAAGGGATACAGTAAACCTGAAGTGAAGCATCGGAATCTATAACTAGCGTCACAGGAATGGCCAGCAGGATGAGTCAGTCTTCTTGTCCTTATGTCGACATTCTGCCATTTGTATTTAATTCCGATGCACTTTCTGTGTTTCATCGTCAATAAGAAGGTCCAAGGGATACAGTAAACCTGAAGTGAAGCATCGGAATCTATAACTAGTGTCACAGGAATGGTGAAAAACTTAGACAGTAGGAACAGTCAGTCTTCTTGTACTTAAGTCGGCATTGTGCCTTTTGTAATTAATTCCGATGCAATATCTGTGTTTCATCGTCAATAAGAAGGTAGAAGGGATACAGTAGACCTGGTGTGAAGAATCGGAATCTATAACTACCGTCACAGGAATGGTCAGTAGGAAGAGTCAGTCTTCTTGTCCTTAAGTCGGCATTGTTCCTTTTGTATTTAATTCCGATGCAATTTCTGTGTTTCATCGTTAATATTAAGGTCCAAGGGATACAGTAAACATGAAGTGAAGAATCGGAATCTATAACTAGTGTCACAGGAATGGTCAGTAGGAAGAGTCAGTCTTCTTGTCCTTAAGTCGGCACTGTGCCTTTTGTATTTAAATTCCATGCAATTTCTGTGTTTCATCGTCAATAAGAGAGTCCAAGGGATACAGTAAACCTGAAGTGAAGCATCGGAATCTATAACTAGTGTTACATTAATGGTTCAAAACTTAGTCCGTAAGATGTGTCTGTCTTCATGTACTTAAGTCGGCGTCGTGCCTTTTGTGTTTAATTCCGATGCAATTTCTGTGTTTCATCGTCATAAAGAAGGTCCAAGGGATACAGTAAACCTGAAGTGAACCATCAGAACCTATAACTAGTGTCACAGGAATGGTTCAAAACATAGTCAGTAAGAAGTGTCGGTCTTCATGTTCTTAAGTCAGTATTGTGCCTTTTGTATTTAATTCCGATGCAATTCCTATGTTTCATCGTCTAGGAGAAGGTCCAATGGATACAGTAAACCTGAAGTGAAGCATCGGAATCCATAACTAGTGTCACAGGAATGGTCAGTAGGAAGAGTCAGTCTTCTTGTCCTTAAGCCGGCATTGTGCCTTTTGTATTTAAATCCGATGCAATTTTTGTATTTCATCGTCAATAAGAAGGTCCAAGGGATACAGTAAACCTGAAGTGAAGCATCGGAATCTATAACTGGTGTTACAGGAATGGTTCAAAACAAAGTCAGTAAGAAATGTCGGTCTTCATGTACTTCAGTAGGCATTGTGCCTTTTGTATTTAATTCCGATGCAATTTCTGTGTTTCATCATCAATAAGAAGGTCCAAGGGATACAGTAAACCTGGAGTGAAGCATCGGAACCTATAACTTGTGTCACAGGAATGGTCAGTAGGAAGAGTCAGTCTTCTTGTCTGTAAGTCGGCATTGTGCCTTTTGTATTTAATTCCGATGCAATTTCTGTGTTTCATCGTCAATAAGAAGGTCCAAGGGATACAGTAAACCTGAAGTGAAGCATCGGAATCTATAACTAGTGTCACAGGATTGGTCAGTAGGAAGAGTCAGTCTTCTTGTACTTAAGTCGGCATTGTGCCTTTTGTATTTAATTCCGATGCAATTTCTGTGTTTCATCGTCAATAAGAAGGTCCAAGGGATACAGTAAACCTGAAGTGAAGGATCGGAATCTATAACTAGTGTTGCAGGAATGGTTCAAAGCATAGTCAGCAAGCAGTGTCGGTCTTCATGTACTTAAGTCGGCATTGTGCCTTTTGTATTTAATTCCGATGCAATTTCTGTGTTTCATCGTCAATAAGAAGGTCCAAGGGATACAGTAAACCTTGAGTGAAGCATCGGAATCTTTAACTAGTGTCACAGGAATGGTCCAAAACATAGTCAGTAAGAAGAGTCGGTCTTCATGTACTTAAGTCGGCATTGTGCCATTTGTATTTAATTCCGATGCAATTTCTGTGTTTCATCGTCAATAAGAAGGTCCAAGGGATACAGTAAACCTGAAGTGAAGCATCGGAATCTATAACTAGTGTCACAGGAATGGTCAGTAGGAAGAGTCAGTCTTCTTGTCCTTAAGTCGGCATTGTGCCTTTTGTATTTAATTCCGATGCAATTTCTGTGTTTCATCGTCAATAAGGAGGTCCAAGGGATACAGAAAACCTGAAGTGAAGGATCGGAATCTGTAACTAGTGTTGCAGGAATGGTTCATAGCATAGTCAGTAAGAAGTGTCGGTCTTCATGTACTTAAGTCGGCATTGTGCCTTTTGTATTTCATTCCGATGCAATTTCTGTATTTCATCGTCAATAAGATGGTCCAAGGGATACAGTAAACCTTGAGTGAAGCATCGGAATCTATAACTAGTGTCACAGGAATGGTTCAAAACATAGTCAGTAAGAAGTGTCGGTCTTCATGTACTTAAGTCGGCATTGTGCCTTTTGTATTTAATTCCGATGCAATTTCTGTGTTCCATCGTCAATAAGAAGGTCCAAGGGATACAGTAAACCTGAAGTGAAGCATCGGAATCTAAAACTAGTGTCACAGGAATGGTCAGTAGGAAGAGTCAGTCTTCTTGTCCTTAAGTCGGCATTGTGCCTTTTGTATATAATTCCGATGCAATTTCTGTGTTTCATCGTCAATAAGAAGGTCCAAGGGATATAGTAAACATGAAGTGAAGCATCGGAATCTATAAGTAGTGTTACAGGAATGGTTCAAAACATAGTCAGTAAGAAGTGTCGGTCTTCATGTACTTAAGTCGGCGTTGTGCCTTTTGCATTTAATTCCGATGCAATTTCTGTGTTTCATCGTCAATAAGAAGTTCTAAGGGACACAGTAAATCTGAAGTGAAGCACCGGAATCTATAACTAGTGTCACGGGAATGGTCAGTAGGAAAAGTCAGTCTTCTTGCCCTTAAGTCGGCATTGTGCCTTTTGTATTTAATTCCGATGCAATTTCTGTGTTTCATCGTCAATAAGAAGGTCCAAGTGATACAGTAAACCTGAAGTGAAGCATCGGAATCTATAACTAGTGTTACAGGAATGGTTCAAATCATAGTCAGTAAGAAGTGTCGGTCTTCATGTACTTATGTCTTCATTGTGCCTTTTGTATTTAATTCCGATGCAATTTCTGTGTTTTATCGTCAATAAGAAGGTCCAAGGGATACAGTAAACCTGGAGTGAAGCATGGGAATCTATAACTGGTGTCACAGGAATGGTTCAAACATAGTCAGTAAGAAGTGTCGGTCCTCATGTACTTAAGTCGGCATTGTGCCTTTTGTATTCAATTCCGATGCAATTTCTGTGTTTCATCGTCAATAAGAAGGTCCATGGGATACAGAAAACCTGAAGTGAAGCATCGCAATCTATAACTAGTGTCACAGGAATGGTTCAAAACATAGTCAGTAAGAAGTGTCCTACTTCATGTTCTTAAGTCGGCATTGTGCCATTTGTATTTAATCCTGATGCAATTTCTGTGTTTCATCGTCAATAAGAAGGTCCTAGGGATACAGTAAACCTGAAGTGAAGTAGCGGAATCTATACTAGTGTCACAGGAATGGTCAGTAAGAAGAGTCAGGCTTCTTGTACTTAAGTCGGCATTGTGCCTTTTGTATTTAATTCCGATGCAATTTCTGTGTTTCATCGTCAATAAGAAGGTCCAAGGGATACAGTAAACCTGAATTGAAGCATTGGATTCTATATCTAGTGTCACAGAAATGGTTCAAAACATAGTCAGTAGGAAGTGTCGGTCTTCATGTACTTAGGTCGGCATTGTGCCTTTTGTATTTAATTCCGATGCAATTTCTGTGACTCATCGTCAATACGAAGGTCCAAGGGATACAGTAAACCTGAAGTGAAGCATCGGAATCTATAACTAGTGTCAGAGGAATGGTTCAAAACTTAGATAGTAGGAAGAGTCAGTCTTCTTGTACTTAAGTCGGCATTGTGCCTTTTGTATATAATTCCGATGCAATTTCTGTGTTTCATCGTGAATAAGAAGGTCAAAGGGATACAGTAAACCTGAAGTGAAGCATCGGAATCTATAACTAGTGTCACAGGAATGGTTCAAAACATAGTCAGTAAGAACTGTCGGTCTTCATGTACTTAAGTCGGCATTGTGCCTTTTGTATTTAACTCCGATGCAATTTCTGTATTTCATCGTCAATAAGAAGGTCCAAGGGATACAGTTAACCTGAAGTGAAGCATCGGAATCTATAAGTAGTGTCACAGGAATGGTTCAAAACGTAGTCAGTAAGAAGTGTCGGTCTTCAAGTACTTTAGTCGGCATTGTGCCTTTTGTATTTAATTCCGAAGCAATTTCTGTGTTTCATCATCAATAAGAAGGTCCAAGGGATACAGTAAACCTGGAGTGAAGCATCGGAATCTATAACTTGTGTCACAGGAATGGTCAGTAGGAAGAGTCAGTCTTCTTGTCTGTAAGTCGGCATTGTGCCTTTTGTATTTAATTCCGATGCAATTTCTGTGTTTCATCGTCAATAAGAAGGTCCAAGGGATACAGTAAGCCTGAAGTGATGCATCGGAATCTATAACTAGTGTCACAGGAATGGTCAGTAGGAAGAGTCAGTCTTCTTGTCCTTAAGTCGGCATTTTGCCTTTTGTATTTAATTCCGATGCAATTTCTGTGTTTCATCGTCAATAAGAAGGTCCAAGGGATGCAGTAAACCTGAAGTGAAGGATCGGAATCTATAACTAGTGTTGCAGGAATGGTTCAAAGCATAGTCAGTAAGAAGTGTCGGTCTTCATGTACTAAAGTCGGCATTGTGCCTTTTGTATTTAATTCCGATGCATTTTCTGTGTTTCATCGTCAATAAGAAGGTCCAAGGGATACAGTAAACCTGGAGTGAAGCATAGGAATCTATAACTAGTGTCACAGGAATGGTTCAAAACATAGTTAGTAAGAAGTGTCGGTATTCATGTACTTAAGTCGGCATTGTGCCTTTTGTATTTAATTCCGATGCAATTTCTGTGTTTCATCGTCAATAAGAAGGTACAAAGGGATACAGTAAACCTGAAGTGAAGCATCGTAATCTATAACTAGTGTTACAGGAATGGTCAGTAGGAAGAGTCAGTCTTCTTGTCATTAAGTCGGCATTGTGCCTTTTGTATTTAATTCCGATGCAATTTCTGTGTTTCATCGTCAATAAGAAGGTCCAAGGGATACAGTAAACCTGAAGTGAAGGATCGGAATCTATAACTAGTGTTGCAGGAATGGTTCAAAGCATAGTCAGCAAGAAGTGTCGGTCTTCATGTACTTAAGTCGGCATTGTGCCTTTTGTATTTAATTCCGATGCAATTTCTGTGTTTCATCGTCAATAAGAAGGTCCAAGGGATACAGTAAACCTTGAGTGATGCATCGGAATCTATAACTAGTGTCACAGGAATGGTCCAAAACATAGTCAGTAAGAAGTGTCGGTCTTCATGTACTTAAGTCGGCATTGTGCCATTTGTATTTAATTCCGATGCAATTTCTGTGTTTCATCGTCAACAAGAAGGTCCAAGGGATACAGTAAACCTGAAGTGAAGCATCGGAATCTATAACTAGTGTCACAGGAATGGTCAGTAGGAAGAGTCAGTCTTCTTGTCCTTAAGTCGGCATTGTGCCTTTTGTATATAATTCCGATGCAATTTCTGTGTTTCATCGTCAATAAGGAGGTCCAAGGGATACAGAAAACCTGAAGTGAAGGATCGGAATCTGTAACTAGTGTTGCAGGAATGGTTCAAAGCATAGTCAGTAAGAAGTGTCGGTCTTCATGTACTTCAGTCGGCATTGTGCCTTTTGTATTTAATTCCGATGCAATTTCTGTGTTTCATCGTCAATAAGATGGTCCAAGGGATACAGTAAACCTTGAGTGAAGCATCGGAATCTATAACTAGTGTCACAGGAATGGTTCAAAACATAGTCAGTAAGAAGTGTCGGTCTTCATGTACTTATGTCGGCATTGTGCCTTTTGTATTTAAATCCGATGCAATTTCTGCGTTCCATCGTCACTAAGAATGTCCAAGGGATACAGTAAACCTGAAGTGAAGCATCGGAATCTAAAACTAGTGTCACAGGAATGGTCAGTAGGAAGAGTCAGTCTTCTTGTCCTTAAGTCGGCATTGTGCCTTTTGTATATAATTCCGATGCAATTTCTGTGTTTCATCGTCAATAAGAAGGTCCAAGGGATATAGTAAACATGAAGTGAAGCATCGGAATCTATAAGTAGTGTTACAGGAATGGTTCAAAACATAGTCAGTAAGAAGTGTCGGTCTTCATGTACTTAAGTCGGCGTTGTGCCTTTTGCATTTAATTCAGATTCAATTTCTGTGTTTCATCGTCAATAAGAAGTTCTAAGGGATACAGTAAATCTGAAGTGAAGCACCGGAATCTATAACTAGTGTCACGGGAATGGTTAGTAGGAAAAGTCAGTCTTCTTGCCCTTAAGTCGGCATTGTGCCTTTTGTATTTAATTCCGATGCAATTTCTGTGTTTCATCGTCAATAAGAATGTCCAAGTGATACAGTAAACCTGAAGTGAAGCATCGGAATCTATAACTAGTGTTACAGGAATGGTTCAAATCATAGTCAGTAAGAAGTGTCGGTCTTCATGTACTTATGTCTTCATTGTGCCTTTTGTATTTAATTCCGATGCAATTTCTGTGTTTTATCGTCAATAAGAAGGTCCAAGGGATACAGTAAACCTGGAGTGAAGCATGGGAATCTATAACTGGTGTCACAGGAATGGTTCAAACATAGTCAGTAAGAAGTGTCGGTCCTCATGTACTTAAGTCGGCATTGTGCCTTTTGTATATAATTCCGATGCAATTTCTGTGTTTCATCGTCAATAAGAAGGTCCATGGGATACAGAAAACCTGAAGTGAAGCATCGCAATCTATAACTAGTGTCACAGGAATGGTTCAAAACATAGTCAGTAAGAAGTGTCCTACTTCATGTTCTTAAGTCGGCATTGTGCCATTTGTATTTAATCCTGATGCAATTTCTGTGTTTCATCGTCAATAAGAAGGTCCAAGGGATACAGTAAACCTGAAGTGAAGTAGCGGAATCTATACTAGTGTCACAGGAATGGTCAGTAAGAAGAGTCAGTCTTCTTGTACTTAAGTCGGCATTGTGCCTTTTGTATTTAATTCCGATGCAATTTCTGTGTTTCATCGTCAATAAGAAGGTCCAAGGGATACAGTAAACCTGAAGTGAAGCATTGGATTCTATAACTAGTGTCACAGAAATGGTTCAAAAGATAGTCAGTAGGAAGTGTCGGTCTTCATGTACTTAAGTCGGCATTGTGCCTTTTGTATTTAATTCCGATGCAATTTCTGTGTTTCATCGTCAATACGAAGGTCCAAGGGATACAGTAAACCTGAAGTGAAGCATCGGAATCTATAACTAGTGTCAGAGGAATGGTTCAAAACTTAGATAGTAGGAAGAGTCAGTCTTCTTGTACTTAAGTCGGCATTGTGCCTTTTGTATTTAATTCCGATGCAATTTCTGTGTTTCATCATCAATAAGAAGGTCCAAGGGATACAGAAAACTGGTGTGAAGAATCGGAATCTATAACTAGTGTCACAGGAATGGTCAGTAGGAAGAGTCAGTCTTCTTGTCCTTAAGTCGGCATTGTGCCTTTTGTATTTAATTCCGATGCAATTTCTGTGTTTCATCGTCAATAAGAAGGTCCAAGGGATACAGTAAACCTGAAGTGAAGCATCGGAAACTATAACTAGTGTCACAGGAGTGGTCAGTAGGAAGAGTCAGTCTTCTTGTACTTAGGTCGGCATTGTGCCTTTTGTATTTAATTCCGTTGCAATTTCTGTGTTTCATCGTCAATAAGAAGGTCCAAGGGATACAGTAAACCTGAAGTGAGGCATCGGAATCTATAACTAGCGTCACAGGATAGGCCAGCAGGATGAGTCGGTCTTCTTGTCCTTATGTCGGCATTCTGCCATTTGCATTTAATTCCGATGCAATTTCTGTGTTTCATCGTCAATAAGAAGGTCCAAGGGATACAGTATACCTGAAGTGAAGCATCGGAATCTACAACAAGTGTCACTGGAATGGTTCAAAACATAGTCAGTAAGAAGTGTCGGTCTTCATGTACTTAAGTCGGCATTGTGCCTTTTGTATATAATTCCGATGCAATTTCTGTGTTTCATCGTGAATAAGAAGGTCAAAGGGATACAGTAAACCTGAAGTGAAGCATCGGAATCTATAACTAGTGTCACAGGAATGGTTCAAAACAGAGTCAGTAAGATCTGTCGGTCTTCATGTACTTAAGTCGGCATTGTGCCTTTTGTATTTAACTCCGATGCAATTTCTGTGTTCCATCGTCAATAAGAAGGTCCAAGGGATACAGTAAACCTGAAGTGAAGCATCGGAATCTATAACTAGTGTCACAGGAATGGTCAGTAGGAAGAGTCAGTCTTCTTGTCCTTAAGCCGGCATTGTGGCTTTTGTATTTAATTCCCATGCAATTTATGTGTTTCATCGTCAATAAGAAGGTCCAAGGGATACAGTAAACCTGAAGTGAAGCATCTGAATCTATAACTAGTGTTACAGGAATGGTTCAAAACTTAGTCAGTAAGAACTGTCGGTCTTCATGTACTTAAGTCGGCATTGTTCCTTTTGTATTTAATTCCGATTCAATTTCTGTGTTTCATCGTCAATAAGAAGGTCCAAGGGATACAGTAAACCTGAAGTGAAGCATCGGAAACTATAACTAGTGTCACAGGAATGGTTCAAAATATAGTTAGTAAGAAGTGTCGGTCTTCATGTACTTAAGTCGGCATTGTGCCTTTTATATTTAATTCCGATGCAATTTCTGTGTTTCATCGTCAATAAGATGGTCCAAGGGATACAGTAAACCTGAAGTGAAGCATCGGAATCTATAACTAGTGTCACAGGATTGGTTCAATACATAGTAAGTAAGAACTGTCGGTCTTCATGTACTTAAGTCGGCATTGTGCCTTTTGTATTTATTTCCGATGCAATTTCTGTGTTTCATCGTCAATAGGAAGGTCCAAGGGATGCAGTAAACCTGAAGTGAAGCATCGGAAACTATAACTAGTGTCACAGGAGTGGTCAGTAGGAAGAGTCAGTCTTCTTGTACTTAAGTCGGCATTGTGCGTTTTGTAGTTAATTCCGATGCAATTTCTGTGTTTCATCGTCAATAAGAAGGTCCAAGGGATACAGTAAACCTGAAGTGAAGCATCGGAATCTATAACTAGCGTCACAGGAATGGCCAGCAGGATGAGTCAGTCTTCTTGTCCTTATGTCGGCATTCTGCCATTTGTATTTAATTCCGATGCACTTTCTGTGTTTCATCGTCAATAGGAAGGTCCAAGGGATACAGTAAACCTGAAGTGAAGCATCGGAATCTATAACTAGTGTCACAGGAATGGTTAAAAACTTAGACAGTAGGAAGAGTCAGTCTTCTTGTACTTAAGTCGGCATTGTGCCTTTTGTAATTAATTCCGATGCAATATCTGTGTTTCATCCCCAATAAGAAGGTAGAAGGGATACAGTAGACCTGGTGTGAAGAATCGGAATCTATAACTACCGTCACAGGAATGATCAGTAGGAAGAGTCAGTCTTCTTGTCCTTAAGTCGGCATTGTGCCTTTTGTATTTAAATTCCATGCAATTTCTGTGCTTCATCGTCAATAAGAGAGTCCAAGGGATACAGTAAACCTGAAGTGAAGCATCGGAATCTATAACTAGTGTTACATTAATGGTTCAAAACTTAGTCAGTAAGATGTGTCTGCCTTCATGTACTTAAGTCGGCGTCGTGCCTTTTGTGTTTAATTCCGATGCAATTTCTGTGTTTCATCGTCATAAAGAAGGTCCAAGGGATACAGTAAACCTGAAGTGAACCATCAGAACCTATAACTAGTGTCACAGGAATGGTTCAAAACATAGTCAGTAAGAAGTGTCGGTCTTCATGTACTTAAGTCAGTATTGTGCCTTTTGTATTTAATTCCGATGCAATTCCTATGTTTCATCGTCTAGGAGAAGGTCCAATGGATACAGTAAACCTGAAGTGAAGCATCGGAATCCATAACTAGTGTCACAGGAATGGTCAGTAGGAAGAGTCAGTCTTCTTGTCCTTAAGCCGGCATTGTGCCTTTTGTATTTATTTCCGATGCAATTTTTGTGTTTCATCGTCAATAAGAACGTCCAAGGGATACAGTAAACCTGAAGTGAAGCATCGGAATCTATAACTGGTGTTACAGGAATGGTTCAAAACAAAGTCAGTAAGAAATGTCGGTCTTCATGTACTTCAGTAGGCATTGTGCCTTTTGTAATTAATTCCGATGCAATTTCTGTGTTTCATCGTCAATAAGAAGGTCCAAGGGATACAGTGAACCTGAAGTGAAGCATCGGAATCTATAACTAGTGTCACAGGAATGGTTCAATACATAGTAAGTAAGAACTGTCGGTCTTCATGTACTTAAGTCGGCATTGTGCCTTTTGTATTTAATTCCGATGCAATTTCTGTGTTTCATCGTCAATAAGAAGGTCCAAGGGATACAGTAAACCTGAAGTGAAGCATCGGAAACCATAACTAGTGTCACAGGAGTGGTCAGTAGGAAGAGTCAGTCTTCTTGTACTTAGGTCGGCATTGTGCCTTTTGTATTTAATTCCGATGCAATTTCTGTGTTTCATCGTCAATAAGAAGGTCCAAGGGATACGGTAAACCTGAAGTGAAGCATCGGAATCTATAACTAGCGTCACAGGAATGGCCAGCAGGATGAGTCAGTCTTCTTGTCCTTATGTCGGCATTCTGCCATTTGTATTTAATTCCGATGCAATTTCTGTGTTTCATCGTCAATAAGAAGGTCCAAGGGATACAGTAAACCTGAAGTGAAGCATCGGAATCTATAACAAGTGTCACTGGAATGGTTCAAACATAGTCAGTAAGAAGTGTCGGTCTTCATGTACTTAAGTCGGCATTGTGCCTTTTGTATATAATTCCGATGCAATTTCTGTGTTTCATCGTGAATAGGAAGGTCAAAGGGATACAGTAAACCTGAAGTGAAGCATCGGAATCTATAACTAGTGTCACAGGAATGGTTCAAAACATAGTCAGTAAGAACTGTCGGTCTTCATGTACTTAAGTCGGCATTGTGCCTTTTGTATTTAACTCCGATTCAATTTCTGTGTTTCATCGTCAATACGAAGGTCCAAGGGATACAGTAAACCTGAAGTGAAGCATCGGAATCTATAACTAGTGTCAGAGGAATGGTTCAAAACTTAGATAGTAGGAAGAGTCAGTCTTCTTGTACTTAAGTCGGCATTGTGCCTTTTGTATTTAATTCCGATGCAATTTCTGTGTTTCATCGTCAATAAGAAGGTCCAAGGGATACAGTAAACCTGAAGTGAAGCATCGGAAACTATAACTAGTGTCACAGGAGTGGTCAGTAGGAAGAGTCAGTCTTCTTGTACTTAGGTCGGCATTGTGCCTTTTGTATTTAATTCCGTTGCAATTTCTGTGTTTCATCGTCAATAAGAAGGTCCAAGGGATACAGTAAACCTGAAGTGAGGCATCGGAATCTATAACTAGCGTCACAGGATAGGCCAGCAGGATGAGTCGGTCTTCTTGTCCTTATGTCGGCATTCTGCCATTTGCATTTAATTCCGATGCAATTTCTGTGTTTCATCGTCAATAAGAAGGTCCAAGGGATACAGTATACCTGAAGTGAAGCATCGGAATCTACAACAAGTGTCACTGGAATGGTTCAAAACATAGTCAGTAAGAAGTGTCGGTCTTCATGTACTTAAGTCGGCATTGTGCCTTTTGTATATAATTCCGATGCAATTTCTGTGTTTCATCGTGAATAAGAAGGTCAAAGGGATACAGTAAACCTGAAGTGAAGCATCGGAATCTATAACTAGTGTCACAGGAATGGTTCAAAACAGAGTCAGTAAGATCTGTCGGTCTTCATGTACTTAAGTCGGCATTGTGCCTTTTGTATTTAACTCCGATGCAATTTCTGTGTTCCATCGTCAATAAGAAGGTCCAAGGGATACAGTAAACCTGAAGTGAAGCATCGGAATCTATAACTAGTGTCACAGGAATGGTCAGTAGGAAGAGTCAGTCTTCTTGTCCTTAAGCCGGCATTGTGGCTTTTGTATTTAATTCCCATGCAATTTATGTGTTTCATCGTCAATAAGAAGGTCCAAGGGATACAGTAAACCTGAAGTGAAGCATCTGAATCTATAACTAGTGTTACAGGAATGGTTCAAAACTTAGTCAGTAAGAACTGTCGGTCTTCATGTACTTAAGTCGGCATTGTTCCTTTTGTATTTAATTCCGATTCAATTTCTGTGTTTCATCGTCAATAAGAAGGTCCAAGGGATACAGTAAACCTGAAGTGAAGCATCGGAAACTATAACTAGTGTCACAGGAATGGTTCAAAATATAGTTAGTAAGAAGTGTCGGTCTTCATGTACTTAAGTCGGCATTGTGCCTTTTATATTTAATTCCGATGCAATTTCTGTGTTTCATCGTCAATAAGATGGTCCAAGGGATACAGTAAACCTGAAGTGAAGCATCGGAATCTATAACTAGTGTCACAGGATTGGTTCAATACATAGTAAGTAAGAACTGTCGGTCTTCATGTACTTAAGTCGGCATTGTGCCTTTTGTATTTATTTCCGATGCAATTTCTGTGTTTCATCGTCAATAGGAAGGTCCAAGGGATGCAGTAAACCTGAAGTGAAGCATCGGAAACTATAACTAGTGTCACAGGAGTGGTCAGTAGGAAGAGTCAGTCTTCTTGTACTTAAGTCGGCATTGTGCGTTTTGTAGTTAATTCCGATGCAATTTCTGTGTTTCATCGTCAATAAGAAGGTCCAAGGGATACAGTAAACCTGAAGTGAAGCATCGGAATCTATAACTAGCGTCACAGGAATGGCCAGCAGGATGAGTCAGTCTTCTTGTCCTTATGTCGGCATTCTGCCATTTGTATTTAATTCCGATGCACTTTCTGTGTTTCATCGTCAATAGGAAGGTCCAAGGGATACAGTAAACCTGAAGTGAAGCATCGGAATCTATAACTAGTGTCACAGGAATGGTTAAAAACTTAGACAGTAGGAAGAGTCAGTCTTCTTGTACTTAAGTCGGCATTGTGCCTTTTGTAATTAATTCCGATGCAATATCTGTGTTTCATCCCCAATAAGAAGGTAGAAGGGATACAGTAGACCTGGTGTGAAGAATCGGAATCTATAACTACCGTCACAGGAATGATCAGTAGGAAGAGTCAGTCTTCTTGTCCTTAAGTCGGCATTGTGCCTTTTGTATTTAAATTCCATGCAATTTCTGTGCTTCATCGTCAATAAGAGAGTCCAAGGGATACAGTAAACCTGAAGTGAAGCATCGGAATCTATAACTAGTGTTACATTAATGGTTCAAAACTTAGTCAGTAAGATGTGTCTGTCTTCATGTACTTAAGTCGGCGTCGTGCCTTTTGTGTTTAATTCCGATGCAATTTCTGTGTTTCATCGTCATAAAGAAGGTCCAAGGGATACAGTAAACCTGAAGTGAACCATCAGAACCTATAACTAGTGTCACAGGAATAGTTCAAAACATAGTCAGTAAGAAGTGTCGGTCTTCATGTACTTAAGTCAGTATTGTGCCTTTTGTATTTAATTCCGATGCAATTCCTATGTTTCATCGTCTAGGAGAAGGTCCAATGGATACAGTAAACCTGAAGTGAAGCATCGGAATCCATAACTAGTGTCACAGGAATGGTCAGTAGGAAGAGTCAGTCTTCTTGTCCTTAAGCCGGCATTGTGCCTTTTGTATTTATTTCCGATGCAATTTTTGTGTTTCATCGTCAATAAGAACGTCCAAGGGATACAGTAAACCTGAAGTGAAGCATCGGAATCTATAACTGGTGTTACAGGAATGGTTCAAAACAAAGTCAGTAAGAAATGTCGGTCTTCATGTACTTCAGTAGGCATTGTGCCTTTTGTAATTAATTCCGATGCAATTTCTGTGTTTCATCGTCAATAAGAAGGTCCAAGGGATACAGTGAACCTGAAGTGAAGCATCGGAATCTATAACTAGTGTCACAGGAATGGTTCAATACATAGTAAGTAAGAACTGTCGGTCTTCATGTACTTAAGTCGGCATTGTGCCTTTTGTATTTAATTCCGATGCAATTTCTGTGTTTCATCGTCAATAAGAAGGTCCAAGGGATACAGTAAACCTGAAGTGAAGCATCGGAAACCATAACTAGTGTCACAGGAGTGGTCAGTAGGAAGAGTCAGTCTTCTTGTACTTAGGACGGCATTGTGCCTTTTGTATTTAATTCCGATGCAATTTCTGTGTTTCATCGTCAATAAGAAGGTCCAAGGGATACAGTAAACCTGAAGTGAAGCATCGGAATCTATAACTAGCGTCACAGGAATGGCCAGCAGGATGAGTCAGTCTTCTTGTCCTTATGTCGGCATTCTGCCATTTGTATTTAATTCCGATGCAATTTCTGTGTTTCATCGTCAATAAGAAGGTCCAAGGGATACAGTAAACCTGAAGTGAAGCATCGGAATCTATAACAAGTGTCACTGGAATGGTTCAAACATAGTCAGTAAGAAGTGTCGGTCTTCATGTACTTAAGTCGGCATTGTGCCTTTTGTATATAATTCCGATGCAATTTCTGTGTTTCATCGTGAATAGGAAGGTCAAAGGGATACAGTAAACCTGAAGTGAAGCATCGGAATCTATAACTAGTGTCACAGGAATGGTTCAAAACATAGTCAGTAAGAACTGTCGGTCTTCGTGTACTTAAGTCGGCATTGTGCCTTTTGTATTTAACTCCGATTCAATTTCTGTGTTTCATCGTCAATAAGAAGGTCCAAGGGATACAGTTACCCTGAAGTGAAGCATCGGAAACTATAACTAATGTCACAGGAATGGTTCAAAATATAGTCAGTAAGAGGTGTCGGTCTTCATGTACTTAAGTCGGCATTGTGCCTTTTGTATTTAATTCCGATGCAATTTCTGTGTTTCATCGTCAATAAGATGTTCCAAGGGATACAGTAAACCTGAAGTGAAGCATCGGAATATATAACTAGTGTCACAGGAATGGTCAGTAGAAAGAGTCAGTCTTCTTGTCCTTAAGTCGGCATTGTGCCTTTTGTATTTAATTCCGATGCAATTTCTGCGTTTCATCGTCAATAAGAAGGTCCAAGGGATACAGTAAACCTGAAGCGAAGCATCGGAATCTATAACTAGTGTCACAGGAATGGTTCAAAACAGAGTCAGTAAGAAGTGTCGGTCTTCATGTACTTAAGTCGGCGTTGTGCCTTTTGTATTTAATTCCGATGCAATTTCTGTGTTTCATCGTCAATAAGAAGGTCCAAGGGATACAGTAAACCTGAAGTGAAGCATCGGAATCTATAACTAGTGTCACAGGAATGGTTAGTAGGAAGAGTCAGTCTTATTGTCCTTAAGTCGGCATTGTGCCTTTTGTATTTATTTCCGATGCAATTTCTGTGTTTCATCGTCAATAAGAAGATCCAAAGGACACAGTAAACCTGAAGTGAAGCATCGGAATCTATAAGTAGTGTCACAGGAATGGTTCAAAACGTAGTCAGTAAGAAGTGTCGGGCTTCAAGTACTTTAGTCGGCATTGTGCCTTTTGTATTTAATTCCGATGCAATTTCTGTGTTTCATCGTCAATAAGAAGGTCCAAGGGATACAGTAAACCTGGAGTGAAGCATCGGAATCTACAACTTGTGTCACAGGAATGGTCAGTAGGAAGAGTCAGTCTTCTTGTCCGTAAGTCGGCATTGTGCCTTTTGTATTTAATTCCGATGCCATTTCTGTGTTTCATCGTCAATAAGAAGGTCCAAGGGATACAGTAAACCTGAAGTGAAGCATCGGAATCTATAACAAGTGTCACTGGAATGGTTCAAACATAGTCAGTAAGAAGTGTCGGTCTTCATGTACTTAAGTCGGCATTGTGCCTTTTGTATATAATTCCGATGCAATTTCTGTGTTTCATCGTGAATAGGAAGGTCAAAGGGATACAGTAAACCTGAAGTGAAGCATCGGAATCTATAACTAGTGTCACAGGAATGGTTCAAAACATAGTCAGTAAGAACTGCCGGTCTTCATGTACTTAAGTCGGCATTGTGCCTTTTGTATTTAACTCCGATGCAATTTCTGTGTTTCATCGTCAATAAGAAGGTCCAAGGGATACAGCTAACCTGAAGTGAAGCATCGGAAACTATAACTAATGTCACAGGAATGGTTCAAAATATAGTCAGTAAGAGGTGTCGGTCTTCATGTACTTAAGTCGGCATTGTGCCTTTTGTATTTAATTCCGATGCAATTTCTGTGTTTCATCGTCAATAAGATGTTCCAAGGGATACAGTAAACCTGAAGTGAAGCATCGGAATATATAACTAGTGTCACAGGAATGGTCAGTAGAAAGAGTCAGTCTTCTTGTCCTTAAGTCGGCATTGTGCCTTTTGTATTTAATTCCGATGCAATTTCTGCGTTTCATCGTCAATAAGAAGGTCCAAGGGATACAGTAAACCTGAAGTGATGCATCGGAATCTATAACTAGTGTCACAGGAATGGTCAGTAGGAAGAGTCAGTCTTCTTGTCCTTAAGTCGGCATTTTGCCTTTTGTATTTAATTCCGATGCAATTTCTGTGTTTCATCGTCAATAAGAAGGTCCAAGGGATGCAGTAAACCTGAAGTGAAGGATCGGAATCTATAACTAGTGTTGCAGGAATGGTTCAAAGCATAGTCAGTAAGAAGTGTCGGTCTTCATGTACTAAAGTCGGCATTGTGCCTTTTGTATTTAATTCCGATGCATTTTCTGTGTTTCATCGTCAATAAGAAGGTCCAATTGATTTAGTAAAACTGGAGTGAAGCATCGGAATCTATAACTAGTGTCACAGGAATGGTTCAAAACATAGTCAGTAAGACGTGTCGGGCTTCATGTACTTAAGTCGGCATTGTGCCTTTTTTATTTAATTCCGATGCAATTTCTGTGTTTCGTCGTCAATAAGAAGGTCCAAGGGATACAGTAAACCTGAATTGATGCATCGGAATCTATAACTAGTGTCACAGGAGTGGTCAGTAGGAAGAGTCAGTCTTCTTGTCCTTAAGTTGGCATTGTGCCTTTTGTATTTAATTCCGATGCAATTTCTGTGTTTCATCGTCAATAAGTAGGTCAAAGGGATATAGTAAACCTGAAGTGAAGCATCGGAATCTATAACTAGTGTCACAGGAATGGTTCAAAACATAGTCAGTAAGAACTGCCGGTCTTCATGTACTTAAGTCGGCATTGTGCCTTTTGTATTTAACTCCGATTCAATTTCTGTGTTTCATCGTCAATAAGAAGGTCCAAGGGATACAGTTACCCTGAAGTGAAGCATCGGAAACTATAACTAATGTCACAGGAATGGTTCAAAATATAGTCAGTAAGAGGTGTCGGTCTTCATGTACTTAAGTCGGCATTGTGCCTTTTGTATTTAATTCCGATGCAATTTCTGTGTTTCATCGTCAATAAGATGTTCCAAGGGATACAGTAAACCTGAAGTGAAGCATCGGAATATATAACTAGTGTCACAGGAATGGTCAGTAGAAAGAGTCAGTCTTCTTGTCCTTAAGTCGGCATTGTGCCTTTTGTATTTAATTCCGATGCAATTTCTGCGTTTCATCGTCAATAAGAAGGTCCAAGGGACACAGTAAACCTGAAGCGAAGCATCGGAATCTATAACTAGTGTCACAGGAATGGTTCAAAACAGAGTCAGTAAGAAGTGTCGGTCTTCATGTACTTAAGTCGGCGTTGTGCCTTTTGTATTTAATTCCGATGCAATTTCTGTGTTTCATCGTCAATAAGAAGGTCCAAGGGATACAGTAAACCTGAAGTGAAGCATCGGAATCTATAACTAGTGTCACAGGAATGGTTAGTAGGAAGAGTCAGTCTTATTGTCCTTAAGTCGGCATTGTGCCTTTTGTATTTATTTCCGATGCAATTTCTGTGTTTCATCGTCAATAAGAAGATCCAAAGGATACAGTAAACCTGAAGTGAAGCATCGGAATCTATAAGTAGTGTCACAGGAATGGTTCAAAACGTAGTCAGTAAGAAGTGTCGGTCTTCAAGTACTTTAGTCGGCATTGTGCCTTTTGTATTTAATTCCGATGCAATTTCTGTGTTTCATCGTCAATAAGAAGGTCCAAGGGATACAGTAAACCTGGAGTGAAGCATCGGAATCTACAACTTGTGTCACAGGAATGGTCAGTAGGAAGAGTCAGTCTTCTTGTCCGTAAGTCGGCATTGTGCCTTTTGTATTTAATTCCGATGCAATTTCTGTGTTTCATCGTCAATAAGAAGGTCCAAGGGATACAGTAAACCTGAAGTGAAGCATCGGAATCAATAACAAGTGTCACTGGAATGGTTCAAACATAGTCAGTAAGAAGTGTCGGTCTTCATGTACTTAAGTCGGCATTGTGCCTTTTGTATTTAATTCCGATGCAATTTCTGTGTTTCATCGTCAATAAGATGTTCCAAGGGATACAGTAAACCTGAAGTGAAGCATCGGAATATATAACTAGTGTCACAGGAATGGTCAGTAGAAAGAGTCAGTCTTCTTGTCCTTAAGTCGGCATTGTGCCTTTTGTATTTAATTCCGATGCAATTTCTGCGTTTCATCGTCAATAAGAAGGTCCAATTGATTTAGTAAAACTGGAGTGAAGCATCGGAATCTATAACTAGTGTCACAGGAATGGTTCAAAACATAGTCAGTAAGAAGTGTCGGGCTTCATGTACTTAAGTCGGCATTGTGCCTTTTTTATTTAATTCCGATGCAATTTCTGTGTTTCGTCGTCAATAAGAAGGTCCAAGGGATACAGTAAACCTGAATTGATGCATCGGAATCTATAACTAGTGTCACAGGAGTGGTCAGTAGGAAGAGTCAGTCTTCTTGTCCTTAAGTCGGCATTGTGCCTTTTGTATTTAATTCCGATGCAATTTCTGTGTTTCATCGTCAATAAGTAGGTCAAAGGGATATAGTAAACCTGAAGTGAAGCATCGGAATCTATAACTAGTGTTACAGGTATGGTTCAAAACATAGTCAGTAAGAAGTGTCGGTCTTCATGTACTTACGTCGGCGTTGTGCCTTTTGTATATAATTCCGATGCAATTTCTGTGTTTCATCGTCATTAAGAAGGTCCAAGGGATACAGTAAACCTGGAGTGAAGCATCGGAATCTATAACTTGTGTCACAGGAATGGTCAGTAGGAAGAGTCAGTCTTCTTGTCCTTAAGTCGGCATTGTGCCTTTTGTATTTAATTCCGATGCAATTTCTGTGTCTCATCGTCAATAAGAAGGTCCAAGGGATACAGTAAACCTGAAGTGAAGCATCGGAATCTATAACTTGTGTAACAGGAAAGGTCAGTATGATGAGTCAGTAATCTTGTCCTTAAGTCTGCATTGTGCCTTTTGTATTTAATTCCAATGCAATCTCTGTGTTTCATCGTCAATAAGAAGGTCCAAGGGATACAGTAAACCTGAAGTGAAGCATCGTAATCTATAACTAGTGTCACAGGAATGGTCTGTAGGAAGAGTCAGTCTTCTTGTCATTAAGTCGGCATTGTGCCTTTTGTATTTAATTCCGATGCAATTTCTGTGTTTCTTCGTCAATAAGAAGGTCCAAGGGATACAGTAAACCTGGAGTGAAGCATCGGAATCTATAACTAGTGTCACAGGATTGGTTGAAAACATTGTCAGTAAGAAGTGTCGGTCTTCATGTACATAAGTCGGCATTGTGCCTTTTGTATTTAATTACGATGCAATTTCTGCGTTTCATCGTCAATAAGAAGGTCCAAGGGATACAGTAAACCTGAAGTGAAGGATCGGAATCTGTAACTAGTGTTGCAGGAATGGTTCAAAGCATGGTCAGCAAGAAGTGTCGGTCTTCATGTACTTAAGTCGGCATTGTGCCTTTTGTATTTAATTCCGATGCAATTTCTGTGTTTCATCGTCAATAAGAAGGTCCAAGGGATACAGTGAACCTTGAGTGAAGCATCGGAATCTATAACTAGTGTCACAGGAATGGTCCAAAACATAGTCAGTAAGAAGTGTCGGTCTTCATGTACTTAAGTCGGCATTGTGCCATTTGTATTTAATTCCGATGCAATTTCTGTGTTTCATCGTCAATAAGAAGGTCCAAGGGATACAGTAAACCTGAAGTGAAGCATCGGAATCTAAAACTAGTGTCACAGGAATGGTCAGTAGGAAGAGTCAGTCTTCTTGTCCTTAAGTCGGCATTGTGCCTTTTGTATATAATTCCGATGAAATTTCTGTGTTTCATCGTCAATAAGAAGGTCCAAGTGATACAGTAAACCTGAAGTGAAGCATCGGAATCTATAACTAGTGTTACAGGAATGGTTCAAATCATAGTCAGTAAGAAGTGACGGTCTTCATGTACTTATGTTTTCATTGTGCCTTTTGTATTTTATTCCGATGCAATTTCTGTGTTTTATCGTCAATAAGAAGGTCCAAGGGATACAGTAAACCTGGAGTGAAGCATGGGAATCTATAACTGGTGTCACAGGAATGGTTCAAACATAGTCAGTAAGAAGTGTCGGTCCTCATGTACTTAAGTCGGCATTGTGCCTTTTGTATTCAATTCCGATGCAATTTCTGTGTTTCATCGTCAATAAGAAGGTCCAAGGGATACAGAAAACCTGAAGTGAAGCATCGCAATCTATAACTAGTGTCACAGGAATGGTTCAAAACATAGTCAGTAAGAAGTGTCCTACTTCATGTTCTTAAGTCGGCATTGTGCCATTTGTATTTAATCCTGATGCAATTTCTGTGTTTCATCGTCAATAAGAAAGTCCAAGGGATACAGTAAACCTGAAGTGAAGTAGCGGAATTTATACTAGTGTCACAGGAATGGTCAGTAAGAAGAGTCAGTCTTCTTGTACTTAAGTCGGCATTGTGCCTTTTGTATTTAATTCCGATGCAATTTCTGTGTTTCATCGTCAATAAGAAGGTCCAAGGGATAGAGTAAACCTGAAGTGAAGCATCGGATTCTATAACTAGTGTCACAGAAATGGTTCAAAGCATAGTCAGTAGGAAGTGTCGGTCTTCATGTACTTAAGTCGGCATTGTGCCTTTTGTATTTAATTCCGATGCAATTTCTGTGACTCATCGTCAATACGAAGGTCCAAGGGATACAGTAAACCTGAAGTGAAGCATCGGAATCTATAACTAGTGTCAGAGGAATGGTTCAAAACTTAGATAGTAGGAAGAGTCAGTCTTCCTGTACTTAAGTCGGCATTGTGCCTTTTGTATTTAATTCCATTGCAATTTCTGTGTTTCATCGTCAATAAGAAGGTCCAAGGGATACAGAAAACTGGTGTGAAGAATCGGAATCTATAACTAGTGTCACAGGAATGGTCAGTAGGAAGAGTCAGTCTTCTTGTCCTTAAGTCGGCATTGTGCCTTTTGTATTTAATTCCGATGCAATTTCTGTGTTTCATCGTCAATAAGAAGGTCCAAGGGATACAGTAAACCTGAAGTGAAGCATCGGAAACTATAACTAGTGTCACAGGAGTGGTCAGTAGGAAGAGTCAGTCTTCTTGTACTTTGGTCGGCATTGTGCCTTTTGTATTTAATTCCGATGCAATTGCTGTGTTTCATCGTCAATAAGAAGGTCCAAGGGATACAGTAAACCTGAAGTGAGGCATCGGAATCTATAACTAGCGTCACAGGATAGGCCAGCAGGATGAGTCAGTCTTGTTGTCCTTATGTCGGCATTCTGCCATTTGTATTTAATTCCGATGCAATTTCTGTGTTTCATCGTCAATAAGAAGGTCCAAGGGATACAGTAAACCTGAAGTGAAGCATCGGAATCTATAACAAGTGTCACTGGAATGGTTCAAAACATAGTCAGTAAGAAGTGTCGGTCTTCATGTACTTAAGTCGGCATTGTGCCTTTTGTATATAATTCCGATGCAATTTCTGTGTTTCATCGTGAATAAGAAGGTCAAAGGGATACAGTAAACCTGAAGTGAAGCATCGGAATCTATAACTAGTGTCACAGGAATGGTTCAAAACAGAGTCAGTAAGATCTGTCGGTCTTCATGTACTTATGTCGGCATTGTGCCTTTTGTATTTAACTCCGATGCAATTTCTGTGTTTCATCGTCAATAAGAAGGTCCAAGGGGTACAGTTAACCTGAAGTGAAGCATCGGAAACTATAACTAGTGTCACAGGAATGGTTCAAAATATAGTCAGTAAGAGGTGTCGGTCTTCATGTACTTAAGTCGGCATTGTGCCTTTTGTATTTAATTCCGATGCAATTTCTGTGTTTCATCGTCAATAAGATGGTCCAAGGGATACAGTAAACCTGAAGTGAAGCATCGGAATATATAACTAGTGTCACAGGAATGGTCAGTAGGAAGAGTCAGTCTTCTTGTCCTTAAGTCGTCATTGTGCCTTTTGTATTTAATTCCGATGCAATTTCTGCGTTTCATCGTCAATAAGAAGGTCCAAGGGATACAATAAACCTGAAGTGAAGCATCGGAATCTATAACTAGTGTCACAGGAATGGTTCAAAACATAGTCAGTAAGAAGTGTCGGTCTTCATGTACTTAAGTCGGCATTGTGCCTTTTGTATTTAATTCCGATGCAATTTCTGTGTTCCATCGTCAATAAGAAGGTCCAAGGGATACAGTAAACCTGAAGTGAAGCATCGGAATCTAAAACTAGTGTCACAGGAATGGTCAGTAGGAAGAGTCAGTCTTCTTGTCCTTAAGTCGGCATTGTGCCTTTTGTATATAATTCCGATGCAATTTCTGTGTTTCATCGTCAATAAGAAGGTCCAAGTGATACAGTAAACCTGAAGTGAAGCATCGGAATCTATAACTAGTGTTACAGGAATGGTTCAAATCATAGTCAGTAAGAAGTGTCGGTCTTCATGTACTTATGTCTTCATTGTGCCTTTTGTATTTAATTCCGATGCAATTTCTGTGTTTTATCGTCAATAAGAAGGTCCAAGGGATACAGTAAACCTGGAGTGAAGCATGGGAATCTATAACTGGTGTCACAGGAATGGTTCAAACATAGTCAGTGAGAAGTGTCGGTCCTCATGTACTTAAGTCGGCATTGTGCCTTTTGTATTCAATTCCGATGCAATTTCTGTGTTTCATCGTCAATAAGAAGTTCCAAGGGATACAGAAAACCTGAAGTGAAGCATCGCAATCTATAACTAGTGTCACAGGAATGGTTCAAAACATAGTCAGTAAGAAGTGTCCTACTTCATGTTCTTAAGTCGGCATTGTGCCATTTGTATTTAATCCTGATGCAATTTCTGTGTTTCATCGTCAATAAGAAGGTCCAAGGGATACAGTAAACCTGAAGTGAAGTAGCGGAAATGTATACTAGTGTCACAGGAATGGTCAGTAAGAAGAGTCAGTCTTCTTGTACTTAAGTCGGCATTGTGCCTTTTGTATTTAATTCCGATGCAATTTCTGTGTTTCATCGTCAATAAGAAGGTCCAAGGGATACAGTAAACCTGAAGTGAAGCATCGGATTCTATAACTAGTGTAACAGAAATGGTTCAAAGCATAGTCAGTAGGAAGTGTCGGTCTTCATGTACTTAAGTCGGCATTGTGCCTTTTGTATTTAATTCCGATGCAATTTCTGTGACTCATCGTCAATACGAAGGTCCAAGGGATACAGTAAACCTGAAGTGAAGCATCGGAATCTATAACTAGTGTCAGAGGAATGGTTCAAAACTTAGATAGTAGGAAGAGTCAGTCTTCTTGTACTTTGGTCGGCATTGTGCCTTTTGTATTTAATTCCGATGCAATTGCTGTGTTTCATCGTCAATAAGAAGGTCCAAGGGATACAGTAAACCTGAAGTGAGGCATCGGAATCTATAACTAGCGTCACAGGATAGGCCAGCAGGATGAGTCAGTCTTGTTGTCCTTATGTCGGCATTCTGCCATTTGTATTTAATTCCGATGCAATTTCTGTGTTTCATCGTCAATAAGAAGGTCCAAGGGATACAGTAAACCTGAAGTGAAGCATCGGAATCTATAACAAGTGTCACTGGAATGGTTCAAAACATAGTCAGTAAGAAGTGTCGGTCTTCATGTACTTAAGTCGGCATTGTGCCTTTTGTATATAATTCCGATGCAATTTCTGTGTTTCATCGTGAATAAGAAGGTCAAAGGGATACCGTAAACCTGAAGTGAAGCATCGGAATCTATAACTAGTGTCACAGGAATGGTTCAAAACAGAGTCAGTAAGATCTGTCGGTCTTCATGTACTTAAGTCGGCATTGTGCCTTTTGTATTTAACTCCGATGCAATTTCTGTGTTTCATCGTCAATAAGAAGGTCCAAGGGGTACAGTTAACCTGAAGTGAAGCATCGGAAACTATAACTAGTGTCACAGGAATGGTTCAAAATATAGTCAGTAAGAGGTGTCGGTCTTCATGTACTTAAGTCGGCATTGTGCCTTTTGTATTTAATTCCGATGCAATTTCTGTGTTTCATCGTCAATAAGATGGTCCAAGGGATACAGTAAACCTGAAGTGAAGCATCGGAATATATAACTAGTGTCACAGGAATGGTCAGTAGGAAGAGTCAGTCTTCTTGTCCTTAAGTCGGCATTGTGCCTTTTGTATTTAATTCCGATGCAATTTCTGCGTTTCATCGTCAATAAGAAGGTCCAAGGGATACAATAAACCTGAAGTGAAGCATCGGAATCTATAACTAGTGTCACAGGAATGGTTCAAAACATAGTCAGTAAGAAGTGTCGGTCTTCATGTACTTAAGTCGGCATTGTGCCTTTTGTATTTAATTCCGATGCAATTTCTGTGTTTCATCGTCAATAAGAAGGTCCAAGGGATACAGTAAACCTGAAGTGAAGCATCGGAATCTATAACTAGTGTCACAGGAATGGTTAGTAGGAAGAGTCAGTCTTCTTGTCCTTAAATCGGCATTGTGCCTTTTGTATTTAATTCCGATGCAATTTCTGTGTTTCATCGTCAATAAGAAGGTCCAAAGGATACAGTAAACCTGAAGTGAAGCATCGGAATCTATAAGTAGTGTCACAGGAATGGTTCAAAACGTAGTCAGTAAGAAGTGTCGGGCTTCAAGTACTTTAGTCGGCATTGTGCCTTTTGTATTTAATTCCGATGCAATTTCTGTGTTTCATCATCATTAAGAAGGTCCAAGGGATACAGTTAACCTGGAGTGAAGCATCGGAATCTATAACTTGTGTCACAGGAATGGTCAGTAGGAAGAGTCAGTCTTCTTGTCCTTAAGTCGGCATTGTGCCTTTTGTATGTAATTCCGATGCAATTTCTGTGTTTCATCGTCAATAAGAAGGTCCAAGGGATGCAGTAAACCTGAAGTGAAGGATCGGAATCTATAACTAGTGTTGCAGGAATGGTTCCAAGCACAGTCAGTAAGAAGTGTCGGTCTTCATGTACTAAAGTCGGCATTGTGCCTTTTGTGTTTAATTCCGATGCATTTTCTGTGTTTCATCGTCAATAAGAAGGTCCAATAGATTTAGTAAACCTGAAGTGAAGCATCGGAATATGTAACTAGTGTTACAGGAATGGTTCAAATCATAGTCAGTAAGAAGTGTCGGTCTTCATGTACTTATGTCTTCATTGTGCCTTTTGTATTTAATTCCGATGCAATTTCTGTGTTTTATCGTCAATAAGAAGGTCCAAGGGATACAGTAAACCTGGAGTGAAGCATGGGAATCTATAACTGGTGTCACAGGAATGGTTCAAACATAGTCAGTAAGAAGTGTCGGTCCTCATGTACTTAAGTCGGCATTGTGCCTTTTGTATTCAATTCCGATGCAATTTCTGTGTTTCATCGTCAATAAGAAGGTCCAAGGGATACAGAAAACCTGAAGTGAAGCATCGCAATCTATAACTAGTGTCACAGGAATGGTTCAAAACATAGTCAGTAAGAAGTGTCCTACTTCATGTTCTTAAGTCGGCATTGTGCCATTTGTATTTAATCCTGATGCAATTTCTGTGTTTCATCGTCAATAAGAAGGTCCAAGGGATACAGTAAACCTGAAGTGAAGTAGCGGAATCTATACTAGTGTCACAGGAATGGTCAGTAAGAAGAGTCAGTCTTCTTGTACTTAAGTCGGCATTGTGCCTTTTGTATTTAATTCCGATGCAATTTCTGTGTTTCATCGTCAATAAGAAGGTCCAAGGGATACAGTAAACCTGAAGTGAAGCATCGGATTCTATAACTAGTGTCACAGAAATGGTTCAAAGCATAGACAGTAGGAAGTGTCGGTCTTCTTGTACTTAAGTCGGCATTGTGCCTTTTGTATTTAATTCCGATGCAATTTCTGTGACACATCGTCAATACGAAGGTCCAAGGGATACAGTAAACCTGAAGTGAAGCATCTGAATCTATAACTAGTGTCAGAGGAATGGTTCAAAACTTAGATAGTAGGAAGAGTCAGTCTTCCTGTACTTAAGTCGGCATTGTGCCTTTTGTATTTAATTCCGATGCAATTTCTGTGTTTCATCGTCAATAAGAAGGTCCAAGGGATACAGAAAACTGGTGTGAAGAATCGGAATCTATAACTAGTGTCACAGGAATGGTCAGTAGGAAGAGTCAGTCTTCTTGTCCTTAAGTCGGCATTGTGCATTTTGTATTTAATTCCGTTGCAATTTCTGTGTTTCATCGTCAATAAGAAGGTCCAAGGGATACAGTAATCCTGAAGTGAAGCATCGGAAACTATAACTAGTGTCACAGGAGTGCTCAGTAGGAAGAGTCAGCCTTCTTGTACTTAGGTCGGCATTGTGCCTTTTGTATTTAATTCCGATGCAATTGCTGTGTTTCATCGTCAATAAGAAGGTCCAATAGATTTAGTAAACCTGAAGTGAAGCATCGGAATCTGTAACTAGTGTTGCAGGAATGGTTCAAAGCAAAGTCAGTAAGAAGTGTCGGTCTTCATGTACTTAAGTCGGCATTGTGCCTTTTGTATTTAATTCCGATGCAATTTCTGTGTTTCATCGTCAATAAGATGGTCCAAGGGATACAGTAAACCATGAGTGAAGCATCGGAATCTATAACTAGTGTCACAGGAATGGTTCAAAACATAGTCAGTAAGAGGTGTCGGTCTTCATGTACTTAAGTCGGCATTGTGCCTTTTGTATTTAATTCCGATGCAATTTCTGTGTTCCATCGTCAATATGAAGGTCCAAGGGATACAGTAAACCTGAAGTGAAGCATCGGAATCTAAAACTAGTGTCACAGGAATGGTCAGTAGGAAGAGTCAGTCTTCTTGTCCTTAAGTCGGCATTGTGCCTTTTGTATATAATTCCGATGCAATTTCTGTGTTTCATCGTCAATAAGAAGGTCCAAGGGATATAGTAAACATGAAGTGAAGCATCGGAATCTATAAGTAGTGTTACAGGAATGGTTAAAAACATAGTCAGTAAGAAGTGTCGGTCTTCATGTACTTAAGTCGGCGCTGTGCCTTTTGCATTTAATTCCGATGCAATTTCTGTGTTTCATCGTCAATAAGAAGTTCTAAGGGATACAGTAAATCTGAAGTGAAGCATCGGAATCTATAACTAGTGTCACGGGAATGGTCAGTAGGAAAAGTCAGTCTTCTTGCCCTTAAGTCGGCATTGTGCCTTTTGTATTTAATTCCGATGCAATTTCTGTGTTTCATCGTCAATAAGAAGGTCCAAGTGATACAGTAAACCTGAAGTGAAGCATCGGAATCTATAACTAGTGTTACAGGAATGGTTCAAATCATAGTCAGTAAGAAGTGTCAGTCTTCATGTACTTATGTCTTCATTGTGATTTTTGTATTTAATTCCGATGCAATTTCTGTGTTTTATCGTCAATAAGAAGGTCCAAGGGATACAGTAAACCTGGAGTGAAGCATGGGAATCTATAACTGGTGTCACAGGAATGGTTCAAACATAGTCAGTAAGAAGTGTCGGTCCTCATGTACTTAAGTCGGCATTGTGCCTTTTGTATTCAATTCCGATGCAATTTCTGTGTTTCATCGTCAATAAGAAGGTCCAAGGGATACAGAAAACCTGAAGTGAAGCATCGCAATCTATAACTAGTGTCACAGGAATGGTTCAAAACATAGTCAGTAAGAAGTGTCCTACTTCATGTTCTTAAGTCGACATTGTGCCATTTGTATTTAATCCTGATGCAATTTCTGTGTTTCATCGTCAATAAGAAGGTCCAAGGGATACAGTAAACCTGAAGTGAAGTAGCGGAATCTATACTAGTGACACAGGAATGGTCAGTAAGAAGAGTCAGTCTTCTTGTACTTAAGTCGGCATTGTGCCTTTTGTATTTAATTCCGATGCAATTTCTGTGTTTCATCGTCAATAAGAAGGTCCAAAGGATACAGTAAACCTGAAGTGAAGCATCGGATTCTATAACTAGTGTCACAGAAATGGTTCAAAGCATAGACAGTAGGAAGTGTGGTCTTCATGTACTTAAGTCGGCATTGTGCCTTTTGTATTTAATTCCGATGCAATTTCTGTGACTCATCGTCAATACGAAGGTCCAAGGGATACAGTAAACCTGAAGTGAAGCATCGGAATCTATAACTAGTGTCAGAGGAATGGTTCAAAACTTAGATAGTAGGAAGAGTCAGTCTTCCTGTACTTAAGTCGGCATTGTGCCTTTTGTATTTAATTCCGATGCAATTTCTGTGTTTCATCGTCAATAAGAAGGTCCAAGGGATACAGAAAACTGGTGTGAAGGATCGGAATCTATAACTAGTGTCACAGGAATGGTCAGTAGGAAGAGTCAGTCTTCTTGTCCTTAAGTCGGCATTGTGCATTTTGTATTTAATTCCGATGCAATTTCTGTGTTTCATCGTCAATAAGAAGGTCCAAGGGATACAGTAAACCTGAAGTGAAGCATCGGAAACTATAACTAGTGTCACAGGAGTGGTCAGTAGGAAGAGTCAGTCTTCTTATACTTAGGTCGGCATTGTGCCTTTTGTATTTAATTCCGATGCAATTGCTGTGTTTCATCGTCAATAAGAAGGTCCAAGGGATACAGTAAACCTGAAGTGAGGCATCGGAATCTATAACTAGTGTCACAGGATAGGCCAGCAGGATGAGTCAGTCTTGTTGTCCTTATGTCGGCATTCTGCCATTTTTATTTAATTCCGATGCAATTTCAGTGTTCCATCGTCAATAAGAAGGTCCAAGGGATACAGTAAACCTGAAGTGAAGCATCGGTATCTATAACAAGTGTCACTGGAATGGTTCAAAACATAGTCAGTAAGAAGAGTCGGTCTTCATGTACTTAAGTCGGCATTGTGCCTTTTGTATATAATTCCGATGCAATTTCTGTGTTTCATCGTGAATAAGAAGGTCAAAGGGATACAGTAAACCTGAAGTGAAGCATCGGAATCTATAACTAGTGTCACAGGATTGTTTCAAAACAGAGTCAGTAAGATCTGTCGGTCTTCATGTACTTAAGTCGGCATTGTGCCTTTTGTATTTAACTCCGATGCAATTTCTGTGTTTCATCGTCAATAAGAAGGTCCAAGGGGTACAGTTAACCTGATGTGAAGCATCGGAAACTATAACTAGTGTCACAGGAATGGTTCAAAATATAGTGAGTAAGAGGTGTCGGTCTTCATGTACTTAAGTCGGCATTGTGCCTTTTGTATTTAATTCCGATGCAATTTCTGTGTTTCATCGTCAATAAGATGGTCCAAGGGATACAGTAAACCTGAAGTGAGCATCGGAATATATAACTAGTGTCACAGGAATGGTCAGTAGGAAGAGTCAGTCTTCTTGTCCTTAAGTCGGCATTGTGCCTTTTGTATTTAATTCCGATGCAATTTCTGCGTTTCATCGTCAATAAGAAGGTCCAATTGATACAATAAACCTGAAGTGAAGCATCGGAATCTATAACTAGTGTCACAGGAATGGTTCAAAACATAGTCAGTAAGAAGTGTCGGTCTTCATGTACTTAAGTCGGCATTGTGCCTTTTGTATTTAATTCCGATGCAATTTCTGTGTTTCATCGTCAATAAGAAGGTCCAAGGGATACAGTAAACCTGAAGTGAAGCATCGGAATCTATAACTTGTGTCACAGGAATGGTCAGTAGGAAGAGTCAGTCTTCTTGTCCGTAAGTGGGCATTGTGCCTTTTGTATTTAATTCCGATGCAATTTCTGTGTTTCATCGTCAATAAGAAGGTCTAAGGGATACGGTAAACCTGAAGTGAAGCATCGGAATCTATAACTAGTGTCACAGGAATGGTCAGTAGGAAGAGTCAGTCTTCTTGTCCTTAAGTCGGCATTGTGCCTTTTGTATTTAATTCCAATGCAATTTCTGTGTTTCATCGTCAATAAGAAGGTCCAAGGGATGCAGTAAACCTGAAGTGAAGGATCGGAATCTATAACTAGTGTTGCAGGAATGGTTCCAAGCACAGTCAGTAAGAAGTGTCGGTCTTCATGTACTAAAGTCGGCATTGTGCCTTTTGTATTTAATTCCGATGCATTTTCTGTGTTTCATCGTCAATAAGAAGGTCCAATAGATTTAGTAAACCTGAAGTGAAGCATCGGAATCTACAACTAGTGTTACAGGTATGGTTCAAAACATAGTCAGTAAGAAGTGTCGGTCTTCATGTACTTAAGTCGGCGTTGTGCCTTTTGTATATAATTCCGATGCAATTTCTGTGTTTCATCGTCATTAAGAAGGTCCAAGGGATGCAGTTAACCTGGAGTGAAGCATCGGAATCTATAACTTGTGTCACAGGAATGGTCAGTAGGAAGAGTCAGTCTTCTTGTCCTTAAGTCGGCATTGTGCCTTTTGTATTTAATTCCGATGCAATTTCTGTGTCTCATCGTCAATAAGAAGGTCCAAGGGATACAGTAAACCTGAAGTGAAGCATCGGAATCTATAACTAGTGTAACAAGAAAGGTCAGTATGTTGAGTCAGTCTTCTTGTCCTTAAGTCGGCATTGTGCCTTTTGTATTTAATTCCGATGCAATTTCTGTGTTTCATCGTCAATAAGAAGGTCCAAGGGATATAGTAAATCTGAAGTGAAGGATCGGAATCTATAACTAGTGTTGCAGGAATGGTTCAAAGCATAGTCAGTAATAAGTGTCGGTCTTCATGTACTTAAGTCAGCATTGTGCCTTATGTATTTAATTCCGATGCAATTTCTGTGTTTTATCGTCAATAAGAAGGTTCAGGGGATACAGTAAACCTGGAGTGAAGCATCATAATCTATAACTAGTGTCACAGGAATGGTTAAAAACATAGTCAGTAAGATGTGTCGGGCTTCATGTACTTAAGTCGGCATTGTGCCTTTTGTATTTAATTCCGATGCAATTTCTGTGTTTCATCGTCAATAAGAAGGTCCAAGGGATACAGTAAACCTGAAGTGAAGCATCGGTATCTATAACTAGTGTCACAGGAATGGTTCAAAACATAGTCAGTAAGAAGTGTCGGGCTTCATGTACTTAAGTCGGCATTGTGCCTTTTTTATTTAATTCCGATGCAATTTCTGTGTTTCGTCGTCAATAAGAAGGTCCAAGGGATACAGTAAACCTGAATTGATGCATCGGAATCTATAACTAGTGTCACAGGAATGGTCAGTAGAAAGAGTCAGTCTTCTTGTCCTTAAGTCGGCATTGTGCCTTTTATATTTAATTCCGATGCAATTTCTGTGTTTCATCGTCAATAAGTAGGTCCAAGGGATACAGTAAACCTGACGTGAAGGATCGGAATCTATAACTAGTGTTGCAGGAATGGTTCAAAGCATAGTCAGTAATAAGTGTCGGTCTTCATGTACTTAAGTCGGCATTGTGCCTTATGTATTTAATTCCGATGCAATTTCTGTGTTTTATCGTCAATAAGAAGGTTCAGGGGATACGGTAAACCTGGAGTGAAGCATCATAATCTATAACTAGTGTCACAGGAATGGTTAAAAACATAGTCAGTAAGATGTGTCGGGCTTCATGTACTTAAGTCGGCATTGTGCCTTTTGTATTTAATTCCGATGCAATTTCTGTGTTTCATCGTCAATGAGAAGGTCCAAGGGATACAGTAAACCTGAAGTGAAGCATCGGAATCTATAACTAGTGTCACAGGAATGGTCAGTAGGAAGAGTAAGTCTTCTTGTCCTTAAGTCGGCATTGTGCCTTTTGTATTTAATTCCGATGCAATTTCTGTGTTTCATCGTCAATAAGAAGGTCCAAGGGATACAGTAAACCAGAAGTGAAGCATCGGAATCTATAACTAGTGTCACAGGAATGGTCAGTAGGAAGAGTCAAATCTTCTTGTCCTTAAGTTGGCATTGTGCGTTTTGTATTTCATTCCCATGCAATTTCTGTGATTCATCGTCAATAAGAAGGTCCAAGGGATACAGTAAACCTGAAGTGAAGCATCGGAAACTATAACTAGTGTCACAGGAATGGTTCAAATCATTGTCATTAAGAAGTGTCGGTCTTCATGTACTTAAGTCGGCATTGTGCCTTTTGTATTTAGTTCCGATGCAATTTCTGTGTTTCATCGTCAATAAGAAGGTCCAAGGGATACAGTAAACCTGGAGTGAGGCATCGGAATCTATAACTAGTGTCACAGGAATAGTTCAAAACATTGGCAGTAAGAAGTGTCGGTCTTCATGTACTTAAGTCGGCATTGTGACTTTTGTTTTTTAATTCCGATGGAATTTCTGTGTTTCATCGTCAATAAGAAGGTCCAAGGGATACAGTAAACCTGAAGTGAAGCATCGGAAACTATAACTAGTGCCACAGGAATGGTTCAAAACATAGTCAGTAAGAAGTGTCGGTCTTCATGAACTTAAGTCGGCATTGTGCCTTCTGTATTTAATTCCTATTTAATTTCTGTGTCTCATCGTCAATAAGAAGGTCCAAGGGATACAGTAAACCTGGAGTGAAGCATCGGAATCTATAACTAGTGTCACAGGAATGGTTAAAAACATAGTCAGTAAGATGTGTCGGGCTTCATGTCCTTAAGTCGGCATTGTGCCTTTTGTATTTAATTCCGATGCAATTTCTGTGTTTCATGGTCAATAAGAAGGTACAAAGCGATACAGTAAACCTGAAGTTAAGCATCGTAATCTATAACTAGTGTCACAGGAATGGTCAGTAGGAAGAGTCAGTCTTCTTGTCCTTAAGTCGGCATTGTGCCTTTTGTATTTAATTCCGATGCAATTTCTGTGTTTCATCGTCAATAAGAAGGTCCAAGGTATACAGTAAACCTGAAGTGAAGCATCGGAATCTATAACTATTGTCGCAGGAATGCATCAAAACATAGTCAGTAAGATGTGTCGGTCTTCATGTACTTAAGTCGGCATTGTGCCTTTTGTATTTAATTCCGATGCAATTTCTGTGTTTCATCGTCAATAAGAAGGTCCAAGGGATACAGTAAACCTGAAGTGAAGCATCGGAATCGATAACTGGTGTCACAGGAATGGTCAGAAGGAAGAGTCAGTCTTCTTGTACTTAAGTCGGCATTGTGCCTTTTGTATTTAATTCCGATGCAATTTCTGTGTTTCATCGTCAATAAGAAGGTCCAAGGGATACAGTAAACCTGAAGTGAAGGATCGGAATCTATAACTAGTGTTGCAGGAATGGTTCAAAACATAGTCAGCAAGAAGTGTCGGTCTTCATGTACTTAAGTCGGCATTGTGCCTTTTCTATTTAATTCCGATGCAATTTATGTGTTTCATCGTCAATAAGAAGGTCCAAGGGATACAGTAAACCTTGAGTGAAGCATCGGAATCTATAACTAGTGTCACAGGAATGGTCCAAAACATAGTCAGTAAGAAGTGTCGGTCTTCATGTACTTAAGTCGGCATTGTGCCATTTGTATTTAATTCCGATGCAATTTCTGTGTTTCATCGTCAATAAGAAGGTCCAAGGGATACAGTAAACCTGAAGTGAAGCATCGGAATCTATAACTAGTGTCACAGGAATGGTCAGTAGGAAGAGTCAGTCATCTTGTCCTTAAGTCGGCATTGTGCCTTTTGTATTTAATTCCGATGCAATTTCTGTGTTTCATCGTCAATAAGGAGGTCCAAGGGATACAGAAAACCTGAAGTGAAGGATCGGAATCTGTAACTAGTGTTGCAGGAATGGTTCAAAGCATAGTCAGTAAGAAGTGTCGGTCTTCATGTACTTAAGTCGGCATTGTGCCTTTTGTATTTAATTCCGATGCAATTTCTGTGTTTCATCGTCAATATGATGGTGCAAGGGATACAGTAAACCTTGAGTGAAGCATCGGAATCTATAACTAGTGTCACAGGAATGGTTCAAAACATAGTCAGTAAGAAGTGTCGGTCTTCATGTACTTAAGTCGGCATTGTGCCTTTTGTATTTAATTCCGATGCAATTTCTGTGTTTCATCGTCAATAAGAAGGTCCAAGGGATACAGAAAACCTGAAGTGAAGCATCGGAATCTAAAACTAGTGTCACAGGAATGGTCAGTAGGAAGAGTCAGTCTTCTTGTCCTTAAGTCGGCATTGTGCCTTTTGTATATAATTCCGATACAATTTCTGTGTTTCATCGTCAATAAGAAGGTCCAAGGGATATAGTAAACATGAAGTGAAGCATCGGAATCTATAAGTAGTGTTACAGGAATGGTTCAAAACATAGTCAGTAAGAAGTGTCGGTCTTCATGTACTTAAGTCGGCGTTGTGCCTTTTGTATTTAATTCCGATGCAATTTCTGTGTTTCATCGTCAATAAGAAGGTGCAAGGGATACAGTGAACATAGAGTGAAGCATCGGAATCTATAACTAGTGTCACAGGTATGGTTCAAAACATAGTCAGTAAGAAGTGTCGGTCTTCATGTACTCAAGTCGGCATTGTGCCTTTTGCATTAAATTCCGATGCAATTTCTGAGTTTCATCGTCAATAAGAAGTTCCAAGGGATACAGTAAATCTGAAGTGAAGCATCGGAATCTATAACTAGTGTCACGGGAATGGTCAGTAGGAAAAGTCAGTCTTCTTGCCCTTAAGTCGGCATTGTGCCTTTTGTATTTAATTCCGATGCAATTTCTGTGTTTCATCGTCAATAAGAAGGTCCAAGTGATACAGTAAACCTGAAGTGAAGCATCGGAATCTATAACTAGTGTTACAGGAACGGTTCAAATCATAGTCAGTAAGAAGTGTCGGTCTTCATGTACTTATGTCTTCATTGTGCCTTTTGTATTTAATTCCGATGTAATTTCTGTGTTTCATCGTCAATAAGAAGGTCCAAGGGATACAGTAAACCTGGAGTGAAGCATGGGAATCTATAACTGGTGTCACTGGAATGGTTCAAACATAGTCAGTAAGAAGTGTCGGTCCTCATGTACTTAAATCGGCATTGTGCCTTTTGTATTTAATTCCGATGCAATTTCTGTGTTTCATCGTCAATAAGAAGGTCCAAGGGATACAGAAAACCTGAAGTGAAGCATCGCAATCTATAACTAGTGTCACAGGAATGGTTCAAAACATAGTCAGTAAGAAGTGTCCTACTTCATTATCTTAAGTCGGCATTGTGCCATTTGTATTTAATTCCGATGCAATTTTTGTGTTTCATCGTCAATAAGAAGGTCCAAGGGATACAGTAAACCTGAAGTGAAGTAGCGGAATCTATACTAGTGTCACAGGAATGGTCAGTAAGAAGAGTCCGTCTTCTTGTACTTAAGTCGGCATTGTGCCTTTTGTATTTAATTCCGATGCAATTTCTGTGTTTCATCGTCAATAAAAAGGTCCAAGGGATACAGTAAACCTGAAGTGAAGCATCGGAATCTATAACTAGAGTCACAGAAATGGTTCAAAACATAGTCAGTAGGAAGTGTCGGTCTTCATGTACTTAAGTCGGCATTGTGCCTTTTGTATTTAATTCCGATGCAATTTCTGTGACTCATCGTCAATACGAAGGTCCAAGGGATACAGTAAACCTGAAGTGAAGCATCGGAATCTATAACTAGTGTCAGAGGAATAGTTGAAAACTTAGACAGTAGGAAGAGTCAGTCTTCTTGTACTTAAATCGGCATTGTGCCTTTTGTATTTAATTCCGATGCAAAATCTGTGTTTCATCGTCAATAAGAAGGTCCAAGTGATACAGAAAACTGGTGTGAAGAATCGGAATCTATAACTAGTGTCACAGGAATGGTCAGTAGGAAGAGTCAGTCTTCTTGTCCTTAAGTCGGCATTGTGCCTTTTGTATTTAATTCCGATGCAATTTCTGTGTTTCATCGTCAATAAGAAGGTCCAAGGGATACAGTAAACCTGAAGTGAAGCATCGGAATCTATAACAAGTGTTACAGGAATCTTTGAAAACATAGTCAGTAAGAAGTGTCGGTCTTCATGTACTTAAGTCGGCATTGGGCCTTTTGTATTTAATTTCGATGCAATTTCTGTGTTTCATCGTCAATAAGAAGGTCCAACGGATACAGTAAACCTGAAGTGAAGCATCGGAAACTATAACTAGTCTCACAGGAATGGTCAGTAGGAAGAGTCAGTCTTCTTGTCCTTAAGTCAGCTTTGTGCCTTTTGTATTTAATTCCGAGGAAATTTCTGTGTTTCATCGTCAATAAGAAAGTCCAAGGGATACAGAAAACCAGAAGTGAAGCATCGGAATCTATAACTTGTGATACAGGAATGGTTCAAAACATAGTCAGTAAGAAGTGTCGGTCTTCATGTACTTAAGTCGGCATTGTGCCTTTTGTATTTAATTCCCATGCAATTTCTGTGTTTCATCGTCATTAAGAAGGGACAAGGGATACAGTAAACCTGGAGTGAGGCATCGGAATCTATAACTAGTGTCACAGGAATGGTTCAAAACATAGTCAGTAAGAAGTGTCGGTCTTCATGTACTTAAGTCGGCATTGTGCCTTTTGCATTTAATTGCGATGCAATTTCTGTGTTTCATCGTCAATAAGAAGTTCCAAAGGATACAGTAAACCTGAAGTGAAGCATCGGAATCTATAACTAGTGTCACAGGAATGGTCAGTAGGAAGAGTCAGTCTTCTTGTACTTAAGTCGGCATTGTGCCTTTTGTATTTAATTCCGATGAAATTTCTGTGTTTCATCGTCATAAAGAAGGTCCAAGGGATACAGTAAACCTGAAGTGAAGCATCGGAATCTAAAACTAGTGTCACAGGAATGGTTCAAAACATAGTCAGTAAGAAGTGTCGGTCTTCATCTACTTAATACGGCGGTGTGCCTTTTGAGTTTAATTCCGATGCAATTTCTGTGTTTCATCGTCAATAAGAAGGTCCAAGTTATACAGTAAACCTGGAGTGAAGCATCGGAAGATATAACAAGTGTCACAGGAATGGTTCAAATCATAGTCAGTAAGAAGTGTCGGTCTTCATGTACTTAAGTCGGCATTATGCCTTTTGCATTTAATTCCCATGCAATTTCTGTGTTTTATCGTCAATAAGAAGGTCCAAGGGATATAGTAAACCTGAAGTGAAGCATCGGAATCTATAACTAGTGTTACAGGAATGGTTCAAAACATAGTCAGTAAGAAGTGACGGTCTTATTGTCCTTAAGTCGGCATTGTGCCTTTTGTATTTAATTCCGGTGCCATTTCTGTGTTTCATCGTCAATAAGAAGGTCCAAGGTATACAGTTAACCTGAAGTGAAGCATCGGAATCTATAACTATTGTCACAGGAATGGTTCAAAACATAGTCAGTAAGAAGTGTCGGTCTTCATGTACTTAAGTCGGCATTGTGCCTTTTGTATTTAATTCCGATGCAATTTCTCTGTTTCATCGTCAATAAGAAAGTCCAAGGGATACAGTAAACCTGAAGTGAAGCATCGGAATCTATAACTATTGTCACAGGAATGGTTCAAAACATAGTCAGTAAGAAGTGTCGGTCTTCATGTACTTAAGTCGGCATTGTGCCTTTTGTATTGATTTCCGATGCAATTTCTCTGTTTCATCGTCAATAAGAAGGTCCAAGGGATACAGTAAACCTGAAGTGAAGCATCGGAATCTATAACTAGTGTCACAGGAATTTTCAGTAGGAAGAGTCAGTCTTCATGTCCTTAAGTCGGCATTGTGCCTTTTGTATTTAATTCCGATGTAATTTCTGTGTTTCTTCGTCAATAAGAAGGTCCAAGGAATACAGTAAACCTGAAGTGAAGCATCGGAATCTATAACTAGTGTCACAGGAATGGTTCAAATCATAGTCAGTAAGAAGTGTCGGTCTTCATGTACTTAAGTCGGCATTGTGCCTTTTGTATTTAATTCCGATGCAATTTCTGTGTTTCATCGTCAATAAGAAGATCCAAGGGATACAGTAAACCTGAAGTGAAGCATCGGAATCTATAACTAGTGTCACAGGAATGGTCAGTAGGAAGAGTCAGTCTTCTTGACCTTAAGTCGGCATTGTGCCTTTTGTATTTAAATCTGATGCAATTTCTGTGTTTCATCGTCAATAAGAAGGTCCAAGGGATACAGTAAACCTGAAGTAAAGCTTCGGAATCTGTAACTAGTGTCACAGGAATGGTCAGTAGGAAGAGTCAGTCTTCTTGTCCTTAAGTCGGCATTGTGCCTTTTGTATTTAATTCCCATGCAATTTCTGTGTTTCATCGTCAATAAGAAGGTTCAAGGGATACAGTGAACCTGAAGTGAAACATCGGAATCTATAACTTGTGTTACAGGAATGGTTCAAAACATAGTCAGTAAGAAGTGTCGGTCTTCATGTACTTAAGTCGGCATTGTGCCTTTTGTATTTAATTCCGATGCATTTTCTGTGTTTCATCGTCATTAAGAGGGTCCAAGGGATACAGTAAACCTGGAGTGAGGCATCGGAATCTATAACTAGTGTCACAGGAATGGTTCAAAACATAGTCAGTAAGAAGTGTCGGTCTTCATGTACTTAAGTCGGCATTGTGCCTTTTGCATTTGATTGCGATGCAATTTCTGTGTTTCATCGTCAATAAGAAGTTCCAAAGGATACAGTAAACCTGAAGTGAAGCATCGGAATCTATAACTAGTGTCACAGGAATCGTCAGTAGGAAGAGTTAGTCTTCTTGTCCTTATGTCGTCATTGTGCCTTTTGTATTTAATTCCGATGCAATTTCAGTGTTTCATCGTCAATAAGAAGGTCAAAGGGATACAGTAAACCTGAAGTGAAGCATCGGAATCTATAACTAGTGTCACAGGAATTTTCAGTAGGAAGAGTCAGTCTTCTTGTCCTTATGTCGGCATTATGCCTTTTGTATTTAATTCCGACGCAATATCTGTGTTTCATCGTCAATAAGAAGGTCTAAGGGATACAGTAAACCTGAAGTGAAGCATCGGAATCTATAACTAGTGTCACAGGAATTTTCAGTAGGAAGAGTCAGTCTTCATGTCCTTAAGTCGGCATTGTGCCTTTTGTATTTAATTCCGATGCAATTTATGTGTTTAATCGTCAATAAGAAGATCCAAGGGATACAGTAAACCTGAAGTGAAGCATCGGAAACTATAACTAGTGTCACAGGAATGGTCAGTAGGAAGAGTCAGTCTTCTTGACCTTAAGTCGGCATTGTGCCTTTTGTATTTAATTCCGATGCAATTTCTGTGTTTCATCGTCAATAAGAAGGTCCAAGGGATACAGTAAACCTAAAGTAAAGCTTCGGAATCTATAACTAGTGTCACAGGAATAATCAGTAGGAAGAGTCAGTCTTCTTTTTCTTAAGTCGGCATTGTGCCTTTTGTATTTAATTCCCATGCAATTTCTGTGTTTCATCGTCAATAAGAAGGTTCAAGGGATACAGTAAACCTGAAGTGAAGCATCGGAATCTATAACTTGTGATACAGGAATGGTTCAAAACATAGTCAGTAAGAAGTGTCGGTCTTCATGTACTTAAGTCGGCATTGTGCCTTTTGTATTTAATTCCGATGCAATTTCTGTGTTTCATCGTCATTAAGAAGGTCCAAGGGATACAGTAAACCTGGAGTGAGGCATCGGAATCTATAACTAGTGTCACAGGAATGGTTCAAAACATAGTCAGTAAGAAGTGTCGGTCTTCATGTACTTAAGTCGGCATTGTGCCTTTTGCATTTAATTGCGATGCAATTTCTGTGTTTGATCGTCAATAAGAAGTTCCAAAGGATACAGTAAACCTGAAGTGAAGCATCGGAATCTATAACTAGTGTCACAGGAATGGTCAGTAGGAAGAGTCAGTCTTCTTGTACTTCAGTCGGCATTGTGCCTTTTGTATTTAATTCCGATGACATTTCTGTGTTTCATCGTCAATAAGAAGGTCCAAGGGATACAGTAAACCTGAAGTGAAGCATCGGAATCTATAACTAGTGTCACAGGAATTTTCAGTAGGAAGAGTCAGTCTTCATGTCCTTAAATCGGCATTGTGCCTTTTGTATTTAATTCCGATGCAATTTCTGTGTTTCTTCGTCAATAAGAAGGTCCAAGGAATACAGTAAATCTGAAGTGAAGCATCGGAATCTATAACTAGTGTCACAGGAATGGTTCAAATCATAGTCAGTAAGAAGTGTCGGTCTTCATGTACTTAAGTCGGCATTGTGCCTTTTGTATTTAATTCCGATGCAATTTCTGTGTTTCATCGTCAATAAGAAGATCCAAGGGATACAGTAAACCTGAAGTGAAGCATCGGAATCTATAACTAGTGTCACAGGAATGGTCAGTAGGAAGAGTCAGTCTTCTTGACCTTAAGTCGGCATTGTGCCTTTTGTATTTAATTCCGATGCAATTTCTGTGTTTCATCGTCAATAAGAAGGTCCAAGGGATGCAGTAAACCTAAAGTAAAGCTTCGGAATCTATAACTAGTGTCACAGGAATAATCAGTAGGAAGAGTCAGTCTTCTTGTTCTTAAGTCGGCATTGTGCCTTTTGTATTTAATTCCCATGTAATTTCTGTGTTTCATCGTCAATAAGAAGGTTCAAGGGATACAGTAAACCTGAAGTGAAGCATCGGAATCTATAACTAGTGTCACAGGAATCGTCAGTAGGAAGAGTTAGTCTTCTTGTCCTGAAGTCGGCATTGTGCCTTTTGTATTTAATTCCGATGCAATTTCTGTGTTTCATCGTCAATAAGAAGGTCCAAGGGATACAGTAAACCTGAAGTGAAGCATCGGAATCTATAAGCGTGTTACAGGAATGGTTCCAAACATAGTCAGTAGGAAGTGTCGGTCTTCATGTACTTAAGTCGGCATTGTGCCTTTTGTATTTAATTCCGATGCAATTTCTGTGTTTCATCGACAATAAGAAGGTCCAAGGGATACAGTAAACCTGAAGTGAAGCATCGGAATCTATAACTAGTGTCACAGGAATGGTCAGTAGGAAGAGTCAGTCTTCTTGTCCTTAAGTCGGCATTGTGCATTTTGTATTTAATTCCGTTGCAATTTCTGTGTTTCATCGTCAATAAGAAGGTCCAAGGGATACAGTAATCCTGAAGTGAAGCATCGGAAACTATAACTAGTGTCACAGGAGTGCTCAGTAGGAAGAGTCAGCCTTCTTGTACTTAGGTCGGCATTGTGCCTTTTGTATTTAATTCCGATGCAATTGCTGTGTTTCATCGTCAATAAGAAGGTCCAAGGGATACAGTAAACCTAGTAAGAAGAATCGGAATCTATAACTAGGGTCACAGGAATGGTCAGTAGGAAGAGTCAGTGGTCTTGTCCTTAAGTCGGCATTGTGCCTTGTGTATTTAATTCCGATGCAATTTCTGTGTTTCATCGTCAATAAGAAGGTCCAAGGGATACAGTAAACCTGAAGTGAAGCATCGGAATCTATAACTAGTGTCACAGGAATGGTCAGTAGGAAGAGTCAGTCTTCTTGTCCTTAAGTCGGCATTGTGCATTTTGTATTTAATTCCGTTGCAATTTCTGTGTTTCATCGTCAATAAGAAGGTCCAAGGGATACAGTAAACCTGAAGTGAAGCATCGGAATCTATAACTAGTGTCACAGGAATGGTCAGTAGGAAGAGTCAGTCTTCTTGTCCTTAAGTCGGCATTGTGCCTTTTGTATTTAATTCCGATGAAATTTCTGTGTTTCATCGTCAATAAGAAGGTCCAAGGGATACAGTAAACCTGAAGTGAAGCATCGGAATCTATAACTAGTGTCAGAGGAATGGTTCAAAACTTAGACAGTAGGAAGAGTCAGTCTTCTTGTACTTAAGTCGGCATTGTGCTTTTGTATTTAATTCCGATGCAATTTCTGTGTTTCATCGTCAATAAGAAGGTCCAAGGGATACAGTAAACCTGAAGTGAAGCATCGGAATCTATAACTAGTGTCACAGGAATGGTCAGTAGGAAGAGTCAGTCTTCTTGTCCTTAAGTCGGCATTGTGCATTTTGTATTTAATTCCGTTGCAATTTCTGTGTTTCATCGTCAATAAGAAGGTCCAAGGGATACAGTAAACCTGAAGTGAAGCATCGGAATCTATAACTAGTGTCACAGGAATGGTCAGTAGGAAGAGTCAGTCTTCTTGTCCTTAAGTCGGCATTGTGCCTTTTGTATTTAATTCCGATGAAATTTCTGTGTTTCATCGTCAATAAGAAGGTCCAAGGGATACAGTAAACCTGAAGTGAAGCATCGGAATCTATAACTAGTGTCAGAGGAATGGTTCAAAACTTAGACAGTAGGAAGAGTCAGTCTTCTTGTACTTAAGTCGGCATTGTGCTTTTGTATTTAATTCCGATGCAATTTCTGTGTTTCATCGTCAATAAGAAGGTCCAAGGGATACAGTAAACCTAGTAAGAAGAATCGGAATCTATAACTAGGGTCACAGGAATGGTCAGTAGGAAGAGTCAGTGGTCTTGTCCTTAAGTCGGCATTGTGCCTTGTGTATTTAATTCGCATGCAATTTCTGTGTTTCATCGTCAATAAGAAGGTCCAAGGGATACAGTAAACCTGAAGTGAAGCATCGGAATCTATAAGAGTGTTACAGGAATGGTTCAAAACATAGTCAGTAAGAAGTGTCGGTCTTCATGTACTTAGGCCGGCATTGTGCCTTTTGTATTTAATTCCGATGCAATTTCTGTGTTTCATCGTCAATAAGAAGGTCCAAGGGATACAGTAAACCTGAAGTGAAGCATCGGAATCTATAACTAGTGTCACAGGAATGGTTCAAAACTTAGACATTAGGAAGAGTCAGTCTTCTTGTACTTAAGTCGGCATTGTGTTTTTGTATTTAATTCCGATGCAATTTCTGTGTTTCATCGTCAATAAGAAGGTCCAAGGGATACAGTAAACCTGGAGTGAAGCATCGGAATCTATAACTTGTGTCACAGGAAAGGTTCAAATCTTAGACAGTAGGAAGAGTCAGTCTTCTTGTACTTAAGTCGGCATTGTGCCCTTTGTATTTAATTCCGATGCAATTTCTGTGTTTCATCGTCAATAAGAAGGTGCAAGGGATACAGTAAACCTGAAGTGAAGCATCGGAATCTATAAGAGTGTTACAGGAATGGTTCCAAAAATAGTCAGTAAGAAGTGTCGGTCTTCATGTACTTAAGTCGGCATTGTGCCTTTTGTATTTAATTCCGATGCAATTTCTGTGTTTCATCGTCAACAAGAAGGTCTAAGGGATAGAGTAAACCAGGAGTGAAGCATCGGAATCTATAACTAGTGTCTCAGGAATGGTTCAAAACATAGTCAGTAAGAAGTGTCGGTCTTCATGTACTTAAGTCGGCATTGTGCATTTTGTATTTAATTCCGATGCAATATCTGTGTTTCATCGTCAATGAGAAGGTCCAAGGGATACAGTAAACCTGAAGTGAAGCATCGGAATCTATAACTAGTGTCACAGGAATGGTCAGTAGGAAGAGTCAGTCTTCTTGTACTTAAGTCGGCATTGTGCCTCTTGTATTTAATTCCGTTGCAATTTCTGTGTTTCATCGTCAATAAGAAGGTCCAAGGGATACAGTAAACCTGGTGGGAAGAATCGGAATCTATAACTAGGGTCACAGGAATGGTCAGTAGGAAGAGTCAGTCCTCTTGTCCTTTAGTCGGCATTGTGCCTTGTGTATTTAATTCGGATGCAATTTCTGTGTTTCATCGTCAATAAGAAGGTCCAAGGGATACAGTAAACCTGGAGTGAAGCATCGGAATCTATAACTAGTGTCACAGGAATGGTTCAAAGCTTAGACAGTAGGAAGAGTCGGTCTTCTTGTACTTACGTCGGCATTGTGCCTTTTGTATTTAATTCCGATGCAATTTCTGTGTTTCATCGTCAATAAGAAGGTCCAAGGGATACATTAAACCAGAAGTGAAGCATCGGAATCTATAACTAGTGTCACAGGAATGGTTCAAAACATAGTCAGTAAGAAGTGTCGGTCTTCATGTACTTAAGTCGGCATCGAGCCTTTTGTATTTAATTCCGATGCAATTTTTGTGTTTCATCGTCAATAAGAAGGTCCATGGGATACAGTAAACCCAGAGTGATGCATCGGAATTGATAACTAGTGTCACAGGAATGGTTCAAAACTTAGACAGTAGGAAGAGTCAGTCTTCATGTACATAAGTCGGCACTGTGCCTTTTGTATTTAATTCCGATGCAATTTCTGTGTTTCATCGTCAATAAGAAGGTCCAAGGGATACAGTTAACCTGAAGTGAAGCATCTGAATCTATAACTAGTGTCACAGGAATGGTTCAAAACTTAGACAGTAGGAAGAGTCAGTCTTCTTGTACTTAAGTCGGCATTGTGCCTTTTGTATTCAATTCCGATGCAATTTCTGTGTTTCACCGTCAATAAGAAAGTCAGAGGGATACATTAAACCTGAAAAGAAGCATCAGAATCTATACCTAGTGTCACAGGAATGGTTCAAATCATAGACAGTAAGGAGAGTCAGACCCCTTGTACTTAAGTCGGCATTGTGCTTTTGTATTTAATCCCGAAGCAATTTCTGTGTCTCATCGTCAATAAGAAGGTGCAAGGGATACAGTAAACCTGAAGTGAAGCATCGGAATCTATAACTAGTGTCACAGGAATGGTTCATAGCTTAGACAGTAGGAAGAGTCGGACTTCTTGACCTAAGTCGGCTTTGTGCCTTTTGTATTTAATTCCGATGCAATTTCTGTGTTTCGTCGTCAATAAGAAGGTCCAAGGGATACAGTTAACCTGCAGTGAAGCATCTGAATCTATAACTAGTGTCACAGGAACGGTTCAAAACTTAGACAGTAGGAAGAGTCAGTCTTCTCGTACTTAAGTCGGCATTGTGCCTTTTGTATTTATTTACGATGCAATTTCTGTGTTTCATCGTCAACAAGAAGGTCCAAGGGATACAGTAAACCAGAAGTGAAGCTTCGAAATCTATACATAGTGTCACAGGAATGGTTCAAAACTTAGACATTAGGAAGAGTCAGTACCCTTGTACTTAATTCGGCATTGTAAATTTTGTATTTAATTCCGATGCAATATCTGTGTTTCATCGTCAATAAGAAGGTCCAAGGGATACAGTAAACCCGGAGTGAAGCATCGGAATCTATAACTATTGTCACAGGAATGGTTCAAAACATAGTCAGTAAGAAGTGTCGGTCTTCATGTACTTAAGTCGGCATTGTGCCTTTTGTACTTAATTCCGATGCAATTTCTCTGTTTCATCGTCAATAAGAAGGTCCAAGGGATACAGTAAACCTGAAGTGAAGCATCGGAATCTATAACTAGTGTCACAGGAATTTTCAGTAGGAAGAGTCAGTCTTCATGACCTTAAGTCGGCATTGTGCCTTTTGTATTTAATTCCGATGCAATTTCTGTGTTTCTTCGTCAATAAGAAGGTCCAAGGAGTACAGTAATTCTGAAGTGAAGCATCGGAATCTATAACTAGTGTCACAGGAATGGTTCAAATCATAGTCAGTAAGAAGTGTCGGTCTTCATGTACTTAAGTCGGCATTGTGCCTTTTGTATTTAATTCCGATGCAATTTCTGTGACTCATCGTCAATAAGAAGGTCCAAGGGATACAGTAAACCTGAAGAGAAGCATCGGAATCTATAACTAGTGTCAGAGGAATGGTTCAAAACTTAGACAGTAGGAAAAGTCAGTCTTCTTGTACTTAAGTCGGCATTGTGAGTTTTGTATTTAATTCCGATGCAATTTCTGTGTCTCATCGTCAATAAGAAGGTCCAAGGTATACAGTAAACCTGAAGTGAAGCATCGGAATCTATAAGTGTTGTCACAGGAATGGTTCAAAACATAGTCAGTAAGAAGTGTCGGTCTTCATGTACTTAAGTCGGCATTGTGTCTTTTGTATTTAATTCCGATGCAATTTCTCTGTTTCATCGTCAATAAGAAGGTCCAAGGGATACAGTAAACCTGAAGTGAAGCATCGGAATCTATAACTAGTGTCACAGGAATTTTCAGTAGGAAGAGTCAGTCTTCATGTCCTTAAGTCGGCATTGTGCCTTTTGTATTTAATTCCGATGCAATTTCTGTGGTTCTTCGTCAATAAGAAGGTCCAAGGAATACAGTAAATCTGAAGTGAAGCATCGGAATCTATAACTAGTGTCACAGGAATGGTTCAAATCATAGTCAGTGAGAAGTGTCTGTCTTCATGTACTTAAGTCGGCATTGTGCCTTTTGTATTTAATTCCGATGCAATTTCTGTGTTTCATCGTCAATAAGAAGATCCAAGGGATACAGTAAACCTGAAGTGAAGCATCGGAATCTATAACTAGTGTCACAGGAATGGTCAGTAGGAAGAGTCAGTCTTCTTGACCTTAAGTCGGCATTGTGCCTTTTGTCTTTCTTTCCGATGCAATTTCTGTGTTTCATCGTCAATAAGAAGGTCCAAGGGATACAGTAAACCTAAAGTAAAGCTTCGGAATCTATAACTAGTGTCACAGGAATAATCAGTAGGAAGAGTCAGTCTTCTTGTTCTTAAGTCGGCATTGTGCCTTTTGTATTTAATTCCAATGCAATTTCTGTGTTTCATCGTCAATAAGAAGGTCCAATAGATTTAGTAAACCTGAAGTGAAGCATCGGAATCTACAACTAGTGTTACAGGTATGGTTCAAAACATAGTCAGTAAGAAGTGTCGGTCTTCATGTACTTAAGTCGGCGTTGTGCCTTTTGTATATAATTCCGATGCAATTTCTGTGTTTCATCGTCATTAAGAAGGTCCAAGGGATGCAGTTAACCTGGAGTGAAGCATCGGAATCTATAACTTGTGTCACAGGAATGGTCAGTAGGAAGAGTCAGTCTTCTTGTCCTTAAGTCGGCATTGTGCCTTTTGTATTTAATTCCGATGCAATTTCTGTGTCTCATCGTCAATAAGAAGGTCCAAGGGATACAGTAAACCTGAAGTGAAGCATCGGAATCTATAACTAGTGTAACAGGAAAGGTCAGTATGTTGAGTCAGTCTTCTTGTCCTTAAGTCGGCATTGTGCCTTTTGTATTTAATTCCGATGCAATTTCTGTGTTTCATCGTCAATAAGAAGGTCCAAGGGATATAGTAAATCTGAAGTGAAGGATCGGAATCTATAACTAGTGTTGCAGGAATGGTTCAAAGCATAGTCAGTAATAAGTGTCGGTCTTCATGTACTTAAGTCAGCATTGTGCCTTATGTATTTAATTCCGATGCAATTTCTGTGTTTTATCGTCAATAAGAAGGTTCAGGGGATACAGTAAACCTGGAGTGAAGCATCATAATCTATAACTAGTGTCACAGGAATGGTTAAAAACATAGTCAGTAAGATGTGTCGGGCTTCATGTACTTAAGTCGGCATTGTGCCTTTTGTATTTAATTCCGATGCAATTTCTGTGTTTCATCGTCAATAAGAAGGTCCAAGGGATACAGTAAACCTGAAGTGAAGCATCGGTATCTATAACTAGTGTCACAGGAATGGTTCAAAACATAGTCAGTAAGAAGTGTCGGGCTTCATGTACTTAAGTCGGCATTGTGCCTTTTTTATTTAATTCCGATGCAATTTCTGTGTTTCGTCGTCAATAAGAAGGTCCAAGGGATACAGTAAACCTGAATTGATGCATCGGAATCTATAACTAGTGTCACAGGAATGGTCAGTAGGAAGAGTCAGTCTTCTTGTCCTTAAGTCGGCATTGTGCCTTTTGTATTTAATTCCGATGCAATTTCTGTGTTTCATCGTCAATAAGTAGGTCCAAGGGATACAGTAAACCTGACGTGAAGGATCGGAATCTATAACTAGTGTTGCAGGAATGGTTCAAAGCATAGTCAGTAATAAGTGTCGGTCTTCATGTACTTAAGTCGGCATTGTGCCTTATGTATTTAATTCCGATGCAATTTCTGTGTTTTATCGTCAATAAGAAGGTTCAGGGGATACAGTAAACCTGGAGTGAAGCATCATAATCTATAACTAGTGTCACAGGAATGGTTAAAAACATAGTCAGTAAGATGTGTCGGGCTTCATGTACTTAAGTCGGCATTGTGCCTTTTGTATTTAATTCCGATGCAATTTCTGTGTTTCATCGTCAATGAGAAGGTCCAAGGGATACAGTAAACCTGAAGTGAAGCATCGGAATCTATAACTAGTGTCACAGGAATGGTCAGTAGGAAGAGTAAGTCTTCTTGTCCTTAAGTCGGCATTGTGCCTTTTGTATTTAATTCCGATGCAATTTCTGTGTTTCATCGTCAATAAGAAGGTCCAAGGGATACAGTAAACCAGAAGTGAAGCATCGGAATCTATAACTAGTGTCACAGGAATGGTCAGTAGGAAGAGTCAAATCTTCTTGTCCTTAAGTTGGCATTGTGCGTTTTGTATTTCATTCCCATGCAATTTCTGTGATTCATCGTCAATAAGAAGGTCCAAGGGATACAGTAAACCTGAAGTGAAGCATCGGAAACTATAACTAGTGTCACAGGAATGGTTCAAATCATTGTCATTAAGAAGTGTCGGTCTTCATGTACTTAAGTCGGCATTGTGCCTTTTGTATTTAGTTCCGATGCAATTTCTGTGTTTCATCGTCAATAAGAAGGTCCAAGGGATACAGTAAACCTGGAGTGAGGCATCGGAATCTATAACTAGTGTCACAGGAATAGTTCAAAACATTGGCAGTAAGAAGTGTCGGTCTTCATGTACTTAAGTCGGCATTGTGACTTTTGTTTTTTAATTCCGATGGAATTTCTGTGTTTCATCGTCAATAAGAAGGTCCAAGGGATACAGTAAACCTGAAGTGAAGCATCGGAAACTATAACTAGTGCCACAGGAATGGTTCAAAACATAGTCAGTAAGAAGTGTCGGTCTTCATGAACTTAAGTCGGCATTGTGCCTTCTGTATTTAATTCCTATTTAATTTCTGTGTCTCATCGTCAATAAGAAGGTCCAAGGGATACAGTAAACCTGGAGTGAAGCATCGGAATCTATAACTAGTGTCACAGGAATGGTTAAAAACATAGTCAGTAAGATGTGTCGGGCTTCATGTCCTTAAGTCGGCATTGTGCCTTTTGTATTTAATTCCGATGCAATTTCTGTGCTTCATGGTCAATAAGAAGGTACAAAGGGATACAGTAAACCTGAAGTTAAGCATCGTAATCTATAACTAGTGTCACAGGAATGGTCAGTAGGAAGAGTCAGTCTTCTTGTCCTTAAGTCGGCATTGTGCCTTTTGTATTTAATTCCGATGCAATTTCTGTGTTTCATCGTCAATAAGAAGGTCCAAGGTATACAGTAAACCTGAAGTGAAGCATCGGAATCTATAACTATTGTCGCAGGAATGCATCAAAACATAGTCAGTAAGATGTGTCGGTCTTCATGTACTTAAGTCGGCATTGTGCCTTTTGTATTTAATTCCGATGCAATTTCTGTGTTTCATCGTCAATAAGAAGGTCCAAGGGATACAGTAAACCTGAAGTGAAGCATCGGAATCGATAACTGGTGTCACAGGAATGGTCAGAAGGAAGAGTCAGTCTTCTTGTACTTAAGTCGGCATTGTGCCTTTTGTATTTAATTCCGATGCAATTTCTGTGTTTCATCGTCAATAAGAAGGTCCAAGGGATACAGTAAACCTGAAGTGAAGGATCGGAATCTATAACTAGTGTTGCAGGAATGGTTCAAAACATAGTCAGCAAGAAGTGTCGGTCTTCATGTACTTAAGTCGGCATTGTGCCTTTTGTATTTAATTCCGATGCAATTTATGTGTTTCATCGTCAATAAGAAGGTCCAAGGGATACAGTAAACCTTGAGTGAAGCATCGGAATCTATAACTAGTGTCACAGGAATGGTCCAAAACATAGTCAGTAAGAAGTGTCGGTCTTCATGTACTTAAGTCGGCATTGTGCCATTTGTATTTAACTCCGATGCAATTTCTGTGTTTCATCGTCAATAAGAAGGTCCAAGGGATACAGTAAACCTGAAGTGAAGCATCGGAATCTATAACTAGTGTCACAGGAATGGTCAGTAGGAAGAGTCAGTCATCTTGTCCTTAAGTCGGCATTGTGCCTTTTGTATTTAATTCCGATGCAATTTCTGTGTTTCATCGTCAATAAGGAGGTCCAAGGGATACAGAAAACCTGAAGTGAAGGATCGGAATCTGTAACTAGTGTTGCAGGAATGGTTCAAAGCATAGTCAGTAAGAAGTGTCGGTCTTCATGTACTTAAGTCGGCATTGTGCCTTTTGTATTTAATTCCGATGCAATTTCTGTGTTTCATCGTCAATATGATGGTGCAAGGGATACAGTAAACCTTGAGTGAAGCATCGGAATCTATAACTAGTGTCACAGGAATGGTTCAAAACATAGTCAGTAAGAAGTGTCGGTCTTCATGTACTTAAGTCGGCATTGTGCCTTTTGTATTTAATTCCGATGCAATTTCTGTGTTTCATCGTCAATAAGAAGGTCCAAGGGATACAGAAAACCTGAAGTGAAGCATCGGAATCTAAAACTAGTGTCACAGGAATGGTCAGTAGGAAGAGTCAGTCTTCTTGTCCTTAAGTCGGCATTGTGCCTTTTGTATATAATTCCGATACAATTTCTGTGTTTCATCGTCAATAAGAAGGTCCAAGGGATATAGTAAACATGAAGTGAAGCATCGGAATCTATAAGTAGTGTTACAGGAATGGTTCAAAACATAGTCAGTAAGAAGTGTCGGTCTTCATGTACTTAAGTCGGCGTTGTGCCTTTTGTATTTAATTCCGATGCAATTTCTGTGTTTCATCGTCAATAAGAAGGTGCAAGGGATACAGTGAACCTAGAGTGAAGCATCGGAATCTATAACTAGTGTCACAGGAATAATCAGTAGGAAGAGTCAGTCTTCTTGTTCTTAAGTCGGCATTGTGCCTTTTGTATTTAATTCCAATGCAATTTCTGTGTTTCATCGTCAATAAGAAGGTCCAAGGGATGCAGTAAACCTGAAGTGAAGGATCGGAATCTATAACTAGTGTTGCAGGAATGGTTCCAAGCACAGTCAGTAAGAAGTGTCGGTCTTCATGTACTAAAGTCGGCATTGTGCCTTTTGTATTTAATTCCGATGCATTTTCTGTGTTTCATCGTCAATAAGAAGGTCCAATAGATTTAGTAAACCTGAAGTGAAGCATCGGAATCTACAACTAGTGTTACAGGTATGGTTCAAAACATAGTCAGTAAGAAGTGTCGGTCTTCATGTACTTAAGTCGGCGTTGTGCCTTTTGTATATAATTCCGATGCAATTTCTGTGTTTCATCGTCATTAAGAAGGTCCAAGGGATGCAGTTAACCTGGAGTGAAGCATCGGAATCTATAACTTGTGTCACAGGAATGGTCAGTAGGAAGAGTCAGTCTTCTTGTCCTTAAGTCGGCATTGTGCCTTTTGTATTTAATTCCGATGCAATTTCTGTGTCTCATCGTCAATAAGAAGGTCCAAGGGATACAGTAAACCTGAAGTGAAGCATCGGAATCTATAACTAGTGTAACAGGAAAGGTCAGTATGTTGAGTCAGTCTTCTTGTCCTTAAGTCGGCATTGTGCCTTTTGTATTTAATTCCGATGCAATTTCTGTGTTTCATCGTCAATAAGAAGGTCCAAGGGATATAGTAAATCTGAAGTGAAGGATCGGAATCTATAACTAGTGTTGCAGGAATGGTTCAAAGCATAGTCAGTAATAAGTGTCGGTCTTCATGTACTTAAGTCAGCATTGTGCCTTATGTATTTAATTCCGATGCAATTTCTGTGTTTTATCGTCAATAAGAAGGTTCAGGGGATACAGTAAACCTGGAGTGAAGCATCATAATCTATAACTAGTGTCACAGGAATGGTTAAAAACATAGTCAGTAAGATGTGTCGGGCTTCATGTACTTAAGTCGGCATTGTGCCTTTTGTATTTAATTCCGATGCAATTTCTGTGTTTCATCGTCAATAAGAAGGTCCAAGGGATACAGTAAACCTGAAGTGAAGCATCGGTATCTATAACTAGTGTCACAGGAATGGTTCAAAACATAGTCAGTAAGAAGTGTCGGGCTTCATGTACTTAAGTCGGCATTGTGCCTTTTTTATTTAATTCCGATGCAATTTCTGTGTTTCGTCGTCAATAAGAAGGTCCAAGGGATACAGTAAACCTGAATTGATGCATCGGAATCTATAACTAGTGTCACAGGAATGGTCAGTAGGAAGAGTCAGTCTTCTTGTCCTTAAGTCGGCATTGTGCCTTTTGTATTTAATTCCGATGCAATTTCTGTGTTTCATCGTCAATAGGTAGGTCCAAGGGATACAGTAAACCTGACGTGAAGGATCGGAATCTATAACTAGTGTTGCAGGAATGGTTCAAAGCATAGTCAGTAATAAGTGTCGGTCTTCATGTACTTAAGTCGGCATTGTGCCTTATGTATTTAATTCCGATGCAATTTCTGTGTTTTATCGTCAATAAGAAGGTTCAGGGGATACAGTAAACCTGGAGTGAAGCATCATAATCTATAACTAGTGTCACAGGAATGGTTAAAAACATAGTCAGTAAGATGTGTCGGGCTTCATGTACTTAAGTCGGCATTGTGCCTTTTGTATTTAATTCCGATGCAATTTCTGTGTTTCATCGTCAATGAGAAGGTCCAAGGGATACAGTAAACCTGAAGTGAAGCATCGGAATCTATAACTAGTGTCACAGGAATGGTCAGTAGGAAGAGTAAGTCTTCTTGTCCTTAAGTCGGCATTGTGCCTTTTGTATTTAATTCCGATGCAATTTCTGTGTTTCATCGTCAATAAGAAGGTCCAAGGGATACAGTAAACCAGAAGTGAAGCATCGGAATCTATAACTAGTGTCACAGGAATGGTCAGTAGGAAGAGTCAAATCTTCTTGTCCTTAAGTTGGCATTGTGCGTTTTGTATTTCATTCCCATGCAATTTCTGTGATTCATCGTCAATAAGAAGGTCCAAGGGATACAGTAAACCTGAAGTGAAGCATCGGAAACTATAACTAGTGTCACAGGAATGGTTCAAATCATTGTCATTAAGAAGTGTCGGTCTTCATGTACTTAAGTCGGCATTGTGCCTTTTGTATTTAGTTCCGATGCAATTTCTGTGTTTCATCGTCAATAAGAAGGTCCAAGGGATACAGTAAACCTGGAGTGAGGCATCGGAATCTATAACTAGTGTCACAGGAATAGTTCAAAACATTGGCAGTAAGAAGTGTCGGTCTTCATGTACTTAAGTCGGCATTGTGACTTTTGTTTTTTAATTCCGATGGAATTTCTGTGTTTCATCGTCAATAAGAAGGTCCAAGGGATACAGTAAACCTGAAGTGAAGCATCGGAAACTATAACTAGTGCCACAGGAATGGTTCAAAACATAGTCAGTAAGAAGTGTCGGTCTTCATGAACTTAAGTCGGCATTGTGCCTTCTGTATTTAATTCCTATTTAATTTCTGTGTCTCATCGTCAATAAGAAGGTCCAAGGGATACAGTAAACCTGGAGTGAAGCATCGGAATCTATAACTAGTGTCACAGGAATGGTTAAAAACATAGTCAGTAAGATGTGTCGGGCTTCATGTCCTTAAGTCGGCATTGTGCCTTTTGTATTTAATTCCGATGCAATTTCTGTGTTTCATGGTCAATAAGAAGGTACAAAGGGATACAGTAAACCTGAAGTTAAGCATCGTAATCTATAACTAGTGTCACAGGAATGGTCAGTAGGAAGAGTCAGTCTTCTTGTCCTTAAGTCGGCATTGTGCCTTTTGTATTTAATTCCGATGCAATTTCTGTGTTTCATCGTCAATAAGAAGGTCCAAGGTATACAGTAAACCTGAAGTGAAGCATCGGAATCTATAACTATTGTCGCAGGAATGCATCAAAACATAGTCAGTAAGATGTGTCGGTCTTCATGTACTTAAGTCGGCATTGTGCCTTTTGTATTTAATTCCGATGCAATTTCTGTGTTTCATCGTCAATAAGAAGGTCCAAGGGATACAGTAAACCTGAAGTGAAGCATCGGAATCGATAACTGGTGTCACAGGAATGGTCAGAAGGAAGAGTCAGTCTTCTTGTACTTAAGTCGGCATTGTGCCTTTTGTATTTAATTCCGATGCAATTTCTGTGTTTCATCGTCAATAAGAAGGTCCAAGGGATACAGTAAACCTGAAGTGAAGGATCGGAATCTATAACTAGTGTTGCAGGAATGGTTCAAAACATAGTCAGCAAGAAGTGTCGGTCTTCATGTACTTAAGTCGGCATTGTGCCTTTTGTATTTAATTCCGATGCAATTTATGTGTTTCATCGTCAATAAGAAGGTCCAAGGGATACAGTAAACCTTGAGTGAAGCATCGGAATCTATAACTAGTGTCACAGGAATGGTCCAAAACATAGTCAGTAAGAAGTGTCGGTCTTCATGTACTTAAGTCGGCATTGTGCCATTTGTATTTAATTCCGATGCAATTTCTGTGTTTCATCGTCAATAAGAAGGTCCAAGGGATACAGTAAACCTGAAGTGAAGCATCGGAATCTATAACTAGTGTCACAGGAATGGTCAGTAGGAAGAGTCAGTCATCTTGTCCTTAAGTCGGCATTGTGCCTTTTGTATTTAATTCCGATGCAATTTCTGTGTTTCATCGTCAATAAGGAGGTCCAAGGGATACAGAAAACCTGAAGTGAAGGATCGGAATCTGTAACTAGTGTTGCAGGAATGGTTCAAAGCATAGTCAGTAAGAAGTGTCGGTCTTCATGTACTTAAGTCGGCATTGTGCCTTTTGTATTTAATTCCGATGCAATTTCTGTGTTTCATCGTCAATATGATGGTGCAAGGGATACAGTAAACCTTGAGTGAAGCATCGGAATCTATAACTAGTGTCACAGGAATGGTTCAAAACATAGTCAGTAAGAAGTGTCGGTCTTCATGTACTTAAGTCGGCATTGTGCCTTTTGTATTTAATTCCGATGCAATTTCTGTGTTTCATCGTCAATAAGAAGGTCCAAGGGATACAGAAAACCTGAAGTGAAGCATCGGAATCTAAAACTAGTGTCACAGGAATGGTCAGTAGGAAGAGTCAGTCTTCTTGTCCTTAAGTCGGCATTGTGCCTTTTGTATATAATTCCGATACAATTTCTGTGTTTCATCGTCAATAAGAAGGTCCAAGGGATATAGTAAACATGAAGTGAAGCATCGGAATCTATAAGTAGTGTTACAGGAATGGTTCAAAACATAGTCAGTAAGAAGTGTCGGTCTTCATGTACTTAAGTCGGCGTTGTGCCTTTTGTATTTAATTCCGATGCAATTTCTGTGTTTCATCGTCAATAAGAAGGTGCAAGGGATACAGTGAACCTAGAGTGAAGCATCGGAATCTATAACTAGTGTCACAGGTATGGTTCAAAACATAGTCAGTAAGAAGTGTCGGTCTTCATGTACTCAAGTCGGCATTGTGCCTTTTGCATTAAATTCCGATGCAATTTCTGAGTTTCATCGTCAATAAGAAGTTCCAAGGGATACAGTAAATCTGAAGTGAAGCATCGGAATCTATAACTAGTGTCACGGGAATGGTCAGTAGGAAAAGTCAGTCTTCTTGCCCTTAAGTCGGCATTGTGCCTTTTGTATTTAATTCCGATGCAATTTCTGTGTTTCATCGTCAATAAGAAGGTCCAAGTGATACAGTAAACCTGAAGTGAAGCATCGGAATCTATAACTAGTGTTACAGGAACGGTTCAAATCATAGTCAGTAAGAAGTGTCGGTCTTCATGTACTTATGTCTTCATTGTGCCTTTTGTATTTAATTCCGATGTAATTTCTGTGTTTCATCGTCAATAAGAAGGTCCAAGGGATACAGTAAACCTGGAGTGAAGCATGGGAATCTATAACTGGTGTCACTGGAATGGTTCAAACATAGTCAGTAAGAAGTGTCGGTCCTCATGTACTTAAATCGGCATTGTGCCTTTTGTATTTAATTCCGATGCAATTTCTGTGTTTCATCGTCAATAAGAAGGTCCAAGGGATACAGAAAACCTGAAGTGAAGCATCGCAATCTATAACTAGTGTCACAGGAATGGTTCAAAACATAGTCAGTAAGAAGTGTCCTACTTCATTATCTTAAGTCGGCATTGTGCCATTTGTATTTAATTCCGATGCAATTTTTGTGTTTCATCGTCAATAAGAAGGTCCAAGGAATACAGTAAACCTGAAGTGAAGTAGCGGAATCTATACTAGTGTCACAGGAATGGTCAGTAAGAAGAGTCCGTCTTCTTGTACTTAAGTCGGCATTGTGCCTTTTGTATTTAATTCCGATGCAATTTCTGTGTTTCATCGTCAATAAAAAGGTCCAAGGGATACAGTAAACCTGAAGTGAAGCATCGGAATCTATAACTAGAGTCACAGAAATGGTTCAAAACATAGTCAGTAGGAAGTGTCGGTCTTCATGTACTTAAGTCGGCATTGTGCCTTTTGTATTTAATTCCGATGCAATTTCTGTGACTCATCGTCAATACGAAGGTCCAAGGGATACAGTAAACCTGAAGTGAAGCATCGGAATCTATAACTAGTGTCAGAGGAATAGTTGAAAACTTAGACAGTAGGAAGAGTCAGTCTTCTTGTACTTAAATCGGCATTGTGCCTTTTGTATTTAATTCCGATGCAAAATCTGTGTTTCATCGTCAATAAGAAGGTCCAAGTGATACAGAAAACTGGTGTGAAGAATCGGAATCAATAACTAGTGTCACAGGAATGGTCAGTAGGAAGAGTCAGTCTTCTTGTCCTTAAGTCGGCATTGTGCCTTTTGTATTTAATTCCGATGCAATTTCTGTGTTTCATCGTCAATAAGAAGGTCCAAGGGATACAGTAAACCTGAAGTGAAGCATCGGAATCTATAACAAGTGTTACAGGAATCTTTGAAAACATAGTCAGTAAGAAGTGTCGGTCTTCATGTACTTAAGTCGGCATTGGGCCTTTTGTATTTAATTTCCATGCAATTTCTGTGTTTCATCGTCAATAAGAAGGTCCAAGGGATATAGTAAACCTGAAGTGAAGCATCGGAATCTATAACTAGTGTTAGAGGAATGGTTCGAAACATAGTCAGTAAGAAGTGTCGGGCTGCATGTACTTAAGTTTGCGTTGTGCCTTTTGTATTTAATTCCGATGCAATTTCTGTGTTTCATCGTCAATAAGAAGGTCCAACGGATACAGTAAACCTGAAGTGAAGCATCGGAAACTATAACTAGTCTCACAGGAATGGTCAGTAGGAAGAGTCAGTCTTCTTGTCCTTAAGTCAGCTTTGTGCCTTTTGTATTTAATTCCGAGGAAATTTCTGTGTTTCATCGTCAATAAGAAAGTCCAAGGGATACAGTAAACCAGAAGTGAAGCATCGGAATCTATAACTTGTGATACAGGAATGGTTCAAAACATAGTCAGTAAGAAGTGTCGGTCTTCATGTACTTAAGTCGGCATTGTGCCTTTTGTATTTAATTCCCATGCAATTTCTGTGTTTCATCGTCATTAAGAAGGTCCAAGGGATACAGTAAACCTGGAGTGAGGCATCGGAATCTATAACTAGTGTCACAGGAATGGTTCAAAACATAGTCAGTAAGAAGTGTCGGTCTTCATGTACTTAAGTCGGCATTGTGCCTTTTGCATTTAATTGCGATGCAATTTCTGTGTTTCATCGTCAATAAGAAGTTCCAAAGGATACAGTAAACCTGAAGTGAAGCATCGGAATCTATAACTAGTGTCACAGGAATGGTCAGTAGGAAGAGTCAGTCTTCTTGTACTTAAGTCGGCATTGTGCCTTTTGTATTTAATTCCGATGAAATTTCTGTGTTTCATCGTCATAAAGAAGGTCCAAGGGATACAGTAAACCTGAAGTGAAGCATCGGAATCTAAAACTAGTGTCACAGGAATGGTTCAAAACATAGTCAGTAAGAAGTGTCGGTCTTCATCTACTTAATACGGCGGTGTGCCTTTTGAGTTTAATTCCGATGCAATTTCTGTGTTTCATCGTCAATAAGAAGGTCCAAGGGATACAGTAAACCTGGAGTGAAGCATCGGAAGATATAACAAGTGTCACAGGAATGGTTCAAATCATAGTCAGTAAGAAGTGTCGGTCTTCATGTACTTAAGTCGGCATTATGCCTTTTGCATTTAATTCCCATGCAATTTCTGTGTTTTATCGTCAATAAGAAGGTCCAAGGGATATAGTAAACCTGAAGTGAAGCATCGGAATCTATAACTAGTGTTACAGGAATGGTTCAAAACATAGTCAGTAAGAAGTGACGGTCTTATTGTCCTTAAGTCGGCATTGTGCCTTTTGTATTTAATTCCGGTGCCATTTCTGTGTTTCATCGTCAATAAGAAGGTCCAAGGTATACAGTTAACCTGAAGTGAAGCATCGGAATCTATAACTATTGTCACAGGAATGGTTCAAAACATAGTCAGTAAGAAGTGTCGGTCTTCATGTACTTAAGTAGGCATTGTGCCTTTTGTATTTAATTCCGATGCAATTTCTCTGTTTCATCGTCAATAAGAAAGTCCAAGGGATACAGTAAACCTGAAGTGAAGCATCGGAATCTATAACTATTGTCACAGGAATGGTTCAAAACATAGTCAGTAAGAAGTGTCGGTCTTCATGTACTTAAGTCGGCATTGTGCCTTTTGTATTGATTTCCGATGCAATTTCTCTGTTTCATCGTCAATAAGAAGGTCCAAGGGATACAGTAAACCTGAAGTGAAGCATCGGAATCTATAACTAGTGTCACAGGAATTTTCAGTAGGAAGAGTCAGTCTTCATGTCCTTAAGTCGGCATTGTGCCTTTTGTATTTAATTCCGATGTAATTTCTGTGTTTCTTCGTCAATAAGAAGGTCCAAGGAATACAGTAAATCTGAAGTGAAGCATCGGAATGTATAACTAGTGCCACAGGAATGGTTCAAATCATAGTCAGTAAGAAGTGTCGGTCTTCATGTACTTAAGTCGGCATTGTGCCTTTTGTATTTAATTCCGATGCAATTTCTGTGTTTCATCGTCAATAAGAAGATCCAAGGGATACAGTAAAGATGAAGTGAAGCATCGGAATCTATAACTAGTGTCACAGGAATGGTCAGTAGGAAGAGTCAGTCTTCTTGACCTTAAGTCGGCATTGTGCCTTTTGTATTTAAATCTGATGCAATTTCTGTGTTTCATCGTCAATAAGAAGGTCCAAGGGATTCAGTAAACCTGAAGTAAAGCTTCGGAATCTGTAACTAGTGTCACAGGAATGATCAGTAGGAAGAGTCAGTCTTCTTGTCCTTAAGTCGGCATTGTGCCTTTTGTATTTAATTCCCATGCAATTTCTGTGTTTCATCGTCAATAAGAAGGTTCAAGGGATACAGTGAACCTGAAGTGAAACATCGGAATCTATAACTTGTGTTACAGGAATGGTTCAAAACATAGTCAGTAAGAAGTGTCGGTCTTCATGTACTTAAGTCGGCATTGTGCCTTTTGTATTTAATTCCGATGCAATTTCTGTGTTTCATCGTCATTAAGAGGGTCCAAGGGATACAGTAAACCTGGAGTGAGGCATCGGAATCTATAACTAGTGTCACAGGAATGGTTCAAAACATAGTCAGTAAGAAGTGTCGGTCTTCATGTACTTAAGTCGGCATTGTGCCTTTTGCATTTAATTGCGATGCAATTTCTGTGTTTCATCGTCAATAAGAAGTTCCAAAGGATACAGTAAACCTGAAGTGAAGCATCGGAATCTATAACTAGTGTCACAGGAATCGTCAGTAGGAAGAGTTAGTCTTCTTGTCCTTATGTCGTCATTGTGCCTTTTGTATTTAATTCCGATGCAATTTCAGTGTTTCATCGTCAATAAGAAGGTCAAAGGGATACAGTAAACCTGAAGTGAAGCATCGGAATCTATAACTAGTGTCACAGGAATTTTCAGTAGGAAGAGTCAGTCTTCTTGTCCTTATGTCGGCATTATGCCTTTTGTATTTAATTCCGACGCAATATCTGTGTTTCATCGTCAATAAGAAGGTCTAAGGGATACAGTAAACCTGAAGTGAAGCATCGGAATCTATAACTAGTGTCACAGGAATTTTCAGTAGGAAGAGTCAGTCTTCATGTCCTTAAGTCGGCATTGTGCCTTTTGTATTTAATTCCGATGCAATTTATGTGTTTAATCGTCAATAAGAAGATCCAAGGGATACAGTAAACCCGAAGTGAAGCATCGGAAACTATAACTAGTGTCACAGGAATGGTCAGTAGGAAGAGTCAGTCTTCTTGACCTTAAGTCGGCATTGTGCCTTTTGTATTTAATTCCGATGCAATTTCTGTGTTTCATCGTCAATAAGAAGGTCCAAGGGATACAGTAAACCTAAAGTAAAGCTTCGGAATCTATAACTAGTGTCACAGGAATAATCAGTAGGAAGAGTCAGTCTTCTTGTTCTTAAGTCGGCATTGTGCCTTTTGTATTTAATTCCCATGCAATTTCTGTGTTTCATCGTCAATAAGAAGGTTCAAGGGATACAGTAAACCTGAAGTGAAGCATCGGAATCTATAACTTGTGATACAGGAATGGTTCAAAACATAGTCAGTAAGAAGTGTCGGTCTTCATGTACTTAAGTCGGCATTGTGCCTTTTGTATTTAATTCCGATGCAATTTCTGTGTTTCATCGTCATTAAGAATGTCCAAGGGATACAGTAAACCTGGAGTGAGGCATCGGAATCTATAACTAGTGTCACAGGAATGGTTCAAAACATAGTCAGTAAGAAGTGTCGGTCTTCATGTACTTAAGTCGGCATTGTGCCTTTTGCATTTAATTGCGATGCAATTTCTGTGTTTGATCGTCAATAAGAAGTTCCAAAGGATACAGTAAACCTGAAGTGAAGCATCGGAATCTATAACTAGTGTCACAGGAATGGTCAGTAGGAAGAGTCAGTCTTCTTGTACTTAAGTCGGCATTGTGCCTTTTGTATTTAATTCCGATGACATTTCTGTGTTTCATCGTCAATAAGAAGGTCCAAGGGATACAGTAAACCTGAAGTGAAGCATCGGAATCTATAACTAGTGTCACAGGAATTTTCAGTAGGAAGAGTCAGTCTTCATGTCCTTAAATCGGCATTGTGCCTTTTGTATTTAATTCCGATGCAATTTCTGTGTTTCTTCGTCAATAAGAAGGTCCAAGGAATACAGTAAATCTGAAGTGAAGCATCGGAATCTATAACTAGTGTCACAGGAATGGTTCAAATCATAGTCAGTAAGAAGTGTCGGTCTTCATGTACTTAAGTCGGCATTGTGCCTTTTGTATTTAATTCCGATGCAATTTCTGTGTTTCATCGTCAATAAGAAGATCCAAGGGATACAGTAAACCTGAAGTGAAGCATCGGAATCTATAACTAGTGTCACAGGAATGGTCAGTAGGAAGAGTCAGTCTTCTTGACCTTAAGTCGGCATTGTGCCTTTTGTATTTAATTCCGATGCAATTTCTGTGTTTCATCGTCAATAAGAAGGTCCAAGGGATGCAGTAAACCTAAAGTAAAGCTTCGGAATCTATAACTAGTGTCACAGGAATAATCAGTAGGAAGAGTCAGTCTTCTTGTTCTTAAGTCGGCATTGTGCCTTTTGTATTTAATTCCCATGTAATTTCTGTGTTTCATCGTCAATAAGAAGGTTCAAGGGATACAGTAAACCTGAAGTGAAGCATCGGAATCTATAACTAGTGTCACAGGAATCGTCAGTAGGAAGAGTTAGTCTTCTTGTCCTGAAGTCGGCATTGTGCCTTTTGTATTTAATTCCGATGCAATTTCTGTGTTTCATCGTCAATAAGAAGGTCCAAGGGATACAGTAAACCTGAAGTGAAGCATCGGAATCTATAAGCGTGTTACAGGAATGGTTCCAAACATAGTCAGTAGGAAGTGTCGGTCTTCATGTACTTAAGTCGGCATTGTGCCTTTTGTATTTAATTCCGATGCAATTTCTGTGTTTCATCGACAATAAGAAGGTCCAAGGGATACAGTAAACCTGAAGTGAAGCATCGGAATCTATAACTAGTGTCACAGGAATGGTCAGTAGGAAGAGTCAGTCTTCTTGTACTAAAGTCGGCATTGTGCCTTTTGTATTTAATTCCGATGAAATTTCTGTGTTTCATCGTCAATAAGAAGGTCCAAGGGATACAGTAAACCTGAAGTGAAGCATCGGAATCTATAACTAGTGTCAGAGGAATGGTTCAAAACTTAGACAGTAGGAAGAGTCAGTCTTCTTGTACTTAAGTCGGCATTGTGCTTTTGTATTTAATTCCGATGCAATTTCTGTGTTTCATCGTCAATAAGAAGGTCCAAGGGATACAGTAAACCTAGTAAGAAGAATCGGAATCTATAACTAGGGTCACAGGAATGGTCAGTAGGAAGAGTCAGTGGTCTTGTCCTTAAGTCGGCATTGTGCCTTGTGTATTTAATTCGCATGCAATTTCTGTGTTTCATCGTCAATAAGAAGGTCCAAGGGATACAGTAAACCTGAAGTGAAGCATCGGAATCTATAAGAGTGTTACAGGAATGGTTCAAAACATAGTCAGTAAGAAGTGTCGGTCTTCATGTACTTAGGCCGGCATTGTGCCTTTTGTATTTAATTCCGATGCAATTTCTGTGTTTCATCGTCAATAAGAAGGTCCAAGGGATACAGTAAACCTGAAGTGAAGCATCGGAATCTATAACTAGTGTCACAGGAATGGTTCAAAACTTAGACATTAGGAAGAGTCAGTCTTCTTGTACTTAAGTCGGCATTGTGTTTTTGTATTTAATTCCGATGCAATTTCTGTGTTTCATCGTCAATAAGAAGGTCCAAGGGATACAGTAAACCTGGAGTGAAGCATCGGAATCTATAACTTGTGTCACAGGAAAGGTTCAAATCTTAGACAGTAGGAAGAGTCAGTCTTCTTGTACTTAAGTCGGCATTGTGCCCTTCGTATTTAATTCCGATGCAATTTCTGTGTTTCATCGTCAATAAGAAGGTGCAAGGGATACAGTAAACCTGAAGTGAAGCATCGGAATCTATAAGAGTGTTACAGGAATGGTTCCAAAAATAGTCAGTAAGAAGTGTCGGTCTTCATGTACTTAAGTCGGCATTGTGCCTTTTGTATTTAATTCCGATGCAATTTCTGTGTTTCATCGTCAACAAGAAGGTCTAAGGGATAGAGTAAACCAGGAGTGAAGCATCGGAATCTATAACTAGTGTCTCAGGAATGGTTCAAAACATAGTCAGTAAGAAGTGTCGGTCTTCATGTACTTAAGTCGGCATTGTGCATTTTGTATTTAATTCCGATGCAATATCTGTGTTTCATCGTCAATGAGAAGGTCCAAGGGATACAGTAAACCTGAAGTGAAGCATCGGAATCTATAACTAGTGTCACAGGAATGGTCAGTAGGAAGAGTCAGTCTTCTTGTACTTAAGTCGGCATTGTGCCTCTTGTATTTAATTCCGTTGCAATTTCTGTGTTTCATCGTCAATAAGAAGGTCCAAGGGATACAGTAAACCTGGTGGGAAGAATCGGAATCTATAACTAGGGTCACAGGAATGGTCAGTAGGAAGAGTCAGTCCTCTTGTCCTTTAGTCGGCATTGTGCCTTGTGTATTTAATTCGGATGCAATTTCTGTGTTTCATCGTCAATAAGAAGGTCCAAGGGATACAGTAAACCTGGAGTGAAGCATCGGAATCTATAACTAGTGTCACAGGAATGGTTCAAAGCTTAGACAGTAGGAAGAGTCGGTCTTCTTGTACTTACGTCGGCATTGTGCCCTTTGTATTTAATTCCGATGCAATTTCTGTGTTTCATCGTCAATAAGAAGGTCCAAGGGATACATTAAACCAGAAGTGAAGCATCGGAATCTATAACTAGTGTCACAGGAATGGTTCAAAACATAGTCAGTAAGAAGTGTCGGTCTTCATGTACTTAAGTCGGCATCGAGCCTTTTGTATTTAATTCCGATGCAATTTTTGTGTTTCATCGTCAATAAGAAGGTCCATGGGATACAGTAAACCCAGAGTGATGCATCGGAATTGATAACTAGTGTCACAGGAATGGTTCAAATCTTAGACAGTAGGAAGAGTCAGTCTTCATGTACATAAGTCGGCACTGTGCCTTTTGTATTTAATTCCGATGCAATTTCTGTGTTTCATCGTCAATAAGAAGGTCCAAGGGATACAGTTCACCTGAAGTGAAGCATCTGAATCTATAACTAGTGTCACAGGAATGGTTCAAAACTTAGACAGTAGGAAGAGTCAGTCTTCTTGTACTTAAGTCGGCATTGTGCCTTTTGTATTCAATTCCGATGCAATTTCTGTGTTTCACCGTCAATAAGAAAGTCAGAGGGATACATTAAACCTGAAAAGAAGCATCAGAATCTATACCTAGTGTCACAGGAATGGTTCAAATCATAGACAGTAAGGAGAGTCAGACCCCTTGTACTTAAGTCGGCATTGTGCTTTTGTATTTAATCCCGAAGCAATTTCTGTGTTTCATCGTCAATAAGAAGGTGCAAGGGATACAGTAAACCTGAAGTGAAGCATCGGAATCTATAACTAGTGTCACAGGAATGGTTCATAGCTTAGACAGTAGGAAGAGTCGGACTTCTTGACCTAAGTCGGCTTTGTGCCTTTTGTATTTAATTCCGATGCAATTTCTGTGTTTCGTCGTCAATAAGAAGGTCCAAGGGATACAGTTAACCTGCAGTGAAGCATCTGAATCTATAACTAGTGTCACAGGAACGGTTCAAAACTTAGACAGTAGGAAGAGTCAGTCTTCTCGTACTTAAGTCGGCATTGTGCCTTTTGTATTTATTTACGATGCAATTTCTGTGTTTCATCGTCAACAAGAAGGTCCAAGGGATACAGTAAACCAGAAGTGAAGCTTCGAAATCTATACCTAGTGTCACAGGAATGGTTCAAAACTTAGACATTAGGAAGAGTCAGTACCCTTGTACTTAATTCGGCATTGTAAATTTTGTATTTAATTCCGATGCAATATCTGTGTTTCATCGTCAATAAGAAGGTCCAAGGGATACAGTAAACCCGGAGTGAAGCATCGGAATCTATAACTATTGTCACAGGAATGGTTCAAAACATAGTCAGTAAGAAGTGTCGGTCTTCATGTACTTAAGTCGGCATTGTGCCTTTTGTACTTAATTCCGATGCAATTTCTCTGTTTCATCGTCAATAAGAAGGTCCAAGGGATACAGTAAACCTGAAGTGAAGCATCGGAATCTATAACTAGTGTCACAGGAATTTTCAGTAGGAAGAGTCAGTCTTCATGACCTTAAGTCGGCATTGTGCCTTTTGTATTTAATTCCGATGCAATTTCTGTGTTTCTTCGTCAATAAGAAGGTCCAAGGAGTACAGTAATTCTGAAGTGAAGCATCGGAATCTATAACTAGTGTCACAGGAATGGTTCAAATCATAGTCAGTAAGAAGTGTCGGTCTTCATGTACTTAAGTCGGCATTGTGCCTTTTGTATTTAATTCCGATGCAATTTCTGTGACTCATCGTCAATAAGAAGGTCCAAGGGATACAGTAAACCTGAAGAGAAGCATCGGAATCTATAACTAGTGTCAGAGGAATGGTTCAAAACTTAGACAGTAGGAAAAGTCAGTCTTCTTGTACTTAAGTCGGCATTGTGAGTTTTGTATTTAATTCCGATGCAATTTCTGTGTCTCATCGTCAATAAGAAGGTCCAAGGTATACAGTAAACCTGAAGTGAAGCATCGGAATCTATAAGTGTTGTCACAGGAATGGTTCAAAACATAGTCAGTAAGAAGTGTCGGTCTTCATGTACTTAAGTCGGCACTGTGTCTTTTGTATTTAATTCCGATGCAATTTCTCTGTTTCATCGTCAATAAGAAGGTCCAAGGGATACAGTAAACCTGAAGTGAAGCATCGGAATCTATAACTAGTGTCACAGGAATTTTCAGTAGGAAGAGTCAGTCTTCATGTCCTTAAGTCGGCATTGTGCCTTTTGTATTTAATTCCGATGCAATTTCTGTGGTTCTTCGTCAATAAGAAGGTCCAAGGAATACAGTAAATCTGAAGTGAAGCATCGGAATCTATAACTAGTGTCACAGGAATGGTTCAAATCATAGTCAGTGAGAAGTGTCTGTCTTCATGTACTTAAGTCGGCATTGTGCCTTTTGTATTTAATTCCGATGCAATTTCTGTGTTTCATCGTCAATAAGAAGATCCAAGGGATACAGTAAACCTGAAGTGAAGCATCGGAATCTATAACTAGTGTCACAGGAATGGTCAGTAGGAAGAGTCAGTCTTCTTGACCTTAAGTCGGCATTGTGCCTTTTGTCTTTCATTCCGATGCAATTTCTGTGTTTCATCGTCAATAAGAAGGTCCAAGGGATACAGTAAACCTAAAGTAAAGCTTCGGAATCTATAACTAGTGTCACAGGAATAATCAGTAGGAAGAGTCAGTCTTCTTGTTCTTAAGTCGGCATTGTGCCTTTTGTATTTAATTCCCATGCAATTTCTGTGTTTCATCGTCAATAAGAAGGTTCAAGGGATACAGTAAACCTGAAGTGAAGGATCGGAATCTATAACTTGTGATACAGGAATGGTACAAAACATAGTCAGTAAGAAGTGTCGGTCTTCATGTACTTAAGTCGGCATTGTGCCTTTTGTATTTAATTGCGATGCAATTTCTGTGTTTCATCGTCAATAAGAAGTTCCAAAGGATACAGTAAACCTGAAGTGAAGCATCGGAATCTATAACTAGTGTCACAGGAATCGTCAGTAGGAAGAGTTAGTCTTCTTGTCCTGAAGTCGGCATTGTGCCTTTTGTATTTAATTCCGATGCAATTTCTGTGTTTCATCGTCAATAAGAAGGTCCAAGGGATACAGTAAACCTGAAGTGAAGCATCGGAATCTATAAGAGTGTTACAGGAATGGTTCCAAACATAGTCAGTAAGAAGTGTCGGTCTTCATGTACTTAAGTCGGCATTGTGCCTTTTGTATTTAATTCCGATGCAATTTCTGTGTTTCATCGACAATAAGAAGGTCCAAGGGATACAGTAAACCTGAAGTGAAGCATCGGAATCTATAACTAGTGTCACAGGAATGGTCAGTAGGAAGAGTCAGTCTCCTTGTACTTTAGTCGGCATTGTGCCTTTTGTATTTAATTCCGATGAAATTTCTGTGTTTCATCGTCAATAAGAAGGTCCAAGGGATACAGTAAACCTGAAGTGAAGCATCGGAATCCATAACTAGTGTCACAGGAATGGTTCAAAACATAGTCAGTAGGAAGTGTCGGTCTTCATGTACTTAAGTCGGCATTGTGCCTTTTGTATTTAATTCCGATGCAATTTCTGTGACTCATCGTCAATAAGAAGGTCCAAGGGATACAGTAAACCTGAAGAGAAGCATCGGAATCTATAACTAGTGTCAGACGAATGGTTCAAAACTTAGACAGTAGGAAGAGTCAGTCTTCTTGTACTTAAGTCGGCATTGTGCTTTTGTATTTAATCCCGAAGCAATTTCTGTGTTTCATCGCCAATAAGACGTTCCAAGGGATACAGTAAACCTGGAGTGAAGCATCGGAATCTATAACTAGTGTCACAGGAATGGTTCAAAGCTTAGACAGTAGGAAGAGTCAGTCTTTTTGTACTTAAGTCGGTATTGTGCATTTTGTATTTCATTCCGATGCAATTTCTGTGTTTCATCGTCAATAAGAAGGTGCAAGGGATACAGTAAACCTGAAGTGAAGCATCGGAATCTATAACTAGTGTCACAGGAATGGTTCATAGCTTAGACAGTAGGAAGAGTCGGTCTTCTTGACCTAAGTCGGCATTGTGCCTTTTGTATTTAATTCCGATGCAATTTCTGTGTTTCGTCGTCAATAAGAAGGTCCAAGGGATACAGTTAACCTGCAGTGAAGCATCTGAATCTATAACTAGTGTCACAGGAACGGTTCAAAACTTAGACAGTAGGAAGAGTCGGTCTTCTTGTACTTAAGTCGGCATTGTGCCTTTTGTATTTAATTACGATGCAATTTCTGTGTTTCATCGTCAATAAGAAGGTCCAAGGGATACAGTAAACCAGAAGTGAAGCTTCGGAATCTATACCTAGTGTCACAGGAATGGTTCAAAACTTAGACATTAGGAAGAGTCAGTACCCTTGTACTTAATTCGGCATTGTAATTTTTGTATTTAATTCCGATGCAATATCTGTGTTTCATCGTCAATAAGAAGGTCCAAGGGATACAGTAAACCCGGAGTGAAGCATCGGAATCTATAACTATTGTCACAGGAATGGTTCAAAACATAGTCAGTAAGAAGTGTCGGTCTTCATGTACTTAAGTCGGCATTGTGCCTTTTGTATTTAATTCCGATGCAATTTCTCTGTTTCATCGTCAATAAGAAGGTCCAAGGGATACAGTAAACCTGAAGTGAAGCATCGGAATCTATAACTAGGGTCACAGGAATTTTCAGTAGGAAGAGTCAGTCTTCATGACCTTAAGTCGCCATTGTGCCTTTTGTATTTAATTCCGATGCAATTTCTGTGTTTCTTCGTCAATAAGAAGGTCCAAGGAATACAGTAATTCTGAAGTGAAGCATCGGAATCTATAACTAGTGTCACAGGAATGGTTCAAATCATAGTCAGTAAGTAGTGTCGGTCTTCATGTACTTAAGTCGACATTGTGCCTTTTGTATTAAATTCCGATGCAATTTCTGTGACTCATCGTCAATAAGAAGGTCCAAGGGATACAGTAAACCTGAAGAGAAGCATCGGAATCTATAACTAGTGTCACAGGAATGGTTCAAAGCATAGTCAGTAAGAAGTGTCGGTCTTCATGTACTTAAGTCGGCATTGTGATTTTTGTATTTAATTCCGATGCAATTTCTCTGTTTCATCGTCAATAAGAAGGTCCAAGGGATACAGTAAACCTGAAGTGAAGCATCGGAATCTATAACTAGTGTCACAGGAATTTTCAGTAGGAAGAGTCAGTCTTCATGTCCTTAAGTCGGCATTGTGCCTTTTGTATTTAATTCCGATGCAATTTCTGTGGTTCTTCGTCAATAAGAGGGTCCAAGGAATACAGTAAATCTGAAGTGAAGCATCGGAATCTATAACTAGTGTCACAGGAATGGTTCAAATCATAGTCAGTAAGAAGTGTCTGTCTTCATGTACTTAAGTCGGCATTGTGCCTTTTGTATTTAATTCCGATGCAATTTCTGTGTTTCATCGTCAATAAGAAGATCCAAGGGATACAGTAAACCTGAAGTGATGCATCGGAATCTATAACTAGTGTCACAGGAATGGTCAGTAGGAAGAGTCAGTCTTCTTGACCTTAAGTCGGCATTGTGCCTTTTCTATTTAATTCCGATGCAATTTCTGTGTTTCATCGTCAATAAGAAGGTCCAAGGGATACAGTAAACCTAAAGTAAAGCTTCGGAATCTATAACTAGTGTCACAGGAATAATCAGTAGGAAGAGTCAGTCTTCTTGTTCTTAAGTCGGCATTGTGCCTGTTGTATTTAATTCCCATGCAATTTCTGTGTTTCGTCGTCAATAAGAAGGTTCAAGGGATAAGGTAAACCTGAAGTGAAGCATTGGAATCTATAACTTGTGCTACAGGAATGGTTCAAAACATAGTCAGTAAGAAGTGTCGGTCTTCATGTACTTAAGTCGGCATTGTGCCTTTTGTATTTAATTCCGATGCAATTTCTGTGTTTCATCGTCATTAAGAAGGTCCAAGGGATACAGTAAACCTGGAGTGAGGCATCGGAATCTATAACTAGTGTCACAGGAATGGTTCAAAACATAGTCAGTAAGAAGTGTCGGTCTTCATGTACTTAAGTCGGCATTGTGCCTTTTGCATGTAATTGCGATGCAATTTCTGTGTTTCATCGTCAATAAGAAGTTCCAAAGGATACAGTAAACCTGAAGTGAAGCATCGGAATCTATAACTAGTGTCACAGGAATCGTCAGTAGGAAGAGTTAGTCTTCTTGTCCTGAAGTCGGCATTGTGCCTTTTGTATTTAATTCCGATGCAATTTCTGTGTTTCATCGTCAATAAGAAGGTCCAAGGGATACAGTAAACCTGAAGTAAAGCATCGGAATCTATAAGAGTGTTACAGGAATGGTTCCAAACATAGTCAGTAAGAAGTGTCGGTCTTCATGTACTTAAGTCGGCATTGTGCCTTTTGTATTTAATTCCGATGCAATTTCTGTGTTTCATCGACAATAAGAAGGTCCAAGGGATACAGTAAACCTGAAGTGAAGCATCGGAATCTATAACTAGTGTCACAGGAATGGTCAGTAGGAAGAGTCAGTCTTCTTGTACTTTAGTCGGCATTGTGCCTTTTGTATTTAATTCCGATGAAATTTCTGTGTTTCATCGTCAATAAGAAGGTCCAAGGGATACAGTAAACCTGAAGTGAAGCATCGGAATCCATAACTAGTGTCACAGGAATGGTTCAAAACATAGTCAGTAGGAAGTGTCGGTCTTCATGTACTTAAGTCGGCATTGTGCCTTTTGTATTTAATTCCGATGCAATTTCTGTGACTCATCGTCAATAAGAAGGTCCAAGGGATACAGTAAACCTGAAGAGAAGCATCGGAATCTATAACTAGTGTCAGACGCATGGTTCAAAACTTAGACAGTACGAAGAGTCAGTCTTCTTGTACTTAAGTCGGCATTGTGCCTTTTGTATTTAATTCCGATGCAATTTCTGTGTTTCATCGTCAATAAGAAGGTCCAAGGGATACAGTAAACCTGGTGGGAAGAATCGGAATCTATAACTAGGGTCACAGGAATGGTCAGTAGGAAGAGTCAGTGGTCTTGTCCTTAAGTCGGCATTGTGCCTTGTGTATTTAATTCGCATGCAATTTCTGTGTTTCATCGTCAATAAGAAGGTCCAAGGGATACAGTAAACCTGAAGTGAAGCATCGGAATCTATAAGAGTGTTACAGGAATGGTTCAAAACATAGTCAGTAAGAAGTGCCGGTCTTCATGTACTTAAGTCGGCATTGTGCCTTTTGTATTTAATTCCGATGCAATTTCTCTGTTTCATCGTCAATAAGAAGGTCCAAGGGATACAGTAAACCTGAAGTGAAGCATCGGAATCTATAACTAGGGTCACAGGAATTTTCAGTAGGAAGAGTCAGTCTTCATGACCTTAAGTCGCCATTGTGCCTTTTGTATTTAATTCCGATGCAATTTCTGTGTTTCTTCGTCAATAAGAAGGTCCAAGGAATACAGTAATTCTGAAGTGAAGCATCGGAATCTATAACTAGTGTCACAGGAATGGTTCAAATCATAGTCAGTAAGTAGTGTCGGTCTTCATGTACTTAAGTCGACATTGTGCCTTTTGTATTAAATTCCGATGCAATTTCTGTGACTCATCGTCAATAAGAAGGTCCAAGGGATACAGTAAACCTGAAGAGAAGCATCGGAATCTATAACTAGTGTCACAGGAATGGTTCAAAGCATAGTCAGTAAGAAGTGTCGGTCTTCATGTACTTAAGTCGGCATTGTGATTTTTGTATTTAATTCCGATGCAATTTCTCTGTTTCATCGTCAATAAGAAGGTCCAAGGGATACAGTAAACCTGAAGTGAAGCATCGGAATCTATAACTAGTGTCACAGGAATTTTCAGTAGGAAGAGTCAGTCTTCATGTCCTTAAGTCGGCATTGTGCCTTTTGTATTTAATTCCGATGCAATTTCTGTGGTTCTTCGTCAATAAGAGGGTCCAAGGAATACAGTAAATCTGAAGTGAAGCATCGGAATCTATAACTAGTGTCACAGGAATGGTTCAAATCATAGTCAGTAAGAAGTGTCTGTCTTCATGTACTTAAGTCGGCATTGTGCCTTTTGTATTTAATTCCGATGCAATTTCTGTGTTTCATCGTCAATAAGAAGATCCAAGGGATACAGTAAACCTGAAGTGATGCATCGGAATCTATAACTAGTGTCACAGGAATGGTCAGTAGGAAGAGTCAGTCTTCTTGACCTTAAGTCGGCATTGTGCCTTTTCTATTTAATTCCGATGCAATTTCTGTGTTTCATCGTCAATAAGAAGGTCCAAGGGATACAGTAAACCTAAAGTAAAGCTTCGGAATCTATAACTAGTGTCACAGGAATAATCAGTAGGAAGAGTCAGTCTTCTTGTTCTTAAGTCGGCATTGTGCCTGTTGTATTTAATTCCCATGCAATTTCTGTGTTTCGTCGTCAATAAGAAGGTTCAAGGGATAAGGTAAACCTGAAGTGAAGCATTGGAATCTATAACTTGTGCTACAGGAATGGTTCAAAACATAGTCAGTAAGAAGTGTCGGTCTTCATGTACTTAAGTCGGCATTGTGCCTTTTGTATTTAATTCCGATGCAATTTCTGTGTTTCATCGTCATTAAGAAGGTCCAAGGGATACAGTAAACCTGGAGTGAGGCATCGGAATCTATAACTAGTGTCACAGGAATGGTTCAAAACATAGTCAGTAAGAAGTGTCGGTCTTCATGTACTTAAGTCGGCATTGTGCCTTTTGCATGTAATTGCGATGCAATTTCTGTGTTTCATCGTCAATAAGAAGTTCCAAAGGATACAGTAAACCTGAAGTGAAGCATCGGAATCTATAACTAGTGTCACAGGAATCGTCAGTAGGAAGAGTTAGTCTTCTTGTCCTGAAGTCGGCATTGTGCCTTTTGTATTTAATTCCGATGCAATTTCTGTGTTTCATCGTCAATAAGAAGGTCCAAGGGATACAGTAAACCTGAAGTAAAGCATCGGAATCTATAAGAGTGTTACAGGAATGGTTCCAAACATAGTCAGTAAGAAGTGTCGGTCTTCATGTACTTAAGTCGGCATTGTGCCTTTTGTATTTAATTCCGATGCAATTTCTGTGTTTCATCGACAATAAGAAGGTCCAAGGGATACAGTAAACCTGAAGTGAAGCATCGGAATCTATAACTAGTGTCACAGGAATGGTCAGTAGGAAGAGTCAGTCTTCTTGTACTTTAGTCGGCATTGTGCCTTTTGTATTTAATTCCGATGAAATTTCTGTGTTTCATCGTCAATAAGAAGGTCCAAGGGATACAGTAAACCTGAAGTGAAGCATCGGAATCCATAACTAGTGTCACAGGAATGGTTCAAAACATAGTCAGTAGGAAGTGTCGGTCTTCATGTACTTAAGTCGGCATTGTGCCTTTTGTATTTAATTCCGATGCAATTTCTGTGACTCATCGTCAATAAGAAGGTCCAAGGGATACAGTAAACCTGAAGAGAAGCATCGGAATCTATAACTAGTGTCAGACGCATGGTTCAAAACTTAGACAGTACGAAGAGTCAGTCTTCTTGTACTTAAGTCGGCATTGTGCCTTTTGTATTTAATTCCGATGCAATTTCTGTGTTTCATCGTCAATAAGAAGGTCCAAGGGATACAGTAAACCTGGTGGGAAGAATCGGAATCTATAACTAGGGTCACAGGAATGGTCAGTAGGAAGAGTCAGTGGTCTTGTCCTTAAGTCGGCATTGTGCCTTGTGTATTTAATTCGCATGCAATTTCTGTGTTTCATCGTCAATAAGAAGGTCCAAGGGATACAGTAAACCTGAAGTGAAGCATCGGAATCTATAAGAGTGTTACAGGAATGGTTCAAAACATAGTCAGTAAGAAGTGCCGGTCTTCATGTACTTAGGCCGGCATTGTGCCTTTTGTATTTAATTCCGATGCAATTTCTGTGTTTCATCGTCAATAAGAAGGTCCAAGGGATACAGTAAACCTGAAGTGAAGCATCGGAATCTATAACTAGTGTCACAGGAATGGTTCAAATCTTAGACAGTAGGAAGAGTCAGTCTTCTTGTACTTAAGTCGGCATTGTGCCTTTTGTATTTAATTCCGATGCAATTTCTGTGTTTCATCGTCAACAAGAAGGTCTAAGGGATACAGTAAACCAGGAGTGAAGCATCGGAATCTATAACTAGTGTCTCAGGAATGGTTCAAAACATAGTCAGTAAGAAGTGTCGGTCTTCATGTACTTAAGTCGGCATTGTGCCTTTTGTATTTAATTCCGATGCAATTTCTGTGTTTCATCGTCAATAAGAAGGTCCAAGGGATACAGTAAACCTGAAGTGAAGCATCGGAATCTATAACTAGTGTCACAGGAATGGTCAGTAGGAAGAGTCAGTCTTCTTGTACTTAAGTCGGCATTGTGCCTTTTGTATTTAATTCCGATGCTATTTCTGTGTTTCATCGTCAATAAGAAGGTCCAAGGGATACAGTAAACCTGGTGGGAAGAATCGGAATCTATAACTAGGGTCACAGGAATGGTCAGTAGGAAGAGTCAGTCCTCTTGTCCTTAAGTCGGCATTGTGCCTTGTGTAATTAATTCGGATGCAATTTCTGTGTTTCATCGTCAATAAGAAGGTCCAAGGGATACAGTAAACCTGGAGTGAAGCATCGGAATCTATAACTAGTGTCACAGGAATGGTTCAAAACTTAGACAGTAGGAAGAGTCGGTCTTCTTGTACTTACGTCGGCATTGTGCCTTTTGTATTTAATTCCGATGCAATTTCGGTGTTTCATCGTCAATACGAAGGTCCAAGGGATACATTAAACCAGAAGTGAAGCATCGGAATCTATAACTAGTGTCACAGGAATGGTTCAAAACATAGTCAGTAAGAAGTGTCGGTCTTCATGTACTTAAGTCGGCATCGAGCCTTTTGTATTTAATTCCGATGCAATTTTTGTGTTTCATCGTCAATAAGAAGGTCCATGGGATACAGTAAACCCAGAGTGATGCATCGGAATTGATAACTAGTGTCACAGGAATGGTTCAAAACTCAGACAGTAGGAAGAGTCAGTCTTCATGAACGTAAGTCGGCATTGTGCCTTTTGTATTTAATTCCGATGCAATTTCTGTGTTTCATCGTCAATAAGAATGTCCAAGGGATACAGTTAACCTGAAGTGAAGCATCTGAATCTATAACTAGTGTCACAGGAATGGTTCAAAACTTAGACAGTAGGAAGAGTCAGTCTTCTTGTACTTATGTCGGCATTGTGCCTTTTGTATATAATTCCGATGCAATTTCTGTGTTTCATCGTCAATAAGAAGGTCCAAGGGATACAGTAAACCTGAAGTGAAGCTTCGGAATCTATAACTAGTGACACAGGAATGGTTCAAAACTTAGACATTAGGAAGCGTCAGTCCCCTTGTACTTAATTCGGCATTGTGCATTTTGTATTTAATTCCGATGCAATTTCTGTGTTTCATCGTCAATAAGATGGTCCAAGGGATACAGTAAACCCGGAGTGAAGCATCGGAATCTATAACTAGTGTCACAGGAATGGTTTAAAACTTAGACAGTAGGAAGAGTCAGTCTTCTTGTACTTAAGTCGGCGTTGAGCCTTTTGTATTTAATTCCGATGCAATATCTATGTTTCATCGTCAATAAGAAAGTCGCAGGGATACAGTAAACCTGAAGTGCAGCATCGGAATCTATAACTAGTGTCACAGGAATGGTTCAAAGCAGTCAGTAAGAAGAGTCAGTCTTCTTGATACTTAAGTCGGCATTGTGCCTTTTGTATTCAATTCCGATGCAATTTCTGTGTTTCATCGTCAATAAGAAAGTCAGAGGGATACATTAAACCTGAAAAGAAGCATCAGAATCTATAACTAGTGTCACAGGAATGGTTAAAATCATAGACAGTAAGGAGAGTCAGACCCCTTGTACTTAAGTCGGTATTGTGCTTTTGTATTTAATCCCGAAGCAATTTCTGTGTTTCATCGTCAATAAGAAGGTCCAAGGGATACAGTAAACCTGGAGTGAAGCATCGGAATCTATAACTAGTGTCACAGGAATGGTTCAAAGCTTAGACAGTAGGAAGAGTCAGTCTTCTTGTACTTAAGTCGGTATTGTGCATTTTGTATTTAATTCCGATGCAATTTCTGTGTTTCATCGTCAATAAGAAGGTTCAAGGGATACAGTAAACCTGAAGTGAAGCATCGGAATCTATAACTAGTGTCACAGGAATGGTTCATAGCTTAGACAGTAGGAAGAGTCGGTCTTCTTGAACCTAAGTCGGCATTGTGCCTTTTGTATTTAATTCCGATGCAATTTCTGTGTTTCGTCGTCAATAAGAAGGTCCAAGGGATACAGTTAACCTGCAGTGAAGCATCTGAATCTATAACTAGTGTCACAGGAACGGTTCAAAACTTAGACAGTAGGAAGAGTCAGTCTTCTTGTACTTAAGTCGGCATTGTGCCTTTTGTATTTAATTACGATGCAATTTCTGTGTTTCATCGTCAATAAGAAGGTCCAAGGGATACAGTAAACCAGAAGTGAAGCTTCGGAATCTATACCTAGTGTCACAGGAATGGTTCAAAACTTAGACATTAGGAAGAGTCAGTACCCTTGTACTTAATTCGGCATTGTAAATTTTGTAATTAATTCCGATGCAATATCTGTGTTTCATCGTCAATAAGAAGGTCCAAGGGATACAGTAAACCCGGAGTGAAGCATCGGAATCTATAACTAGTGTCACAGGAATGGTTCAAATCTTAGACAGTAGGAAGAGTCAGTCTTCTTGTACTTAAGTCGGCATTGTGTCTTTTGTATTTCATTCCGATGCAATTTCTGTGTTTCATCGTCAATAAGAAGGTCCAAGGGATACAGTAAACCAGAAGTGAAGCTTCGGAATCTATACCTAGTGTCACAGGAATGGTTCAAATCATAGACAGTAAGGAGAGTCAGTTTTCTTGTACTTACGTCGGCATTGTGCCTTTCGTATTTAATACCGATGCAATTTCTGTGTGTCATCGTCAATGAGAAAGTCAGAGGGATACAGTTGACCAGAAGTGAAGCATCGTAATCTATAACTACTGTCACAGGAATGGTTCAAAACATAGACAGTAAGAAGAGTCAGTTCTCTTGTACTTAAGTCGGCATTGTGCCTTTTGTATATAATTCCGATGCAATTTCTGTGTTTCATCGTCAATAAGAAGGTCCAAGGGATACAGTAAACCTAAAGTAAAGCTTCGGAATCTATGACTAGTGTCACAGGAATAATCAGTAGGAAGAGTCAGTCTTCTTGTTCTTAAGTCGGCATTGTGCCTGTTGTATTTAATTCCCATGCAATTTCTGTGTTTCGTCGTCAATAAGAAGGTTCAAGGGATAAGGTAAACCTGAAGTGAAGCATTGGAATCTATAACTTGTGCTACAGGAATGGTTCAAAACATAGTCAGTAAGAAGTGTCGGTCTTCATGTACTTAAGTCGGCATTGTGCCTTTTGTATTTAATTCCGATGCAATTTCTGTGTTTCATCGTCATTAAGAAGGTCCAAGGGATACAGTAAACCTGGAGTGAGGCATCGGAATCTATAACTAGTGTCACAGGAATGGTTCAAAACATAGTCAGTAAGAAGTGTCGGTCTTCATGTACTTAAGTCGGCATTGTGCCTTTTGCATGTAATTGCGATGCAATTTCTGTGTTTCATCGTCAATAAGAAGTTCCAAAGGATACAGTAAACCTGAAGTGAAGCATCGGAATCTATAACTAGTGTCACAGGAATCGTCAGTAGGAAGAGTTAGTCTTCTTGTCCTGAAGTCGGCATTGTGCCTTTTGTATTTAATTCCGATGCAATTTCTGTGTTTCATCGTCAATAAGAAGGTCCAAGGGATACAGTAAACCTGAAGTAAAGCATCGGAATCTATAAGAGTGTTACAGGAATGGTTCCAAACATAGTCAGTAAGAAGTGTCGGTCTTCATGTACTTAAGTCGGCATTGTGCCTTTTGTATTTAATTCCGATGCAATTTCTGTGTTTCATCGACAATAAGAAGGTCCAAGGGATACAGTAAACCTGAAGTGAAGCATCGGAATCTATAACTAGTGTCACAGGAATGGTCAGTAGGAAGAGTCAGTCTTCTTGTACTTTAGTCGGCATTGTGCCTTTTGTATTTAATTCCGATGAAATTTCTGTGTTTCATCGTCAATAAGAAGGTCCAAGGGATACAGTAAACCTGAAGTGAAGCATCGGAATCCATAACTAGTGTCACAGGAATGGTTCAAAACATAGTCAGTAGGAAGTGTCGGTCTTCATGTACTTAAGTCGGCATTGTGCCTTTTGTATTTAATTCCGATGCAATTTCTGTGACTCATCGTCAATAAGAAGGTCCAAGGGATACAGTAAACCTGAAGAGAAGCATCGGAATCTATAACTAGTGTCAGACGCATGGTTCAAAACTTAGACAGTACGAAGAGTCAGTCTTCTTGTACTTAAGTCGGCATTGTGCCTTTTGTATTTAATTCCGATGCAATTTCTGTGTTTCATCGTCAATAAGAAGGTCCAAGGGATACAGTAAACCTGGTGGGAAGAATCGGAATCTATAACTAGGGTCACAGGAATGGTCAGTAGGAAGAGTCAGTGGTCTTGTCCTTAAGTCGGCATTGTGCCTTGTGTATTTAATTCGCATGCAATTTCTGTGTTTCATCGTCAATAAGAAGGTCCAAGGGATACAGTAAACCTGAAGTGAAGCATCGGAATCTATAAGAGTGTTACAGGAATGGTTCAAAACATAGTCAGTAAGAAGTGCCGGTCTTCATGTACTTAGGCCGGCATTGTGCCTTTTGTATTTAATTCCGATGCAATTTCTGTGTTTCATCGTCAATAAGAAGGTCCAAGGGATACAGTAAACCTGAAGTGAAGCATCGGAATCTATAACTAGTGTCACAGGAATGGTTCAAAACTTAGACATTAGGAAGAGTCAGTCTTCTTGTACTTAAGTCGGCATTGTGTTTTTGTATTTAATTCCGATGCAATTTCTGTGTTTCATCGTCAATAAGAAGGTCCAAGGGATACAGTAAACCTGGAGTGAAGCATCGGAATCTATAACTAGTGTCACAGGAATGGTTCAAATCTTAGACAGTAGGAAGAGTCAGTCTTCTTGTACTTAAGTCGGCATTGTGCCTTTTGTATTTAATTCCGATGCAATTTCTGTGTTTCATCGTCAACAAGAAGGTCTAAGGGATACAGTAAACCAGGGGTGAAGCATCGGAATCTATAACTAGTGTCTCAGGAATGGTTCAAAACATAGTCAGTAAGAAGTGTCGGTCTTCATGTACTTAAGTCGGCATTGTGCCTTTTGTATTTAATTCCGATGCAATTTCTGTGTTTCATCGTCAATAAGAAGGTCCAAGGGATACAGTAAACCTGAAGTGAAGCATCGGAATCTATAACTAGTGTCACAGGAATGGTCAGTAGGAAGAGTCAGTCTTCTTGTACTTAAGTCGGCATTGTGCCTTTTGTATTTAATTCCGATGCTATTTCTGTGTTTCATCGTCAATAAGAAGGTCCAAGGGATACAGTAAACCTGGTGGGAAGAATCGGAATCTATAACTAGGGTCACAGGAATGGTCAGTAGGAAGAGTCAGTCCTCTTGTCCTTAAGTCGGCATTGTGCCTTGTGTATTTAATTCGGATGCAATTTCTGTGTTTCATCGTCAATAAGAAGGTCCAAGGGATACAGTAAACCTGGAGTGAAGCATCGGAATCTATAACTAGTGTCACAGGAATGGTTCAAAACTTAGACAGTAGGAAGAGTCGGTCTTCTTGTACTTACGTCGGCATTGTGCCTTTTGTATTTAATTCCGATGCAATTTCGGTGTTTCATCGTCAATACGAAGGTCCAAGGGATACATTAAACCAGAAGTGAAGCATCGGAATCTATAACTAGTGTCACAGGAATGGTTCAAAACATAGTCAGTAAGAAGTGTCGGTCTTCATGTACTTAAGTCGGCATCGAGCCTTTTGTATTTAATTCCGATGCAATTTTTGTGTTTCATCGTCAATAAGAAGGTCCATGGGATACAGTAAACCCAGAGTGATGCATCGGAATTGATAACTAGTGTCACAGGAATGGTTCAAAACTCAGACAGTAGGAAGAGTCAGTCTTCATGAACGTAAGTCGGCATTGTGCCTTTTGTATTTAATTCCGATGCAATTTCTGTGTTTCATCGTCAATAAGAATGTCCAAGGGATACAGTTAACCTGAAGTGAAGCATCTGAATCTATAACTAGTGTCACAGGAATGGTTCAAAACTTAGACAGTAGGAAGAGTCAGTCTTCTTGTACTTATGTCGGCATTGTGCCTTTTGTATATAATTCCGATGCAATTTCTGTGTTTCATCGTCAATAAGAAGGTCCAAGGGATACAGTAAACCTGAAGTGAAGCTTCGGAATCTATAACTAGTGACACAGGAATGGTTCAAAACTTAGACATTAGGAAGCGTCAGTCCCCTTGTACTTAATTCGGCATTGTGCATTTTGTATTTAATTCCGATGCAATTTCTGTGTTTCATCGTCAATAAGATGGTCCAAGGGATACAGTAAACCCGGAGTGAAGCATCGGAATCTATAACTAGTGTCACAGGAATGGTTTAAAACTTAGACAGTAGGAAGAGTCAGTCTTCTTGTACTTAAGTCGGCGTTGAGCCTTTTGTATTTAATTCCGATGCAATATCTATGTTTCATCGTCAATAAGAAAGTCGCAGGGATACAGTAAACCTGAAGTGCAGCATCGGAATCTATAACTAGTGTCACAGGAATGGTTCAAAGCAGTCAGTAAGAAGAGTCAGTCTTCTTGATACTTAAGTCGGCATTGTGCCTTTTGTATTCAATTCCGATGCAATTTCTGTGTTTCATCGTCAATAAGAAAGTCAGAGGGATACATTAAACCTGAAAAGAAGCATCAGAATCTATAACTAGTGTCACAGGAATGGTTAAAATCATAGACAGTAAGGAGAGTCAGACCCCTTGTACTTAAGTCGGTATTGTGCTTTTGTATTTAATCCCGAAGCAATTTCTGTGTTTCATCGTCACTAAGAAGGTCCAAGGGATACAGTAAACCTGGAGTGAAGCATCGGAATCTATAACTAGTGTCACAGGAATGGTTCAAAGCTTAGACAGTAGGAAGAGTCAGTCTTCTTGTACTTAAGTCGGTATTGTGCATTTTGTATTTAATTCCGATGCAATTTCTGTGTTTCATCGTCAATAAGAAGGTTCAAGGGATACAGTAAACCTGAAGTGAAGCATCGGAATCTATAACTAGTGTCACAGGAATGGTTCATAGCTTAGACAGTAGGAAGAGTCGGTCTTCTTGAACCTAAGTCGGCATTGTGCCTTTTGTATTTAATTCCGATGCAATTTCTGTGTTTCGTCGTCAATAAGAAGGTCCAAGGGATACAGTTAACCTGCAGTGAAGCATCTGAATCTATAACTAGTGTCACAGGAACGGTTCAAAACTTAGACAGTAGGAAGAGTCAGTCTTCTTGTACTTAAGTCGGCATTGTGCCTTTTGTATTTAATTACGATGCAATTTCTGTGTTTCATCGTCAATAAGAAGGTCCAAGGGATACAGTAAACCAGAAGTGAAGCTTCGGAATCTATACCTAGTGTCACAGGAATGGTTCAAAACTTAGACATTAGGAAGAGTCAGTACCCTTGTACTTAATTCGGCATTGTAAATTTTGTAATTAATTCCGATGCAATATCTGTGTTTCATCGTCAATAAGAAGGTCCAAGGGATACAGTAAACCCGGAGTGAAGCATCGGAATCTATAACTAGTGTCACAGGAATGGTTCAAATCTTAGACAGTAGGAAGAGTCAGTCTTCTTGTACTTAAGTCGGCATTGTGTCTTTTGTATTTCATTCCGATGCAATTTCTGTGTTTCATCGTCAATAAGAAGGTCCAAGGGATACAGTAAACCAGAAGTGAAGCTTCGGAATCTATACCTAGTGTCACAGGAATGGTTCAAATCATAGACAGTAAGGAGAGTCAGTTTTCTTGTACTTACGTCGGCATTGTGCCTTTCGTATTTAATACCGATGCAATTTCTGTGTGTCATCGTCAATGAGAAAGTCAGAGGGATACAGTTGACCAGAAGTGAAGCATCGTAATCTATAACTACTGTCACAGGAATGGTTCAAAACATAGACAGTAAGAAGAGTCAGTTCTCTTGTACTTAAGTCGGCATTGTGCCTTTTGTATATAATTCCGATGCAATTTCTGTGTTTCATCGTCAATAAGAAGGTCCAAGGGATACAGTAAACCTGGAGTGAAGCATCGGAATCTATAACTAGTGTCAGAGGAATGGTTCAAATCTTAGACGGTAGGAAAAGTCAGTCTTCTTGTACATAAGTCGGAATTGTGCCTTTTGTATTTAATTCCGTTGCAATTTCTGTGTTTCATCGTCAATAACAAGGTCCAAGTGATACAGTAAACCTGGTGTGAAGAATCGGAATCTATAACTAGTGTCACAGGAATGGTCAGTAGGAAGAGTCAGTCTTCTTGTCCTTAAGCCGGCATTGTGCCTTTTGTATTTAATTCCGATGCAATTTCTGTGTTTCATCGTCAATAAGATGGTACAACGGATGCAGCGAACCTGGAGTGAAGCATCGGAATCTATAACTAGTGTCACAGGAATGGTTCAAATCATAGTCAGTAAGAAGTGTCGGTCTTCATGTACTTAAGTCGACATTGTGCCTTTTGTATTTATTTCCGATGCAATTTCTGTGTTTCATCGACAATAAGAAGGTCCAAGGGATACAGTAAACCTGAAGTGAAGCATCGGAATCTATAACTAGTGTCACAGGAATGGTCAGTAGGAAGAGTCAGTCTTCTTGTACTTAAGTCGGCATTGTGCCTTTTGTATTTAACTCCGATGCTATTTCTGTGTTTCATCGTCAATAAGAAGGTCCAAGGGATACAGTAAACCTGGTGGGAAGAATCGGAATCTATAACTAGGGTCACAGGAATGGTCAGTAGGAAGAGTCAGTCCTCTTGTCCTTAAGTCGGCATTGTGCCTTGTGTATTTAATTCGGATGCAATTTCTGTGTTTCATCGTCAATAAGAAGGTCCAAGGGATACAGTAAACCTGGAGTGAAGCATCGGAATCTATAACAAGTGTCACAGGAATGGTTCAAATCTTAGACAGTAGGAAGAGTCAGTCTTCTTGTACTTAAGTCGGCATTGTGCCTTTTGTATTTAATTCCGATGCAATTTCTGTGTTTCATCGTCAACAAGAAGGTCTAAGGGATACAGTAAACCAGGAGTGAAGCATCGGAATCTATAACTAGTGTCTCAGGAATGGTTCAAAACATTGTCAGTAAGAAGTGTCGGTCTTCATGTACTTAAGTCGGCATTGTGCCTTTTGTATTTAATTCCGATGCAATTTCTGTGTTTCATCGTCAATAAGAAGGTCCAAGTGATACAGTAAACCTGAAGTGAAGCATCGGAATCTATAACTAGTGTCACAGGAATGGTCAGTAGGAAGAGTCAGTCTTCTTGTACTTAAGTCGGCATTGTGCCTTTTGTATTTAATTCCGATGCTATTTCTGTGTTTCATCGTCAATTAGAAGGTCCAAGGGATACAGTAAACCTGGTGGGAAGAATCGGAATCTATAACTAGGGTCACAGGAATGGTCAGTAGGAAGAGTCAGTCCTCTTGTCCTTAAGTCCTCATTGTGCCTTGTGTATTTAATTCGGATGCAATTTCTGTGTTTCATCGTCAATAAGAAGGTCCAAGGGATACAGTAAACCTGGAGTGAAGCATCGGAATCTATAACTAGTGTCACAGGAATGGTTCAAAACTTAGACAGTAGGAAGAGTCGGTCTTCTTGTACTTACGTCGGCATTGTGCCTTTTGTATTTAATTCCGATGCAATTTCGGTGTTTCATCGTCAATACGAAGGTCCAAGGGATACATTAAACCAGAAGTGAAGCATCGGAATCTATAACTAGTGTCACAGGAATGGTTCAAAACATAGTCAGTAAGAAGTGTCGGTCTTCATGTACTTAAGTCGGCATCGAGCCTTTTGTATTTAATTCCGATGCAATTTTTGTGTTTCATCGTCAATAAGAAGGTCCATGGGATACAGTAAACCCAGAGTGATGCATCGGAATTGATAACTAGTGTCACAGGAATGGTTCAAAACTCAGACAGTAGGAAGAGTCAGTCTTCATATACGTAAGTCGGCATTGTGCCTTTTGTATTTAATTCCGATGCAATTTCTGTGTTTCATCGTCAATAAGAATGTCCAAGGGATACAGTTAACCTGAAGTGAAGCATCTGAATCTATAACTAGTGTCACAGGAATGGTTCAAAACTTAGACAGTAGGAAGAGTCAGTCTTCTTGTACTTATGTCGGCATTGTGCCTTTTGTATATAATTCCGATGCAATTTCTGTGTTTCATCGTCAATAAGAAGGTCCAAGGGATACAGTAAACCTGAAGTGAAGCTTCGGAATCTATAACTAGTGACACAGGAATGGTTCAAAACTTAGACATTAGGAAGCGTCAGTCCCCTTGTACTTAATTCGGCATTGTGCATTTTGTATTTAATTCCGATGCAATTTCTGTGTTTCATCGTCAATAAGATGGTCCAAGGGATAGAGTAAACCCGGAGTGAAGCATCGGAATCTATAACTAGTGTCACAGGAATGGTTTAAAACTTAGACAGTAGGAAGAGTCAGTCTTCTTGTACTTAAGTCGGCGTTGAGCCTTTTGTATTTAATTCCGATGCAATATCTATGTTTCATCGACAATAAGAAAGTCGCAGGGATACAGTAAACCTGAAGTGCAGCATCGGAATCTATAACTAGTGTCACAGGAATGGTTCAAAGCAGTCAGTAAGAAGAGTCAGTCTTCTTGATACTTAAGTCGGCATTGTGCCTTTTGTATTCAATTCCGATGCAATTTCTGTGTTTCATCGTCAATAAGAAAGTCAGAGGGATACATTAAACCTGAAAAGAAGCATCAGAATCTATAACTAGTGTCACAGGAATGGTTAAAATCATAGACAGTAAGGAGAGTCAGACCCCTTGTACTTAAGTCGGTATTGTGCTTTTGTATTTAATCCCGAAGCAATTTCTGTGTTTCATCGTCAATAAGAAGGTCCAAGGGATACAGTAAACCTGGAGTGAAGCATCGGAATCTATAACTAGTGTCACAGGAATGGTTCAAAGCTTAGACAGTAGGAAGAGTCAGTCTTCTTGTACTTAAGTCGGTATTGTGCATTTTGTATTTAATTCCGATGCAATTTCTGTGTTTCATCGTCAATAAGAAGGTGCAAGGGATACAGTAAACCTGAAGTGAAGCATCGGAATCTATAACTAGTGTCACAGGAATGGTTCATAGCTTAGACAGTAGGAAGAGTCGGTCTTCTTGAACCTAAGTCGGCATTGTGCCTTTTGTATTTAATTCCGATGCAATTTCTGTGTTTCGTCGTCAATAATAAGGTCCAAGGGATACAGTTAACCTGCAGTGAAGCATCTGAATCTATAACTAGTGTCACAGGAACGGTTCAAAACTTAGACAGTAGGAAGAGTCAGTCTTCTTGTACTTAAGTCGGCATTGTGCCTTTTGTATTTAATTACGATGCAATTTCTGTGTTTCATCGTCAATAAGAAGGTCCAAGGGATACAGTAAACCAGAAGTGAAGCTTCGGAATCTATACCTAGTGTCACAGGAATGGTTCAAAAATTAGACATTAGGAAGAGTCAGTACCCTTGTACTTAATTCGGCATTGTAAATTTTGTAATTAATTCCGATGCAATATCTGTGTTTCATCGTCAATAAGAAGGTCCAAGGGATACAGTAAACCCGGAGTGAAGCATCGGAATCTATAACTAGTGTCACAGGAATGGTTCAAATCTTAGACAGTAGGAAGAGTCAGTCTTCTTGTACTTAAGTCGGCATTGTGTCTTTTGTATTTCATTCCGATGCAATTTCTGTGTTTCATCGTCAATAAGAAGGTCCAAGGGATACAGTAAACCAGAAGTGAAGCTTCGGAATCTATACCTAGTGTCACAGGAATGGTTCAAATCATAGACAGTAAGGAGAGTCAGTTTTCTTGTACTTACGTCGGCATTGTGCCTTTCGTATTTAATACCGATGCAATTTCTGTGTGTCATCGTCAATGAGAAAGTCAGAGGGATACAGTTGACCAGAAGTGAAGCATCGTAATCTATAACTAGTGTCACAGGAATGGTTCAAAACATAGACAGTAAGAAGAGTCAGTTCTCTTGTACTTAAGTCGGCATTGTGCCTTTTGTATATAATTCCGATGCAATTTCTGTGTTTCATCGTCAATAAGAAGGTCCAAGGGATACAGTAAACCTGGAGTGAAGCATCGGAATCTATAACTAGTGTCAGAGGAATGGTTCAAATCTTAGACGGTAGGAAAAGTCAGTCTTCTTGTACTTAAGTCGGAATTGTGCCTTTTGTATTTAATTCCGTTGCAATTTCTGTGTTTCATCGTCAATAACAAGGTCCAAGTGATACAGTAAACCTGGTGTGAAGAATCGGAATCTATAACTAGTGTCACAGGAATGGTCAGTAGGAAGAGTCAGTCTTCTTGTCCTTAAGCCGGCATTGTGCCTTTTGTATTTAATTCCGATGCAATTTCTGTGTTTCATCGTCAATAAGATGGTACAACGGATGCAGCGAACCTGGAGTGAAGCATCGGAATCTATAACTAGTGTCACAGGAATGGTTCAAATCATAGTCAGTAAGAAGTGTCGGTCTTCATGTACTTAAGTCGACATTGTGCCTTTTGTATTTATTTCCGATGCAATTTCTGTGTTTCATCGACAATAAGAAGGTCCAAGGGATACAGTAAACCTGAAGTGAAGCATCGGAATCTATAACTAGTGTCACAGGAATGGTCAGTAGGAAGAGTCAGTCTTCTTGTACTTAAGTCGGCATTATGCCTTTTGTATTTAATTCCGATGCTATTTCTGTGTTCCATCGTCAATAAGAAGGTCCAAGGGATACAGTAAACCTGGTGGGAAGAATCGGAATCTATAACTAGGGTCACAGGAATGGTCAGTAGGAAGATTCAGTCCTCTTGTCCTTAAGTCGGCATTGTGCCTTGTGTATTTAATTCGGATGCAATTTCTGTGTTTCATCGTCAATAAGAAGGTCCAAGGGATACAGTAAACCTGGAGTGAAGCATCGGAATCTATAACTAGTGTCACAGGAATGGTTCAAAACTTAGACAGTAGGAAGAGTCGGTCTTCTTGTGTTTACGTCGGCATTGTGCCTTTTGTATTTAATTCCGATGCAATTTCGGTGTTTCATCGTCAATAAGAAGGTCCAAGGGATACATTAAACCAGAAGTGAAGCATCGGAATCTATAACTAGTGTCACAGGAATGGTTCAAAACATAGTCAGTAAGAAGTGTCGGTCTTCATGTACTTAAGTCGGCATCGAGGCTTTTGCATTTAATTCCGATGCAATTTTTGTGTTTCATCGTCAATAAGAAGGTCCATGGGATACACTAAACCCAGAGTGATGCATCAGAATTGATAACTAGTGTCACAGGAATGGTTCAAAACTCAGACAGTAGGAAGAGTCAGTCTTCATGTACGTAAGTTGGCATTGTGCCTTTTGTATTTAATTCCGATGCAATTTCTGTGTTTCATCGTCAATAAGAAGGTCCAAGGGATGCAGTTAACCTGAAGTGAAGCATCTGAATCTATAACTAGTGTCACAGGAATGGTTCAAAACTTAGACAGTAGGAAGAGTCAGTCTTCTTGTACTTAAGTCGGCATTGTGCCTTTTGTATATAATTCCGATGCAATTTCTGTGTTTCATCGTCAATAAGAAGGTCCAAGGGATACAGTAAACCTAAAGTGAAGCTTCGGAATCTATAACTAGTGACACAGGAATGGTTCAAAACTTAGACATTAGGAAGCGTCAGTCCCCTTGTACTTAATTCGGCATTGTGCATTTTGTATTTAATTCCGATGCAATTTCTGTGTTTCATCGTCAATAAGATGGTCCAAGGGATACAGTAAACCCGGAGTGAAGCATCGGAATCTATAACTAGTGTCACAGGAATGGTTCAAAGCAGTCAGTAAGAAGAGTCAGTCTTCTTGTACTTAAGTCGGCATTGTGCCTTTTGTATTCAATTCCGATGCAATTTCTGTGTTTCATCGTCAATAAGAAAGTCAGAGGGATACATTAAACCTGAAAAGAAGCATCAGAATCTATAACTAGTGTCACAGGAATGGTTCAAATCATAGACAGTAAGGAGAGTCAGACCCCTTGTACTTAAGTCGGCATTGTGCTTTTGTATTTAATCCCGAAGCAATTTCTGTGTTTCATCGTCAATAAGATGGTCCAAGGGATACAGTAAACCTGGAGTGAAGCATCGGAATCTATAACTAGTGTCACAGGAATGGTTCAAAGCTTAGACAGTAGGAAGAGTCAGTCTTCTTGTACTTAAGTCGGTATTGTGCATTTTGTATTTAATTGCGATGCAATTCCTGTGTTTCATCGTCAATAAGAAGGTGCAAGGGATACAGTAAACCTGAAGTGAAGCATCGGAATCTATAACTAGTGTCACAGGAATGGTTCATAGCTTAGACAGTAGGAAGAGTCGGTCTTCTTGAACCTAAGTCGGCATTGTGCCTTTTGTATTTAATTCCGATGCAATTTCTGTGTTTCATCGTCAATAAGAAGGTCCAAGGGATACAGTAAACCAGAAGTGAAGCTTCGGAATCTATACCTAGTGTCACAGGAATGGTTCAAAACTTAGACATTAGGAAGAGTCAGTACCCTTGTACTTAATTCGGCATTGTAAATTTTGTAATTAATTCCGATGCAATATCTGTGTTTCATCGTCAATAAGAAGGTCCAAGGGATACAGTAAACCCGGAGTGAAGCATCGGAATCTATAACTAGTGTCACAGGAATGGTTCAAATCTTAGACAGTAGGAAGAGTCAGTCTTCTTGTACTTAAGTCGGCATTGTGTCTTTTGTATTTCATTCCGATGCAATTTCTGTGTTTCATCGTCAATAAGAAGGTCCAAGGGATACAGTAAATCAGAAGTGAAGCTTCGGAATCTATACCTAGTGTCACAGGAATGGTTCAAATCATAGACAGTAAGGAGAGTCAGTTTTCTTGTACTTACGTCGGCATTGTGCCTTTCGTATTTAATACCGATGCAATTTCTGTGTGTCATCGTCAATGAGAAAGTCAGAGGGATACAGTTGACAAGAAGTGAAGCATCGTAATCTATAACTACTGTCACAGGAATGGTTCAAAACATAGACAGTAAGAAGAGTCAGTTCTCTTGTACTTAAGTCGGCATTGTGCCTTTTGTATTTAATACCGGTGCAATTTCTGTGTTTCATCGTCAATAAGAAGATCCGAGGGATACAGTAAACCTGAAGTGAAGCATCGGAATCTATAACTAGTGTCACAGGAATGGTTCAAAACATAGACAGCAAGAAGAGTCAGTTATCTTGTACATAAGTCGGCATTGTGCCTTTTCTATTTAATTCCGGTGCAACTTGTGTTATTTCATCGTCAATAAGAATGTCAGAGGGATTCAGTAAACCTGAAGTGAAGCATCGGAATCTATATCTAGTGTCACAGGAGTGGTTTAAAGCATAGACAGTAAGAACTGTTAGTCTTCTTGTACTTAAGTCGGCATTGTGCCTTTTGTATTTAATTCCGATGCAATTTCTGTGTTTCATCGTCGATAAGAAGGTCCAAGGGATACAGTAAACCTGGAGTGAAGCATCGGAATCTATAACTAGTGTCAGAGGAATGGTTCAAATCTTAGACGGTAGGAAAAGTCAGTCTTCTTGTACTTAAGTCGGAATTGTGCCTTTTGTATTTAATTCCGATGCAATTTCTGTGTTTCATCGTCAATAACAAGGTCCAAGTGACACAGTAAACATGGTGTGAAGAATCGGAATCTATAACTAGTGTCACAGGAATGGTCAGTAGGAAGAGTCAGTCTTCTTGTCCTTAAGCCGGCATTGTGCCTTTTGTATTTAATTCCGATGCAATTTCTGTGTTTCATCGTCAATAAGATGGTACAACGGATGCAGCGAACCTGGAGTGAAGCATTGGAATCTATAACTAGTGTCACAGAAATGGTTCAAATCATAGTCAGTAAGAAGTGTCGGTCTTCATGTACTTAAGTCGACATTGTGCCTTTTGTATTTATTTCCGATGCAGTTTCTGTGTTTCATCGACAATAAGAAGGTCCAAGGGATACAGTAAACCTGAAGTGAAGCATCGGAATCTATAACTAGTGTCACAGGAATGGTCAGTAGGAAGAGTCAGTCCTCTTGTCCTTAAGTCGGCATTGTGCCTTGTGTATTTAATTCGGATGCAATTTCTGTGTTTCATCGTCAATAAGAAGGTCCAAGGGATACAGTAAACCTGGAGTGAAGCATCGGAATCTATAACTAGTGTCACAGGAATGGTTCAAAACTTAGACAGTAGGAAGAGTCGGTCTTCTTGTACTTACGTCGGCATTGTGCCTTTTGTATTTAATTCCGATGCAATTTCGGTGTTTCATCGTCAATTAGAAGGTCCAAGGGATACATTAAACCAGAAGTGAAGCATCGGAATCTATAACTAGTGTCACAGGAATGGTTCAAAACATAGTCAGTAAGAAGTGTCGGTCTTCATGTACTTAAGTCGGCATCGAGGCTTTTGTATTTAATTCCGATGCAATTTTTGTGTTTCATCGTCAATAAGAAGGTCCATGGGATACAGTAAACCCAGAGTGATGCATCAGAATTGATAACTAGTGTCACAGGAATGGTTCAAAACTCAGACAGTAGGAAGAGTCAGTCTTCATGTACGTAAGTCGGCATTGTGCCTTTTGTATTTAATTCCGATGCAATTTCTGTGTTTCATCGTCAATAAGAAGGTCCAAGGGATACAGTTAACCTGAAGTGAAGCATCTGAATCTATAACTAGTGTCACAGGAATGGTTCAAAACTTAGACAGTAGGAAGAGTCAGTCTTCTTGTACTTAAGTCGGCATTGTGCCTTTTGTATATAATTCCGATGCAATTTCTGTGTTTCATCGTCAATAAGAAGGTCCAAGGGATACAGTAAACCTAAAGTGAAGCTTCGGAATCTATAACTAGTGACACAGGAATGGTTCAAAAGTTAGACATTAGGAAGCGTCAGTCCCCTTGTACTTAATTCGGCATTGTGCATTTTGTATTTAATTCCGATGCAATTTCTGTGTTTCATCGTCAATAAGATGGTCCAAGGGATACAGTAAACCCGGAGTGAAGCATCGGAATCTATAACTAGTGTCACAGGAATGGTTTAAAACTTAGACAGTAGGAAGAGTCAGTCTTCTTGTACTTAAGTCGGCATTGAGCCTTTTGTATTTAATTCCGATGCAATATCTATGTTTCATCGTCAATAAGAAAGTCGCAGGGATACAGTAAACCTGAAGTGCAGCATCGGAATCTATAACTAGTGTCACAGGAATGGTTCAAAGCAGTCAGTAAGAAGAGTCAGTCTTCTTGTACTTAAGTCGGCATTGTGCCTTTTGTATTCAATTCCGATGCAATTTCTGTGTTTCATCGTCAATAAGAAAGTCAGAGGGATACATTAAACCTGAAAAGAAGCATCAGAATCTATAACTAGTGTCACAGGAATGGTTCAAATCATAGACAGTAAGGAGAGTCAGACCCCTTGTACTTAAGTCGGCATTGTGCTTTTGTATTTAATCCCGAAGCAATTTCTGTGTTTCATCGTCAATAAGAAGGTCCAAGGGATACAGTAAACCTGGAGTGAAGCATCGGAATCTATAACTAGTGTCACAGGAATGGTTCAAAGCTTAGACAGTAGGAAGAGTCAGTCTTCTTGTACTTAAGTCGGTATTGTGCATTTTGTATTTAATTCCGATGCAATTTCTGTGTTTCATCGTCAATAAGAAGGTGCAAGGGATACAGTAAACAGGAAGTGAAGCATCGGAATCTATAACTAGTGTCACAGGAATGGTTCATAGCTTAGACAGTAGGAAGAGTCGGTCTTCTTGAACCTAAGTCGGCATTGTGCCTTTTGTATTTAATTCCGATGCAATTTCTGTGTTTCGTCGTCAATAAGAAGGTCCAAGGGATACAGTTAACCTGCAGTGAAGCATCTGAATCTATAACTAGTGTCACAGGAACGGTTCAAAACTTAGACAGTAGGAAGAGTCAGTCTTCTTGTACTTAAGTCGGCATTGTGCCTTTTGTATTTAATTACGATGCAATTTCTGTGTTTCATCGTCAATAAGAAGGTCCAAGGGATACAGTAAACCAGAAGTGAAGCTTCGGAATCTATACCTAGTGTCACAGGAATGGTTCAAAACTTAGACATTAGGAAGAGTCAGTACCCTTGTACTTAATTCGGCATTGTAAATTTTGTAATTAATTCCGATGCAATATCTGTGTTTCATCGTCAATAAGAAGGTCCAAGGGATACAGTAAACCCGGAGTGAAGCATCGGAATCTATAACTAGTGTCACAGGAATGGTTCAAATCTTAGACAGTAGGAAGAGTCAGTCTTCTTGTACTTAAGTCGGCATTGTGTCTTTTGTATTTCATTCCGATGCAATTTCTGTGTTTCATCGTCAATAAGAAGGTCCAAGGGATACAGTAAATCAGAAGTGAAGCTTCGGAATCTATACCTAGTGTCACAGGAATGGTTCAAATCATAGACAGTAAGGAGAATCAGTTTTCTTGTACTTACGTCGGCATTGTGCCTTTCGTATTTAATACCGATGCAATTTCTGTGTGTCATCGTCAATGAGAAAGTCAGAGGGATACAGTTGACGAGAAGTGAAGCATCGTAATCTATAACTACTGTCACAGGAATGGTTCAAAACATAGACAGTAAGAAGAGTCAGTTCTCTTGTACTTAAGTCGGCATTGTGCCTTTTGTATTTAATACCGGTGCAATTTCTGTGTTTCATCGTCAATAAGAAGATCCGAGGGATACAGTAAACCTGAAGTGAAGCATCGGAATCTATAACTAGTGTCACAGGAATGGTTCAAAACATAGACAGTAAGAAGAGTCAGTTATCTTGTACATAAGTCGGCATTGTGCCTTTTCTATTTAATTCCGGTGCAACTTGTGTTATTTCATCGTCAATAAGAATGTCAGAGGGATTCAGTAAACCTGAAGTGAAGCTTCGGAATCTATATCTAGTGTCACAGGAGTGGTTTAAAACATAGACAGTAAGAACTGTTAGTCTTCTTGTACTTAAGTCGGCATTGTGCCTTTTGTATTTAATTCCGATGCAATTTCTGTGTTTCATCGTCGATAAGAAGGTCCAAGGGAGACAGTAAACCTGAAGTGCTGCATCGGAATCTATAACTAGTGTCACAGGAATGGTTCAAAACATAGTCAGTAAGAAGTGTCGGTCTTCATGTACTTAAGTCGGCATTGTGCCTTTTGTATATAATTCCGATGCAATTTCTGTGTTTCATCGTCAATAAGAAGGTCCAAGGGATACAGTAAACCTGGAGTGAAGCATCGGAATCTATAACTAGTGTCAGAGGAATGGTTCAAATCTTAGACGGTAGGAAAAGTCAGTCTTCTTGTACTTAAGTCGGAATTGTGCCTTTTGTATTTAATTCCGATGCAATTTCTGTATTTCATCGTCAATAACAAGGTCCAAGTGATACAGTAAACATGGTGTGAAGAATCGGAATCTATAACTAGTGTCACAGGAATGGTCAGTAGGAAGAGTCAGTCTTCTTGTCCTTAAGCCGGCATTGTGCCTTTTGTATTTAATTCCGATGCAATTTCTGTGTTTCATCGTCAATAAGATGGTACAACGGATGCAGCGAACCTCGAGTGAAGCATCGGAATCTATAACTAGTGCCACAGGAATGGTTCAAATCATAGTCAGTAAGAAGTGTCGGTCTTCATGTATGTAAGTCGACATTGTGCCTTTTGTATTTATTTCCAATGCAATTTCTGTGTTTCATCGTCAATAAGAAGGTCCAAGGGATACAGTAAACCTGAAGTGAAGCATCGGTATCTATAACTAGTGTCACAGGAATGGTTCAAAACATAGACTGTAGGAAGAGTCAGTCTTCTTGTACTTAAGTCGGCATTGTGCCTTTTGTATGTAATTCCGATGCAATTTCTGTGTTTCAACGTCAATAAGAAGGTCCAAGGGATACAGTAAACCTGAAGTGAAGCATCGGAATCTATAACTAGTGTCACAGGAATGGTCAGTAGGAAGAGTCAGTCTTCTTGTCCTTAGGTCGGCATTGTGCCTTTTGTATTTAATTCCGATGCAATTTCTGTGTTTCATCGTCAATAAGAAGGTCCAAGGGATACTTTAAACCTGAAGTGAAGCATCGGAATCTACAACTAGTGTCAGAGAAATGGATCAAAACTTAGACAGTAGGAAGAGTCAGTCTTCTTGTACTTAAGCCGGCATTGTGCCTTTTGAATTTAATTCCGATGCAATTTCTCTCTTTCATCGTCAGTAAGAAGGTCCAAGGGATACAGTAAACCTGAAGTGAAGCATCGGAAACTATAACTAGTGTCACAGGAATGGTTCAAAACATAGTCAGTAAGAAGTGTCGGACTTCATGTACTTAAGTCGGCATCGAGCGTTTTGTATTTAATTCCGATGCAATTTCTGTGTTTCATCGTCAGTAAGAAGGTCCAAGGGATACAGTAAACCTGAAGTGAAGTATCGGAATCTATAACTAGTGTCACAGGAAAGGTTCAAAACATAGACAGTAAGCAGAGCCAGTCTCCTTGTACTTGAGTCGTCATTGTGCCTTTTGCATTTAATTCCGATGTAATTCCTGAGTTTCATCGTCAATAAGAAGGTCTTAGGGATACAGTAAACCTGAAGTGATGCATCGGAAACTATATCTAGTGGCAGAGGAATGGTTCAAAACTTAGACAGTAGGAAGAGTCAGTCTTCTTGTACATAAGTAGGTATTGTGCCTTTTGTATCTAATTCCGATGCAATTTCTGTGTTTCATCGTCAATAAGAAGGTCCAAGGGATACAGTAAACCTAGTGTGAAGAATCGGAATCTATAACTAGTGTCACAAAAATGGTCAGTAGGGAGAATCAGTCTTCTTGTCCTTAACTCGGCATTGTGCCTTTTGTATTTAATTCCTATGCAATTTCTGTGTTTCATCGTCAATAAGAAGGTCCATGGGATACAGTAAACCTGAAGTGAAGCATCGGAATCTATAACTAGTGTTACAGGAATGGTTCAAAACATAGTCAGTAAGAAGTGTCGGTCTTCATGTACTTAAGTCGGCATTGTGCCTTTTGTATGTAATTCCGATGCAATTTCTGTGTTTCAACGTCAATAAGAAGGTCCAAGGGATACAGTAAACCTGAAGTGAAGCATCGGAATCTATAACTAGTGTCACAGGAATGGTCAGTAGGAAGAGTCAGTCTTCTTGTTCTTAGGTCGGCATTGAGCCTTTTGTATTTAATTCCGATGCAACTTCTGTGTTTCATCGTCAATAAGAAGGTCCAAGGGATACATTAAACCTGAAGTGAACCATCGGAATCTACAACTAGTGTCAGAGAAATGGATCAAAACTTAGACAGTAGGAAGAGTCAGTCTTCTTGTACTTAAGCCGGCATTGTGCCTTTTGAATTTAATTCCGATGCAATTTCTCTGTTTCATCGTCAGTAAGAAGGTCCAAGGGATACAGTAAACCTGAAGTGAAGTATCGGAAACTATAACTAGTGTCACAGGAATGGTTCAAATCATAGTCAGTAAGAAGTGTCGGTCTTCATGTACTTAAGTCGGCATCGAGCCTTTTGTATTTAATTCCGATGCAATTTCTGTGTTTCATCGTCAATAAGAAGGTCGAATGGATACAGTAAACCTGAAGTGAAGCATCGGAATCTATAACTAGTGTTACAGGAATGGTTCAAAACATAGTCAGTAAGAATTGTCGGTCTTCATGTACTTAAGTCGGCATCGAGCCTTTTGTGTTTAATTCCGATGCAATTTCTGTGTTTCATCGTCAATAAGATGGTCCAAGGGATACAGTAAACCTGGAGTGATGCATCGGAATCTATAACTGGTGTCACAGGAATGGTTCAAACTTAGACAGTAGGAAGAGTCAGTCTTCTTGTACTTAAGTCCGCATTGTGCCTTTTGTATTAAATTCCGATGCAATTTCTGTGTTTCATCGTCAATAAGAAGGTCCAATGGATACAGTAAACCTGAAGTGAAGTATCGGAATCTATAACTAGTGTCACAGGAAAGGTTCAAAACATAGACAGAAAGCAGAGCCAGTCTCCTTGTACTTGAGTCGTCATTGTGCCTTTTGCATTTAATTCCGATGCAATTCCTGTGTTTCATCGTCAATAAGAAGGTCTTAGGGATACAGTAAACCTGAAGTGAAGCATCGGAAACTATAACTAGTGGCAGAGGAATGGTTCAAAACTTAGTCAGTAGGAAGAGTCAGTCTTCTTGTACATAAGTAGGCATTGTGCCTTTTGTATCTAATTCCGATGCAATTTCTGTGTTTCATCGTCAATAAGAAGGTCCAAGGGATACAGTAAACCTAGTGTGAAGAATCGGAATCTATAACTAGTGTCACAAAAATGGTCAGTAGGGAGAATCAGTCTTCTTGTCCTTAACTCGGCATTGTGCCTTTTGTATCTAATTCCTATGCAATTTCTGTGTTTCATCGTCAATAAGAAGGTCCATGGGATACAGTAAACCTGAAGTGAAGCATCGGAATCTATAACTAGTGTTACAGGAATGGTTCAAAACATAGTCAGTAAGAAGTGTCGGTCTTCATGTACTTAAGTCGGCATTGAGCCTTTTGTATTTAATTCCGATGCAATTTTTGTGTTTCATCGTCAGTAAGAAGGTCCAAGCGATACAGTAAACCTGAAGTGAAGCATCGGAATCTATAACTAGTGTCACAGGAATGGGTCAAAACTTAGACATTAGGAAGAGTCAGTCTTCTTGTACATAAGTCGGCAATGTGCATTTTGTATTTAATTCGGATGCAATTTCTGTGTTTCATCGTCATTAAGAAGGTCCAAGGGATACAGTAAACCTGAGTGAAGCATCAGAATCTATAACTAGTGTCACAGGAATGGTTCAAAACTTAGACAGTAGGAAGAGTCAGTCTTCTTGTACTTAAGTCGGCATTGTGCATTTTGTATTTAATTCCGATGCAATTTCTGTGTTTCATCGTCAATAAGAGGTCCAAGGAATACAGTAAACCAGAAGCGATGCATCAGAATCTATAACTAGTGACACAGGAATGGTTCAAAACTTAGACATTAGGAAGAGTCAGTACCCTTGTACTTAATTCGGCATTGTAAATTTTGTAATTAATTCCGATGCAATATCTGTGTTTCATCGTCAATAAGAAGGTCCAAGGGATACAGTAAACCCGGAGTGAAGCATCGGAATCTATAACTAGTGTCACAGGAATGGTTCAAATCTTAGACAGTAGGAAGAGTCAGTCTTCTTGTACTTAAGTCGGCATTGTGTCTTTTGTATTTCATTCCGATGCAATTTCTGTGTTTCATCGTCAATAAGAAGGTCCAAGGGATACAGTAAATCAGAAGTGAAGCTTCGGAATCTATACCTAGTGTCACAGGAATGGTTCAAATCATAGACAGTAAGGAGAATCAGTTTTCTTGTACTTACGTCGGCATTGTGCCTTTCGTATTTAATACCGATGCAATTTCTGTGTGTCATCGTCAATGAGAAAGTCAGAGGGATACAGTTGACGAGAAGTGAAGCATCGTAATCTATAACTACTGTCACAGGAATGGTTCAAAACATAGACAGTAAGAAGAGTCAGTTCTCTTGTACTTAAGTCGGCATTGTGCCTTTTGTATTTAATACCGGTGCAATTTCTGTGTTTCATCGTCAATAAGAAGATCCGAGGGATACAGTAAACCTGAAGTGAAGCATCGGAATCTATAACTAGTGTCACAGGAATGGTTCAAAACATAGACAGTAAGAAGAGTCAGTTATCTTGTACATAAGTCGGCATTGTGCCTTTTCTATTTAATTCCGGTGCAACTTGTGTTATTTCATCGTCAATAAGAATGTCAGAGGGATTCAGTAAACCTGAAGTGAAGCTTCGGAATCTATATCTAGTGTCACAGGAGTGGTTTAAAACATAGACAGTAAGAACTGTTAGTCTTCTTGTACTTAAGTCGGCATTGTGCCTTTTGTATTTAATTCCGATGCAATTTCTGTGTTTCATCGTCGATAAGAAGGTCCAAGGGAGACAGTAAACCTGAAGTGCTGCATCGGAATCTATAACTAGTGTCACAGGAATGGTTCAAAACATAGTCAGTAAGAAGTGTCGGTCTTCATGTACTTAAGTCGGCATTGTGCCTTTTGTATATAATTCCGATGCAATTTCTGTGTTTCATCGTCAATAAGAAGGTCCAAGGGATACAGTAAACCTGGAGTGAAGCATCGGAATCTATAACTAGTGTCAGAGGAATGGTTCAAATCTTAGACGGTAGGAAAAGTCAGTCTTCTTGTACTTAAGTCGGAATTGTGCCTTTTGTATTTAATTCCGATGCAATTTCTGTATTTCATCGTCAATAACAAGGTCCAAGTGATACAGTAAACATGGTGTGAAGAATCGGAATCTATAACTAGTGTCACAGGAATGGTCAGTAGGAAGAGTCAGTCTTCTTGTCCTTAAGCCGGCATTGTGCCTTTTGTATTTAATTCCGATGCAATTTCTGTGTTTCATCGTCAATAAGATGGTACAACGGATGCAGCGAACCTCGAGTGAAGCATCGGAATCTATAACTAGTGCCACAGGAATGGTTCAAATCATAGTCAGTAAGAAGTGTCGGTCTTCATGTACTTAAGTCGACATTGTGCCTTTTGTATTTATTTCCAATGCAATTTCTGTGTTTCATCGTCAATAAGAAGGTCCAAGGGATACAGTAAACCTGAAGTGAAGCATCGGTATCTATAACTAGTGTCACAGGAATGGTTCAAAACATAGACTGTAGGAAGAGTCAGTCTTCTTGTACTTAAGTCGGCATTGTGCCTTTTGTATGTAATTCCGATGCAATTTCTGTGTTTCAACGTCAATAAGAAGGTCCAAGGGATACAGTAAACCTGAAGTGAAGCATCGGAATCTATAACTAGTGTCACAGGAATGGTCAGTAGGAAGAGTCAGTCTTCTTGTCCTTAGGTCGGCATTGTGCCTTTTGTATTTAATTCCGATGCAATTTCTGTGTTTCATCGTCAATAAGAAGGTCCAAGGGATACTTTAAACCTGAAGTGAAGCATCGGAATCTACAACTAGTGTCAGAGAAATGGATCAAAACTTAGACAGTAGGAAGAGTCAGTCTTCTTGTACTTAAGCCGGCATTGTGCCTTTTGAATTTAATTCCGATGCAATTTCTCTCTTTCATCGTCAGTAAGAAGGTCCAAGGGATACAGTAAACCTGAAGTGAAGCATCGGAAACTATAACTAGTGTCACAGGAATGGTTCAAAACATAGTCAGTAAGAAGTGTCGGACTTCATGTACTTAAGTCGGCATCGAGCGTTTTGTATTTAATTCCGATGCAATTTCTGTGTTTCATCGTCAGTAAGAAGGTCCAAGGGATACAGTAAACCTGAAGTGAAGTATCGGAATCTATAACTAGTGTCACAGGAAAGGTTCAAAACATAGACAGTAAGCAGAGCCAGTCTCCTTGTACTTGAGTCGTCATTGTGCCTTTTGCATTTAATTCCGATGTAATTCCTGAGTTTCATCGTCAATAAGAAGGTCTTAGGGATACAGTAAACCTGAAGTGATGCATCGGAAACTATATCTAGTGGCAGAGGAATGGTTCAAAACTTAGACAGTAGGAAGAGTCAGTCTTCTTGTACATAAGTAGGTATTGTGCCTTTTGTATCTAATTCCGATGCAATTTCTGTGTTTCATCGTCAATAAGAAGGTCCAAGGGATACAGTAAACCTAGTGTGAAGAATCGGAATCTATAACTAGTGTCACAAAAATGGTCAGTAGGGAGAATCAGTCTTCTTGTCCTTAACTCGGCATTGTGCCTTTTGTATTTAATTCCTATGCAATTTCTGTGTTTCATCGTCAATAAGAAGGTCCATGGGATACAGTAAACCTGAAGTGAAGCATCGGAATCTATAACTAGTGTTACAGGAATGGTTCAAAACATAGTCAGTAAGAAGTGTCGGTCTTCATGTACTTAAGTCGGCATTGTGCCTTTTGTATGTAATTCCGATGCAATTTCTGTGTTTCAACGTCAATAAGAAGGTCCAAGGGATACAGTAAACCTGAAGTGAAGCATCGGAATCTATAACTAGTGTCACAGGAATGGTCAGTAGGAAGAGTCAGTCTTCTTGTTCTTAGGTCGGCATTGAGCCTTTTGTATTTAATTCCGATGCAACTTCTGTGTTTCATCGTCAATAAGAAGGTCCAAGGGATACATTAAACCTGAAGTGAACCATCGGAATCTACAACTAGTGTCAGAGAAATGGATCAAAACTTAGACAGTAGGAAGAGTCAGTCTTCTTGTACTTAAGCCGGCATTGTGCCTTTTGAATTTAATTCCGATGCAATTTCTCTGTTTCATCGTCAGTAAGAAGGTCCAAGGGATACAGTAAACCTGAAGTGAAGTATCGGAAACTATAACTAGTGTCACAGGAATGGTTCAAATCATAGTCAGTAAGAAGTGTCGGTCTTCATGTACTTAAGTCGGCATCGAGCCTTTTGTATTTAATTCCGATGCAATTTCTGTGTTTCATCGTCAATAAGAAGGTCGAATGGATACAGTAAACCTGAAGTGAAGCATCGGAATCTATAACTAGTGTTACAGGAATGGTTCAAAACATAGTCAGTAAGAATTGTCGGTCTTCATGTACTTAAGTCGGCATCGAGCCTTTTGTGTTTAATTCCGATGCAATTTCTGTGTTTCATCGTCAATAAGATGGTCCAAGGGATACAGTAAACCTGGAGTGATGCATCGGAATCTATAACTGGTGTCACAGGAATGGTTCAAACTTAGACAGTAGGAAGAGTCAGTCTTCTTGTACTTAAGTCCGCATTGTGCCTTTTGTATTAAATTCCGATGCAATTTCTGTGTTTCATCGTCAATAAGAAGGTCCAATGGATACAGTAAACCTGAAGTGAAGTATCGGAATCTATAACTAGTGTCACAGGAAAGGTTCAAAACATAGACAGAAAGCAGAGCCAGTCTCCTTGTACTTGAGTCGTCATTGTGCCTTTTGCATTTAATTCCGATGCAATTCCTGTGTTTCATCGTCAATAAGAAGGTCTTAGGGATACAGTAAACCTGAAGTGAAGCATCGGAAACTATAACTAGTGGCAGAGGAATGGTTCAAAACTTAGTCAGTAGGAAGAGTCAGTCTTCTTGTACATAAGTAGGCATTGTGCCTTTTGTATCTAATTCCGATGCAATTTCTGTGTTTCATCGTCAATAAGAAGGTCCAAGGGATACAGTAAACCTAGTGTGAAGAATCGGAATCTATAACTAGTGTCACAAAAATGGTCAGTAGGGAGAATCAGTCTTCTTGTCCTTAACTCGGCATTGTGCCTTTTGTATCTAATTCCTATGCAATTTCTGTGTTTCATCGTCAATAAGAAGGTCCATGGGATACAGTAAACCTGAAGTGAAGCATCGGAATCTATAACTAGTGTTACAGGAATGGTTCAAAACATAGTCAGTAAGAAGTGTCGGTCTTCATGTACTTAAGTCGGCATTGAGCCTTTTGTATTTAATTCCGATGCAATTTTTGTGTTTCATCGTCAGTAAGAAGGTCCAAGCGATACAGTAAACCTGAAGTGAAGCATCGGAATCTATAACTAGTGTCACAGGAATGGGTCAAAACTTAGACATTAGGAAGAGTCAGTCTTCTTGTACATAAGTCGGCAATGTGCATTTTGTATTTAATTCGGATGCAATTTCTGTGTTTCATCGTCATTAAGAAGGTCCAAGGGATACAGTAAACCTGAGTGAAGCATCAGAATCTATAACTAGTGTCACAGGAATGGTTCAAAACTTAGACAGTAGGAAGAGTCAGTCTTCTTGTACTTAAGTCGGCATTGTGCATTTTGTATTTAATTCCGATGCAATTTCTGTGTTTCATCGTCAATAAGAAGGTCCAAGGAATACAGTAAACCAGAAGCGATGCATCAGAATCTATAACTAGTGACACAGGAATGGTTCAAAACTTAGACATTAGGAAGAGTCAGTACCCTTGTACTTAATTCGGCATTGTAAATTTTGTAATTAATTCCGATGCAATATCTGTGTTTCATCGTCAATAAGAAGGTCCAAGGGATACAGTAAACCCGGAGTGAAGCATCGGAATCTATAACTAGTGTCACAGGAATGGTTCAAATCTTAGACAGTAGGAAGAGTCAGTCTTCTTGTACTTAAGTCGGCATTGTGTCTTTTGTATTTCATTCCGATGCAATTTCTGTGTTTCATCGTCAATAAGAAGGTCCAAGGGATACAGTAAATCAGAAGTGAAGCTTCGGAATCTATACCTAGTGTCACAGGAATGGTTCAAATCATAGACAGTAAGGAGAATCAGTTTTCTTGTACTTACGTCGGCATTGTGCCTTTCGTATTTAATACCGATGCAATTTCTGTGTGTCATCGTCAATGAGAAAGTCAGAGGGATACAGTTGACGAGAAGTGAAGCATCGTAATCTATAACTACTGTCACAGGAATGGTTCAAAACATAGACAGTAAGAAGAGTCAGTTCTCTTGTACTTAAGTCGGCATTGTGCCTTTTGTATTTAATACCGGTGCAATTTCTGTGTTTCATCGTCAATAAGAAGATCCGAGGGATACAGTAAACCTGAAGTGAAGCATCGGAATCTATAACTAGTGTCACAGGAATGGTTCAAAACATAGACAGTAAGAAGAGTCAGTTATCTTGTACATAAGTCGGCATTGTGCCTTTTCTATTTAATTCCGGTGCAACTTGTGTTATTTCATCGTCAATAAGAATGTCAGAGGGATTCAGTAAACCTGAAGTGAAGCATCGGAATCTATATCTAGTGTCACAGGAGTGGTTTAAAACATAGACAGTAAGAACTGTAAGTCTTCTTGTACTTAAGTCGGCATTGTGCCTTTTGTATTTAATTCCGATGCAATTTCTGTGTTTCATCGTCGATAAGAAGGTCCAAGGGAGACAGTAAACCTGAAGTGCTGCATCGGAATCTATAACTAGTGTCACAGGAATGGTTCAAAACATAGTCAGTACGAAGTGTCGGTCTTCATGTACTTAAGTCGGCATTGTGCCTTTTGTATATAATTCCGATGCAATTTCTGTGTTTCATCGTCAATAAGAAGGTCCAAGGGATACAGTAAACCTGGAGTGAAGCATCGGAATCTATAACTAGTGTCAGAGGAATGGTTCAAATCTTAGACGGTAGGAAAAGTCAGTCTTCTTGTACTTAAGTCGGAATTGTGCCTTTTGTATTTAATTCCGATGCAATTTCTGTGTTTCATCGTCAATAACAAGGTCCAAGTGATACAGTTAACATGGTGTGAAGAATCGGAATCTATAACTAGTGTCACCGGAATGGTCAGTAGGAAGAGTCAGTCTTCTTGTCCTTAAGCCGGCATTGTGCCTTTTGTATTTAATTCCGATGCAATTTCTGTGTTTCATCGTCAATAAGATGGTACAACGGATGCAGCGAACCTGGAGTGAAGCATCGGAATCTATAACTAGTGCCACAGGAATGGTTCAAATCATAGTCAGTAAGAAGTGTCGGTCTTCATGTACTTATGTCGACATTGTGCCTTTTGTATTTATTTCCAATGCAATTTCTGTGTTTCATCGTCAATAAGAAGGTCCAAGGGATACAGTAAACCTGAAGTGAAGCATCGGTATCTATAACTAGTGTCACAGGAATGGTTCAAAACAAAGTCAGTAAGAAGTGTCGTTCTTCATGTACTTAAGTCGGCATTGTGCCTTTTGTATGTAATTCCGATGCAATATCTGTGTTTCAACGTCAATAAGAAGGTCCAAGGGATACAGTAAACCTGAAGTGAAGCATCGGAATCTATAACTAGTGTCACAGGAATGGTCAGTAGGAAGAGTCAGTCTTCTTGTCCTTAGGTCGGCATTGTGCCTTTTGTATTTAATTCCGATGCAATTTCTGTGTTTCATCGTCAATAAGAAGGTCCAAGGGATACTTTAAACCTGAAGTGAAGCATCGGAATCTACAACTAGTGTCAGAGAAATGGATCAAAACTTAGACAGTAGGAAGAGTCAGTCTTCTTGTACTTAAGCCGGCATTGTGCCTTTTGAATTTAATTCCGATGCAATTTCTCTCTTTCATCGTCAGTAAGAAGGTCCAAGGGATACAGTAAACCTGAAGTGAAGCATCGGAAACTATAACTAGTGTCACAGGAATGGTTCAAAACATAGTCAGTAAGAAGTGTCGGACTTCATGTACTTAAGTCGGCATCGAGCCTTTTGTATTTAATTCCGATGCAATTTCTGTGTTTCATCGTCAATAAGAAGGTCCAAGGGATACAGTAAACCTGAAGTGAAGTATCGGAATCTATAACTAGTGTCACAGGAAAGGTTCAAAACATAGACAGTAAGCAGAGCCAGTCTCCTTGTACCTGAGTCGTCATTGTGCCTTTTGCATTTAATTCCGATGCAATTCCTGAGTTTCATCGTCAATAAGAAGGTCTTAGGGATACAGTAAACCTGAAGTGAAGCATCGGAAACTATATCTAGTGGCAGAGGAATGGTTCAAAACTTAGACAGTAGGAAGAGTCAGTCTTCTTGTACATAAGTAGGTATTGTGCCTTTTGTATCTAATTCCGATGCAATTTCTGTGTTTCATCGTCAATAAGAAGGTCCAAGGGATACAGTAAACCTAGTGTGAAGAATCGGAATCTATAACTAGTGTCACAAAAATGGTCAGTAGGGAGAATCAGTCTTCTTGTCCTTAACTCGGCATTGTGCCTTTTGTATTTAATTCCTATGCAATTTCTGTGTTTCATCGTCAATAAGAAGGTCCATGGGATACAGTAAACCTGAAGTGAAGCATCGGAATCTATAACTAGTGTTACAGGAATGGTTCAAAACATAGTCAGTAAGAAGTGTCGGTCTTCATGTACTTAAGTCGGCATTGTGCCTTTTGTATGTAATTCCGATGCAATTTCTGTGTTTCAACGTCAATAAGAAGGTCCAAGGGATACAGTAAACCTGAAGTGAAGCATCGGAATCTATAACTAGTGTCACAGGAATGGTCAGCAGGAAGAGTCAGTCTTCTTGTCCTTAGGTCGGCATTGTGCCTTTTGTATTTAATTCCGATGCAACTTCTGTGTTTCATCGTCAATAAGAAGGTCCAAGGGATACATTAAACCTGAAGTGAACCATCGGAATCTACAACTAGTGTCAGAGAAATGGATCAAAACTTAGACAGTAGGAAGAGTCAGTCTTCTTGTACTTAAGCCGGCATTGTGCCTTTTGAATTTAATTCCGATGCAATTTCTCTGTTTCATCGTCAGTAAGAAGGTCCAAGGGATACAGTAAACCTGAAGTGAAGTATCGGAAACTATAACTAGTGTCACAGGAATGGTTCAAATCATAGTCAGTAAGAAGTGTCGGTCTTCATGTACTTAAGTCGGCATCGAGCCTTTTGTATTTAATTCCGATGCAATTTCTGTGTTTCATCGTCAATAAGAAGGTCGAATGGATACAGTAAACCTGAAGTGAAGCATCGGAATCTATAACTAGTGTTACAGGAATGGTTCAAAACATAGTCAGTAAGAATTGTCGGTCTTCATGTACTTAAGTCGGCATCGAGCCTTTTGTGTTTAATTCCGATGCAATTTCTGTGTTTCATCGTCAATAAGAAGGTCCAAGGGATACAGTAAACCTGGAGTGATGCATCGGAATCTATAACTGGTGTCACAGGAATGGTTCAAACTTAGACAGTAGGAAGAGTCAGTCTTCTTGTACTTAAGTCCGCATTGTGCCTTTTGTATTAAATTCCGATGCAATTTCTGTGTTTCATCGTCAATAAGAAGGTCCAATGGATACAGTAAACCTGAAGTGAAGTATCGGAATCTATAACTAGTGTCACAGGAAAGGTTCAAAACATAGACAGAAAGCAGAGCCAGTCTCCTTGTACTTGAGTCGTCATTGTGCCTTTTGCATTTAATTCCGATGCAATTCCTGTGTTTCATCGTCAATAAGAAGGTCTTAGGGATACAGTAAACCTGAAGTGAAGCATCGGAAACTATAACTAGTGGCAGAGGAATGGTTCAAAACTTAGACAGTAGGAAGAGTCAGTCTTCTTGTACATAAGTAGGCATTGTGCCTTTTGTATCTAATTCCGATGCAATTTCTGTGTTTCATCGTCAATAAGAAGGTCCAAGGGATACAGTAAACCTAGTGTGAAGAATCGGAATCTATAACTAGTGTCACAAAAATGGTCAGTAGGGAGAATCAGTCTTCTTGTCCTTAACTCGGCATTGTGCCTTTTGTATCTAATTCCTATGCAATTTCTGTGTTTCATCGTCAATAAGAAGGTCCATGGGATACAGTAAACCTGAAGTGAAGCATCGGAATCTATAACTAGTGTTACAGGAATGGTTCAAAACATAGTCAGTAAGAAGTGTCGGTCTTCATGTACTTAAGTCGGCATTGAGCCTTTTGTATTTAATTCCGATGCAATTTTTGTGTTTCATCGTCAGTAAGAAGGTCCAAGCGATACAGTAAACCTGAAGTGAAGCATCGGAATCTATAACTAGTGTCACAGGAATGGGTCAAAACTTAGACATTAGGAAGAGTCAGTCTTCTTGTACATAAGTCGGCAATGTGCATTTTGTATTTAATTCGGATGCAATTTCTGTGTTTCATCGTCAATAAGAAGGTCCAAGGGATACAGTAAACCTGAGTGAAGCATCAGAATCTATAACTAGTGTCACAGGAATGGTTCAAAACTTAGACAGTAGGAAGAGTCAGTCTTCTTGTACTTAAGTCGGCATTGTGCATTTTGTATTTAATTCCGATGCAATTTCTGTGTTTCATCGTCAATAAGAAGGTCCAAGGAATACAGTAATCCAGAAGCGATGCATCAGAATCTATAACTAGTGACACAGGAATGGTTCAAAACTTAGATAGTAGGAAGAGTCGGTCTTCTTGTACTTAAAACGGAATTGTGCCTTTTGTATTTAAATCCGATGCAATTTCTGTGTTTCATCGTCAATAGCAAGGTCCAAGTGATACAGTAAACCTGGTGTGAAGAATCGGAATCTATAACTAGTGTCACAGGAATGGTCAGTAGGAAGAGTCAGTCTTCTTGTCCTTAAGCCGGCATTGTGCCTTTTGTATTTAATTCCGATGCACTTTCTGTGTTTCATCGTCAATAAGAAGGTACAACGGATGCAGCGAACCTGGAGTGAAACATCGGAATCTATAACTAGTGTCACAGGAATGGTTCAAATCATAGTCAGTAAGAAGTGTCGGTCTTCATGTACTTAAGTCGTCATTGTGCCTTTTGTATTTATTTCCGATGCAATTTCTGTGTTTCATCGTCAATAAGAAGGTCCAAGGGATACAGTAAACCTGAAGTGAAGCATCGGTATCTATAACTAGTGTCACAGGAATGGTTCAAAACATAGACTGTAGGAAGAGTCAGTCTTCTTGTACTTAAGTCGGCATTGTGCCTTTTGTATTTAATTCCGATGCAATTTCTCTCTTTCATCGTCAGTAAGAAGGTCCAAGGGATACAGTAAACCTGAAGTGAAGCATCGGAAACTATAACTAGTGTCACAGGAATGGTTCAAAACATAGTCAGTAAGAAGTGTCGGACTTCATGTACATAAGTCGGCATCGAGCCTTTTGTATTTAATTCCGATGCAATTTCTGTGTTTCATCGTCAATAAGAAGGTCCAAGGGATACAGTAAACCTGAAGTGAAGTATCGGAATCTATAACTAGTGTCACAGGAAAGGTTCAAAACATAGACAGTAAGCAGAGCCAGTCTCCTTGTACTTGAGTCGTCATTGTGCCTTTTGCATTTAATTCCGATGCAATTCCTGAGTTTCATCGTCAATAAGAAGGTCTTAGGGATACAGTAAACCTGAAGTGAAGCATCGGAAACTATATCTAGTGGCAGAGGAATGGTTCAAAACTTAGACAGTAGGAAGAGTCAGTCTTCTTGTACATAAGTAGGTATTGTGCCTTTTGTATCTAATTCCGATGCAATTTCTGTGTTTCATCGTCAATAAGAAGGTCCAAGGGATACAGTAAACCTAGTGTGAAGAATCGGAATCTATAACTAGTGTCACAAAAATGGTCAGTAGGGAGAATCAGTCTTCTTGTCCTTAACTCGGCATTGTGCCTTTTGTATTTAATTCCTATGCAATTTCTGTGTTTCATCGTCAATAAGAAGGTCCATGGGATACAGTAAACCTGAAGTGAAGCATCGGAATCTATAACTAGTGTTACAGGAATGGTTCAAAACATAGTCAGTAAGAAGTGTCGGTCTTCATGTACTTAAGTCGGCATTGTGCCTTTTGTATGTAATTCCGATGCAATTTCTGTGTTTCAACGTCAATAAGAAGGTCCAAGGGATACATTAAACCTGAAGTGAACCATCGGAATCTACAACTAGTGTCAGAGAAATGGATCAAAACTTAGACAGTAGGAAGAGTCAGTCTTCTTGTACTTAAGCCGGCATTGTGCCTTTTGAATTTAATTCCGATGCAATTTCTCTGTTTCATCGTCAGTAAGAAGGTCCAAGGGATACAGTAAACCTGAAGTGAAGTATCGGAAACTATAACTAGTGTCACAGGAATGGTTCAAATCATAGTCAGTAAGAAGTGTCGGTCTTCATGTACTTAAGTCGGCATCGAGCCTTTTGTATTTAATTCCGATGCAATTTCTGTGTTTCATCGTCAATAAGAAGGTCGAATGGATACAGTAAACCTGAAGTGAAGCATCGGAATCTATAACTAGTGTTACAGGAATGGTTCAAACTTAGACAGTAGGAAGAGTCAGTCTTCTTGTACTTAAGTCCGCATTGTGCCTTTTGTATTAAATTCCGATGCAATTTCTGTGTTTCATCGTCAATAAGAAGGTCCAATGGATACAGTAAACCTGAAGTGAAGTAACGGAATCTATAACTAGTGTCACAGGAAAGGTTCAAAACATAGACAGAAAGCAGAGCCAGTCTCCTTGTACTTGAGTCGTCATTGTGCCTTTTGCATTTAATTCCGATGCAATTCCTGTGTTTCATCGTCAATAAGAAGGTCTTAGGGATACAGTAAACCTGAAGTGAAGCATCGGAAACTATAACTAGTGGCAGAGGAATGGTTCAAAACTTAGACAGTAGGAAGAGTCAGTCTTCTTGTACATAAGTAGGCATTGTGCCTTTTGTATCTAATTCCGATGCAATTTCTGTGTTTCATCGTCAATAAGAAGGTCCAAGGGATACAGTAAACCTAGTGTGAAGAATCGGCATCTATAACTAGTGTCACAAAAATGGTCAGTAGGGAGAATCAGTCTTCTTGTCCTTAACTCGGCATTGTGCCTTTTGTATCTAATTCCTATGCAATTTCTGTGTTTCATCGTCAATAAGAAGGTCCATGGGATACAGTAAACCTGAAGTGAAGCATCGGAATCTGTAACTAGTGTTACAGGAATGGTTCAAAACATAGTCAGTAAGAAGTGTCGGTCTTCATGTACTTAAGTCGGCATTGAGCCTTTTGTATTTAATTCCGATGCAATTTTTGTGTTTCATCGTCAGTAAGAAGGTCCAAGCGATACAGTAAACCTGAAGTGAAGCATCGGAATCTATAACTAGTGTCACAGGAATGGGTCAAAACTTAGACATTAGGAAGAGTCAGTCTTCTTGTACATAAGTCGGCAATGTGCATTTTGTATTTAATTCGGATGCAATTTCTGTGTTCCATCGTCAATAAGAAGGTCCAAGGGATACAGTAAACCTGAGTGAAGCATCAGAATCTATTACTAGTGTCACAGGAATGGTTCAAAACTTAGACAGTAGGAAGAGTCAGTCTTCTTGTACTTAAGTCGGCATTGTGCCTTTTGTATTTAATTCCGATGCAATTTCTGTGTTTCATCGTCAATAAGAAGGTACAACGGATGCAGCGAACCTGGAGTGAAGCATCGGAATCTATAACTAGTGTCACAGGAATGGTTCAAATCATAGTCAGTAAGAAGTGTCGGTCTTCATGTACTTAAGTCGTCATTGTGCCTTTTGTATTTATTTCCGATGCAATTTCTGTGTTTCATCGTCAATAAGAAGGTCCAAGGGATACAGTAAACCTGAAGTGAAGCATCGGTATCTATAACTAGTGTCACAGGAATGGTTCAAAACATAGACTGTAGGAAGAGTCAGTCTTCTTGTACTTAAGTCGGCATTGTGCCTTTTGTATTTAATTCCGATGCAATTTCTGTGTTTCATCGTCAATAAGAAAGTCCAAGGGATACAGTAAACCTGAAGTGAAGCATCGGAATCTATAACTGGTGTCACAGGAATGGTTCAAACCAAAGTCAGTAAGAATGGTCGGGCTTCATGTACTTAAGTCGGCATTGTGCCTTTTGTATTTAATTCCGATGCAATTTCTGTGTTTCATCGTCAATAAGAAAGTCCAAGGGATACAGTAAACCTGAAGTGAAGCATCGGAATCTATAACTAGTGTCACAGGAATGGTCAGTAGGAAGAGTCAGTCTTCTTGTCCTTAGGTCGGCATTGTGCCTTTTGTATTTAATTCCGATGCAATTTCTGTGTTTCATCGTCAATAAGAAGGTCCAAGGGATACATTAAACCTGAAGTGAAGCATCGGAATCTACAACTAGTGTCAGAGAAATGGATCAAAACTTAGACAGTAGGAAGAGTCAGTCTTCTTGTACTTAAGCCGGCATTGTGCCTTTTGAATTTAATTCCGATGCAATTTCTCTGTTTCATCGTCAGTAAGAAGGTCCAAGGGATACAGTAAACCTGAAGTGAAGCATCGGAAACTATAACTAGTGTCACAGGAATGGTTCAAAACATAGTCAGTAAGAAGTGTCGGTCTTCATGTACTTAAGTCGGCATCGAGCCTTTTGTATTTAATTCCGATGCAATTTCTGTGTTTCATCGTCAATAAGAAGGTCGAATGGATACAGTAAACCTGAAGTGAAGCATCGGAATCTATAACTAGTGTTACAGGAATGGTTCAAAACATAGTCAGTAAGAAGTGTCGGTCTTCATGTACATACGTCGGCATTGTGCCTTTTGTATTTAATTCCGATGCAATATCTGTGTTTCATCGTCAATAAGAAGGTCCAAGGGATACAGTAAACCTGAAGTGAAGTATCGGAATCTATAACTAGTGTCACAGGAAAGGTTCAAAACATAGACAGTAAGAAGAGCCAGTCTCCTTGTACTTGAGTCGTCATTGTGCCTTTTGCATTTAATTCCGATGCAATTCCTGTGTTTCATCGTCAATAAGAAGGTCTTAGGGATACAGTAAACCTTAAGTGAAGCATCGGAAACTATAACTAGTGGCAGAGGAATGGTTCAAAACTTAGACAGTAGGAAGAGTCAGTCTTCTTGTACATAAGTAGGCATTGTGCCTTTTGTATTTAATTCCGATGCAATTTATGTGTTTCATCGTCAATAAGAAGGTCCAAGGGATACAGTAAACCTAGTGTGAAGAATCGGAATCTATAACTAGTGTCACAAAAATGGTCAGTAGGGAGAATCAGTCTTCTTGTCCTTAACTCGGCATTGTGCCTTTTGTATTTAATTCCTATGCAATTTCTGTGTTTCATCGTCAATAAGAAGGTCCATGGGATACAGTAAACCTGAAGTGAAGCATCGGAATCTATAACTAGTGTTACAGGAATGGTTCAAAACATAGTCAGTAAGAAGTGTCGGTCTTCATGTACTTAAGTCGGCATTGAGCCTTTTGTATTTAATTCCGATGCAATTTTTGTGTTTCATCGTCAGTAAGAAGGTCCAAGCGATACAGTAAACCTGAAGTGAAGCATCGGAAACTATAACTAGTGTCACAGGAATGGTTCAAAACTTAGACATTAGGAAGAGTCAGTCTTCTTGTACTTAAGTCGGCAATGTGCATTTTCATTTAATTCGGATGCAATTTCTGTGTTTCACCGTCAATAAGAAGGTCCAAGGGATACAGTAAACCTGAGTGAAGCATCAGAATCTGTAACTAGTGTCACAGGAATGGTTCAAAACTTAGACAGTAGGAAGAGTCAGTCTTATTGTACTTAAGTCGGCATTGTGCATTTTGTATTTAATTCCGATGCAATTTCTGTGTTTCATCGTCAATAAGAAGGTCCAAGGAATACAGTAAACCAGAAGCGATGCATCAGAATCCATAACTAGTGACACAGGAATGGTTCAAAACTTAGATAGTAGGAAGAGTCGGTCTTCATTACTTAAGTCGGCATTGTGCCTTTTCTATTTAATTCGGATGCAATTTCTGTGTTTCATCGTCATTAAGAATGTCAGAGGGATACAGTAAACCTGAAGTGAAGCATCGGAATCTATATCTAGTGTCACAGGAGTGGTTCAAAACATAGACAGTAAGTACTGTCAGTCTTCTTGTCCTTAAGTCGGCATTGTGCCTTTTGTATTTAATTCCGATGCAATTTCTGTGTTTCATCGTCGATAAGAAGGTCCAAGGGAGACAGTAAACCTGAAGTGATGCATCGGAATCTATAACTAGTGTCACAGGAATGGTTCAAAACATAGTCAGTAAGAAGTGTCGGTCTTCATGTACTTAAGTCGGCATTGTGCCTTTTGTATATAATTCCGATGCAATTTCTGTGTTTCATCGTCAATAAGAAGGTCCAAGGGATACAGTAAACCTGGAGTGAAGCATCGGAATCTATAACTAGTGTCAGAGGAATGGTTCAAATCTTAGACGGTAGGAAAAGTCAGTCTTCTTGTACTTAAGTCGGAATTGTGCCTTTTGTATTGAATTCCGATGCAATTTCTGTGTTTCATCGTCAATAGCAAGGTCCAAGTGATACAGTAAACCTGGTGTGACGAATCGGAATCTATAACTAGTGTCACAGGAATGGTCAGTAGGAAGAGTCAGTCTTCTTGTCCTTAAGCCGGCATTGTGCCTTTTGTATTTAATTCCGATGCAATTTCTGTGTTTCATCGTCAATAAGAAGGTACAACGGATGCAGCGAACCTGGAGTGAAGCATCGGAATCTGTAACTAGTGTCACAGGAATGGTTCAAATCATAGTCAGTAAGAAGTGTCGGTCTTCATGTACTTAAGTCGTCATTGTGCCTTTTGTATTTATTTCCGATGCAATTTCTGTGTTTCATCGTCAATAAGAAGGTCCAAGGGATACAGTAAACCTGAAGTGAAGCATCGGTATCTATAACTAGTGTCACAGGAATGGTTCAAAACATAGACTGTAGGAAGAGTCAGTCTTCTTGTACTTAAGACGGCATTGTGCCTTTTGTATTTAATTCCGATGCAATTTCTGTGTTTCATCGTCAATAAGAAAGTCCAAGGGATACAGTAAACCTGAGGTGAAGCATCGGAATCTATAACTGGTGTCACAGGAATGGTTGAAACCAAAGTCAGTAAGAAGTGTCGGTCTTCATGTACTTGAGTCGGCATTGTGCCTTTTGTATGTAATTCCGATGCAATTTCTGTGTTTCAACGTCAATAAGAAGGTCCAAGGGATACAGTAAACCTGAAGTGAAGCATCGGAATCTATAACTAGTGTCACAGGAATGGTCAGTAGGAAGAGTCAGTCTTCTTGTCCTTAGGTCGGCATTGTGCCTTTTGTATTAGTTCCGATGCAATTTCTGTGTTTCATCGTCAATAAGAAGGTCCAAGGGATACATTAAACCTGAAGTGAAGCATCGGAATCTACAACTAGTGTCAGAGAAATGGATCAAAACTTAGACAGTAGGAAGAGTCAGTCTTCTTGTACTTAAGCCGGCATTGTGCCTTTTGAATTTAATTCCGATGCAATTTCTCTGTTTCATCGTCAGTAAGAAGGTCCAAGAGATACAGTAAACCTGAAGTGAAGCATCGGAAACTATAACTAGTGTCACAGGAATGGTTCAAACATAGTCAGTAAGAAGTGTCGGTCTTCATGTACTTAAGTCGGCATCGAGCCTTTTGTATTTAATTCCGATGCAATTTCTGTGTTCATCGTCAATAAGAAGGTCGAATGGATACAGTAAACCTGAAGTGAAGCATCGGAATCTATAACTAGTGTTACAGGAATGGTTCAAAACATAGTCAGTAAGAAGTGTCGGTCTTCATGTACTTAAGTCGGCATCGAGCCTTTTGTGTTTAATTCCGATGCAATTTCTGTTTTTCATCGTCAATAAGAAGGTCCAAGGGATACAGTAAACCTGGAGTGATGCATCGGAATCTATAACTAGTGTCACAGGAATGGTTCAAACTTAGACAGTAGGAAGAGTCAGTCTTCTTGTACTTAAGTCCGCATTGTGCCTTTTGTATTAAATTCCGATGCAATTTCTGTGTTTCATCGACAATAAGAGGGTCCAAGGGATACAGTAAACCTGAAGTGAAGTATCGGAATCTATAACTAGTGTCACAGGAAAGGTTCAAAACATAGACAGTAAGAAGAGCCAGTCTCCTTGTACTTGAGTCGTCATTGTGCCTTTTGCATTTAATTCCGATGCAATTCCTGTGTTTCATCGTCAATAAGAAGGTCTTAGGGATACAGTAAACCTGAAGTGAAGCATCGGAAACTATAACTAGTGGCAGAGGAATGGTTCAAAACTTAGACAGTAGGAAGAGTCAGTCTTCTTGTACATAAGTAGGAATTGTGCCTTTTGTATTTATTTCCGATGCAATTTCTGTGTTTCATCGTCAATAAGAAGGTCCAAGGGATACAGTAAACCTAGTGTGAAGTATCGGAATCTATAACCAGTGTCACAAAAATGGTCAGTAGGGAGAATCAGTCTTCTTGTCCTTAACTCGGCATTGTGCCTTTTGTATTTAATTCCTATGCAATTTCTGTGTTTCATCGTCAATAAGAAGGTCCATGGGATACAGTAAACCTGAAGTGAAGCATCGGAATCTATAACTAGTGTTACAGGAATGGTTCAAAACATAGTCAGTAAGAAGTGTCGGTCTTCATGTACTTATGTCGGCATTGAGCCTTTTGTATTTAATTCCGATGCAATTTTTGTGTTTCATCGTCAGTAAGAACGTCCAAGCGATACAGTAAACCTGAAGTGAAGCATCGGAATCTATAACTAGTGTCACAGGAATGGTTCAAAACTTAGACATTAGGAAGAGTCAGTCTTCTTGTACTTAAGTCGGCAATGTGCATTTTGAATTTAATTCGGATGCAATTTCTGTGTTTCATCGTCAATAAGAAGGTCCAACGGATACAGTAAACCTGGAGTGATGCATCGGAATCTATAACTAGTGTCACAGGAATGGTTCAAACTTAGACATTAGGAAGAGTCAATCCCCTTGTACTTAAGTCAGCATTGTGTTCTTGTATTTAATTCCGATGCAATTTCTGTGTTTCATCGTCAATAAGAAGGTCCAAGGGATACAGTAAACCTGAAGTGAAGCATCGGAATGTATAACTAGTGTCACAGGAATGGTTGAAAACATAGTCAGTAAGAAGTGTCGGTCTTCATGTACATACGTCGGCATTGTGCCTTTTGTATTTAATTCCGATGCAATATCTGTGTTTCATCGTCAATAAGAAGGTCCAAGGGATACAGTAAACCTGGAGTGATGCATCGGAATCTATAACTAGTGTCACAGGAATGGTTCAAACTTAGACATTAGGAAGAGTCAGTCCCCTTGTACTTAAGTCAGCATTGTGCTCTTGTATTTAATTCCGATGCAATTTCTGTGTTTCATCGTCAATAAGAAGGTCCAAGGGATACAGTAAACCTAAAGTGAAGCTTCAGAATCTATAACTAGTGCCACAGGAATGGTTCAAAACTTAGATAGTAGGAAGAGTCGGTCTTCATGTACTTAAGTCGGCATTGTGCCTTTTCTATTTAATTCCGATGCAATTTCTGTGTTTCATCGACAATAAGAATGTCAGAGGGATACAGTAAACCTGAAGTGAAGCATCGGAATCTATATGTAGTGTCACAGGAGTGGTTCAAATCATAGACAGTAAGAACTGTCAGTCTTCTTGTCCTTAAGTCGGCATTGTGCATTTTGTATTTAATTCCGATGCAATTTCCGTGTTTCATCGTCGATACGAAGGTCCAAGGGAGACAGTAAACCTGAAGTGATGCATCGGAATCTATAACTAGTGTCACAGGAATGGTTCAAAACATAGTCAGTAAGAAGTGTCGGTCTTCATGTACTTAAGTCGGCATTGTGCCTTATGTATTTAATTCCGATGCAATTTCTGTGTTTCATCGTCAATAAGAAGGTCCAAGGGATACAGTAAACCTGGAGTGAAGCATCGGAATCTATAACCACTGTCACAGGAATGGTCAGTGGGAAGAGTCAGTCTTCTTGTCCTTAAGTCGGCATTGTGCCTTTTGTATTTAATTCCGATGCAATTTCTGTGTTTCTTCGTCAATAAGAAGGTCCAAGGGATACAGTAAACCTGAAGTGTAGCATCGGAATCTATAACTAGTGTCACAGGAATGGTCAGTAGGAAGAGTAAGTCTTATTGTACTTAAGTCGGCATTGTGCCTTTTGTATTTAATTCCGATGCAATTTCTGTGTTTCATCGTCAATAAGAACGTCCAAGGGATACAGTAAACCTGAAGTGAAGCATCGGAATCTATAACTAGTGTTGCAGGAATGGTTCAAAACATAGTCAATAAGAAGTGTCGGTCTTCATGTACTTAAGTCGGCATTGTGCCTTTTGTATTTAATTCCGATGCAATTTCTGTGTTTCATCGTCAATAAGAAGGTCCAAGGGATACAGTAAACCTGAAGTGAAGCATCGGAATCTACAACTAGTGTCACAGGAATGGTTCAAAACATAGTCAGTAAGAAGTGTCGGTCTTCATGTACATACGTCGGCATTGTGCTTTTGTATTTAATTCCGATGCAATCTCTGTGTTTCATCGTCAATAAGAAGGTACAAGGGATACAGTAAACCTGAAGTGAAGCATCGGAATCTATAACTAGTGTCACAGTAATGGTCAGTAGGAAGAGTCAGTCTTTTTGTCCTTAAGTCGGCATAGTGCCTTTTGTATTTAATACCGATGCAATTTCTGTGTTTCATCGGCAATAAGAAGGTCCAAGGGATACAGTAAACCTGAAGTGAAGCATCGGAATCTATAACTAGTGTCACAGGAATGGTCAGTAGGAAGAGTCAGTTATCTTGTCCTTAAGTCGGCATTGTGCCTTTTGTATTTAATTCAAATGCAATTTCTGTGTTTCATCGTCAATAAGAAGGTCCAAGGGATACAGTAAACCTGAAGTGAAGCATCGGAATCTATAACTACTGTCACAGGAATGGTCAGTTGGAAGAGTCAGTCTTCTTGACCTTAAGTCGGCATTGTGCCTTTTGTATTTAATTCCGATGCAATTTCTGTGTTTCATCGTCAATGAGAACGTCCAAGGGATACAGTAAACTTGAAGTGAAGCATCGGAATCTATAACTAGTGTTGCAGGAATGGTTCAAAACATAGTCAATAAGAAGTGTCGGTCTTCATGTACTTAAGTCGGCGTTGTGCCTTTTGTATTTAATTCCGATGCAATTTCTGTGTTTCATCGTCAATAAGAAGGTCCAAGGGATACAGTAAACGTGAAGTGTTGCTTCGGAATCTATAACTAGTGTCACAGGAATGGTTCAAATGCATAGTCAGTAAGAAGTGTCGGTCTTCATGTACATACGTCGGCATTGTGCCTTTTGTATTTAATTCCGATGCAATCTCTGTGTTTCATCGTCAATAAGAAGGTACAAGGGATACAGTAAACCTGAAGTGAAGCATCGGAATCTACAACTAGTGTCACAGGAGTATTTCAAAACATAGTCAGTAAGAAGTGTCGGTCTTCATGTACATACGTCGGCATTGTGCCTTTTGTATCTAATTCCGATGCAATTTCTGTGTTTCATCGTCAATAAGAAGGTCCAAGGGATACAGTAAACCTGGAGTGATGCATCGGAATCTATAACTAGTGTCACAGGAATGGTTCAAACTTAGACATTAGGAAGAGTCAGTCCCCTTGTACTTAAGTCAGCATTGTGCTCTTGTATTTATTTCCGATGCAATTTCTGTGTTTCATCGTCAATAAGAAGGTCCAAGGGATACAGTAAACCTGAAGTGAAGTATCGGAATCTATAACTAGTGTCACAGGAAAGGTTCAAAACATAGACAGTAAGAAGAGCCAGTCTCCTTGTACTTGAGTCGTCATTGTGCCTTTTGCATTTAATTCCGATGCAATTCCTGTGTTTCATCGTCAATAAGAAGGTCTTAGGGATACAGTAAACCTGGAGTGATGCATCGGAATCTATAACTAGTGTCACAGGAATGGTTCAAACTTAGACATTAGGAAGAGTCAGTCCCCTTGTACTTAAGTCAGCATTGTGCTCTTGTATTTAATTCCGATGCAATTTCTGTGTTTCATCGTCAATAAGAAGGTCCAAGGGATACAGTAAACCTGAAGTGAAGTATCGGAATCTATAACTAGTGTCACAGGAAAGGTTCAAAACATAGACAGTAAGAAGAGCCAGTCTCCTTGTACTTGAGTCGTCATTGTGCCTTTTGCATTTAATTCCGATGCAATTCCTGTGTTTCATCGTCAATAAGAAGGTCTTAGGGATACAGTAAACCTTAAGTGAAGCATCGGAAACTATAACTAGTGGCAGAGGAATGGTTCAAAACTTAGACAGTAGGAAGAGTCAGTCTTCTTGTACATAAGTAGGCATTGTGCCTTTTGTATTTAATTCCGATGCAATTTCTGTGTTTCATCGTCAATAAGAAGGTCCAAGGGATACAGTAAACCTAGTGTGAAGAATCGGAATCTATAACTAGTGTCACAAAAATGGTCAGTAGGGAGAATCAGTCTTCTTGTCCTTAACTCGGCATTGTGCCTTTTGTATTTAATTCCTATGCAATTTCTGTGTTTCATCGTCAATAAGAAGGTCCATGGGATACAGTAAACCTGAAGTGAAGCATCGGAATCTATAACTAGTGTTACAGGAATGGTTCAAAACATAGTCAGTAAGAAGTGTCGGTCTTCATGTACTTAAGTCGGCATTGAGCCTTTTGTATTTAATTCCGATGCAATTTTTGTGTTTCATCGTCAGTAAGAAGGTCCAAGCGATACAGTAAACCTGAAGTGAAGCATCGGAAACTATAACTAGTGTCACAGGAATGGTTCAAAACTTAGACATTAGGAAGAGTCAGTCTTCTTGTACTTAAGTCGGCAATGTGCATTTTCATTTAATTCGGATGCAATTTCTGCGTTTCATCGTCAATAAGAAGGTCCAAGGGATACAGTAAACCTGAGTGAAGCATCAGAATCTATAACTAGTGTCACAGGAATGGTTCAAAACTTAGACAGTAGGAAGAGTCAGTCTCATTGTACTTAAGTCGGCATTGTGCATTTTGTATTTAATTCCGATGCAATTTCTGTGTTTCATCGTCAATACGAAGGTCCAAGGAATACAGTAAACCAGAAGCGATGCATCAGAATCCATAACTAGTGACACAGGAATGGTTCAAAACTTAGATAGTAGGAAGAGTCGGTCTTCATTACTTAAGTCGGCATTGTGCCTTTTCTATTTAATTCGGATGCAATTTCTGTGTTTCATCGTCATTAAGAATGTCAGAGGGATACAGTAAACCTGAAGTGAAGCATCGGAATCTATATCTAGTGTCACAGGAGTGGTTCAAAACATAGACAGTAAGTACTGTCAGTCTTCTTGTCCTTAAGTCGGCATTGTGCCTTTTGTATTTAATTCCGATGCAATTTCTGTGTTTCATCGTCGATAAGAAGGTCCAAGGGAGACAGTAAACCTGAAGTGATGCATCGGAATCTATAACTAGTGTCACAGGAATGGTTCAAAACGTAGTCAGTAAGAAGTGTCGGTCTTCATGTACTTAAGTCGGCACTGTGCCTTTTGTATATAATTCCGATGCAATTTCTGTGTTTCATCGTCAATAAGAAGGTCCAAGGGATACAGTAAACCTGGAGTGAAGCATCGGAATCTATAACTAGTGTCAGAGGAATGGTTCAAATCTTAGACCGTAGGAAAAGTCAGTCTTCTTGTACTTAAGTCGGAATTGTGCCTTTTGTATTTAATTCCGATGCAATTTCTGTGTTTCATCGTCAATAGCAAGGTCCAAGTGATACAGTAAACCTGGTGTGAAGAATCGGAATCTATAACTAGTGTCACAGGAATGGTCAGTAGGAAGAGTCAGTCTTCTTGTCCTTAAGCCGGCATTGTGCCTTTTGTATTTAATTCCGATGCAATTTCTGTGTTTCATCGTCAATAAGAAGGTACAACGGATGCAGCGAACCTGGAGTGAAGCATCGGAATCTATAACTAGTGTCACAGGAATGGTTCAAATCATAGTCAGTAAGAAGTGTCGGTCTTCATGTACTTAAGTCGTCATTGTGCCTTTTGTATTTATTTCCGATGCAATTTCTGTGTTTCATCGTCAATAAGAAGGTCCAAGGGATACAGTAAACCTGAAGTGAAGCATCGGTATCTATAACTAGTGTCACAGGAATGGTTCAAAACATAGACTGTAGGAAGAGTCAGTCTTCTTGTACTTAAGACGGCATTGTGCCTTTTGTATTTAATTCCGATGCAATTTCTGTGTTTCATCGTCAATAAGAAAGTCCAAGGGATACAGTAAACCTGAAGTGAAGCATCGGAATCTATAACTGGTGTCACAGGAATGGTTGAAACCAAAGTCAGTAAGAAGTGTCGGTCTTCATGTACTTAAGTCGGCATTGTGCCTTTTGTATGTAATTCCGATGCAATTTCTGTGTTTCAACGTCAATAAGAAGGTCCAAGGGATACAGTAAACCTGAAGTGAAGCATCGGAATCTATAACTAGTGTCACAGGAATGGTCAGTAGGAAGAGTCAGTCTTCTTGTCCTTAGGTCGGCATTGTGCCTTTTGTATTTAATTCCGATGCAATTTCTGTGTTTCATCGTCAATAAGAAGGTCCAAGGGATACATTAAACCTGAAGTGAAGCATCGGAATCTACAACTAGTGTCAGAGAAATGGATCAAAACTTAGACAGTAGGAAGAGTCAGTCTTCTTGTACTTAAGCCGGCATTGTGCCTTTTGAATTTAATTCCGATGCAATTTCTCTGTTTCATCGTCAGTAAGAAGGTCCAAGGGATACAGTAAACCTGAAGTGAAGCATCGGAAACTATAACTAGTGTCACAGGAATGGTTCAAAACATAGTCAGTAAGAAGTGTCGGTCTTCATGTACTTAAGTCGGCATCGAGCCTTTTGTATTTAATTCCGATGCAATTTCTGTGTTCATCGTCAATAAGAAGGTCGAATGGATACAGTAAACCTGAAGTGAAGCATCGGAATCTATAACTAGTGTTACAGGAATGGTTCAAAACATAGTCAGTAAGAAGTGTCGGTCTTCGTGTACTTAAGACGGCATCGAGCCTTTTGTGTTTAATTCCGATGCAATTTCTGTTTTTCATCGTCAATAAGAAGGTCCAAGGGATACAGTAAACCTGGAGTGATGCATCGGAATCTATAACTAGTGTCACAGGAATGGTTCAAACTTAGACAGTAGGAAGAGTCAGTCTTCTTGTACTTAAGTCCGCATTGTGCCTTTTGTATTAAATTCCGATGCAATTTCTGTGTTTCATCGACAATAAGAAGGTCCAAGGGATACAGTAAACCTGAAGTGAAGTATCGGAATCTATAACTAGTGTCACAGGAAAGGTTCAAAACATAGACAGTAAGAAGAGCCAGTCTCCTTGTACTTGAGTCGTCATTGTGCCTTTTGCATTTAATTCCGATGCAATTCCTGTGTTTCATCGTCAATAAGAAGGTCTTAGGGATACAGTAAACCTGAAGTGAAGCATCGGAAACTATAACTAGTGGCAGAGGAATGGTTCAAAACTTAGACAGTAGGAAGAGTCAGTCTTCTTGTACATAAGTAGGAATTGTGCCTTTTGTATTTATTTCCGATGCAATTTCTGTGTTTCATCGTCAATAAGAAGGTCCAAGGGATACAGTAAACCTAGTGTGAAGAATCGGAATCTATAACCAGTGTCACAAAAATGGTCAGTAGGGAGAATCAGTCTTCTTGTCCTTAGCTCGGCATTGTGCCTTTTGTATTTAATTCCTATGCAATTTCTGTGTTTCATCGTCAATAAGAAGGTCCATGGGATACAGTAAACCTGAAGTGAAGCATCGGAATCTATAACTAGTGTTACAGGAATGGTTCAAAACATAGTCAGTAAGAAGTGTCGGTCTTCATGTACTTATGTCGGCATTGAGCCTTTTGTATTTAATTCCGATGCAATTTTTGTGTTTCATCGTCAGTAAGAACGTCCAAGCGATACAGTAAACCTGAAGTGAAGCATCGGAATCTATAACTAGTGTCACAGGAATGGTTCAAAACTTAGACATTAGGAAGAGTCAGTCTTCTTGTACTTAAGTCGGCAATGTGCATTTTGAATTTAATTCGGATGCAATTTCTGTGTTTCATCGTCAATAAGAAGGTCCAACGGATACAGTAAACCTGGAGTGATGCATCGGAATCTATAACTAGTGTCACAGGAATGGTTCAAACTTAGACATTAGGAAGAGTCAATCCCCTTGTACTTAAGTCAGCATTGTGTTCTTGTATTTAATTCCGATGCAATTTCTGTGTTTCATCGTAAATAAGAAGGTCCAAGGGATACAGTAAACCTGAAGTGAAGCATCGGAATGTATAACTAGTGTCACAGGAATGGTTGAAAACATAGTCAGTAAGAAGTGTCGGTCTTCATGTACATACGTCGGCATTGTGCCTTTGTATTTAATTCCGATGCAATATCTGTGTTTCATCGTCAATAAGAAGGTCCAAGGGATACAGTAAACCTGGAGTGATGCATCGGAATCTATAACTAGTGTCACAGGAATGGTTCAAACTTAGACATTAGGAAGAGTCAGTCCCCTTGTACTTAAGTCAGCATTGTGCTCTTGTATTTAATTCCGATGCAATTTCTGTGTTTCATCGTCAATAAGAAGGTCCAAGGGATACAGTAAACCTAAAGTGAAGCTTCAGAATCTATAACTAGTGCCACAGGAATGGTTCAAAACTTAGATAGTAGGAAGAGTCGGTCTTCATGTACTTAAGTCGGCATTGTGCCTTTTCTATTTAATTCCGATGCAATTTCTGTGTTTCATCGACAATAAGAATGTCAGAGGGATACAGTAAACCTGAAGTGAAGCATCGGAATCTATATCTAGTGTCACAGGAGTGGTTCAAAACATAGACAGTATGAACTGTCAGTCTTCTTGTCCTTAAGTCGGCATTGTGCATTTTGTATTTAATTCCGATGCAATTTCCGTGTTTCATCGTCGATACGAAGGTCCAAGGGAGACAGTAAACCTGAAGTGATGCATCGGAATCTATAACTAGTGTCACAGGAATGGTTCAAAACATAGACAGTAAGAAGTGTCGGTCTTCATGTACTTAAGTCGGCATTGTGCCTTTTGTATTTAATTCCGATGCAATTTCTGTGTTTCATCGTCAATAAGAAGGTCCAAGGGATACAGTAAACCTGGAGTGAAGCATCGGAATCTATAACCACTGTCACAGGAATGGTTAGTGGGAAGAGTCAGTCTTCTTGTCCTTAAGTCGGCATTGTGCCTTTTGTATTTAATTCCGATGCAATTTCTGTGTTTCTTCGTCAATAAGAAGGTCCAAGGGATACAGTAAACCTGAAGTGTAGCATCGGAATCTATAACTAGTGTCACAGGAATGGTCAGTAGGAAGAGTAAGTCTTATTGTACTTAAGTCGGCATTGTGCCTTTTGTATTTAATTCCGATGCAATTTCTGTGTTTCATCGTCAATAAGAACGTCTATGGGATACAGTAAACCTGAAGTGAAGCATCGGAATCTATAACTAGTGTTGCAGGAATGGTTCAAAACATAGTCAATAAGAAGTGTCGGTCTTCATGTACTTAAGTCGGCATTGTGCCTTTTGTATTTAATTCCGATGCAATTTCTGTGTTTCATCGTCAATAAGAAGGTCCAAGGGATACAGTAAACCTGAAGTGAAGCATCGGAATCTACAACTAGTGTCACAGGAATGGTTCAAAACATAGTCAGTAAGAAGTGTCGGTCTTCATGTACATACGTCGGCATTGTGCTTTTGTATTTAATTCCGATGCAATCTCTGTGTTTCATCGTCAATAAGAAGGTACAAGGGATACAGTAAACCTGAAGTGAAGCATCGGAATCTATAACTAGTGTCACAGTAATGGTCAGTAGGAAGAGTCAGTCTTCTTGTCCTTAAGTCGGCATAGTGCCTTTTGTATTTAATACCGATGCAATTTCTGTGTTTCATCGTCAATAAGAAGGTCCAAGGGATACAGTAAACCTGAAGTGAAGCATCGGAATCTATAACTACTGTCACAGGAATGGTCAGTTGGAAGAGTCAGTCTTCTTGACCTTAAGTCGGCATTGTGCCTTTTGTATTTAATTCCGATGCAATTTCTGTGTTTCATCGTCAATGAGAACGTCCAAGGGATACAGTAAACTTGAAGTGAAGCATCGGAATCTATAACTAGTGTTGCAGGAATGGTTCAAAACATAGTCAATAAGAAGTGTCGGTCTTCATGTACTTAAGTCGGCGTTGTGCCTTTTGTATTTAATTCCGATGCAATTTCTGTGTTTCATCGTCAATAAGAAGGTCCAAGGGATACAGTAAACGTGAAGTGTTGCTTCGGAATCTATAACTAGTGTCACAGGAATGGTTCAAATGCATAGTCAGTAAGAAGTGTCGGTCTTCATGTACTTAAGTCGGCATTGTGCCTTTTGTACTTAATTCCGATGCAATTTCTGTGTTTCATTGTCAATAAGAAAGTCCAAGGGATACAGTAAACCTGAAGTGAAGCATCGGAATCTATAACTAGTGTCACAGGAGTAATTCAAAACATAGTCAGTAAGAAGTGTCGGTCTTCATGTACATACGTCGGCATTGTGCCTTTTGTATCTAATTCCGATGCAATTTCTGTGTTTCATCGTCAATAAGAAGGTCCAAGGGATACAGTAAACCTGAAGTGAAGCATCGGAATCTATAACTAGTGTCACAGGAATGGTCAGTAGGAAGAGTCAGCCTTCTTGTCCTTAAGTCGGCATTGTGCCTTTTGTATTTAATTCCGATACAATTTCTGTGTTTCATCGTCAATAAGAAGGTCCAAGGGATACAGTAAACCTGAAGTGAAGCATCGGAATCTGTAACTAGTGTCACAGGAATGGTCAGTAGGAAGAGTCAGTCTTCTTGTACTTAAGTTGGCATTGTGCCATTTGTATTTAATTCCGACGCAATTTCTGTGTTTCATCGTCAATAAGAAGGTCCAAGGAATACAGTAAACCTGAAGTGAAGCATCGGAATCTATAACTAGTGTTACAGTAATGGTTCAAAACATAGTCAGTAAGAAGTGTCGGTCTTCATGTACTGAAGTCGGCATTGTGAATTTTGTATTTAATTCCGATGCCATTTTTGTGTTTCATCGTCAATAAGAAGGTCCAAGGGATACAGTAAACCTGGAGTGGAGCATGGAAATCTATAACTAGTGTCACAAGAATGGGTCAAAACATAGTCAGTAAGAAGTGTCGGTCTTCATGTACTTAAGTCGGCATTGTGTCTTTTGTATTTAATTCCGATGAAATTTCTGTGTTTCATCGTCAATAAGTAGGTCTAAGGTATACAGTAAACCTGGAGTGAAGCATGGAAATCAATAACTAGTGCCACAGAAATGGGTTAAACGTAGTCAGTAAGAAGTGTCGGTCTTCATGTATTTATGTCGGCATTGTGCCTTTTGTATTTACTTCCGATGCAATTTCTGTGTTTCATCGTCATTAAGAAGGTCCAAGGGATACAGTAAACCTGAAGTGAAGCATCGGAATCTATAACTAGTGTCAGAGGAATGGTTCAAAACTTAGACAGTAGGAAGAATCAGTCTTCTTGTACTTAAGTCGGCATTGTGCCTTTTGTATTAATTTCCGATGCAATTTCTGTGTTTCGTCGTCAATAAGAAGGTCCAAGGGATACAGTAAACCTGGTGTAAAGAATCAGAATCTATAACTAGTGTCACAGGAATGGTCAGTAGGAAGAGTCAGTCTTTTTGTACTTAAGTCGGCATTGTGCCTTTTGTATTTAAGTCCGATGCAATTTCTGTGTTGCATCGTCAATAAGAAGGTCCAAGGGATACAGTAAACCTTGAGTGAAGCATCGGAATCCATAACTAGTGTCTCAGGAATGGTTCAAAACATAGTCAGTAAGTAGTGTCGGTCTTCATGTACTTAAGTCGGCATTGTGCCTTTTGTATTTAATTCCGATGCAATTTCTGTGTTTCATCGTCAATAAGAAGGTCCAAGGGATACAGTAAACCTGAAGTGAAGCATCGGAATCTATAACTAGTGTCACAGGAATGGTTCAAATCATAGTCATTAAGACGTGTCTTTCTTCATGTACTTAAGTCTGCATTGTGCCTTTTGTATTTAATTCCGATGCAATTTCTGTGTTTTATCGTCAATAAGAAGGTCCAAGGGATACAGTAAACCTGAAGTGAAGCATCGGAATCTATAACTAGTGTTACAGGAATGGTTCAAAACGTAGACAGTAAGAAGTGACGGTCTTCACGTACTTTAGTCGGCATTGTGCCTTTTGTATTTAATTCTGATGCCATTTCTGTGTTTCATCGTCAATATGTAGGTCCAAGGTATACAGTAAACCTGGAGTGAAGCATGGAAATCTATAACTAGTGTCACAGGAATGGGTCAAAACATAGTCAGTAAGAAGTGTCGGTCTTCATGTACTTAAGTCGGCATTGTGACTTTTGTATTTAATTCCGATGCAATTTCTGTGTTTCATCGTCAATAAGAAGGTCCAAGGGATACAGTAAACCTGGAGTGAAGCATCGGAATCTATAACTACTGTCACAGGAATGGTCAGTGGGAAGAGTCAGTCTTCTTGTCCTTAAGTCCGCATTGTGCCTTTTGTAATTAATTCCGATGCAATTTCTGTGTTTCTTCGTCAATAAGAACGACCAAGGGATACAGTAAACGTGAAGTGTAGCTTCGGAATCTATAACTAGTGTCACAGGAATGATTCAAAAGCATAGTCAGTAAGAAGTGTCGGTCTTCATGTACTTAAGTCGGCATTGTGCCTTTTGTACTTAATTCCGATGCAATTTCTGTGTTTCATCGTCAAAAAGAAGGTCCAAGGGATACAGTAAACCTGAAGTGAAGCATCGGAATCTATAACTAGTGTCACAGGAATGGTTCAAAACATAGTCAGTAAGAAGTGTCGGTCTTCATGTACATACGTCGGCATTGTGCCTTTTGTATTTAATTTTGATGCAATTTCAGTGTTTCATCGCCAATAAGAAGGTCCAAGGGATACAGTAAACCTGAAGTGAAGCATCGGAATCTATAACTAGTCTCAGAGGAATGGTTCAAAACTTAGACAGTAGGAAGAGTCAGTCTTCTTGTACTTAAGTCGGCATTGTGCCTTTTGTATTTAATTCCGATGAAATTTCAGTGTTTCATCGTCAATAAGAAGGTCCAAGAGATACAGTAAACCTGAAGTGAAGCATCGGAATCTATAACTAGTGTCACAGGAATGGTCAGTAGGAAGAGTCAGTCTTCTTGCCCTTAAGTCGGCATTGTGCCTTTTGTATTTAATTCTGATGCAATTTATGTGTTTCATCGTCAATAAGAAGGTCCAAGGGATACAGTAAACCTGAAGTGAAGCATCGGAATCTATAACTCGTGTTACAGTAATGGTTCAAAACATAGTCAGTAAGAAGTGTCGTTCTTCATGTACTTAAGTCGGCATTGTGAATTTTGTATTTAATTCCGACGCCATTTCTGTGTTTCATCGTCAATAAGAAGGTCCAAGGGATACAGTAAACCTGGAGTGAAGCATGGAAATCTATAACTAGTGTCACAGGAATGGGTCAAAACATAGTCAGTAAGAAGTGTCGGTCTTCATGTAGTTAAGTCGGCATTGTGTCTTTTGTATTTAATTCCGATGCCATTTCTGTGTTTCATCGTCAATAAGTAGGTCCAAGGTAAACAGTAAACCTGGAGTGAAGCATGGAAATCTATAACTAGTGTCACAGGAATGGGTTAAAACATAGTCAGTAAGAAGTGTCGGTCTTCATGTAGTTATGTCGGCATTGTGCCTTTTGTATTTAATTCCGATGCAATTTCTGTGTTTAATTATCAATAAGAAGGTCCAAGGGATACAGTAAACCTGAAGTGAAGCATCGGAATCTGTAACTAGTGTCAGAGGAATGGTTCAAAACTTAGACAGTAGGAATAGTCAGTCTTCTTGTACTTAAGTCGGCATTGTGCCTTTTGTATTAATTTCCGATGCAATTTCTGTCTTTCGTCGTCAATAAGAAGGTCCAAGGGATACAGAAAACCTGGTGTAAAAAATCGGAATCTATAACTAGTGTCACAGGAATGGTCAGTAGGAAGAGTCAGTCTTCTTGTACTTAAGTCGGCATTGTGCCTTTTGTATTTAAGTCCGTTGCAATTTCTGTTTTTCATCGTCAATAAGAAGGTCCAAGGGATACAGTACACCTTGAGTGAAGCATCGGAATCCATAACTAGTGTCTCAGGAATGGTACAAAACATAGTCAGTAAGAAGTGTCGGTCTTCATGTACTTTAGTGGGCATTGTGCCTTTTGTATTTAATTCCGATGCAATTTCTGTGTTTCATCGTCAATAAGAAGGTCCAAGGGATACAGTAAACCTGAAGTGAAGCATCGGAATCTATAACTAGTGTCACACGAATGGTTCAAATCATAGTCAGTAAGAAGTGTCGTTCTTCATGTACTTAAGTCAGCATTGTGCCTTTTGTATTTAAGTCAGATGCAAATTCTGTGTTTCATCGTCAATAAGAAGGTCCAAGGGATACAGTAAACCTTGAGTGAAGCATCGGAATCCACAACTAGTGTCTCAGGAATGGTTCAAAACATAGTCAGTAAGAAGTGTCGGTCTTCATGTACTTAAGTGGGCATTGTGCCTTTTGTATTTAATTCCGATGCAATTTCTGTGTTTCATCATCAATAAGAAGGTCCAAGGGATACAATAAACCTGAAGTGAAGCATCGGAATCTATAACTAGTGTTACAGGAATGGTTCAAAGCATAGTCAGTAAGAAGTGACGGTCTTCACGTACTTAAGTCGGCATTGTGCCTTTTGTATTAAATTCTGATGCCATTTCTGTGTTTTATCGTCAATATGTAGGTCCAAGGTATACAGTAAACCTGGAGTGAAGCATGGAAATCTATAACTAGTGTCACAGGAATGGTCAGTAGGAAGAGTCAGTCTTCTTGCCCTTAAGTCGGCATTGTGCATTTTGTATTTAATTCCGATGCAATTTATGTGTTTCATCGTCAATAAGTAGGTCCAAGGGATACAGTAAACCTGAAGTGAAGCATCGGAATCTATAGCTAGTGTTACAGTAATGGTTCAAAACATAGTCAGTAGGAAGTGTCGTTCTTCATGTACTTAAGTCGGCATTGTGAATTTTGTATTTAATTCCGATGCCATTTCTGTGTTTCATCGTCAATAAGAAGGTCCAAGGGATACAGTAAACCTGGAGTGAAGCATGGAAATCTATAACTAGTGTCACAGGAATGGGTCAAAACATAGTCAGGAACAAGTGTCGGTCTTCATGTACTTAAGTCGGCATTGTGAATTTTGTATTTAATTCCGATGCCATTTCTGTGTTTCATCGTCAATAAGAAGGTCCAAGGGATACAGTAAACCTTGAGTGAAGCATCGGAATCCATAACTAGTGTCTCAGGAATGGTTCAAAACATAGTCAGTAAGTAGTGTCGGTCTTCATGTACTTAAGTCGGCATTGTGCCTTTTGTATTTAATTCCGATGCAATATCTGTGTTTCATCGTCAATAAGAAGGTCCAAGGGATACAGTAAACCTGAAGTGAAGCATCGGAATCTATAACTAGTGTCACAGGAATTGTTCAAATCATAGTAAGACGTGTCGTTCTTCATGTACTTAAGTCGGCATTGTGCCTTTTGTATTTAATTCCGATGCAATTTCTGTGTTTCATCGTCAATAAGAAGGTCCAAGGGATACAGTAAACCTGAAGTGAAGCATCGGAATCTATACCTAGTGTTACAGGAATGGTTCAAAACATAGTCAGTAAGAAGTGACGGTCTTCACGTACTTTAGTCGGCATTGTGCCTTTTCTATTTAATTCTGATGCCATTTCTGTGTTTCATCGTCAATATGTAGGTCCAAGGTAAACAGTAAACCTGGAGTGAAGCATGGAAATTTATAACTAGTGTCACAGGAATGGGTCAAATCATAGTCAGTAAGTAGTGTCGGTCTTCATGTACTTAAGTCGGCATTGTGCCTTTTGTATTTAATTCCGATGCAATTTCTGTGTTTCATCGTCAATAAGAAGGTCCAAGGGATAGAGTAAACCTGAAGTGAAGCATCGGAATCTATAACTAGTGTCACAGGAATGGTTCAAATCATAGTCAGTAAGACGTGTCGTTCTTCATGTACTTAAGTCGGCATTGTGGGTTTTGTATTTAATTCCGATGCAATTTCTGTGTTTCATCGTCAATAAGAAGGCCCAAGGGATACAGTAAACCTGAAGTGAAGCATCGGAATCTATAACTAGTGTTACAGGAATGGTTCAAAACATAGTCAGTAAGAAGTGACGCTCTTCACGTACTTTAGTCGGCATTGTGCCTTTTGTATTTAATTCTGATGCCATTTCTGTGTTTCATCGTCAATATGTAGGTCCAAGGTATACAGTAAACCTGGAGTGAAGCATGGAAATCTATAACTAGTGTCACAGGAATGGGTCAAAACATAGTCAGTTAGAAGTGTCGGTCTCTATGTACTTAAGTCGGCATTGTGCCTTTTGTATTTAATTCCGATGCAATTTCTGTGTTTCATCGTCAATAAGAAGGTCCAAGGGATACAGTAAACTTGAAGTGAGGCATCGGAATCTATAACTAGTGTTGCAGGAATGGTTCAAAACATAGTCAATAAGAAGTGTCGGTCTTCATGTACTTAAGTCGGCATTGTGCCTTTTGTATTTAATTCCGATGCAATTTCTGTGTTTCATCGTCAATAAGAAGGTCCAAGGGATACAGTAAACGTGAAGTGTTGCTTCGGAATCTATAACTAGTGTTACAGGAATGGTTCAAAAGCATAGTCAGTAAGAAGTGTCGGTCTTCATGTACTTAAGTCGGTATTGTGCCTTTTGTACTTAATTCCGATGCACTTTCTGTGTTTCATCGTCAATAAGAAGGTCCAACGGATACAGTAAACCTGGAGTGAAGCATCGGAATCTATAACTACTGTCACAGGAATGGTCAGTGGGATGAGTCAGTCTTCTTGTCCTTAAGTCCGCATTGTGCCTTTTGTATTTAATTCTGATGCCATTTCTGTGTTTCATCGTCAATATGTAGGTCCAAGGTATACAGTAAACCTGGAGTGAAGCATGGAAATCTATAACTAGTGTCACAGGAATGGTCAGTAGGAAGAGTCAGTCTTCTTGCCCTTAGGTCGGCATTGTGCTTTTTTTATTTAATTCCGATGCTATTTATGTGTTTCATCGTCAATAAGAAGGTCCAAGGGATACAGTAAACCTGAAGTGAAGCATCGGAATCTATAACTAGTGTTACAGTAATGGTTCAAAACATAGTCAGTAAGAAGTGTCGTTCTTCATGTACTTAAGTCGGCATTGTGAATTTTGTATTTAATTCCGATGCCATTTCTGAGTTTCATCGTCGATAAGAAGATCCAAGTGATACAGTAAACCTAGAGTGAAGCATGGAAATCTATAACTAGTGTCACAGGAATGGGTCAAAACATAGTCAGTAAGAAGTGTCGGTCTTCACGTACTTAAGTCGGCATTGTGAATTTTGTATTTAATTCCGATGCCATTACTGTGTTTCATCGTCAATAAGAAGGTCCAAGGGATACAGTAAACCTTGAGTGAAGCATCGGAATCCATAACTAGTGTCTCAGGAATGGTTCAACACATAGTCAGTAAGTAGTGTCGGTCTTCATGTACTTAAGTCGGCATTGTGCCTTTTGTATTTAATTCCGATGCAATTTCTGTGTTTCATCGTCAATAAGAAGGTCCAAGGAATACAGTAAACCTGAAGTGAAGCATCGGAATCTATAACTAGTGTCACAGGAATGGTTCAAATCAGAGTCAGTAAGACGTGTCGTTCTTCATGTACCTAAGTCGGCATTGTGCCTTTTGTATTTAATTCCGATGCAATTTCTGTGTTTCATCGTCAATAATAAGGTCCAAGGGATACAGTAAACCTGAAGTGAAGCATCGGAATCTATAACTAGTGTTACAGGAATGGTTCGAAACATAGTCAGTAAGAAGTGACGGTCTTCACGTACTTTAGTCGGCATTGTGCCTTTTGTATTTAATTCTGATGCCATTTCTGTGTTTCATCGTCAATATGTAGGTCCAAGGTATACAGTAAACCTGAAGTGAAGCATGGAAATCTATAACTAGTGTCACAGGAATGGGTCAAAACATAATCAGTAAGTAGTGTCGGTCTTCGTGTACTTAAGTCAACTTTGTGCCTTTTGTATTTAATTCCGATGCAATTTCTGTGTTTCATCGTCAATAAGAAGGTCCAAGGGATACAGTAAACCAGAAGTGAAGCATCGTAATCTATAACTAGTGTCACAGGAATGGTTCAAATCATAGTCAGTAAGACGTGTCGTTCTTCATGTACTTAAGTCGGCATTGTGCCTTTTGTATTTAATTCCGATGCAATTTCTGTGTTTCATCGTCAATAAGAAGGTCCAAGGGATACAGTAAACCTGAAGTGAAGCATCGGAATCCATAACTAGTGTCACAGGAATGGTTCAAAACATAGTCAGTAAGAAGTGACGGTCTTCACGTACTTAAGTCGGCATTGTGCCTTTTGTATTTAATTCTGATGCCATTTCTGTGTTTCATCGTCAATATGTAGGTCCAAGGTATACAGTAAACCTGGAGTGAAGCATGGAAATCTATAACTAGTGTCACAGGAATGGTCAGTAGGAAGAGTCAGTCTTCTTGCCCTTAGGTCGGCATTGTGCTTTTTTTATTTAATTCCGATGCTATTTATGTGTTTCATCGTCAATAAGAAGGTCCAAGGGATACAGTAAACCTGAAGTGAAGCATCGGAATCTATAACTAGTGTTACAGTAATGGTTCAAAACATAGTCAGTAAGAAGTGTCGTTCTTCATGTACTTAAGTCGGCATTGTGAATTTTGTATTTAATTCCGATGCCATTTCTGAGTTTCATCGTCGATAAGAAGATCCAAGTGATACAGTAAACCTAGAGTGAAGCATGGAAATCTATAACTAGTGTCACAGGAATGGGTCAAAACATAGTCAGTAAGAAGTGTCGGTCTTCATGTACTTAAGTCGGCATTGTGAATTTTGTATTTAATTCCGATGCCATTACTGTGTTTCATCGTCAATAAGAAGGTCCAAGGGATACAGTAAACCTTGAGTGAAGCATCGGAATCCATAACTAGTGTCTCAGGAATGGTTCATCACATAGTCAGTAAGTAGTGTCGGTCTTCATGTACTTAAGTCGGCATTGTGCCTTTTGTATTTAATTCCGATGCAATTTCTGTGTTTCATCGTCAATAAGAAGGTCCAAGGAATACAGTAAACCTGAAGTGAAGCATCGGAATCTATAACTAGTGTCACAGGAATGGTTCAAATCAGAGTCAGTAAGACGTGTCGTTCTTCATGTACTTAAGTCGGCATTGTGCCTTTTGTATTTAATTCCGATGCAATTTCTGTGTTTCATCGTCAATAATAAGGTCCAAGGGATACAGTAAACCTGAAGTGAAGCATCGGAATCTATAACTAGTGTTACAGGAATGGTTCAAATCATAGTCAGTAAGACGTGTCGTTCTTCATGTACTTAAGTCGGCATTGTGCCTTTTGTATTTAATTCCGATGCAATTTCTGTGTTTCATCGTCAATAAGAAGGTCCAAGGGATACAGTAAACCAGAAGTGAAGCATCGTAATCTATAACTAGTGTCACAGGAATGGTTCAAATCATAGTCAGTAAGACGTGTCGTTCTTCATGTACTTAAGTCGGCATTGTGCCTTTTGTATTTAATTCCGATGCAATTTCTGTGTTTCATCGTCAATAAGAAGGTCCAAGGGATACGGTAAACGTGAAGTGTAGCTTCGGAATCTATAACTAGTGTCACAGGAATGGTTCAAAAGCATAGTCAGTAAGAAGTGTCGGTCTTCATGTACTTAAGTCGGCATTGTGCCTTTTGTACTTAATTCCGATGCAATTTCTGTGTTTCATCGTCAATAAGAAGGTGCAAGGGATACAGTAAACCTGAAGTGAAGCATCGGAATCCATAACTAGTGTTGCAGGAATGGTTCAAAACATAGTCAATAAGAAGTGTCGATCTTCATGTACGTAAGTCGGCATTGTGCCTTTTGTACTTAATTCCGATGCAATTTCTGTGTTTCATCGTCAATAAGAAGGTCCAAGGGATACAGTAAACCTGAAGTGAAGCATCGGAATCTATAACTAGTGTCACAGGAATGGTTCAAAACATAGTCAGTAAGAAGTGTCGGTCCTCATATACATACGTCGGCATTGTGCCTTTTGTATTTAATTCCGATGCAATTTCTGTGCTTCATCGCCAATAAGAAGGTCCAAGGGATATAGTAAACCTGGAGTGAAGCATGGAAATCTATAACTAGTGTCACAGGAATGGGTCAAAACATAGTCAGTAAGAAGTGTTGGTCTTCATGTACTTAAGTCGGCATTGTGAATTTTGTATTTAATTCCGATGCCATTTCTGTGTTTCATCCTCAATAAGAAGGTCCAAGGGATACAGTAAACCTGGAGTGAAGCATGGAAATCTATAACTAGTGTCACAGGAATGGGTCAAAACATAGTCAGTAAGAAGTGTCGGTCTTCATGTACTTAAGTCGGCATTGTGTATTTTGTATTTAATTCCGATGCCATTTCTGTGTTTCATCGTCAATAAGAAGGTCCAAGGGATACAGTAAACCTGGAGTGAAGCATCGGAATCTATAACTACTGTCACAGGAATGGTCAGTGGGAAGAGTCAGTCTTCTTGTCCTTAAGTCCGCATTGTGCCTTTTGTATTTAATTCCGATGCAATTTCTGTGTTTCTTCGTCAATAAGAAGGTCCAAGGGATACAGTAAACCTGAAGTGAAGCATCGGAATCTATAACTAGTGTCACAGGAATGGTCAGTAGGAAGAGTCAGTCTTCTTGTCCTTAAGTCCGCATTGTGCCTTTTGTATTTAATTCCGATGCAATTTCTGTGTTTCTTCGTCAATAAGAAGGTCCAAGGAATACAGTAAACCTGAATGAAGCATCGGAATCTATAACTAGTGTCACAGGAATGGTTCAAAACATAGTCAGTAGGAAGTGTCGGTCTTCATGTACTTAAGTCGGCATTGTGCCTTTTGTATTTAATTACGATGCAATTTCTGTGTTTCATTGTCAATACGAAGGTCCAAGGGATACAGTAAACCTGAAGTGAAGCATCGGAATCTATAACTAGTCTCAGAGGAATGGTTCAAAACTTAGACAGTAGGAAGAGTCAGTCTTCTTGTACTTTAGTCGGCATTGTGCCTTTTGTATTTAATTCCTATGAAATTTCTGTGTTTCATCGTCAATAAGAAGGTCCAAGAGATACAGTAAACCTGAAGTGAAGCATCGGAATCTATAACTAGTGTCACAGGAATGGTCAGTAGGAAGAGTCAGTCTTCTTGCCCTTAAGTCGGCATTGTGCCTTTTGTATATAATTCCGATGCAATTTATGTGTTTCGTCGTCAATAAGAAGGTCCAAGGGATACAGTAAACCTGAAGTGAAGCATCGGAATCTATAACTTGTGTCACAGGAATGGTTCAAAACATTGTCAGTAAGAAGTGTCGGTCTTCGTATACATACGTCGGCATTGTGCCTTTTGTATTTAATTCCGATGCAATTTCTGTGTTTCATCGCCAAAAAGAAGGTCCAAGGGATACAGTAAACCTGAAGTGAAGCATCGGAATCTATAACTAGTGTCACAGGAATGGTCAGTAGGAAGAGTCGGTCTTCTTGTCTTTAAGTCGGCATTGTGCCTTTTGTATTTAATTCCCATGCAATTTCTGTGTTTCATCGTCAATAAGAAGGTGGAAAGGGATACAGTAAACCTGAAGTGAAGCATCGGAATCTATAACTAGTGTCACAGGAATGGTCAGTAGGAAGAGTCAGTCTTCTTGTACTTAAGTTGGCATTGTGCCATTTATTTTATCTCCGATGCAATTTCTGTGTTTCATCGTCAATAAGAAGGTCCAAGGGATACAGTAAACCTGAAGTGAAGCATCGGAATCTATAACAAGTGTCAGAGGAATGGTTCAAAACTTAGACAGTAGGAAGAGTCAGTCTTCTTGTACTTAAGTCGGCATTGTGGCTTTTGTATTAATTTCCGATGCAATTTCTGTGTTTCGTCGCCAATAAGAAGGTCCAAGGGATACAGTAAACCTGGTGTAAAAAATCGGAATCTATAACTAGTGTCACAGGAATGGTCAGTAGGAAGAGTCAATCTTCTTGTACTTAAGTCGGCATTGTGCCTTTTGTATTTAAGTCCGATGCAATTTCTGTGTTTCATCGTCAATAAGAAGGTCCAAGGGATACAGTAAACCTTGAGTGAAGCATCGGAATAAATAACTAGTGTCTCAGGAATGGTACAAAACATAGTCAGTAAGAAGTGTCGGTCTTCATGTACTTAAGTGGGCATTGTGCCTTTTGTATTTAATTCCGATGCAATTTCTGTGTTTCATCGTCAATAAGAAGGTCCAAGGGATACAGTAAACCTGACGTGAAGCATCGGAATCTATAACTAGCGTCACACGAATGGTTCAAATCATAGTCAGTAAGAAGTGTCGTTCTTCATGTACTTAAGTCGGCATTGTGCCTTTTGTATTTACTTCCGATGCAATTTCTGTGTTTCATCGTCAATAACAAGGTCCAAGGGATACAGTACACCTGAAGTGAAGCATCGGAATCTATAACTAGTGTTACAGGAATGGTTCAAAACATAGTCAGTAAGAAGTGACGCTCTTCACGTACTTAAGTCGGCATTGTGCCTTTTGTATTTAATTCTGATGCCATTTCTGCATTTCATCGACAATATGTAGGTCCAAGGTATACAGTAAACCTGGAGTGAAGCATGGAAATCTATAACTAGTGTCACAGGAATGGTCAGTAGGAAGAGTCAGTCTTCTTGCCCTTAAGTCGGCATTGTGCCTTTTGTATTTAATTCCGATGCAATTTGTGTGTTTCATCGTCAATAAGAAGGTCCAAGGGATACAGTAAACCTGAAGTGTAGCATCGGAATCTATAACTAGTGTTACAGTAATGGTTCAGAACATAGTCAGTAAGAAGTGTCGTTCTTCATGTACTTAAGTCGGGATTGTAAATATTGTATTTAATTCCGATGCCATTTCTGTGTTTCATCGTCAATAAGAAGGTCCAAGGGATACAGTAAACCTGGAGTGAAGCATGGAAATCTATAACTAGTGTCACCGGAATGGGTCAAAACATAGTCAGTAAGAAGTGTCGGTCTTCATGTACTTAAGTCGGCATTGTGTCTTTTGTATTTAATTCCGATGCAATTTCTGTGTTTCATCGTCAATAAGAAGGTCCAAGGGATACAGTAAACCTGGTGTAAAAAATCCGAATCTATAACTAGTGTCACAGGAATGGTCAGTAGGAAGAGTCAGTCTTCTTGTACTTAAGTTGGCATTGTGCCTTTTGTATTTAAGTCCGATGCAATTTCTGTGTTTCATCGTCAATTAGAAGGTCCAAGGGATACAGTAAACCTTGAGTGAAGCATCGGAATCCATAACTAGTGTCTCAGGAATGGTTCAAAACATAGTCAGTAAGAAGTGTCGGTCTTCATGTACTTAAGTGGGCATTGTGCCTTTTGTATTTAATTCCGATGCAATTTCTGTGTTTCATCGTCAATAAGAAGGTCCAAGGGATACAGTAAACCTGAAGTGAAGCATCGGAATCTATAACTAGTGTCACAGGAATGGTTCAAATCATAGTCAGTAGGAAGTGTCGGTCTTCATGTACTTAAGTCGGCATTGTGCCTTTTGTATTTAATTCCGATGCAATTTCTGTGTTTCATTGTCAATAAGAAGGTCCAAGGGATACAGTAAACCTGAAGTGAAGCATCGGAATGTATTACTAGTCTCAGAGGAATGGTTCAAAACTTAGACAGTAGGAAGAGTCAGTCTTCTTGTACTTAAGTCGGCATTGTTCCTTTTGTATTTAATTCTGATGAAATTTCTGTGTTTCATCGTCAATAAGAAGGTCCAAGAGATACAGTAAACCTGAAGTGAAGCATCGGAATCTATAACTAGTGTCACAGGAATGGTCAGTAGGAAGAGTCAGTCTTCTTGCCCTTAAGTCGGCATTGTGCCTTTTGTATTTAATTCCGATGCAATTTATGTGTTTCATCGTCAATAAGAAGGTCCAAGGGATACAGTAAACCTGAAGTGAAGCATCGGAATCTATAACTAGTGTTACAGTAATGGTTCAAAACATAGTCAGTAAGAAGTGTCGTTCTTCATGTACTTAAGTCGGCATTGTGAATTTTGTATTTAATTCCGATGCCATTCCTGTGTTTCATCGTCAATAAGAAGGTCCAAGGGATACAGTAAACCTGGAGTGAAGCATGGAAATCTATAACTAGTGTCACAGGAGTGGGTCAAAACATAGTCAGTAAGAAGTGTCGGTCTTCATGTACTTAAGTCGGCATTGTGTCTTTTGTATTTAATTCCGATGCCATTTCTGTGTTTCATCGTCAATAAGTAGGTCCAAGGTATACAGTAAACCTGGAGTGAAGCATGGAAATCTATAACTAGTGTCACAGGAATGGGTTAAAACATAGTCAGTAAGAAGTGTCGGTCTTCATGTACTTATGTCGGCATTGTGCCTTTTGTATTTAATTCCGATGCCATTTCTGTGTTTAATCGTCAATAAGAAGGTCCAAGGGATACAGTAAACCTGAAGTGATGCATCGTAATCTATAACTAGTGTCAGAGGAATGGTTCAAAACTTAGACAGTAGGAAGAGTCAGTCTTCTTGTACTTAAGTCGGCATTGTGCCTTTTGTATTAATTTCCGATGCAATTTCTGTGTTTCGTCGTCAATAGGAAGGTCCAAGGGATACAGTAAACCTGGTGTAAAAAATGGGAATCTATAACTAGTGTCACAGGAATAGTCAGTAGGAAGAGTCAGTCTTCTTGTACTTAAGTCGGCATTGTGCCTTTTGTATTTAAGTCCGATGCAACTTCTGTGTTTCATCGTCAATAAGAAGGTCCAAGGGATACAGTAAACCTTGAGTGAAGCATCGGAATCCATAACTAGTGTCTCAGGAATGGTACAAAACATAGTCAGTAAGAAGTGTCGGTCTTCATGTGCTTAAGTGGGCATTGTGCCTTTTGTATTTAATTCCGATGCAACTTCTGTGTTTCATCGTCCATAAGAAGGTCCAAGGGATACAGTAAACCTGAAGTGAAGCATCGGAATCTATAACTAGTGTCACACGAATGGTTCAAATCATAGTCATTAAGAAGTGTCGTTCTTCATGTACGTAAGTCGGCATTGTGCCTTTTGTATTTAATTCCGATGCAATTTCTGTGTTTCATCGTCAATAAGAAGGTCCAAGGGATACAGTAAACCTGAAGTGAAGCATCGGAATCTATAACTAGTGTCACAGGAATGATCAGTAGGAAGAGTCAGTCTTCTTGCCCTTAGGTCGGCATTGTGCCTTTTGTATTTAATTTCGATGCAATTTCTGTGTTTCATCGTCAATAAGAGGGTCCAAGGGATACAGTACACCTGAAGTGAAGCATCGGAATCTATAACTAGTGTTACAGGAATGGTTCAAAATATAGTCAGTAAGAAGTGACGGTCTTCACGTACTTAAGTCGGCATTGTGCCTTTTGTATTTAATTCTGATGCCATTTCTGTGTTTCATCGTCAATATGTAGGTCCAAGGTATACAGTAAACCTGGAGTGAAGCATGGAATTTTATAACTAGTGTCACAGGAATGGTCAGTAGGAAGAGTCAGTCTTCTTGCCCTTAAGTCGGCATTGTGCATTTTGTATTTAATTCCGATGCAATTTATGTGTTTCATCGTCAATAAGAAGGTCCAAGGGGTACAGTATACCTGAAGTGAAGCATCGGAATCTATAACTAGTGTTACAGTAATGGTTCAAAACATAGTCAGTAAGAAGTGTCGGTCTTCATGTACTGAAGTCGGCATTGTGAATTTTGTATTTAATTCCGATGCAATTTCTGTGTTTCATCGTCAATAAGAAGGTCCAAGGGATACAGTAAACCTGAAGTGAAGCATCGGATTCTATAACTAGTGTCACAGGAATGATCAGTAGGAAGAGTCAGTCTTCTTGCCCTTAAGTCGCCATTGTGCCTTTTGTATTTAATTTCGATGCAATTTCTTTGTTTCATCGACAATAAGAAGGTCCAAGGGATACAGTAAACCTGAAGTGAAGCATCGGAATCTATAACTAGTGTTACAGGAATGGTTCAAAACATAGTCAGTAAGAAGTGACGGTCTTCACGTACTTAAGTCGGCATTGTGCCTTTTGTATTTAATTCTGATGCCATTTCTGGGTTTCATCGTCAATATGTAGGTCCAAGGTATACAGTAAGCCTGGAGTGAAGCATGGAAGTCTATAACTAGTGTCACAGGAATGGGTCAAAACATGGTCAGTAAGAAGTGTCGGTCTTCATGTACATCAGTCGACATTGTGCTTTTGTATTTAATTCAGATGCAATTTCTGTGTTTTATCGTCAATAAGAAGGTCCAAGGGATACAGTAAACCTGAAGTGAAGCATCGGAATCTATAACTAGTGTCAGAGGAATGGTTCAGAACTTAGACAGTAGGAAGAGTCAGTCTTCTTGTCCTTAAGTCGGCATTGTGCCTTTTGTATTTAATTCCGATGCAATTTCTGTGTTTCATCGTCAATAAGAAGGTCCAAGGGATACAGTAAACCTGAAGTGAAGCATCGGAATCTATAACTAGTGTTACAGGAATAGTTCAAAAGATAGTCAGTAAGAAGTGTCGGTCTTCATGTACTTAAGTCGGCATTGTGCCCTTTGTATTTAATTCCGATGCAATTTCTGTGTTTCGTCGTCAATAAGAAGGTCCTAGAGATTCAGTAAACCTGAAGTGAAGCATAGGAATCTATATTTACTGTCACAGGAATGGAAAGTAGGAAGAGTCAGTCTTCTTGCCCTTACGTCGGCATTGTGCTTTTTGTATTTAATTCCGATGCAATTTCTGTCTTTCATCGTCAATAAGAAGGTCCAAGGGATACAGTAAACCTGAAGTAAAGCATCGGAATCTATAACTAGTGTTACAGTAATGGTTCAAAACATAGTCAGTAAGAAGTGTCGGTCTTCATGTACTTATGTCGGCATTGTGCCTTGTGTATTTAATTCCGATGCCATTTGTGTGTTTCATCGTCAATAAGAAGGTCCAATTGATACAGTAAACCTGGAGTGAAGCATGGAAATCTATAACTAGTGTCACTGGAATGGGTCAAAACATAGTCAGTAAGAAGTGTCGGTCTTCATGTACTTAAGTCGGCATTGTGCCTTTTGTATTCAATTCCGATGCAATTTCTGTGTTTCATCGTCAATAAGAAGGTCCAAGGGATACAGTAAACCTGGAGTGAAGCATGGAAATCTATAACTAGTGTCACCGGAATGGGTCAAAACATAGTCAGTAAGAAGTGTCGGTCTTCATGTACTTAAGTCGGCATTGTGTCTTTTGTATTTAATTCCGATGCAATTTCTGTGTTTCGTCGTCAATAAGAAGGTCCAAGGGATACAGTACACCTGGTGTAAAAAATCCGAATCTATAACTAGTGTCACAGGAATGGTCAGTAGGAAGAGTCAGTCTTCTTGTACTTAAGTCGGCATTGTGCCTTTTGTATTTAAGTCCGATGCAATTTCTGTGTTTCATCGTCAATTAGAAGGTCCAAGGGATACAGTAAACCTTGAGTGAAGCATCGGAATCCATAACTAGTGTCTCAGGAATGGTTCAAAACATAGTCAGTAAGAAGTGTCGGTCTTCATGTACTTAAGTGGGCATTGTGCCTTTTGTATTTAATTCCGATGCAATTTCTGTGTTTCATCGTCAATAAGAAGGTCCAAGGGATACAGTAAACCTGAAGTGAAGCATCGGAATCTATAACTAGTGTCACAGGAATGGTTCAAAACATAGTCAGTAGGAAGTGTCGGCCTTCATGTATTTAAGTCGGCATTGTGCCTTTTGTGTTTAATTCCGATGCAATTTCTGTGTTTCATTGTCAATAAGAAGGTCCAAGGGATACAGTAAACCTGAAGTGAAGCATCGGAATGTATAACTAGTCTCAGAGGAATGGTTCAAAACTTAGACAGTAGGAAGAGTCAGTCTTCTTGTACTTAAGTCGGCATTGTGCCTTTTGTATTTAATTCTGATGAAATTTCTGTGTTTCATCGTCAATAAGAAGGTCCAAGAGATACAGTAAACCTGAAGTGAAGCATCGGAATCTATAACTAGTGTCACAGGAATGGTCAGTAGGAAGAGTCAGTCTTCTTGCCCTTAAGTCGGCATTGTGCCTTTTGTATTTAATTCCGATGCAATTTATGTGTTTCATCGTCAATAAGAAGGTCCAAGGGATACAGTAAACCTGAAGTGAAGCATCGGAATCTATAACTAGTGTTACAGTAATGGTTCAAAACATAGTCAGTAAGAAGTGTCGTTCTTCATGTACTTAAGTCGGCATTGTGAATTTTGTATTTAATTCCGATGCCATTCCTGTGTTTCATCGTCAATAAGAAGCTCCAAGGGATACAGTAAACCTGGAGTGAAGCATGGAAATCTATAACTAGTGTCACAGGAATGGGTCAAAACATAGTCAGTAAGAAGTGTCGGTCTTCATGTACTTAAGTCGGCATTGTGTCTTTTGTATTTAATTCCGATGCCATTTCTGTGTTTCGTCGTCAATAAGTAGGTCCAAGGTATACAGTAAACCTGGAGTGAAGCATGGAAATCTATAACTAGTGTCACAGGAATGGGTTAAAACATAGTCAGTAAGAAGTGTCGGTCTTCATGTACTTATGTCGGCATTGTGCCTTTTGTATTTAATTCCGATGCAATTTCTGTGTTTAATCGTCAATAAGAAGGTCCAAGGGATACAGTAAACCTGAAGTGAAGCATCGGAATCTATAACTAGTGTCAGAGGAATGGTTCAAAACTTAGACAGTAGGAAGAGTCAGTCTTCTTGTACTTAAGTCGGCATTGTGCCTTTTGTATTAATTTCCGATGCAATTTCTGTGTTTCGTCGTCAATAGGAAGGTCCAAGGGATACAGTAAACCTGGTGTAAAAAATGGGAATCTATAACTAGTGTCACAGGAAAAAGTCAGTAGGAAGAGTCAGTCTTCTTGTACTTAAGTCGGCATTGTGCCTTTTGTATTTAAGTCCGATGCAACTTCTGTGTTTCATCGTCAATAAGAAGGTCCAAGGGATACAGTAAACCTTGAGTGAAGCATCGGAATCCATAACTAGTGTCTCAGGAATGGTACAAAACATAGTCAGTAAGAAGTGTCGGTCTTCATGTGCTTAAGTGGGCATTGTGCCTTGTGTATTTAATTCCGATGCAATTTCTGTGTTTCATCGTCCATAAGAAGGTCCAAGGGATACAGTAAACCTGAAGTGAAGCATCGGAATCTATAACTAGTGTCACACGAATGGTTCAAATCATAGTCAGTAAGAAGTGTCGTTCTTCATGTACGTAAGTCGGCATTGTGCCTTTTGTATTTAATTCCGATGCAATTTCTGTGTTTCATCGTCAATAAGAAGGTCCAAGGGATACAGTAAACCTGAAGTGAAGCATCGGAATCTATAACTAGTGTCACAGGAATGATCAGTAGGAAGAGTCAGTCTTCTTGCCCTTAAGTCGGCATTGTGCCTTTTGTATTTAAGTTCGATGCAATTTCTGTGTTTCATCGTCAATAAGAGGGTCCAAGGGATACAGTACACCTGAAGTGAAGCATCGGAATCTATAACTAGTGTTACAGGAATGGTTCAAAATATAGTCAGTACGAAGTGACGGTCTTCACGTACTTAAGTCGGCATTGTGCCTTTTGTATTTAATTCTGATGCCATTTCTGTGTTTCATCGTCAATATGTAGGTCCAAGGTATACAGTAAACCTGGAGTGAAGCATGGAATTTTATAACTAGTGTCACAGGAATGGTCAGTAGGAAGAGTCAGTCTTCTTGCCCTTAAGTCGGCATTGTGCATTTTGTATTTAATTCCGATGCAATTTATGTGTTTCATCGTCAATAAGAAGGTCCAAGGGATACAGTAAACCTGAAGTGAAGCATCGGAATCTATAACTAGTGTTACAGTAATGGTTCAAAACATAGTCAGTAAGAAGTGTCGGTCTTCATGTACTGAAGTCGGCATTGTGAATTTTGTATTTAATTCCGATGCCATTTCTGTGTTTCATCGTCAATAAGAAGGTCCAAGGGATACAGTAAACCTGGAGTGAAGCATGGAAATCTATAACTAGTGTCACAGGAATGGGACAAAACATAGTCAGTAAGAAGTGTCGGTCTTCATGTACTTATGTCGGCAATGTGTCTTTTGTATTTAATTCCGATGCAATTTCTGTGTTTCGTCGTCAATAAGAAGGTCCAAGGGATACAGTAAACCTGGTGTAAAAAATCCGAATCTATAACTAGTGTGACAGGAATGGTCAGTAGGAAGAGTCAGTCTTCTTGTACTTAAGTCGGCATTGTGCCTTTTGTATTTAAGTCCGATGCAATTTCTGTGTTTCATCGTCAATAAGAAGGTCCAAGGGATACAGTAAACCTTGAGTGAAGCATCGGAATCCATAACTAGTGTCTCAGGAATGGTTCAAAACATAGTCAGTAAGAAGTGTCGGTCTTCTTGTCCTTAAGTGGGCTTGTGCCTTTTGTTTTTAATTCCGATGCAATTTCTGTGTTTCATCGTCAATAAGAAGGTCCAAGGGATACAGTAAACCTGAAGTGAAGCATCGGAATCTATAACTAGTGTCACAGGAATGATCAGTAGGAAGAGTCAGTCTTCTTGCCCTTAAGTCGCCATTGTGCCTTTTGTATTTAATTTCGATGCAATTTCTTTGTTTCATCGACAATAAGAAGGTCCAAGGGATACAGTAAACCTGAAGTGAAGCATCGGAATCTATAACTAGTGTTACAGGAATGGTTCAAAACATAGTCAGTAAGAAGTGACGGTCTTCACGTACTTAAGTCGGCATTGTGCCTTTTGTATTTAATTCTGATGCCATTTCTGGGTTTCATCGTCAATATGTAGGTCCAAGGTATATAGTAAACCTGGAGTGAAGCATGGAAATCTATAACTAGTGTCACAGGAATGGGTCAAAACATAGTCAGTAAGAAGTGTCGGTCTTCATGTACATCAGTCGACATTGTGCCTTTTGTATTTAATTCAGATGCAATTTCTGTGTTTCATCGTCAATAAGTAGGTCCAAGGGATACAGTAAACCTGAAGTGAAGCATCGGAATCTATAACTAGTGTCACAGGAATGGTTCAAAACATAGTCAGTAAGAAGTGTCCTTCTTCATGTACTTAAGTCGGCATTGTGCCTTTTGTATTTAATTCCGATGCAATTTCTATGTTTCATCGTCACTGTCACAGGAATGGTCAGTAGGAAGAGTCAGTCTTCTTGTACTTAAGTTGGCATTGAGCCATTTGTATTTAATTCCGATGCAATTTCTCTGCTTCATCGTCAATAAGAAGGTCCAAGGAATACAGTAAACCTGATGTGAAGCATCGGAATCTATAACTAGTGGCACAAGAATGGTTCAAAACATAGTCAGTAGGAAGTGTCGGTTTTCATGTACTTAAGTCAGCATTGAGCCTTTTGTATTTAATTCCGATGCAATTTCTGTGTTTTATCGTCAATAAGAAGGTCCAAGGGATACAGTAAACCTGAAGTGAAGCATCGGAATCTATAACTAGTGTCAGAGGAATGGTTTAGAACTTAGACAGTAGGAAGAGTCAGTCTTCTTGTCCTTAAGTCGGCATTGTGCCTTTTGTATTTAATTCCGATCCAATTTCTGTGTTTCATCGTCAATAAGAAGGTCCAAGGGATACAGTAAACCTGAAGTGAAGCATCGGAATCTATAACTAGTGTTACAGGAATGGTTCAAAAGATAGTCAGTAAGAAGTGTCGGTCTTCATGTACTTAAGTCAGCATTGTGCCCTTTGTATTTAATTCCGATGCAATTTCTGTGTTTCGTCGTCAATAAGAAGGTCCTAGAGATACAGTAAACCTGAAGTGAAGCATAGGAATCTATAACTACTGTCACAGGAATGGAAAGTAGGAAGAGTCAGTCTTCTTGCCCTTACGTCGGCATTGTGCTTTTTGTATTTAATTCCGATGCAATTTCTGTCTTTCATCGTCAATAAGAAGGTCCAAGGGATACAGTAAACCTGAAGTAAAGCATCGGAATCTATAACTAGTGTTACAGTAATGGTTCAAAACATAGTCAGTAAGAAGTGTCGGTCTTCATGTACTTATGTCGGCATTGTGCCTTGTGTATTTAATTCCGATGCCATTTGTGTGTTTCATCGTCAATAAGTAGGTCCAAGGGATACAGTAAACCTGGAGTGAAGCATGGAAATCTATAACTAGTGTCACTGGAATGGGTCAAAACATAGTCAGTAAGAAGTGTCGGTCTTCATGTACTTAAGTCGGCATTGTGCCTTTTGTATTCAATTCCGATGCAATTTCTGTGTTTCATCGTCAATAAGAAGGTCCAAGGGATACAGTAAACCTGAATGAAGCATCGGAATCTATATCTAGTGTCACAGGAATGGTTCAAAACCTAGACAGTAGGAAGAGTCAGTCTTCTTGTACTTAAGTCGGCATTGTGCCTTTTGTATTTAATTCCGATGCAATTTCTGTGTGTCATCGTCAAAAAGTAGGTCGACGGGATACAGTAAACCTGGTGTGAAGAATCGGAAACTATAACTAGTGTCACAGGAATGGTCAGTAGGAAGAGTCAGTCTTCTTGCACTTAAGTCGGCATTGTGCCATTTGTATTTAATTCCGATGGAATTTCTGTGCTTCATCGCCAATAAGAAGGTCCAAGGGATACAGTAAACCTGAAGTGAAGCATCGGAATCTATAACTAGTGTTACAGGAATGGTTCAAAGCATAGTCAGTAAGAAGTGTCGGTCTTCATATACTTAAGTCGGCATTGTGCCTTTTGCATTTAATTCCGATGCAATTTCTGTGTTTCATCGTCAATAAGAAGGTCCAAGGGATACAGTAAACCTGAAGTGAAGAATCGGAATCTATTACTAGTGTCACAGGAATGGTTCGAAACTTAGACATTAGGAAGAGTCAGTATTCTTGTCCTTAAGTCGGCATTGTGCCTTTTGTATTTAATTCCGATGCAATTTCTGTGTTTCATCGTCAAAAAGAAGGTCCAAGGGATACAGTAAACCTGGAGTGAAGCATCGGAATCTATAACTAGTGTCACAGGAATGGTTCAAAACTTAGATAGTTGGAAGAGTCAGTCTTCTTGTACTTAACACGGCATTGTGCGTTTTGTATTTAATTCCGATGCAATTTCTGTGTTTCATCGTCAATAAGAGGGTCCAAGGGATACAGTAAACCTGGAGTGAAGCATCGGAATCTATAACTAGTGTTACAGGAATGGTCAGTAGGAAGAGTCAGTGTTCTTGTCCTTAAGTCGGCATTGTGCTTTTGTATTTAATTCAGATGCAATTTCTGTGTTTCATCGTCAATAAGAAGGTCCAAGGGATACAGTAAACCTGAAGTGAAGCATCGGAATCTATAACCAGTGTCACAGGAATGGTCAGTAGGAAGAGTCATTCTTCTTGTCCTTAAGTCGGCATTGTGCCTTTTGTATTTAATTCCGATGCAATTTCTGTGTTTCATCGTCAATAAGAAGGTCCAAGGGATACAGTAAACCTGAAGTGAAGCATCGGAATCTATAACTAGTGTCACAGGAATTTTTCAAATCATAGTCAGAAGGAAGTGTCGGTCTTCATGTACTTAAGTCGGCATTGTGCCTTTTGTATTTAATTCCGATGCAATTTCTGTGTTTCATCGTCAATAAGAAGGTCCAAGTTATACAGTAAACCTGAAGTGAAGCATCGGAATCTATAACTAGTGTCACAGGAATGGTCAGTTGGAAGGGTCAGTCTTCTTGTTCTTAAGGCGGCATTGTGCCTTTTGTATTTAATTCCGATGCAATTTCTGTGTTTCATCGTCAATAAGAAGGTCCAAGGGATACAGTAAACCTGGAGTGAAGCATCGGAATCTATAACTAGTGTCACAGGAATGGTCAGTAAGAAGTGTCGTTCTTCATGTACTTAAGTCGGCATTGTAAATTTTGTATTTAATTCCGATGCCATTTCTGTGTTTCATCGTCAATAAGAAGGTCCAACGGATACAGTAAACCTGGAGTGAAGCATGGAAATCTATAACTAGTGTCACAGGAATGGGTCAAAACATAGTCAGTAAGAAGTGTCGGTCTTCATGTACTGAAGTCGGCATTGTGAATTTTGTATTTAATTCCGATGCCATTTCTGTGTTTCATCGTCAATAAGAAGGTCCAAGGGATACAGTAAACCTGGAGTGAAGCATGGAAATCTATAACTAGTGTCACCGGAATGGGTCAAAACATAGTCAGTAAGAAGTGTCGGTCTTCATGTACTTAAGTCGGCATTGTGTCTTTTGTATTTATTTCCGATGCAATTTCTGTGTTTCGTCGTCAATAAGAAGGTCCAAGGGATACAGTAAACCTGGTGTAAAAAATCCGAATCTATAACTAGTGTCACAGGAATGGTCAGTAGGAAGAGTCAGTCTTCTTGTACTTAAGTCGGCATTGTGCCTTTTGTATTTTAGTCCGATGCAATTTCTGTGTTTCATCGTCAATAAGAAGGTCCAAGGGATACAGTAAACCTTGAGTGAAGCATCGGAATCCGTAACTAGTGTCTCAGGAATGGTTCAAAACATAGTCAGTAAGAAGTGTCGATCTTCATGTACTTGAGTGGGCATTGTGCCTTTTGTATTTAATTCCGATGCAATTTCTGTGTTTCATCGTCAATAAGAAGGTCCAAGGGATACAGTAAACCTGAAGTGAAGCATCGGAATCTATAACTAGTGTCACAGGAATGGTTCAAAACATAGTCAGTAGGAAGTGTCGGTCTTCATGTACTTAAGTCGGCATTGTGCCTTTTGTATTTAAGTCCGATGCAATTTCTGTGTTTCATTGTCAATAAGAAGGTCCAAGGGATACAGTAAACCTGAAGTGAAGCATCGGAATGTATAACTAGTCTCAGAGGAATGGTTCAAATCTTAGACAGTAGGAAGAGTCAGTCTTCCTGTACTTAAGTCGGCATTGTGCCTTTTGTATTTAATTCCGATGAAATTTCTGTGTTTCATCGTCAATAAGAAGGTCCAAGAGATACAGTAAACCTGAAGTGAAGCATCGGAATCTATAACTAGTGTCACAGGAATGGTCAGTAAGAAGAGTCAGTCTTCTTGCCCTTAAGTCGGCATTGTGCCTTTTGTATTTAATTCCGATGCAATTTATGTGTTTCATCGTCAATAAGAAGGTCCAAGGGATACAGTAAACCTGAAGTGAAGCATCGGAATCTATAACTAGTGTTACAGTAATGGTTCAAAACATAGTCAGTAAGAAGTGTCGTTCTTCATGCACTTAAGTCGGCATTGTGAATTTTGTATTTAATTCCGATGTCATTCCTGTGTTTCATCGTCAATAAGAAGGTCCAAGGGATACAGTAAACCTGGAGTGAAGCATGGAAATCTATAACTAGTGTCACAGGAATGGGTCAAAACATAGTCAGTAAGAAGTGTCGGTCTTCATGTACTTAAGTCGGCATTGTGTCTTTTGTATTTAATTCCGATGCCATTTCTGTGTTTCATCGTCAATAAGTAGGTCCAAGGTATACAGTAAACCTGGAGTGAAGCATGGAAATCTATAACTAGTGCCACAGGAATGGGTTAAAACATAGTCAGTAAGAAGTGTCGGTCTTCATGTACTTATGTCGGCATTGTGCCTTTTGTTTTTAATTCCGATGCAATTTCTGTGTTTAATCGTCAATAAGAAGGTCCAAGGGATACAGTAAAACTGAAGTGAAGCATCGGAATCTATAACTAGTGTCAGAGGAATGGTTCAAACTTAGACAGTAGGAAGAGTCAGTCTTCTTGTACTTAAGTCGGCATTGTGCCTTATGTATTAATTTCCGATGCAATTTCTGTATTTTGTCGTCAATAGGAAGGTCCAAGGGATACAGTAAACCTGGTGTAAAAAATCGGAATCTATAACTAGTGTCACAGGAATGGTCAGTAGGAAGAGTCAGTCTTCTTGTACTTAAGTCGGCATTGTGCCTTTTGTATTTAAGTCCGATGCAATTTCTGTGTTTCATCGTCAATAAGAAGGTCCAAGGGATACAGTAAACCTTGAGTGAAGCATCGGAATCCATAACTAGTGTCTCAGGAATGGTACAAAACATAGTCAGTAAGAAGTGTCGGTCTTCATGTACTTAAGTGGGCATTGTGCCTTTTGTATTTAATTCCGATGCAATTTCTGTGTTTCATCGTCCACAAGAAGGTCCAAGGGATACAGTAAACCTGAAGTGAAGCATCGGAATCTATAACTAGTGTCACACGAATGGTTCAAATCATAGTCAGTAAGAAGTGTCGTTCTTCATGTACGTAAGTCGGCATTCTGCCTTTTGTATTTAATTACGATGCAATTTCTGTGTTTCATCGTCAATAAGAAGGTCCAAGGGATACAGTAAACCTGAAGTGAAGCATCGGAATCTATAACTAGTGTCACAGGAATGATCAGTAGGAAGAGTCAGTCTTCTTGCCCTTAAGTCGGCATTGTGCATTTTGTATTTAATTCCGATGCAATTTATGTGTTTCATCGCCAATAAAAAGGTCCAAGGGATACAGTAAACCTGAAGTGAAGCATCGGAATCTATAACTAGTGTTACAGTTATGGTTCAAAACATAGTCAGTAAGAAGTGTCGTTCTTCATGTACTTAAGTCGGCATTGTGAATTTTGTATTTAATTCCGATGCCATTTCTGTGTTTCATCGTCAATAAGAAGGTCCAAGGGATACAGTAAACCTGGAGTGAAGCATGGAAATCTATAACTAGTGTCACAGGAATGGGTCAAAACATAGTCAGTAAGAAGTGTCGGTCTTCATGTACTGAAGTCGGCATTGTGAATTTTGTATTTAATTCCGATGCCATTTCTGTGTTTCATCGTCAATAAGAAGGTCCAAGGGATACAGTAAACCTGGAGTGAAGCATGGAAATCTATAACTAGTGTCACAGGAATGGGACAAAACATAGTCAGTAAGAAGTGTCGGTCTTCATGTACTTATGTCGGCATTGTGTCTTTTGTATTTAATTCCGATGCAATTTCTGTGTTTCGTCGTCAATAAGAAGGTCCAAGGGATACAGTAAACCTGGTGTAAAAAATCCGAATCTATAACTAGTGTGACAGGAATGGTCAGTAGGAAGAGTCAGTCTTCTTGTACTTAAGTCGGCATTGTGCCTTTTGTATTTAAGTCCGATGCAATTTCTGTGTTTCATCGTCAATACGAAGGTCCAAGGGATACAGTAAACCTTGAGTGAAGCATCGGAATCCATAGCTAGTGTCTCAGGAATGGTTCAAAACATAGTCAGTAAGAAGTGTCGGTCTTCTTGTACTTAAGTGGGCATTGTGCCTTTTGTATTTAATTCTGATGCCATTTCTGGGTTTCATCGTCAATATGGAGGTCCAAGGTATACAGTAAACCTGGAGTGAAGCATGGAAATCTATAACTAGTGTCACAGGAATGGGTCAAAACATAGTCAGTAAGAAGTGTCGGTCTTCATGTACATCAGTCGACATTGTGCCTTTTGTATTTAATTCAGATGCAATTTCTGTGTTTCATCGTCAATTAGTAGGTCCAAGGGATACAGTAAACCTGAAGTGAAGCATCGGAATCTATAACTAGTGTCACAGGAATGGTTCAAAACATAGTCAGTAAGAAGTGTCCTTCTTCACGTACTTAGGTCGGCATTGTGCCTTTTGTATTTAATTCCGATGCAATTTCAATGTTTCATCGTCAATAAGAAGGTCCAAGGGATACAGTAAACCTGAAATGCAGCATCGGAATCTATAACTAGTGTCACAGGAATAGTCAGTAGGAAGAGTCAGTCTTCTTGTACTTAAGTTGGCATTGAGCCATTTGTATTTAATTCCGATGCAATTTCTGTGTCTCTTCGTCAATAAGAAGGTCCAAGGGATACAGTAAACCTGAAGTGAAGCATCGGAATCTATAACTAGTGTTACAGGAATGGTTCAAAACATAGTCAGTAAGAAGTGTCGGTCCTCATGTACTTAAGTCGGCATTGTGCCCTTTGTATTTAATTCCGATGCAATTTCTGTGTTTCGTCGTCAATAAGAAGGTCCTAGAGATACAGTAAACCTGGAGTGAAGCATCGGAATCTATAACTAGTGTTACAGGAATGGTTCAAAGCATAGTCAGTAAGAAGTGTCGGTCTTCATATACTTAAGTCGGCATTGTGCCTTTTGCATTTAATTCCGATGCAATTTCTGTGTTTCATCGTCAATAAGAAGGTCCAAGGGATACAGTAAACCTGAATGAAGCATCGGAATCTATATCTAGTGTCACAGGAATGGTTCAAAACCTAGACAGTAGGAAGAGTCAGTCTTCTTGTACTTAAGTCGGCATTGTGCCTTTTGTATTTAATTCCGATGCAATTTCTGTGTGTCATCGTCAATAGGTAGGTCGACGGGATACAGTAAACCTGGTGTGAAGAATCGGAAACTATAACTAGTGTCACAGGAATGGTCAGTAGGAAGAGTCAGTCTTCTTGCACTTAAGTCGGCATTGTGCCATTTGTATTTAATTCCGATGGAATTTCTGTGCTTCATCGCCAATAAGAAGGTCCAAGGGATACAGTAAACCTGAAGTGAAGCATCGGAATCTATAACTAGTGTTACAGGAATGGTTCAAAACATAGTCAGTAAGAAGTGTCGGTCTTCATATACTTAAGTCGGCATTGTGCCTTTTGCATTTAATTCCGATGCAATTTCTGTGTTTCATCGACAATAAGAAGGTCCAAGGGATACAGTAAACCTGAAGTGAAGAATCGGAATCTACTACTAGTGTCACAGGAATGGTTCGAAACTTAGACATTAGGAAGAGTCAGTATTCTTGTCCTTAAGTCGGCATTGTGCCTTTTGTATTTAATTCCGATGCAATTTCTGTGTTTCATCGTCAAAAAGAAGGTCCAAGGGATACAGTAAACCTGGAGTGAAGCATCGGAATCTATAACTAGTGTCACAGGAATGGTTAAAAACTTAGATAGTTGGAAGAGTCAGTCTTCTTGTACTTAACACGGCATTGTGCGTTTTGTATTTAATTCCGATGCAATTTCTGTGTTTCATCGTCAATAAGAAGGTCCAAGGGATACAGTAAACCTGGAGTGAAGCATCGGAATCTATAACTAGTGTTACAGGAATGGTCAGTAGGAAGAGTCAGTGTTCTTGTCCTTAAGTCGGCATTGTGCCTTTGTATTTAATTCAGATGCAATTTCTGTGTTTCATCGTCAATAAGAAGGTCCAAGGTATACAGTAAACCTGGTGTGAAGAATCGGAATATATAACTAGTGTCACAGGAATGGTCAGTAGGAAGAGTCAGTCTTCTTGCCCTTAAGTCGGCATTGTGCATTTTGTATTTAATTCCGATGCAATTTCTGTGTTTCATCGTCAATAAGAAGGTCAAAGGGATACAGTAAACCTGAAGTGAAGGATCGGAATCTATAACTAGTGTCACAGGAATTTTTCAAATCATAGTCAGAAGGAAGTGTCGGTCTTCATGTACTTAAGTCGGCATTGTGCCTTTTGTATTTAATTCCGATGCAATTTCTGTGTTTCATCGTCAATAAGAAGGTCCAAGTTATACAGTAAACCTGAAGTGAAGCATCGGAATCTATAACTAGTGTCACAGGAATGGTCAGTTGGAAGAGTCAGTCTTCTTGTTCTTAAGGCGGTATTGTGCCTTTTGTATTTAATTCCGATGCAATTTCTGTGTTTCATCGTCAATAAGAAGGTCCAAGGGATACAGTAAACCTGGAGTGAAGCATCGGAATCTATAACTAGTGTCACAGGAATGGTCAGTAGGAAGAGTCAGTCTTCATGTCCCTAAGTCGGTATTGTGCCTTTTGTATTTAATTCCGATGCATTTTCTGTGTTTCATCGTCAATAAGAAGGTCTAAGGGATACAGTAAACCTGAAGTGAAGCATCGAAATCCATAACTAGTGTTGCAGGAATGGTTCAAAACATAGTCAGTAAGAAGTGTCGGTCTTCATGTACTTAAGTCGGCATTGTGCCTTTTGTATTTAATTCCGATGCAATTTCTGTGTTTCATCGTCAATAAGAAGGTCCAAGGGATACAGTAAACCTGGAGTGAAGCATCGGAATCTACAACTAGTGTCACAGGAGTGGTCAGTAGGAAGAGTCAGTGTTCTTTTCCTTAAGTCGGCATTGTGCTTTTGTATTTAATTCAGATGCAATTTCTGTGTTTCATCGTCAATAAGAAGGTCCAAGGGATACAGTAAACCTGAAGTGAAGCATCGGAATCAATAACTAGTGTCACAGGAATGGTCAGTAGGAAGAGTCATTCTTCTTGTCCTCAAGTCACCATTGTGCCTTTTGTATTTAATTCCGATGCAATTTCTGTGTTTCATCGTCAATAAGAAGGTCCAAAGGATACAGTAAACCTGAAGTGAAGCATCGGAATCTATAACTAGTGTCACAGGAATGGTTCAAAACATTTTCAGAAGGAAGTGTCTGTCTTCATGTACTTAAGTCGGCATTGTGCCTTTTGTATTTAATTCCGATGCAATTTCTGTGTTTCATCGTCAATAAGAAGGTCCAAGTTATACAGTAAACCTGAACTGAAGCATCGGAATCTATAACTAGTGTCACAGGAATGGTTCAAAACATAGTCAGTAAGAAGTGTCGGTCTTCATGTACTTAAGTCGGCATTGTGCATTTTGTATTTAATTCCGATGCAATTTCTGTGTTTCATCGTCAATACGAAGGTCCAAGGGATATAGTAAACCTGAAGTGAAGCATCGGAATCTTTAACTAGTGTCACAGGAATGGTCAGTAGGAAGAGTCAGTCTTCTTGTCCTTAAGTCGGCATTGAGCCTTTTGTATTTAATTCCGATGCATTTTCTGTGTTTAATCGTCAATAAGAAGGTCCAAGGGATTCAGTAAACCTGAAGTGTAGCATCGGAATCCATAACTAGTGTTGCAGGAATTGCTCAAAGCATAGTCAGTAAGAAGTGTCGGTCTTCATGTACTTATGTCGGCATTGTGCCTTTTGTATTTAATTCCGATGCCATTTCTGTGATTCATCGTCAATAAGAAGGTCCTAGGTATACAGTAAACCTGAAGTGAAGCATAGGAATCTATAACTAATGTCACAGGAATGGAAAGTAGGAAGAGTCAGTCTTCTTGTCCTTAAGTCGGCATTGTGCCTTCTGTATTTAGTTCCGATGCAAATTCTGTGTATCATCGTCAATAAGAAGGTCCAAGGGATACAGCAAACCTGAAGTGAAGCATCGGAATCTATAACTAGTGTCACAGGAATGTGTCAAAACATTGTCAGTAAGAAATGTCGTACTTCATGTACTTAAGTCGACATTGTGACTTTTGTATTTAATTCCGATGCAATTTCTGTGTTTCATCGTCAATAAGAAGGTCCAAGGGATACAGTAAACCTGAAGTGAAGCATCGGAATCTATAACTAGTGTCACAGGAATGGTCAATAGGAAGAGTCAGTCTTCTTGCACTTAAGTCGGCATTGTGTCTTTTGTATTTAATTCCGATGCAATTTCTGTGTTTCATCGTCAATAAGAAGGTCCAAGGGATACAGTAAACCTGGTGTGAAGAATCGGAATCTATAACTAGTGTCACAGGAATGGTCAGTAGGAAGAGTCAGTCTTCTTGCCCTTAAGTCATCATTGTGCCTTTTGTATTTAATTCCGATGCAATTTCTGTGTTTCATCGTCAATAAGAAGGTCCAAGGGAAACAGTAAACCTGAAGTGTAGCATCGGAATCCATAACTAGTGTTGCAGGAATTGCTCAAAGCATAGTCAGTAAGAAGTGTCGGTCTTCATGTACTTATGTCGGCATTGTGCCTTTTGTTTTTAATTCCGATGCAATTTCTGTGTTTAATCGTCAATAAGAAGGTCCAAGGGATACAGTAAACCTGAAGTGAAGCATCGGAATCTATAACTAGTGTCAGAGGAATGGTTCAAACTTAGACAGTAGGAAGAGTCATTCTTCTTGTACTTAAGTCGGCATTGTGCCTTATGTATTAATTTCCGATGCAATTTCTGTATTTCGTCGTCAATAGGAAGGTCCAAGGGATACAGTAAACCTGTTGTAAAAAATCGGAATCTATAACTAGTGTCACAGGAATGGTCAGTAGGAAGAGTCAGTCTTCTTGTACTTAAGTCGGCATTGTGCCTTTTGTATTTAAGTCCGATGCAATTTCTGTGTTTCATCGTCAATAAGAACGTCCAAGGGATACAGTAAACCTTGAGTGAAGCATCGGAATCCATAACTAGTGTCTCAGGAATGGTACAAAACATAGTCAGTAAGAAGTGTCGGTCTTCATGTACTTAAGTGGGCATTGTGCCTTTTGTATTAATTTCCGATGCAATTTCTGTGTTTCATCGTCCACAAGAAGGTCCAAGGGATACAGTAAACCTGAAGTGAAGCATCGGAATCTATAACTAGTGTCACACGAATGGTTCAAATCATAGTCAGTAAGAAGTGTCGTTCTTCATGTACGTAAGTCGGCATTGTGCCTTTTGTATTTAATTACGATGCAATTTCTGTGTTTCATCGTCAATAAGAAGGTCCAAGGGATACAGTAAACCTGAAGTGAAGCATCGGAATCTATAACTAGTGTCACAGGAATGATCAGTAGGAAGAGTCAGTCTTCTTGCCCTTAAGTCGGCATTGTGCCTTTTGTATTTAATTTCGATGCAATTTCTGTGTTTCATCGTCAATAAGAGGGTCCAAGGGATACAGTACACCTGAAGTGAAGCATCGGAATCTATAACTAGTGTTACAGGAATGGTTCAAAATATAGTCAGTAAGAAGTGACGGTCTTCACGTACTTAAGTCGGCATTGTGCCTTTTGTATTTAATTCTGATGCCATTTCTGTGTTTCATCATCAATATGTAGGTCCAAGGTATACAGTAAACCTGGAGTGAAGCATGGAATTCTACAACTAGTGTCACAGGAATGGTCAGTAGGAAGAGTCAGTCTTCTTGCCCTTAAGTCGGCATTGTGCATTTTGTATTTAATTCCGATGCAATTTATGTGTTTCATCGCCAATAAAAAGGTCCAAGGGATACAGTAAACCTGAAGTGAAGCATCGGAATCTATAACTAGTGTTACAGTAATGGTTCAAAACATAGTCAGTAAGAAGTGTCGTTCTTCATGTACTTAAGTCGGCATTGTGAATTTTGTATTTAATTCCGATGCCATTTCTGTGTTTCATCGTCAATAAGAAGGTCCAAGGGATACAGTAAACCTGGAGTGAAGCATGGAAATCTATAACTAGTGTCACAGGAATGGGTCAAAACATAGTCAGTAAGAAGTGTCGGTCTTCATGTACTGAAGTCGGCATTGTGAATTTTGTATTTAATTCCGATGCCATTTCTGTGTTTCATCGTCAATAAGAAGGTCCAAGGGATACAGTAAACCTGGAGTGAAGCATGGAAATCTATAACTAGTGTCACAGGAATGGGACAAAACATAGTCAGTAAGAAGTGTCGGTCGTCATGTACTTATGTCGGCATTGTGTCTTTTGTATTTAATTCCGATGCAATTTCTGTGTTTCGTCGTCAATAAGAAGGTCCAAGGGATACAGTAAACCTGGTGTAAAAAATTCCGAATCTATAACTAGTGTGACAGGAATGGTCAGTAGGAAGAGTCAGTCTTCTTGTACTTAAGTCGGCATTGTGCCTTTTGTATTTAAGTCCGATGCAATTTCTGTGTTTCATCGTCAATACGAAGGTCCAAGGGATACAGTAAACCTTGAGTGAAGCATCGGAATCCATAGCTAGTGTCTCAGGAATGGTTCAAAACATAGTCAGTAAGAAGTGTCGGTCTTCTTGTACTTAAGTGGGCATTGTGCCTTTTGTATTTAATTCCGATGCAATTTCTGTGTTTCATCGTCAATAAGAAGGTCCAAGGGATACAGTAAACCTGAAGTGAAGCATCGGAATCTATAACTAGTGTTACAGGAATGATCAGTAGGAAGAGTCAGTCTTCTTGCCCTTAAGTCGCCATTGTGCCTTTTGTATTTAATTTCGATGCAATTTCTTTGTTTCATCGACAATAAGAAGGTCCAAGGGATACAGTAAACCTGAAGTGAAGCATCGGAATCTATAACTAGTGTTACAGGAATGGTTCAAAACATAGTCAGTAAGAAGTGTCGGTCCTCATGTACTTAAGTCGGCATTGTGCCCTTTGTATTTAATTCCGATGCAATTTCTGTGTTTCGTCGTCAATAAGAAGGTCCTAGAGATACAGTAAACCTGGAGTGAAGCATCGGAATCTATAACTAGTGTTACAGGAATGGTTCAAAACATAGTCAGTAAGAAGTGTCGGTCTTCATATACTTAAGTCGGTATTGTGCCTTTTGCATTTAATTCCGATGCAATTTCTGTGTTTCATCGTCAATAAGAAGGTCCAAGGGATACAGTAAACCTGAATGAAGCATCGGAATCTATATCTAGTGGCACAGGAATGGTTCAAAACCTAGACAGTAGGGAGAGTCAGTCTTCTTGTACTTAAGTCGGCATTGTGCCTTTTGTATTTAATTCCGATGCAATTACTGTGTGTCATCGTCAATAGGTAGGTCGACGGGATACAGTAAACCTGGTGTGAAGAATCGGAAACTATAACTAGTGTCACAGGAATGGTCAGTAGGAAGAGTCAGTCTTCTTGCACTTAAGTCGGCATTGTGCCATTTGTATTTAATTCCGATGGAATTTCTGTGCTTCATCGCCAATAAGAAGGTCCAAGGGATACAGTAAACCTGAAGTGAAGCATCGGAATCTATAACTAGTTTTACAGGAATGGTTCAAAACATAGTCAGTAAGAAGTGTCGGTCTTCATATACTTAAGTCGGCATTGTGCCTATTGCATTTAATTCCGATGCAATTTTGTGTGTTTCATCGTCAATAAGAAGGTCCAAGGGATACAGTAAACCTGAAGTGAAGAATCGGAATCTACTACTAGTGTCACAGGAATGGTTCGAAACTTAGACATTAGGAAGAGTCAGTATTCTTGTCCTTAAGTCGGCATTGTGCCTTTTGTATTTAATTCCGATGCAATTTCTGTGTTTCATCGTCAATAAGAAGGTCCAAGGGATACAGTAAACCTGGAGTGAAGCATCGGAATCTATAACTAGTGTTACAGGAATGGTCAGTAGGAAGAGTCAGTGTTCTTGTCCTTAAGTCGGCATTGTGCCTTTGTATTTAATTCAGATGCAATTTCTGTGTTTCATCGTCAATAAGAAGGTCCAAGGGATACAGTAAACCTGAAGTGAAGCATCGGAATCTATAACTAGTGTCACAGGAATGGTCAGTAGGAAGAGTCATTCTTCTTGTCCTTAAGTCGGCATTGTGCCTTTTGTATTTAATTCCGATGCAATTTCTGTGTTTCATCGTCAATAAGAAGGTCAAAGGGATACAGTAAACCTGAAGTGAAGGATCGGAATCTATAACTAGTGTCACAGGAATTTTTCAAATCATAGTCAGAAGGAAGTGTCGGTCTTCATGTACTTAAGTCGGCATTGTGCCTTTTGTATTTAATTCCGATGCAATTTCTGTGTTTCATCGTCAATAAGAAGGTCCAAGTTATACAGTAAACCTGAAGTGAAGCATCGGAATCTATAACTAGTGTCACAGGAATGGTCAGTTGGAAGAGTCAGTCTTCTTGTTCTTAAGGCGGTATTGTGCCTTTTGTATTTAATTCCGATGCAATTTCTGTGTTTCATCGTCAATAAGAAGGTCCAAGGGATACAGTAAACCTGGAGTGAAGCATCGGAATCTATAACTAGTGTCACAGGAATGGTCAGTAGGAAGAGTCAGTCTTCTTGTCCCTAAGTCGGTATTGTGCCTTTTGTATTTAATACCGATGCATTTTCTGTGTTTCATCGTCAATAAGAAGGTCTAAGGGATACAGTAAACCTGAAGTGAAGCATCGAAATCCATAACTAGTGTTGCAGGAATGGTTCAAAACATAGTCAGTAAGAAGTGTCGGTCTTCATGTACTTAAGTCGGCATTGTGCCTTTTGTATTTAATTCCGATGCAATTTCTGTGTTTCATCGTCAATAAGAAGGTCCAAGGGATACAGTAAACCTGGAGTGAAGCATCGGAATCTATAACTAGTGTCACAGGAGTGGTCAGTAGGAAGAGTCAGTGTTCTTTTCCTTAAGTCGGCATTGTGCTTTTGTATTTAATTCAGATGCAATTTCTGTGTTTCATCGTCAATAAGAAGGTCCAAGGGATACAGTAAACCTGAAGTGAAGCATCGGAATCTATAACTAGTGTCACAGGAATGGTCAGTAGGAAGAGTCATTCTTCTTGTCCTCAAGTCACCATTGTGCCTTTTGTATTTAATTCCGATGCAATTTCTGTGTTTCATCGTCAATAAGAAGGTCCAAAGGATACAGTAAACCTGAAGTGAAGCATCGGAATCTATAACTAGTGTCACAGGAATGGTTCAAAACATTTTCAGAAGGAAGTGTCTGTCTTCATGTACTTAAGTCGGCATTGTGCCTTTTGTATTTAATTCCGATGCAATTTCTGTGTTTCATCGTCAATAAGAAGGTCCAATTTATACAGTAAACCTGAAGTGAAGCATCGAAATCTATAACTAGTGTCACAGGAATGGTTCAAAACATAGTCAGTAAGAAGTGTCGGTCTTCATGTACTTAAGTCGGCATTGTGCCTTTTGTATTTAATTCCGATGCAATTTCTGTGTTTCATCGTCAATACGAAGGTCCAAGGGATACAGTAAACCTGAAGTGAAGCATCGGAATCTTTAACTAGTGTCACAGGAATGGTCAGTAGGAAGAGTCAGTCTTCTTGTCCTTAAGTCGGCATTGAGCCTTTTGTATTTAATTCCGATGCATTTACTGTGTTTAATCGTCAATAAGAAGGTCCAAGGGATTCAGTAAACCTGAAGTGTAGCATCGGAATCCATAACTAGTGTTGCAGGAATTGCTCAAAGCATAGTCAGTAAGAAGTGTCGGTCTTCATGTACTTATGTCGGCATTGTGCCTTTTGTATTTAATTCCGATGCCATTTCTGTGATTCATCGTCAATAAGAAGGTCCTAGGTATACAGTAAACCTGAAGTGAAGCATAGGAATCTATAACTAATGTCACAGGAATGGAAAGTAGGAAGAGTCAGTCTTCTTGTCCTTAAGTCGGCATTGTGCCTTCTGTATTTAGTTCCGATGCAAATTCTGTGTATCATCGTCAATAAGAAGGTCCAAGGGATACAGCAAACCTTAAGTGAAGCATCGGAATCTATAACTAGAGTCACAGGAATGTGTCAAAACATTGTCAGTAAGAAATGTCGTACTTCATGTACTTAAGTCGACATTGTGATTTTTGTATTTAATTCCGATGCAATTTCTGTGTTTCATCGTCAATAAGAAGGTCCAAGGGATACAGTAAACCTGAAGTGAAGCATCGGAATCTATAACTAGTGTCACAGGAATGGTCAATAGGAAGAGTCAGTCTTCTTGCCCTTAAGTCGGCATTGTGTCTTTTGTATTTAATTCCGATGCAATTTCTGTGTTTCATCGTCAATAAGAAGGTCCAAGGGATACAGTTAACCTGGTGTGAAGAATCGGAATCTATAACTAGTGTCACAGGAATGGTCAGTAGGAAGAGTCAGTCTTCTTGCCCTTAAGTCATCATTGTGCCTTTTGTATTTAATTCCGATGCAATTTCTGTGTTTCATCGTCAATAAGAAGGTCCAAGGGAAACAGTAAACCTGAAGTGAAGCATCGGAATCTATAACTAGTGTCACAGGAATGGTTCAAAACTTAGGCATTATTAAGAGTCGGTCTTCTTGTCCTTAAGTCGGCATTGTGCCTTTTGTATTTAATTCCGATGCAATTTCTGTGTTTAATCGTCAATAAGAAGGTCCAAGGGATACAGTAAACCTGGAGTGAAGCATCGGAATCTATAACTAGTGTCACAGGAATGGTCAGTAGGAAGAGTCAGTGTTCTTGTCCTTATGTCGGCATTGTGCCTTTTGTATTTAATTCCGATGCAATTTCTGTGTTTCATCGTCAATAAGAAGATCCAAGGGATACAGTAAACCTGAAGTGAAAGATAGGAATCTATAACTGGTGTCACAGGAATGGTCAGTAGGAAGAGTCAGTGTTCTTGTCCTTAAATCGGCATTGTGCCTTTTGTATTTAATTCCGATGCAATTTCTGTGTTTCATCGTCAATAAGGAGGTTTAAGGGATACAATAAACCTGAAGTGAAGCATCGGAATCTATAACTAGTGTCACAGGAATGGTCAGTAGGAAGAGTCAGCCTTCTTGTCCCTAAATCGGTATTGTGCCTTTTGTATTTAATTCCGATGCATTTTCTGTGTTTCATCGTCAATAAGAAGGTCCAAGGGATACAGTAAACCTGAAGTGAAGCATCGGAATCCATAACTAGTGTTGCAGGAATGGTTCAAAACATAGTCAGTAAGAAGTGTTGGTCTTCATGTACTTGAGTCGGCATTGTGCCTTTTGTATTTAATTGCGATGCAATTTCTGTGTTTCATCGTCAATAAGTAGGTCAAAGGGATACGGTAAACCTGGAGTGAAGCATGGAAATCTATAACTAGTGTCACAGGAATGGGTCAAAACATAGTCAGTAAGAATTGTCGGTCTTCATGTACTTAAGTCGGCATTGTGCCTTTTGTATTTAATTCCGATGCAGTATCTGTGTTTCATCGTCAATAAGAAGGTCCAAGGGATACAGTAATCCTGAAGTGAAGCATCGGAATCTATAACTAGTGTCAGAGGAATGGTTCAAAACATAGTCAGTCAGAAGTGTCCTTCTTCATGTACTGAAATCGGCATTGTGCCTTTTGTATTTAATTCCGATGCAATTTCTGTGTTTCATCGTCAATAAGAAGGTCCTAGGTATACAGTAAACCTGAAGTGAAGCAGAGGAATCTATAACTAGTGTCACAGGAATGGAAAGTAGGAAGAATCAGTCTTCTTGTCCTTAAGTCGGCATTGTGCCTTTTGTATTTAATTCCGATGCAATTTCTGTGTTTCATCGTCATTAAGAAGGTCAAAGGGATACAGTAAACCTGAAGTGAAGCATCGGAATCTATAACTAGTGTCACAGGAATGGTCAGTAGGAAGAGTCAGTCTTCTTGCCCTCAAGTCGGCATTGTGCCTTTTGTATTTAATTCCGATGCAATTTCTGTGTTTCATCGTCAATAAGAAGGTCCAAGGGATACAGTAAACCTGGTGTGAAGAATCGGAATCAATAACTAGTGTCACAGGAATGGTCAGTAGGAAGAGTTATTCTTCTTGTCCTTAAGTCGGCATTGTGCCTTTTTTATTTAATTCCGATGCAATTTCTGTGTTTCATCGTCAATAAGAAGGTCCAAGGGATACAGTAAACCTGAAGTGAAGCATCGGAATCTATAACTAGTGTCACAGGAATTTTTCAAAACATAGTCAGAAGGAAGTGTCGGTCTTCATTTACTTAAGTCGGCATTGTGCCTTTTGTATTTAATTCCGATGCAATTTCTGTCTTTCATCGTCAATAAGAAGGTCCAAGGGAAACAGTAAACCTGAAGTGAAGCATCGGAATCTATAACTAGTGTCACAGGAATGGTTCAAAACTTAGGCATTATTAAGAGTCAGTCTTCTCGTCCTTAAGTCGGCATTGTGCCTTTTGTATTTAATTCCGATGCAATTTCTGTGCTTCATCGTCATTAAGAAGGTCCAAGGGATACAGTAAACCTGGAGTGAAGCATCGGAATCTGTAACTAGTGTCACAGGAATGTTCAGTAGGAAGAGTCAGTGTTCTTGTCCTTAAGTCGGCATTGTGCCTTTTGTATTTAATTCCGATGCAATTTCTGTGTTTCATCGTCAATAAGAAGGTCCAAGGGATACAGTAAACCTGGAGTGAAGCATCGGAATCTATAACTAGTGTCACAGGAATGGTCAGTAGGAAGAGTCAGTGTTCTTGTCCTTATGTCGGCATTGTGCCTTTTGTATTTAATTCCGATGCAATTTCTGTGTTTCATCGTCAATAACAAGGTCCAAGGGATACAGTAAACCTGAAGTGAAGCATCGGAATCCATAACTAGTGTTGCAGGAATGGTTCAAAACATAGTCAGTAAGAAGTGTCGGTCTTCATGTACTTAAGTCGGCATTGTGCCTTTTGTGTTTAATTCCGATGCAATTTCTGTGTTTCATCGTCAATAAGAAGGTGCAAGGGACACAGTAAACCTGGAGTGAAGCATCGGAATCTATAACTAGTGTCACAGGACTGGTTCAAAACATAGTCAGTAGGAAGATTCAGTCTTCTTGTCCTTAAGTCGGCATTGTGCGTTTTGTATTTAATTCCGATGCAATTTCTGTGTTTCATCGTCAATAAGAAGGTCTAAGGGATACAGTAAAAATGAAGTGAGGCATCGGAACCTATAACTAGTGTCACTGCAGTGGTCAGTAGGAAGAGTCAGTCTTCTTGTCCTTAGGTCGGCATAGTGCCTTTTGTATTTAATTCCCATGCAAATTCTGTGTTTAATCGTCAATAAGAAGGTCCAAGGGATACAGTAAACCTAAAGTGAAGCATCGGAATCTATAACTAGTGTTACAGGAATGGTTCAAAACATAGTCAGTAAGAAGTGTCGGTCTTCATGTACTTAAGTCGGCATTGTGCCTTTTGTATTTAATTCCGATGCAATTTCTGTGTTTCATCGTCAATAAGAAGGTCCAAGGGATACAGTAAACCTGGAGTGATGCATCGGAATCTATAACTAGTGTCTCAGGAATGGTTCAAAACATAGTCAGTAAGAAGTGTCGGTCTTCGTGTACTTAAGTCGGCATTATGCCTTTTGTATTTAATTCCGATGCAATTTCTGTGTTTCATCGTGAAGAAGAAGGTCCAAGGATACAGAAAACCTGTAGTGAAGCATCGGAGTCTATAAGTAGTGTCACAGGATTGGTTCAAATCATAGTCAGTAAGAAGTGTCGCTTATCATGTACTTACGTCGGCATTGTGCTTTTTGTATTTAATTCCGATGCAATTTCTGAGTTTCATCGTCAATAAGAAGGTCCAAGGGATACAGTAAACCTGAAGTGAAGCATCGGAATCTATAACTAGTGTCACAGGAATGGTCAGTAGGAAGAGTCAGTCTTCTTGCCCTTAAGTCGGCATTGTGCCTTTTGTATCTAATTCCGAGCAATTTCTGTGTTTCATCGTCAATAAGAAGGTCCAAGGGATAGAGTAAACCTGAAGTGAAGCATCGGAATCTATAACTAGTGTCACAGGAATGGTTCAAAACTAAGATAGTAGGAAGAGTCGGTCTTCTTGTACTTAAGGAGGCATTGTGTTTTTTGTATTTAATTCCGATGCAATTTCTGTGTTTCATCGTCAATATGAAGGTCCAAGGGATACAGTAAACCTGAGGTGAAGCATCGGAATCTATAACTAGTGTCACAGGAATGGTTCAAACTTAGACAGTAGGAAGAGTCAGTCTTCTTGTACTTAAGTCGGCATTGTACCTTTTGTATTTAATTCCGATGCAATTTCTGTGTTTCATCGTCAATAAGATTGTCCAAGGGATACAGTAAACCTGAAGTGAAGTATCGGAATCTATAACTAGTGTCACAGGAAAGGTTCAAAACATAGACTGTAAGAAGAGCCAATCTCCTTGTACTTGAGTCGTCATTGTGCCTTTTGTATTTAATTCCGATGCAATTCCTGTGTTCCATCGTCAATAAGAAGGTCAGAGGGATACAGTAAACCTGAAGTGAAGCATCGGAATCTATAACTAATGTCACAGGAATGGTTCAAAGCATAAACAGTAAGAAGTGTCAGTTTTCTTATAAATAAGTCGGCATTGTGCCTTTTGTATTTAATTCCGATGCACTTTCTGTGTTTCATCGTCAATAAGAAAGTCAGAGGGATACAGTAAACCTGAAAAGAAGCATCGGAATCTATAAATAGTGTCACAGGAATGGTTCAAATCATAGACAGTAAGGAGAGCCAGTTTTCTTGTACTTACGTCGGCATTGTGCTTTTCGTATTTAATTCCGATGCAATTTCTGTGTTTCATCGTCAATGAGAAAGTCAGAGGGATACAGTAGACCAGAAGTGAAGCATCGTAATCTATAACTACTGTCACAGGAATGGTTCAAAAACATAGACAGTAAGAAGAGTCAGTCTTCTTGTCCATAAGTCGGGATTGTGCCTTTTGTATTTAATTCCGATGCAATTTCTGAGTTTCATCGTCAATAAGAAGGTCCAAGGGAGACAGTTAACCTGAAGTGAGGCATCGGAATACATAACTAGTGTCACAGGAATGGTTCAAAACATAGTCAGTAAGAAGTGTCGGTCTTCATGTACTTAAGTCGGCATTGTGTCTTTTGTATTTAATTCCGATGCAATTTCTCTGTTTCATCGTCAATAAGAAGGTCCAAGGGATACAGTAAACATGGAGTGAAGCATCGGAATCTATAACTACTGTCACAGGAATGGTCAGTAGGAGGAGTCAGTCTTCTTGTCCTTAAGTCGGCATTGTGCCTTTTGTATTTAATTTCGATGCAATTTCTGTGTTTCATTGTCAATAAGAAGGTCCAAGGGATGCAGTAAACCTGAAGTGAAGCATCGGAATCTATAACTAGTGTCACAGGAATGATCAGTAGGAAGAGTCAGTCTTCTTGCCCTTAAGTCGGCATTGTGCCCTTTGTATTTAATTTCGATGCAATTTCTGTGTTTCATCGTCAATAAGAAGGTCCAAGGGATACAGTAAACCTGAAGTGAAGCATCGGAATCTATAACTAGTGTTACAGGAATGGTTCAAAACATAGTCAGTAAGAAGTGTCGGTCTTCATGTACTTAAGTCGGCATTGTGCCTTTTGTATTTAATTCCGATGCCATTTCTGTGTTTCATCGTCAATAAGTAGGTCCAAGGGATACAGTAAACCTGGAGTGAAACATGGAAAACAATAACTAGTGTCACAGGAATGGATCAAAACATAGTTAGTAGGAAGTGTCGGTCTTCATGTACTTATGTCGGCATTGTGCCTTTTGTATTTAATTCCGATGCAGTTTCTGTGTTTCATCGTCAATAAGAAGGTCCAAGGGATACAGTAAACCTGAAGTGAAGCATCGGAATCCATAACTAGTGTTACAGGAATGGTTCAAGACATAGTCAGTAAGAAGTGTCCTTCTTCATGTACTTACGTCGGCATTGTGCCTTTTGTATTTAATTCCGATGCAATTTCTGTGTTTTATGGTCAGTAAGAAGGTCCAAGGGATACAGTAAACCTGAAGTGAAGCAACGGAATCTATAACTAGTGTCACAGGAATGGTCAGTAGGAAGAGTCAGTCTTCTTGTACTTAAGTTGGCATTGTGCCATTTGTATTTAATTCCGATGCAATTTCTGTGTTTCATCGTCAATAGGAAGGTCCAAGGGATACAGTAAACCTGAAGTGAAGAATCGGAATCTATAACTAGTGTCGCAGGAATGGTCAGTAGGAAGAGTCAGTCTTCTTGTCCTTAAGTCTGCATTGTGCCTTTTGTATATAATTCCGATGCAATTTCTGTGTTTCATCGTCAATAAGAAGGTCCAAGGGATACAGTAAACCTGAAGTGAAGCATCGGAATCTATAACTAGTGTTACAGGAATGGTCCTAAACATAGTCAGTGAGAAGTATCGGTCTTCATGTACTTAAGTCGGAATTGTGCCTTTTGTATTTAATTCCGATGCAATTTCTGTGTTTCATCGTCAATATGAAGGTCCAAGGGACACAGTAAACCTGGAGTGAAGCATGGAAATCTATAACTAGTGTCACTGGAATGGGTCAAAGTATGGTCAGTAAGAAGTGTCGGTCTTCATTTACATGAGTCGGAATTGTGCCTTTTGTATTTCATTCCGATGCAATTTCTGAGTTTAATCGTCAATAAGAAGGTCCAAGGGATACAGTAAACCTGAAGTGAATCATCCGAATCTATAACTAGTGTCAGAGGAATGGTTCAAAACATAGACAGTAAGAAGAGTCAGTTCTCTTGTACTTAAGTCGGCATTGTGCTCTTTGTATTTAATACCGATGCAATTTTTGTGTTTCATCGTCAATAAGTAGGTCCGAGGGACACAGTAAACCTGAAGGGTGGAATCGGAATCTATAACTAGTGTCACAGGAATGGTTCAAAACATAGACAGTAAGAAGAGTCAGTTTTCTTGTACATAAGTCGGCATTGTGCCTTTTCTATTTAATTCCGATGCAATTTCTGTGTTTCATCGTCAATAAGAATGTCAGAGGGATACAGTAAACCTGAAGTGAAGCATCGGAATCTATATCTAGTGTCACAGGAGTGGTTCAAAACATAGACAGTAAGAACAGTCAGTCTTCTTGTCCATAAGTCGGCATTGTGCCTTTTGTATTTAATTCCGATGCAATTTCTGAGTTTCATCGTCAATAAGAAGGTCCAAGGGAGACAGTAAACCTGAAGTGATGCATCGGATTACATAACTAGTGTCACAGGAATGGTTCAAAACATAGTCAGTAAGAAGTGTCGGTCTTCATGTACTTAAGTCGGCATTGTGCCTTTTGTATTTAATTCCGATGCAATTTCTCTGTTTCATCGTCAATAAGAAGGTCCAAGGGATACAGTAAACCTGGAGTGAAGCATCGGAATCTATAACTACTGTCACAGGAATGGTCAGTAGGAAGAGTCAGTCTTCTTGTCCATAAGTCGGCATTGTGCCTTTTGTATTTAATTCCGATGCAATTTCTGTGTTTCATTGTCAATAAGAAGGTCCAAGGGATACAGTAAACGCGAAGTGAAGCTTCGGAATCTATAACTAGTGTCACAGGAATGGTTCAAAACATAGTCAGTAAGAAGTGTGTGTCTTCATGTACTTAAGTCGGCATTGTGCCTTTTGCATTTAATTCCGATGCAATTTCTGTGTTTCATCGTCAATAAAAAGGTCCAAGGGATACAGTAAACCTGAAGTGAAGCATCGGAATCTATAACTAGTGTCACAGGAATGGTTCAAAACATAGTCAGTAAGAAGTGTCGGTCTTCATGTACTTAAGTCGGCATTGTGCCTTTTGTATTTAATTCCGATGCAATTACTGTGTTTCATCGTCAATAAGAAGGTCCAAGGGATGCAGTAAACCTGAAGTGAAGCATCGGAATCTATAACTAGTGTCACAGGAATGATCAGTAGGAAGAGTCAGTCTTCTTGCCCTTAAGTCAGCATTGTGCCTTTTGTATTTAATTTCGATGCAATTTCTGTGTTTCATCGTCAATAAGAAGGTCCAATGGATACAGTAAACCTGAAGTGAAGCATCGGAATCTATAACTAGTGTTACAGGAATGGTTAAAAACATAGTCAGTAAGAAGTGTCGGTCTTCATGTACTTAAGTCGGCATTGTGCCTTTTGTATTTAATTCCGATGCCATTTCTGTGTTTCATCGTCAATAAGTAGGTCCAAGGGATACAGTAAACCTGGAGTGAAACATGGAAATCAATAACTAGTGTCACAGGAATGGATCAAAACATAGTTAGCAAGAAGTGTCGGTCTTCATGTACTTAAGTCGGCATTGTGCCTTTTGTATTTAATTCCGATGCAGTTTCTGTGTTTCATCGTCAATAAGAAGGTCCAAGGGATACAGTAAACCTGAAGTGAAGCATCGGAATCTATAACTAATGTCACAGGAATGGTTCAAAGCATAAACAGTAAGAAGTGTCAGTTTTCTTATAATTAAGTCGGCATTGTGCCTTTTGTATTTCATTCCGATGCACTTTCTGTCTTTCATCGTCAATAAGAAAGTCAGAGGGATACAGTAAACCTGAAAAGAAGCATCGGAATCTATAACTAGTGTCACAGGAATGGTTCAAATCATAGACAGTAAGGAGAGCCAGTTTTCTTGTACTTACGTCGGCATTGTGCTTTTCGTATTTAATTCCGATGCAATTTCTGTGTTTCATCGTCAATGAGAAAGTCAGAGGGATACAGTAGACCAGAAGTGAAGCATCGTAATCTATAACTACTGTCACAGGAATGGTTCAAAACATAGACAGTAAGAAGAGTCAGTTCTCTTGTACTGAAGACGGCATTGTGCTCTTTGTATTTAATACCGATGCAATTTTTGTGTTTCTCGTCAATAAGAAGGTCCGAGGGATACAGTGAACCTGAAGTGAAGAATCGGAATCTATAACTAGTGTCACAGAAATAGTTCAAAACATAGACAGTAAGAAGAGTCAGTTTTCTTGTACATAAGTCGGCATTGTGCCTTTTCTATTTAATTCCGATGCAATTTCTGTGTTTCATCGTCAATAAGAATGTCAGAGGGATACAGTAAATTTGAAGTGAAGCATCGGAATCTATATCTAGTGTCACAGGAGTGGTTCAAAACATAGACAGTAAGAACAGTCAGACTTCTTGTCCTTAAGTCGGGAATGTGCCTTTTGTATTTATTTCCGATGCAATTTCTGAGTTACATCGTCAATAAGAAGGTCCAAGGGAGACAGTAAACCTGAAGTGATGCATCGGAATACATAACTAGTGTCACAGGAATGGTTCAAAACATAGTCAGTAAGAAGTGTCGCTCTTCATGTACTTACGTCGGCATTGTGCATTTTGTATTTAATTCCGATGCAATTTCTGTGTTTCATCGTCAATAAGAAGGTCCAAGGGATACAGTAAACCTGGAGTGAAGCATCGGAATCTATAACTACTGTCACAGGAATGGTCAGTAGGAAGAGACAGTCTTCTTGTCCTTAAGTCGGCATTGTGCCTTTTGTATTTAATTCCGATGCAATTTCTGTGTTTCATTGTCAATAAGAAGGTCCAAGGGATACAGTAAACGTGAAGTGAAGCTTCGGAATCTATAACTAGTGTCACATGAATGGTTCAAAACATAGTCAGTAAGAAGAGTCTGTCTTCATGTACTTAAGTCGGCATTGTGCTTTTGCATTTAATTCCGAAGCAATTTCTGTGTTTCATCGTCAATAAGAAGGTCCAAGGGATACAGTAAACCTGAAGTGAAGCACCGGAATCTATAACAAGTGTTACAGGAATGGTTCAAAACATAGTCAGTAAGAAGTGTCGGTCTTTATGTACTTAAGTCGGCATTGTGCCTTTTGTATTTAATTCCGATGCAATTTCTGTGTTTCATCGTCAATAAGAAGGTCCAAGGGATACAGTAAACCTGAAGTGAAGCATCGGAATCTATAACTAGTGTCACAGGAATGATCAGTAGGAAGAGTCAGTCTTCTTGCCCTTAAGTCAGCATTGTGCCTTTTGTATTTAATTTAGATGCAATTTCTGTGTTTCATCGTCAATAAGAAGGTCCAAGGGATACAGTAAACCTGAAGTGAAGCATCGGAATCTATAACTAGTGCTACAGGAATGGTTCAAAACATAGTCAGTAAGAAGTGTCGGTCTTCATGTACTTAAGTCGGCATTGTGCCTTTTGTATTTAATTCCGATGCCATTTCTGTGTTTCATCGTCAATAAGTAGGTCCAAGGGATACAGTAAATCTGGAGTGAAACATGGAAATCAATAACTAGTGTCACAGGAATGGATCAAAACGTAGTTAGCAAGAAGTGTCGGTCTTCATGTACTTAAGTCGGCATTGTGTATTTTGAATTTAATTCCGATGCAGTTTCTGTGTTTCATCGTCAATAAGAAGGTCCAAGGGATACAGTAAACCTGAAGTGAAGCATCGGAATCTATAACTAGTGTTACAGGAATGGTTCAAGACATAGTCAGTAAGAAGTGTCCTTCTTCATGTACTTAAGTCGGCATTGTGCCTTTTGTATTTAATTCCCATGCAATTTCTGTGTTTCATCGTCAATGAGAAAGTCAGAGGGATACAGTAGACCAGAAGTGAAGCATCTTAATCTATAACTACTGTCACAGGAATGGTTCAAAACATAGACAGTAAGAAGAGTCAGTTTTCTTGTACATAAGTCGGCATTGTGCCTTTTCTATTTAATTCCGATGCAATTTCTGTGTTTCATCGTCAATAAGAATGTCAGAGGGATACAGTAAACCTGAAGTGAAGCATCGGAATCTATATCTAGTGTCACAGGAGTGGTTCAAAACATAGACAGTAAGAACAGTCAGTCTTCTTGTCCTTAAGTCGGCATTGTGCCTTTTGTATTTATTTCCGATGCAGTTTCTGAGTTTCATCGTCAATAAGAAGGTAGAAGGGAGACAGTAAACCTGAAGTGATGCATCGGAATACATTACTAGTGTCACAGGAATGGTTCAAAACATAGTCAGTAAGAAGTGTCGCTCTTCATGTACTTAAGTCGGCATTGTGCATTTTGTATTTAATTCCGATGCAATTTCTGTGTTTCATCGTCAATAAGAAGGTCCAAGGGATACAGTAAACCTGGAGTGAAGCATCGGAATCTATAACTACTGTCACAGGAATGGTCAGTAGGAAGAGACAGTCTTCTTGTCCTTAAGTCGGCATTGTGCCTTTTGTATTTAATTCCGATGCAATTTCTGTGTTTCATTGTCAATAAGAAGGTCCAAGGGATACAGTAAACGTGAAGTGAAGCTTCGGATTCTATAACTAGTGTCACATGAATGGTTCAAAACATAGTCAGTAAGAAGAGTCTGTCTTCATGTACTTAAGTCGGCATTGTGCTTTTGCATTTAATTCCGAAGCAATTTCTGTGTTTCATCGTCAATAAGAAGGTCCAAGGGATACAGTAAACCTGAAGTGAAGCATCGGAATCTATAACAAGTGTTACAGGAATGGTTCAAAACATAGTCAGTAAGAAGTGGCGGTCTTTATGTACTTAAATCGGCATTGTGCCTTTTGTATTTAATTCCGATGCAATTTCTGTGTTTCATCGTCAATAAGAAGGTCCAAGGGATACAGTAAACCTGAATTGAAGCATCGGAATCTATAACAAGTGTTACAGGAATGGTTCAAAACATAGTCTGTAAGAAGTGTCGTTCTTCATGTACTTAAGTCGGCATTGTGCCTTTTGTATTTAATTCCGATGCAATTACTGTGTTTCATCGTCAATAAGAAGGTCCAAGGGATACAGTAAACCTGAAGTGAAGCATCGGAATCTATTACTAGTGTCACAGGAATGATCAGTAGGAAGAGTCAGTCTTCTTGCCCTTAAGTCGGCATTGTGCCTTTTCTATTTAATTTAGATGCAATTTCTGTGTTTCATCGTCAATAAGAAGGTCCAAGGGATACAGTAAACCTGAAGTGAAGCATCGGAATCTATAACTAGTGCTACAGGAATGGTTCAAAACATAGTCAGTAAGAAGTGTCGGTCTTCATGTACTTAAGTCGGCATTGTGCCTTTTGTATTTAATTCCGATGCCATTTCTGTGTTTCATCGTCAATAAGTAGGTCCAAGGGATACAGTAAATCTGGAGTGAAACATGGAAATCAATAACTAGTGTCACAGGAATGGATCAAAACATAGTTAGCAAGAAGTGTCGGTCTTCATGTACTTAAGTCGGCATTGTGCCTTTTGAATTTAATTCCGATGCAGTTTCTGTGTTTCATCGTCAATAAGAAGGTCCAAGGGATACAGTAAACCTGAAGTGAAGCATCGGAATCTACAACTAGTGTTACAGGAATGGTTCAAGACATAGTCAGTAAGAAGTGTCCTTCTTCATGTACTTAAGTCGGCATTGTGCCTTTTGTAATTAATTCCGATGCAATTTCTGTGTTTCATCGTCAATGAAAAAGTCAGAGGGATACAGTAGACCAGAAGTGAAGCATCGTAATCTATAACTACTGTCACAGGAATGGTTCAAAACATAGACAGTAAGAAGAGTCAGTTTTCTTGTACATAAGTCGGCATTGTGCCTTTTCTATTTAATTCCGATGCAATTTCTGTGTTTCATCGTCAATAAGAATGTCAGAGGGATACAGTAAACCTGAAGTGAAGCATCGGAATCTATATCTAGTGTCACAGGAGTGGTTCAAAACATAGACAGTAAGAACAGTCAGTCTTCTTGTCCTTAAGTCGGCATTGTGCCTTTTGTATTTATTTCCGATGCAGTTTCTGAGTTTCATCGTCAATAAGAAGGTCCAAGGGAGACAGTAAACCTGGAGTGAAGCATCGGAATCTATAACTACTGTCACAGGAATGGTCAGTAGGAAGAGACAGTCTTCTTGTCCTTAAGTCGGCATTGTGCTTTTGCATTTAATTCCGAAGCAATTTCTGTGTTTCATTGTCAATAAGAAGGTCCAAGGGATACAGTAAACCTGAAGTGAAGCATCGGAATCTATAACAAGTGTTACAGGAATGGTTCAAAACATAGTCAGTAAGAAGTGTCGGTCTTTATGTACTTAAGTCGGCATTGTGCCTTTTGTATTTAATTCCGATGCAATTTCTGTGTTTCATCGTCAATAAGAAGGTCCAAGGGATACAGTAAACCTGAAGTGAAGCATCGGAATCTATAACAAGTGTTACAGGAATGGTTCAAAACATAGTCAGTAACAAGTGTCGGTCTTTATGTACTTAAGTCGGCATTGTGCCTTTTGTATTTAATTCCGATGCAATTTTTGTGTTTCATCGTCAATAAGAAGGTCCAAGGGATACAGTAAACCTGAAGTGAAGCATCGGAATCTATAACTAGTGTCACAGGAATGGATCAAAACATAGTCAGTAAGAAGTGTCGTTCTTGATGTACTTAAGTCGGCATTGTGCCTTTTGTATTTAATTCCGATGCAATTACTGTGTTTCATCGTCAATAAGAAGGTCCAAGGGATACAGTAAACCTGAAGTGAAGCATCGGAATCTATAACTAGTGTCACAGGAATGATCAGTAGGAAGAGTCAGTCTTCTTGCCCTTAAGTCGGCATTGTGCCTTTTGTATTTAATTTAGATGCAATTTCTGTGTTTCATCGTCAATAAGAAGGTCCAAGGGATACAGTAAACCTGAAGTGAAGCATCGGAATCTATAACTAGTGCTACAGGAATGGTTCAAAACATAGTCAGTAAGAAGTGTCGGTCTTCATGTACTTAAGTCGGCATTGTGCCTTTTGTATTTAATTCCGATGCCATTTCTGTGTTTCATCGTCAATAAGTAGGTCCAAGGGATACAGTAAATCTGGAGTGAAACATGGAAATCAATAACTAGTGTCACAGGAATGGATCAAAACGTAGTTAGCAAGAAGTGTCGGTCTTCATGTACTTAAGTCGGCATTGTGCCTTTTGAATTTAATTCCGATGCAGTTTCTGTGTTTCATCGTCAATAAGAAGCTCCAAGGGATACAGTAAACCTGAAGTGAAGCATCGGAATCTATAACTAGTGTTACAGGAATGGTTCAAGACATAGTCAGTAAGAAGTGTCCTTCTTCATGTACTTAAGTCGGCATTGTGCCTTTTGTATTTAATTCCGATGCAATTTCTGTGTTTCATCGTCAATGAGAAAGTCAGAGGGATACAGTGGACCAGAAGTGAAGCATCGTAATCTATAACTACTGTCACAGGAATGGTTCAAAACATAGACAGTAAGAAGAGTCAGTTTTCTTGTACATAAGTCGGCATTGTGCCTTTTCTATTTAATTCCGATGCAATTTCTGTGTTTCATCGTCAATAAGAATGTCAGAGGGATACAGTAAACCTGAAGTGAAGCATCGGAATCTATATCTAGTGTCACAGGAGTGGTTCAAAACATAGACAGTAAGAACAGTCAGTCTTCTTGTCCTTAAGTCGGCATTGTGCCTTTTGTATTTATTTCCGATGCAGTTTCTGAGTTTCATCGTCAATAAGAAGGTCCAAGGGAGACAGTAAACCTGAAGTGATGCATCGGAATACATAACTAGTGTCACAGGAATGGTTCAAAACATAGTTAGTAAGAAGTGTCGCTCTTCATGTACTTAAGTCGGCATTGTGCATTTTGTATTTAAATCCGATGCAATTTCTGTGTTTCATCGTCAATAAGAAGGTCCAAGGGATACAGTAAACCTGGAGTGAAGCATCGGAATCTATAACTACTGTCACAGGAATTGTCAGTAGGAAGAGACAGTCTTCTTGTCCTTAAGTCGGCATTGTGCCTTTTGTATTTAATTCCGATGCAATTTCTGTGTTTCATTGTCAATAAGAAGGTCCAAGGGATACAGTAAACGTGAAGTGAAGCTTCGGATTCTATAACTAGTGTCACATGAATGGTTCAAAACATAGTCAGTAAGAAGAGTCTGTCTTCATGTACTTAAGTCGGCATTGTGCTTTTGCATTTAATTCCGAAGCAATTTCTGTGTTTCATCGTCAATAAGAAGGTCCAAGGGATACAGTAAACCTGAAGTGAAGCATCGGAATCTATAACAAGTGTTACAGGAATGGTTCAAGACATAGTCAGTAAGAAGTGGCGGTCTTTATGTACTTAAATCGGCATTGTGCCTTTTGTATTTAATTCCGATGCAATTTCTGTGTTTCATCGTCAATAAGAAGGTCCAAGGGATACAGTAAACCTGAATTGAAGCATCGGAATCTATAACAAGTGTTACAGGAATGGTTCAAAACATAGTCAGTAAGAAGTGTTGGTCTTTATGTACTTAAGTCGGCATTGTGCCTTTTGTATTTAATTCCGATGCAATTTCTGTGTTTCATCGTCAATAAGAAGGTCCAAGGGATACAGTAAACCTGAAGTGAAGCATCGGAATCTATAACTAGTGTCACAGGAATGGTTCAAAACATAGTCTGTAAGAAGTGTCGTTCTTCATGTACTTAAGTCGGCATTGTGCCTTTTGTATTTAATTCCGATGCAATTACTGTGTTTCATCGTCAATAAGAAGGTCCAAGGGATACAGTAAACCTGAAGTGAAGCATCGGAATCTATAACTAGTGTCACAGGAATGATCAGTAGGAAGAGTCAGTCTTCTTGCCCTTAAGTCGGCATTGTGCCTTTTCTATTTAATTTAGATGCAATTTCTGTGTTTCATCGTCAATAAGAAGGTCCAAGGGATACAGTAAACCTGAAGTGAAGCATCGGAATCTATAACTAGTGCTACAGGAATGGTTCAAAACATAGTCAGTAAGAAGTGTCGGTCTTCATGTACTTAAGTCGGCATTGTGCCTTTTGTATTTAATTCCGATGCAATTTCTGTGTTTCATCGTCAATAAGAAGGTCCAAGGGATACAGTAAACCTGAATTGAAGCATCGGAATCTATAACAAGTGTTACAGGAATGGTTCAAAACATAGTCAGTAAGAAGTGTCGGTCTTTATGTACTTAAGTCGGCATTGTGCCTTTTGTATTTAATTCCGATGCAATTTCTGTGTTTCATCGTCAATAAGAAGGTCCAAGGGATACAGTAAACCTGAAGTGAAGCATCGGAATCTATAACTAGTGTTACAGGAATGGTTCAAGACATAGTCAGTAAGAAGTGTTCTTCTTCATGTACTTAAGTCGGCATTGTGCCTTTTGTATTTAATTCCGATGCAATTTCTGTGTTTCATCGTCAATGAAAAAGTCAGAGGGATACAGTAGACCAGAAGTGAAGCATCGTAATCTATAACTACTGTCACAGGAATGGTTCAAAACATAGACAGTAAGAAGAGTCAGTTTTCTTGTACATAAGTCGGCATTGTGCCTTTTCTATTTAATTCCGATGCAATTTCTGTGTTTCATCGTCAAGAAGAATGTCAGAGGGATACAGTAAACCTGAAGTGAAGCATCGGAATCTATATCTAGTGTCACAGGAGTGGTTCAAAACATAGACAGTAAGAACAGTCAGTCTTCTTGTCCTTAAGTCGGCATTGTGCCTTTTGTATTTATTTCCGATGCAGTTTCTGAGTTTCATCGTCAATAAGAAGGTCCAAGGGAGACAGTAAACCTGGAGTGAAGCATCGGAATCTATAACTACTGTCACAGGAATGGTCAGTAGGAAGAGACAGTCTTCTTGTCCTTAAGTCGGCATTGTGCTTTTGCATTTAATTCCGAAGCAATTTCTGTGTTTCATTGTCAATAAGAAGGTCCAAGGGATACAGTAAACCTGAAGTGAAGCATCGGAATCTATAACAAGTGTTACAGGAATGGTTCAAAACATAGTCAGTAAGAAGTGACGGTCTTTATGTACTTAAGTCGGCATTGTGCCTTTTGTATTTAATTCCGATGCAATTTCTGTGTTTCATCGTCAATAAGAAGGTCCAAGGGATACAGTAAACCTGAAGTGAAGAATCGGAATCTATAACTAGTGTCACAGGAATGGTTCAAAACATAGTCAGTAAGAAGTGTCGTTCTTCATGTACTTAAGTCGGCATTGTGCCTTTTGTATTTAATTCCGATGCAATTACTGTGTTTCATCGTCAATAAGAAGGTCCAAGGGATACAGTAAACCTGAAGTGAAGCATCGGAATCTATAACTAGTGTCACAGGAATGATCAGTAGGAAGAGTCAGTCTTCTTGCCCTTAAGTCGGCATTGTGCCTTTTGTATTTATTTTAGATGCAATTTCTGTGTTTCATCGTCAATAAGAAGGTCCAAGGGATACAGTAAACCTGAAGTGAAGCAGCGGAATCTATAACTAGTGCTACAGGAATGGTTCAAAACATAGTCACTAAGAAGTGTCGGTCTTCATGTACTTAAGTCGGCATTGTGCCTTTTGTATTTATTTTAGATGCAATTTCTGTGTTTCATCGTCAATAAAAAGGTCCAAGGGATACAGTAAACCTGAAGTGAAGCAGCGGAATCTATAACTAGTGTCACAGGAATGGTCAGTAGGAAGAGTCAGTCTTCTTGTCCTTAAATCGGCATTGTGCCTTTTGTATTTAATTCCGATGCAATTTCTGTGTTTCATCGTCAATAAGAAGGTCCAAGGGACACAGTAAACCTGGAGTGAAGCATGGAAATCTATAACTAGTGTCACAGGAATGGGTCAAAACATTGTCAGTAAGAAGTGTCGGTCTTCACGTACTTAAGTCGGCATTGTGGCTTTTGTATTTAATTCCGATGCACTTTCTGTGTTTCATCGTCAATAAGAAGGTCCAAGGGATACAGTAAACCGGAAGTGAATCATCGGAATCTATAACTAGTGTCAGAGGAATGGTTCAAATCTTAGACAGTAGGAAGAGTCAGTCATCTTGTACTTAAGTCGGCATTGTGCCTTTTGTATTTAATTCCGATGCAATTTCTGTGTTTCATCGTCAATAAGAAGGTCCAAGAGATGCAGTAAACCTGGTGTGAAGAATCGGAATCCATAACTAGTGTCGCAGGAATGGTCAGTAGGATGAGTCAGTCTTCTTGTCCTTAAGTCTGCATTGTGCTTTTTTTTTAATTCCGATGCAATTTCTGTGTTTCATCGTCAATAAAAAGGTCCAAGGGATAGAGTAAACCTGAAGTGAAGCAACGGAATCTATAACTAGTGTTGCAGGAATGGTTCAAAACATAGTCAGTAAGAAGTGTCGGTCTTCATGTACTTAAGTCGGCATTGTGCCTTTTGTATTTCATTCCAATGCAATTTCTGTGTTTCATCGTTAAGAAGAAGGTCCAAGGATACAGAAAATTTGAAGTGAAGCATAGGAATCTATAAGTAGTGTCACAGGAATGGTTCAAAACATAGTCAGTAAGAAGTGTCGTTCTTCATGTACCTAAGTCGGCATTGTGCTTTTTGTATTGAATTCCGATGCATTTTCTGAGTTTGATCGTCAATAAGAAGGTCCAAGGGATACAGTAAACCTGAAGTGAAGCATCGGAATCTATAACTAGTGTCACAGGAATTTTTCAAAAGTAAGATAGTAAGAAGAGTCGGTCTTCTTGTACTTCAGTCGGCATTGTGCCTTTTGTATTTAATTCCGATGCAATTTCAGTGTTTCATCGTCAATAAGAAGGTCGAAGGGATACAGTAAACATGAGGTGAAGCATCGGAATCTATAACTAGTGTCACAGGAATGGTTCAAACATAGACAGTAGAAGAGTCAGTCTTCTTGTACTTAAGTCGGCATTGTACCTTTTGTATTTAATTCCGATGCAATTTCTGTATTTCATCCTGAATAAGATTGTCGAAGGGATACAGTAAACCTGAAGTGTAGTATCGGAATCTATAACTAGTGCCACAGGAAAGGTTCAAATCATAGACAGTAAGGAAAGCCAGTTTTCTTGTACTTACGTCGGCATTGTGCCTTTCATATTTAATACCGATGCAATTTCTGTGTTTCATCGTCAATGAGAAAGTCAGAGGGATACAGTAGACCAGAAGTGAAGCATCGTAAACTATAACTACTGTCACAGGAATGGTTCAAAACATAGACAGTAAGAAGAGTCAGTTCTCTTGTACTTAAGTCGGCATTGTGCTCTTTGTATTTAATACCGATGCAAATTCTGTGTTTCATCGTCAATAAGAAGGTCCGAGGGATACAGTAAACCTGAAGTGAAGCATCGGTTTCTATAACTAATGTCACAGGAATGGTTCAAAGCATAAACAGTAAGAAGTGTCAGTTTTCTTATAATTAAGTCGGCATTGTGCCTTTTGTATTTAATTCCGATGCAATTTCTGTGTTTCATCGTCAATAAGAAAGTCAGAGGGATACAGTAAACCTGAAAAGAAGCATCGGAATCTATAACTAGTGTCACAGGAATGGTTCAAATCATGGACAGTAAGGAAAGCCAGTTTTCTTGTACTTACGTCGGCATTGTGCCTTTCATATTTAATACCGATGCAATTTCTGTGTTTCATCGTCAATGAGAAAGTCAGAGGGATACAGTAGACCAGAAGTGAAGCATCGTAATCTATAACTACTGTCACAGGAATGGTTCAAAGCATAGACAGTAAGAATAGTCAGTTCTCTTGTACTTAAGTCGGCATTGTGCTGTTTGTATTTAATACCGATGCAATTTTTGTGTTTCATCGTCAATAAGAAGGTCCAAGGGATACAGTAAACCTGGAGTGAAGCATCGGAATCTATAACTACTGTCACAGGAATGGTCAGTAGGAAGAGTCAGTCTTCTTGTCCTCAATTCGGCATTGTGCCTTTTGTATTTAATTCCGATGCAATTTCTGTGTTTCATTGTCAATAAGAAGGTCCAAGGGATACAGTAAACGTGAAGTGAGGCTTCGGAATCTATAACTAGTGTCACAGGAGTGGTTCAAAACATGGTCAGTAAGAAGTGTCAGTCTTCATGTACTTAAGTCGGCATTGTGCCTTTTGTATTCAATTCCGATGCAATTTCTGTGTTTCATCGACAATAAGAAGGTCCAAGGGATACGGTAAACCTAAAGGGATGCATCGGAATCTATAACTAGTGTCACAGGAATGGTCAGTAGGAAGAGTCAGTCTTCTTGTCCTTAAAACGGCATTGTGCCTTTTGTTTTTAATTCCGATGCAATTTCTGTGTTTCATCGTCAATAAGAAGGTCCAAGGGATACAGTAAACCTGAAGTGAAGCATCGGAATCTATAACTAGTGTCAGAGGAATGGTTCAAAACTTAGACAGTAGGAAGAGTCATTCTTCTTGTACTTAAGTCGGCATTGTGCCTTTTGTATTTCATTCCGATGCAATTTCTGTGTTTCATCGTCAATAGGAAGGTCCAAGGGGTACAGTAAACCTTAGGTGAAGCATCGGAATCTATAACTAGTGTCACAGGAATGGTTCAAACTTAGACAGTAGGGAGAGTCAGTCTTCTTGTACTTAAGTCGGCATTGTACCTTTTGTATTTAATTCCGATGCAATTTCTGTGTTTCATCGTCAATAAGAATGTCAGAGGGATACAGTAAACCTGAAGTGAAGCATCGGAATCTATATCTAGTGTCACAGGAGTGGTTCAAAACATAGACAGTAAGAACAGTCAGTCTTCTTGTCCTTAAGTCGGCATTGTGCCTTTTTTATTTATTTCCGATGCAGTTTCTGAGTTTCATCGTCAATAAGAAGGTCCAAGGGAGACAGTAAACCTGAAGTGATGCATCGGAATACATAACTAGTGTCACAGGAATGGTTCAAAACATAGTCAGTAAGAAGTGTCGCTCTTCATGTACTTAAGTCGGCATTGTGCATTTTGTATTTAATTCCGATGCAATTTCTGTGTTTCATCGTCAATAAGAAGGTCCAAGGGATACAGTAAACCTGGAGTGAAGCATCGGAATCTATAACTACTGTCACAGGAATGGTCAGTAGGAAGAGACAGTCTTCTTGTCCTTAAGTCGGCATTGTGCCTTTTGTATTTAATTCCGATGCAATTTCTGTGTTTCATTGTCAATAAGAAGGTCCAAGGGATACAGTAAACGTGAAGTGAAGCTTCGGATTCTATAACTAGTGTCACATGAATGGTTCACAACATAGTCAGTAAGAAGAGTCTGTCTTCATGTACTTAAGTCGGCATTGTGCTTTTGCATTTAATTCCGAAGCAATTTCTGTGTTTCATCGTCAATAAGAAGGTCCAAGGGATACAGTAAACCTGAAGTGAAGCATCGGAATCTATAACAAGTGTTACAGGAATGGTTCAAAACATAGTCAGTAAGAAGTGGCGGTCTTTATGTACTTAAATCGGCATTGTGCCTTTTGTATTTAATTCCGATGCAATTTCTGTGTTTCATCGTCAATAAGAAGGTCCAAGGGATACAGTAAACCTGAATTGAAGCATCGGAATCTATAACAAGTGTTACAGGAATGGTTCAAAACATAGTCAGTAAGAAGTGTCGGTCTTTATGTACTTAAGTCGGCATTGTGCCTTTTGTATTTAATTCCGATGCAATTTCTGTGTTTCATCGTCAATAAGAAGGTCCAAGGGATACAGTAAACCTGAAGTGAAGCATCGGAATCTATAACTAGTGTCACAGGAATGGTTCAAAACATAGTCTGTAAGAAGTGTCGTTCTTCATGTACTTAAGTCGGCATTGTGCCTTTTGTATTTAATTCCGATGCAATTACTGTGTTTCATCGTCAATAAGAAGGTCCAAGGGATACAGTAAACCTGAAGTGAAGCATCGGAATCTATAACTAGTGTCACAGGAATGATCAGTAGGAAGAGTCAGTCTTCTTGCCCTTAAGTCGGCATTGTGCCTTTTCTATTTAATTTAGATGCAATTTCTGTGTTTCATCGTCAATAAGAAGGTCCAAGGGATACAGTAAACCTGAAGTGAAGCATCGGAATCTATAACTAGTGCTACAGGAATGGTTCAAAACATAGTCAGTAAGAAGTGTCGGTCTTCATGTACTTAAGTCGGCATTGTGCCTTTTGTATTTAATTCCGATGCCATTTCTGTGTTTCATCGTCAATAAGTAGGTCCAAGGGATACAGTAAATCTGGAGTGAAACATGGAAATCAATAACTAGTGTCACAGGAATGGATCAAAACATAGTTAGCAAGAAGTGTCGGTCTTCATGTACTTAAGTCGGCATTGTGCCTTTTGAATTTAATTCCGATGCAGTTTCTGTGTTTCATCGTCAATAAGAAGGTCCAAGGGATACAGTAAACCTGAAGTGAAGCATCGGAATCTATAACTAGTGTTACAGGAATGGTTCAAGACATAGTCAGTAAGAAGTGTCCTTCTTCATGTACTTAAGTCGGCATTGTGCCTTTTGTATTTAATTCCGATGCAATTTCTGTGTTTCATCGTCAATGAAAAAGTCAGAGGGATACAGTAGACCAGAAGTGAAGCATCGTAATCTATAACTACTGTCACAGGAATGGTTCAAAACATAGACAGTAAGAAGAGTCAGTTTTCTTGTACATAAGTCGGCATTGTGCCTTTTCTATTTAATTCCGATGCAATTTCTGTGTTTCATCGTCAATAAGAATGTCAGAGGGATACAGTAAACCTGAAGTGAAGCATCGGAATCTGTATCTAGTGTCACAGGAGTGGTTCAAAACATAGACAGTAAGAACAGTCAGTCTTCTTGTCCTTAAGTCGGCATTGTGCCTTTTGTATTTATTTCCGATGCAGTTTCTGAGTTTCATCGTCAATAAGAAGGTCCAAGGGAGACAGTAAACCTGGAGTGAAGCATCGGAATCTATAACTACTGTCACAGGAATGGTCAGTAGGAAGAGACAGTCTTCTTGTCCTTAAGTCGGCATTGTGCTTTTGCATTTAATTCCGAAGCAATTTCTGTGTTTCATTGTCAATAAGAAGGTCCAAGGGATACAGTAAACCTGAAGTGAAGCATCGGAATCTATAACAAGTGTTACAGGAATGGTTCAAAACATAGTCAGTAAGAAGTGTCGGTCTTTATGTACTTAAATCGGCATTGTGCCTTTTGTATTTAATTCCGATGCAATTTCTGTGTTTCATCGTCAATAAGAAGGTCCAAGGGATACAGTAAACCTGAAGTGAAGCATCGGAATCTATAACAAGTGTTACAGGAATGGTTCAAAACATAGTCAGTAAGAAGTGACGGTCTTTATGTACTTAAGTCGGCATTGTGCCTTTTGTATTTAATTCCGATGCAATTTCTGTGTTTCATCGTCAATAAGAAGGTCCAAGGGATACAGTAAACCTGAAGTGAAGAATCGGAATCTATAACTAGTGTCACAGGAATGGTTCAAAACATAGTCAGTAAGAAGTGTCGTTCTTCATGTATTTAAGTCGGCATTGTGCCTTTTGTATTTAATTCCGATGCAATTACTGTGTTTCATCGTCAATAAGAAGGTCCAAGGGATACAGTAAACCTGAAGTGAAGCATCGGAATCTATAACTAGTGTCACAGGAATGATCAGTAGGAAGAGTCAGTCTTCTTGCCCTTAAGTCGGCATTGTGCCTTTTGTATTTAATTTAGATGCAATTTCTGTGTTTCATCGTCAATAAGAAGGTCCAAGGGATACAGTAAACCTGAAGTGAAGCATCGGAATCTATAACTAGTGCTACAGGAATGGTTCAAAACATAGTCACTAAGATGTGTCGGTCTTCATGTACTTAAGTCGGCATTGTGCCTTTTGTATTTAATTCCGATGCCATTTCTGTGTTTCATCGTCAATAAGTAGGTCCAAGGGATACAGTAAATCTGGAGTGAAACATGGAAATCAATAACTAGTGTCACAGGAATGGATCAAAACATAGTTAGCAAGAAGTGTCGGTCTTCATGTACTTAAGTCGGCATTGTGCCTTTTGAATTTAATTCCGATGCAGTTTCTGTGTTTCATCGTCAATAAGAAGGTCCAAGGGATACAGTAAACCTGAAGTGAAGCATCGGAATCTATAACTAGTGTTACAGGAATGGTTCAAGACATAGTCAGTAAGAAGTGTCCTTCTTCATGTACTTAAGTCGGCATTGTGCCTTTTGTATTTAATTCCGATGCAATTTCTGTGTTTCATCGTCAATAAGAAGGTCCAAGGGATACAGTAAACCTGAAGTGAAGCAGCGGAATCTATAACTATGGTCACAGGAATGGTCAGTAGGAAGAGTCAGTCTTCTTGTCCTTAAATCGGCATTGTGCCTTTTGTATTTAATTCCGATGCAATTTCTGTGTTTCATCGTCAATAAGAAGGTCCAAGGGACACAGTAAACCTGGAGTGAAGCATGGAAATCTATAACTAGTGTCACAGGAATGGGTCAAAACATTGTCAGTAAGAAGTGTCGTTCTTCACGTACTTAAGTCGGCATTGTGGCTTTTGTATTTAATTCCGATGCACTTTCTGTGTTTCATCGTCAATAAGAAGGTCCAAGGGATACAGTAAACCGGAAGTGAATCATCGGAATCTATAACTAGTGTCAGAGGAATGGTTCAAATCTTAGACAGTAGGAAGAGTCAGTCATCTTGTACTTAAGTCGGCATTGTGCCTTTTGTATTTAATTCCGATGCAATTTCTGTGTTTCATCGTCAATAAGAAGGTCCAAGAGATGCAGTAAACCTGGTGTGAAGAATCGGAATCCATAACTAGTGTCGCAGGAATGGTCAGTAGGATGAGTCAGTCTTCTTGTCCTTAAGTCTGCATTGTGCTTTTTTTTTTAATTCCGATGCAATTTCTGTGTTTCATCGTCAATAAAAAGGTCCAAGGGATAGAGTAAACCTGAAGTGAAGCAACGGAATCTATAACTAGTGTTGCAGGAATGGTTCAAAACATAGTCAGTAAGAAGTGTCGGTCTTCATGTACTTAAGTCGGCATTGTGCCTTTTGTATTTCATTCCAATGCAATTTCTGTGTTTCATCGTTAAGAAGAAGGTCCAAGGATACAGAAAACTTGAAGTGAAGCATAGGAATCTATAAGTAGTGTCACAGGAATGGCTCAAAACATAGTCAGTAAGAAGTGTCGTTCTTCATGTACCTAAGTCGGCATTGTGCTTTTTGTATTGAATTCCGATGCAATTTCTGAGTTTGATCGTCAATAAGAAGGTCCAAGGGATACAGTAAACCTGAAGTGAAGCATCGGAATCTATAACTAGTGTCACAGGAATTTTTCAAAATTAAGATAGTAAGAAGAGTCGGTCTTCTTGTACTTCAGTCGGCATTGTGCCTTTTGTATTTAATTCCGATGCAATTTCAGTGTTTCATCGTCAATAAGAAGGTCGAAGGGATACAGTAAACATGAGGTGAAGCATCGGAATCTATGACTAGTGTCACAGGAATGGTTCAAACATAGACAGTAGAAGAGTCAGTCTTCTTGTACTTAAGTCGGCATTGTACCTTTTGTATTTAATTCCGATGCAATTTCTGTATTTCATCCTGAATAAGATTGTCCAAGGGATACAGTAAACCTGAAGTGAAGTATCGGAATCTATAACTAGTGCCACAGGAAAGGTTCAAATCATAGACAGTAAGGAAAGCCAGTTTTCTTGTACTTACGTCGGCATTGTGCCTTTCATATTTAATACCGATGCAATTTCTGTGTTTCATCGTCAATGAGAAAGTCAGAGGGATACAGTAGACCAGAAGTGAAGCATCGTAATCTATAACTACTGTCACAGGAATGTTTCAAAACATAGACAGTAAGAAGAGTCAGTTCTCTTGTACTTAAGTCGGCATTGTGCTCTTTGTATTTAATACCGATGCAAATTCTGTGTTTCACCGTCAATAAGAAGGTCCGAGGGATACAGTAAACCTGAAGTGAAGCATCGGTTTCTATAACTAATGTCACAGGAATGGTTCAAAGCATAAACAGTAAGAAGTGTCAGTTTTCTTATAATTAAGTCGGCATTGTGCCTTTTGTATTTAATTCCGATGCAATTTCTGTGTTTCATCGTCAATAAGAAAGTCAGAGGGATACAGTAAACCTGAAAAGAAGCATCGGAATCTATAACTAGTGTCACAGGAATGGTTCAAATCATGGACAGTAAGGAAAGCCAGTTTTCTTGTACTTACGTCGGCATTGTGCCTTTCATATTTAATACCGATGCAATTTCTGTGTTTCATCGTCAATGAGAAAGTCAGAGGGATACAGTAGACCAGAAGTGAAGCATCGTAATCTATAACTACTGTCACAGGAATGGTTCAAAACATAGACAGTAAGAAGAGTCAGTTCTCTTGTACTTAAGTCGGCATTGTGCTGTTTGTATTTAATACCGATGCAATTTTTGTGTTTCATCGTCAATAAGAAGGTCCAAGGGATACAGTAAACCTGGAGTGAAGCATCGGAATCTATAACTACTGTCACAGGAATGGTCAGTAGGAAGAGTCAGTCTTCTTGTCCTCAATTCGGCATTGTGCCTTTTGTATTTAATTCCGATGCAATTTCTGTGTTTCATTGTCAATAAGAAGGTCCAAGGGATACAGTAAACGTGAAGTGAAGCTTCGGAATCTATAACTAGTGTCACAGGAGTGGTTCAAAACATGGTCAGTAAGAAGTGTCAGTCTTCATGTACTTAAGTCGGCATTGTGCCTTTTGTATTCAATTCGGATGCAATTTCTGTGTTTCATCGACAATAAGAAGGTCCAAGGGATACGGTAAACCTGAAGGGATGCATCGGAATCTATAACTAGTGTCACAGGAATGGTCAGTAGGAAGAGTCAGTCTTCTTGTCCTTAAAACGGCATTGTGCCTTTTGTTTTTAATTCCGATGCAATTTCTGTGTTTCATCGTCAATAAGAAGGTCCAAGGGATACAGTAAACCTGAAGTGAAGCATCGGAATCTATAACTAGTGTCAGAGGAATGGTTCAAAACTTAGACAGCAGGAAGAGTCAGTCTTCTTGTACTTAAGTCGGCATTGTGCCTTTTGTATTTCATTCCGATGCAATTTCTGTGTTTCATCGTCAATAGGAAGGTCCAAGGGGTACAGTAAACCTTAGGTGAAGCATCGGAATCTATAACTAGTGTCACAGGAATGGTTCAAACTTAGACAGTAGGGAGAGTCAGTCTTCTTGTACTTAAGTCGGCATTGTACCTTTTGTATTTAATTCCGATGCAATTTCTGTGTTTCATCGTCAATAAGCTTGTCCAAGGGATACAGTAAACCTGAAGTGAAGTATCGGAATCTATAACTAGTGTCACAGGAAAGGTTCAAAAAATAGACTGTAAGAAGAGCCAGTCTCCTTGTACTTGAGTCGTCATTGTGCCTTTTGTATTTAATTCCGATGCAATTCCTGTGTTTCATCGTCAATAAGAAGGTCAGAGGGATACAGTAAACCTGAAGTGAAGCATCGGAATTTATAACTAATGTCACAGGAATGGTTCAAAGCATAAACAGTAAGAAGTGTCAGTTTTCTTATAATTAAGTCGGCATTATGCCTTTTGTATTTAATTCCGATGCACTTTCTGTCTTTCATCGTCAATAAGAAAGTCAGAGGGATACAGTAAACCTGAAAAGAAGCATCGGAATCTATAACTAGTGTCACAGGAATGGTTCAAATCATAGACAGTAAGGAGAGCCAGTTTTCTTGTACTTACGTCGGCATTGTGCTTTTCGTATTTAATTCCGATGCTATTTCTGTGTTTCATCGTCAATGAGAAAGTCAGAGGGATACAGTTGACCAGAAGTGAAGCATCGTAATCTATAACTACTGTCACAGGAATGGTTCAAAACATAGACAGTTAGAAGAGGCAGTTCTCTTGTACTGAAGTCGGCATTGTGCTCTTTGTATTTAATACCGATGCAATTTTTGTGTTTCATCGTCAATAAGAAGGTCCGAGGGATACAGTAAACCTGAAGTGAAGAATCGGAATCTATAACTAGTGTCACAGAAATGGTTCAAAACATAGACAGTAAGAAGAGTCAGTTTCCTTTTACATAAGTCGGCATTGTGCCTTTTGTATTTAATTCCGGTGCAATTTCTGTGTTTCATCGTCAATAAGAATGTCAGAGGGATACAGTAAACCTGAAGTGAAGCAACGGAATCTATATCTAGTGTCACAGGAGTGGTTCAAAACATAGACAGTAAGAACAGCCAGTCTTCTTGTCCTTAAGTCGGCATTGTGCCTTTTGTATTTATTTCCGATGCAATTTCTGAGTTTCATCGTCCATAAGAAGGTCCAAGGGAGACAGTAAACCTGAAGTGATGCATCGGAATACATAACTAGTGTCACAGGAATGGTTCAAAACATAGTCAGTAAGAGGTGTCGGTCTTCATGTACTTAAGTCGGCATTGTGCCTTTTGTATTTAATTCCGATGCCATTTCTGTGTTTTATCGTCAATAAGTAGGTCCAAGGGATACAGTATATCTGGAGTGAAACATGGAAATCAATAACTAGTGTCACAGGAATGGATCAAAACATAGTTAGCAAGAAGTGTCGGTCTTCATGTACTTAAGTCGGCATTGTGCCTTTTGAATTTAATTCCGATGCAGTTTCTGTGTTTCATCGTCAATAAGAAGGTCCAAGGGATACAGTAAACCTGAAGTGAAGCATCGGAATCTATAACTAGTGTTACAGGAATGGGCAAGACATAGTCAGTAAGAAGTGTCCTTCTTCATGTACTTAAGTCGGCATTGTGCCTTTTGTGTTTAATTCCGATGCAATTTCTGTGTTTCATCGTCAATAAGAAGGTCCAAGGGATACAGTAAACCTGAAGTGAAGCAGCGGAATCTATAACTAGTGTCACAGGAATGGTCAGTAGGAAGAGTCAGTCTTCTTGTCCTTAAATCTGCATTGTGCCTTTTGTATTTAATTCTGATGCAATTTCTGTGTTTCATCGTCAATAAGAGGTCCAAGGGACACAGTAAACCTGGAGTGAAGCATGGAAATCTATAACTAGTGTCACAGGAATGGGTCAAAACATTGTCAGTAAGAAGTGTCGGTCTTCACGTACGTAAGTCGGCATTGCGGCTTTTGTATTTAATTCCGATGCAATTTCTGTGTTTCATCGTCAATAAGAAGGTCCAAGGGATACAGTAAACCTGAAGTGAATCATCGGAATCTATAACTAGTGTCAGAGGAATGGTTCAAATCTTAGACAGTAGGAAGAGTCAGTCATCTTGTACTTAAGTCGGCATTGTGCCTTTTGTATTTAATTCCGATGCAATTTCTGTGTTTCATCGTCAATAAGAAGGTCCAAGAGATGCAGTAAACCTGGTGTGAAGAATCGGAATCCATAACTAGTGTCGCAGGCGTGGTCAGTAGAATGATTCAGTCTTCTTGTCCTTAAGTCTGCATTGTGCTTTTTTTTTTAATTCCGATGCAATTTCTGTGTTTCATCGTCAATAAGAAGGTCCAGGGGATACAGTAAACCTGGAGTGAAGCATGGAAATCTATAACTAGTGTCACAGGAATGGGTCAAAACATTGTCAGTAAGAAGTGTCGGTCTTCATGTACTTAAGTCGGCATTGTGCCTTTTGTATTTCATTCCAATGCAATTTCTGTGTTTCATCGTTAAGAAGAAGGTCCAAGGATACAGAAAACTTGAAGTGAAGCATAGGAATCTATAAGTAGTGTCACAGGAATGGTTCAAAACATAGTCAGTAAGAAGTGTCGTTCTTCATGTACTTAAGTCGGCATTGTGCTTTTTGTATTTAATTCCGATGCAATTTCTGAGTTTGATCGTCAATAAGAAGGTCCAAGGGATACAGTAAACCTGAAGTGAAGCATCGGAATCTATAACTAGTGTCACAGGAATTTTTCAAAACTAAGATAGTAGGAAGAGTCGGTCTTCTTGTACTTACGTCGGCATTGTGCCTTTTGTATTTAATTCCGATGCAATTTCTGTGTTTCATCGTCAATAAGAAGGTCCAAGGGATACAGTAAACATGAGGTGAAGCATCCGAATCTATAACTAGTGTCACAGGAATGGTTCAAACTTAGACAGTAGAAGAGTCAGTCTTCTTGTACTTAAGTCGGCATTGTACCTTTTGTATTTAATTCCGATGCAATTTCTGTATTTCATCGTGAATAAGATTGTCCAAGGGATACAGTAAACCTGAAGTGAAGTATCGGAATCTATAACTAGTGCCACAGGAAAGGTTCAAATCATAGACAGTAAGGAAAGCCAGTTTTCTTGTACCTACGTCGGCATTGTGCCTTTCATATTTAATACCGATGCAATTTCTGTGTTTCATCGTCAATGAGAAAGTCAGAGGGATACAGTAGACCAGAAGTGAAGCATCGTAATCTATAACTACTGTCACAGGAATGGTTCAAAACATAGACAGTAAGAAGAGTCAGTTCTCTTGTACTTATGTCGGCATTGTGCTCTTTGTATTTAATACCGATGCAAATTCTGTGTTTCATCGTCAATAAGAAGGTCCGAGGGATACAGTAAACCTGAAGTGAAGCATCGTTTTCTATAACTAATGTCACAGGAATGGTTCAAAGCATAAACAGTAAGAAGTGCCAGTTTTCTTATAACTAAGTCGGCATTGTGCCTTTTGTATTTAATTCCGATGCAATTTCTGTGTTTCATCGTCAATACGAAAGTCAGAGGGATACAGTAAACCTGAAAAGAAGCATCGGAATCTATAACTAGTGTCACAGGAATGGTTCAAATCATGGACAGTAAGGAAAGCCAGTTTTCTTGTACTTACGTCGGCATTGTGCCTTTCATATTTAATACCGATGCAATTTCTGTGTTTCATCGTCAATGAGAAAGTCAGAGGGATACAGTAGACCAGAAGTGAAGCATCGTAATCTATAACTACTGTCACAGGAATGGTTCAAAACATAGACAGTAAGAAGAGTCAGTTCTCTTGTACTTAAGTCGGCATTGTGCTCTTTGTATTTAATACCGATGCAATTTCTGTGTTTCATCGTCAATAAGAAGGTCCGAGGGATACAGTAAACCTGAAGTGAAGCATCCGAATCTATAACTACTGTCACAGGAATGGTCAGTAGGAAGAGTCAGTCTTCTTGTCCTTAAGTCAGCATTGTGCCTTTTGTATTTAATTCCGATGCAATTTCTGTGTTTCATTGTCAATAAGAAGCTCCAAGGGATAAAGTAATCGTGAAGTGAAGCTTCGGAATCTATAACTAGTGTCACAGGAATGGTTCAAAACATAGTCAGTAAGAAGTGTCGGTCTTCATGTACTTAAGTCGGACATTGTGCTTTTTATATTTAATTCCGATGCAATTTCTGTGTTTCATCGTCAATAAGAAGGTCCAAGGGATACAGTAAACCTGGAGTGAAGCATCGGAATCTATAACTACTGTCACAGGAATGGTCAGTAGGAAGAGTCAGTCTTCTTGTCCTTAATTCGGCATGTGCCTTTTGTATTTAATTCCGATGCAATTTCTGTGTTTCATTGTCAATAAGAAGGTCCAAGGGATACAGTAAACGTGAAGTGAAGCTTCGGAATCTATAACTAGTGTCACAGGAATGGTTCAAAACATATTCAGTAAGAAGTGTCAGTCTTCATGTACTTAAGTCGGCATTGTGCCTTTTGTATTCAATTCCGATGCAATTTCTGTGTTTCATCGACAATAAGAAGGTCCAAGGGATACGGTAAACCTGAAGTGAAGCATCGGAATCTATAACTAGTGTCACAGGAATGGTCAGTAGGAAGAGTCAGTCTTCTTGTCCTTAAAACGGCATTGTGCCTTTTGTTTTTAATTCCGATGCAATTTCTGTGTTTCATTGTCAATAAGAAGGTCCAAGGGATACAGTTAACCTGAAGTGAAGCATCGGAATCTATAACTAGTGTTGCAGGAATGGTTCAAAACATAGTCAGTGAGAAGTGTCGGTCTTCATGTACTTAAGTCGGCAATGTGCCTTTTGTATTTAATTCCGATGTAATTTCTGTGTTTCATCGTCAATAAGAAGGTCCAAGGGATACAGTAAACCTGGAGTGAAGCATCGGAATCTATAACTAGTGTCACAGGAATGGTTCAAAACATAGTCAGTAAGAAGTGTCGGTCTTCATGTACATAAGTCGGCATTGTGACTTTTGTTTTTAATTCCGATGCAATTTATGTGTTTCATCGTCAATAAGAAGTTCCAAGGGATACAGTAAACCTGAAGTGAAGCATCGGAATCTATAACTAGTGTCACAGGAAAGGTCAGTAGGAAGAGTCAGACTTCTTGTCCTTAAGTCGGCATTGTGCCTTTTGTATTTAATTCCGATGCATTTTCTGTGCTTCATCGTCAATAAGTAGGTCCAAGTTATACAGTAACCCTGAAGTGAAGCATCGGAATCTATAACTAGTGTCACAGGAATGGTTCAAAACATAGTCAGTAAGAAGTGACTAACTTCATGTACTTAAGTCGGCATTGTGCCTTTTGTATTTAATTACAATGCAATTTCTGTGTTTCATCGTCAATAAGAAGGTCCAAGGGATACAGTAAACCTGAAGTGAAGCATCGGAATCTATAACTGGTGTCACAGGAATGGTCAGTAGGAAGAGTCAGTCTTCTTGTCCTTAAAACGGCATTGTGCCTTTTGTATTTAATTCCGATGCAATTTCTGTGTTTCATCGTCAATAAGAAGGTCTAAGGGATACAGTAAACCTGAAGTGAAGCATCGGAATCTATAACTAGTGTTGCAGGAATGGTTCAGAACATAGTCAGTTAGAAGTGTCGGTCTTCATGTACTTCAGTCGGCATTGTGCCTTTTGTATTTAATTCCGATGCAATTTCTGTGTTTCATCGTCAATAAGAAGGTCCAAGGGATACAGTAAACCTGGAGTGAAGCATCGGAATCTATAACTAGTGTCACAGGAATGGTTCAAAACATAGTCAGTAAGAAGTGTCGGTCTTCATGTACTTAAGTCGGCATTGTGATTTTTGTATTTAATTCCGATGCAATTTCTGTGTTTCATCGTCAATATGAAGGTCCAAGGGATACAGTGAACCTGAAGTGAAGCATCGGAATCTATAACTAGTGTCACAGGAATGGTCAGTAGGAAGTTTCAGTCTTCTTGTCCTTAAGTCGGCATTATGCCTTTTGTATTTAATTAGGATGCAATTTCTGTGTTTCATCGTCAATAAGAAGGTCCAAGGGATACAGTAAACCTGAAGTGAAGCATCGGAATCTATAACTAGTGTTACAGGAATGGTTCAAGACATAGTCAGTAAGAAGTGTCCTTCTTCATGTACTTAAGTTGGCATTGTGCCTTTTGTATTTAATTCCGATGCAATTTCTGTGTTTCATCGTCAATAAGAAGGTCCAAGTTATACAGTAAACCTGAAGTGAAGCAGCGGAATCTATAACTAGTGTCACAGGAATGGTCAGTAGGAAGAGTCAGTCTTCTTGTACTTAAGTTGGCATTGTGCCATTTGTATTTAATTCCGATGCAATTTCTGTGTTTCATCGTCAATAAGAAGGTCCAAGAGATGCAGTAAACCTGGTTTGAAGAATCGGAATCTATAACTACTGTCACAGGAATGGCCAGTAGGAAGAGTCAGTCTTCTTGTCCTTAAGTCGGCATTGTGCCTTTTGTATTTAATTACGATGCAATTTCTGTGTTTCATCATCAATAAGAAGGTCCAAGGGATACAGTAAACCTGAAGTGAAGCATTGGAATCTATAACTTGTGACACAGGAATGGTCAGTAGGAAGAGTCAGTCTTCTTGTCCTTAAAACGGCATTGTTCCTTTTGTATTTAATTCCGATGCAATTTCTGTGTTTCATCGTCAATAAGAAGGTCCAAGGGATACAGTAAACCTGAAGTGAAGCATCGGAATCTATAACAAGTGTTGCAGGAATGGTTCAAAACAAAGTCAGTAAGGAGTGTCGGTCTTCATTTACTTAAGTCGGCATTGTGCCTTTTGTATTTCATTCCAATGCAATTTCTGTGTTTCATCGTTAAGAAGAAGGTCCAAGGATGCAGAAAACTTGAAGTGAAGCATAGGAATCTATAAGTAGTGTCACAGGAATGGTTCAAAACATAGTCAGTAAGAAGTGTCGTTCTTCATGTACTTAAGTCGGCATTGTGCTTTTTGCATTTAATTCCGATGCAATTTCTGAGTTTCAATTTCAATAAGAAGGTCCAAGGGATACAGAAAACCTGAAGTAAAGCATCGCAACCTATAACTAGTGTCACAGGAATTTTTCAAAACTAAGATAGTAGGAAGAGTCGGTCTTCTTGTACTTAAGTCGGCATTGTGCCTTTTGTATTTAATTCCGTGCAATTTCTGTGTTTCATCGTCAATAAGAAGGTCCAAGGGATACAGTAAACATGAGGTGAAGCATCGGAATCTACAACTAGTGTCACAGGAATTGTTCAAACATAGACAGTAGAAGAGTCAGTCTTCTTGTACTTAAGTCGGCATTTTACCTTTTGTATTTAATTCCGATGCAATTTCTGTGATTCATCGTCAATAAGATTGTCCAAGGGATACAGTAAACCTGAAGTGAAGTATCGGAATCTATAACTAGTGCCACAGGAAAGGTTCAAAACATAGACTGTAACAAGAGCCAGTCTCCTTGTACTTGAGTCGTCATTGTGATTTTTGTATTTAATTCCGATGCAATTCCTGTGTTTCATCGTCAATAAGAAGGTCAGAGGGATACAGTAAACCTGAAGTGAAGCATCGGAATCTATAACTAATGTCACAGAAATGGTTCAATGCATAAACAGTAAGAAGTGTCAGTTTTCTTATAATTAAGTCGGCATTGTGCCTTTTGTATTTAATTGCGATGCAATTTCTGTGTTTCATCGTCAATAAGAAAGTCAGAGGGATACAGTAAACCTGAAAAGAAGCATCGGAATCTATAACTAGTGTCACAGGAATGGTTCAAATCATAGACAGTAAGGAGAGCCAGTTTTCTTGTACTTACGTCGGCATTGTGCCTTTCATATTTAATACCGATGCAATTTCTGTGTTTCATCGTCAATGAGAAAGTCAGAGGGATACAGTAGACCAGAAGTGAAGCATCGTAATCTATAACTACTGTCACAGGAATGGTTCAAAACATAGACAGTAAGAAGAGTCAGTTCTCTTGTACTTAAGTCGGCATTGCGCTCTTTGTATTTAATAGCGATGCAATTTCTGTGTTTCATCGTCAATAAGAAGGTCCGAGGGATACAGTAAACCTGAAGTGAAGCATCGGAATATATAACTACTGTCACAGGAATGGTCAGTAGGAAGAGTCAGTCTTCTTGTCCTTAAGTCGGCATTGTGCCTTTTGTATTTAATTCCGATGCAATTTCTGTGTTTCATTGTCAATAAGAAGGTCCAAGGGGTACAGTAAACGTGAAGTGAAGCTTCGGAATCTATAACTAGTGGCACAGGAATGGTTCAAAACATAGTCAGTAAGAAGTGTCTGTCTTCATGTACTTAAGTCGGCATTGTGTCCTTTTGTATTCAATTCCGATGCAATTTCTGTGTTTCATCGTCAATAAGAAGGTCCAAGGGATACAGTAAACCTGAAGTTAAGTATCGGAATCTATAGCTAGTGCCACAGGAAAGGTTCAAAACATAGACAGTAACAAGAGCCAGTCTCCTTGTACTTGAGTCGTCATTGTGATTTTTGTATTTAATTCCGATGCAATTCCTGTGTTTCGTCGTCAATAAGAAGGTCAGAGGGATACAGTAAACCTGAAGTGAAGCATCGGAATCTATAACTAATGTCACAGAAATGGTTCAAAGCATAAACAGTAAGAAGTGTCAGTTTTCTTATAATTAAGTCGGCATTGTGCCTTTTGTATTTAATTCCGATGCAATTTCTGTGTTTCATCGTCAATAAGAAGGTCCAAGGGATACAGTAAACCTGAAGTGAAGTAGCGGAATCTATAACTAGTGTCACAGGAATGGTCAGTAGGAAGAGTCAGTCTTCTTGTACTTAAGTTGGCATTGTGCCATTTGTATTTAATTCCGATGCAATTTCTGTGTTTCATCGTCAATAAGAAGGTCCAAGAGATGCAGTAAACCTGGTTTGAAGAATCGGAATCTATAACTAGTGTCGCAGGAATGGTCAGTAGGAAGAGTCAGTCTTCTTGTCCTTAAGTCTGCATTGTGCCTTTTGTATTTAATTCCGATGCAATTTCTGTGTTTCATCGTCAATAAGAAGGTCCAAGGGACACAGTAAACCTGGAGTGAAGTATCGGAATCTATAACTAGAGCCACAGGAAAGGTGCAAAACATAGACAGTAAGAAGAGCCAGTCTCCTTGTACTTGAGTCGTCATTGTGCCTTTTGTATTTAATTCCGATGCAATTCCAGTGTTTCATCGTCAATAAGAAGGTCAGAGGGATACAGTAAACCTGAAGTGAAGCATCGGTTTCTATAACTAATGTCACAGGAATGGTTCAATGCATAAACAGTAAGAAGTGTCAGTTTTCTTATAATTAAGTCGGCATTGTGCCTTTTGTATTTAATTCCGATGCAATTTCTGTGTTTCATCGTCAATAAGAAAGTCAGAGGGATACAGTAAACCTGAAAAGAAGCATCGGAATCTATAACTAGTGTCACAGGAATGGTTCAAATCATAGACAGTAAGGAGAGCCAGTTTTCTTGTACTTACGTCGGCATTGTGCCTTTCATATTTAATACCGATGCAATTTCTGTGTTTCATCGTCAATGAGAAAGTCAGAGGGATACAGTAGACAAGAAGTGAAGCATCGTAATATATAACTACTGTCACAGGAATGGTTCAAAACATAGACAGTAAGAAGAGTCAGTCCTCTTGTACTTAAGTCGGCATTGTGCTCTTTGTATTTAATACCGATGCAATTTCTGTGTTTCATCGTCAATAAGAAGGTCCGGGTGATACAGTAAACCTGAAGTGAAGCATCGGAATCTATAACTACTGTCACAGGAATGGTCAGTAGGAAGAGTCAGCCTTCTTGTCCTTAAGTCGGCATTGTGCCTTTTGTATTTAATTCCGATGCAATTTCTGTGTATCATTGTCAATAAGAAGGTCCAAGGGATACAGTAAACGTGAAGTGAAGCTTCGGAATCTATAACTAGTGTCACAGGAATGGTTCAAAGCATAGTCAGTAAGAAGTGTCGGTCTTCATGTACTTAAGTCGGCATTGTGCCTTTTATATTTAATTCCGAATCAATTTCTGCGTTTCATCGTCAATAAGAAGGTCCAAGGGATACAGTAAACCTGGAGTGAAGCATCTGAATCTATAACTACTGACACAGGAATGGTCAGTAGGAAGGGTCAGTCTTCTTGTCCTTAATTCGGCATTGTGCCTTTTGTATTTAATTCCGATGCAATTTCTATGTTTCATTGTCAATAAGAAGGTCCAAGGGATACAGTAAACGTGAAATGAAGCTTCGGAATCTATAACTAGTGTCACAGGAATGGTTCAAAACATAGTCAGTAAGAAGTGTCAGTCTTCATGTACTTAAGTCGGCATTGTGCCTTTTGTATTCAATTCCGATGCAATTTCTGTGTTTCATCGTCAATAAGAAGGTCCAAGGGATACGGTAAACCTGAAGTGAAGCATCGGAATCTATAACTAGTGTCACAGGAATGGTCAGTAGGAAGAGTCAGTCTTCTTGTCCTTAAAACGGCATTGTGCCTTTTGTTTTTAATTCCGATGCAATTTCTGTGTTTCATCGTCAATACGAAGGTCCAAGGGATACAGTAAACCTGAAGTGAAGCATCGGAATCTATAACAAGTGTTGCAGGAATGGTTCAAAACATAGTCAGTGAGAAGTGTCGGTCTTCATGTACTTAAGTCGGCATTGTGCCTTTTGTATTTAATTCCGATGTAATTTCTGTGTTTCATCGTCAATAAGAAGGTCCAAGGGATACAGTAAACCTAGAGTGAAGCATCGGAATCTATAACTAGTGTCACAGGAATGGTTCAAAACATAGTCAGTAAGAAGTGTCGGTCTTCATGTAGATAAGTCGGCATTGTGACTTTTGTTTTTAATTCCGATGCAATTTATGTGTTTCATCGTCAATAAGAAGTTCCAAGGGATACAGTAAACCTGAAGTGAAGCATCGGAATCTATAACTAGTGTCACAGGAATGGTCAGTAGGAAGAGTCAGTCTTCTTGTCCTTAAGTCGGCATTGTGCCTTTTGTATTTAATTCCGATGCATTTTCTGTGCTTCATCGTCAATAAGTAGGTCCAAGTTATACAGTAACCCTGAAGTGAAGCATCGGAATCTATAACTAGTGTCACAGGAATGGTTCAAAACATAGTCAGTAAGAAGTGTCTAACTTCATGTACTTAATTCGGCATTGTGCCTTTTGTATTTAATTACGATGCAATTTCTGTGTTTCATCGTCAATAAGAAGGTCCAAGGGATACAGTAAACCTGAAGTGAAGCATTGGAATCTATAACTAGTGTCACAGGAATGGTCAGTAGGAAGAGTCAGTCTTCTTGTCCTTAAAACGGCATTGTTCCTTTTGTATTTAATTCCGATGCAATTTCTGTGTTTCATCGTCAATAAGAAGGTCCAAGGGATACAGTAAACCTGAAGTGATGCATCGGAATCTATAATTAGTGTTGCAGGAATGGTTCAGAACCTAGTCAGTTAGAAGTGTCGGTCTTCATGTACTTCAGTCGGCATTGTGCCTTTTGTATTTAATTCCGATGCAATTTCTGTGTGTCATCGTCAATAAGAAGGTCCAAGGGATACAGTAAACCTGGAGTGAAGCATCGGAATCTATAACTAGTGTCACAGGAATGGTTCAAAACATAGTCAGTAAGAAGTGTCGGTCTTCATGTACTTAAGTCGGCATTGTGCCTTTTGTATTTAATTCCGATGCAATTTCTGTGTTTCATCGTCAATATGAAGGTCCAAGGGATACAGTGAACCTGAAGTGAAGCATCGGAATCTATAACTAGTGTCACAGGAATGGTCAGTAGGAAGAGTCAGTCTTCTTGTCCTTAAGTCGGCATTATGCCTTTTGTATTTAATTAGGATGCAATTTCTGTGTTTCATCGTCTATAAGAAGGTCCAAGTGATACAGTAAACCTGAAGAGAAGCATCGGAATCCATAACTAGTGTTACCGGAATGGTTCAAGACATAGTCAGTAAGAAGTGTCCTTCTTCATGTACTTAAGTCGGCATTGTGCCTTTTGTACTTAATTCCGATGCAATTTCTGTGTTTCATCGTCAATAAGAAGGTCCAAGGGATACAGTAAACCTGAAGTGAATCATCGGAATCTATAACTAGTGTCAGAGGAATGGTTCAAATCTTAGACAGTAGGAAGAGTCAGTCATCTTGTCCTTAAGTCTGCATTGTGCTTTTTATTTACAATTCCGATGCAATTTCTGTGTTTCATCGTCAATAAGAAGGTCCAAGGGATACAGTAAACCTGAAGTGAAGCATCGGAATCTATAACAAGTGTTGCAGGAATGGTTCAAAACAAAGTCAGTAAGGAGTGTCGGTCTTCATTTACTTAAGTCGGCATTGTGCCTTTTGTATTTCATTCCAATGCAATTTCTGTGTTTCATCGTTAAGAAGAAGGTCCAAGGATGCAGAAAACTTGAAGTGAAGCATAGGAATCTATAAGTAGTGTCACAGGAATGGTTCAAAACATAGTCAGTAAGAAGTGTCGTTCTTCATGTACTTAAGTCGGCATTGTGCTTTTTGTATTTAATTCCGATGCAATTTCTGAGTTTCATCGTCAATAAGAAGGTCCAAGGGATACAGAAAACCTGAAGTAAAGCATCGCAACCTATAACTAGTGTCACAGGAATTTTTCAAAACTAAGATAGTAGGAAGAGTCGGTCTTCTTGTACTTAAGTCGGCATTGTACCTTTTGTATTTAATTCCGATGCAATTTCTGTGATTCATCGTCAATAAGATTGTCCAAGGGATACAGTAAACCTGAAGTGAAGTATCGGAATCTATAACTAGTGCCACAGGAAAGGTTCAAAACATAGACAGTAACAAGAGCCAGTCTCCTTGTACTTGAGTCGTCATTGTGATTTTTGTATTTAATTCCGATGCAATTCCTGTGTTTCATCGTCAATAAGAACGTCAGAGGGATACAGTAAACCTGAAGTGAAGCATCGGAATCTATAACTAATGTCACAGAAATAGTTCAAAGCATAAACAGTAAGAAGTGTCAGTTTTCTTATAATTAAGTCGGCATTGTGCCTTTTGTATTTAATTCCGATGCAATTTCTGTGTTTCATCGTCAATATGAAGGTCCAAGGGATACAGTGAACCTGAAGTGAAGCATCGGAATCTATAACTAGTGTCACAGGAATGGTCAGTAGGAAGAGTCAGTCTTCTTGTCCTTAAGTCGGCATTATGCCTTTTGTATTTAATTAGGATGCAATTTCTGTGTTTCATCGTCTATAAGAAGGTCCAAGGGATACAGTAAACCTGAAGAGAAGCATCGGAATCCATAACTAGTGTTACAGGAATGGTTCAAGACATAGTCAGTAAGAAGTGTCCTTCTTCATGTACTTAAGTCGGCATTGTGCCTTTTGTACTTAATTCCGATGCAATTTCTGTGTTTCATCGTCAATAAGAAGGTCCAAGGGATACAGTAAACCTGAAGTGAAGCAGCAGAATCTATAACTAGTGTCACAGGAATGGTCAGTAGGAAGAGTCAGTCTTCTTGTACTTAAGTTGGCATTGTGCCATTTGTATTTAATTCCGATGCAATTTCTGTGTTTCATCGTCAATAAGAAGGTCCAAGAGATGCAGTAAACCTGGTTTGAAGAATCGGAATCTATGACTAGTATCGCAGGAATGGTCAGTAGGAAGAGTCAGTCTTCTTGTCCTTAAGTCTGCATTGTGCCTTTTGTATTTATTTCCGATGCAATTTCTGTGTTTCTACGTCAATAAGAAGGTCCAAGGGACACAGTAAACCTGGAGTGAAACATGGAAATCTATAAGTAGTGTCACAGGAATGGGTCAAAACATGGTCAGTAAGAAGTGTCGGTCTTCACGTACTTAAGTCGGCATTGTGCCTTTTGTATTTAATTCCGATGCAATTTCTGTGTTTCATCGTCAATAAGAAGGTCCAAGGGATACAGTAAACCTGAAGTGAATCATCGGAATCTATAACTAGTGTCAGAGGAATGGTTCAAATCTTAGACAGTAGGAAGAGTCAGTCATCTTGTCCTTAAGTCTGCATTGTGCTTTTTATTTATAATTCCGATGCAATTTCTGTGTTTCATCGTCAATAAGAAGGTCCAAGGGATACAGTAAACCTGAAAAGAAGCATCGGAATCTATAACAAGTGTTGCAGGAATGGTTCAAAACAAAGTCAGTAAGGAGTGTCGGTCTTCATTTACTTAAGTCGGCATTGTGCCTTTTGTATTTCATTCCGATGCAATTTCTGAGTTTCATCGTCAATAAGAAGGTCCAAGGGATACAGAAAACCTGAAGTAAAGCATCGCAACCTATAACTAGTGTCACAGGAATTTTTCAAATCTAAGATAGTAGGAAGAGTCGGTCTTCTTGTACTTAAGTCGGCATTGTGCCTTTAGTATTTAATTCCGTGCAATTTCTGTGTTTCATCGTCAATAAGAAGGTCCAAGGGATACAGTAAACATGAGGTGAAGCATCGGAATCTACAACTAGTGTCACAGGAATGGTTCAAACTTAGACATTAGAAGAGTCAGTCTTCTTGTACTTAAGTCGGCATTGTACCTTTTGTATTTAATTCCGACTCAATTTCTGTGATTCATCGTCAATAATATTGTCCAAGGGATACAGTAAACCTGAAGTGAAGTATCGGAATCTATAACTAGTGCCACAGGAAAGGTTCAAAACATAGACAGTAACAAGAGCCAGTCTCCTTGTACTTGAGTCGTCATTGTGATTTTTGTATTTAATTCCGATGCAATTCCTGTGTTTCATCGTCAATAAGAAGGTCAGAGGGATACAGTAAACCTGAAGTGAAGCATCGGAATCTATAACTAATGTCACAGAAATGGTTCAAAGCATAAACAGTAAGAAGTGTCAGTTTTCTTATAATTAAGTCGGCATTGTGCCTTTTGTATTTAATTCCGATGCAATTTCTGTGTTTCATCGTCAATAAGAAAGTCAGAGGGATACAGTAAACCTGAAAAGAAGCATTGGAATCTATAACTAGTGTCACAGGAATGGTTCAAATCATAGACAGTAAGGAGAGCCAGTTTTCTTGTACTTACGTCGGCATTGTGCCTTTCATATTTAATACCGATGCAATTTCTGTGTTTCATCGTCAATGAGAAAGTCAGAGGGATACAGTAGACCAGAAGTGAAGCATCGTAATCTATAACTACTGTCACAGGAATGGTTCAAAACATAGACAGTAAGAAGAGTCAGTTCTCTTGTACTTAAGTCGGCATTGCGCTCTTTGTATTTAATAGCGATGCAATTTCTGTGTTTCATCGTCAATAAGAAGGTCCGAGGGATACAGTAAACCTGAAGTGAAGCATCGGAATATATAACTACTGTCACAGGAATGGTCAGTAGGAAGAGTCAGTCTTCTTGTCCTTAAGTCGGCATTGTGCCTTTTGTATTTAATTCCGATGCAATTTCTGTGTTTCATTGTCAATAAGAAGGTCCAAGGGATACAGTAAGCGTGAAGTGAAGCTTCGGAATCTATAACTAGTGGCACAGGAATGGTTCAAAACATAGTCAGTAAGAAGTGTCTGTCTTCATGTACTTAAGTCGGCATTGTGTCCTTTTGTATTCAATTCCGATGCAATTTCTGTGTTTCATCGTCAATAAGAAGGTCCAAGGGATACGGTAAACCTGAAGTGAAGCATCGGAATCTATAACTAGTGTCACAGGAATGGTCAGTAGGAAGAGTCAGCCTTCTTGTTCTTAAAACGGCATTGTGCCTTTTGTTTTTAATTCCGATGCAATTTCTGTGTTGCATCGTCAATAAGAAGGTCCAAGGGATACAGTAAACCTGAAGTGAAGCATCGGAATCTATAACTAGTGTTGCAGGAATGGTTCAAAACATAGTCACTGAGAAGTGTCGGTCTTCATGTACTTAAGTCGGGATTGTGCCTTTAGTATTTAATTCCGATGTAATTTCTGTGTTTCATCGTCAATAAGAAGGTCCAAGGGATACAGTAAACCTGGAGTGAAGCATCGGAATCTATAACTAGTGTCACAGGAATGGTTCAAAACATAGTCAGTAAGAAGTGTCGGTCTTCATGTACATAAGTCGGCATTGTGACTTTTGTTTTTAATTCCGATGCAATTTATGTGTTTCATCGTCAATAAGAAGTTCCAAGGGATACAGTAAACCTGAAGTGAAGCATCGGAATCTATAACTTGTGTCACAGGAATGGTCAGTAGGAAGAGTCAGTCTTCTTGTCCTTAAGTCGGCATTGTGCCTTTTGTATTTAATACCGATGCATTTTCTGTGCTTCATCGTCAATAAGTAGGTCCAAGTTATACAGTAACCCTGAAGTGAAGCATCGGAATCTATGACTAGTGTCACAGGAATGGTTCAAAACATAGTCAGTAAGAAGTGTCTAACTTCATGTACTTAAGTCCGCATTGTGCCTTTTGTATTTAATTACGAAGCAATTTCTGTGTTTCATCGTCATTAAGAAGGTCCAAGGGATACAGTAAACCTGAAGTGAAGCATCGGAATCTATAACTAGTGTCACAGGAAAGGTCAGTAGGAAGAGTCAGTCTTCTTGTCCTTAAAACGGCATTGTGCCTTTTGCATTTAATTCCGATGCAATTTCTGTGTTTCATCGTCAATAAGAAGGTCCAAGAGATACAGTAAACCTGAAGTGAAGCATCGGAATCTATAATTGTGTTGCAGGAATGGTTCAGAACATAGTCAGTTAGAAGTCTCGGTCCTCATGTACTTCAGTCGGCATTGTGCCTTTTGTATTTAATTCCGATGCAATTTCTGTGTTTCATCGTCAATATGAAGGTCCAAGGGATACAGTGAACCTGAAGTGAAGCATCGGAATCTATAACTAATGTCACAGGAATGGTCAGTAGGAAGAGTCAGTCTTCTTGTCCTTAAGTCGGCATTATGCCTTTTGTATTTAATTAGGATGCAATTTCTGTGTTTCATCGTCAATAAGATGGTCCAAGGGATACAGTAAACCTGAAGTGAAGCATGGGAATCTATAACTGGTGTCATAGGAATGGTCAGTGGGAAGAGTCAGACTTCTCGTCCTTAAATCGGCATTGTGCCTTTTGTATTTAATTCCGATGCAATTTCTGTGTTTCATCGTCAATAAGTAGGTCCAAGGTATACAGTAAACCTGGAGTGAAGCATCGGAATCTATAACTAGTGTCACAGGAATGGTTCAAAACATAGTCAGTAAGAAGTGTCGGTCTTTATGTACTTAAGTCGGCATTGTGAATTTTGTATTTAATTTCGATGCAATATCTGTGTTTCATCGTCAATAAGATGGTCCAAGGGATACAGTAAACCTGAAGTGAAGCATCGGAATCTATAACTAGTGTAACGGGAATGGTCAGTAGGAACAGTCAGTCTTCTTGTCCCTGAGTCGGCATTGTGAGTTTTGTATTTAATTCCAATGCAATTTCTGTGTTTCATCGTCAATAAGAAGGTCCAAGGGATACAGTGATCCTGAAGTGAAGCATCGGAATCTATAACTAGTGTCACAGGAATGGTTCAAAACATAGTCAGTAAGAAGTGTCGGTCTTCATGCACTTAAGTCGGCATGGTGCCTTTTGTATTTAATTCCGATGCAATTTCTGTGTTTCATCGTCACTAAGATGGTCCAAGGGATACAGTAAACCTGAAGTGAAGCATCGGAATCTATAACTAGTGTCACAGGAATGGTCAGTAGGAAGAGTCAGTCTTCTTGTCCTTAAGTCGGCATTATGCCTTTTGTATTTAATTCCGATGCAATTTATGTGCTTCATCGTCAATAAGTAGGTCCAAGTTATACAGTAACCCTGAAGTGAAGCATCGGAATCTATTACTAGTGTCACAGGAATGGTTCAAAACATAGTCAGTAAGAAGTGTCTAACTTCATGTACTTAAGTCGGCATTGTGCCTTTTGTATTTAATTACGATGCAATTTCTGTGTTTCATCGTCAATAAGAAGGTCCAAGGGATACAGTAAACCTGAAGTGAAGCATTGGAATCTATAACTAGTGTCACAGGAATGGTCAGTAGGAAGAGTCAGTCTTCTTGTCCTTAAGTCGGCATTGTGCGTTTTGTATTTATTTCCGATGCAATTTATGTGTTACATCGTCAATAAGAAGGTCCAAAGGATACAGTGAAGCTGAAGTGAAGCATCGGAATCTATAACTAGTGTCGCAGGAGTGGTTCAAAACATAGTCAGTAAGAAGTGTCGGTCTTCATGTACTTAAATCGACATTGTGCCTTTTGTATTTAATGCCGATGCAATTTCTGTGTTACATCGTCAATACGAAGTTCCAAGGGATACAGTAAACCTGAAGTGAAGCATCGGAATCTATAACTAGTGTCACAAGAATGGTCAGTAGGAAGAGTCAGTCTTCATGTACTTAAAACGGCATTGTGCCTTTTGTATTTAATTCCGATGCAATTTCTGTGTTTCATCGTCAATAAGAGGGTCCAAGAGATACAGTAAACCTGAAGTGAAGCATCGGAATCTATAACTAGTGTTGCAGGAATGGTTCAGAACATAGTCAGTTAGAAGTGTCGGTCTTCATGTACTTAAGTCGGCATTGTGCCTTTTGTATTTAATTACGACGCAATTTCTGTGTTTCATCGTCAATAAGAAGGTCCAAGGGATACAGTAAACCTGGAGTGAAGCATCGGAATCTATAACTAGTGTCACAGGAATGGTCAGTAGGAAGAGTCAGTCTTCTTGTCCTTAAGTCGGCATTGTGAGTTTTGTATTTAATTCCAATGCAATTTCTGTGTTTCATCGTCTATAAGAAGGTCCAAGGGATACAGTGAACCTGAAGTGAAGCATCGGAGTCTATAACTAGTGTCACTGGAATGGTTCAAAACATAGTCAGTAAGAAGTGTAGGTCTTCATGTACTTAAGTCGGAATGGTGCCTTTTGTATTTAATTCCGATGCAATTTCTGTGTTTCATCGTCAATAAGAAGGTCCAAGGGATATAGTTAACCTGAAGTGAAGCATCGGAATCTATAACTAGTGTCACAGGAATGGTTCAAAACATAGGCAGTAAGAAGTGTCGGTCTTCATGTACTTAAGTCGGCATGGTGCCTTTTGTATTTAATTCCGATGCAATTTCTGTGTTTCGTCGTCAATAAGAAGGTCCAAGGGATATAATAAGCCTGAAGTGAAGCATCGGAATCTATAACTAGTGTCACAGGAATGGTTCAAAACATAGTCAGTAAGAAGTGTCTTTCTTCATGTACTTAAGTCGGCATTGTGCATTTTGTATTTAATTACGATGCAATTTCTGTGTTTCATCGTCAATAAGATGGTCCAAGGGATACAGTAAACCTGAAGTGAAGCATCGGAATCTATAACTAGTGTCACAGGAATGGTCAGTAGGAAGAGACAGTCTTCTTGTCCGTAAGTCGGCATTGGGCCTTTTGTATTTAATTCCGATGCAATTTCTGTGTTTCATCGTCAATAAGAAGGTCCAAGGGATACAGTAAACCTGAAGTGAAGCATCGGAATCTATAACTAGTGTCGCAGGAATGGTCAGTATGAAGAGTCAGTCTTCTTGTCCTTAAGTCGGCATTGTGCCTTTTGTATTTAATTCCGATGCATTTTCTGTGTTTCATCGTCAACAAGAAGGTCCAAGGGATACAGTAAACCTGAAGTGAAGCATCGGAATCTATAACTAGTGTTACAGGAATGGTTCAAAACATAGTCAGTTAGAAGTGTCGGTCTTCATGTACTTAAGTCGGCATTGTGCATTTTATATTTAATTACGATGCAATTTCTGTGTTTCATCGTCAATAAGATGATCCAAGGGATACAGTAAACCTGAAGTGAAGCATCGGAATCTATAACTAGTGTCAGAGGAATGGTCAGTAGGAAGAGTCAGTCTTCTTGTCCTTAAGTCGGCATTGTGCCCTTTGTGTTTAATTCCGATGCAATTTCAGTGTTTCATCGTCAATAAGAAGGTCCAAGGGATACAGTGCACCTGAAGTGAAGCATCGGAATCTATAACTCGTGTCACAGGAATGGTTCAAAACATAGTCAGTAAGAAGTGTCGGTCTTCATATACTTAAGTCGGCATGGTGCCTTTTTTATTTAATTCCGATGCAAATTCTGTGTTTCATCGTCAATAAGAAGGTCAAAGGGATATAGTAAACCTGAAGTCAAGCATCGGAATCTATAAATAGTGTCACAGGAATTGTCAGTAGGAAGAGTCAGTCTTCTTGTCCTTAAGTCGGCATTGTGCCTTTTGTATTTAATTCCCATGCAACTTCTGTGTTTCATCGTCAATAAGAAGGTCCAAGGGATACAGTAAACCTGAAGTGAAGCATCGGAATCTACAACTAGTGTTACAGGAATCATTCAAAACATAGTCAGTAAGAAGTGTCGGTCTTCATGTACTTAAGTCGGCATTGTGCCTTTTGTATTTAATTCCGATGCAATTTCCGTGTTTCATCGGCAATAAGAAGGTCCAAGGGACACAGTAAACCTGGAGTGAAACATCGGAATCTATAACTAGTGACACAGGAATGTATCAAAACATAGTCAGTAAGAAGTGTCGTTCTTCATGTACTTAAGTCGGCATTGCTCCTTTTGTATTTAATTCCGATGCAATTTCTGTGTTTCATCGTCAATAAGAAGGTCCAAGGGATACAGTAAACCCGAAGTGAAGCATCGGAATCTATAACTAGTGTCACAGGAATGGTCAGTAGGAAGAGTCAGTGTTTTTGTACTTTAATCGGCATTGTGCCTTTTGTATTTAATTCCGATGCAATTTCTGTGTTTCATCGACAATAAGAAGGTCCAAGGGATACAGTTAACCTGAAGTGAAGCATCGGAATCTATAACTAGTGTCACAGGAATGGTCAGTACGAAGAGTCAGTCTTCTTGTCCTTAAGTCGGCATTGTGCCTTTCGTATTTAATTCCGATGCAATTTCTGTGTTTCATCGTCAATAAGAAAGTCCAAGGGATACAGTAAACCTGAAGTGAAGCATCTGAATCTATTACTAGTTTTGCAGGAATGGTTCAAAACTTAGTCAGTATGAAGTGTCGGTCTTCATGTACTTAAGTCGGCATTGTGCCATTGGTATGTAATTCCGATGCAATTTCTGTGTTTCATCGTCAACAAGAAGGTCCAAGGGATACAGTAAACCTGAAGTGAAGCATCGGAATCTGTAACTAGTGTCACAGGAATGGTTCAAAACATAGTCAGTAGGAAGTGTCGGTCTTCATGTACTTAAGTCGGCATTGTGCCTTTTGTATTTAATTCCGAAGCAATTTCAGTGTTTCATCGTCAATAAGAAGGTCCAAGTTATACAGTAAACCTTACGTGAAGCATCGGAATCTATAACTAGTGTCACAGGAATGGTTCAAAACATAGTCAGTAAGAAGTGTCGGTCTTCATGTACTTAAGTCAGCATTGTGCCTTTTGTATTTAATTCCGATGCAATTTCTGTGTTTCATCGTCAATAAGAAGGTCCAAGGGATACAGTGAACCTGGAGTGAAGCATCGGAATCTATAACTAGAGTCACAGGAATGGTTCAAAACATAGTCAATAAGAAGTGTCGGTCTTCATGTACTTAAGTCGGCATTGTGCCTTTTGTATTTAATTCCGATGCAATTTCTGTGTTTCATCGTCAATAAGAAGGTCCAAGGGGTACAGTAAACCAGGAGTGAAGCATCGGAATCTATAACTAGTGTCATAGGAATGGTCTGTAGGAAGAGTCAGTGTTCTTGTCCTTAAGACGGCATTGTGCCTTTTGTATGTAATTCCGATGCAATTTCTGTGTTTCATCGTCAATAAGAAGGTCCAAGGGATACAGTAAACCTGAAGTGAAGCATCGGAATCTATAACTAGTGTCACAGGAATGGTCAGTATGAAGAGTCAGTCTTCTTGTCCTTAAGTCGGCATTGTGCCTTTTGTATTTAATTCCGATGCATTTTCTGTGTTTCATCGTCAATAAGAAGGTCCAAGGGTTACAGTAAACCTGAAGTGAAGCATCGGAATCTATAACTAGTGTTGCAGGAATGGTTCAAAGCATAGTCAGTTTGAAGTGTTGGTCTTCATGTACTTAAGTCGGCATTGTGATTTTTGTATTTAATTCCGATGCAATTTCTGTGTTTCATCGTCAATAAGAAGGTCCAAGGGATACAGTAAACCTGAAGTGAATCATCGGGATCTATAACTAGTGTTGCAGGAATGGTTCAAAACTTAGTCAGTAGGAAGTGTCGGTCTTCATGTACTTAAGTCGGCATTGTGCCTTTTGTATTTAATTCCGATGCAATTTCTGTGTTTCATCGTCAATAAGAAAGTCCAAGGGATACAGTGAACCTGAAGTGAAGCATCGGAATCTATAACTAGTGTCACAGGAATGGTTCAAAACATAGTCAGTAAGAAGTGTCGGTCTCCATGTACTTAAGTCGGCATGGTGCCTTTTGTATTTAATTCCGATGCAATTTCTGTGTTTCATCGTCAATAAGAAGGTCCAAGGGATTTAGTAAACCTGAAGTGAAGCATCGGAATCCAAAAAAAGTGTCACAGGAATGGTCAGTAGGAAGAGTCAGTCTTCTTGTCCTTAAGTCGGCATTGTGCCTTTTGTATTTAATTCCCATGCAACTTCTGTGTTTCATCGTCAATAAGAAGGTCCAAGGGATACAGTAAACCTGAAGTGAAGCATCGGAATCTATAACTAGTGTTACAGGAATGTTTCAAAACATAGTAAGAAGTTTCGGTCTTCATGTACTTAAGTCGGCATTGTGCCTTTTGTATTTACTTCCTATGCAATTTCCGTGTTTCATCGGCAATAAGAAGGTCCAAGGGACACAGTAAACCTGGAGTGAAACATCGGAATCTATAACTAGTGTCACAGGAATGTATCAAAACATATTAAGTAAGAAGTGTCGTTCTTCATGTTCTTAAGTCGGCATTGCCGCTTTCGTATTTAATTCCGATGCAATTTCTGTGTTTCACCGTCAATAAGAAGGTCCAAGGGATACAGTAAACCTGAAGTGAAGCATCGGAATCTATAACTAGTGTCACAGGAATGATCAGTAGGAAGAGTCAGTCTTCTTGCCCTTAAGTCGGCATTGTGCCTTTTGTATTTAATTTCGATGCAATTTCTTTGTTTCATCGTCAATAAGAAGGTCCAAGGGATACAGTAAACCTGAAGTGAAGCATCGGAATCTATAACTAGTGTTACAGGAATGGTTCAAAACATAGTCAGTTAGAAGTGTCGGTCTTCATGTACTTAAGTCGGCATTGTGCATTTTGTATTTAATTACGATGCAATTTCTGTGTTTCATCGTCAATAAGATGGTCCAAGGGATACAGTAAACCTGATGTGAAGCATCGGAATCTATAACTAGTGTCACAGGAATGGTCAGTAGGAAAAGTCAGTCTTCTTGTCCTTAAGTCGGCATTGTGCCCTTTGTGTTTAATTCCGATGCAATTTCAGTGTTTCATCGTCAACAAGAAGGTCCAAGGGAAACAGTGAACCTGAAGTGAAGCATCGGAATCTATAACTCGTGCCCAGGAATGGTTCAAAACATAGTCAGTAAGAAGTGTCGGTCTTCATGTACTTAAGTCGGCATGGTGCCTTTTTTATTTAATTCCGATGCAAATTCTGTGTTTCATCGTCAATAAGAAGGTCCAAGGGATATAGTAAACCTGAAGTGAAGCATCGGAATCTATAAATAGTGTCACAGGAATGGTCAGTAGGAAGAGTCAGTCTTCTTGTCCTTAAGTCGGCATTGTGCCTTTTGTATTTAATTCCCATGCAACTTCTGTGTTTCATCGTCAATAAGAAGGTCCAAGGGATACAGTAAACCTGAAGTGAAGCATCGGAATCTACAACTAGTGTTACAGGAATCATTCAAAACATAGTCAGTAAGAAGTGTCGGTCTTCATGTACTTAAGTCGGCATTGTGCCTTTTGTATTTAATTCCGATGCAATTTCCGTGTTTCATCGGCAATAAGAAGGTCCAAGGGACACAGTAAACCTGGAGTGAAACATCGGAATCTATAACTAGTGACACAGGAATGTATCAAAACATAGTCAGTAAGAAGTGTCGTTCTTCATGTACTTAAGTCGGCATTGCTCCTTTTGTATTTAATTCCGATGCAATTTCTGTGTTTCATCGTCAATAAGAAGGTCCAAGGGATACAGTAAACCCGAAGTGAAGCATCGGAATCTATAACTAGTGTCACAGGAATGGTCAGTAGGAAGAGTCAGTGTTCTTGAACTTTAATCGGCATTGTGCCTTTTGTATTCAATTCCGATGCAATTTCTGTGTTTCATCGTCAATAAGAAGGTCCAAGGGATACAGTTAACCTGACGTGAAGCATCGGAATCTATAACTAGTGTCACAGGAATGGTCAGTACGAAGAGTCAGTCTTCTTGTCCTTAAGTCGGCATTGTGCCTTTCGTATTTAATTCCGATGCAATTTCTGTGTTTCATCGTCAATAAGAAAGTCCAAGGGATACAGTAAACCTGAAGTGAAGCATCGGAATCTATAACTAGTTTTGCAGGAATGGTTCAAAACTTAGTCAGTAAGAAGTGTCGGTCTTCATGTACTTAAGTCGGCATTGTGCCATTGGTATGTAATTCCGATGCAATTTCTGTGTTTCATCGTCAACAAGAAGGTCCAAGGGATACAGTAAACCTGAAGTGAAGCATCGGAATCTGTAACTAGTGTCAAAGGAATGGTTCAAAACATAGTCAGTAGGAAGTGTCGGTCTTCATGTACTTAAGTCGGCATTGTGCCTTTTGTATTTAATTCCGAAGCAATTTCAGTGTTTCATCGTCAATAAGAAGGTCCAAGTTATGCAGTAAACCTTACGTGAAGCATCGGAATCTATAACTAGTGTCACAGGAATGGTTCAAAACATAGTCAGTAAGAAGTGTCGGTCTTCATGTACTTAAGTCAGCATTGTGCCTTTTGTATTTAATTCCGATGCAATTTCTGTGTTTCATCGTCAATAAGAAGGTCCAAGGGATACAGTGAACCTGGAGTGAAGCATCGGAATCTATAACTAGAGTCACAGGAATGGTTCAAAACATAGTCAATAAGAAGTGTCGGTCTTCATGTACTTAAGTCGGCATTGTGCCTTTTGTAATTAATTCCGATGCAATTTCTGTGTTTTATCGTCATTAAGAAGGTCTAAGGGATACAGTAAACCAGGAGTGAAGCATCGGAATCTATAACTAGTGTCATAGGAATGGTCAGTAGGAAGAGTCAGTGTTCTTGTCCTTAAGTCGGCATTGTGCCTTTTGTATTTAATTCCGATGCAATTTCTGTGTTTCATCGTCAATAAGAAGGTCCAAGGGATACAGTAAACCTGAAGTGAAGCATCGGAATCTATAACTAGTGTCACAGGAATGGTCAGTATGAAGAGTCAGTCTTCTTGTCCTTAAGTCGGCATTGTGCCTTTTGTATTTAATTCCGATGCATTTTCTGTGTTTCATCGTCAATAAGAAGGTCCAAGGGTTACAGTAAACCTGAAGTGAAGCATCGGAATCTATAACTAGTGTTGCAGGAATGGTTCAAAACATAGTCAGTTTGAAGTGTTGGTCTTCATGTACTTAAGTCGGCATTGTGATTTTTGTATTTAATTCCGATGCAATTTCTGTGTTTCATCGTCAATAAGAAGGTCCAAGGGATACAGTAAACCTGAAGTGAATCATCGGGATCTATAACTAGTGTTGCAGGAATGGTTCAAAACTTAGTCAATAGGAAGTGTCGGTCTTCATGTACTTCAGTCGGCATTGTGCCTTTTGTATTTAATTCCGATGCAATTTCTGTGTTTCATCGTCAATAAGAAGGTCCAAGGGATACAGTGATCCTGAAGTGAAGCATCGGAATCTATAACTAGTGTCACAGGAATGGTTCAAAACATAGTCAGTAAGAAGTGTGGGTCTCCATGTACTTAAGTCGGCATGGTGCCTTTTGTATTTAATTCCGATGCAATTTCTGTGTTTCATCGTCAATAAGAAGGTCCAAGGGATATAGTAAACCTGAAGTGAAGCATCGGAATCCAAAAATAGTGTCACAGGAATGGTCAGTAGGAAGAGTCAGTCTTCTTGTCCTTAAGTCAGCATTGTGCCTTTTGTATTTAATTCCCATGCAACTTCTGTGTTTCATCGTCAATAAGAAGGTCCAAGGGATACAGTAAACCTGAAGTGAAGCATCGGAATCTATAACTAGTGATACAGGTATGTTTCAAAACATAGTAAGAAGTTTCGGTCTTCATGTACTTAACTCGGCATTGTGCCTTTTGTATTTACTTCCTATGCAATTTCCGTGTTTCATCGGCAATAAGAAGGTCCAAGGGACACAGTAAACCTGGAGTGAAACATCGGAATCTATAACTAGTGTCACAGGAATGTATCAAAACATATTAAGTAAGAAGTGTCGTTCTTCATGTTCTTAAGTCGGCATTGCGCCTTTCGTATTTAATTCCGATGCAATTTCTGTGTTTCACCGTCAATAAGAAGGTCCAAGGGATACAGTAAACCTGAAGTGAAGCATCGGAATCTATAACTAGTGTCACAGGAATGATCAGTAGGAAGAGTCAGTCTTCTTGCCCTTAAGTCGGCATTGTGCCTTTTGTATTTAATTTCGATGCAATTTCTGTGTTTCATCGTCAATAAGAAGGTCCAAGGGATACAGTAAACCTGAAGTGAAGCATCGGAATCTATAACGAGTGTTACAGGAATGGTTCATAACATAGTCAGTAAGAAGTGTCGGTCTACATGTACTTAAGTCGGCATTGTGCCTTTTGTATTTCATTCCGATGCCATTTCTGTGTTTCATCGTCAATAGGTAGGTCCAAGGCATACAGTAAACCTGGAGTGAAACATGGAAATCAATAACTAGTGTCACAGGAATGGATCAAAACATAGTCAGTAAGAAGTGTCGGTCTTCATGTACTTAAGTCGGCATTGTGCATTTTGTATTTAATTACGATGCAATTTCTGTGTTTCATCGTCAATAAGATGGTCCAAGGGATACAGTAAACCTGAAGTGAAGCATCGGAATCTATAACTAGTGTCACAGGAATGGGCAGTAGGAAGAGTCAGTCTTCTTGTCCTTAAGTCGGCATTGTGCCCTTTGTATTTATTTCCGATGCAATTTCAGTGTTTCATCGTCAATAAGAAGGTCCAAGGGATACAGTGAACCTGAAGTGAAGCATCGGAATCTATAACTCGTGTCACAGGAATGGTTCAAAACATAGTCAGTAAGAAGTGTCGGTCATCATGTACTTAAGTCGGCATGGTGCCTTTTGTATTTAATTCCGATGCAATTTCTGTGTTTCATCGTCAATAAGAAGGTCCAAGGGATATAGTAAACCTGAAGTGAAGCATCGGAATCTATAAATAGTGTCACAGGAATAGTCAGTAGGAAGAATCAGTCTTCTTGTTCTTAAGCCGGCATTGTGCCTTTTGTATTTTATTCCCATGCAACTTCTGTGTTTCATCGTCAATAAGAAGGTCCAAGGGATACAGTAAGCCCGAAGTGAAGCATCGGAATCTATAACTAGCGTTACAGGAATGGTTCAAAACATAGTCAGTAAGAAGTGTCGGTCTTCATGTACTTAAGTCGGCATTGTGCATTTTGTATTTAATTACGATGCAATTTCTGTGTTTCATCGTCAATAAGATGGTCCAAGGGATACAGTGCACCTGAAGTGAAGCATCGGAATCTATAACTAGAGTCACAGGAATGGTCAGTAGGAAGAGTCAGTCTTCTTGTCCTTAAGTCGGCATTGTGCCCTTTGTATTTAATTCCGATGCAATTTCAGTGTTTCATCGTCAATAAGAAGGTCCAAGGGATACAGTGAACCTGAAGTGAAGCATCGGAATCTATAACTCGTGTCACAGGAATGGTTCAAAACATAGTCAGTAAGAAGTGTCGGTCTTCATGTACTTAAGTCGGCATGGTGCCTTTTGTATTTAATTCCGATGCTATTTCTGTGTTTCATCGTCAATAAGAGGGTCCAAGGGATATAGTAAACCTGAAGTGAAGCATCGGAATCTATAAATAGTGTCACAGGAATGATCAGTAGGAAGAGTCAGTCTTCTTGTCCTTATGTCGGCATTGTGCCTTTTATATTTAATTCCCATGCAACTTCTGTGTTTCATCGTCAATACGAAGGTCCAAGGGATACAGTAAACCTGAAGTGAAGCATCGGAATCTATAACTAGTGTTACAGGAATGGTTCAAAACATAGTCAGTAAGAAGTGTCGGTCTTCATGTACTTAAGTCGGCATTGTGCCTTTTGTATTTAATTCCGATGCAATTTCCGTGTTTCATCGGCAATAAGAAGGTCCAAGGGACACAGTAAACCTGGAGTGAAACATGGGAATCTATAACTAGTGTCACAGGAATGTATCAAAACATAGTCAGTAAGAAGTGTCGTTCTTCATGTACTTAAGTCGGCATTGCGCCTTTTGTATTTAATTCCGATGCAATTTCTGTGTTTCATCGTCAATAAGAAGGTCCAAGGGATACAGTAAACCTGGTGTGAAGAATCGGAATCTATAACTAGTGTCACAGGAATGGTCAGTAGGAAGAGTCAGTCTTCTTGTCCTTAAGTCGGCATTGTGCCTTTTGTATGTAATTCCGATGCAATTTCTGTGTTTCATCGTCAATAAGAAGGTCCAAGGGATACAGAAAACCTGAAGTGAAGCATCGGAATCTGTAACTAGTGTCACAGGAATGGTTCAAAACATAGTCAGTAGGATGTGTCGGTCTTCATGTACTTAAGTCGGCATTGTGCCTTTTGTATTTAATTCCGAAGCAATTTCAGTGTTTCATCGTCAATAAGAAGGTCCAAGTTATACAGTAAACCTTACGTGAAGCATCGGAGTCTATAACTAGAGTCAGAGGAATGGTTCAAAACATAGTCAATAAGAAGTGTCGGTCTTCATGTACTTAAGTCGGCATTGTGCCTTTTGTATTTAATTCCGATGCAATTTCTGTGTTTCATCGTCAATAAGAAGGTCTAAGGGGTATAGTAAACCTGGAGTGAACCATCGGAATCTATAACAAGTGTCACAGGAATGGTCAGTAGGAAGAGTCAGTGTTCTTGTCCTTAAGTCGGCATTGTGCCTTTTGTATTTAATTCCGATGCAATTTCTGTGTTTCATCGTCAATAAGAAGGTCCAAGGGATACAGTAAACCTGAAGTGAAGCATCGGAAACTATAACTAGTGTCACAGGAATGGGCAGTATGAAGAGTCAGTCTTCTTGTCCTTAAGTCGGCATTGTGCCTTTTGTATTTAATTCCCATGCAACTTCTGTGTTTCATCGTCAATAAGAAGGTCCAAGGGATACAGTAAACCTGAAGTGAAGCATCGGAATCTATAACTAGTGTTACAGGAATATTTCAAAACATAGTAAGAAGTGTCGGTCTTCATGTACTTAAGTCGGCATTGTGCCTTTTGTATTTAATTCCGATGCAATTTCCGTGTTTCAACGGCAATAAGAAGGTCCAAGGGACACAGTAAACCTGGAGTGACACATGGGAATCTATAACTAGTATCACAGGAATGTATCAAAACATAGTCAGTAAGAAGTGTCGTTCTTCATGTACTTAAGTCGGCATTGCGCCTTTCGTATGTAATTCCGATGCAATTTCTGTGTTTCATCGTCAATAAGAAGGTCCAAGAGATACAGTAAACCTGAAGTGAAGCATGGGAATCTATAACTAGTGTCACAGGAGTGATCAGTAGGAAGAGTCAGTCTTCTTGCCCTTAAGTCGGCATTGTGCCTTTTGTATTTAATTTCAATGCAATTTCTGTGTTTCATCGTCAATAAGAAGGTCCAAGGGATACAGTAAACCTGAAGTGAAGCATCGGAATCTATAACGAGTGTTACAGGAATGGTTCATAACATAGTCAGTAAGAAGTGTCGGTCTTCATGTACTTAAGACGGCATTGTGCCTTTTGTATTTTTTTCCGATGCCATTTCTGTGTTTCATCGTCAATAAGTAGGTCCAAGGCATACAGTAAACCTGGAAGGAAACATGGAAATCAATAACTAGTGTCACAGGAATGGATCAAAACATAGTTAGTAAGAAGTGTCGGTCTTCTATACTTAAGTCAGCATTGTGCCTTTTGTATTTAATTCCGATGCAGTTTCTGTGTTTCATCGTCAATAAGAAGGTCCAAGGGATACAGTAAACCTGGAGTGAAGCATGGAAATCTATAACTAGTGTCACAGGAGTGGGTCAAATCATAGTAAGTAAGAAGTGTCAGTCTTCATGTACTTATGTCGGCATTGAGCCTATTGTATTTAATTCCGATTCAATTTCTGTGTTTCATCGTCAATAAGAAGGTCCAAGGGATACAGTAAACCTGAAGTGAATCATCGGAATCTATAACTAGTGTCAGAGGAATGGTTCAAAACTGAGACAGTAGGAAGAGGGTCGACATTGTGCTTTTTGTTCTTAATTCCGATGCAATTTCTGTGTTTCACCGTCAATAAGAAGGTCCAAGGGATACAGTAAACCTGGTGTGAAGAATCGGAATCTATAACTAGTGTCACAGGAATGGTCAGTAATAAGAGTCAGTCTTCTTGTCCTTAAAACGGCATTGTGCCTTTTGTATTTAATTCCGAAGCAATTTCAGTGTTTCATCGTCAATAAGAAGGTCCAAGTTATACAGTAAACCTTACGTGAAGCATCGGAATCTATAACTAGTGTCATAGGAATGGTTCAAAACATAGTCAGTAAGAAGTGTCGGTCTTCATGTACTTAAGTCAGCATTGTGCCTTTTGCATTTAATTCCGATGCAATTTCTGTGTTTCATCGTCAATAAGAAGGTCCAAGGGATACAGTGAACCTGGAGTGAAGCATCGGAATCTATAACTAGAGTCACAGGAATGGTTCAAAACATAGTCAATAAGAAGTGTCGGTCTTCATGTACTTAAGTCGGCATTGTGCCTTTTGTATTTAATTCCGATGCAATTTCTGTGTTACATCGTCAATAAGAAGGTCCAAGGGGTACAGTAAACCAGGAGTGAAGCATCGGAATCTATAACTAGTGTCACAGGACTGGTCAGTAGGAAGAGTCAGTGTTCTTGTCCTTAAGTCGGCATTGTGCCTTTTGTATTTAATTCCGATGCAATTTCTGTGTTTCATCGTCAATACGAAGGTCCAAGGGATACAGTAAACCTGAAGTGTAGCATCGGAATCTATAACTAGTGTCACAGGAATGGTCAGTATGAAGAGTCAGTCTTCTTGTCCTTAAGTCGGCATTGTGCCTTTTGTATTTAATTCCGATGCATTTTCTGTGTTTCATCATCAATAAGAAGGTCCAAGGGATACAGTAAACCTGAAGTGAAGCATCGGAATCTGTAACTAATGTTGCAGGAAAGGTTCAAAACATAGTCAGTTTGAAGTGTTGGTCTTCATGTACTTAAGTCGGCATTGTGCCTTTTGTATTTAATTCCGATGCAATTTCTGTGTTTCATCGTCAATAAGAAGGTCCAAGGGATAATGTAAACCTGAAGTGAAGCATCGGAATCTATAACTAGTGTTGCAGGAATGGTTCAAAACTTAGTCAGTAGGATGTGTCGGTCTTCATGTACTTAAGTCGGCATTGTGCCTTTTGTATTTAATTCCGATGCAATTTCTGTGTTACATCGTCAATAAGAAGGTCCAAGGGGTGCAGTAAACCTGAAGTGAAGCATCGGAATCTATAACTAGTGTTGCAGGAATGGTTCAATACATAGTCAGTATGAAGTGTTGGGCTTCATGTACTTAAGTCGGCATTGTGCCTTTTGTATTTAATTCCGATGCAATTTCTGTGTTTCATTGTCAATAAGAAGGTCCAAGGGATACAGTAAACCTGGAGGGAAGCATCGGAATCTATAACTAGTGCCACAGGAATGGTTCAAAACATAGTCAGTAAGAAGTGTCGCTCTTCATGTACTTAAGTCGGCATTGTGCTTTTTGTATATAATTCCGATTCAATTTCTGTGTTTTATCGTCAATAAGAAGGTCCAAGGGATACAGTAAACCTGAAGTGAAGCATCGGAATCTATAACTAGTGTCACAGGAATGGTCAGTAGGAAGAGTCTGACTTCTTGTCCTTAAGTTGGTATTGTGCCTTTTGTATTTAATTCCGATGCAATTTCTGTGTTTCATCGTCAATAAGAAGGTCCAAGGGATACAGTGAACCTGGAGTGAAGCATCGGAATCTATAACTATTGTTACAGGAATGGTTCAAAACATAGTCAGTAAGAAGTGTCGGTCTTCATGTACTTAAGTCGGCATTGTGCCTTTTGGATTTATTTCCGATGCAATCTCTGTGTTCCATCGTCAATACGAAGCTCCAAGGGATACAGTAAACATGAAGTGAAGCATGGAAATCTATAACTAGTGTCACAGGAATGGTCAGTAGGAAGAGTCAGACTTCTTGTCCTTAAGTCGGCATTGTGCCTTTTGTATTTAATTCCGATGCAGGTTCTGTGTTTCATCGTCAAAAAGAAGGTCCAAGGTATACAGTTAACCTGAAGTGAAGCATCGGAATCTATAACTATTGATACAGGAATGGTTCAAAACATAGTCAGTAAGAAGTGTCGGTCTTCATGTACTTAAGTCGGGATTGTGCCTTTTGTATTTAATTCCGATGCAATTTCTGTGTTTCATCGTCAATAAGAAGGTCCAAGGGATACAATAATTCTGAAGTGAAGCATCGGAATCTGTAACTAGTGTCACAGGAATGGTCAGTAGGAAGAGTCAGTCTTCTTGTCCTTAAGTCGGCATTGTGCCTTTTGTATTTAATTCCGATGCAATTTCTGTGTTTCAACGTCAATAAGAAGGCCCAAGGGATACAGTAAACCTGAAGTGAAGCATCGGAATTTATAACTAGTGTCACAGGAATGGTTCGAGACATAGTCAGTAAGAAGTGTCGGTCTTCATGTACTTAAGTCGGCATTGTGGCTTTTGTATTTAATTCCGATGCAATTTCTCTGTTTCATCGTCAATAAGAAGGACCAAGGGATACAGTAAACCTGAAGTGAAGCATCGGAATCTATAACTAGTGTCACAGGGATGGTCAGTAGGAAGAGTCAGTCTTCTTGTCCTTAAGTCGGCATTGTGCTTTTGTATTTAATTCCGATGCAATTTCTGTGTTTCATCGTCAATAAGAAGGTCCAAGGGATACAGTAAAAATGAAGTGAAGCATCGGAACCAATAACTAGTGTCACTGGAATGGTCAGTAGGAATAGTTAGTCTTCTTGTCCTTAGGTCGGCATAGTGTCTTTTGTATTTAATTCCGATGCAATTTCTGAGTTTCATCGTCAATAAGAATGTCCAAGGGATACAGTAAACCTGAAGTGAAGCATCGGAATCTATAACTAGTGTCACAGGAATGGTCAGTACGAAGAGTCATTCTTCTTGTCCTTAAGTCGGCATTGTGCCTTTTGTTTTTATTCCGATGCAATTTCTGTGTTTCATCGTCAATAAGAAGGTCTAAGGGATACAGTAAACCTGAAGTGAAGCATCGGAATCTATAACTAGAGTTGCAGGAATGGTTCAAAACTTAGTCAGTAAGAAGTGTCGGTCTTCATGTACTTAAGTCGGCATTGTGCCTTTTGTATTTAATTCCGATGCAATTTCTGTGTTTCATCGTCAATAAGAAGGTCCAAGAGATACAGTAAACCTGAAGTGAAGCATCGGAATCTATAACTAGTGTCACAGGAATGGTTCAAAACATAGTCAGTAGGAAGTGTCGGTGGTTATGTACTAAAGTCGGCATTGTGCCTTTTGTATTTAATTCCGATGCAATTTCTGTGTTTTATCGTCAATAAGAAGGTCCAAGGGATACAGTAAACCTGAAGTGAAGCATCGGAATTTATAACTAGTGTCACTGGAATGGTTCAAGACATAGTCAGTAAGAAGTGTCGGTCTTCATGTACTTAAGTCGGCATTGTGGCTTTTGTATTTAATTCCGATGCAATTTCTGTGTTTCATCGTCAATAAGAAGGACCAAGGGATACAGTAAATCTGAAGTGAAGCATCGGACTCTATAACTAGTGTCACAGGGATGGTCAGTAGGAAGAGTCAGTCTTCTTGTGCTTAAGTCGGCATTGTGCCTTTTGTATATAATTCCATTGCATTTTCCGTGTTTCATCGTCAATAAGAAGGTCCAAGGGATACAGTAAACCTCAAGTGAAGCATCGGAATCTATAACTAGTGTTGCAGGAATGGTTCAAAACGTAGTCAGTAAGAAGTGTCGGTCTTCATGTACTTAAGTCGGCATTGTGCCATTTGTATTTAATTCCGATGCAATTTCTGTGTTTCATCGTCAATAAGAAGGTCCAAGAGATACAGTAGACCTGGAGGGAAGCATCGGAATCTATAACTAGTGTCACAGGAATGGTTCAAATCATAGTCAGTAAGAAGTGTCGGTCATCATGTACTTAAGTCGGCATTGTGCCTTTTGTACTTAAATCCGATGCAATTTCTGAGTTTCATCGTCAATAAGAAGGTCCAAGGGATACAGTAAACATGAAGTGAAGCATGGGAATCTATAACTAGTGTCACAGGAATGGTCAGTAGGACGAGTCAGCCTTCTTGCCCTTAAGTCGGCATTGTGCCTTTTGTATTTAATTCCGATGCAGTTTCTGTGTTCCATCGTCAAAAAGAAGGTCCAAGGTATACAGTAAACCTGAAGTGAAGCATCGGAATCTGTAACTAGTGTCACAGGAATGGTTCAAAACAAAGTCAGTAAGAAGTGTCGGTCTTCATGTACTTAAGTCGGCATTGTGCCTTTTGTATTTAGTTCCGATGCAATTTCTGTGTTTCATCGTCAATAAGAAGGTCCAAGGGATACAGTAAACCTGAAGTGAAGTTTCGGAATCTATAACTAGTGTCACAGGAATGGTCAGTAGGAGGAGTCAGTCTTCTTGTCCTTAAGTCGGCGTTGTGCTTTTGTATTTAATTCCGTTGCAATTTCTGTGTTTCATCGTCAATAAGAGGGTCCAAGGGATACAGTAAAAATGAAGTGATGCATCGGAACCTAAAACTAGTTTCACTGGAATGGTCAGTAGGAAGAGTCAGTCTTCTTGTCCTTAAGTCGGCATAGTGTTTTTGAAATTAATTCCCATGCAATTTCTGTGTTTCATCGTCAATAAGAAGGTCCAAGGGATACAGTAAACCTGAAGTGTAGCATCGGAATCTATAACTAGAGTTACTGGAATGGTTTAATACATAGTCAGTAAGAAGTGTTGGTCTTCATGTACTTAAGTCGGGATTGTGCCTTTTGTATTTAATGCCGATGCAATTACTGTGTTTCATCGTCAATAAGAAGGTCCAAGGATACAGAAAACCTGATGTGAAGCATCGGAATCTATAAGTAGTGTCACAGGAATGGTTCAAAACATAGTCAGTAAGAAGTGTCGTTCTTCATGTACTTAAGACGGCATTGTGCTTTTTGTATTTAATTCCGATGCAATTTCTGTGTTTCTTCGTCAATACGAAGGTCCAAGGGATACAGTAAACCAGATGTGAAGCCTCGGAATCTATAACTAGTGTCACAGGAATGGTCAGTAGGAAGAGTCAGTCTTCTTGCCCTTAAGTCGACATTGTGCCTTTTGTATTTAATTCCGAGCAATTTCTGTGTTTCATCGTCAATAAGAAGGTCCAAGGGGTACAGCAAACCTGAAGTGAAGCATAGGAATCTATAACTAGTGGCACAGGAATGGTCAGTAGAGAGAGTCAGTCTTCTTGTCCTTAGGTCGGCATTGTGCCTTTTGTATTTAATTCCGATGCAATTCCCGTGTTTCATCGTCAATAAGAAAGTCCAAGGGATACAGAAAACCTGAATTGAAGCATCGGAATCTATAACTAGTGTCACAGGAATGGGAGCTAAACATAGTCAGTAAGAAGTGTCGGTCTTCATGTACTTAAGTCGGCATTGTGCCTTTTGTATTTAATTCCGATGCAATTTCTGTGTTTCATCGTCAATAAGAAGGTCCAAGGGATACAGTAAACCTGAAGTGAAGCATCGGAATCTATAACTATGGTCACAGGAATGGTCAGTATGAAGAGTCAGTCTTCTTGTCCTTAAGTCGGCATTGTGCCTTTTGTATTTAATTCCGATGCATTTTCTGTGTTTCATCGTCAATAAGAAGGTACAAGGGATACAGTAAACCTTAAGTGAAGCATCGGAATCTGTAACTAGTGTTGCAGGAATGGTTCAAAACATAGTCAGTATGAAGTGTTGGTCTTCATGTACTTAAGTCGGCATTGTGCCTTTTGTATTTAATTCCGATGCAATTTCTGTGTTTCATCGTTAATAAGAAGGTCCAAGGGATACAGTAAACCTGGAGGGACGCATCGGAATCTATAACTAGTGTCACAGGAATGGTTCAAAACATAGTCAGTAAGAAGTGTCGCTCTTCATGTACTTAAGTCGGCATTGTGCTATTTGTATATAATTCCGATGCAATTTCTGTGTTTCATCGTCAATAAGAAGGTCCAAGGGATACAGTAAACCTGAAGTAAAGCATCAGAATCTATAACTAGTGTCACAGGAATGGTCAGTAGGAAGAGTCAGACTTCTTGTCCTTAAGTCGGTATTGTGCCTTTTGTATTTAATTCCGATGCAATTTCTGTGTTTCATCGTCAATAAGAAGGTCCAAGGGATACAGTAAACCTGAAGTGAAGCATCGGAATCTATAACTATTGTTACAGGAATGGTTCAAAACATAGTCAGTAAGAAGTGTCGCTCTTCATGTACTTAAGTCGGCATTGTGCCTGTTGTATTTAATTCCGATGCAATTTCTGTGTTTCATCGTCAATAAGAAGGTCCAAGGGATACAGTGAACCTGGAGTGAAGCATCGGAATCTATAACTAGAGTCACAGGAATGGTTCAAAACATAGTCAGTAAGAAGTGTCGGTCTTCATGTACTTAAGTTGGCATTGTGCCTTTTGTATTTATTTCCGATGCAATTTCTGCGTTCCATCGTCAATAAGATGGTCCAAGGGATACAGTAAACATGAAGTGAAGCATGGAAATCTATAACTAGTGTCACAGGAATGGTCCGTAGGAAGAGTCAGACTTCTTGTGCTTAAGTCGGAATTGTGCCTTTTGTATTTAATTCCGATGCAGTTTCTGTGTTTCATCGTCAAAAAGAAGGTCCAAGGTATACAGTAAACCTGAAGTGAAGCATCGGAATCTATAACTATTGTTACAGGAATGGTTCAAAACATAGTCAGTAAGAAGTGTCGGTCTTCGTGTACTTAAGTCGGGATTGTGCCTTTTGTATTTAATTCCGATGCAAATTCTGTGTTTCATCGTCAATAAGAAGGTCCAAGGGATACAGTAATTCTGAAGTGAAGCATCGGAATCTGTAACTAGTGTCACAGGAATGGTCAGTAGGAAGAGTCAGTCTTCTTGTCCTTAAGTCGGCATTGTGCCTTTTGTATTTAATTCCGATGCAATTTCTATGTTTCATCGTCAATAAGAAGGTCCAAGGGATACAGTAAACCTGAAGTGAAGCATCGGAATTTATAACTAGTGTCACAGGAATGGTTCAAGACATAGTCAGTAAGACGTGTCGGTCTTCATGTAGTTAAGTCGGCATTGTGGCTTTTGTATTTAATTCCGATTCAATTTCTGTGTTTCATCGTCAATAAGAAATACCAAGGGATACAGTAAACCTGAAGTGAAGCATCGGAATCTATAACTAGTGTCACAGGGATGGTCAGTAGGAAGAGTCAGTCTTCTTGTCCTTAAGTCGGCAGTGTGCTTTTGTATTTAATTCCGATGCAATATCTGTGTTTCATCGTCAATAAGAAGGTCCAAGGGATACAGTAAAAATGAAGTGAAGCATCGGAACCAATAACTAGTGACACTGGAATGGTCAGTAGGAATAGTCAGTCTTCTTGTCCTTTGGTCGGCATAGTGCCTTTTGTATTTAATTCCGATGCAATTTCTGAGTTTCATCGTCAATAAGATTGTCCAAGGGATACAGTAACCCTGAAGTGAAGCATCGGAATCTATAACTAGTGTCACAGGAATGGTCAGTACGAAGAGTAATTCTTCTTGTCCTTAAGTCGGCATTGTGCCTTTAGTATTTAATTCCGATGCAATTTCTGTGTTTCATCGTCAATAAGAAGGTCCAAGGGATACAGTACACCTAAAGTGAAGCATCGGAATCTATAACTAGTGTTGCAGGAATGGTTCAAAACTTAGTCAGTAAGAAGTGTCGGTCTTCATGTACTTAAGTCGGCATTGTGGCTTTTTGTATTTAACTCCGATGCAGTTTCTGTGTTTCATCGTCAATAAGAAGGTCCAAGGGATACAGTAAACCTAAAGTGAAGCATCGGAATCTATAAATAGTGTCACAGGAATGGTTCAAAACATAGTCAGTAGGAAGTGTCGGTGGTTATGTACTTAAGACGGCATTGTGCCTTTTGTATTTAATTCCGATGCTATTTCTGTGTTTCATCGTCAATAAGAAGGTCCAAGGGATACAGTAAACCTGAAGTGAAGCATCGGAATTTATAACTAGTGTCACAGGAATGGTTCAAGACATAGTCAGTAAGAAGTGTCGGACTTCAAGTACTTAAGTCGGCATTGTGGCTTTTGTATTTAATTCCGATGCAATTTCTGTGTTTCATCGTCAATAAGAAGGACCAAGGGATACAGTAAACCTGAAGTGAAGCATCGGAATCTATAACTAGTGTCACAGGGATGGTCACTAGGAAGAGTCAGTCGTCTTGACCTTAAGTCGGCATTGTGCTTTTGTATTTAATTCCGATGCAATTTCTGTGTTTCATCGTCAATAAGAAGGTCCAAGGGATACAGTAAAAATGAAGTGAAGCATCGGAACCAATAGCTAGTGTCACTGGAATGGTCAGTAGGAATAGTCGGTCATCTTGTCCTTAGGTCGGCATAGTGCCTTTTGTATTTAATTCCGATGCAATTTCTGAGTTTCATCGTCAATAAGAATGTCCAAGGGATACAGTAAACCTGAAGTGAAGCATCGGAATCTATAACTAGTGTCACAGGAATGGTCAGTAGGAAGAGTCAGTCTTCTTGTCCTTATGTCGGCATTGTGCCTTTTGTATTGAAATTCCGATGCATTTTCCGTGTTTCATCGTCAACAACAAGGTCCAAGGGATACAGTAAACATGAAGTGAAGCATCGGAATCTATAACTAGTGTTGCAGGAATGGTTCAAAACATAGTCAGTAAGAAGTGTCGGTCTTCATGTACTTAATTCGGCATTGTGCCATTTGTACTTAATTCCGATGCAATTTCTGTGTTTCATCGTCAATAAGAAGGTCCAAGGGATACAGTAGACTTGGAGGGAAGCATCGGAATCTATAACTAGTGTCACAGGAATGGTTCAAAACATAGTCAGTAAGAAGATTCGCTCTTCATGTACTTAGGTCGGAATTATGCCTTTTGTATATAATTCCGATGCAATTTCTGTGTCTCATCGTCAATAAGAAGGTCCAAGGGATACAGTAAACCTGAAGTGAAGCATCGGAATCTCTAACTAGTGTCACAGGAATGGTCAGTAGGAAGAGTCAGTCTTCTTGTCCTTAAGTCGGCATTGTGCCTTTTGTATTTAATTCCGATGCAATTTCTGTGTTTCATCGTCAATAAGAAGGTCCAATGGATAAAGTAAACCTGAAGTGAAGCATCGGAATCTATAACTATTGTTACAGGAATGGTTCAAAACATAGTCAGTAAGAAGTGTCGGTCTCCATGTACTTAAGTCGGCATTGTGGCTTTTGTATTTAATTCCGATTCAATTTCTGTGTTTCATCGTCAATAAGAAATACCAAGGGATACAGTAAACCTGAAGTGAAGCATCGGAATCTATAACTAGTGTCACAGGGATGGTCAGTAGGAAGAGTCAGTCTTCTTGTCCTTAAGTCGGCAGTGTGCTTTTGTACTTAATTCCGATGCAATATCTGTGTTTCATCGTCAATAAGAAGGTCCAAGGGATACAGTAAAAATGAAGTGAAGCATCGGAACCAATAACTAGTGACACTGGAATGGTCAGTAGGAATAGTCAGTCTTCTTGTCCTTTGGTCGGCATAGTGCCTTTTGTATTTAATTCCGATGCAATTTCTGAGTTTCATCGTCAATAAGATTGTCCAAGGGATACAGTAACCCTGAAGTGAAGCATCGGAATCTATAACTAGTGTCACAGGAATGGTCAGTACGAAGAGTAATTCTTCTTGTCCTTAAGTCGGCATTGTGCCTTTAGTATTTAATTCCGATGCAATTTCTGTGTTTCATCGTCAATAAGAAGGTCCAAGGGATACAGTACACCTAAAGTGAAGCATCGGAATCTATAACTAGTGTTGCAGGAATGGTTCAAAACATAGTCAGTAAGAAGTGTCGGTCTTCATGTACTTAAGTCGGCATTGTGGCTTTTTGTATTTAACTCCGATGCAGTTTCTGTGTTTCATCGTCAATAAGAAGGTCCAAGGGATACAGTAAACCTAAAGTGAAGCATCGGAATCTATAAATAGTGTCACAGGAATGGTTCAAAACATAGTCAGTAGGAAGTGTCGGTGGTTATGTACTTAAGACGGCATTGTGCCTTTTGTATTTAATTCCGATGCTATTTCTGTGTTTCATCGTCAATAAGAAGGTCCCAGGGATACAGTAAACCTGAAGTGAAGCATCGGAATTTATAACTAGTGTCACAGGAATGGTTCAAGACATAGTCAGTAAGAAGTGTCGGACTTCAAGTACTTAAGTCGGCATTGTGGCTTTTGTATTTAATTCCGATGCAATTTCTGTGTTTCATCGTCAATAAGAAGGACCAAGGGATACAGTAAACCTGAAGTGAAGCATCGGAATCTATAACTAGGGTCACAGGGATGGTCACTAGGAAGAGTCAGCCGTCTTGACCTTAAGTCGGCATTGTGCTTTTGTATTTAATTCCGATGCAATTTCTGTGTTTCATCGTCAATAAGAAGGTCCAAGGGATACAGTAAAAATGAAGTGAAGCATCGGAACCAATAGCTAGTGTCACTGGAATGGTCAGTAGGAATAGTCGGTCATCTTGTCCTTAGGTCGGCATAGTGCCTTTTGTACTTAAATTCCGATGCAATTTCTGAGTTTCATCGTCAATAAGAATGTCCAAGGGATACAGTAAACCTGAAGTGAAGCATCGGAATCTATAACTAGTGTCACAGGAATGGTCAGTAGGAAGAGTCAGTCTTCTTGTCCTTATGTCGGCATTGTGCCTTTTGTATTGAAATTCCGATGCATTTTCCGTGTTTCATCGTCAACAACAAGGTCCAAGGGATACAGTAAACATGAAGTGAAGCATCGGAATCTATAACTAGTGTTGCAGGAATGGTTCAAAACATAGTCAGTAAGAAGTGTCGGTCTTCATGTACTTAATTCGGCATTGTGCCATTTGTACTTAATTCCGATGCAATTTCTGTGTTTCATCGTCAATAAGAAGGTCCAAGGGATACAGTAGACTTGGAGGGAAGCATCGGAATCTATAACTAGTGTCACAGGAATGGTTCAAAACATAGTCAGTAAGAAGATTCGCTCTTCATGTACTTAGGTCGGAATTATGCCTTTTGTATATAATTCCGATGCAATTTCTGTGTCTCATCGTCAATAAGAAGGTCCAAGGGATACAGTAAACCTGAAGTGAAGCATCGGAATCTCTAACTAGTGTCACAGGAATGGTCAGTAGGAAGAGTCAGTCTTCTTGTCCTTAAGTCGGCATTGTGCCTTTTGTATTTAATTCCGATGCAATTTCTGTGTTTCATCGTCAATAAGAAGGTCCAATGGATAAAGTAAACCTGAAGTGAAGCATCGGAATCTATAACTATTGTTACAGGAATGGTTCAAAACATAGTCAGTAAGAAGTGTCGGTCTCCATGTACTTAAGTCGGCATTGTGCCTTTTGTATTTAATTCCGATGCAATTTCTGTCTTTCATCGTCAATAAGAAGGTCCAAGGGATACAGTGAACCTGGAGTGTAGCATTGGAATCTATAACTAGTGTCACAGGAATGGTTCAAAACATAGTCAGTACGAAGTGTCGGTCTTCACGTACTTAAGTCGGCATTGTGCCTTTTGTATTTATTTCCGATGCAATATCTGTGTTTCATCGTCAATAAGAACGTCCAAGGGATACAGTAAACATGAAGTGAAGCATGGGAATCTATAACTAGTGTCACAGGAATGGTCAGTAGGAAGAGTCAGACTTCTTGCCCTTAAGTCGGCATTGTGCCTTTTGTATTTAATTCCGATGCAGTTTCTGTGTTTCATTGTCAAAAAGAAGGTCCAAGGTATACAGTAAACCTGAAGTGAAGCATCGGAATCTATAACTAGTGTCACAGGTATGGTTCAAAACAAAGTCAGTAAGAAGTGTCGGTCTTCATGTACTTAAGTCGGCATTGTGCCTTTTGTATTTAATTCCGATGCAATTTCTGTGTTTCATCGTCAATACGAAGGTCCAAGGGATACAGTAAGCCTGAAGTGAAGCATCGGAATCTGCAACTAGTGTTACAGGAATGGTCAGTAGGAAGAGTCTTTCTTCTTGTCCTTAAGACGGCATTGTGCCTTTTGTATTTAATTCCGATGCAATTTCTGTGTTTCATCGTCAATAATAAGGTCCAAGGGATACAGTAAACCTGAAGTGTAGCATCGGAATCTATAACTAGTGTCACAGGAATGGTTCAAGACATAGTCAGTAAGAAGTGTCGGTCTTCATGTACTTAAGTCGGCATTGTGCCTTTTGTATTTGGTTCCGATGCAATTTCTGTGTTTCATCGTCAATAAGAAGGTCCAAGGGATACAGTAAACCTGAAGTGAAGCCTCGGAATCTATAACTAGTGTCGCAGGAATGGTCAGTAGGAAGAGTCAGTCTTCTTGTCCTTAAGTCGGCATTGTGCTTTTGTATTTAATTCCGTTGCTATTTCTGTGTTTCATCGTCAATAAGAAGGTCCAAGGGATACAGTAAAAATGAAGTGATGCATCGGAACCTAAAACTAGTGTCACTGGAATGGTCAGTAGGAAGAGTCAGTCTTCGTGTCCTTAGGTCGGCATAGTGCCTTTTGAATTTAATTCCCATGCAATTTCTGTGTTTCATCGTCAATAAGAAGGTCCAAGGGATACAGTAAACCTGAAGTGAAGCATCGGAATCTATAACTAGAATTACAGGAATGGTTTAAAACATAGTCAGTAAGAAGTGTCGGTCTTCATGTACTTAAGTCGGCATTGTGCCTTTTTTATTTAGTTCCGATGCAATTTCTGTGTTTCATCGTCAATAAGAAGGTCCAAGGGATACAGTAAACCTGATGTGAAGCCTCGGAATCTATAACTAGTGTCACAGGAATGGTCAGTAGGAAGAGTCAGTCTTCTTGCCCTTAAGTCGGCATTGTGCCTTTTGTATTTAATTCCGAGCAATTTCTGTGTTTCATCGTCAATAAGAAGGTCCAAGGGATACAGTAAACCTGAAGTGAAGCATCGGAATCTATAACTAGTGTCACAGGAATGGTCAGTAGGGAACAGTCAGTCTTCTTGTCCTTAAGTCGGCATTGTGCCTTTTGTATTTAATTCCGATGCAATTTCTGTGTTTCATCGTCAATAAGAAGGTCCAAGGGATACAGTAAACCTGAAGTGAAGCATCGGAATCTATAACTAGAGTTACAGGAATGGTTTAAAACATAGTCAGTAAGAAGTGTCGGTCTTCATGTACTTAAGTCGGCATTGTGCCTTTTGTATTTAATTCCCATGCTATTTCTGTGTTTCATCGTCTATAAGAAGGTCCAAGGGATACAGTAAACCTGAAGTGAAGCATCGGAATCTATAACTAGTGTTGCAGGAATGGTTCAAAACATAGTCAGTAAGAAGTGTGGGTCTTCATGTACTTAAGTCGGCATTGTGACTTTTGTATTTAATTCCGATGCAATTTCTGTGTTTCATCGTAAATAAGAAGGTCCAAGGGATACAGTAAACCTGAAGTGAAGCATCGGAATCTATAACTAGTGTCACAGGAATGGTCAGTATGAAGAGTCAGTCATCTTGTCCTTAAGTCGGCATTGTGCCTTTTGTATTTAATTCCGATGCAATTACTGTGTTTCATCGTCAATAAGAAGGTCCAAGGGATACAGTAAACCTGAAGTGAAGCATCGGAATCTATAACTAGTGTTGCAGGAATGGTTCAAAACATAGTCAGTAAGAAGTGTCGGTCTTCATGTACTTAAGTCGGCATTGTGCCTTTTGTATTTAATTCCGATGCAATTTCTGTGTTTCATCGTCAATGAGAAGGTCAATGGGTTACAGTGAACCTGGAGTGAAGCATCGGAATCTATAACTAGTGTCACAGGAATAGTTCAAAACATAGTCAGTAAGAAGTGTCGGTCTTTATGTACTTAAGTCGGCATTGTGCCTTTTGTATTTATTGCCGATGCAATTTCTGTGTATCATCGTCAATAAGAAGGTCCAAGGGATACAGTAAACATGAAGTGAAGCATGGCAATCTATAACTTGTGTCACAGGAATGGTCAGTAGGAAGAGTCAGACTTCTTGTCCTTAAGTCGGCATTGTGCCTTTTGTATTTAATTCCGATGCAATTTCTGTTTTTCATCGTCAAAAAGAAGGTCCAAAGTATACAGTAAACCAGAAATGAAGCATCGGAATCTATAACTAGTGTCACAGGAATGGTTCAAAACATAGTCGGTAAGAAGTGTCGGTCTTCATGTACTTAAGTCGCATTGTGCCTTTTGTATTTAATTCCGATCCAATTTCTGTGTTTCTTCGTCAATACGAAAGTCCAAGGTATACAGTAAAAATGAAGTGAAGCATCGGAACCTATAACTAGTGTCACTGAAATGGTCAGTAGGAAGAGTCAGTCTTCTTGTCCTTAGGTCGGCGTAGTGCCTTTTGTATTTAATTCCCATGCAATTTCTGTGTTTCATCGTCAATAAGAAGGTCCAAGGGATACAGTAAACCTGAAGTGAAGCATCGGAATCTATAACTAGTGTTACAGGAATGGTTCAAAACATAGTCAGTAAGAAGTGTCGGTCTTCATGTACTTAAGTCGGCATTGTGCCTTTTGTATTTAATTCCGATGCAATTTCTGTGTTTCATCTTCAATAAGAAGGTCCAAGGGATACAGTAAACCTGGAGTGAAGCATCGGAATCTATAACTAGTGGCACAGGAATGGTTCAAAACATAGTCAGTAAGATGTTTCGGTCTTCATGTACTTAAGTCGGCATTGTGCCTTTTGCATTTAATTCCGATGCAATTTCAGTGTTTCATCGTCAATAAGAAGGTCCAAGGGATACAGTAAACCTGAAGTGAAGCATCGGAATCTATAACTAGTGTCACAGCAATGGTTCAAAACGTAGTCAGTAAGAAGTGTCGGTCTTCATGTACTTAAGTCGGCATTGTGCCTTCTGTATTTAATTCCGATGCAATTTCTGTGTTTCATCGTCAATAAGATGGTCCAAGAGATACAGTAAACCTCGTGTGAAGAATCGGAATCAATAACTAGTGTCACAGGAATGGTCAGTACGAAGAGTCAGTCTTCTTGTCCTTAAGTCGGCATTGTGCCTTTTGTATTTAATTTCGATGCAATTTCTGTGTTTTATCGTCAATAAGAGGGTCCAAGGGATACAGTAAACCTGAAGTGAAGCATCGGAATCTATAACTAGTGTTACAGGGATGGTTCAAAACATAGTAAGACGTGTCGGTCTTCATGTACTTAAGTCGGCATTGAGCCTTTTGTATTTAATTCCGATGCAATTTCTGTGTTTCATCGTCAATAAGAAGGTCCAAGGGATACAGTAAACATGAAGTGAAGCATGGGAATCTATAACTAGTGTCACAGGAATGGTCAGTAGGAAGAGTCAGACTTCTTGTCCTTAAGTCGGCATTGTGCCTTCTGTATTTAATTCCGATGCAATTTCTGTGTTTCATCGTCAAAAAGAAGGTCCAAGGTATACAGTAAACCTGAAGTGAAGCATCGGAATCTATAACTAGTCTCACAGGAATGGTTCAAAACATAGTCGGTAAGATGTGTCGGTCTTCATGTACTTAAGTCGGCATTGTGCCTTTTGTATTTAATTCCGATGCAATTTCTGTGTTTCATCGTCAATACGAAGGTCCAAGGGATACAGTAAAAATTAAGTGAAGCATCGGAACCTATAACTAGTGTCACTGGAATGGACAGTAGGAAGATTCAGTCTTCTTGTCCTTAGGTCGGCATAGTTCCTTTTGTATTTATTTCCCATGCAATTTCTGTGTTTCATCGTCAATAAGAAGTTCCAAGCGATACAGTAAACCTGGAGTGAAGCATCGGAATCTATAACTAGTGTCACAGGAATGGTTCAAAACTTAGACATTAGGAAGAGTCAGTCCCCTGGTACTTAAGTTAGAATTTTGTTTCTGTATTTAATTCCGATGCAATTTCTGCGTTTCATCGTCAATAAGACGGTCCAAGGGATACAGTAAACCTGGAGTGAAGCATCGGAATCTATAACTAATGTCACAGGAATGGTTCAAAAATTAGGCAGTAGGAAGAGTCAGTCTTCTTGTCCTTAAGTCGGCATTGTGCCTTTTGTTTTTAATTCCGGTGCAATTTCTGTGTTTCATCGTCAATAAGAAGGTCCAAGGGATACAGTAAACCTGGAGTGAAGCAACGGAAACTATAACTAGTGTCACAGGAATGGTTCAAATCTTAGACATGAGGAAGAGTCAGTCTTCTTGTCCTTTAGTCCTCATTGTGCCTTTTGTTTTTAATTCCGATGAAATTCCTGTGTTTCTTCGTCAATAAGAAGGTCCAAGGGATACAGTAAACCTGAAGTGAAGCATCGGAATCTATAACTAGTGTTACAGGAATGGTTCAAAACATAGTCAGTAAGAAGTGTCGGTCTTCATGTACATAAGTCGGCATTGTGACTTTTGTATTTAATTCCAATGCAATGTCTGTGTTTCATCGTCAATAAGAAGGTCCAAGGGATACAGTAAACCTGGAGTGAAGCATCGGAATTTATAACTAGTGTCTCTGGAATGGTTCAAAATAAAGGCAGTAAGAAGTGTCGGTCTTCATGTACTTAAGTCGGCATTGTGCCTTTTGTATTTAATTCCGATGCAATTTCTGTGTTTCATCGTCAATAAGATGGTCCAAGGATACAGTAAACCTGAAGTGAAGCATCGGAATCTATAACTAGTGTAACAGAATGGTTCAAAACATAGTCAGTAAGAAGTGTCGTTCTTCATGTACTCAAGTCGGCATTGTGCTTTTTGCAATTAATTCCCATGCAATTTCTGTGTTTCTTCGTGAATAACAAGTTCCAAGGGATACAGTAAACCTGATGTGAAGCATCGGAATCTATAACTAGTGTCACAGGAATGGTCAGTAGGAAGAGTCAGTCTTCTTGCCCTTAAGTCGGCATTGTGCCTTTTGTATTTAATTCCGATGCAACTTCTGTGTTTCATCGTCAATAAGAAGGTCCAAGGGATACAGTAAACTTGGAGTGAAGCATCAGAATCTATAACTAGTGTCACAGGAATGGTTCAAATCGTAGTCAGTAAGAAGTGTCGGTCTTCATGTACATAAGTCGGCATTGTGCCTTTTGTATTTAATTCCGATGCAATTTCTGTGTTTCATCTTCAATAAGAAGGTCCAAGGGATACAGTAAACGTGAAGTGAGGCATCGGAATCTATAACTAGTGTCACAGGAATGGTCAGTAGGAAGAGTCAGTCTTCTTGTCCTTAAGTCGGCATTGTGCCTTTTGTATTTAATTCCGATTCAATTTCTGTGTTTCAACGTCAATAAGAAGGTCCAAGGGATACAGTAAACCTGAAGTGAAGCATCGGAATCTACAACTAGTGTCACAGGAATGGTTCAAAACATAGTCAGTAGGATGTGTCGGTCTTCATGTACTTAAGTCGGCATTATGCCCGTTGTATTTAATTCCGATGCAATTTCTGTGTTTCATCGTCAATAAGATGGTCCAAGGGATACAGTAAACCTGGTGTGAAGAATCGGAATCTATAACTAGTGTCACAGGAATGGTCAGTGGGAAGAGTCAGTGTTCTTGTGCTTAAGTCGGCATTGTGCCTTTTGTATTTAATTCCGATGCAATTTCTGTGATTCATCGTCAATAAGAAGGTCCAAGGGATACAGTAAACCTGAAGTGAAGCATCGGAATCTATAACTAGTGTTATAGGAATGGTTCAAAGCATAGTAAGAAGTGTCGGTGTTCATGTACTTAAGTCGGCATTGATCCTTTTGTATTTAATTCCGATGCAATTTCTGTGTTTCATCGTCAATAAGAAGGTCCAAGGGATACAGTAAACCTGAAGTGAAGCATCGGAATCTATAACTAGTGTCACAGGAATGGTTCAAAACGTAGACATTAGGAAGAGTCAGTGTTCTTGTACTTAAGTCGGCATTGTGCCTTTGTATTTAATTCCGATGCAATTTCTGTGTTTCTTCGTCAATAAGAAGGTCCAAGGGATACAGTAAACCTGGAGTGAAGCATCGGAATCTATAACTAGTGTCACAGGAATGGTTCAAAACTTAGACAGTAGGAAGAGTCAGTCTTCTTGTACTTAAGTCGGCATTGTGCCTTTTGTATTTAATTCCGATGCAATTTCTGTGTTTCATCGTCAATAAGATGGTCCAAGGGATACAGTAACCTGAAGTGAAGCATCGGAATCTATAACTAGTGACTCAGGAATGGTTCAAAACTTAGACAGTAGGAAGAGTCAGTCATCTTGTACTTAAGTCGGCTTTGTGCCTTTTGTATTTAATTCCGGTGCAATTTCTGTGTTTCATCGTCAATAAGAAGGTCCAAGGGAAACAGTAAACCTGAAGTGAAGCATCGGAATCTATAACTAGTGTCACAGGAATTGTTCAAAACTTAGACAGTAGGAAGAGTCAGTCTTCTTGTACTGAAGTCGGCATTGTGCCTTTTGCATTTATTTCCGATGCAATTACTGTGTTTCATCGTCAATAAGAAGGTCCAAGGGATACAGTAAACCTGGAGTGAAGCATCGGAATCTATAACTACTGTCACAGGAATGGTTCAAAACTTAGACAGTAGGAAGAGTCAGTCTTCTTGTCCTTAAGTCGGCATTGTGCCTTTTGTATTTAATTCCGATGCAATTTCTGTGTTTCATCGTCAATAAGAAGGTCCAAGGTATACAGTAAACCTGGAGTGAAGCAACGGAATCTATAACTAGTGTCACAGGAATGGTTCAAATCTTAGACATTGGGAAGAGTCAGTCTTCTTGTCCTTAAGTCCTCATTGTGCCTTTTGTTTTTAATTCCGATGAAATTTCTGTGTTTCATCGTCAATAAGAAGGTCCAAGGGATACAGTAAACCTGAAGTGAAGCATCGGAATCTATAACTAGTGTTACAGGAATGGTTCAAAACATAGTCAGTAAGAAGTGTCGGTCTTCATGTACTTAATTCGGCATTGTGCCATTTGTACTTAATTCCGATGCAATTTCTGTGTTTCATCGTCAATAAGAAGGTCCAAGGGATACAGTAGACTTGGAGGGAAGCATCGGAATCTATAACTAGTGTCACAGGAATGGTTCAAAACATAGTCAGTAAGAAGATTCGCTCTTCATGTACTTAGGTCGGAATTATGCCTTTTGTATATAATTCCGATGCAATTTCTGTGTCTCATCGTCAATAAGAAGGTCCAAGGGATACAGTAAACCTGAAGTGAAGCATCGGAATCTCTAACTAGTGTCACAGGAATGGTCAGTAGGAAGAGTCAGTCTTCTTGTCCTTAAGTCGGCATTGTGCCTTTTGTATTTAATTCCGATGCAATTTCTGTGTTTCATCGTCAATAAGAAGGTCCAATGGATAAAGTAAACCTGAAGTGAAGCATCGGAATCTATAACTATTGTTACAGGAATGGTTCAAAACATAGTCAGTAAGAAGTGTCGGTCTCCATGTACTTAAGTCGGCATTGTGCCTTTTGTATTTAATTCCGATGCAATTTCTGTGTTTCATCGTCAATAAGAAGGTCCAAGGGATACAGTGAACCTGGAGTGTAGCATTGGAATCTATAACTAGTGTCACAGGAATGGTTCAAAACATAGTCAGTACGAAGTGTCGGTCTTCATGTACTTAAGTCGGCATTGTGCCTTTTGTATTTATTTCCGATGCAATATCTGTGTTTCATCGTCAATAAGAACGTCCAAGGGATACAGTAAACATGAAGTGAAGCATGGGAATCTATTACTAGTGTCACAGGAATGGTCAGTTGGAAGAGTCAGACTTCTTGCCCTTAAGTCGGCATTGTGCCTTTTGTATTTAATTCCGATGCAGTTTCTGTGTTTCATTGTCAAAAAGAAGGTCCAAGGTATACAGTAAACCTGAAGTGAAGCATCGGAATCTATAACTAGTGTCACAGGTATGGTTCAAAACAAAGTCAGTAAGAAGTGTCGGTCTTCATGTACTTAAGTCGGCATTGTGCCTTTTGTATTTAATTCCGATGCAATTTCTGTGTTTCATCGTCAATACGAAGGTCCAAGGGATACAGTAAGCCTGAAGTGAAGCATCGGAATCTGCAACTAGTGTTACAGGAATGGTCAGTAGGAAGAGTCTTTCTTCTTGTCCTTAAGACGGCATTGTGCATTTTGTATTTAATTCCGATGCAATTTCTGTGTTTCATCGTCAATAATAAGGTCCAAGGGATACAGTAAACCTGAAGTGTAGCTTCGGAATCTATAACTAGTGTCACAGGAATGGTTCAAGACATAGTCAGTAAGAAGTGTCGGTCTTCATGTACTTAAGTCGGCATTGTGCCTTTTGTATTTGGTTCCGATGCAATTTCTGTGTTTCATCGTCAATAAGAAGGTCCAAGGGATACAGTAAACCTGAAGTGAAGCCTCGGAATCTATAACTAGTGTCGCAGGAATGGTCAGTAGGAAGAGTCAGTCTTCTTGTCCTTAAGTCGGCATTGTGCTTTTGTATTTAATTCCGTTGCTATTTCTGTGTTTCATCGTCAATAAGAAGGTCCAAGGGATACAGTAAAAATGAAGTGATGCATCGGAACCTAAAACTAGTGTCACTGGAATGGTCAGTAGGAAGAGTCAGTCTTCGTGTCCTTAGGTCGGCATAGTGCCTTTTGAATTTAATTCCCATGCAATTTCTGTGTTTCATCGTCAATAAGAAGGTCCAAGGGATACAGTAAACCTGAAGTGAAGCATCGGAATCTATAACTAGAATTACAGGAATGGTTTAAAACATAGTCAGTAAGAAGTGTCGGTCTTCATGTACTTAAGTCGGCATTGTGCCTTTTTTATTTAGTTCCGATGCAATTTCTGTGTTTCATCGTCAATAAGAAGGTCCAAGGGATACAGTAAACCTGATGTGAAGCCTCGGAATCTATAACTAGTGTCACAGGAATGGTCAGTAGGAAGAGTCAGTCTTCTTGCCCTTAAGTCGGCATTGTGCCTTTTGTATTTAATTCCGAGCAATTTCTGTGTTTCATCGTCAATAAGAAGGTCCAAGGGATACAGTAAACCTGAAGTGAAGCATCGGAATCTATAACTAGTGTCACAGGAATGGTCAGTAGGGAACAGTCAGTCTTCTTGTCCTTAAGTCGGCATTGTGCCTTTTGTATTTAATTCCGATGCAATTTCTGTGTTTCATCGTCAATAAGAAGGTCCAAGGGATACAGTAAACCTGAAGTGAAGCATCGGAATCTATAACTAGAGTTACAGGAATGGTTTAAAACACAGTCAGTAAGAAGTGTCGGTCTTCATGTACTTAAGTCGGCATTGTGCCTTTTGCATTTAATTCCGATGCAATTTCAGTGTTTCATCGTCAATAAGAGGGTCCAAGGGATACAGTAAACCTGAAGTGAAGCATCGGAATCTATAACTAGTGTTACAGGGATGGTTCAAAACATAGTAAGACGTGTCGGTCTTCATGTACTTAAGTCGGCATTGAGCCTTTTGTATTTAATTCCGATGCAATTTCTGTGTTTCATCGTCAATAAGAAGGTCCAAGGGATACAGTAAACATGAAGTGAAGCATGGGAATCTATAACTAGTGTCACAGGAATGGTCAGTAGGAAGAGTCAGACTTCTTGTCCTTAAGTCGGCATTGTGCCTTCTGTATTTAATTCCGATGCAATTTCTGTGTTTCATCGTCAAAAAGAAGGTCCAAGGTATACAGTAAACCTGAAGTGAAGCATCGGAATCTATAACTAGTCTCACAGGAATGGTTCAAAACATAGTCGGTAAGATGTGTCGGTCTTCATGTACTTAAGTCGGCATTGTGCCTTTTGTATTTAATTCCGATGCAATTTCTGTGTTTCATCGTCAATACGAAGGTCCAAGGGATACAGTAAAAATTAAGTGAAGCATCGGAACCTATAACTAGTGTCACTGGAATGGACAGTAGGAAGATTCAGTCTTCTTGTCCTTAGGTCGGCATAGTTCCTTTTGTATTTATTTCCCATGCAATTTCTGTGTTTCATCGTCAATAAGAAGTTCCAAGCGATACAGTAAACCTGGAGTGAAGCATCGGAATCTATAACTAGTGTCACAGGAATGGTTCAAAACTTAGACATTAGGAAGAGTCAGTCCCCTTGTACTTAAGTTAGAATTTTGTTTCTGTATTTAATTCCGATGCAATTTCTGCGTTTCATCGTCAATAAGACGGTCCAAGGGATACAGTAAACCTGGAGTGAAGCATCGGAATCTATAACTAATGTCACAGGAATGGTTCAAAAATTAGGCAGTAGGAAGAGTCAGTCTTCTTGTCCTTAAGTCGGCAATGTGCCTTTTGTTTTTAATTCCGGTGCAATTTCTGTGTTTCATCGTCAATAAGAAGGTCCAAGGGATACAGTAAACCTGGAGTGAAGCAAAGGAAACTATAACTAGTGCCACAGGAATGGTTCAAATCTTAGACATGAGGAAGAGTCAGTCTTCTTGTCCTTAAGTCCTCATTGTGCCTTTTGTTTTTAATTCCGATGAAATTCCTGTGTTTCTTCGTCAATAAGAAGGTCCAAGGGATACAGTAAACCTAAAGTGAAGCATCGGAATCTATAACTAGTGTTACAGGAATGGTTCAAAACATAGTCAGTGAGAAGTGTCGGTCTTCATGTACATAAGTCGGCATTGTGACTTTTGTATTTAATTCCAATGCAATGTCTGTGTTTCATCGTCAATAAGAAGGTCCAAGGGATACAGTAAACCTGGAGTGAAGCATCGGAATTTATAACTAGTGTCTCTGGAATGGTTCAAAATAAAGTCAGTAAGAAGTGTCGGTCTTCATGTACTTAAGTCGGCATTGTGCCTTTTGTATTTAATTCCGATGCAATTTCTGTGTTTCATCGTCAATAAGATGGTCCAAGGATACAGTAAACCTGAAGTGAAGCATCGGAATCTATAACTAGTGTAACAGAATGGTTCAAAACATAGTCAGTAAGAAGTGTCGTTCTTCATGTACTCAAGTCGGCATTGTGCTTTTTGCAATTAATTCCCATGCAATTTCTGTGTTTCTTCGTGAATAACAAGTTCCAAGGGATACAGTAAACCTGATGTGAAGCATCGGAATCTATAACTAGTGTCACAGGAATGGTCAGTAGGAAGAGTCAGTCTTCTTGCCCTTAAGTCGGCATTGTGCCTTTTGTATTTAATTCCGATGCAACTTCTGTGTTTCATCGTCAATAAGAAGGTCCAAGGGATACAGTAAACTTGGAGTGAAGCATCAGAATCTATAACTAGTGTCACAGGAATGGTTCAAATCGTAGTCAGTAAGAAGTGTCGGTCTTCATGTACATAAGTCGGCATTGTGCCTTTTGTATTTAATTCCGATGCAATTTCTGTGTTTCATCTTCAATAAGAAGGTCCAAGGGATACAGTAAACGTGAAGTGAGGCATCGGAATCTATAACTAGTGTCACAGGAATGGTCAGTAGGAAGAGTCAGTCTTCTTGTCCTTAAGTCGGCATTGTGCCTTTTGTATTTAATTCCGATTCAATTTCTGTGTTTCAACGTCAATAAGAAGGTCCAAGGGATACAGTAAACCTGAAGTGAAGCATCGGAATCTACAACTAGTGTCACAGGAATGGTTCAAAACATAGTCAGTAGGATGTGTCGGTCTTCATGTACTTAAGTCGGCATTATGCCCGTTGTATTTAATTCCGATGCAATTTCTGTGTTTCATCGTCAATAAGATGGTCCAAGGGATACAGTAAACCTGGTGTGAAGAATCGGAATCTATAACTAGTGTCACAGGAATGGTCAGTAGGAAGAGTCAGTGTTCTTGTGCTTAAGTCGGCATTGTGCCTTTTGTATTTAATTCCGATGCAATTTCTGTGTTTCATCGTCAATAAGAAGGTCCAAGGGATACAGTAAACCTGAAGTGAAGCATCGGAATCTATAACTAATGTTATAGGAATGGTTCAAAGCATAGTAAGAAGTGTCGGTGTTCATGTACTTAAGTCGGCATTGATCCTTTTGTATTTAATTCCGATGCAATTTCTGTGTTTCATCGTCAATAAGAAGGTCCAAGGGATACAGTAAACCTGAAGTGAAGCATCGGAATCTATAACTAGTGTCACAGGAATGGTTCAAAACGTAGACATTAGGAAGAGTCAGTGTTCTTGTACTTAAGTCGGCATTGTGCCTTTGTATTTAATTCCGATGCAATTTCTGTGTTTCTTCGTCAATAAGAAGGTCCAAGGGATACAGTAAACCTGGAGTGAAGCATCGGAATCTATAACTAGTGTCACAGGAATGGTTCAAAACTTAGACAGTAGGAAGAGTCAGTCTTCTTGTACTTAAGTCGGCATTGTGCCTTTTGTATTTAATTCCGATGCAATTTCTGTGTTTCATCGTCAATAAGATGGTCCAAGGGATACAGTAACCTGAAGTGAAGCATCGGAATCTATAACTAGTGTCTCAGGAATGGTTCAAAACTTAGACAGTAGGAAGAGTCAGTCATCTTGTACTTAAGTCGGCTTTGTGCCTTTTGTATTTAATTCCGGTGCAATTTCTGTGTTTCATCGTCAATAAGAAGGTCCAAGGGAAACAGTAAACCTGAAGTGAAGCATCGGAATCTATAACTAGTGTCACAGGAATTGTTCAAAACTTAGACGGTAGGAAGAGTCAGTCTTCTTGTACTGAAGTCGGCATTGTGCCTTTTGCATTTATTTCCGATGCAATTACTGTGTTTCATCGTCAATAAGAAGGTCCAAGGGATACAGTAAACCTGGAGTGAAGCATCGGAATCTATAACTACTGTCACAGGAATGGTTCAAAACTTAGACAGTAGGAAGAGTCAGTCTTCTTGTCCTTAAGTCGGCATTGTGCCTTTTGTATTTAATTCCGATGCAATTTCTGTGTTTCATCGTCAATAAGAAGGTCCAAGGTATACAGTAAACCTGGAGTGAAGCAACGGAATCTATAACTAGTGTCACAGGAATGGTTCAAATCTTAGACATTGGGAAGAGTCAGTCTTCTTGTCCTTAAGTCCTCATTGTGCCTTTTGTTTTTAATTCCGATGAAATTTCTGTGTTTCATCGTCAATAAGAAGGTCCAAGGGATACAGTAAACCTGAAGTGAAGCATCGGAATCTATAACTAGTGTTACAGGAATGGTTCAAAACATAGTCAGTAAGAAGTGTCGGTCTTCATGTACTTAATTCGGCATTGTGCCATTTGTACTTAATTCCGATGCAATTTCTGTGTTTCATCGTCAATAAGAAGGTCCAAGGGATACAGTAGACTTGGAGGGAAGCATCGGAATCTATAACTAGTGTCGCAGGAATGGTTCAAAACATAGTCAGTAAGAAGATTCGCTCTTCATGTACTTAGGTCGGAATTATGCCTTTTGTATATAATTCCGATGCAATTTCTGTGTCTCATCGTCAATTAGAAGGTCCAAGGGATGCAGTAAACCTGAAGTGAAGCATCGGAATCTATAACTAGTGTCACAGAAATTGTTCAAAACTTAGACAGTAGGAAGAGTCAGTCTTCTTGTACTGAAGTCGGCATTGTGCCTTTTGCATTTATTTCCGATGCAATTACTGTGTTTCATCGTGAATAAGAAGGTCCAAGGGATACAGTAAACCTGAAGTGAAGCATCGGAATCTATAACTAGTGTTACAGGAATGGTTCAAAACATAGTCAGTAAGAAGTGTCGGTCTTCATGTACTTAAGTCGGCATTGTGCCTTTCGTATTTAATTCCGATGCAATTTCTGTGTTTCATCGTCTATAAGAAGGTCCAAGGGATACAGTCAACCTGGAGTGAAGCAACGGAATCTATAACTAGTGGCACAGGAATGGTTCAACTCATAGTCAGTAAGATGTGTCGGTCTTCAAGTACTCAAGTCGGCATTGTGCCTTTTGCATTTAATTCCGATGCAATTTCTGTGTTTCATCGTCAATAAGAAGGTCCAAGGGATACAGTAAACCTGAAGTGAAGCATCGGAATCTATAACTAGTGTTACAGGAATGGTTCAAAACATAGTCTGTAAGAAGTGTCGGTCTTCATGTACATAAGTCGGCATTGTGACTTTTGTATTTTAATTCCAATGCAATGTCTGTGTTTCATCGTCAATAAGAAGGTCCAAGGGATACAGTAAACCTGGAGTGAAGCATCGGAATCCATAACTAGTGTCTCTGGAATGGTTCAAAATAAAGTCAGTAAGAAGTGGCGGTCTTCATGTACTTAAGACGGCATTGTGACTTTTGTATTTAATTCCGATGCAATTCCGTGTTGCATCGTCATTAAGAAGGTCCAAGGATACAGAAAACCTGAAGTGAAGCATCGGAATCTATAACTAGTATCACAGGAATGGTTCAAAACATAGTCAGTAAGAAGTGTCGTTCTTCATGTACTCAAGTCAGCATTTTGCATTTTGTATTTAATTCCGATGCAATTTCTGTGTTTCATCGTCAACAAGAAGTTCCAAGGGATACAGTAAATCTTATGTGAAGCATCGGAATCTATAACTAGTGTCACAGGAACGGTCAGTAGGAAGAGTCAGTCTTCTTGCCCTTAAGTCGGCATTGTGCCTTTTGTATTTAATTCCGATGCAATTTCTGTGTTTCATCGTCAATAAGAAGGTCCAAGGGATACACTAAACCTGGAGTGAAGCATGGGAATCTGTAACTAGTGTCACAGGAATGGTTCAAAACATAGTCAGTAAGAAGTCTCGGTCTTCAATTACTTAAGTCGGTATTGTGCCTTTTGAATGTAATTCCGATGCAAATTCTGTGTTTCATCGTCAATAAGAAGGTCCAAGGGATACAGTAAACCTGAAGTGAAGCGTAGGAATCTATAACTAGTGTCACAGGAATGGTTCAAAGCATAGTTAGTAAGAAGTGTCCTTCTTCATGTACTTAAGTCGGCATTGTGCCTTTTGTATTTAATTCCGATGCAATTTCTGTGTTTCATTGTCAATAAGAAGGTCCATGGGATACAGTAAACCTGAAGTTAAGCATCGGAATGTATAACTAGTGTCACAGGAACGGTTCAAAACCTAGACAGCAGGAAGAGTCAGTCTTCTTGTACTTAAGTCGGCATTGTGCCTTTTGTATTTAATTCCGATGCAATTTCTGTGCTTCATCGTCAATAAGATGGTCCAAGGGATACAGTAAACCTGAAGTGAAGCATCGGAATCTATAACTAGTGTCACAGGAATGGTTCAAAACATAGACAGTAGGAAAAGTCAGTCTTCTTGTACTTAAGAGGGCATTGTGCCTTTTGTATTTGATTCCGATGCAATTTCTGTGTTTCATCGTCAATAAGAAGGTCCAAGGGATACAGTAAACCTGAAGTGAAGCATCGGAATCTATAACTAGTGTCACAGGAATGGTTCAAAACATAGACAGTAGGAAGAGTCAGTCTTCTTGTACTTAAGACGGCATTGTGCCTTTTGTATTTAATTCCGATGGAATTTCTGTGTTTCATCGTCAATTAGAAGGACCAAGGGATACAGTAAACCTGGAGTGAAGCATCGGAATCTATAACTAGTGTCACAGGAATGGTTCAAATCGTAGTCAGTAAGAAGTGTCGGTCTTCATGTAAATAAGTCGGCATTGTGCCTTTTGTATTTAATTCCGATGCAATTTCTGTGTTTCATCGTCAATAAGAAGGTCCAAGGGATACAGTAAACGTGAAGTGAAGCATCGGAATCTATAACTAGTGTCACAGGAATGGTTCAAAACTTAGACAGTAGGAAGAGTGAGTCTTCTTGTCCTAATGTCGGCATTGTGCCTTTTGTATTTAATTCCGATGCAATTTCTGTGTTTCAACGTCAATAAGAAGGTCCAAGGGAAACAGTAAACCTGAAGTGAAGCATCGGAAACTATAACTAGTGTCACAGGAATGGTTCAAAACTTAGACATTAGGAAGAGTCAGTCCCCTTGTACTTATGTCGGAATTTTGCTTTTGTATTTAATTCCGATGCAATTTCTGTGTTTCATCGTCAATAAGACGGTCCAAGGGATACAGTAAACCTGAAGTAAAGTATCGGAATCTATAACTAGTGGCACAGGAAAGGTTCAAAACATAGACAGTAAGAAGAGCCAGTCTCATTGTACTTGAATCGTCGTTGTGCCTTTTGTATTTAATTCCGATGCAATTTCTGTGTTTCATCGTCAATAAGAAGGTCCAAGGGATACAGTAAACCTGAAGTGAAGCATCGGAATCTATAACTTATGTCACAGGAATGGTTCAAAGCATAAACGGTAAGAAGTGTCAGTTTTCTTACAATTAAGTCGGCATTGTGCCTTTTGTATTTAATTCCGAAGCAATTTCTGTGTTTCATCGTCAATAAGAAAGTCAGAGGGATACAGTAAACCTGAAAAGAAGCATCGGAATCTATAACTAGTGTCGTAGGAATGGTTCAAATCATAGACTGTGAGGAGAGTCAGTTTTCTTGTACTTAAGTCGGCATTGTGCCTTTTGTATTTAAATTCGAGGCAATTTCTGTGTTTCATCGTCAATAAGAAGGTCCAAGGGATACAGTAAACCTGAAGTAAAGCGTCGGACTCTATAAGTGGTGTCACAGGAATGGTTCAAAACATAGACAGTAGGAAGAGTCAGTCTTCTTGTGCTTAAGTCGGCATTGTGCCTTTTGCATTTCATTCCGATGCAATTTCTGTGTTTCATCGTCAATAAGAAGGGCCAAGCGGTAATGTAAACCTGGAGTGAAGCATCGGAATCTATAACTAGTGTCACAGCAATGGTTCTAAACGTAGACAGTAAGAAGTGTCGGTCTTCATGTACTTAAGTCGGCATTGTGCAGTTTGTATTTAATTCCGATGCAATTTCTGTGTTTCATCGTCAATAAGAAGGTCCAAGGGATACAGTAAAGCTGAAGTGAAGCATCGGAATCTATAGCTAGTGTCAAAGGAATGGTTCAAAACATAGTCAGTAAGAAGTGTCGGTCTTCATGTACTTAAGTCGGCATTGTGCCTTTTGTATTTAATTCCGATGCAATTTCTATTTTTCATCGTCAATAAGAAGGTCCAAGGGATACAGTAAACCTGAAGTGAAGCATCGGAATATATAAGTAGTGTCACAGGAATGGTCAGTAGGAAGAGTCAGTCTTCTTGACCTTAAGTCGGTATTGTGCCTTTTGTATTTAATTCCGATGCAAATTCTGTGTTTCATCGTCAATAAGAAGGTCCAAGGGATACAGTAAACCTGGTGTGAAGAATCGGAATCTATAACTAGTGTCACAGGAATGGTCAGTAGGAAGAGTCAGTCTTCTTGTCCATAAGTCGGCATTGTGCCGTTTGTATTTAATTCCGATGCAATTTCTGTGTTTCAACGTCAATAAGAAGGTCCAAGGGATACAGTAAACCTGAAGTGAAGCATCGGAATCTATAACTAGTGTTACAGGAATGGTTCAAAGCATAGTCAGTAAGAAGTGTCGGTCTTCATGTACTTAAGTCGGCATTGAGCATTTTGTATTTAATTCCCATGCAATTTCTGTGTTTCATCGTCAATAAGAAGGTCCAAGGGATACAGTAAACATGAAGTGAAGCATCGGAATCTTTAACTAGTGTCTCAGGAATGGTTCAAATCTTAGACATTAGGAAGAGTCAGTCTTCTTGTACTTAAGTCCTCATTGTGCCTTTTGTATTTAATTCCGATGAAATTTCTGTGTTTCATCGTCAATAAGAAGGTCCAAGGGATACAGTAAACCTGAAGTAAAGTATCGGAATCTATAACTAGTGTCACAGGAAACGTTCAAAGCATAAACAGTAAGAAGTGTCAGTTTTCTTATAATTAAGTCGGCATTGTGCCTTTTGTATTTAACTCCGATGCAATTTCTGTGTTTCATCGTCAATAAGAATGTCAGAGGGATACAGTAAACCTGAAAAGAAGCATCGGAATCTATAACTAGTGTCACAGGAATGGTTCAAATCATAGACTGTAAGGAGGGTCAGTTTTCTTGTACTTAAGTCGGCATTGTGCCATTTGTATTTAATTCCGATGCAATTTCTGTGTTTCATCGTTAATAAGAAGGTCCAAGGGATACAGTAAACCTGAAGTAAAGCATCGGAATCTATAACTAGTGTCACAGGAATGGTTCAAAACATAGACAGTAGGAAGAGTCAGTCATCTCGAGCTTAAGTCGGCTTTGTGCCTTTTGTATTTAATTCCGATGCAATTTCTGTGTTTCATCGTCAATAAGAAGATCCAATCGATACAGTAAACCTGGAGTGAAGCATCGGAAACTATAACTAGTGTCACAGGAATGGTTGTTAACGTAGACAGTAAGAAGTGTCGGTCTTCATGTACTTAAGTCGGCATTGTGCATTTCGTATTTAATTCCGATGCAATTTCTGTGTTTCATCGTCAATAAGAAGGTCCAAGGGATACAGTAAACCTGGTGTGAAGAATCGTAATCTATAACTAGTTTCGCAGGAATGGTCAGTAGGAAGAGTCAGTCTTCTTGTCCATAAGTCGGCATTGTGCCGTTTGTATTTAATTCCGATGCAATTTCTGTGTTTCATCGTCAATAAGAAGGTCAGAGGGATACAGTAAACCTGAAGTGAAGCATCGGAATCTATAACTAGTGTTACAGGAATGGTTCAAAACATAGTCTGTAAGAAGTGTCGGTCTTCATGTACTTAAGTCGGCATTGAGCATTTTGTATTTAATTCCCATGCAATTTCTGTGTTTCATCGTCTACAAGAAGGTCCAAGGGATACAGTAAACCTGAAGTGAAGCATCGGTATCTATAACTAGTGTCGCAGGAAAGGTTCAAATCTTAGACATTAGGAGAGTCAGTCTTTATTGTACTTAAGTCGGCATTGTGCCTTTTGAATTTAATTCCGATGCAATTTCTGTGTTTCATCGTCAATAAGAAGGTCCAAGGGACACAGTAAACCTGGTGTGAAGAATCGTAATCTATAACTAGTTTCGCAGGAATGGTCAGTAGGAAGAGTCAGTCTTCTTGTCCATAAGTCGGCATTGTGCCGTTTGTATTTAATTCCGATGCAATTTCTGTGTTTCATCGTCAATAAGAAGGTCAGAGGGATACAGTAAACCTGAAGTGAAGCATCGGAATCTATAACTAGTGTTACAGGAATGGTTCAAAACATAGTCAGTAAGAAGTGTCGGTCTTCATGTACTTAAGTCGGCATTGAGCATTTTGTATTTAATTCCCATGCAATTTCTGTGTTTCATCGTCAATAAGAAGGTCCAAGGGATACAGTAAACCTGAAGTGAAGCATCGGTATCTATAACTAGTGTCACAGGAAAGGTTCAAATCTTGGGCATTAGGAGAGTCAGTCTTCTTGTACTTAAGTCGGCATTGTGCCTTTTGTATGTATTTCCGATGCAATCTCTGTGTTTCATCGTCAATAAGAAGGTCCAAGGGGTACAGTAAACCTGGAGTGATGCATCGGAATCTATAACTAGTGTCACAGGAATTGTTCAAAACTTAGACAGTAGGAAGAGTCAGTCTAATTGTACTTAAGTCGGCATTGTGCCTTTTGAATTTAATTCCGATGCAATTTCTGTGTTTCATCGTCAATAAGAAGGTCCAAGGGATACAGTAAACCTAAAGTGAAGCATCGGAATCTATAAATAATGTCACAGGAATGGTTCAAAGCATAAACAGTAAGAAGTGTCAATTTTCTTATACTTAAGTCGGCATTGTGCCTTTTGTATTTAATTCCGATGCAATTTCTGTGTTTCATCGTCAATAAGAAGGTCCAAGGGATACAGTAAACCTGGAGTGAAGCATCAGAATCTATAACTAGTGTCACAGGAATGGTTCAAAGCTTAGACAGTAGGAAGAGTCAGTCTACTTGTACTTAAGTCGGCATTGTGCCTTTTGAATTTAATTCCGATGCAATTTCTGTGTTTCATCGTCAATAAGAAGGTCCAAGGTATACAGTAAACGTGGTGTGAAGAATCGGAATATATAACTAGTGTCACAGGAATGGTCAGTAGGAAGAGTCAGTCTTCTTGTCCTTAAGTCGGCATTGTGCCGTTTGTATTTAATTCCTATGCAATTTCAGTGTTTCATCGTCAGTAAGAAGGTCCAAGGGATACAGTAAACCTGAAGTGAAGCATCGGAATCTATAACTAGTGTTACAGGAATGGTTCAAACATAGTAAGCAAGAAGTGTCGGTCTTCATGTACTTAAGTCGGCATTGAGCCTTTGTATTTAATTCCGATGCAATATCTGTGTTTCATCGTCAATAAGAAGGTCCAAGGGATACAGTAAACCTGAAGTGAAGCATCGGAATCTATAACTAGTGTTACAGGAATGGTTCAAATCATAGTCAGTAAGAAGTGTCGGTCTTCATGTACTTAAGTCGGCATTGTGCCTTTTGTATTTAACTCCGATGCAATTTCTGTGTTTCATCGTCAATAAGAAGGTCCAAGCGATACAGTAAACCTGGAGTGAAGCATCGCAATCTATAACTAGTGTCACAGGAATGGTTCTAAACGTAGACAGTAAGAAGTGTCGGTCTTCATGTACTTAAGTCGGCATTGTGCATTTTGTATTTCATTCCGATGCAATTTCTGTGTTTCATCGTCAATAAGAAGTTCCAAGGGATACAGTAAAGCTGAAGTGAAGCATCGGCATCTATAGCTAGTGTCACAGGAGGGGTTCAAAACATAGTCGGTAAGAAGTGTCGGTCTTCATGTACTTAAGTCGGCATTGTGCCTTTTGTATTTAATTCCGATGCAATTTCTGTGTTTCATCGTCAATAAGAAGGTCCAAGGGATACAGTAAACCTGAAGTGAAGCATCGGAATCTATAAGTAATGTCACAGGAGTGGTCAGTAGGAAGAGTCAGTCTTCTTGACCTTAAGTCGGCATTGTGCCTTTTGTATTTAATTCCGATGCCAATTCTGTGTTTCATCGTCAATAAGAAGGTCCAAGGGATACAGTAAACCTGGTGTGAAGAATCGGAATCTATAACTAGCGTCACAGGAATGGTCAGTAGTAAGAGTCAGTCTTCTTGTCCACAAGTCGGCATTGTGCCGTTTGTATTTAATTCCGATGCCATTTCTGTGTTTCAACGTCAATAAGAAGGTCCAAGGGATACAGTAAACCTGAAGTAAAGCATCGCAATCTATAACTAGTGTTACAGGAATGGTTCAAAGCATAGTCAGTAAGAAGTGTCGGTCTTCATGTACTTAAGTCGGCATTGAGCATTTTGTATTTAATTCCCATGCAATTTCTGTGTTTCATCGTCAATAAGAAGGTCCAAGGGATACAGTAAACCTGAAGTGAAGCATCGGAATCTTTAACTAGTGTCACAGGAATGGTTCACATCTTAGACATTAGGAAGAGTCAGTCTTCTTGTCCTTAAGTCGGCAATGTGCCTTTTGTATTTAATTCCGATGCAATTTCTGTGTTTCATCGTCAATAAGAAGGTCCAAGGGATACAGTAAACCTGAAGTAAAGCATCGGACTCTATAAGTGGTGTCACAGGAATGGTTCAAACATAGACAGTAGGAAGAGTCAGTCTTCTTGTGCTTAAGTCGGCATTGTGCCTTTTGTATTTAATTCCGATGCAATTTCTGTGTTCCATCGTCAATAAGAAGGTCCAAGGGATACAGTAAAGCTGAAGTGAAGCATCGGAATCTATAGCTAGTATCAAAGGAATGGTTCAAAACATAGTCAGTAAGAAGTGTCGGTCTTCATGTACTTAAGTCGGCATTGTGCCTTTTGTATTTAATTCCGATGCAATTTCTATTTTTCATCGTCAATAAGAAGGTCCAAGGGATACAGTAAACCTGAAGTGAAGCATCGGAATATATAAGTAGTGTCACAGGAATGGTCAGTAGGAAGAGTCAGTCTTCTTGACCTTAAGTCGGCATTGTGCCTTTTGTATTTAATTCCGATGCAAATTCTGTGTTTCATCGTCAATAAGAAGGTCCAAGGGATACAATAAACTTGGTGTGAAGAATCGGAATCTATAACTAGTGTCACAGGAATGGTCAGTAGGAAGAGTCAGTCTTCTTGTCCATAAGTCGGCATTGTGCCGTTTGTATTTAATTCCGATGCAATTTCTGTGTTTCAACGTCAATAAGAAGGTCCAAGGGATACAGTAAACCTGAAGTGAAGCATCGGAATCTGTAACCAGTGTTACAGGAATGGTACAAAGCATAGTCAGTAAGAAGTGTCGGTCTTCATGTACTTAAGTCGGCATTGAGCATTTTGTATTTAATTCCCATGCAATTTCTGTGTTTCATCGTCAATAAGAAGGTTCAAGGGATACAGTAAACATGAAGTGAAGCATCGGAATCTTTAACTAGTGTCACAGGAATGGTTCAAATCTTAGACATTAGGAAAAGTCAGTCTTCTTGTCCTTAAGTCCTCATTGTGCCTTTTGTATTTAATTCCGATGAAATTTTTGTGTTTCATCGTCAATAAGAAGGTCCAAGGGATACAGTAAACCTGGTGTGAAGAATCGTAATCTATAACTAGTTTCGCAGGAATGTTTAGTAGGAAGAGTCAGTCTTCTTGTCCATAAGTCGGCATTGTGCCGTTTGTATTTAATTCCGATGCAATTTCTGTGTTTCATCGTCAATAAGAAGGTCCAAGGGATACAGTAAACCTGAAGTAAAGCATCGGAATCTATAACTAGTGTCACAGGAATGGTTCAAAACATAGACAGTAGGAAGAGTCAGTCATCTTGTGCTTAAGTCGGCTTTGTGCCTTTTGTATTTAACTCCGATGCAATTTCTGTGTTTCATCGTCAATAAGAAGGTCCAATCGATACAGTAAACCTGGAGTGAAGCATCGGAATCTATAACTAGTGTCACAGGAATGGTTGTAAACGTAGACAGTAAGAAGTGTCGGTCTTCATGTACTTAAGTCGGCATTGTGCATTTCGTATTTAATTCCGATGCAAATTCTGAGTTTCATCGTCAATAATAAGGTCCAAGGGATACAGTAAACCTGGTGTGAAGAATCGTAATCTATAACTAGTTTCGCAGGAATGTTTAGTAGGAAGAGTCAGTCTTCTTGTCCATAAGTCGGCATTGTGCCGTTTGTATTTAATTCCGATGCAATTTCTGTGTTTCATCGTCAATAAGAAGGTCAGAGGGATACAGTAAACCTGAAGTGAAGCATCGGAATCTGTAACTAGTGTTACAGGAATGGTTCAAAACAAAGTCAGTAAGAAGTGTCGGTCTTCATGTACTTAAGTCGGCATTGAGCATCTTGTGTTTAATTCCCATGCAATTTCTGTGTTTCATTGTCAATAAGAAGGTCCAAGGGATACAGTAAACCTGAAGTGAAGCATCGGTATCTATAACTAGTGTCACAGGAAAGGTTCAAATCTTAGACATTAGGAGAGTCAGTCGTCTTGTACTTATGTCGGCATTGTGCCTTTTGTATGTATTTCCGATGCAATCTCTGTGTTTCATCGTCAATAAGAAGGTCCAAGGGATACAGTACACCTGGAGTGAAGCATCGGAATCTATAACTAGTGTCACAGGAATGGTTCAAAACTTAGACAGTAGGAAGAGTCAGTCTACTTGTACTTAAGTCGGCATTGTGCCTTTTGAATTTAATTCCGATGCAATTTCTGTGTTTCATCGTCAATAAGAAGGTCCAAGGAATACAGTAAAGCTGAAGTGAAGCATCGGAATCTATAGCTAGTGTCAAAGGAATGGTTCAAAACATAGTCAGTAAGAAGTGTCGGTCTTCATGTACTTAAGTCGGCATTGTGCCTTTTGTATTTAATTCCGATGCAATTTCTGTGTTTCATCGTCAATAAGAAGGTCCAAGGGAAACAGTAAACCTGAAGTGAAGCATCGGAATCTATAACTAGTGTTACAGGAATGGTTCAAATCATAGTCAGTAAGAAGTGTCGGTCTTCATGTACTTAAGTCGGCATTGTGCCTTTTGTATTTAACTCCGATGCAATTTCTGTGTTTCATCGTCAATAAGAAGGTCCAAGCGATACAGTAAACCTGGAGTGAAGCATCGGAATCTATAACTAGTGTCACAGGAATGGTTCTAAACGTAGACAGTAAGATGTGTCGGTCTTCATGTACTTAAGTCGGCATTGTGCATTTTGTATTTCATTCCGATGCAATTTCTGTGTTTCATCGTCAATAAGAAGGTCCAAGGGATACAGTAAAGCTGAAGTGAAGCATCGGAATCTATAGCTAGTGTCACAGGAATGGTTCAAAACATAGTCAGTAAGAAGTGTCGGTCTTCATGTACTTAAGTCGGCACTGTGCCTTTTGTATTTAATTCCGATGCAATTTCTGTGTTTCATCGTCAATAAGAAGGTCCAAGGGATACAGTAAACCCGAAGTGAAGCATCGGAATCTATAAGTAGTGTCACAGGAGTGGTCAGTAGGAAGAGTCAGTCTTCATGACCTTAAGTCGGCATTGTGCCTTTTGTATTTAATTCCGATGCAAATTCTGTGTTTCATCGTCAATAAGAAGGTCCAAGGGATACAGTAAACCTGGTGTGAAGAATCGGAATCTATAACTATTGTCACAGGAATGGTCAGTAGTAAGGGTCAATCTTCTTGTCCATAAGTCGGCATTGTGCCGTTTGTATTTAATTCCGATGCAATTTCTGTGTTTCAACGTCAATAAGAAGGTCCAAGGGATACAGTAAACCTGAAGTGAAGCATCGCAATCTATAACTAGTGTTACAGGAATGGTTCAAAAAATAGTCAGTAAGAAGTGTCGGTCTTCATGTACTTAAGTCGGCATTGAGCATTTTGTATTTAATTCCCATGCAATTTCTGTGTTTCATCGTCAATAAGAAGGTCCAAGGGATACAGTAAACCTGAAGTGAAGCATCGGAATCTTTAACTAGTGTCACAGGAATGGTTCACATCTTAGACATTAGGAAGAGTCAGTCTTCTTGTCCTTAAGTCGGCATTGTGCCTTTTGTATTTAATTCCGATGCAATTTCTGTGTTTCATCGTCAATAAGAAGGTCCAAGGGATACAGTAAACCTGAAGTGAAGCATCGGAATCTTTAACTAGTGTCACAGGAATGGTTCACATCTTAGACATTAGGAAGAGTCAGTCTTCTTTCCCTTAAGTCGGCATTGTGCCTTTTGTAATTAATTCCGATGCAATTTCTGTGTTTCATCGTCAATAAGAAGGTCCAATTGATACAGTAAACCTGGAGTGAAACATCGGAATCTATAACTAGTGTCACAGGAATGGTTCAAAACTTAGACAATAGGAAGAGTCAGTGTTCTTGTGCTTAAGTCGGCATTGTGCCTTTTGTATTTAATTCCGATGCCACTTCTGTATTTCATCGTCAATAAGAAGGCCCAAGGGATACAGTAAACCTGAAGTGAAGCATCGGAATCTATAACTAGTGTCACAGGAATGGTTCAAAACTTAGACAGTAGGAAGAGTCAGTCTTCTTGTACTTACGTCGGCATTGTGCCTTTTGTATTTAATTCCGATGCAATATCTGTGTTTCATCGTCAATAAGAACGTCCATGGGATACAGTAAACCTGGAGGGAAGCATCGGAATCTACAACTAGTGCCACAGGAATGGATCAAAGCATAAACAGTAAGAAGTGTCAGTTTTCTTATAATTAAGTCGGCATTGTGCCTTTTGTATTTAATTCCGATGCAATTTCTGTGTTTCATCGTCAATAAGAAAGTCAGAGGGATACAGTAAACCTGAAATGAAGCATCGGAACCTATAACTAGTGTCACACGATTGGTTCAAATCATAGACAGTAAGGAGAGTCAGTTTTCTTGTACTTAAGTCGGCATTGTGCGTTTTGTATTTAATTCCGTTGCAATTTCTGTGTTTCATCGTCAATAAGAAGGTCAGAGGGATACAGTTAACCTGAAGTGAAGCATCGGAAACTATTACTAGTGTCACATGAATGGTTCAAACAATAGACAGTAAGAAGAGTCAGTTTTCTTGTACATATGTCGGCATTGCGCCGTTTCTATTTAAATCCGATGCAATTTTTTGTGTTTCATCGTCAATACGAAGGTCCGAGGGATACAGTGAACCTGAAGTAAAGCATCGGAATCTATAACTAGTGTCACAGGAATGGTTCAAACCTTAGACATTAGGAAGAGTCAGTCCTCTTGTACTTAAGTCGGCATTGTGCTTTTGTATTTAATTCCGATGCAATTTCTGTGTTTCGTCGTCAATTAGAAGGTCCAAGGGATACAGTAAACCAGAAGTGAAGCATCGGGATCTATAACTAGTGTCACAGGAATGGTCAGTAGGAAGAGTCAGTCTTCTTGTCCTTAAGTCGGCATTGTGCCTTTTGTATTTAATTCCGATGCAATTTCTGTGTTTCATCGTCAATAAGAAGGTCCCAGGGATACAGTAAACCTGAAGTGAAGCATCGGAATCTATAACTAGTGTCAGAGGAATGGTTCAAAACTTAGAAAGTAGGAAGAGTCGGTCTTCTTGTACTTAGTCGGTATTGTGCCTTTTGTATTTGACCCCGATGCAATTGCTGTGTTTCTTCGTCAATAAGAAGGTCCAAGGGATACAGTAAACCTGGTGTGAAGAATCGGAATCCATAACTAGTGTCACAGGAATGGTCTGTAGGAAGAGTCAGTCTTCTTGTACTTAAGGCGGCATTGTGCCTCTTGTATTTAATTCCGATGCAATTTCTGTGTTTCATCATCAATAAGAAAGTCGGAGGGATACAGTAAACCTGAAGTGAAGCATCGGAACCTATAACTAGTGTCACAGGAATTGTTCAAAACTTAGACATTAGGAAGAGTCAGTCCCCTTGTACTTAAGTCGGCATTTTGCTTTTGTATTTAATTCCGATGCAATTTCTGTGTTACATCGTCCATAAGAAGGTCCAAGGGATGCAGTAAACCTGGAGTGAAGCATCGGAATCTATAACTAGCGTCGCAGGAATGGTTCAAAACTTAGACAGTAGGAAGAGTCAGTCTTCTTGTACTTAAGTCGGCATTGTGCCTTTTGTATTTAATTCCGATGCCATTTCTGTGTTTCATCGTCAATAAGAAGGTCCAAAGGATACAGTAAACCTGAAGTGAAGCATCGGAGTCTATAACTAGTGTCACAGGAATGGTTCAAATCTTAGTCAGTAGGAAGAGTCAGTCTTCTTGTACTTACGTCGGCATTGTGCCTTTTGCATTTAATTCCGATGCAATTTCTGTGTTTCATCGTCAATAAGAAGGTCCATGGGATACAGTAAACCTGGAGGGAAGGATCGGAATCTATAACTAGTGTTACAGGAATGGTTCAAAACTTAGACAGTAGGAAGAGTCAGTCTTCTTGTACTTAAGTCGGCATTGTGCCTTTTGTATTAAATTCCGATGCAATTTCTGTGTGTCATCGTCAATAAGAAGGTCCAAGAGATACAGTAAACCTGAAGTGAAATATCGGAATCTATAACTAGTGTCACAGGAAAGGTTCAAAACATAGACAGTAAGAAAAGCCCGTCTCCTTGTACTAGAGTCGTCACTGTGCCTCTTGTATTTAATTCCGATGCAATTCCTGTGTTTCATCGTCAATAAGAAGGTCAGAGTGATACAGTAAACCTGAAGTGAAGCATCGTAATCTATAACTAATGTCACAGGAATGGTTCAAAGCATAAACCGTAAGAAGTGTCAGTTTTCTTATAATTAAGTCGGCATTGTGCCTTTTGTATTTAATTCCGATGCAATTTCTGTGATTCATCGTCAATAAGAAGGTCCAAGGGATACAGTAAACCTGAAGTGAAGCATCGGAATCTGTAACTAGTGTCAGAGGAATGGTTAAAAACTTAGACAGTAGGAACAGTCAGACCTTTTGTACTTAAGTCGGCATTGTGCCTTTTGTATTTAATTCCGATGCAATTTCTGTGTTTCTTCGTCAATAAGAAGGTCCAAGGGATACAGTAAACCTGGTGTGAAGAATCGGAATCTGTAACTAGTGTCACAGGAAAGGTCAGTAGGAAGAGTCAGTCTTCTTGTCCTTGAGTCGGCATTGTGCCTTTTGTATTTAATTCCGATGCAATTTCTGTGTTTCATCGTCAATAAGAAGGTCAGAGGGATACAGTAAACCTCAAGTGAAACATCGGAATCCATAAGTAATGTCACAGGAATGGTTCAAAGCATAAACAGTAAGAAGTGTCAGTTTTCTTATAAATAAGTTAGCATTGTGCCTTTTGTATTTAATTCCGATGCTATTTCTGTGTTTCATCGTCAATAAGAAAGTCAGAGGGATACAGTAAACCTGAAAAGAAGCATCGGAATCTATAACTAGTGTCATAGGAATGGTTTAAACATAGACAGTAGGAAGAGTCAGTTTTCTTGTATATAAGTCGGCATTGTGCGTTTTCTATTTAATTCCGATGCAATTTCTGTGTTTCATCGTCAATAAGAAGGTCCAAGGGATACAGTAAACCTGAAGTGAAGCATCGGAATCTATAACTAGTGTCACAGGAATGGTTCAAAACATAGTCAGTAAGAAGTGTCGGTCTTCATGTACTTAAGTCGGCATTGTGCCTTTTGTATTTAATTCCGATGCAATTTCTGTGTTTCATCGTCAATAAGATGGTCCAAGGGATACAGTAAACCTGAAGTGAAGCATCGGAATCTATAACTAGTGTCACAGGAATGGTTCAAAACTTAGACAGTAGGAAGAGTCAGTTCTCTTGTACTTAATCGGTTTTTTGCCTTTTGTATTTAATTCCGATGAAATTTCTGTGTTTCATCGTCAATAAGAAGGTCCAAGGGATACAGTAAACCTGAAGTGAAGCATCGGAATCTGTAACTAGTGTCACAGGAATGGTTCAAAACTTAGACATTAGGAAGAGTCAGTCTTCTTGTACTTAAGTCGGCATTGTGCCTTTTGTATTTAATTCCGATGCAATTTCTGTGTTTCATCGTCAATAAGGAGGTCCAAGGTATACAGTAAACCTGGAGTGAGGCATCGGAATCTATAACTAGTGTCACAGGAATGGTTCAAATCTTAGACAGTAGGAAGAGTCAGTCTTCTTGTACTTCTGTCGGCATTGTGTCTATTGTATTTAATTCCGATGCAATTTCTGTGTTTCATCGACAATAAGAAGGTCCAAGGTATACAGTAAACCAGGAGTGAGGCATCGGAATCTATAACTAGTGTCACAGGAATGGTTCAAATCTTAGACAGTAGGAAGAGTCAGTCTTCTTGTACTTCTGTCGGCATTGTGTCTATTGTATTTAATTCCGATGCAATTTCTGTGTTTCATCGTCAATAAGAAGGTCCAAGGGATACAGTAAACCTGAAGTGAAGAATTGGATTCTATAACTAATGTCACAGGAATGGTTCAAAGCATAAACAGTAAGAAGTGTCAGTTTTCTTATAATTAAGTCGGCATTGTGACTTTTGAATTTAATTACGATGCAATTTCTGAGTTTCATCGCCAATAAGAAAGTCGGAGGGATACAGTAAACCTGGAAAGAAGCATCGGAATCAATAACTAGTGTCACAGGAATAGTTCAAAACATAGTCAGTAGGAAATGTCGGCCTTCATGTACTTAAGTCGGCATTGTGCCTTTTGTATTTAATTCCGATGCAATTTCTGTGTTTCATCGTCAATAAGAAGGTCCAAGAGATACAGTAAACCTGAAGTGAAATATCGGAATCTATAACTAGTGTCACAGGAAAGGTTCAAAACATAGACAGTAAGAAAAGCCCGTCTCCTTGTACTAGAGTCGTCACTGTGCCTCTTGTATTTAATTCCGATGCAATTCCTGTGTTTCATCGTCAATAAGAAGGTCAGAGTGATACAGTAAACCTGAAGTGAAGCATCGTAATCTATAACTAATGTCACAGGAATGGTTCAAAGCATAAACCGTAAGAAGTGTCAGTTTTCTTATAATTAAGTCGGCATTGTGCCTTTTGTATTTAATTCCGATGCAATTTCTGTGATTCATCGTCAATAAGAAGGTCCAAGGGATACAGTAAACCTGAAGTGAAGCATCGGAATCTGTAACTAGTGTCAGAGGAATGGTTAAAAACTTAGACAGTAGGAACAGTCAGACCTTTTGTACTTAAGTCGGCATTGTGCCTTTTGTATTTAATTCCGATGCAATTTCTGTGTTTCTTCGTCAATAAGAAGGTCCAAGGGATACAGTAAACCTGGTGTGAAGAATCGGAATCTGTAACTAGTGTCACAGGAAAGGTCAGTAGGAAGAGTCAGTCTTCTTGTCCTTGAGTCGGCATTGTGCCTTTTGTATTTAATTCCGATGCAATTTCTGTGTTTCATCGTCAATAAGAAGGTCAGAGGGATACAGTAAACCTCAAGTGAAACATCGGAATCCATAAGTAATGTCACAGGAATGGTTCAAAGCATAAACAGTAAGAAGTGTCAGTTTTCTTATAAATAAGTTAGCATTGTGCCTTTTGTATTTAATTCCGATGCTATTTCTGTGTTTCATCGTCAATAAGAAAGTCAGAGGGATACAGTAAACCTGAAAAGAAGCATCGGAATCTATAACTAGTGTCATAGGAATGGTTTAAACATAGACAGTAGGAAGAGTCAGTTTTCTTGTATATAAGTCGGCATTGTGCGTTTTCTATTTAATTCCGATGCAATTTCTGTGTTTCATCGTCAATAAGAAGGTCCAAGGGATACAGTAAACCTGAAGTGAAGCATCGGAATCTATAACTAGTGTCACAGGAATGGTTCAAAACATAGTCAGTAAGAAGTGTCGGTCTTCATGTACTTAAGTCGGCATTGTGCCTTTTGTATTTAATTCCGATGCAATTTCTGTGTTTCATCGTCAATAAGATGGTCCAAGGGATACAGTAAACCTGAAGTGAAGCATCGGAATCTATAACTAGTGTCACAGGAATGGTTCAAAACTTAGACAGTAGGAAGAGTCAGTTCTCTTGTACTTAATCGGTTTTTTGCCTTTTGTATTTAATTCCGATGAAATTTCTGTGTTTCATCGTCAATAAGAAGGTCCAAGGGATACAGTAAACCTGAAGTGAAGCATCGGAATCTGTAACTAGTGTCACAGGAATGGTTCAAAACTTAGACATTAGGAAGAGTCAGTCTTCTTGTACTTAAGTCGGCATTGTGCCTTTTGTATTTAATTCCGATGCAATTTCTGTGTTTCATCGTCAATAAGGAGGTCCAAGGTATACAGTAAACCTGGAGTGAGGCATCGGAATCTATAACTAGTGTCACAGGAATGGTTCAAATCTTAGACAGTAGGAAGAGTCAGTCTTCTTGTACTTCTGTCGGCATTGTGTCTATTGTATTTAATTCCGATGCAATTTCTGTGTTTCATCGACAATAAGAAGGTCCAAGGTATACAGTAAACCAGGAGTGAGGCATCGGAATCTATAACTAGTGTCACAGGAATGGTTCAAATCTTAGACAGTAGGAAGAGTCAGTCTTCTTGTACTTCTGTCGGCATTGTGTCTATTGTATTTAATTCCGATGCAATTTCTGTGTTTCATCGTCAATAAGAAGGTCCAAGGGATACAGTAAACCTGAAGTGAAGAATTGGATTCTATAACTAATGTCACAGGAATGGTTCAAAGCATAAACAGTAAGAAGTGTCAGTTTTCTTATAATTAAGTCGGCATTGTGACTTTTGAATTTAATTACGATGCAATTTCTGAGTTTCATCGCCAATAAGAAAGTCGGAGGGATACAGTAAACCTGGAAAGAAGCATCGGAATCAATAACTAGTGTCACAGGAATAGTTCAAAACATAGTCAGTAGGAAATGTCGGCCTTCATGTACTTAAGTCGGCATTGTGCCTTTTGTATTTAATTCCGATGCAATTTCTGTGTTTCATCGTCAATAAGAAGGTCCAAGGGATACAGTAAACCTGGTGTGAAGAATCGGAATCTATAACTAGTGTCACAGGAATGGTCAGTAGGAAGAGTCAGTCCTCTTGTCCTTAAGTCGGCATTGTGCCTTTTGTATTTAATTCCGATGCAATTTCTGTGTATCATCGTCAATAAGATGGTCCAAGGGATACAGTAAACCTGAAGTGAAGTATCGGAATCTATAACTAGTGTCACAGGAAAGGTTCAAAACATAGACAGTAAGAAAAGCCCGTCTCCTTGTACTAGAGTCGTCACTGTGCCTCTTGTATTTAATTCCGATGCAATTCCTGTGTTTCATCGTCAATAAGAAGGTCAGAGTGATACAGTAAACCTGAAGTGAAGCATCGTAATCTATAACTAATGTCACAGGAATGGTTCAAAGCATAAACCGTAAGAAGTGTCAGTTTTCTTATAATTAAGTCGGCATTGTGCCTTTTGTATTTAATTCCGATGCAATTTCTGTGTTTCATCGTCAATAAGAAAGTCAGAGGGATACAGTAATCCTGAAGTGAAGCATCGGATCTATAACTAGTGTCACAGGAATGGTCAGTAGGAAGAGTCAGTGTTCTTGTCCTTAAGTCGGCATTGTGCCTTTTGTATTTCATTCCGATGCAATTTCTGTGTTTCATCGTCAATAAGAAGGTCCAAGGGATACAGTAAACGTGAAGTGAAGCATTGGAATGTATAACTAGTGTCACAGGAATGGTTCAAAACATAGTCAGTAGGAAGTGTCGGTCTTCATGTACATAAGTCGGCATTGTGCCTTTTGTATTTAATTCCGATGCAATTTCTGTGATTCATCGTCAATAAGAAGGTCCAAGGGATACAGTAAACCTGAAGTGAAGCATCGGAATCTGTAACTAGTGTCAGAGGAATGGTTAAAAACTTAGACAGTAGGAACAGTCAGTCCTTTTGTACTTAAGTCGGCATTGTGCCTTTTGTATTTAATTCCGATGCAATTTCTGTGTTTCTTCGTCAATAAGAAGGTCCAAGGGATACAGTAAACCTGGTGTGAAGAATCGGAATCTGTAACTAGTGTCACAGGAAAGGTCAGTAGGAAGAGTCAGTCTTCTTGTCCTTGAGTCGGCATTGTGCCTTTTGTATTTCATTCCGATGCAATTTCTGTGTTTCATCGTCAATAAGAAGGTCAGAGGGATACAGTAAACCTCAAGTGAAACATCGGAATCCATAAGTAATGTCACAGGAATGGTTCAAAGCATAAACAGTAAGAAGTGTCAGTTTTCTTATAAATAAGTTAGCATTGTGCCTTTTGTATTTAATTCCGATGCTATTTCTGTGTTTCATCGTCAATAAGAAAGTCAGAGGGATACAGTAAACCTGAAAAGAAGCATCGGAATCTATAACTAGTGTCATAGGAATGGTTTAAACATAGACAGTAGGAAGAGTCAGTTTTCTTGTATATAAGTCGGCATTGTGCGTTTTCTATTTAATTCCGATGCAATTTCTGTGTTTCATCGTCAATAAGAAGGTCCAAGGGATACAGTAAACCTGAAGTGAAGCATCGGAATCTATAACTAGTGTCACAGGAATGGTTCAAAACATAGTCAGTAAGAAGTGTCGGTCTTCATGTACTTAAGTCGGCATTGTGCCTTTTGTATTTAATTCCGATGCAATTTCTGTGTTTCATCGTCAATAAGATGGTCCAAGGGATACAGTAAACCTGAAGTGAAGCATCGGAATCTATAACTAGTGTCACAGGAATGGTTCAAAACTTAGACAGTAGGAAGAGTCAGTTCTCTTGTACTTAATCGGTTTTTTGCCTTTTGTATTTAATTCCGATGAAATTTCTGTGTTTCATCGTCAATAAGAAGGTCCAAGGGATACAGTAAACCTGAAGTGAAGCATCGGAATCTGTAACTAGTGTCACAGGAATGGTTCAAAACTTAGACATTAGGAAGAGTCAGTCTTCTTGTACTTAAGTCGGCATTGTGCCTTTTGTATTTAATTCCGATGCAATTTCTGTGTTTCATCGTCAATAAGGAGGTCCAAGGTATACAGTAAACCTGGAGTGAGGCATCGGAATCTATAACTAGTGTCACAGGAATGGTTCAAATCTTAGACAGTAGGAAGAGTCAGTCTTCTTGTACTTCTGTCGGCATTGTGTCTATTGTATTTAATTCCGATGCAATTTCTGTGTTTCATCGACAATAAGAAGGTCCAAGGTATACAGTAAACCAGGAGTGAGGCATCGGAATCTATAACTAGTGTCACAGGAATGGTTCAAATCTTAGACAGTAGGAAGAGTCAGTCTTCTTGTACTTCTGTCGGCATTGTGTCTATTGTATTTAATTCCGATGCAATTTCTGTGTTTCATCGTCAATAAGAAGGTCCAAGGGATACAGTAAACCTGAAGTGAAGAATTGGATTCTATAACTAATGTCACAGGAATGGTTCAAAGCATAAACAGTAGGAAGTGTCAGTTTTCTTATAATTAAGTCGGCATTGTGACTTTTGAATTTAATTACGATGCAATTTCTGAGTTTCATCGCCAATAAGAAAGTCGGAGGGATACAGTAAACCTGGAAAGAAGCATCGGAATCAATAACTAGTGTCACAGGAATAGTTCAAAACATAGTCAGTAGGAAATGTCGGCCTTCATGTACTTAAGTCGGCATTGTGCCTTTTGTATTTAATTCCGATGCAATTTCAGTGTTTCATCGTCAATAAGAAGGTCCAAGGGATACAGTAAACCTGAAGTGAAGCATCGGAATCTTTAACTAGTGTCACAGGAAAGGTTCAAAACTAAGACAGTAGGAAGAGTCAGTTCTCTTGTACTTAAGTCGGCTTTTTGCCTTTTGTATTTAATTCCGATGAAATTTCTGTGTTTCATCGTCAATAAGAATGTCCAAGGGATACAGTAAACCTGAAGTGAAGCATCGGAATCTGTAACTAGTGTCACAGGAATGGTTCAAAACTTAGACATTAGGAAGAGTCAGTCCCCTTGTACTTAAGTCGGCATTATATTTTGTATTTAATTACGATACATTTTCTGTGTTTCATCGTCAATAAGAAGGTCCAAGGGATACAGTAAACCTGGAGAGAAGCATCGTAATCTATAACTAGTGTCACAGGAATGGTTCAAAGCTTAGACAATTGGATGAATCGGTCATATTGTACTTAAGTCGGCATTGTGCCTTTTGTATTTAATTCCGATGCAATTTCTGTGTTTGATCGTCAATAAGAAGGTCCAAGGTATACAGTAAAAATGAAGTGAAGCATCGGCATCTATAACTAGTGTCACAGGAATGGTTCTACACTTAGACAGCAGGAAGAGTCAGTCTTCTTGTACTTAAGTCGGCAGTGTGCCTTTTGTATTTAATTCCGATGCAATTTCTGTGTTTCATCGTCAATAAGGAGGTCCAAGGTATACAGTAAACCAGGAGTGAGGCATCGGAATCTATAACTAGTGTCACAGGAATGGTTCAAATCTTAGACAGTAGGAAGAGTCAGTCTTCTTGTACTTCTGTCGGCATTGTGTCTATTGTATTTAATTCCGATGCAATTTCTGTGTTTCATCGTCAATAAGAAGGTCCAAGGGATACAGTAAACCTGAAGTGAAGAATTGGATTCTATAACTAATGTCACAGAAATGGCTCAAGACATAGACAGTAAGAAGAGTCAGTTTTCTTGTACTTATGTCGGCATTGTGCCTTTTGAATTTAATTCCGATGAAATTTCTGTGTTTCATCGTCAATAAGAAGGTCAGAGGGATACAGTAAACCTGAAGTGAAGCATCGGAATCTATAACTAGTGTCACAGGAATGGTTCAAACCATAGACAGTAAGAAGAGTCAGTTTTCTTGTACATAAGTCGGCATTGTGCGTATTATATTTAATTCCGATGCAATAGCTGTTTTTCATCGTCAATAAGATGGTCAGAGGGATACAGTAAACCTGAAGTGAAGCATCGGAATCTATAACTAGTGTCACAGGAATGGTTAAAAACATACACAGTAAGAAGAGTCAGTTTTCTTCTACTTAAGTTGGCATTGTGCGTTTTCTATTTAATTCCGATGCAATTTCTGTGTTTATCCGTCAATAAGAAGGTCGGAGGGATACAGTACACTTGAAGTGAAGCATCGGAATCTATAACTAGTGTTACAGGAATGGTTCAAAACATAGACAGTAAGAAGAGTCAGTTTTCCTGTTCTTAAGTCGGCATTGTGACTTTTGTATTTAATTCCGATGCAATTTCTGTGTTTCATCGTCAATAAGAAGGTCCAAGGGATACAGTAAACCTGAAGTGAAGCATCGGAATCTAAAACTGGTCTCACAGGAAAGGTTCAAAACATAGACAGTAAGAAGAGCCGATCTTCCTGTACTTGAGTCTTCAAAGTGCGTTTTGTGTTTATTTCCGATGCAATTTCTGTGTTTCATCGTGAATACGAAGGTCAGAGGGACACAGTAAACCTGAAGTGAAGCATCGGTATCTATAACTAGTGTCACAGGAATGGTTCAAAACATAGACAGTAAGAAGAGTCAGTTTTCTTGTACTTAAGTCGGCATTGTGCCTTTTGTATTTAATTCCGATGCAATTTCTGTGTTTCGTCGTCGACAAGAAGGTCCAAGGGATACAGTAAACCTGAAGTGAAGCATCGGAATCCAAAACCGGTCTCACAGGAAAGGTTCAAAACATAGACAGTAAGAAGAGCCAGTCCTCCTGTACTTGAGTCGGCAATGAGCCTTTGGTATTGAATTCCCGTGCAATTACTGTGTTTCATCGTCAATAAGGAGGTCGGAGGGATACAGTAAACCTGAAGTGTAGCATCGGAATCTGTAACTAGTGTCACAGGAATGGTTCAAAACATAGACAGTAAGAAGAGTAAGTTTTTTTGTACTTAATACGGCATTGTGCCTTTTGTATTTAATTCCGATGCAATTTCAGTGTTTCATCGTCAATAAGAAGGTCAGAGGGATACAGTAAACCTGAAGTGAAGCATCAGAATCTATAACTAGTGTCACAGAAATGGTTCAAGACATAGACAGTAAGAGGAGTCAGTTTTCTTGTACTTATGTCGGCATTGTGCCTTTTGTATTCAATTCCGATGAAATTTCTGTGTTTCATTGTCAATAAGAAGGTCAGAGGGATACAGTAAACCTGAAGTGAAGCATCGGAATCTATACTAGTGTCACAGGAATGGTTCAAAATATAGACAGTAAGAAGAGTCGGTTTTCTTGTACATAAGTCGGCATTCTGCGTTTTGTATTTAATTCCGATGCAATAGCTGTTTTTCATCGTCAATATGATGGTCAGAGGGATACAGTAAACCTGAAATAAAGCATCGGAATCTATAACTAGTGTCACAGGAATGGTTAAAAACATACACAGTAAGAAGAGTCAGTTTTCTTGTTCTTAAGTCGGCATTGTGCCTTTTGTATTTAATTCCGATGCAATTTCTGGGTTTCATCGTCAATAAGAAGGTCAGAGGGATACAGTAAACCTGATGTAAAGTATCGGCATCTATAACTAGTGTCACAGGAATGGTTCAAAGCATAGAGAGTAAGAAGCGTCAGTTTACTTGTACTTACTTCGGCATTGTGCCTTTTGTATTTAATTCCGATGCAATTTCTGTGTTTCATCGTCAATAAGAAGGTCAGAGGGATACAGTAAACCTGAAGTGAAGCATCGGAATCTATAACTAGTGTCACAGGAAATGTTCTAAACTTAGACAGTAGGAAGAGTCAGTCTTCTTGTACTTAAGTCGGCATTGTGGCTTTTGAATTTAATTCCGATGCAATTTCTGTGTTTCATCGCCAATAAGAAAGTCGGAGGGATACAGTAAACCTGAAAGGAAGCATCGGAATCAATAACTAGTGTCACAGGAATGGTTCAAATCATAGACTGCAAGGAGAGTCAGTTTTCTTGTACTTACGTCGGCATTGTGCCTTTCGTATTTAATACCGTTGCAATTTCTGTGTTTCATCGTCAATAAGAAAGTCAGAGGGATACAGTAGACCTGAAGTGAAGCATCGGAATCTGTAACTACTGTCACGGGAATGGTTCAAAGCATAGACAGTAAGAAGAGTCAGTTCTCTTGTACTTAAGTCGGCATTGTGCCTTTTGTATTTATTCCGATGCAATTTCTGTGTTTCATCGTCAATAAGAAGGTCCCGAGGGATACAGTAAACCTGAAGTGAAGCATCAGAATCTATAACTAGTGTCACAGGAATGGTTCAAAACATAGACAGTAAGAACAGTCAGTTTTCTTGTACTTAAGTCGGCATTGTGCCTTTTCTATTTAAATCCGATGCAATTTCTGTGTTTCATCGTCAATACGAAGGTCAGAGGGATACAGTAAACCTGAAGTGAGGCATCAGAATCTATAACTAGTGTCACAGGAATGGTTCTAATCATAGACAGTAAGAAGTGTCAGTTTTCTTGTACTTAGGTCGGCATTGTGCGTTTTGTATTTAATTCCGATGCAATTTCTGTGTTTCCTCGTCGATAAGAAGGTCCAAGGGATACAGTAAACCTGAAGTGAAGCATCGGAATTCACACCCGGTCTCACAGGAAAGGTTCAAAACATAGACAGTAAGAAGAGCCAGTCTTCTTGTACTTGAGTCGGCATTGAGCCTTTTGTATTGAATTCCCATGCAATTACTGTGTTTCATCGTCAATAAAAAGGTCAGAGGGATACAGTAAACCTGAAGTGAAGCAACGGAATCTGTAACTAGTGTCACAGGAATGGTGCAAAAAATAGACAGTAAGCAGAGTCAGTTTTTTTGTACTTAAGGCGGCATTGTGCCTTTTGTATTTAATTCTGATGCAATTTCAGTGTTTCATCGTCAATAAGAAGGTCAGAGTGATACAGTATACCTGAAGTGAAGCATCGGAATCTGTAACTAGTGTCACAGGAATGGTTCAAAACATAGACAGTAAGAAGAGTCAGTTTTCTTGTACATAAGTCGGCATTGTGCGTTTTGTATTTAATTCCGATGCAATAGCTGTTTTTCATCGTCAATAAGATGGTCCGAGGGATACAGTAAACCTGAAGTGAAGCATCGGAATCTATAACTAATGTCACAGGAATGGTTAAAAACATACAGAGTAAGAAGAGTCAGTTTTCTCGTACTTAAGTTGGCATTGTGCGTTTTCTTTTTAATTCCGATGCAATTTCTGTGTTTCATCGTCAATAAGAAGGACCACGGGATACAGTAAACCTGAAGTCAAGCATCGGAATCTAAAACTGGTCTCACGAGAAAGGTTCAAAACATAGACAGTAAGAAGGGCCGATCTTCCTGTACTTGAGTCGCCAAAGTGCTTTTTGTGTTCATTTCCGATGCAATTTCTGTGTTTCATTGTCAATACGAAGGTCAGAGGGATACAGTAAACCTGAAGTAAAGCATCGGTATCTATAACTAGTGTCACAGGAATGGTTCAAGACATAGACAGTAAGAAGAGTCAGTTTTCTTGTACTTAAGTCGGCATTGTGCCTTTTGTATTTAATTCCGATGCAATTTCTGGGTTTCATCGTCAATAAGAAGGTCAGAGGGATACAATAAACATGAAGTGAAGTATCGGCATCTATAACTAGTGTCACAGGAATGGTTCAAAGCATAGACAGTAAGATACGTCAGTTTTCTTGTACTGAAGTCGGCATTGTGCCTTTTGTATTTAATTCCGATGCAATTTCTGTGTTTCATCGTCAATAAGAAGGTCAGAGGGATACAGTAAACCTGAAGTGAAGCATCGGAATCTATAACTAGTGTCACAGGAAAGGTTCAAAACATAGGCAGTAAGAAGAGTCAGTTTACTTGTACTTACTTCGGCATTGTGCCTTTTGTATTTAATTCCGATGCAATTTCTGTGTTTCATCGTCAATAAGAAGGTCAGAGGGATACAGTAAACCTGAAGGGAAGCATCGGAATCTATAACTAGTGTCGCAGGAATTGTTCTAAACTTAGACAGTAGGAAGCGTCAGTCTTCTTGTACTTAAGTCGGCATTGTGCCTTTTGTATTTAATTCCGATGCAATTTCTGTGTTTCATCGTCAATAAGAAGGTCAGAGGGATACAGTAAACCTGAAGTGAAGCATCGGAAACTATAACTAGTGTCACATGAATGGTTCAAAACATAGACAGTAAGAAGAGTCAGTTCTCTTGTACTTAAGTCAGCATTGTGCCTTTTGTATTTAATTCCGATGCAATTTCTGTGTTTCATCGTCAATAAGAAGGTCAGAGGGATACAGTAAACCTGAAGTGAAGCATCGGAATCTATAACTAGTGTCACAGGAAAGGTTCAAAACATAGACAGTAAGAAGAGTCAGTTTACTTGTACTTACTTCGGCATTGTGCCTTTTGTATTTAATTCCGATGCAATTTCTGTGTTTCATCGTCAATAAGAAGGTCAGAGGGATACAGTAAACCTGAAGTGAAGCATCGGTATCTATAACTAGTGTCACAGGAATTGTTCTCAACTTAGACAGTAGGAAGAGTCAGTCTTCTTGTACTTCTGTCGGCATTGTGTCTATTGTATTTAATTCCGATGCAATTTCTGTGTTTCATCATCAATAAGAAGGTCCAAGGGATACAATAAACCTGAAGTGAAGTAATGGATTCAATAACTAATGTCACAGGAATGGTTCAAAGCATAAACAGTAAGAAGTGTAAGTTTTCTTATAATTCAGTCGGCATTGTGACTTTTGAATTTAATTCCGATGCAATTTCTGTGTTTCATCGCCAATAAGAAAGTCGGAGGGATACAGTAAACCTGAAAAGAAGCATCAGAATCAATAACTAGTGTCACAGGAATGGTTCAAATCATAGACAGTAAGGAGAGTCAGTTTTCTTGTACTTACGTCGGCATTGTGCCTTTCGTATTTAATACCGATGCAATTTCTGTGTTTCATCGTCAATAAGAAAGTCAGAGGGATACAGTAGACCTGAAGTGAAGCATCGGAATATATATCTACTGTCGCAGGAATGGTTCAAAACATAGACAGTAAGAAGAGTCAGTTCTCTTGTACTTAAGTCGGCATTGTGCCTTTTGTATTTATTCCGATGCAATTTCTGTGATTCATCGTCAATAAGAAGGTCCGGAGGGATGCAGTAAACCTGAAGTGAAGCATCAGAATCTATAACTAGTGTCACAGGAATGGTTCAAAACATAGACAGTAAGAACAGTCAGTTTTCTTGTACTTAAGTCGGCATTGTGCCTTTTGTATTTAATTCCGATGCAATTTCTGTGTTTCATTGTCAATAAGAAGGTCTGAGGGATACAGTAAACCTGAAGTGAAGCATCGGAGACTATAACTAGTGTCACATGAATGGTTCAAAACATAGACAGTAAGAAGAGTCAGTTCTCTTGTACTTAAGTCGGCATTGTGCCTTTTCTATTTAAATACGATGCAATTTCTGTGTTTCATCGTCAATACGAAGGTCAGAAGGATACAGTAAACCTGAAGTGAGGCATCGGAATCTATAACTAGTGTCACAGGAATGGTTCAAAACGGAGACAGTAAGATGAGCCAGCCTTCTTGTACCTGAATCGGCATTGTGCCTTTTGTATTTAATTCCGAAGCAATTTCTGTGTTTCATCGTCTATAAGAAGGTCAGAGTAATACAATAAACATGAAGTTAAGTATCGGCATCTATAACTAGTGTCACAGGAATGGTTCAAGGCATAGACAGTAAGAAGCGTCAGTTTTCTTCTACTGAAGTCGGCATTGTGCCTTTTGTATTTAATTCCGATGCAATTTCTGTGTTTCATCGTCAATAAGAAGGTCAGAGGGATACAGTAAACGTTGAAGTGAAGCATCGGAATCTATAACTAGAGTCACAGGAAAGGTTCAAAACATAGACAGTAAGAAGAGTCAGTTTACTTGTACTTACTTCGGCATTGTGCCTTTTGTATTTAATTCCGATGCAATTTCTGTGTTTCATCGTTAATAAGAAGGTCAGAGGGATACAGTAAACCTAAAGTGAAGCATCGGAATCTATAACTAGTGTCACAGGAATTGTTCTGAACTTAGACAGTAGGAAGAGTCAGTCTTCTTGTATTTAAGTCGGCATTGTGCCTTTTGTATTTAATTCCGATGCAATTTCTGTGTTTCAACGTCAATAAGAAGGTCCAAGGGATACAGTAAACCTGGAGTGAGGCATCGGAATCTATAACTAGTGTCACAGGAATGGTTCAAGGCATAGACAGTAAGAAGCGTCAGTTTTCTTGTACTGAAGTCGGCATTGTGCCTTTTGTATTTAATTCCGATGCAATTTCTGTGTTTCATCGTCAATAAGAAGGTCAGAGGGATACAGTAAGCCTGAAGTGAAGCATCGGAATCTATAACTAGAGTCACAGGAAAGGTTCAAAACATAGACAGTAAGAAGAGTCAGTTTACTTGTACTTACTTCGGCATTGTGCCTTTTGTATTTAATTCCGATGCAATTTCTGTGTTTCATCGTTAATAAGAAGGTCAGAGGGATACAGTAAACCTGAAGTGAAGCATCGGAATCTATAACTAGTGTCACAGGAATTGTTCTGAACTTAGACAGTAGAAAGAGTCAGTCTTCTTGTACTTAAGTCGGCATTGTGCCTTTTGTGTTTAATTCCGATGAAATTTCTGTGTTTCATCGTCAATATGAAGGTCCAAGGGATACAGTAAACCTGAAGTGAAATATCGGAATCTATAACTAATGTCACAGGAATGGTTCAATGCATAAACAGTAAGAAGTGTCAGTTTTCTTATAATTAAGTCGGCATTATGACTTTTGTATTTAATTCCGACGCAATTTCTGTGTTTCATCGTCAATAAGAAAGTCAGAGGGATACAGTAGACCTGAAGTGAAGCATCGGAATCTCTAACTGCTGTCACAGGAATGGTTCAAAACATAGACAGTAAGAAGAGTCAGTTCTCTTGTACTTAAGTCGGCATTGTGCCTTTTGTATTTAATTCCGATGCAATTTCTGTGTTTCATCGTCAATACGAAGGTCAGAGGGATACAGTAAACCTGAAGTGAAGCATCGGAAACTATGACTAGTGTCACATGAATGGTTCAAGACATAGACAGTAAGAAGAGTCAGTTTTCTTGTACTTAAGTCGACATTGTGACTTTTCTATTTAAATCCGATGCAATTTCGGTGTTTCATCGTCAATAAGAAGGTCAGAGGGATACAGTAAACCTGAAGTGAAGCATCGGAATCTATAACTAGTGTCACCGGAATGGTTCAAAACGTAGACAGTAAGATGAGCCAGCCTTCTTGTACTTGAGTCGGCTTTGTGCCTTTTGTATTTAATTCCGAAGCAATTTCTGTGTTTCATCGTCAATAAGAGGGTCAGAGGGATACAGTAAACCTGAAGTGAGGCATCGGAATCTATAACTAGTGACACAGGAATGGTTCTAATCATAGTCACTAAGAAGTGTCAGTTTTCTTGTACTTAGGTCGGCATTGTGCGTTTTGTATTTTATTCCGATGCAATTTCGGTGTTTCGTCGTCGATAAGAAGGTCCAAGGGATACAGTAAACCTGAAGTGAAGCATCGGAATCCAAAACCGGTCTCACAGGAAAGGTTCAAGACATACACAGTAAGAATAGCCTGTCTACTTGTACATGAGTCGGCATTGAGCCTTTTGTATCGAATTCCCATGCAATTACTGTGTTTCATTGTCAATAAGAAGGTCAGAGGGATACAGTAAACCTGAAGTGAAGCAACTTAATCTATAAATAGTGTCACAGGAATGGTTCAAAAATAGACAGTAAGAAGAGTCAGTTGTCTTGTACTGAAGTCGGCATTGTGCCTTTTGTATTTAATTCCGACGCAATTTCAGTGTTTCATCGTCAATAAGAAGGTCAGAGGGATACAGTAAACCTGAAGTGAAGTATCGGAATCTATAACTAGTGTCAGAGGAATGGTTCAAATCATAGACAGTAAGAAGCGTCAGTTTTCTTGTACTAAAGTCGGCATTATGCCTTTTGTATTCAATTCCGATGCATTTTCTGTGTTTCATCGTCAATAAGAAGGTCAGAGGGATACAGTAAACCTGAAGTGAAGCATCGGAATCTATAACTAGTGTCACAGGAATGGTTCAAAACATAGACAGTAAGAAGAGTCAGTTTTCTTGTATTTATGTCGGCATTGTGCCTTTTGTATTTAATTATGATGTAATTTCTGTGTTTCATCGTCATTAAGAAGGTTAGAGGGATACAGTAAACCTGAAGTGAAGCATCGGAATCTATAACTAGTGATACAGGAATGGTTCAAAACATAGACAGTAAGAAGAGTCAGTTTTCTTGTACTTAAGTCGGCATTGTGCGTTTTGTATTTAATTCCGATGCAACTGCTGTTTTTCATCGTCAATAAGAAGGTCAGAGGGATACAGTAAACCTAAAGTGCAGCATCGGAATCTATAACTAGTGTCACAGGTATGGTTCAAAACATAGACAGTAAGAAGAGTCAGTTTTCTTGTACATAAGTCGGCATTGTACGTTTTGTATTTAATTCCGATGCAATAGCTGTTTTTCATCGTCAATGAGATGGTCAGAGGGATACAGTAAAACTGATGTGAAGCATCGGAATCTATAACTAGTGTCACAGGAATGGTTAAAAACATACACAGTAAGAAGAGTCAGTTTTGTTGTACTTAAGTTGGCATTGTGCGTTTTCAATTTAATTGCGATGCAATTTCTGTGTTTCATTGTCAATACGAAGGTCAGAGGGATACAGTAAACCTGAAGTGAAGCATCGGTATCTATAACTAGTGTCACAGGAATGGTTCAAGACATAGACAGTAAGAAGAGTCAGTTTTCTTGTACTTAAGTCGGCATTGTGCCTTTTGTATTTAATTCCGATGCAATTTCTGGGTTTCATCGTCAATAAGAAGGTCAGAGGGATACAATAAACATGAAGTGAAGTATCGGCATCTATAACTAGTGTCGCAGGAATGGTTCAAAGCATAGACAGTAAGAAGCGTCAGTTTTCTTGTACTGAAGTCGGCATTGTGCGTTTTGTATTTAATTCCGATGCAATTTCTGTGTTTCATCGTCAATAAGAGGGTCAGAGGGATACAGTAAACCTGAAGTGAAGCATCGGAATCTATAACTAGAGTCACAGGAAAGGTTCAAAACATAGACAGTAAGAAGAGTCAGTTTACTTGTACTTACTTCGGCATTGTGCCTTTTGTATTTAATTCCGATGCAATTTCTGTGTTTCATCGACAATAAGAAGGTCAGAGGGATACAGTAAACCTGAAGTGAAGCATCGGAATCTATAACTAGTGTCACAGGAATTGTTCTGAAGTTAGACAGTAGGAAGAGTCGGTCTTCTTGTACTTAAGTAGGCATTGTGCCTTTTGTATTTACTTCCGATGCAATTTCTGTTTTTCATCGTCAATAAGAAGGTCCAAGGTGTACAGTAAACCTGGAGTGAGGCATCGGAATCTATAACTAGTGTCACAGGAATGGTTCAAATCTTAGACAGTAGGAAGAGTTAGTCTTCTTGTACTTAAGTCGGCATTGTGCCTTTTGTATTTAATTCCGATGCAATTTCTGTGTTTCATCGTCAATATGAAGGTCCAAGGGATACAGTAAACCTGAAGTGAAGTATCGGAATCTATAACTAATGTCACAGGAATGGTTCAATGCATAAACAGTAAGAAGTGTCAGTTTTCTTATAATTAAGTCGGCATTGTGACTTTTGTATTTAATTCCGATGCAATTTCTGTGTCTCATCGTCAATAAGAAAGTCAGAGGGATACAGTAGACCTGAAGTGAAGCATCGGAATCTCTAACTGCTGTCACAGGAATGGTTCAAAACATAGACAGTAAGAAGAGTCAGTTCTCTTGTACTTAAGTCGGCATTGTGCCTTTTGTATTTAATTCCGATGCAATTTCTGTGTTTCATCGTCAACAAGACGGTCAGAGGGATACAGTAAACCTGAAGTGAAGCATCGGAAACTATAACTAGTGTCACATGAATGGTTCAAAACATAGACAGTAAGAAGAGTCAGTTTTCTTGTACTTAAGTCGACATTGTGACTTTTCTATTTAAATCCGTTGCAATTTCTGTGTTTCATCGTCAATACGAAGGTCAGAGGGATACAGTAAACCTGAAGTGAAGCATCGGAATCTATAACTAGTGTCACAGGAATGTTTCAAAACGTAGACAGTAAGATGAGCCAGCCTTCTTGTACTTGAGTCGGCATTGTGCCTTTTGTATTTAATTCCGAAGCAATTTCTGTGTTTCATCGTCAATAAGAGGGTCAGAGGGATACAGTAAACCTGAAGTGAGGCATCGGAATCTATAACTAGTGACACAGAAAAGGTTCAAAACATAGACAGTAAGAAGAGTCAGTTTACTTGTACTTACTTCGGCATTGTGCCTTTTGTATTTAATTCCGATGCAATTTCTGTGTTTCATCGTTAATGAGAAGGTCAGAGGGATACAGTAAACCTGAAGTGAAGCATCGGAATCTATAACTAGTGTCACAGGAATTGTTCTGAACTTAGACAGTAGAAAGAGTCAGTCTTCTTGTACTTAAGTCGGCATTGTGCCTTTTGTGTTTAATTCCGATGAAATTTCTGTGTTTCATCGTCAATATGAAGGTCCAAGGGATACAGTAAACCTGGAGTGAGGCATCGGAATCTATAACTAGTGTCACAGGAATGGTTCAAGGCATAGACAGTAAGAAGCGTCAGTTTTCTTGTACTGAAGTCGGCATTGTGCCTTTTGTATTTAATTCCGATGCAATTTCTGTGTTTCATCGTCAATAAGAAGGTCAGAGGGATACAGTAAGCCTGAAGTGAAGCATCGGAATCTATAACTAGAGTCACAGGAAAGGTTCAAAACGTAGACGGGTAAGAAGAGTCAGTTTACTTGTACTTACTTCGGCATTGTGCCTTTTGTATTTAATTCCGATGCAATTTCTGTGTTTCATCGTTAATAAGAAGGTCAGAGGGATACAGTAAACCTGAAGTGAAGCATCGGAATCTATAACTAGTGTCACAGGAATTGTTCTGAACTTAGACAGTAGAAAGAGTCAGTCTTCTTGTACTTAAGTCGGCATTGTGCCTTTTGTGTTTAATTCCGATGAAATTTCTGTGTTTCATCGTCAATATGAAGGTCCAAGGGATACAGTAAACCTGGAGTGAGGCATCGGAATCTATAACTAGTGTCACAGGAATGGTTCAAGGCATAGACAGTAAGAAGCGTCAGTTTTCTTGTACTGAAGTCGGCATTGTGCCTTTTGTATTTAATTCCGATGCAATTTCTGTGTTTCATCGTCAATAAGAAGGTCAGAGGGATACAGTAAGCCTGAAGTGAAGCATCGGAATCTATAACTAGAGTCACAGGAAAGGTTCAAAACATAGACAGTAAGAAGAGTCAGTTTACTTGTACTTACTTCGGCATTGTGCCTTTTGTATTTAATTCCGATGCAATTTCTGTGTTTCATCGTCAATATGAAGGTCCAAGGGATACAGTAAACCTGAAGTGAAATATCGGAATCTATAACTAATGTCACAGGAATGGTTCAATGCATAAACAGTAAGAAGTGTCAGTTTTCTTATAATTAAGTCGGCATTATGACTTTTGTATTTAATTCCGACGCAATTTCTGTGTTTCATCGTCAATAAGAAAGTCAGAGGGATACAGTAGACCTGAAGTGACGCATCGGAATCTCTAACTGCTGTCACAGGAATGGTTCAAAACATAGACAGTAAGAAGAGTCAGTTCTCTTGTACTTAAGTCGGCATTGTGCCTTTTGTATTTAATTCCGATGCAATTTCTGTGTTTCATCGTCAATACGAAGGTCAGAGGGATACAGTAAACCTGAAGTGAAGCATCGGAAACTATGACTAGTGTCACATGAATGGTTCAAGACATAGACAGTAAGAAGAGTCAGTTTTCTTGTACTTAAGTCGACATTGTGACTTTTCTATTTAAATCCGATGCAATTTCGGTGTTTCATCGTCAATAAGAAGGTCAGAGGGATACAGTAAACCTGAAGTGAAGCATCGGAATCTATAACTAGTGTCACCGGAATGGTTCAAAACGTAGACAGTAAGATGAGCCAGCCTTCTTGTACTTGAGTCGGCTTTGTGCCTTTTGTATTTAATTCCGAAGCAATTTCTGTGTTTCATCGTCAATAAGAGGGTCAGAGGGATACAGTAAACCTGAAGTGAGGCATCGGAATCCATAACTAGTGACACAGGAATGGTTCTAATCATAGTCACTAAGAAGTGTCAGTTTTCTTGTACTTAGGTCGGCATTGTGCGTTTTGTATTTTATTCTGATGCAATTTCGGTGTTTCGTCGTCGATAAGAAGGTCCAAGGGATACAGTAAACCTGAAGTGAAGCATCGGAATCCAAAACCGGTCTCACAGGAAAGGTTCAAGACATAGACAGTAAGAATAGCCTGTCTACTTGTACATGAGTCGGCATTGAGCCTTTTGTATCGAATTCCCATGCAATTACTGTGTTTCATTGTCAATAAGAAGGTCAGAGGGATACAGTAAACCTGAAGTGAAGCAACTTAATCTATAAATAGTGTCACAGGAATGGTTCAAAAATAGACAGTAAGAAGAGTCAGTTGTCTTGTACTGAAGTCGGCATTGTGCCTTTTGTATTTAATTCCGACGCAATTTCAGTGTTTCATCGTCAATAAGAAGGTCAGAGGGATACAGTAAACCTGAAGTGAAGTATCGGAATCTATAACTAGTGTCAGAGGAATGGTTCAAATCATAGGCAGTAAGAAGCGTCAGTTTTCTTGTACTAAAGTCGGCATTGTGCCTTTTGTATTCAATTCCGATGCATTTTCTGTGTTTCATCGTCAATAAGAAGGTCAGAGGGATACAGTAAACCTGAAGTGAAGCATCGGAATCTATAACTAGTGTCACAGGAATGGTTCAAAACATAGACAGTAAGAAGAGTCAGTTTTCTTGTATTTATGTCGGCATTGTGCCTTTTGTATTTAATTATGATGTAATTTCTGTGTTTCATCGTCATTAAGAAGGTCAGAGGGATTCAGTAAACCTAAAGTGAAGCATCGGAATCTATAACTAGTGTCACAGGAATGGTTCAAAACATAGAGAGTAGGAAGAGTCAGTCTTCTAGTACTTAAGTCGGCATTGTGCCCTTTGTATTTAATTCCGATGCGATTTCTGTGTTTCATCGTCAATAAGAAGGTCCAAGGTGTACAGTAAACCTGGAGTGAGGCATCGGAATCTATAACTAGTGTCACAGGAATGGTTCAAATCTTAGACAGTAGGAAGAGTTAGTCTTCTTGTACTTAAGTCGGCATTGTGCCTTTTGTATTTAATTCCGATGCAATTTCTGTGTTTCATCGTCAATATGAAGGTCCAAGGGATACAGTAAACCTGAAGTGAAGTATCGGAATCTATAACTAATGTCACAGGAATGGTTCAATGCATAAACAGTAAGAAGTGTCAGTTTTCTTATAATTAAGTCGGCATTGTGACTTTTGTATTTAATTCCGATGCAATTTCTGTGTCTCATCGTCAATAAGAAAGTCAGAGGGATACAGTAGACCTGAAGTGAAGCATCGGAATCTCTAACTGCTGTCACAGGAATGGTTCAAAACATAGACAGTAAGAAGAGTCAGTTCTCTTGTACTTAAGTCGGCATTGTGCCTTTTGTATTTAATTCCGATGCAATTTCTGTGTTTCATCGTCAACAAGACGGTCAGAGGGATACAGTAAACCTGAAGTGAAGCATCGGAAACTATAACCAGTGTCACATGAATGGTTCAAAACATAGACAGTAAGAAGAGTCAGTTTTCTTGTACTTAAGTCGACATTGTGACTTTTCTATTTAAATCCGTTGCAATTTCTGTGTTTCATCGTCAATACGAAGGTCAGAGGGATACAGTAAACCTGAAGTGAAGCATCGGAATCTATAACTAGTGTCACAGGAATGTTTCAAAACGTAGACAGTAAGATGAGCCAGCCTTCTTGTACTTGAGTCGGCATTGTGCCTTTTGTATTTAATTCCGAAGCAATTTCTGTGTTTCATCGTCAATAAGAGGGTCAGAGGGATACAGTAAACCTGAAGTGAGGCATCGGAATCTATAACTAGTGACACAGAAAAGGTTCAAAACATAGACAGTAAGAAGAGTCAGTTTACTTGTACTTACTTCGGCATTGTGCCTTTTGTATTTAATTCCGATGCAATTTCTGTGTTTCATCGTTAATAAGAAGGTCAGAGGGATACAGTAAACCTGAAGTGAAGCATCGGAATCTATAACTAGTGTCACAGGAATTGTTCTGAACTTAGACAGTAGAAAGAGTCAGTCTTCTTGTACTTAAGTCGGCATTGTGCCTTTTGTGTTTAATTCCGATGAAATTTCTGTGTTTCATCGTCAATATGAAGGTCCAAGGGATACAGTAAACCTGGAGTGAGGCATCGGAATCTATAACTAGTGTCACAGGAATGGTTCAAGGCATAGACAGTAAGAAGCGTCAGTTTTCTTGTACTGAAGTCGGCATTGTGCCTTTTGTATTTAATTCCGATGCAATTTCTGTGTTTCATCGTCAATAAGAAGGTCAGAGGGATACAGTAAGCCTGAAGTGAAGCATCGGAATCTATAACTAGAGTCACAGGAAAGGTTCAAAACATAGACAGTAAGAAGAGTCAGTTTACTTGTACTTACTTCGGCATTGTGCCTTTTGTATTTAATTCCGATGCAATTTCTGTGTTTCATCGTTAATAAGAAGGTCAGAGGGATACAGTAAACCTGAAGTGAAGCATCGGAATCTATAACTAGTGTCACAGGAATTGTTCTGAACTTAGACAGTAGAAAGAGTCAGTCTTCTTGTACTTAAGTCGGCATTGTGCCTTTTGTGTTTAATTCCGATGAAATTTCTGTGTTTCATCGTCAATATGAAGGTCCAAGGGATACAGTAAACCTGGAGTGAGGCATCGGAATCTATAACTAGTGTCACAGGAATGGTTCAAGGCATAGACAGTAAGAAGCGTCAGTTTTCTTGTACTGAAGTCGGCATTGTGCCTTTTGTATTTAATTCCGATGCAATTTCTGTGTTTCATCGTCAATAAGAAGGTCAGAGGGATACAGTAAGCCTGAAGTGAAGCATCGGAATCTATAACTAGAGTCACAGGAAAGGTTCAAAACATAGACAGTAAGAAGAGTCAGTTTACTTGTACTTACTTCGGCATTGTGCCTTTTGTATTTAATTCCGATGCAATTTCTGTGTTTCATCGTCAATATGAAGGTCCAAGGGATACAGTAAACCTGAAGTGAAATATCGGAATCTATAACTAATGTCACAGGAATGGTTCAATGCATAAACAGTAAGAAGTGTCAGTTTTCTTATAATTAAGTCGGCATTATGACTTTTGTATTTAATTCCGACGCAATTTCTGTGTTTCATCGTCAATAAGAAAGTCAGAGGGATACAGTAGACCTGAAGTGACGCATCGGAATCTCTAACTGCTGTCACAGGAATGGTTCAAAACATAGACAGTAAGAAGAGTCAGTTCTCTTGTACTTAAGTCGGCATTGTGCCTTTTGTATTTAATTCCGATGCAATTTCTGTGTTTCATCGTCAATACGAAGGTCAGAGGGATACAGTAAACCTGAAGTGAAGCATCGGAAACTATGACTAGTGTCACATGAATGGTTCAAGACATAGACAGTAAGAAGAGTCAGTTTTCTTGTACTTAAGTCGACATTGTGACTTTTCTATTTAAATCCGATGCAATTTCGGTGTTTCATCGTCAATAAGAAGGTCAGAGGGATACAGTAAACCTGAAGTGAAGCATCGGAATCTATAACTAGTGTCACCGGAATGGTTCAAAACGTAGACAGTAAGATGAGCCAGCCTTCTTGTACTTGAGTCGGCTTTGTGCCTTTTGTATTTAATTCCGAAGCAATTTCTGTGTTTCATCGTCAATAAGAGGGTCAGAGGGATACAGTAAACCTGAAGTGAGGCATCGGAATCCATAACTAGTGACACAGGAATGGTTCTAATCATAGTCACTAAGAAGTGTCAGTTTTCTTGTACTTAGGTCGGCATTGTGCGTTTTGTATTTTATTCTGATGCAATTTCGGTGTTTCGTCGTCGATAAGAAGGTCCAAGGGATACAGTAAACCTGAAGTGAAGCATCGGAATCCAAAACCGGTCTCACAGGAAAGGTTCAAGACATAGACAGTAAGAATAGCCTGTCTACTTGTACATGAGTCGGCATTGAGCCTTTTGTATCGAATTCCCATGCAATTACTGTGTTTCATTGTCAATAAGAAGGTCAGAGGGATACAGTAAACCTGAAGTGAAGCAACTTAATCTATAAATAGTGTCACAGGAATGGTTCAAAAATAGACAGTAAGAAGAGTCAGTTGTCTTGTACTGAAGTCGGCATTGTGCCTTTTGTATTTAATTCCGACGCAATTTCAGTGTTTCATCGTCAATAAGAAGGTCAGAGGGATACAGTAAACCTGAAGTGAAGTATCGGAATCTATAACTAGTGTCAGAGGAATGGTTCAAATCATAGACAGTAAGAAGCGTCAGTTTTCTTGTACTAAAGTCGGCATTGTGCCTTTTGTATTCAATTCCGATGCATTTTCTGTGTTTCATCGTCAATAAGAAGGTCAGAGGGATACAGTAAACCTGAAGTGAAGCATCGGAATCTATAACTAGTGTCACAGGAATGGTTCAAAACATAGACAGTAAGAAGAGTCAGTTTTCTTGTATTTATGTCGGCATTGTGCCTTTTGTATTTAATTATGATGTAATTTCTGTGTTTCATCGTCATTAAGAAGGTTAGAGGGATACAGTAAACCTGAAGTGAAGCATCGGAATCTATAACTAGTGATACAGGAATGGTTCAAAACATAGACAGTAAGAAGAGTCAGTTTTCTTGTACTTAAGTCGGCATTGTGCGTTTTGTATTTAATTCCGATGCAACTGCTGTTTTTCATCGTCAATAAGAAGGTCAGAGGGATACAGTAAACCTAAAGTGCAGCATCGGAATCTATAACTAGTGTCACAGGTATGGTTCAAAACATAGACAGTAAGAAGAGTCAGTTTTCTTGTACATAAGTCGGCATTGTACGTTTTGTATTTAATTCCGATGCAATAGCTGTTTTTCATCGTCAATAAGATGGTCAGAGGGATACAGTAAACCTGATGTGAAGCATCGGAATCTATAACTAGTGTCACAGGAATGGTTAAAAACATACACAGTAAGAAGAGTCAGTTTTGTTGTACTTAAGTTGGCATTGTGCGTTTTCAATTTAATTGCGATGCAATTTCTGTGTTTCATTGTCAATACGAAGGTCAGAGGGATACAGTAAACCTGAAGTGAAGCATCGGTATCTATAACTAGTGTCACAGGAATGGTTCAAGACATAGACAGTAAGAAGAGTCAGTTTTCTTGTACTTAAGTCGGCATTGTGCCTTTTGTATTTAATTCCGATGCAATTTCTGGGTTTCATCGTCAATAAGAAGGTCAGAGGGATACAATAAACATGAAGTGAAGTATCGGCATCTATAACTAGTGTCGCAGGAATGGTTCAAAGCATAGACAGTAAGAAGCGTCAGTTTTCTTGTACTGAAGTCGGCATTGTGCGTTTTGTATTTAATTCCGATGCAATTTCTGTGTTTCATCGTCAATAAGAGGGTCAGAGGGATACAGTAAACCTGAAGTGAAGCATCGGAATCTATAACTAGAGTCACAGGAAAGGTTCAAAACATAGACAGTAAGAAGAGTCAGTTTACTTGTACTTACTTCGGCATTGTGCCTTTTGTATTTAATTCCGATGCAATTTCTGTGTTTCATCGACAATAAGAAGGTCAGAGGGATACAGTAAACCTGAAGTGAAGCATCGGAATCTATAACTAGTGTCACAGGAATTGTTCTGAAGTTAGACAGTAGGAAGAGTCGGTCTTCTTGTACTTAAGTAGGCATTGTGCCTTTTGTATTTACTTCCGATGCAATTTCTGTTTTTCATCGCCAATAAGAAGGTCCAAGGGGTACAGTAAACCTGGAGTGAGGCATCGGAATCTATAACTAGTGTCACAGGAATGGTTCAAATCTTAGACAGTAGGAAGAGTTAGTCTTCTTGTACTTAAGTCGGCATTGTGCCTTTTGTATTTAATTCCGATGCAATTTCTGTGTTTCATCGTCAATATGAAGGTCAAAGGGATACAGTAAACCTGAAGTGAAGTATCGGAATCTATAACTAATGTCACAGGAATGGTTCAATGCATAAACAGTAAGAAGTGTCAGTTTTCTTATAATTAAGTCGGCATTGTGACTTTTGTATTTAATTCCGATGCAATTTCTGTGTCTCATCGTCAATAAGAAAGTCAGAGGGATACAGTAGACCTGAAGTGAAGCATCGGAATCTCTAACTGCTGTCACAGGAATGGTTCAAAACATAGACAGTAAGAAGAGTCAGTTCTCTTGTACTTAAGTCGGCATTGTGCCTTTTGTATTTAATTCCGATGCAATTTCTGTGTTTCATCGTCAACAAGACGGTCAGAGGGATACAGTAAACCTGAAGTGAAGCATCGGAAACTATAACTAGTGTCACATGAATGGTTCAAAACATAGACAGTAAGAAGAGTCAGTTTTCTTGTACTTAAGTCGACATTGTGACTTTTCTATTTAAATCCGTTGCAATTTCTGTGTTTCATCGTCAATACGAAGGTCAGAGGGATACAGTAAACCTGAAGTGAAGCATCGGAATCTATAACTAGTGTCACAGGAATGTTTCAAAACGTAGACAGTAAGATGAGCCAGCCTTCTTGTACTTGAGTCGGCATTGTGCCTTTTGTATTTAATTCCGAAGCAATTTCTGTGTTTCATCGTCAATAAGAGGGTCAGAGGGATACAGTTAACCTGAAGTGAGGCATCGGAATCTATAACTAGTGACACAGGAATGGTTCTAATCATAGACACTAAGAAGTGTCAGTTTTCTTGTACTTAGGTCAGCATTGTGCGTTTTGTATTTAATTCCGATGCAATTTCGGTGTTTCGTCGTCGATAAGAAGGTCCAAGGGATACAGTAAACCTGAAGTGAAGCATCGGAATCCAAAACCGGTCTCACAGGAAAGGTTCAAGGCATAGACAGTAAGAAGAGCCTGTCTACTTGTACATGAGTCGGCATTGAGCCTCTTGTATTGAATTCCCATGCAATTACTGTGTTTCATTGCCAATAAGAAGGTCAGAGGGATACAGTAAACCTGAAGTGAAGCAACTTAATCTATAAATAGTGTCACAGGAATGGTTCAAAAATAGACAGTAAGAAGAGTCAGTTTTCTTGTACTTAAGTCAACATTGTGACTTTTGTATTTAATTCCGATGTAATTTCTGTGTTTGATCGTCAATAAGAAGGTCCAAGGGATACAGTAAACCTGAAGTGAAGTATCGGAATCTATAACTAGTGTCAGAGGAATGGTTGAAATCATAGACAGTAAGAAGCGTCAGTTTTCTTGTACTAAAGTCGGCATTGTGCCTTTTGTATTTAATTCCGATGCAATTTCAGTGTTTCATCGTCAATAAGAAGGTCAGTGGGATACAGTAAACCTGAAGTGGTGTATCGGAATCTATAACTAGTGTCAAAGGAATGGTTCAAATCATAGACAATAAGAAGCGTCAGTTTTTTGTACTAAAGTCGGCATTGTGCCTTTTGTATTTAATTCCGATGCATTTTCTGTGTTTCATCGTCAATAAGAAGGTCAGAGGGATACAGTAAACCTGAAGTGAGGCATCGGAATCTATAACTAGTGTCACAGGAATGGTTCAAAACATAGGCAGTAAGAAGAGTCAGTTTCCTTGTATTTATGTCGGCATTGTGCCTTTTGTATTTAATTATGATGTAATTTCTGTGTTTCATCGTCAATAAGAAGGTTAGAGGGATACAGTAAACCTGAAGTGAAGCATCGGAATCTATAACTAGTGATACAGGAATGGTTCAAAACATAGACAGTAAGAAGAGACAGTTTTCTTGTACTTAAGTCGGCAGTGTGCGTTTTGTATTTAATTCCGATGCAACTGCTGTTTTTCATCGTCAATAAGAAGGTCAGAGGGATACAGTAAACCTGAAGTGAAGCATCGGAATCTATAACTAGAGTCACAGGAATGGTTAAAAACATACACAGTAAGAAGAGTCAGTTTTCTTGTACTTAAGTTGGCATTGTGCGTTTTCTATTTAATTCCGATGCAATTTCTGGGTTTCATCGTCAATAAGAAGGTCGGAGGGATGCAGTAAACCTGAAGTGAAGCATCGGAATCTATAACTAGTGTCACAGGAATGGTTCAAAACATAGACAGTAAGAAGAGTCAGTTTTCTTGTACTTAAGTTGACATTGTGACTTTTGTATTTAATTCCGATGCAATTTCTGTGTTTGATCGTCAATAAGAAGGTCCAAGGGATACAGTAAACCTGAAGTCAAGCATCGGAATCTGTAGCTGGTCTCACAGGAAAGGTTCAAAACATAGACAGTAAGATGAGCCGATCTTCCTTTACTTGAGTCGTCAAAGTGCCTTTTGTGTTTATTTCCGATGCAATTTCTGTGTTTCATCGTCAATACGAAGGTCAGGCGGATACAGTAAACCTGAAGTGAAGCATCGGAGTCCAAAACCGGTCTCACAGGAAAGGTTAAAGACATAGACAGTAAGAAGAGCCTGTCTACTTGTACTTGAGTCGGCATTGGGCATTTTGTATTGAATTCCCATGCAATTACTGTGTTTCATCGTCAATAAGAAGGTCAGAGGGATACAGTAGACCTGAAGTGAAGCAACGGAATCTATAACTAGTGTCACAGGAATGGTTCAAAACATAGACAGTAATAAGAGTCAGTTTTCTTGTACCTAAGTCGGCATTGTGCCTTTTGTATTTAATTCCGATGCAATTTCAGTGTTTCATCGTCAATAAGAAGGTCAGAGGGATACAGTAAACCTGAAGTGAAGTATCGGAACTATAACTAGTGTCAGAGGAATGGTTCAAATCATAGACAGTAAGAAGCGTCAGTTTTCTTGTACTTAAGTCGGCTTTGTGCCTTTTGTATTGAATTCCGATGCATTTTCTGTGTTTCATCGTCAATAAGAAGGTCAGAGGGCTACAGTAAACCTGAAGTGAAGCATCGGAATCTATAACTAGTGTCACAGGAATGGTTCAAAACATAGATAGTAAGAAGAGTCAGTTTTCTTGTACTTATGTCGGCATTGTGCCTTTTGTATTTAATTCCGATGTACTTTCTGTGTTTCATCGTCAATAAGAAGGTTAGAGGGATACAGTAAACCTGAAGTGAAGCATCGGAATCTATAACTAGTGTCACAGGAATGGTTCAAAACATAGACAGTAAGAAGAGTCAGTTTACTTGTACTTACTTCGGCATTGTGCCTTTTGTATTTAATTCCGATGCAATTTCTGTGTTTCATCGTTAATAAGAAGGGTAGAGGGATACAGTAAACCTGAAGTGAAGCATCGGAATCTATAACTAGTGTCACAGGAATTGTTCTGAACTTAGACAGTAGAAAGAGTCAGTCTTCTTGTACTTAAGTCGGCATTGTGCCTTTTGTGTTTAATTCCGATGAAATTTCTGTGTTTCATCGTCAATATGAAGGTCCAAGGGATACAGTAAACCTGAAGTGAAATATCGGAATCTATAACTAATGTCACAGGAATGGTTCAATGCATAAACAGTAAGAAGTGTCAGTTTTCTTATAATTAAGTCGGCATTATGACTTTTGTATTTAATTCCGACGCAATTTCTGTGTTTCATCGTCAATAAGAAAGTCAGAGGGATACAGTAGACCTGAAGTGAAGCATCGGAATCTCTAACTGCTGTCACAGGAATGGTTCAAAACATAGACAGTAAGAAGAGTCAGTTCTCTTGTACTTAAGTCGGCATTGTGCCTTTTGTATTTAATTCCGATGCAATTTCTGTGTTTCATCGTCAATACGAAGGTCAGAGGGATACAGTAAACCTGAAGTGAAGCATCGGAAACTATGACTAGTGTCACATGAATGGTTCAAGACATAGACAGTAAGAAGAGTCAGTTTTCTTGTACTTAAGTCGACATTGTGACTTTTCTATTTAAATCCGATGCAATTTCTGTGTTTCATCGTCAATAAGAAGGTCAGAGGGATACAGTAAACCTGAAGTGAAGCATCGGAATCTATAACTAGTGTCACCGGAATGGTTCAAAACGTAGACAGTAAGATGAGCCAGCCTTCTTGTACTTGAGTCGGCTTTGTGCCTTTTGTATTTAATTCCGAAGCAATTTCTGTGTTTCATCGTCAATAAGAGGGTCAGAGGGATACAGTAAACCTGAAGTGAGGCATCGGAATCTATAACTAGTGACACAGGAATGGTTCTAATCATAGTCACTAAGAAGTGTCAGTTTTCTTGTACTTAGGTCGGCATTGTGCGTTTTGTATTTTATTCCGATGCAATTTCGGTGTTTCGTCGTCGATAAGAAGGTCCAAGGGATACAGTAAACCTGAAGTGAAGCATCGGAATCCAAAACCGGTCTCACAGGAAAGGTTCAAGACATAGACAGTAAGAATAGCCTGTCTACTTGTACATGAGTCGGCATTGAGCCTTTTGTATCGAATTCCCATGCAATTACTGTGTTTCATTGTCAATAAGAAGGTCAGAGGGATACAGTAAACCTGAAGTGAAGCAACTTAATCTATAAATAGTGTCACAGGAATGGTTCAAAAATAGACAGTAAGAAGAGTCAGTTGTCTTGTACTGAAGTCGGCATTGTGCCTTTTGTATTTAATTCCGATGCAATTTCAGTGTTTCATCGTCAATAAGAAGGTCAGAGGGATACAGTAAACCTGAAGTGAAGTATCGGAATCTATAACTAGTGTCAGAGGAATGGTTCAAATCATAGACAGTAAGAAGCGTCAGTTTTCTTGTACTAAAGTCGGCATTGTGCCTTTTGTATTCAATTCCGATGCATTTTCTGTGTTTCATCGTCAATAAGAGGGTCAGAGGGATACAGTAAACCTGAAGTGAAGCATCGGAATCTATAACTAGTGTCACAGGAATGGTTCAAAACATAGACAGTAAGAAGAGTCAGTTTTCTTGTATTTATGTCGGCATTGTGCCTTTTGTATTTAATTATGATGTAATTTCTGTGTTTCATCGTCATTAAGAAGGTTAGAGGGATACAGTAAACCTGAAGTGAAGCATCGGAATCTATAACTAGTGATACAGGAATGGTTCAAAACATAGACAGTAAGAAGAGTCAGTTTTCTTGTACTTAAGTCGGCATTGTGCGTTTTGTATTTAATTCCGATGCAACTGCTGTTTTTCATCGTCAATAAGAAGGTCAGAGGGATACAGTAAACCTAAAGTGCAGCATCGGAATCTATAACTAGTGTCACAGGTATGGTTCAAAACATAGACAGTAAGAAGAGTCAGTTTTCTTGTACATAAGTCGGCATTGTACGTTTTGTATTTAATTCCGATGCAATAGCTGTTTTTCATCGTCAATAAGATGGTCAGAGGGATACAGTAAACCTGATGTGAAGCATCGGAATCTATAACTAGTGTCACAGGAATGGTTAAAAACATACACAGTAAGAAGAGTCAGTTTTGTTGTACTTAAGTTGGCATTGTGCGTTTTCAATTTAATTGCGATGCAATTTCTGTGTTTCATTGTCAATACGAAGGTCAGAGGGATACAGTAAACCTGAAGTGAAGCATCGGTATCTATAACTAGTGTCACAGGAATGGTTCAAGACATAGACAGTAAGAAGAGTCAGTTTTCTTGTACTTAAGTCGGCATTGTGCCTTTTGTATTTAATTCCGATGCAATTTCTGGGTTTCATCGTCAATAAGAAGGTCAGAGGGATACAATAAACGTGAAGTGAAGTATCGGCATCTATAACTAGTGTCGCAGGAATGGTTCAAAGCATAGACAGTAAGAAGCGTCAGTTTTCTTGTACTGAAGTCGGCATTGTGCGTTTTGTATTTAATTCCGATGCAATTTCTGTGTTTCATCGTCAATAAGAGGGTCAGAGGGATACAGTAAACCTGAAGTGAAGCATCGGAATCTATAACTAGAGTCACAGGAAAGGTTCAAAACATAGACAGTAAGAAGAGTCAGTTTACTTGTACTTACTTCGGCATTGTGCCTTTTGTATTTAATTCCGATGCAATTTCTGTGTTTCATCGACAATAAGAAGGTCAGAGGGATACAGTAAACCTGAAGTGAAGCATCGGAATCTATAACTAGTGCCACAGGAATTGTTCTGAAGTTAGACAGTAGGAAGAGTCGGTCTTCTTGTACTTAAGTAGGCATTGTGCCTTTTGTATTTACTTCCGATGCAATTTCTGTTTTTCATCGTCAATAAGAAGGTCCAAGGGGTACAGTAAACCTGGAGTGAGGCATCGGAATCTATAACTAGTGTCACAGGAATGGTTCAAATCTTAGACAGTAGGAAGAGTTAGTCTTCTTGTACTTAAGTCGGCATTGTGCCTTTTGTATTTAATTCCGATGCAATTTCTGTGTTTCATCGTCAATATGAAGGTCCAAGGGATACAGTAAACCTGAAGTGAAGTATCGGAATCTATAACTAATGTCACAGGAATGGTTCAATGCATAAACAGTAAGAAGTGTCAGTTTTCTTATAATTAAGTCGGCATTGTGACTTTTGTATTTAATTCCGATGCAATTTCTGTGTCTCATCGTCAATAAGAAAGTCAGAGGGATACAGTAGACCTGAAGTGAAGCATCGGAATCTCTAACTGCTGTCACAGGAATGGTTCAAAACATAGACAGTAAGAAGAGTCAGTTCTCTTGTACTTAAGTCGGCATTGTGCCTTTTGTATTTAATTCCGATGCAATTTCTGTGTTTCATCGTCAATAAGACGGTCAGAGGGATACAGTAAACCTGAAGTGAAGCATCGGAAACTATAACTAGTGTCACATGAATGGTTCAAAACATAGACAGTAAGAAGAGTCAGTTTTCTTGTACTTAAGTCGACATTGTGACTTTTCTATTTAAATCCGTTGCAATTTCTGTGTTTCATCGTCAATACGAAGGTCAGAGGGATACAGTAAACCTGAAGTGAAGCATCGGAATCTATAACTAGTGTCACAGGAATGTTTCAAAACGTAGACAGTAAGATGAGCCAGCCTTCTTGTACTTGAGTCGGCATTGTGCCTTTTGTATTTAATTCCGAAGCAATTTCTGTGTTTCATCGTCAATAAGAGGGTCAAAGGGATACAGTAAACCTGAAGTGAGGCATCGGAATCTATAACTAGTGACACAGGAATGGTTCTAATCATAGACACTAAGAAGTGTCAGTTTTCTTGTACTTAGGTCGGCATTGTGCGTTTTGTATTTAATTCCGATGCAATTTCGGTGTTTCGTCGTCGATAAGAAGGTCCAAGGGATACAGTAAACCTGAAGTGAAGCATCGGAATCCAAAACCGGTCTCACAGGAAAGGTTCAAGGCATAGACAGTAAGAAGAGCCTGTCTACTTGTACATGAGTCGGCATTGAGCCTCTTGTATTGAATTCCCATGCAATTACTGTGTTTCATTGCCAATAAGAAGGTCAGAGGGATACAGTAAACCTGAAGTGAAGCAACTTAATCTATAAATAGTGTCACAGGAATGGTTCAAAAATAGACAGTAAGAAGAGTCAGTTTTCTTGTACTTAAGTCGACATTGTGACTTTTGTATTTAATTCCGATGTAATTTCTGTGTTTGATCGTCAATAAGAAGGTCCAAGGGATACAGTAAACCTGAAGTGAAGTATCGGAATCTATAACTAGTGTCACAGGAATGGTTCAAAACATAGGCAGTAAGAAGAGTAAGTTTCCTTGTATTTATGTCGGCATTGTGCCTTTTGTATTTAATTATGATGTAATTTCTGTGTTTCATCGTCAATAAGAAGGTTAGAGGGATACAGTAAACCTGAAGTGAAGCATCGGAATCTATAACTAGTGATACAGGAATGGTTCAAAACATAGACAGTAAGAAGAGACAGTTTTCTTGTACTTAAGTCGGCAGTGTGCGTTTTGTATTTAATTCCGATGCAACTGCTGTTTTTCATCGTCAATAAGAAGGTCAGAGGGATACAGTAAACCTGAAGTGAAGCATCGGAATCTATAACTAGAGTCACAGGAATGGTTAAAAACATACACAGTAAGAAGAGTCAGTTTTCTTGTACTTAAGTTGGCATTGTGCGTTTTCTATTTAATTCCGATGCAATTTCTGGGTTTCATCGTCAATAAGAAGGTCGGAGGGATGCAGTAAACCTGAAGTGAAGCATCGGAATCTATAACTAGTGTCACAGGAATGGTTCAAAACATAGACAGTAAGAAGAGTCAGTTTTCTTGTACTTAAGTTGACATTGTGACTTTTGTATTTAATTCCGATGCAATTTCTGTGTTTGATCGTCAATAAGAAGGTCCAAGGGATACAGTAAACCTGAAGTCAAGCATCGGAATCTGTAGCTGGTCTCACAGGAAAGGTTCAAAACATAGACAGTAAGATGAGCCGATCTTCCTGTACTTGAGTCGTCAAAGTGCCTTTTGTGTTAATTTCCGATGCAATTTCTGTGTTTCATCGTCAATACGAAGGTCAGGCGGATACAGTAAACCTGAAGTGAAGCATCGGTATCTATCACTAGTGTCACAGGAATGGTTCAAAACATAGACAGTAAGAAGAGTCAGTTTTCTTGTACTTAAGTCGGCATTGTGCCTTTTGTATTTAATTCCGATGCAATTTCTGGGTTTCATCGACAAGAAGAAGGTCAGAGGGATACAGTAAACCTTAAGTGAAGTATCGGAAGCTATAACTACTGTCACAGGAAAGGTTCAAAACATAGACAGTAATAAGAGTCAGTTTTGTTGTACTTAATTCGGTATTGTGCCTTTTGTATTTAATTCCGATGCAATTTCTGTGTTTCGTCGTCGATAAGAAGGTCCAAGGTATACAGTAAACCTGAAGTGAAGCATCGGAATCCAAAACCGGTCTCACAGGAAAGGTTAAAGACATAGACAGTAATAAGAGCCTGTCTACTTGTACTTGAGTCGGCATTGGGCCTTTTGTATTGAATTCCCATGCAATTACTGTGTTTCATCGTCAATAAGAAGGTCAGAGGGATACAGTAGACCTGAAGTGAAGCAACGGAATCTATAACTAGTGTCACAGGAATGGTTCAAAACATAGACAGTAATAAGAGTCAGTTTTCTTGTACCTAAGTCGGCATTGTGCCTTTTGTAAATAATTCCGATGCAATTTCAGTGTTTCATCGTCAATAAGAAGGTCAGAGGGATACAGTAAACCTGAAGTGAAGTATCGGAACTATAACTAGTGTCAGAGGAATGGTTCAAATCATAGACAGTAAGAAGCGTCAGTTTTCTTGTACTTAAGTCGGCTTTGTGCCTTTTGTATTTAATTCCGATGCATTTTCTGTGTTTCATCGTTAATAAGAAGGTCAGAGGGCTACTGTAAACCTGAAGTGAAGCATCGGAATCTATAACTAGTGTCACAGGAATGGTTCAAAACATAGATAGTAAGAAGAGTCAGTTTTCTTGTACTTATGTCGGCATTGTGCCTTTTGTATTTAATTCCGATGTACTTTCTGTGTTTCATCGTCAATAAGAAGGTTAGAGGGATACAGTAAACCTGAAGTGAAGCATCGTAATCTATAACTAGTGTCACAGGAATGGTTCAAAACATAGACAGTAAGAAGAGTCAGTTTTCTTGTACTTAAGTCGGCATTGTGCGTTTTGTATTTAATTCCGATGCAACTGCTGTTTTTCATCGTCAATAAGAAGGTCAGAGGGATACAGTAAACCTGAAGTGAAGCTTCGGAATCTATAACTAGAGTCACAGGAATGGTTAAAAACATACACAGGAGGAAGAGTCAGTTTTCTTGTACGTAAGTCGGCATTGTGCATATTCTATTCAATTCCGATGCAATTTCTGTGTTTCATCGTCAATAAGAATGTCAGAGGGATACAGTAAACCTGAAGTGAAGCATCGGAATCTATATCTAGTGTCACAGGAGTGGTTCAAAACTTAGACAGTAAGAACAGTCAGTTTTCTTGTACATACGTCGGCATTGTGCGTTTTGTATTTAATTCCGATACAATTTCTGTGTTTCTTCGTCAATAAGAAGGTCCAAGGCTTACAGTAAACCTGAAGTGAAGCATCGGAATCTAAAAGCGATCTCACAGGAAAGGTTCAAAACATAGACAGTAAGAAGTGGCAGTCTTCTTGTACTTGAGTCGGCATTGAGCCTTTTGTATTGAATTCCCATGCAATAACTGTGTTTCATCGTCAATAAGAAGGTCAGAGGGATACAGTAAACCTGAAGTGAAGCATCGGAATCTATAACCGGTCTCACAGGAAAGGTTCAAAACATAGACAGTAAGAAGAGGCAGTCTTCTTGTACTTGAGCCGGCAATGAGCCTTTTGTATTGAATTCCCATGCTATATCTGTGTTTCATCGTTAATACGTAGGTCAGAGGGATACAGTAAACCTGAAGTGATGCATCGGAATCTATAACTAGTGTCACAGGAATGGTTCCAAACATAGACAGTAGGAGGAGTCAGTTTTCTTGTCCTTAACCCGGCATTGTGCCTTTTCTATTTAATTCCGATGCAATTTCTGTGTTTCGTCGTCAATAAGACGGTCCAAGGGATACAGTAAACCTGAAGTGAAGCATCGGAATCTACAACCGGTCTCACAGGAATGTATCATGGCATAGACTGTAAGAAGAGCCAGTCTTCTGGCACATGAGTCGGCATTGTGCCTTTGGTATTTAATTCCGATGCAATTTCTGTGTTTCATCGTCAATAAGACGGTCAGATGGATAGGGTAAACCTGAAGTGAAGCATCGGAATCTATAACTAGTGTCACAGGAATGGTTCCAAACATAGACAGTAAGAAGAGTCAGTTTGCTTGTACTTAAGTCGGCATTGTGCCTTTTCTATTTCATTCCGATGCAATTTCTGTATTTCGTCGTCAATAAGTAGGGCCAAGCGATACAGTAAACCTCAAGAGAAGCATCGGAATCTAAAACCGCTCTCACAGGAAAGGTTCAAATCATAGACAGTAAAAAGAGCCAGTTTTCTAGTACTTGAGTCGGCATTGTGCATTTTGTATTTAATTCCGCTGCAATTTCTGTGTTTCATCGTCAATAAGAAGGTCCGAGGGATACAGTAAACCTGAAGTGAAGCATCGGAATCTATAACTAGTGTCACAGGAATGATTCAAACCATAGACAGTAAGAAGAGTCAGTTTTCTTGTACATAAGTCGGCATTGTGCATATTTTATTTAATTCCGATGCAATTTCTGTGTTTCATCGTCAATAAGAATGTCAGAGGGATACAGTAATCCTGAAGTGAAGCATCGGAATCTATATCTAGTGTCACAGGAGTGGCTCAAAAAATAGACAGTAAGAACAGTCAGTTTTCTTGTACTTATGTCGGCATTGTGCCTTTTGTATTTAATTCCGATGCAATTTCTGTGTTTCATCGTCAACAAGAAGGTCAGAGGGATACAGTAAACCTGAAAGGAAGCATCGGAAACTATAACTAGTGTCACATGAATGGTTCAAAACATAGACAGTAAGAAGAGTCAGTTTTCTTGTACTTATGTCGGCATTGTGCCTCTTCTATTTAAATCCGATGCAATTTCTGTGTTTCATCGTCAATTCGAAGGTCAGAGGGATACAGTAAACCTGAAGTGAAGCATCGGAATCTATAACTAGTGTCACAGGAATGGTTCAAAACATAGACAGTAAGATGAGCCATCCTTCTTGTACTAGAGCCGGCATTGTGCCTTTTGTATTAAATTCCGATGCAATTTCTGTGTTTCATCTTCAAAAAGAAGGTCAGAGGGATACAGTAAACCCGAAGTGAAGCATCGGAATCTATAACTAGTGTCACAGGAATTTTTCAAATCATAGACAGTAAGAAGTGTCAGTTATCTTGTACTTAGGTCGGCATTGTGCGTTTTGTATTTAATTCCGATGCAATTTCTGTGTTTCATCGTCAACAAGAAGGTCCAAATCATACAGTAAACCTGAAGTGAAGCATTGGAATCTGAAACCTGTCTCACAGGAAAGGTTCAAAACATAGATAGTAAGAAGAGGCAGTCTTCTTGTACTTGAGTCGGCATTGTGCCTTTTGTATTGAATTCCCATGCAATATCTGTGTTTCATCGTCAATAAGAAGGTCTAAGGAATACAGTAAACCCGAAGTGAAGCATCGGAATCTATAATTAGCGTCACAGGACTGGTTCAGAACATAGACAGTAAGAAGAGTCAGTTTTCTTGTACTTAAGTCGGCATTGTGCCTTTTGTATTTAATACCGATGCAATTTCAGTGTTTCATCGTCAATAAGAAGGTCAGAGGGAAACAGTAAACCTGAAGTGAAGTATCGGAATCTTTAACTAGTGTCAGAGGAATGGTTCGAATCATAGACAGTAAGAAGCGTCAGTTTTCTTGTACTTAAGTCGGCAATGTGCCTTTTGTATTTAATTCCGCTGCAATTTCTGTGTTTCATCGTCAATAAGAAGGTCAGAGGGATACAGTAAACCTGAAGTGAGGAATCGGAATCTATAACTAGTGTCACAGGAATGGTTCAAAACATAGGCATTAAGAAGAGTCGGTTTTCTTGTACTTATGTCGGCATTGTGACTTTTCTCTTTAATTCCGATATAATTTCTGTGTTTCATCGTCAATAAGAAGGTCAGAGGGATACAGTAAATCTGAAGTGAAGCATCGGAATCTATAACTAGTGTCACAGGAATGGTTCCAAACATAGACAGTAAGAGGAGTCAGTATTCTTGTACTTATGTCGGCATTGTGCCTTTTGTATTTAATTCCGATGCAATTTCTGTTTTTCATCGTCAATAAGAAGGTGAGAGGGATACAGTAAACCGGATGTGAAGCATCGGAATCTATAACTAGTGTCACAGGAATGGTTCAAAACATAGACAGTAAGAAGAGTCAGTTTACTTGTAGTTAATTCGGCATTGTGCCTTTTGCATTTAATTCCGATGCAATTTCCGTGTTTCTTCGTCAATAAGAAGGTCAGAGGGATACAGTAAACCTGTAGTGAAGCATCGGAATCCATAACTACTGTCACAGGATTGGTTCAGAACTTAGACAGTAAGAAGAGTCAGTTTACTTGTACTTAAGTTGGCATTGTGCCTTTTGTATTTAATTCCAATGAAATTCCTGCGTTTCATCGTCAATAAGACGGTCAGAGGGATAGAGTAAACCTGAAGCGAAGCATCGGAGTCTATAACTAGTGTCACAGGTACGGTTCAAATCATAGACAGTAAGAAGAGTCAGTTTTCTTGTACTTAAGTCGGCATTGTGCCTTTTCTATTTAATTCCGATGCAATGTCTGTTTTTCGTCGTCAATAAGAAGGGCCAAGGAATACAGTAAACGTAAAGTGAAGCATCGGAATCTAAAACCGGTCACAGAGGAAAGGTTCAAAACATAGACAGTAAGAAGAGCCAGTCTTCTTGTACTTGAGTCGGCATTGTGCCTTTTGTATTTAATTCCGATGCAATTTCTGTTTTTCATCGTCAATAAGAAATTGAGAGGGATACAGTAAACCGGATGTGAAGCATCGGAATCTATAACTAGTGTCACAGGAATGGTTAAAAACGTAGACAGTAAGAAGAGTCAGTTTACTTGTACTTAATTCGGCATTGTGCCTTTTGTATTTAATTCCGATGCAATTTCCGTGTTTCATCGTCAATAAGAATGTCAGAGGGATACAGTAAACCTGAAGTGAAGTATCGAAATCTATAACTAGTGTCACAGGAATGGTTCAAATCGTAGACAGATAGAAGCGTCAGTTTTCTTGTACTTGAGTCGGCATTGTGCCTTTTGTATTTAATTCCAAAGCAATTCCTGTGTTTCATCGTCAATAGGAAGTTCAGAGGGATGCAGTAAACCGGAAGTGAAGCATCGGAATCTATAACTAGTGTCACAGGAATGGTTCTAAACATAGACAGTAGGAAGAGTCAGTCTTCCTGTACTTGAGTCGCCAAAGTGCCTTTTGTGTTTATTTCCGATGCAATTTCTGTGTTTCATCGTCAATAAGAAGGTCAGAGGGATACAGTAAACCTGAAGTGAAGCATCGGAATCTATAACTAGTGTCACAGGAATTGTTCTGAACTTAGACAGTAGGAAGAGTCAGTCTTCTTGTACTTAAGTCAGCATTGTGCCTTTTGTATTTAATTCCGATGCAATTTCTGTGTTTCATCGTCAATAAGAAGGTCCAAGGGATACAGTAAACCTGGAGTGAGGCATCGGAATCTATAACTAGTGTCACAGGAATGGTTCTAATCTTAGACAGTAGGAAGAGTCAGTCTTCTTGTACTTAAGTCGGCATTGTGCCTTTTGTATTTAATTCCGATGCAATTTCTGTGTTACATCGTCAATGTGAAGGTCCAAGGGATACACTAAACCTGAAGTGAAGTATCGGAATCTATAACTAATGTCACAGGAATGGTTCAATGCATAAACAGTAAGAAGTGTCAGTTTTCTTATAATTACGTCGGCATTGTGACTTTTGTATTTAATTCCGTTGCAATTTCTGTGTTTCATCGTCAACAAGAAAGTCAGAGGGATACAGTAGACCTGAAGTGAAGCATCGGAATCTCTAACTGCTGTCACAGGAATGGTTCAAAACATAGACAGTAAGAAGAGTCAGTTTTCTTGTACTTAAGTCCACATTGTGACTTTTCTATTTAAATCCGATGCAATTTCTGTGTTTCATCGTCAATAAGAAGGTCAGAGGGATACAGTAAACCTGAAGTGAAGCATCGGAATCTACAACTAGTGTCACAGGAATGGTTCAAATGTAGACAGTAAGATGAGCCAGCCTTCTTGTACTTGAGTCGGCATTGTGCCTTTTGTATTTAATTCCGATGCATTTTCTGTGTTTCATCGTCAATAAGAAGGTCAGAGGGATACAGTAAACCTGAAGTGAAGCATCGGAATCTATAACTAGTGTCACAGGAATGGTTCAAAACATAGACAATAAGAAGAGACAGTTTTCTTGTATTTATGTCGGCATTGTGCCTTTTGTATGTAATTATGATGTAATTTCTGTGTTTCATCGTCAATAAGAGGGTTAGAGGGATACAGTAAACCTGAAGTGAAGTATCGGAAGCTATAACTAGTGTCACAGGAAAGGTTCAAAACATAGACAGTAAGAAGAGTCATTTTACTTGTACTTAAGTTGGCATTGTGCCTTTTGAATTTATTTCCGATGAAATTTCTGTGTTTCATCGTCAATAATACGGTCAGAGGGATACAGTAAACGTGAAGTGAAGCATCGGAATCTATAACTAGCGTCACAGGAATGGTTCAAAACATAGACAGTAAGAAGAGTCAGTTTTCTTGTACTTAAGTCTGCATTGTGTCTTTTGTATTTAATTCCGATGCAATTTCTGTGTTTCAATCTTCAATAAGAAGGTCAGAGGGATACAGTAAACCTGAAGTGATGCATCGGAATCTATAACTAGTGTCACAGGAATGGTTCAAACATAGACATTAACAGGAGTCAGTTTTCTTGCACTTAACCCGACATTGTGCCTTTTCTATTTAATTCCGATGCAATTTCTGTGTTTCGTCGTCAATAAGAAGGTCCAAGGGATACAGTAAACCAGAAGTGAAGCATCGGAATCTAATACCGCCCTCACAGGAAAGGTTCATAACATAGACAGTAAGAAGAGCCAGTCCTCTGGCACTTGAGTCGGCATTGCGCCTTTTGTATTTAATTCCGATGCAATTTCTGTGTTAGATCATCAATAAGAAGGTCCAAAGGATACAGTAAACCTGAAGTCAAGCATCGGAATCTAAAGCTGGTCTCACAGGAAAGGTTCAAAACATAGACAGTAAGATGAGCCGATCTTCCTGAACTTGAGTCGTCAAAGTGCCTTTTGTATTTACTTCCGATGCAATTTCTGTGTTTCATGGTCAATAAGAAGGTCAGAGGGATACAGTAAACCTGAAGTGAAGCATCGGGATCTATAACTAGTCTCACAGGAATGGCTCAATTCATAGACAGTAAGTAGAGTCAGTTTTCTTATAATTAAGTCGTCATTGTGCCTTTTGTATTTAATTCCAATGCAATTTCTGTGTTTCAGCGTCAATAAGAAGGTCAGAGGGATACAGTAAACCTGAAGTGATGCATCGGAATCTATAACTAGTGTCACAGGAAAGGTTCAAATCATAGACAGTAACAGGAGTCAGTTTTCTTGCACTTAACCCGACATTGTGCCTTTTCTATTTAATTCCGATGCAATTTCTGTGTTTCGTCGTCAATAAGAAGGTCCAAGGGATACAGTAAACCTGAAGTGATGCATCGGAATCCAATACCGGTCTCACAGGAAAGGTTCATAACAGAGACAGTAAGAAGAGCCAGTCCTCTGGCACTTGAGTCGGCATTGCGCCTTTTGTATTTAATTCCGATGCAATTTCTGTGTTTCATCGTCAATAAGACGGTCACATGGATAGAGTAAACCTGAAGGGAAGCATCGGAATCTATAACTAGTGTCTCAGGTATGGTTCAAAACATAGACAGTAAGAAGAGTCAGTTAACTTGTACATAAGTCGGCATTGTCCCTTTTCTATTTAATTCCGATGCAACTACTGCGTTTCATCGTCAATAAGAATGTCAGAGGTATACAGTAAAAATGAAGTGAAGCATCGGAATTTATATCTAGTGTCACAGGAGTGGTTCAAAACATAGACAGTAAGAACAGTCAGTTTTCTTGTACTTATGTCGGCATTGTGCCTTTTGTATTTAATTCCGATGCAATTTCTGTGTTTCATCGTCAATAAGAAGCTCAGAGGGATACAGTAAACCTGAAGTGAAGCATCGGAAACTATAACTAGTGTCACATGAATGGTTCAAAACATAGACAGTAAGAAGAGTCAGTTGTCTTGTACTTAAGTAGGCATTGTGCTTTTTGTATCTAATTCCGATGCAATTTCTGTGTTTCATCGTCAATAAGAAAGTCAGAGGGATACAGTAGACCTGAAGTGAAGCATCGGAATCTCTAACTGCTGTCACAGGAATGGTTCAAAACATAGACAGTAAGAAGAGTCAGTTCTCTTGTACTTAAGTCGGCATTGTGCCTTTTGTATTTAATTCCGATGCAATTTCTGTGTTTCATCGTCAATAAGAAGGTCAGAGGCATACAGTAAACCTGAAGTGAAGCATCGGAAACTATAACTAGTGTCACATGAATGGTTCAAAACATAGACAGTAAGAACAGTCAGTTTTATTGTACTTAAGTCGACATTGTGACTTTTCTGTTTAAATCCGAGGCAATTTCTGTGTTTCATCGTCAATACGAAGGTCAGAGGGATACTGTAAACCTGAAGTGAAGCATCGGAATCTATAACTAGTGTCACAGGAATGGTTCAAATCGTAGACAGTAAGATGAGCCAGTCTTCTTGTACTTGAGTCGGCATTGTGCCTTTTGTATTTCATTCCGAAGCAATTTCTGTGTTTCATCGTCAATAAGAGGGGCAGAGGGATACAGTAAACCTGAAGTGAGGTATCGGAATCTATAACTAGTGTCACAGGAATGGTTCTAATCATAGACACTAAGAAGTGTCAGTTTTCTTGTACTTACGACGGCATTATGCGTTTTGTATTTAATTCCGATGCAATTTCGGTGTTTCGTCGTCGATAAGAGGGTCCAAGGGATACAGTAAACCTGAAGTGAAGCATCGGAATCCAAAACCGGTCTCACAGGAAAGGTTCAAGACATAAACAGTAAGAAGAGCCTGTCTACTTGTACTTGAGTCGGCATTGAGCCTTTTGTATTGAATTCCCATGCAATTACTGTGTTTCATTGTCAATAAGAAGGTCAGAGGGATATAGTAAACCTGACGTGAAGCAACGGAATCTATAAATAGTGTCACAGGAATGGTTCAAAACATAGACAGTAAGAAGAGTCAGTTTTCTTGTACTTAAGTCGGCATTGTGCCTTTTGTATTTAATTCCGATGCAATTTCAGTGTTTCATCGTCAATAAGAAGGTCAGTGGGATACAGTAAACCTGAAGTGGGGTATCGGAATCTATAACTAGTGTCAGAGGAATGGTTCAAGTCATAGACAATAAGAAGCGTCGGTTTTTTTACTAAAGTCGGCATTGTGCCTTTTGTATTTAATTCCGATGCATTTACGGCGTTTCATCGTCAATAAGAAGGTCAGAGGGATACAGTAAACCTGATGTGAAGCATCGGAATCTATAACTAGTGTCACAGGAATGGTTCAAAACATAGGCAGTAAGAAGAGTCAGTTATCTTGTATTTATGTCGGCATTGTGCCTTTTGTATTTAATTATGATGTAATTTCTGTGTTTCATCGTCAATAACAAGGTTAGAGGGATACAGTAAACCTGAAGTGAAGCATCGGAATCTATAACTAGTGATACAGGAATGGTTCAAATCATAGACAGTTAGAAGAGTCAGTTTTCTTGTACTTAAGTCGGCATTGTGCGTTTTGTATTTAATTCCGATGCAACTGCTGTTTCTCATCGTCAATAAGAAGGTCAGAGGGATACAGTAAACCTGAAGTGAAGCATCGGAATCTATAACTAGAGTCACAGGAATGGTTAAAAACATACACAGTAAGAGGAGTCAGTTTTCTTGTACTTAAGTTGGCATTGTGCGTTTTCTATTTAATTCCGATGCAATTTCTGGGTTTCATCGTCAATAAGAAGGTCGGAGGGATACAGTAAACCTTATGTGAAGCATCGGAATCTATAACTAGTGTCACAGGAATGGTTCAAATCATAGACAGTTAGAAGAGTCGGTTTTCTTGTACTTAAGTCGACATTGTGACTTTTGTATTTAATTCCGATGCAATTTCTGTGTTTGATCGTCAATACGAAGGTCCAAGGGATACAGTAAACCTGAAGTCAAGCATCGGAATCTAAAGCTGGTCTCACAGGAGAGGTTCAAAACATAGACAGTAAGATGAGCCGAACTTCCTGTACTTGAGTGGTCAAAGTGCCTTTTGTGTTTATTTCCGATGCAATTTCTGTGTTTCATCGTCAATACGAAGGTCAGGCGGATACAGTAAACCTGAAGTGAATCATCGGTATCTATCACTAGTGTCACAGGAATGGTTCAAAGCATAGACAGTAAGAAGAGTCAGTTTTCTTGTACTTAAGTCTGCATTGTGACTTTTGTATTTAATTCCGATGCAATTTCTGTGTTTCAATCTTCAATAAGAAGGTCAGAGGGATACAGTAAACCTGAAGTGATGCATCGGAATCTATAACTAGGGTCACAAGAATGGTTCAAAACATAGACAGTAACAGGAGTCAGTTTTCTTGCACTTAACCCGACATTGTGCCTTTTCTATTTAATTCCGATGCAATTTCTGTGTTTCGTCGTCAATAAGAAGGTCCAAGGGATACAGTAAACCAGAAGTGAAGCATCGGAATCTAATACCGGTCTCACAGGAAAGGTTCAAAACATAGACAGTAAGATGAGCCGATCTTCCTGTACTTGAGTCGCCAAAGTGCCTTTTGTATTTACTTCCGATGCAATTTCTGTGTTTCATGGTCAATAAGAAGGTCAGAGGGATACAGTAAACCTGAAGTGAAGCATCGGGATCTATAACTAGTCTCACAGGAATGGCTCAATTCATAGACAGTAAGTAGAGTAAGTTTTCTTATAATTAAGTCGTCATTGTGCCTTTTGTATTTAATTCCAATGCAATTTCTGTGTTTCAGCGTCAATAAGAAGGTCAGAGGGATACAGTAAACCTGAAGTGATGCATCGGAATCTATAACTAGTGTCACAGGAATGGTTCAAAACATAGACAAAAACAGGAGTCAGTTTTCTTGCACTTAACCCGACATTGTGCCTTTTCTATTTAATTCCGATGCAATTTCTGTGTTTCGTCGTCAATAAGAAGGTCCAGGGGATACAGTAAACCTGAAGTGAAGCATCGGAATCTAATACCGGTCTCAAGGGAAAGGTTCATAACAGAGACAGTAAGAAGAGCCAGTCCTCTGGCACTTGAGTCGGCATTGCGCCTTTTGTATTTAATTCCGATGCAATTTCTGTGTTTCATCGTCAATAAGACGGTCACATGGATAGAGTAAACCTGAAGTGAAGCATCGGAATCTATAAATAGTGTCACAGGAATGGTTCAAAACATACACAGTAAGAAGAGTCAGTTTTCTTGTACTTAAGTTGGCATTGTGCCTTTTGTATTTAATTATGATGTAATTTCTGTGTTCCATCGTCAATAAGAAGGTTAGAGGGATACAGTAAACCTGAAGTGAAGCATCGGAATCTATAACTAGTGATACAGGAATGGTTCAAATCATAGACAGTAAGAAGAGTCAGTTTTCTTGTACTTAAGTCAGCATTGTGCGTTTTGTATTTAATTCCGATGCAACTGCTGTTTCTCATCGTCAATAAGAAGGTCAGAGGGATACAGTAAACCTGAAGTGAAGCATCGGAATCTATAACTAGAGTCACAGGAATGGTTAAAAACATACACAGTAAGAAGAGTCAGTTTTCTTGTACTTAAGTTGGCATTGTGCGTTTTCTATTTAAATCCGATGCAATTTCTGGGTTTCATCGTCAATACGAAGGTCAGAGGGATACAGTAAACTTGAAGTGAAGCATCGGAATCTATAACTAGTGTCACAGGAATGGTTCTAATCATAGACACTAAGAAGTGTCAGTTTTCTTGTACTTAGGTCGGCATTGTGTGTTTTGTATTTAATTCCGATGCAATTTCTGTGTTTCGTCGTCGATAAGAAGGTCCAAGGTATACAGTAAACCTGAAGTGAGGCATCGGAATCCAAAACCGGTCTCACAGGAAAGGTTCAAGACATAGACAGTAAGAAGAGCCTGTCTACTTGTACTTGAGTCGGCATTGAGCCTTTTGTATTGAATTCCCATGCAATTACTGTGTTTCATCGTCAATAAGAAGGTCAGAGGGATGCAGTAGACCTGAAGTGAAGCAACGGAATCTATAACTAGTGTCACAGGAATGGTTCAAAACATAGACAGTAATAAGAGTCAGTTTTCTTGTACCTAAGTCTGCATTGTGCCTTTTGTATTTAATTCCGATGCAATTTCAGTGTTTCATCGTCAATAAGAAGGTCAGAGGGATACAGTAAACCTGAAGTGAAGTATCGGAATCTATAACTAGTGTCAGAGGAATGGTTCAAATCATAGACAGTAAGAAGAGCCAGTTTTCTAGTACTTGAGTCGGCATTGTGCATTTTGTATTTAATTCCGATGCAATTTCTGTGTCTCATCGTCAATAAGAAGGTCCGAGGGATACAGTAAACCTGAAGTGAAGCATCGGAATCTATAACTAGTGTCACAGGAATGGTTCAAAACATAGACAGTAAGAAAAGTCAGTTTTCTTGTACATAAGTCGGCATTGTGCATATTCTATTTAATTCCGAGGCAATTTCTGTGTTTCATCGTCAATAAGAATGTCAGAGGGATACAGTAAACCTGAAGTGAAGCATCGGAATCTATATCTAGTGTCACAGGAGTGGTTCAAAACTTAGACAGTAAGAACAGTCAGTTTTCTTGTACATACGTCGGCATTGTGCCTTTTGTATTTAATTCCGATGCAATTTCTGTGTTTCATCGTCAATAAGAAGGTCAGAGGGATACAGTAAACCTGAAGTGAAGCATCGGAAACTGTAACTAGTGTCACATGAATGGTTCAAAGCATAGACAGTAAGAAGAGTAAGTTTTCTTGTACTTAAGTCGGCATTGTGCCTCTTCTATTTAATTCCGATGCAATTTCTGTGTTTCGTCGTTAATACGAAGGTCAGAGGGATACAGTAAACCTGAAGTGAAGCATCGGAATCTATAACTAGTGTCACAGGAATTTTTCAAATCATAGACTGTAAGAAGTGTCAGTTTTCTTGTACTTAGGTCGGCATTGTGCGTTTTGTATTTAATTCCGATGCAATTTCTGTGTTTCTTCGTCAATAAGAAGGTCCAAGGCATACAGTGAACCTGAAGTGAAGCATCGGAATCTAAAAGCGATCTCACAGGAAAGGTTCAAAACATAGACAGTAGGAAGTGGCAGTCTTCTTGTACTTGAGTCGGCATTGAGCCTTTTGTATTGAATTCCCATGCAATATCTGTGTTTCATCGTCAATAAGAAGGTCAGAGGGACACAGTAAACCTGAAGTGAAGCATCGGAATCCATAACCGGTCTCACAGGAAAGGTTTAAAACATAGACAGTAAGAAGAGGCAGTCTTCTTGTACTTGAGCCGGCAATGAGCCTATTGTATTGAATTCCCATGCAATATCTGTGTTTCATCGTTAATAAGTAGGTCAGAGGGATACAGTAATCCTGAAGTGAAGCATCGGAATCTATAACTAGTGTCACAGGAATGGTTCAAAACATAGACAGTAAGAAGAGTCAGTTTTCTTGTACTTAGGTCGGCATTGTGCGTTTTGTATTTAATTCCGATGCAATTTCTGTGTTTCATCGTCAACAAGAAGGTCCAAATCATACAGTAAACCTGAAGTGAAGCATTGGCATCTGAAACCTGTCTCACAGGAAAGGTTCAAAACATAGATAGTAAGAAGATTCAGTCTTCTTGTACTTGAGTCAGCATTGTGCCTTTTGTATTGAATTCCCATGCAATATCTGTGTTTCATCGTCAATAAGAAGGTCAGAGGGATACAGTAAACCTGAAGTGAAGCATCGGAATCTATAACTAGTGTCACAGGACTGGTTCAGAACATAGACAGTAAGAAGAGTCAGTTTTCTTGTACTTAGGTCGGCATTGTGCCTTTTGTATTTAATTCCGATACAATTTCAGTGTTTCATCGTCAATATGACGGTCAGAGGGATACAGTAAACCTGAAGTGAGGCATCGGAATCTATAACTAGTGTCACAGGAATGGTTCAAAACATAGACATTAAGAGGAGTCGGTTTTCTTGTACTTATGTCGGCATTGTGGCTTTTCTATTTAATTCCGATGAAATTTCTGTGTATCATCGTCAATAAGAAGGTCAGAGGGATACAGTAAACCTGAAGTGAAGCATCGGAATCTATAACTAGTGTCACAGGTATGGTTCAAAACACAGACAGTAAAAAGAGTCAGTTTTCTTGTACTTAAGTCGGCATTGTGCCTTTTCTATTTAATTCTGATGCAATGTCTGTGTTTCGTCGTCAATAAGAAGGGCCAAGGGATACAGTAAACGTGAGGTGAAGCATCGGAATCTAAAACCGGTCTCACAGGAAAGGTTCAAAGCATAGACAGTAAGAAGAGCCAGTCTTCTTGTACTTGAGTCGGCATTGTGCCTTTTGTTTTTAATTCCCATGCAATTTCTGTGATTCATCGTCAATAAGAAGGTCAGAGGGATACAGTATACCTGAAGTGAGGCATCGGAATCTATAACTAGTGTCACAGGAATGGTTCAAAACGTAGATAGTAAGAAGAGTCAGTCTTCTTGTACTTAGGTCGGCATTGTGCCTTTTGTATTTAAATCCGATGCAATTTCTGTGTTTCATCGTCAATAAGACGGTCGGAGGGATACAGTATACCTGAAGTGAAGCATCTGAATCTATAACTAATGTCACAGGAATGGTTCAAAACATAGACAGTAAGAAGAGTCAGTTTTCTTGTACTTAAGTCGGCATTGTGCCTTTTCTATTTAACTCGGATGCATTTTCTGTGTTTCGTCGTCAATAAAAAGGGCCAAGGGATACAGTAAACCTGAAGTGAAGCATCGGAATCTAAAACCGGTCTCACAGGAATGGTTCAAAACATAGAGAGTAAGAAGAGTCAGCCTTTTTGTAGATAAGTCGGCATTGTGCCTTTTGTATTTAATTCCGATGCTATCTCTGTGTTTCATCGTCAATAAGAAGGTCAGAGGGATACAGTAAACCTAAAGTGAAGCATTGGAATCCATAACTAGTGTCACAGGAATGGTTCAAAGCATAGAGAGTAAGAAGAGTCAGCCTTTTTGTACATAAGTCGGCATTGTGCCTTTTGTATTTAATTCCGATGCAATCTCTGTGTTTCATCGTCAATAAGAAGGTCAGAGGGATACAATAAAGCTGAAGTGAAGCAACGGAATCGCTAACTAGTGTAAAAGGAGTGGTTCAAAACGTAGAGAGTAAGAAGAGTCAGTCTTTTTGTTCTTAAGTCGGCATTGTGCCTTTTGTATTTATTTCCGATGCAATTTCTGTGTTTCATCGTCTATAAGAAGGTCAGAGGGATACAGTAAACCTGAAGTGAAGCATCGGAATCCATAACTAGTGTCACAGGAATGGTTCAAAAAATACACAGTAAGAAGAGTCAGTTTTCTTGTACTTATGTCGGCATTGTGCCTTTTGTATTTATTTCCGATGCAATTTCTGTGTTTCATCATCAATAAGTAGGTCAGAGGGATACAGTAAACCTGAAGTGAAGCAACGGAATCTATAACTAGTGTCACAGGAATGCTTCTAAACATAGACAGTAAGAATGGTTAGTCTTCTCGTACCTAAGACGGCATTGTGCCTTTTGTATCCAATTCCGATGCAATTTCTGGGTTTCATCGTCAATAAGAAGGTCAGAGGGATACAGTAAACCTGAAGTGAAGTATCGAAATCTATAACTGGTGTCACAGGAATCGTTCAAATCATAGACAGATAGAAGCGTCAGTTTTCTTGTACTTAAGTCGGCATTGTGCCTTTTGTATTTAATTCCGATGCAATTTCTGTGTTTCATCGTCAATAAGAAGGTCAGAGGAATACAGGAAACCTGAAGTGAAGCATCGGAATCTATAACTAGTGTCACAGGAATGGTTCAAAAAATACACAGTAAGAAGAGTCAGTTTTCTTGTACTTATGTCGGCATTGTGCCTTTTGTATTTATTTCCGATGAAATTTCTGTGATTCATCGTCAATACGAAGGTCAGAGGGATACAGTAAACCTGCAGTGAAGCTTCGGAATCTATAACTAGTGTCACAGGAATGGTGCAAATCATAGACAGTAAGAAGAGTCAGTTAACTTGTACTTAATTCGGCATTGTGCCTTTTGTATTTAATTCCGATGCAATTTCTGTGTTTCATCGTCACTAAGAAGGTCAGAGGGATACAGTATACCTGAAGTGAAGCATCGGAATCTAAAACCGGTCTCACAGGAAAGGTTCATAACATAGACAGTAAGAAGAGCCAGTATTCTGGTACTTGAGTCGGCATTGTGCCTTTTGTATTTAAATCCGATGCAATTTCTGTGTTTCATCGTCAATAAGACGGTCGGAGGGATACAGTATACCTGAAGTGAAGCATCTGAATCTATAACTAATGTCACAGGAATGGTTCAAAACATAGACAGTAAGAAGAGTCAGTTTTCTTGTACTTAAGTCGGCATTGTGCCTTTTCTATTTAACTCGGATGCATTTTCTGTGTTTCGTCGTCAATAAAAAGGGCCAAGGGATACAGTAAACCTGAAGTGAAGCATCGGAATCTAAAACCGGTCTCACAGGAATGGTTAAAAACATAGAGAGTAAGAAGAGTCAGCCTTTTTGTAGATAAGTCGGCATTGTGCCTTTTCTATTCAATTCCGATGCAATTTCTGTGCTTCATCGTCAATAAGGTCAGAGGGATACAGTAAACCTGAAGTGCAGCTTCGGAATCTATAACTAGTGTCACAGGAATGGTTCAATACGTAGATACTAAGAAGTGTCAGTCTTCTTGTACTTAAATCGGCATTGTGCCTTTTCTATTTAATTCCGATGCAATTTCTGTGCTTAATCGCCAATAAGAAGGTCAGAGGGATACAGTAAACCTGAAGTGAAGCATCGGAATCGCTAACTAGTGTAAAAGGAATGGTTCAAAACGTAGAGAGTAAGAAGAGTCAGTCTTTTTGTTCTTAAGTCGGCATTGTGCCTTTTGTATTTATTTCCGATGCAATTTCTGTGTTTCATCGTCTATAAGAAGGTCAGAGGGATACAGTAAACCTGAAGTGAAGCATCGGAATCCATAACTAGTGTCACAGGAATGGTTAAAACATAGACAGTAAGAAAGGTCAGACTTCTTGTACTTAAGTCGGCATTGTGCCTTTTGGATTTTTATTCCGATGCAATATCTGTGTTTCATCGTCAATAAGAAGATCAGAGGGATACAGTAAACCTGAAGTGAAGCATCAGAATCTATAACTAGTGTCACAGGAATGGTTCAAAACATTAAACAGTAAGAAACGTCAGATTACTTGTACTTAAGTCGGCATTGTGCCTTTTGTATTTAATTCCGAAGCAATTTCTGTGTTTCATCGTAAATAAGAAGGTCAGAGGGATACAGTTAACCTGAAGTGAAGCATCGGAATCTGTAACTAGTGTCACAGGAATGGTTCAAAACATAGACAATAAGAAGAGTCAGTTTTCTTGTACTTTAGCCGGCATTGTGCCCTTTGTATTTAATTCCGTTGCTATTCCTGTGTTTCATCGTCAATATGAAGATCAGAGGGATACAGTAAACCTGAAGTAAAGCATCGGAATCCATAACTAGTGTCACAGGAATGGTTCAAAGCATAGACAGTAAGAAGAGTCAGTTTTCTTATAATTAAGTCGGCATTGTGCCTTTTGTATTAATTTCGGATGCAATTTCTGTGTTTCATCGTCAATAAGACGATCAGAGGGATAGAGTAAACCTGAAGTGAAGCATCGGAATCTATAGCAAGTGTCACGGGTATGGTTCACAACATAGACAGTAAGAAGAGTCAGTTTTCTTGTACTTCATTCGGCATTGTGCCTTTTCTATTTACTTCCGATGCAATTTCTGTGTTTCGTCGACAATAAGAAGGGCCAAGGGATACAGTAAACCTGCAGTGAAGCATCGGAATCTAAAAACGGTCTCACAGGAAAGGTACAAATGTTAGACAGTAAGAAGAGTCAGTCTTCTCGTACATAAGTCGGCATTGTGCCTTTTGTATTTAATTCCGATGCAATTTCTGTGTTTCCTCGTCAATAAGAAGGTCAGAGGGATACAGTAAACCTGAAGTGAAGCATCGGAATCTAAAACCGGTCTCACAGGAAAGATTCAAAACGTAGACAGTAACAAGAGCCAGTCTTCTTGTACTTGAGTCGGCATTGTGCCTTTTGTATTTGATTCCGATGCAATTTCTGTGTTTCATCCACAATAAGACGGTCAGAGGGATACAGTAAACCTGAAGTGAAGCATCGGAATCTATAACTAGCGTCACAGGAATGGTTCAAAACATAGACAGTAAGAAGAGTCAGTTTTCTTGTACTTAAGTCGGCATTGTGCCTTTTCTATTTAATTCCGATGCAATTTCTGTGCTTCATCGTCATTAAGAAGGTCAGAGGAATACAGGAAACCTGAAGTGAAGCATCGGAATCTATAACTAGTGTCACAGGAATGGTTCAAAAAATACACAGTAAGAAGAGTCAGTTTTCTTGTACTTATGTCGGCATTGTGCCTTTTGTATTTATTTCCGATGAAATTTCTGTGATTCATCGCCAATAAGAAGGTCAGAGGGATACAGTAAACCTGAAGTGAAGCATCGGAATCCGTAACTACTGTCACAGGAATGGTTCAAAACATAGACAGTAAGAAGAGCCAGTCTTCTTGTACTTGAGTCGGCATTGTGCCTTTTCTATTTAATTCCGATGAAATTTCTGTGTTTCATCGTCAATAGGAAGGTCAGAGGGATACAGTAAACATGATGTGAAGCATCGGAATGTATAACTAGTGTCACAGGAATGGTTCAAATCATAGACAGTAAGAAGAGTCAGTTTACTTGTACTTAATTCGGCATTGTGCCTTTTGTATTTAATTCCGTTGCAATTTCCGTGTTTCTTCGTCAATAAGAAGGTCAGAGGGATACAGTAAACCTAAAGTGAAGCATCGAAATCCGTAACTACTGTCACAGGAATGGTTCAAAACATAGACAGTAAGAAGAGCCAGTCTTCTTGTACTTGAGTCGGCATTGTGCCTTTTCTATTTAATTCCGATGCAATTTCTGTGCTTCATCGTCAATAAGAAGGTCAGAGGGATACAGTAAACCTGAAGTGAAGCTTCGGAATCTATAACTAGTGTCACAGGAATGGTTCAATACGTAGATAGTAAGAAGTGTCAGTCTTCTTGTACTTAAATCGGCATTGTGCCTTTTCTATTTAATTCCGATGCAATTTCTGTGCTTCATCGCCAATAAGAAGGTCAGAGGGATACAGTAAACCTGAAGTGAAGCATCGGAATCGCTAACTAGTGTAACAGGAATGGTTCAAAACATAGAGAGTAAGAAGAGTCAGTCTTTTTGTTCTTAAGTCGGCATTGTGCCTTTTGTACTGAATTCCGATGCAATTTCTGTGTTTCATCGTCAATAAGTAGGTCAGAGGGATACAGTAAACCTGAAGTGAAGCAACGGAATCTATAACTAGTGTCACAGGAATGCTTCTAAACATAGACAGTAAGAAAGGTTAGTCTTCTCGTACCTAAGACGGCATTGTGCCTTTTGTATCCAATTCCGATGCAATTTCTGGGTTTCATCGTCAATAAGAAGGTCAGAGGGATACAGTAAACCTGAAGTGAAGTATCGAAATCTATAACTGGTGTCACAGGAATCGTTCAAATCATAGACAGATAGAAGCGTCAGTTTTCTTGTACTTAAGTCGGCATTGTGCCTTTTGTATTTAATTCCGATGCAATTTCTGTGTTTCATCGTCAATAAGAAGGTCAGAGGAATACAGGAAACCTGAAGTGAAGCATCGCAATCTATAACTAGTGTCACAGGAATGGTTCAAAAAATACACAGTAAGAAGAGTCAGTTTTCTTGTACTTATGTCGGCATTGTGCCTTTTGTATTTATTTCCGATGAAATTTCTGTGATTCATCGTCAATACGAAGGTCAGAGGGATACAGTAAACCTGCAGTGAAGCTTCGGAATCTATAACTAGTGTCACAGGAATGGTGCAAATCATAGACAGTAAGAAGAGTCAGTTAACTTGTACTTAATTCGGCATTGTGCCTTTTGTATTTAATTCCGATGCAATTTCTGTGTTTCATCGTCACTAAGAAGGTCAGAGGGATACAGTATACCTGAAGTGAAGCATCGGAATCTAAAACCGGTCTCACAGGAAAGGTTCATAACATAGACAGTAAGAAGAGCCAGTCTTCTGGTACTTGAGTCGGCATTGTGCCTTTTGTATTTAAATCCGATGCAATTTCTGTGTTTCATCGTCAATAAGACGGTCGGAGGGATACAGTATACCTGAAGTGAAGCATCTGAATCTATAACTAATGTCACAGGAATGGTTCAAAACATAGACAGTAAGAAGAGTCAGTTTTCTTGTACTTAAGTCGGCATTGTGCCTTTTCTATTTAACTCGGATGCATTTTCTGTGTTTCGTCGTCAATAAAAAGGGCCAAGGGATACAGTAAACCTGAAGTGAAGCATCGGAATCTAAAACCGGTCTCACAGGAATGGTTCAACACATAGAGAGTAAGAAGAGTCAGCCTTTTTGTAGATAAGTCGGCATTGTGCCTTTTGTATTTAATTCCGATGCTATCTCTGTGTTTCATCGTCAATAAGAAGGTCAGAGGGATACAGTAAACCTAAAGTGAAGCATTGGAATCCATAACTAGTGTCACAGAAATGGTTCAAAACATAGAGAGTAAGAAGAGTCAGCCTTTTTGTACATAAGTCGGCATTGTGCCTTTTGTATTTAATTCCGATGCAATCTCTGTGTTCCATCGCCAATAACAAGGTCAGAGGGATACAATAAAGCTGAAGTGAAGCAACGGAATCTATAACTAGGGTCACAGGAATGCTTCAAAACATAGACAGTAAGGAAGGTCAGTCGTCTTGTACTTAACTCGTCATTGTGCCTTTTGTATCTAATTCCGATGCAATATCTGTGTTTCATCGTCAATAAGAAGATTTGAGGGATACGGTAAACCTGAAGTGAGGCATCGGAATCTATAACTAGTGTCACAGGAATGGTTCAAAACATAGACAGTAAGAAGAGTAAGTCTTCTAGTACTTAAGTCGGCATTGTGCATTTTGTATTTCATTCCGATGCAATTTCTGTGCTTCATCGCCAATAAGAAGGTCTGAGAGATACAGAAAACCTGAAGTGAAGCATCGGAATCTATAACTAGTGTCACAGGAATGGTTCAAAACATAGACAGTAAGAAGAGTCAGTCTTTTTGTACTTAAGTCGGCATTGTGCCTTTTGTATTTTATTCCGATGCAATTTCTGAGTTTCATCGTCAACAAGAAGGTCAGAGGGATACAGTAAACCTGAAGTGAAGCATCGGAATCTAAAACCGGCCTCACACTAAAGGTTCAAAACATAGACAGTAAGAAGAGTCAGTTTTCTTGTTCTTCAGTCGGCATTGTGCCTTTTGTTTTTAATTCCATTGCAATTTCTGTGTTTCATCGTCAATAAGAAGGTCAGAGGGATACAGTAAACCTGAAGTGAAGCAACGGAATCTAAAACCGGTCTCACAGGAAAGGTTCAAAACTTAGACAGTAAGAAGAGTCAGTCGTCTTGTACTTAAGTCGGAATTGTGCCTTTTGTATTTAATTCCGATGCAATTTCTGTGTTTCCTCGTCAATAAGAAGGTCAGAGGGATACAGTAAACCTGAAGTGAAGCATCGGAAACTAAAACCGGTCTCACAGGAAAGGTTCAAAACATAGACAGTAACTAGAGCCAGTCTTCTTGTACTTGAGTCGGCAATGTGCCGTTTGTATTTAATTCCGATGTAATTTCTGTGTTTCATCGTCAATAAGAAGGTCAGAAGGATGCAGTAAACCTGAAGTGAAGCATCGGAATCTACAACTAGTGTCACAGGAATGGTTCAAAACATAGACAGTAGGACGAGTCAGTCTTCTAGTACTTATGTCAGCATTGTGCCTTTTGTATTTAATTCCGATGCAATTTCTGTTTTTTTATCGTCCATATGAAGGTCAGAGGGATACAGTAAACCTGAAGTGAAGCATCGGAATCTATAACTAGTGTCACAGGAATGGTCCAAAACATAGACAGTAAGAAGAGTCAGTCTTCTCGTACATAAGTCGGCATTGTGCCTTTTGTATTTAATTCCGATGCAATTTCTGTGTTTCCTCGTCAATAAGAAGGTCAGAGGGATACAGTAAACCTGAAGTGAAGCATCGGAATCTAAAACCGGTCTCACAGGAAAGATTCAAAACGTAGACAGTAACAAGAGCCAGTCTTCTTGTACTTGAGTCGGCATTGTGCCTTTTGTATTTGATTCCGATGCAATTTCTGTGTTTCATCCACAATAAGACGGTCAGAGGGATACAGTAAACCTGAAGTGAAGCATCGGAACCTATAACTAGCGTCACAGGAATGGTTCAAAACATAGACAGTAAGAAGAGTCAGTTTTCTTGTACTTAAGTCGGCATTGTGCCTTTTCTATTTAATTCCGATGCAATTTCTGTGCTTCATCGTCATTAAGAAGGTCAGAGGAATACAGGAAACCTGAAGTGAAGCATCGGAATCTATAACTAGTGTCACAGGAATGGTTCAAAAAATACACAGTAAGAACAGTCAGTTTTCTTGTACTTATGTCGGCATTGTGCCTTTTGTATTTATTTCCGATGAAATTTCTGTGATTCATCGCCAATAAGAAGGTCAGAGGGATACAGTAAACCTGAAGTGAAGCATCGGAATCCGTAACTACTGTCACAGGAATGGTTCAAAACATAGACAGTAAGAAGAGCCAGTCTTCTTGTACTTGAGTCGGCATTGTGCCTTTTCTATTTAATTCCGATGAAATTTCTGTGTTTCATCGTCAATAGGAAGGTCAGAGGGATACAGTAAACCTGATGTGAAGCATCGGAATGTATAACTAGTGTCACAGGAATGGTTCAAATCATAGACAGTAAGAAGAGTCAGTTTACTTGTACTTAATTCTTCATTGTGCCTTTTGTATTTAATTCCGATGCAATTTCCGTGTTTCTTCGTCAATAAGAAGGTCAGAGGGATACAGTAAACCTGAAGTGAAGCATCGGAATCCGTAACTACTGTCACAGGAATGGTTCAAAACATAGACAGTAAGAAGAGCCAGTCTTCTTGTACTTGAGTCGGCATTGTGCCTTTTCTATTTAATTCCGATGCAATTTCTGTGCTTCATCGTCAATAAGAAGGTCAGAGGGATACAGTAAACCTGAAGTGAAGCTTCGGAATCTATAACTAGTGTCACAGGAATGGTTCAATACGTAGATAGTAAGAAGTGTCAGTTTTCTTGTACTTAAGTCGGCATTGTGCCTTTTCTATTTAACTCGGATGCATTTTCTGTGTTTCGTCGTCAATAAAAAGGGCCAAGGGATACAGTAAACCTGAAGTGAAGCATCGGAATCTAAAACCGGTCTCACAGGAATGGTTCAACACATAGAGAGTAAGAAGAGTCAGCCTTTTTGTAGATAAGTCGGCATTGTGCCTTTTGTATTTAATTCCGATGCTATCTCTGTGTTTCATCGTCAATAAGAAGGTCAGAGGGATACAGTAAACCTAAAGTGAAGCATTGGAATCCATAACTAGTGTCACAGGAATGGTTCAAAACATAGAGAGTAAGATGAGTCAGCCTTTTTGTACATAAGTCGGCATTGTGCCTTTTGTATTTAATTCCGATGCAATCTCTGTGTTCCATCGCCAATAACAAGGTCAGAGGGATACAATAAAGCTGAAGTGAAGCAACGGAATCTATAACTAGGGTCACAGGAATGCTTCAAAACATAGACAGTAAGGAAGGTCAGTCGTCTTGTACTTAACTCGTCATTGTGCCTTTTGTATCTAATTCCGATGCAATATCTGTGTTTCATCGTCAATAAGAAGATTTGAGGGATACGGTAACCCTGAAGTGAGGCATCGGAATCTATAACTATTGTCACAGGAATGGTTAAAACATAGACAGTAAGAAGAGCCAGTCTTCTTGTACTCGAGTCGGCAGTGTGCCATTTGTATTTAATTCCGATGCAATATCGGAGTTTCATCGTCAATAAGAAGGTCAGAGGGATGCAGTAAACCTGAAGTGAAGCATCGGAATCTATAACTAGTGTCACAGGAATGGTTCAAAACATAGACAGTAGGAAGAGTAAGTCTTCTAGTACTTAAGTCGGCATTGTGCATTTTGTATTTCATTCCGATGCAATTTCTGTGCTTCATCGCCAATAAGAAGGTCTGAGAGATACAGAAAACCTGAAGTGAAGCATCGGAATCTATAACTAGTGTCACAGGAATGGTTCAAAACATAGACAGTAAGAAGAGTCAGTCTTTTTGTACTTAAGTCGGCATTGTGCCTTTTGTATTTTATTCCGATGCAATTTCTGAGTTTCATCGTCAACAAGAAGGTCAGAGGGATACAGTAAACCTGAAGTGAAGCATCGGAATCTAAAACCGGCCTCACACTAAAGGTTCAAAACATAGACAGTAAGAAGAGTCAGTTTTCTTGTTCTTCAGTCGGCATTGTGCCTTTTGTTTTTAATTCCATTGCAATTTCTGTGTTTCATCGTCAATAAGAAGGTCAGAGGGATACAGTAAACCTGAAGTGAAGCAACGGAATCTAAAACCGGTCTCACAGGAAAGGTTCAAAACTTAGACAGTAAGAAGAGTCAGTCGTCTTGTACTTAAGTCGGAATTGTGCCTTTTGTATTTAATTCCGATGCAATTTCTGTGTTTCCTCGTCAATAAGAAGGTCAGAGGGATACAGTAAACCTGAAGTGAAGCATCGGAATCTAAAACCGGTCTCACAGGAAAGGTTCAAAACATAGACAGTAACTAGAGCCAGTCTTCTTGTACTTGAGTCGGCAATGTGCCGTTTGTATTTAATTCCGATGTAATTTCTGTGTTTCATCGTCAATAAGAAGGTCAGAAGGATGCAGTAAACCTGAAGTGAAGCATCGGAATCTACAACTAGTGTCACAGGAATGGTTCAAAACATAGACAGTAGGACGAGTCAGTCTTCTCGTACATAAGTCGGCATTGTGCCTTTTGTATTTAATTCCGATGCAATTTCTGTGTTTCCTCGTCAATAAGAAGGTCAGAGGGATACAGTAAACCTGAAGTGAAGCATCGGAATCTAAAACCGGTCTCACAGGAAAGATTCAAAACGTAGACAGTAACAAGAGCCAGTCTTCTTGTACTTGAGTCGGCATTGTGCCTTTTGTATTTGATTCCGATGCAATTTCTGTGTTTCATCCACAATAAGACGGTCAGAGGGATACAGTAAACCTGAAGTGAAGCATCGGAATCTATAACTAGCGTCACAGGAATGGTTCAAAACATAGACAGTAAGAAGAGTCAGTTTTCTTGTACTTAAGTCGGCATTGTGCCTTTTCTATTTAATTCCGATGCAATTTCTGTGCTTCATCGTCATTAAGAAGGTCAGAGGAATACAGGAAACCTGAAGTGAAGCATCGGAATCTATAACTAGTGTCACAGGAATGGTTCAAAAAATACACAGTAAGAACAGTCAGTTTTCTTGTACTTATGTCGGCATTGTGCCTTTTGTATTTATTTCCGATGAAATTTCTGTGATTCATCGCCAATAAGAAGGTCAGAGGGATACAGTAAACCTGAAGTGAAGCATCGGAATCCGTAACTACTGTCACAGGAATGGTTCAAATCATAGACAGTAAGAAGAGCCAGTCTTCTTGTACTTGAGTCGGCATTGTGCCTTTTCTATTTAATTCCGATGAAATTTCTGTGTTTCATCGTCAATAGGAAGGTCAGAGGGATACAGTAAACCTGATGTGAAGCATCGGAATGTATAACTAGTGTCACAGGAATGGTTCAAATCATAGACAGTAAGAAGAGTCAGTTTACTTGTACTTAATTCTTCATTGTGCCTTTTGTATTTAATTCCGATGCAATTTCCGTGTTTCTTCGTCAATAAGAAGGTCAGAGGGATACAGTAAACCTGAAGTGAAGCATCGGAATCCGTAACTACTGTCACAGGAATGGTTCAAAACATAGACAGTAAGAAGAGCCAGTCTTCTTGTACTTGAGTCGGCATTGTGCCTTTTCTATTTAATTCCGATGCAATTTCTGTGCTTCATCGTCAATAAGAAGGTCAGAGGGATACAGTAAACCTGAAGTGAAGCTTCGGAATCTATAACTAGTGTCACAGGAATGGTTCAATACGTAGATATTAAGAAGTGTCAGTTTTCTTGTACTTAAGTCGGCATTGTGCCTTTTCTATTTAACTCGGATGCATTTTCTGTGTTTCGTCGTCAATAAAAAGGGCCAAGGGATACAGTAAACCTGAAGTGAAGCATCGGAATCTAAAACCGGTCTCACGGGAATGGTTCAACACATAGAGAGTAAGAAGAGTCAGCCTTTTTGTAGATAAGTCGGCATTGTGCCTTTTGTATTTAATTCCGATGCTATCTCTGTGTTTCATCGTCAATAAGAAGGTCAGAGGGATACAGTAAACCTAAAGTGAAGCATTGGAATCCATAACTAGTGTCACAGGAATGGTTCAAAACATAGAGAGTAAGAAGAGTCAGCCTTTTTGTACATAAGTCGGCATTGTGCCTTTTGTATTTAATTCCGATGCAATCTCTGTGTTCCATCGCCAATAACAAGGTCAGAGGGATACAATAAAGCTGAAGTGAAGCAACGGAATCTATAACTAGGGTCACAGGAATGCTTCAAAACATAGACAGTAACGAAGGTCAGTCGTCTTGTACTTAACTCGTCATTGTGCCTTTTGTATCTAATTCCGATGCAATATCTGTGTTTCATCGTCAATAAGAAGATTTGAGGGATACGGTAAACCTGAAGTGAGGCATCGGAATCTATAACTATTGTCACAGGAATGGTTAAAACATAGACAGTAAGAAGAGCCAGTCTTCTTGTACTCGAGTCGGCAGTGTGCCATTTGTATTTAATTCCGATGCAATATCGGAGTTTCATCGTCAATAAGAAGGTCAGAGGGATGCAGTAAACCTGAAGTGAAGCATCGGAATCTATAACTAGTGTCACAGGAATGGTTCAAAACATAGACAGTAGGAAGAGTAAGTCTTCTAGTACTTAAGTCGGCATTGTGCATTTTGTATTTCATTCCGATGCAATTTCTGTGCTTCATCGCCAATAAGAAGGTCTGAGAGATACAGAAAACCTGAAGTGAAGCATCGGAATCTATAACTAGTGTCACAGGAATGGTTCAAAACATAGACAGTAAGAAGAGTCAGTCTTTTTGTACTTAAGTCGGCATTGTGCCTTTTGTATTTTATTCCGATGCAATTTCTGAGTTTCATCGTCAACAAGAAGGTCAGAGGGATACAGTAAACCTGAAGTGAAGCATCGGAATCTAAAACCGGCCTCACACTAAAGGTTCAAAACATAGACAGTAAGAAGAGTCAGTTTTCTTGTTCTTCAGTCGGCATTGTGCCTTTTGTTTTTAATTCCATTGCAATTTCTGTGTTTCATCGTCAATAAGAAGGTCAGAGGGATACAGTAAACCTGAAGTGAAGCAACGGAATCTAAAACCGGTCTCACAGGAAAGGTTCAAAACTTAGACAGTAAGAAGAGTCAGTCGTCTTGTACTTAAGTCGGAATTGTGCCTTTTGTATTTAATTCCGATGCAATTTCTGTGTTTCCTCGACAATAAGAAGGTCAGAGGGATACAGTAAACCTGAAGTGAAGCATCGGAATCTAAAACCGGTCTCACAGGAAAGGTTCAAAACATAGACAGTAACTAGAGCCAGTCTTCTTGTACTTGAGTCGGCAATGTGCCGTTTGTATTTAATTCCGATGTAATTTCTGTGTTTCATCGTCAATACGAAGGTCAGAAGGATGCAGTAAACCTGAAGTGAAGCATCGGAATCTACAACTAGTGTCACAGGAATGGTTCAAAACATAGACAGTAGGACGAGTCAGTCTTCTAGTACTTATGTCAGCATTGTGCCTTTTGTATTTAATTCCGATGCAATTTCTGTTTTTTTATCGTCCATATGAAGGTCAGAGGGATACAGTAAACCTGAAGTGAAGCATCGGAATCTATAACTAGTGTCACAGGAATGGTCCAAAACATAGACAGTAAGAAGAGTCAGTCTTCTCGTACATAAGTCGGCATTGTGCCTTTTGTATTTAATTCCGATGCAATTTCTGTGTTTCCTCGTCAATAAGAAGGTCAGAGGGATACAGTAAACCTGAAGTGAAGCATCGGAATCTAAAACCGGTCTCACAGGAAAGATTCAAAACGTAGACAGTAACAAGAGCCAGTCTTCTTGTACTTGAGTCGGCATTGTGCCTTTTGTATTTGATTCCGATGCAATTTCTGTGTTTCATCCACAATAAGACGGTCAGAGGGATACAGTAAACCTGAAGTGAAGCATCGGAATCTATAACTAGCGTCACAGGAATGGTTCAAAACATAGACAGTAAGAAGAGTCAGTTTTCTTGTACTTAAGTCGGCATTGTGCCTTTTCTATTTAATTCCGATGCAATTTCTGTGCTTCATCGTCATTAAGAAGGTCAGAGGAATACAGGAAACCTGAAGTGAAGCATCGGAATCTATAACTAGTGTCACAGGAATGGTTCAAAAAATACACAGTAAGAACAGTCAGTTTTCTTGTACTTATGTCGGCATTGTGCCTTTTGTATTTATTTCCGATGAAATTTCTGTGATTCATCGCCAATAAGAAGGTCAGAGGGATACAGTAAACCTGAAGTGAAGCATCGGAATCCGTAACTACTGTCACAGGAATGGTTCAAAACATAGACAGTAAGAAGAGCCAGTCTTCTTGTACTTGAGTCGGCATTGTGCCTTTTCTATTTAATTCCGATGAAATTTCTGTGTTTCATCGTCAATAGGAAGGTCAGAGGGATACAGTAAACCTGATGTGAAGCATCGGAATGTATAACTAGTGTCACAGGAATGGTTCAAATCATAGACAGTAAGAAGAGTCAGTTTACTTGTACTTAATTCTTCATTGTGCCTTTTGTATTTAATTCCGATGCAATTTCCGTGTTTCTTCGTCAATAAGAAGGTCAGAGGGATACAGTAAACCTGAAGTGAAGCATCGGAATCCGTAACTACTGTCACAGGAATGGTTCAAAACATAGACAGTAAGAAGAGCCAGTCTTCTTGTACTTGAGTCGGCATTGTGCCTTTTCTATTTAATTCCGATGCAATTTCTGTGCTTCATCGTCAATAAGAAGGTCAGAGGGATACAGTAAACCTGAAGTGAAGCTTCGGAATCTATAACTAGTGTCACAGGAATGGTTCAATACGTAGATAGTAAGAAGTGTCAGTCTTCTTGTACTTAAATCGGCATTGTGCCTTTTCTATTTAATTCCGATGCAATTTCTGTGCTTCATCGCCAATAAGAAGGTCAGAGGGATACAGTAAACCTGAAGTGAAGCATCGGAATCGCTAACTAGTGTAACAGGAATGGTTCAAAACATAGAGAGTAAGAAGAGTCAGTCTTATTGTTCTTAAGTCGGCATTGTGCCTTTTGTACTGAATTCCGATGCAATTTCTGTGTTTCATCGTCAATAAGTAGGTCAGAGGGATACAGTAAACCTGAAGTGAAGCAACGGAATCTATAACTAGTGTCACAGGAATGCTTCTAAACATAGACAGTAAGAAAGGTTAGTCTTCTCGTACCTAAGACGGCATTGTGCCTTTTGTATCCAATTCCGATGCAATTTCTGGGTTTCATCGTCAATAAGAAGGTCAGAGGGATACAGTAAACCTGAAGTGAAGTATCGAAATCTATAACTGGTGTCACAGGAATCGTTCAAATCATAGACAGATAGAAGCGTCAGTTTTCTTGTACTTAAGTCGGCATTGTGCCTTTTGTATTTAATTCCGATGCAATTTCTGTGTTTCATCGTCAATAAGAAGGTCAGAGGAATACAGGAAACCTGAAGTGAAGCATCGGAATCTATAACTAGTGTCATAGGAATGGTTCAAAAAATACACAGTAAGAAGAGTCAGTTTTCTTGTACTTATGTCGGCATTGTCCCTTTTGTATTTATTTCCGATGAAATTTCTGTGATTCATCGTCAATACGAAGATCAGAGGGATACAGTAAACCTGCAGTGAAGCTTCGGAATCTATAACTAGTGTCACAGGAATGGTGCAAATCATAGACAGTAAGAAGAGTCAGTTAACTTGTACTTAATTCGGCATTGTGCCTTTTGTATTTAATTCCGATGCAATTTCTGTGTTTCATCGTCACTAAGAAGGTCAGAGGGATACAGTATACCTGAAGTGAAGCATCGGAATCTAAAACCGGTCTCACAGGAAAGGTTCATAACATAGACAGTAAGAAGAGCCAGTCTTCTGGTACTTGAGTCGGCATTGTGCCTTTTGTATTTAAATCCGATGCAATTTCTGTGTTTCATCGTCAATAAGACGGTCGGAGGGATACAGTATACCTGAAGTGAAGCATCTGAATCTATAACTAATGTCACAGGAATGGTTCAAAACATAGACAGTAAGAAGAGTCAGTTTTCTTGTACTTAAGTCGGCATTGTGCCTTTTCTATTTAACTCGGATGCATTTTCTGTGTTTCGTCGTCAATAAAAAGGGCCAAGGGATACAGTAAACCTGAAGTGAAGCATCGGAATCTAAAACCGGTCTCACAGGAATGGTTCAAAACATAGAGAGTAAGAAGAGTCAGCCTTTTTGTAGATAAGTCGGCATTGTGCCTTTTGTATTTAATTCCGATGCTATCACTGTGTTTCATCGTCAATAAGAAGGTCAGACGGATACAGTAAACCTAAAGTGAAGCATTGGAATCCATAACTAGTGTCACAGGAATGGTTCAAAACATAGAGAGTAAGAAGAGTCAGCCTTTTTGTACATAAGTCGGCATTGAGCCTTTTGTATTTAATTCCGATGCAATCTCTGTGTTTCATCGTCAATAAGAAGGTCAGAGGGATACAATAAAGCTGAAGTGAAGCAACGGAATCTATAACTAGGGTCACAGGAATGCTTCAAAACATAGACAGTAAGGAAGGTCAGTCGTCTTGTACTTAACTCGTCATTGTGCCTTTTGTATCTAATTCCAATGCAATATCTGTGTTTCATCGTCAATAAGAAGATTTGAGGGATACGGTAAACCTGAAGTGAGGCATCGGAATCTATAACTATTGTCACAGGAATGGTTAAAACATAGACAGTAAGAAGAGCCAGTCTTCTTGTACTCGAGTCGGCAGTGTGCCATTTGTATTTAATTCCGATGCAATATCGGAGTTTCATCATCAATAAGAAGGTCAGAGGGATGCAGTAAACCTGAAGTGAAGCATCGGAATCTATAACTAGTGTCACAGGAATGGTTCAAAACATAGACAGTAGGAAGAGTAAGTCTTCTAGTACTTAAGTCGGCATTGTGCATTTTGTATTTCATTCCGATGCAATTTCTGTGCTTCATCGCCAATAAGAAGGTCTGAGAGATACAGAAAACCTGAAGTGAAGCATCGGAATCTATAACTAGTGTCACAGGAATGGTTCAAAACATAGACAGTAAGAAGAGTCAGTCTTTTTGTACTTAAGTCGGCATTGTGCCTTTTGTATTTTATTCCGATGCAATTTCTGAGTTTCATCGTCAACAAGAAGGTCAGAGGGATACAGTAAACCTGAAGTGAAGCATCGGAATCTAAAACCGGCCTCACACTAAAGGTTCAAAACATAGACAGTAAGAAGAGTCAGTTTTCTTGTTCTTCAGTCGGCATTGTGGCTTTTGTTTTTAATTCCATTGCAATTTCTGTGTTTCATCGTCAATAAGAAGGTCAGAGGGATACAGTAAACCTGAAGTGAAGCAACGGAATCTAAAACCGGTCTCACAGGAAAGGTTCAAAACTTAGACAGTAAGAAGAGTCAGTCTTCTTGTACTTAAGTCGGAATTGTGCCTTTTGTATTTAATTCCGATGCAATTTCTGTGTTTCCTCGTCAATAAGAAGGTCAGAGGGATACAGTAAACCTGAAGTGAAGCATCGGAATCTAAAACCGGTCTCACAGGAAAGGTTCAAAACATAGACAGTAACTAGAGCCAGTCTTCTTGTACTTGAGTCGGCAATGTGCCGTTTGTATTTAATTCCGATGTAATTTCTGTGTTTCATCGTCAATAAGAAGGTCAGAAGGATGCAGTAAACCTGAAGTGAAGCATCGGAATCTACAACTAGTGTCACAGGAATGGTTCAAAACATAGACAGTAGGAAGAGTCAGTCTTCTAGTACTTATGTCAGCATTGTGCCTTTTGTATTTAATTCCGATGCAATTTCTGTTTTTTTATCGTCCATATGAAGGTCAGAGGGATACAGTAAACCTGAAGTGAAGCATCGGAATCTATAACTAGTGTCACAGGAATGGTCCAAAACATAGACAGTAAGAAGAGCCAGTCTTCTTGTACTTGAGTCGACATTGTGCCTTTTGTATTTAATTCCGATGCAATTTCTGTGTTTCATCGTCAATACGACGGTCAGAGGGATAGAGTAAACCTGAAGTGAAGCATCGGAATCTAAAACCGGTCTCACAGGAAAGGTTCAAAACATAGACAGTAACAAGAGCCAGTCCTCTTGTACTTGAGTCGGCATTGTGCCTTTTGTATTTAATTCCGATGCAATTTCTGTATTTCATCCTCAACAAGACGGTCAGAGGGATACAGTAAACCTGAAGTGAAGCATCGGAATCTATAACTAGTGTCACAGGTATGGTTCAAAACATAGACAGTAAGAAGAGTCAGTTTTCTTGTACTTAAGTCGGCATTGTGCCTTTTCTATTTAACTCGGATGCATTTTCTGTGTTTCGTCGTCAATAAAAAGGGCCAAGGGATACAGTAAACCCGAAGTGAATCATCGGAATCTAAAACCGGTCTCACAAGAAAGGTTCAAAACATAGACAGTAAGAAGAGTCAGTCCTCTTGTACCTAAGTCGGCATTGTGCCTTTTGTATTTAATTCCGATGCAATTTCTGTGTTTCCTCGTCAATAAGATGGTCAGAGGGATACAGTAAACCTGAAGTGAAGCATCGGAATGTAAAACCGGTCTCACAGGAAAGGTTCAAAACATAGACAGTCACAAGAGCCAGTCTTCTTGTACTTGAGTCGGCACTGTGCCTTTTGTATTTAATTCCGATGCAATTTCTGTCTTTCATCCTCAATAAGACGGTCAGAGGGATACAGTAAACCTGAAGTGAAGCATCGGATTCTATAACTAGTGTCACAGGAATGGTTCAAAACATAGACAGTAAGAAGAGTCAGTTTTCTTGTACTTAAGTCGGTATTGTGCCTTTTCTATTTAATTCCGATGCAATTTCTGTGCTTCATCGTCAATAAGAAGGTCAGAGGGATGCAGTAAACCTGAAGTGAAGCATTGGAATCCATAACTAGTGTCACAGGAATGGTTCAAAGCATAGAGAGTAAGAAGAGTCAGCCTTTTTGTACATAAGTCGGCATTGTGCCTTTTGTATTTAATTCCGATGCAATCTCTGTGTTTCATCGTCAATAAGAAGGTCAGAGGGATACAAAAAAACTGAAGTGAAGCAACGGAATCTGTAACTAGAGTCACAGGAATGCTTCAAAACATAGTCAGTAAGAAAGATCAGTCGTCTTGTACTTAAGTCGTCATTGTGCCTTTTGTATCTAATTCCGATGCAATATCTGTGTTTCATCGTCAATAAGAAGATTTGAGGGATACGGTAAACCTGAAGTGAGGCATCGGAATCTATAACTATTGTCACAGGAATGGTTCAAAACATAGACAGTAAGAAGAGCCAGTCTTCTTGCACTCGAGTCGGCAGTGTGCCATTTGTATTTAATTCCGATGCAATATCGGAGTTTCATCGTCAATAAGAAGGTCAGAGGGATGCAGTAAACCTGAAGTGAAGCATCGGAATCTATAACTAGTGTCACAGGAATGGTTCAAAACATAGACAGTAGGAAGAGTCAGTCTTCTAGTACTTCAGTCGGCATTGTGCCTTTTGTATTTAATTCCGATGCAATTTCTGTTTTTTTATCGTCCATATGAAGGTCAGAGGGATACAGTAAACCTGAAGTGAAGCATCGGAATCTACAACTAGTGTCACAGGAATGGTTCAAAACATAGACAGTAGAAAGAGTCAGTCTTCTAGTACTTAAGTCAGCATTGTGCCTTTTGTATTTAATTCCGATGCAATTTCTGTTTTTTTATCGTCCATATGAAGGTCAGAGGGATACAGTAAACCTGAAGTGAAGCATCGGAATCTATAACTAGTGTCACAGGAATGGTCCAAAACATAGACAGTAAGAGGAGCCAGTCTTCTTGTACTTGAGTCGACATTGTGCCTTTTGTATTTAATTCCGATGCAATTTCTGTGTTTCATCGTCAATAAGACGGACAGAGGGATAGAGTAAACCTGAAGTGAAGCATCGGAATCTATAGCTAGTGTCACGGGTATGGTTCACAACATAGAAAGTAAGAAGAGTCAGTTTTCTTGTACTTATTTCCGCATTGTGCCTTTTCCATTTACTTCCGATGCAATTTCTGTGTTTCGTCGTCAATAAGAAGGGCCAAGGGATACAGTAAACCTGAAGTGAAGCATCGCAATCAAAAACAGGTCTCACAGGAAAAGTTCAAAACTTAGACAGTAAGAAGAGTCAGTCTCCTTGTACTTAAGTCGGCATTGTGCCTTTTGTATTTAATTCCGATGCAATTTCAGTGTTTCCTCGTCAATAAGAAGGTCAGAGGGATACAGTAAACCTGAAGTGAAGCATCGAAATGTAAAACCGGTCTCACAGGAAAGGTTCAAAACATAGACAGTAACAAGAGCCAGTCCTCTTGTACTTGAGTCGGCATTGTGCCTTTTGTATTTAATTCCGATGCAATTTCTGTATTTCATCCTCAACAAGACGGTCAGAGGGATACAGTAAACCTGAAGTGAAGCATCGGAATCTATAACTAGTGTCACAGGTATGGTTCAAAACATAGACAGTAAGAAGAGTCAGTTTTCTTGTACCTAAGTACCCATTGTGCCTTTTCTATTTAACTCGGATGCATTTTCTGTGTTTCGTCGTCAATAAAAAGGGCCAAGGGATACAGTAAACCTGAAGTGAATCATCGGAATCTAAAACCGGTCTCACAGGAAAGGTTCAAAACATAGACAGTAAGAAGAGTCAGTCCTCTTGTACCTAAGTCGGCATTGTGCCTTTTGTATTTAATTCCGATGCAATTTCTGTGTTTCCTCGTCAATAAGATGGTCAGAGGGATACAGTAAACCTGAAGTGAAGCATCGGAATGTAAAACCGGTCTCACAGGAAAGGTTCAAAACATAGACAGTAACAAGAGCCAGTCTTCTTGTACTTGAGTCGGCACTGTGCCTTTTGTATTTAATTCCGATGCAATTTCTGTGTTTCATCCTCAATAAGTCGGTCAGAGGGATACAGTAAACCTGAAGTGAAGCATCGGAATCTATAACTAGTGTCACAGGAATGGTTCAAAACATAGACAGTAAGAAGAGTCAGTTTTCTTGTACTTAAGTCGGTATTGTGCCTTATCTATTTAATTCCGATGCAATTTCTGTGCTTCATCGTCAATAAGAAGGTCAGAGGGATGCAGTAAACCTGAAGTGAAGCATTGGAATCCATAACTAGTGTCACAGGAATGGTTCAAAACATAGAGAGTAAGAAGAGTCAGCCTTTTTGTACATAAGTCGGCAATGTTCCTTTTGTATTTAATTCCGATGCAATCTCTGTGTTTCATCGTCAATAAGAAGGTCAGAGGGATACAATAAAGCTGAAGTGAAGCAACGGAATCTGTAACTAGAGTCACAGGAATGCTTCAAAACATAGACAGTAGGAAAGGTCAGTCGTCTTGTACTTAAGTCGTCATTGTGACTTTTGTATCTAATTCCGATCCAATATCTGTGTTTCATCGTCAATAAGAAGATTTGAGGGATACGGTAAACCTGAAGTGACGCATCGGAATCTATAACTATTGTCACAGGAATGGTTCAAAACATAGACAGTAAGAAGAGCCAGTCTTCTTGTACTCGAGTCGGCAGTGTGCCATTTGTATCTAATTCCGATGCAATATCGGAGTTTCATCGTCAATAAGAAGGTCAGAGGGATGCAGTAAACCTGAAGTGAAGCATCGGAATCTATAACTAGTGTCACAGGAATGGTTCAAAACATACACAGTAGGGAGAGTAAGTCTTCTAGTACTTAAGTCGGCATTGTGTATTTTCTATTTAATTCCGATGCAATTTCTGTGCTTCATCGCCAATAAGAAGGTCTGAGAGATACAGTAAACCTGAAGTGAAGCATCGGAATCTATAACTAGTGTCACAGGAATGGTTCAAAACATAGACAGTAAGAAGAGTCAGTCTTTTTGTACTTAAGTCGGCATTGTGCCTTTTGTATTTTATTCCGATGCAATTTCTGAGTTTCATCGTCAATAAGAAGGTCGGAGGGATACAGTAAACCTGAAGTGAAGCATCGGAATCTAAAACCGGTCTCACAGGAAAGGTTCAAAACATAGACAGTAAGAAGAGTCAGTTTTCTTGTACTTCAGTCGGCATTGTGCCTTTTGTTTTTAAATCCATTGCAATTTCTGTGTTTCATCGTCAATAAGAAGGTCAGAGGGATATAGTAAACCGGAAGTGAAGCAACGGAATCTAAAACCGGTTTCACATGAAAGGTTCAAAACTTAGACAGTAAGAAGAGTCAGTCTTCTTGTACTTAAGTCGGCATTGTGCCTTTTGTATTTAATTCCGATATAATTTCTGTGTTTCCTCGTCAATAAGAAGGTCAGAGGGATACAGTAAACCTGAAGTGAAGCATCGGAATCTAAAGCCGGTCTGACAGGAAAGGTTCAAAACATAGACAGTAACTAGAGCCAGTCTTCTTGTGCTTGAGTCGGCGATGTGAGTTTTCTATTTAATTCCGATGTAATTTCTGTGTTTCATCGTCAATAAGAAGGTCAGAGGGATACAGTAAACCTGAAGTGAAGCACCGGAATCTAAAACCGGTCTCACAGGAAAGGTTCAAATCATAGTCAGTAACTAGAGCCAGTCTTCTTGTACTTGAGTCGGCAATGTGTCTTTGGTATTTAATTCCGATGTAATTTCTGTGTTTCATCGTCAATAAGAAGGTCAGAAGGATGCAGTAAACCTGAAGTGAAGCATCGGAATCTACAACTAGTGTCACAGGAATGGTTCAAAACATAGACAGTAGGAAGAGTCAGTCTTCTAGTACTTAATACGGCATTGTGCCTTTTGTATTTAATTCCGAAGCAATTTCTGTTTTTTTATCGTCCATATGAAGATCAGAGGGATACAGTAAACCTGAAGTGAAGCATCGGATTCTATAACTAGTGTCACAGGAATGGTCCAAAACATAGACAGTAAGAAGAGCCAGTCTTCTTGTACTTGAGTCGACATTGCGCCTTTTGTATTTAATTCCGATGCAATTTCTGTGTTTCATCGTCAATAAGACGGTCAGAGGGATAGAGTAAACCTGAAGTGTAGCATCGGAATCTGTAACTAGTGTCACAGAAATGGTTCAAATCATAGACAGTAAGAAGAGTCAGTTTTCTTGCACTTAAGTCAGCATTGTGAATTTTCTATTTAATTCAAATGCAATTTCTGTGCTTCATCGTCAATAAGAAGATCAGAGGGATACAGTAACCTTGAAGTGAAGCATCGGAATCTATAACTAGTGTGACAGGAATGGTTCAAAATATAGAGAGTAAGAAGAGTCAGTCTTTTTGTACTTAAGTCGGCATTGTGCCTTTTGTATTTAATTCCATTGCAATTTCTGTGTTTCATCGTCAATAAGAAGGTCAGAGGGATACAGTAAACCTGAAGTGAAGCAACGGAATCTAAAACTAGTGTCACAGGAATGCTTCAAAACATAGACGGTAGGAAAGGTCAGTCTTCTTGTACTTAAGTCGGCATTGTGCATTTTGTATTTAATTCCGATGCAATATCTGTGTTTCATCGTCAATAAGAAGGTCAGAGGGATACAGTTAACATGAAGTGAAACATCGGAATCTGTAACTAGTGTCACAGGAATGGTTCAAAACATAGACAATAAGAAGAGTCAGTTTTCTTGTACTTAAGCCGGCATTGTGCCCTTTGTATTTAATTCCGATGCTATTTCTGTGTTTCATCGTCAATATGAAGGTCAGAGGGATACAGTAAACCTGAAGTGAAGCATCGGAATCTATAACTAGTGTCACAGGAATGGTCCAAAACATAGACAGTAAGAAGAGCCAGTCTTCTTGTACTTGAGTCGACATTGCGCCTTTTGTATTTAATTCCGATGCAATTTCTGTGTTTCTTCGTCAATAAGACGGTCAGAGGGATAGAGTAAACCTGAAGTGTAGCATCGGAATCTATAACTAGTGTCACAGAAATAGTTCAAATCATAGACAGTAAGAAGAGTCAGTTTTCTTGCACTTAAGTCAGCATTGTGAATTTTCTATTTAATTCAAATGCAATTTCTGTGCTTCATCGTCAATAAGAAGATCAGAGGGATACAGTAACCTTGAAGTGAAGCATCGGAATCTATAACTAGTGTGACAGGAATGGTTCAAAATATAGAGAGTAAGAGGAGTCAGTCTTTTTGTACTTAAGTCGGCATTGTGCCTTTTGTATTTAATTCCATTGCAATTTCTGTGTTTCATCGTCAATAAGAAGGTCAGAGGGATACAGTAAACCTGAAGTGAAGCATCGGAATCTAAAACCGGTCTCACAGGAAAGGTTCAAATCATAGTCAGTAACTAGAGCCAGTCTTCTTGTACTTGAGTCGGCAATGTGTCTTTGGTATTTAATTCCGATGTAATTTCTGTGTTTCATCGTCAATAAGAAGGTCAGAAGGATGCAGTAAACCTGAAGTGAAGCATCGGAATCTATAACTAGTGTCACAGGTATGGTTCAAAACATAAACAGTAAGAAACGTCAGATTACCTGTACTTAAGTCGGCATTGTGCCTTTTGTATTTAATTCCGATGCAATTTCTGTGTTTCATCGTCAATAAGAAGGTCAGAGGGATACAGTTAACATGAAGTGAAGCATCGGAATCTGTAACTAGGGTCACAGGAATGGTTCAAAACATAGACAATAAGAAGAGTCAGTTTTCTTGTACTTAAGCCGGCATTGTGCCCTTTGTATTTAATTCCGATGCTATTTCTGTGTTTCATCGTCAATATGAAGGTCAGAGGGATACAGTAAACCTGAAGTGAAGCATCGGAATCTATAACTAGTGTCACAGGAATGGTTCAAAACATGGACAGTAAGAAGATTCAGTTTTCTTGTTCTTAAGTCGGCATTGTGCCTTTTCTATTTAATTCCGATGCAATTTCTGTGCTTCATCGCCAATAACAAAGTCAGAGGGATACAGTAAACATGAAGTGAAGCCTCGGAATCTAGAACTAGTGTCACAGGAATGGTTCAAAACGTAGAGAGTAAGAGGAGTCAGTCTTTTTGTACGTAAGTCGGCATTGTGCCTTTTGTATTTAATTCCGATGCAATCTCTGTGTTTAATCGTCAATAAGAAGGTCAGACGGATACATAGACAGTAAGAAGAGCCAGTCTTCTTGTACTTGAGTCGGCAGTGTGCCTTTTGTATTTAATTCCGATGCAATATCTGAGTTTCATCGTCAATAAGAAGGTCAGAGGGATGCAGTAAACCTGAAGTGTCACAGGAATGGTTCAAAGCATGGACAGTAAGAAGAGTCAGTTTTCTTGTACTTAAGTCAGCATTGTGCCATTTGTATTTGATTCCGATGCAATTTCTGTGCGTCATCGTCAATACGAAGGTCAGAGGGATACAGTAAACCTGAAGTGAAGCATCGGAATCTATAACTAGAGTCACAGGAATGGTTCAAAACATAGACAGTAAGACGATTCAGTTTACTTGTACTTAAGTCGGCATTGTGACATTTGTATTGAATTTCCATGTCATTTCTGTGTGTCATCGTCAATGAGAAGGTCAGAGGGATACACTAAACCTGAAGTGAAGCATCGGAATCTATAACTAGTGTCACAGGAATGTTTCAAAACATAGACAGTAAGAAAAATCAGTTTTCTTGTACTTAAGCCGGCATTGTGCCTTTTGTATTTAATGCCGATGAAATTTCTGTGTTTGATCGTCAATAAGAAGGTCTGAGGGTTACAGTAAACTTGAAGTGAAGCATCGGAATCTATAACTAGTATCACAGGAATGGTTCAAAACATTGACAGTAAGAAGTTCAGTTTACTTGTACTTAAGTCGGCATTGTGCCTTTTGTATTTAATTCCCATGCAATTTCTGTGTTTCATCGTCAATAAGAAGGTCAGAGGGATACAGTTAACATGAAGTGAAGCATCGGAATCTATAACTAGTGTCACAGGAATGGTTCAAAACATAGACATTAAGAAGAGCCAGTCTTCTTGTACGTGAGTCGGCAATGTGCCTTTTGTATGTAATTCCGATGCAATTTCTGTGTTTCATCGTCAATAAGAACGTAAGAGGGATGCAGTAAACCTCAAGTGAAGCATGGGAATCTATAAATAGTGTCACAGGAATGGTTCAAAACATAGACAGTAGGAAGAGTCAGTCTTCTAGTACTTAAGTCGGCATTGAGCCTTTTGTATTTAATTCCGATGCAATTTCTGTGTTTCATCGTCAATAAGTAGGTCAGAGGGATACAGTAAACCTGAAGTGAAGCATCGGAATCTATAACTAGTGTCACAGGAATGGTTAAATCATAGACAGTAAGAAAGGTCAGACTTCTTGTACTTAAGTCGGCATTGTACCATTTGGATATTTATTCCGATGCAATATCTGTGTTTCATCGTCTATAAGAAGATCAGAGGGATACAGTAAACCTGAAGTGAAGCATCGGAATCTGTAACTAGTGTCACAGGAATGGTTCAAAAAATAAACAGGAAGAAACGTCAGATTACTTGTACTTAAGTCGGCATTGTGCCTTTTGTATTTAATTCCGATGCAATTTCTGTGTTTCATCGTCAATAAGAAGGTCAGAGGAATACAGGTAACCTGAAGTGAAGCATCGTAATCTGTAACAAGTGTCACAGGAATGGTTCAAAACATAGCCAATAAGAAGAGTCAGTTTTCTTGTACTTAAGCCGGCATTGTGCCCTTTGTATTTAATTCCGATTCTATTTCTGTGTTTCATCGTCAATATGAAGGTCAGAGGGATGCAGTAAACCTGAAGTAAAGCATCGCAATCTATAACTGGTGTCACAGGAATGGTTCAAAACTTAGACAGTAAGAAGAGTCAGTATCCTAGTACTGATGTCGACATAGTGCCTTTTGTATTTACTTCCGATGCAATTTCTGTGTTTCATCGTCAATAAGAAGGTCAGAGGAATACAGTAAACCTGAAGTCAAGCATCGGAATCTAAAACTGGTCTCACAGGAAAGGTTCAAAGCATAGACAGTAAGAAGATTCAGTTTTCTTGTACTTAACCCGGCTTTGTGCCTTTTCTATTTAATTCCGATGCAATTTCTGTGTTTCGTCGTCAATTAGAAGGCCCAAGGGATACAGTAAACCTGAAGTGAAGCATCGGAATCTAAAACCGGTCTCACAGGAAAGGTTCAAATCATAGACAGTAAAAAGAGCCAGTCTTCTTGTACTTGAGACGGCATTGTGCCATTTCTATTTAATTCCGATGCAATTTCTGTGCTTCATCGTCAATAAGAAGGTCAGAGGGATACAGTAAACGTGAAGTGAAGCATCGGAATCTATAACTAGTGCCACAGGAATGGTTAAAAGCATAGAGAGTAAGAAGAGTCAGTCTTTTTGTACATAAGTCGGCATTGTGCATTTTGTATTTAATTCCGATGCAATCTCTGTGTTTCATCGTCAATAAGAGGGTCAGAGGGATACAGTAAACCTGAAGTGAAGCAACGAAAAATATAACTAGAGTCACAGGAATGCTTCAAAACATAGACAGTAAGAAAGGTCAGTCTTTTTGTACTTAAGTCGGCATTGTGCCTTTTGTACCTAATTCCGATGTAATATCTGTGTTTCATCGTCAATAAGATGATCAGAGGGATACAGTAAACCTGAAGTGAAGCATCGGAATCTATAACTATTGTCACAGGAATGGTTCAAAGCATAGACAGTAAGAAGAGCCAGTCTTCTTGTACTTGGGTCGGCATTGTGCCTTTTGTATTTAATTCCGATGCAATATCTGTGTTTCATCGTCAATAAGAAGGTCAGAGGGATGCAGTAAACCTGAAGTGAAGCATCGGAATCTATAACTAGTGTCACAGGAATGGTTCAAAACATAGACAGTAAGAAGAGCCAGTCTTCTTGTACTTGAGTCGGCAGTGTGCCTTTTGCATTTAAATCCGATGCAATATCTGTGTTTCATCGTCAATAAGAAGGTCAGAGGGATACAGTAAACCTGAAGTGAAGCATCGGAATCTAAAACCGGTCTCACAGGAAAGGTTCAAATCATAGACACTAAAAAGAGTCAGTCTTCTTGTACATATGTCGGCATTCTGCACTTTGTATTTAATTCCGATTCAATTTCTGTGTTTCCTCGTCAATAAGAAGGTCAGAGGGATACAGTAAACCTGAAGTGAAGCATCGGAATCTAAAACCGGTCTCACAGGAAAGGTTCAAAACATAGACAGTAAGAAGAGTCAGTCTTCTTGTACATATGTCGGCATTCTGCATTTTGTATTTAATTCCGATGCAATTTCTGTGTTTCATCGTCAATAAGAAGGTCAGAGGGATGCAGTAAACATGAAGTGAAGCATCGGAATCTATAACTATTGTCACAGGAATGGTTCAAAACATAGACAGTAAGAAGAGCCAGTCTTCTTGTACTTGGGTCGGCATCGTGCCTTTTGTATTTAATTCCGATGCAATATCTGTGTTTCATCGTCAATAAGAAGGTCAGAGGGATGCAGTAAACCTGAAGTGAAGCATCGGAATCTATAACTAGTGTCACAGGAATGTTTCAAAACACAGACATTAGGAAAGGTCAGTCTTCTTGTACCTAAGTCGGCATTGTGCCTTTTGTATCTAATTCCTAAGCAATATTTGTGTTTCATCGTCAATAAGAAGATCAGATGGATTCAGTAAACCTGAAGTGAAGCATCGGAATCTATAACTAGTGTCACAGGAATGGTTCAAAACATAGACAGTAAGAAGAGCCAGCCTTCTTGTACTTGAGTCGGCAATGTGCCTTTTGTATTTAATTCCGATGCAATTTCTGTGTTTCATCGTCAATAAGAAGGTCAGAGGGATGCAGTAAACCTGATGTGAAGCATCGGAATCTATAACTAGTGTCACAGGAATGGTTCAAAACATAGACAGTAGGAAGAGTCAGTCTTCTAGTACTTAAGTCGGCATTGAGCCTTTTGTATTTAATTCCGATGCAATTTCTGTGTTTCATTGTCCATATGAAGGTCAGAGGGATACAGTAAACCTGAAGTGAAGCATGGGAATCTATAACTAGTGTCACAGGAATGGTTCTAAACACAGACAGTAAGAAGAGCCAGTCTTCTTGTACTTGAGTCGTCATTGTGCCTTTTGTATTTAATTCCGATGCAATTTCTGTATTTTACCGTCAATAAGAAGGTCAGAGGGATACAGTAAACCTGAAATGAAGCAACGGAATCTACAACTAGAGTCACAGGAATGCTTCAAAACATAGACAGTAAGAAAGGTCAGTCTTCTTGTACTTAAGTCAGCATTGTGCCTTTTGTATCTATTTCCGATGCAATATCTGTCTTTCATCGTAAATAAGAAGATCAGAGGGATACAGTAAACCTGAAGTGAAGCATCGAAATTTATAACTATTGTCACAGGAACGGTTCAAAACATAGACAATAAGAAGAGCCAGTCTTCTTGTACTTTAGTCGGCAGTGTGCCTTTTGTATTTAATTCCGATGCAATATCTGTGTTTCATCGTCAATAAGAAGGTCAGAGTGATGCAGTAAACCTGAAGTGAAGCATCGGAATCTATAACTAGTGTCACAGGAGTGGTTCAAAACATAGACAGTAGGAAGAGTCAGTCTTCTAGTACTTAAGTCGGCATTGTGCCTTCTGTATTTATTTCCGATGCAATATCTGTGATTCATCGTCAATAAGACGGTCGGATGGATACAGTAAAAATGAAGTGAAGCATCTGAATCTATAACTAGTGTCACAGGAATGGTTCAAACATAGACAGTAAGAAGAGTCAGTTTTCTTGTACTTAAGTCGGCATTGTGCATTTTGTATTTAATTCCGATGCAATTTCTGTGCTTTATCGTCAATAAGAAGGTCTGAGGGATACAGTAAACCTGAAGTGAAGCATCGGAATCTATAACTAGTGTCACAGGAATGGTTCAAAACATAGACAGTAAGAAGAGTCAGTCTTTTTGTACTTAAGTCGGCATTGTGCCTTTTGAATTTAATTCCGATGCAATTTCTGTGTTTAATCGTCAATAAGAAGGTCAGAGGGATACAGTAAACCTGAGGTGAAGCATCGGAATCTATAACTAGTGTCACAGGAATGGTTAAAACATAGACAGTAAGAAAGGTCAGACTTCTTGTACTTAAGTCGGCATTGTGCTTTTGGATTTTTATTCCGATGCAATATCTGTGTTTCATCGTCAATAAGAAGATCAGAGGGATACAGTAAACCTGAAGTGAAGCATCGGGATCTATAACTAGGGTCACAGGAATGGTTCAAAACATAAACAGTAAGAAGCGTCAGTTTTCTTGTACTTAAGTCAGCATTGTGCCTTTTCCATTTAATTCCGATGCAATTTCTGTGTTTCATCATCAATTACAAGGTCAGGGGGATACAGTAAACCTGACGTGAAGCATCGGAATCTATAACTAGTGTCACAGGAATGTTTCAAAGCATAGACAATAAGAAGAGTCAGTTTTTTTGTACTTAAGTCGGCATTGTGCCTTTTGTATTTAATGCCGATGAAATTTCTGTGTTTGATCGTCAATAAGAAGGTCAGAGGGTTACAGTAAACTTGAAGTGAAGTATCGGAATCTATAACTAGTTTCACAGGAATGGTTCAAATCATTGACAGTAAGAAGTGTCAGTTTACTTGTACTTAAGTCGGCATTGTGCCTTTTGTATTTAATTCTGATGCAATTTCTGTGTTTCATCATCAATAAAAAGGTCAGAGGGATACAGTAAACCTGAATTTAACCATCGGAATCTATAACTAGTGTCACAGGGATGTTTCAAACCATAGACAGTAAGAAGAGTCAATCTTATTGTACTTAAGTCGGCATTGTGCCTTTTGTATTTAATTCGGATGCAATTTCTGTGTTTCATCGTCAATAAGAAGGTCTGAGGGATACAGTAAACCTGAAGTGAAGCATCGGAATCAATAACTAGTGACACAGGAATGGTTCAAACATAGACAGTAAGAAGAGTCAGTCTCCTTGTACTTAAGTCGGCATTGTGCCTTTTGTATGTAATTCCGACGCAATTTCTGTGTTTCATCGTCAATAAGAAGGTCAGAGGGTTACAGTAAACTTGAAGTGAAGCATCGGAATCTATACCTAGTGTCACAGGAATGTTTCAAAACATAGACAGTAAGAAGAGTCAGTTTTCTTGTAGTTAAGCCGGCATTGTGCCTTTTGTATTTAATGCCGATGAAATTTCTGTGATTGATCGTCAATAAGAAGGTCAGAGGGGTACAGTAAACCTGAAGTGAAGCATCGGAATCTGTAACTAGTGTCACAGGAATGGTTCAAAACATAGACAGTAAGAAGAGTCAGTTGTCTTTTACTTAAGTGGGCATTGTGCCTTTTGTATTTAATTCCGATGCAATTTGTGTGTTTCATCGTCAAAAAGAAGGTCAGAGGGATACAGAAAGCCTGAAGTGAAGCATCGGAATCTATAACTAGTGTCACAGGAATGGTCAAAACATAGACAATAAGAAGAGTTTGTATCTTTGTACTTAAGTCGGCATTGTGCCTTTTGTATTTAACTCCGATGCAATGTCTGTGTTTCATCGTCAATATGGAGGTCAGAGGGATACAGTAAACCTGATGTGAAGCATCGGAATCTATAACTAGTGTCACAGGAATGGTTCAAAACATAGACAGTAAGAAGAGTCAGTTTTCTTGTATTTATGTCTGCATTGTGCCTTTTGTATTTAATTCCGAAGCAATTTCTGTGTTTCATCGTCAATAAGAAGGTCAGAGGGATACAATAAACCTGAAGTGAAGTATCGGAATCTATAACTAGTGTCACAGGAAGGGTTCAAAACATAGACAGTAAGTAGAGTCAGTTTTATTGTATTTAAGTCGGCATTGTGCCATTTGTATTTAATTCCGATGCAATTTCTGTGTTTCTTCGTCAAAATAAAGGTCAGAGGGATACGGTAAACCTGAAGTGAAGCATCGGAATCTATAATTAGTGTCACAGGAATAGTTAAAACATAGACAATAAGAAGAGTCAGTTTTCTTGAACTTAAGTCGTCATTGTGCCTTTTGTATTTAATTCCGATGCAAATTTGTGTCTCATCGTCAGTACGAAGGTCAGAGGAATACAGTAAACCTGAAGTGAAGCATCGGAATCTATTACTAGAGTCACAGGAATGGTTCAAAACATCGACAGTAAGAAGAGCTGGTTGTCTTGTACTTAAGTAGGCATTGTGCCTTTTGTATTTAATTCCGAAGCAATTTCTGTGTTTCATCGTCAATAAGAAGGTCAGAGGTAGACAGTAAACCTGAGGTGAAGTATCGGAATCTATACTAGTGTCACAGGAATGGTTCAAAACATAGACAGTAAGAAGAGTCAGTTTTCTTGTACTTAAGTCGGCAATGTGCCTTTTCTATTTAATTCTGATGCAATTTCTGTGCTTCATCGTCAATAAGAAGGTCAGAGGGATACAGTAAACGTGAAGTGAAGCATCGGAATCTATAACTAGTGCCACAGGAATGGTTAAAACATAGACAGTAAGAAAGGTCAAACTTCTTGTACTTAGGTCGGCATTGTACCATTTGGATACTTATTCCGGTGCAATATCTGTGTTTCATCGTCAATAAGAAGGTCAGAGGGATACAGGTAACCTGAAGTGAAGCATCGGAATCTGTAACAAGTGTCACAGGAATGGTTCAAATCATAGACAATAAGAAGAGTCAGTTTTCTTGTACTTAAGCCGGCATTGTGCCCTTTGTATTTAATTCCGATTCTATTTCTGTGTTTCATCGTCAATATGAAGGTCAGAGGGATACAGTATACCTTAAGTGAAGCATCTGAATCTATAACTAGTGTCACAGGAATGGTTCAAAACATAGACAGTAAGAAGAGTCAGTTTTCTTGTCCTTAAGTCGGCATTGTGCCTTTTGTAATTAATTCCGATGAAATTTCTGTGTTTCATCGTCAATAAGTGGGTCAGAGGGATACAGTAAACCTGAAGTGAAGCATCGGAATCTATAACTAGTGTCACAGGAATGGTTAAAACATAGACAGTAAGAAAGGTCAGACTTCATGTACTTAGGTCGGCATTGTACCATTTGGATACTTATTCCGGTGCAATATCTGTGTTTCATCGTCAATAAGAAGGTCAGAGGGATACAGGTAACCTGAAGTGAAGCATCGGAATCTGTAACAAGTGTCACAGGAATGGTTCAAAACATAGACAATAAGAAGAGTCAGTTTTCTTGTACTTAAGCCGGCATTGTGCCCTTTGTATTTAATTCCGATTCTATTTCTGTGTTTCATCGTCAATATGAAGGTCAGAGGGATGCAGTAAACCTGAAGTAAAGCATCGCAATCTATAACTGGTGTCACAGGAATGGTTCAAAACTTAGACAGTAAGAAGAGTCAGTTTCCTAGTACTGATGACGACATTGTGCCTTTTGTATTTAATTCCGATGCAATTTCTGTGTTTCATCCTCTATAAGACGGTCAGAGGGATACAGTAAACCTGAAGTGAGGCATCGGAATCTATAACTAGTGTCACAGGAATGGTTCATAACATAGACAGTAAGAAGAGTCAGTTTTCTTGTCCTTAAGTCGGCATTGTGCCATTTCGGTTTAATTCCGATGCAATTTCTGTGCTTCATCGTCAATAAGAAGGTCAGAGGGATACAGTAAACGTGAAGTGAAGCATCGGAATCTATAACTAGTGCCACAGGAATGGTTCAAAACATAGGGAGTAAGAAGAGTCAGTCTTTTTGTACATAAGTCGGCATTGTGCCTTTTGTATTTAATTCCGATGCAATCTCTGTGTTTCATCGTCAATATGAGGGTCAGAGGGACACAGTAAACCTGAAGTGTAGCAACGGAATCCATAACTAGAGTCACAGGAATGCTTCAAAACATAGACAGTAAGAAAGGTCAGTCTTCTTGTACTTATGTCGGCAGTGTGCCTTTTGTATCTAATTCCGATGCAATATCTGTGTTTCATCGTCAATAAGAAGATCAGAGGGATACAGTAAACCTGAAGTGAGGCATCGGAATCTATAACTATTGTCACAGGAATGGTTCAAAACATAGACCGTAAGAAGAGCCAGTCTTCTTGTACTTGGGTCGGCATTGTGCCTTTTGTATTAAATTCCGATGCAATATCTGTGTTTCATCGTCAATAAGAAGGTCAGAGGGATGCAGTAAACCTGAAGTGAAGCATTGGAATCTATAGCTAGTGTCACAGGAATGGTTCAAAACATAGACAGTATGAAGAGCCAGTCTTCTTGTACTTGAGTCGGCAGTGTGCCTTTTGCATTTAATTCCGATGCAATATCTGTGTTTCATCGTCAATAAGAAGGTCAGAGGGATGCAGTAAACCTGAAGTGAAGCATCGGAATCTATAACTGTGTCACAGGAATGGTTCACAATATAGACAGTAAGAAGAGCCAGTCTTCTTGTACTTGAGTCGGCAGTGTGCCTTTTGCATTTAATTCCGATGCAATATCTGTGTTTCATTGTCAATAAGAAGGTCAGAGGGATGCAGTAAACCTGAAGTGAAGCATCGGAATCTATAACTAGTGTCACAGGAATGTTTCAAAACACAGACAGTAGGAAAGGTCAGTCTACTTGTAATTAAGTCGGCATTGTGCCTTTTGTATCTAGTTCCGATGCAATATCTGTGTTTCATCGTCAATAAGAAGATCAGAGGGATACAGTAAACCTGAAGTGAAGCATCGGAATCTATAACTAGTGTCACAGGAATGGTTCAAATCATAGAGAGTAAGAAGAGTCAGTCTTTTTGTACATAAGTCGGCATTGTGCATTTTGTATTTAATTCCGATGCAATCTCTGTGTTTCATCGTCAATAAGAAAGTCAGAGGGATACAGTAAACCTGAAGTGAAGCAACGGAATCTATAACTAGAGTCAAAGGAATGCTTCAAAACATAGACAGTAAGAAAGGTCAGTCTTCTTGTACTTAAGTCAGCATTGTGCCTTTTGTATCTATTTCCGATGCAATATCTGTGTTTCATCGTAAATAAGAAGATCAGAGGGATACAGTAAACCTGAAGTGAAGCATCGGAATCTATAACTATTGTCACAAGAATGGTTCAAAACATAGACAAAAAGAAGAGCCAGTCTTCTTGAACTTGAGTCGGCAGTGTGCCTTTTGTATTTAATTCCGATGCAATATCTGTGTTTCATCGTCAATAAGAAGGTCAGAGAGATGCAGTAAACCTGAAGTGAAGCATCGGAATCTATACCTAGTGTCACAGGAGTGGTTCAAAACATAGACAGTAGGAAGAGTCAGTCTCCTAGTACTTAAGTCGGCATTGTGCCTTCTGTATTTAATTCCGATGCAATTTCTGTGTTTCATCGTCAATAAGACGGTCGGAGGGATACAGTAAAAATGAAGTGAAGCATCGGAATCTATAACTAGTGTCACAGGAATGGTTAAAACATAGACAGTAAGAAAGGTCAGACTTCTTGTACTTAAGTCGGCATTGTGCCTTTTGGATTTTTATTCCGATGCAATATCTGTGTTACATCGTCAATAAGGAGATCAGAGGGATACAGTAAACCTGAAGTGAAGCATCGGAATCTATAACTAGTGTCACAGGAATGGTTCAAAGCATAGACAGTAAGAAGAGTCAGTTTTCTTGTACTTAAGTCAGCATTGTGCCATTTGTATTTGATTCCGATGCAATTTCTGTGTGTCATCGTCAATACGAAGGTCAGAGGGATACAGTAGACCTGAAGTGAAGCACCGGAATCTATAACTATTGTCACAGGAATGGTTCAAAACATAGACAGTAAGACGATTCAGTTTACTTGTACTTAAGTCGGCATTGTGCCTTTTGAATTGAATTCCGATGCCATTTCTGTGTTTCATCGTCAATAAAAAGGTCAGAGGGATACAGTAAACCTGAAGTGAAGCAGAGGAATCTATAACTAGTGTCACAGGAATGTTTCAAAACATAGACAGTAATTAGAGTCAGTTTTCTTGTACTTAAGCCGGCATTGTGCCTTTTGTATTTAATGCCGATGAAATTTCTGTGTTTGATCGTCAATAAGAAGGTCATAGGGTTACAGTAAACTTGAAGTGAAGTATCGGAATCTATAACTAGTGTCACAGGAATGGTCCAAATCATTGGCAGTAAGAAGTGTCAGTTTACTTGTACCTAAGTCGGCATTGTGACTTTTGTATTGAATTCGGATGCAATTTCTGTGTTTCATCGTCAATAAAAAGGTCAGAGGGATACAGTAAACCTGAATTGAACCATCGGAATCTATAACTAGTGTCACAGGAATGTTTCAAACCATAGACAGTAAGAAGAGTCAATCTTCTTGTACTTAAGTCGGCATTGTGCCTTTTGTATTTAATGCCGATGAAATTTCTGTGTTTGATCGTCAATTAGAAGGTCAGAGGGATACAGTAAACCTGAAGTGAAGCATCGGAATCTATAACTAGTGTCACAGGAATGGTTCAAAACATAGACAGTAAGAAGAGTCAGTTGTCTTTTACTTAAGTGGGCATTGTGCCTTTTGTATTTAATTTAGATGCAATTTGTGTGTTTCATCGTCAAAAAGAAGGTCAGAGAGATACAGAAAGCCTGAAGTGAAGCATCGGAATCTATAACTAGTGTCACAGGAATGGTCAAAACATAGACAATAAGAAGAGTTTGTTTCTTTGTACTTAAGTCGGCAATGTGCCTTTTGTATTTAACTCCGATGCAATGTCTGTGTTTCATCGTCAATATGGAGGTCAGAGAGATACAGTAAACCTGAAGTGAAGCATCGGAATCTATAACTAGTGTCACAGGAATTTTTCAAAGCATAGACAGTAAGAAGAGTCAGTTTTCTTGTACATATGTCTGCATTGTGCCTTTTGTATTTAATTCCGATGCAATTTCTGTGTTTCATCGTCAATAAGAAGGTCAGAGGGATACAATAAACCTGAAGTGAAGTATCGGAATCTATAACTAGTGTCACAGGAAGGGTTCAAAACATAGACAGTAAGTAGAGTCAGTTTTATTGTACATAAGTCGGCATTGTGCCATTTGTATTTAATTCCGATGCAATTTCTGTGTTTCATCGTCAATAAGAAGGTCAGAGGGATACAGTAAACCTGAAGTGAAGCATCGGAATCTATACTAGTGTCACAGGAATGGTTCAGAACACAGACAGTAAGAAGAGTCAGTTTTTGCTTGTACTTAAGTTGGCATTGTGCCATTTGTATTTAATTCCGATGCAATTTCTGTATTTCATCGTCAATAAGAAGGCCAGAGGGATACAGAAAAACCTGAAGTGAGGCATCGGAATCTATAACTAGTGTCACAGGAATGGTTAAAACATAGAAAGTGAGAAGGGTCAGTTTTCTTGTACTTAAGTCGGCATTGTGCATTTTGTATTTAATTCCGATGCAATTTCTGTGTGTCACCGTCAATACGAATGTCAGAGTGATACAGTAAACCTGAAGTGAAGCATCGGATTTTAAAACTAGTGTCACAGGAATGGTTCAAAAAATAGACAGTAAGAGGATTCAGTTTACTTGTACTTAAGTCGGCATTGTGCCTTTTGTATTGAATTCCGATGCAATTTCTGCGATTCATCGTCAATAAGAAGGTTAGAGGGATACAGTAAACCTGAAGTGAAGCATAGGAATCTATAACTAGTGTCACAGAAATGGTTCAAAACATAGACAGTAAGAAGAGTCAGTCTTCTTGTACTTATGTCAGCATTGTGCCTTTTGTATTTAATTCCGACCCAATTTCTGTGTTTCATCGTCAATAAGAAGGTCAGAGGGTTACAGTAAACTTGAAGTGAAGCGTCGGAATCTATAACTAGTGTCACAGGAATGGTTCAAAACATAGACAGTAAGAAGTGTCAGTTTACTTGTACTTAAGTCGGCATTGTGCCTTATGTATTTTATTCCGATGCAATTTCTGTGTTTCATCGTCAATAAGAAGGTCAGAGGGATACAGTAAACCTGAAGTGAAGCATCGGAATCTATAACTAGTGTCACAGGAATGGTTCAAAGCATAGACAGTAAGAAGGGTCAGTTTTCTTATAATTAAGTCGGCATTGTGCCTTTTGTATTTCATTCGGATGCAATTTCTGTGTTTCATCGTCAATAAGATGGTCTGAGGGATACAGTAAACCTGAAGTGAAGCATCGGAATCTATAACTAGTGGCACAGGAATGGTTCAAAACATAGACAGTAAGAAGAGTCAGTCTTCTTGTACTTAAGTCGGCATTGTGCATTTTGTATTTAATTCCGACGCAATTTCTGTCTTTCATCGTCAATAAGAAGGTCAGAGGGTTACAGTAAACTTGAAGTGATGCATCGGAATCTATAACTAGTGTCACAGGAATGTTTCAAAACATAGACAGTAAGAAGAGTCAGTTTTCTTGTACTTAAATCGTCATTGTGCCTTTTGTATTTAATTCCGATGCAAATTTGTGTGTCATCGTCAGTACGAAGGTCAGAGGGATACAGTAAGCCTAAAGTGAAGCATCGCAATCTATTACTAGTGTCACAGGAATGGTTCAAAATATCGACAGTTAGAAGAGCCGGTTGTCTTGTACTTACGTAGGCATTGTGCCTTTTGTATTTAATTCCGAAGCAATTTCTGTGTTTCATCGTCAATAAGAAGGTCAGAGGTATACAGTATACCTGAGGTGAAGTATCGGAATCTATACTAGTGTCACAGGAATGGTTCAAATCGTGGACAGTAAGAAAAGTCAGTTTTCTTGTACTTAAGTCGGCATTGTGCCATTTGTATTTAATTCCGATGCAATTTCTGTGTTTCATCGTCAATAAGAAGGTCAGAGGGATACAGTAAACCTGAAGTGAAGCATCGGAATCTATACTAGTGTCACAGGAATGGTTCAGAACACAGACAGTAAGAAGAGTCAGTTTTTGCTTGTACTTAAGTTGGCATTGTGCCATTTGTATTTAATTCCGATGCAATTTCTGTATTTCATCGTCAATAAGAAGGCCAGAGGGATACAGTAAACCTGAAGTGAGGCATCGGAATCTATAACTAGTGTCACAGGAATGGTTAAAACATAGAAAGTGAGAAGGGTCAGTTTTCTTGTACTTAAGTCGGCATTGTGCATTTTGTATTGAATTCCGATGCAATTTCTGTGTGTCACCGTCAATACGAATGTCAGAGTGATACAGTAAACCTGAAGTGAAGCATCGGATTTTAAAACTAGTGTCACAGGAATGGTTCAAAAAATAGACAGTAAGGGGATTCAGTTTACTTGTACTTAAGTCGGCATTGTGCCTTTTGTATTGAATTCCGATGCAATTTCTGCGATTCATCGTCAATAAGAGGGTTAGAGGGATACAGTAAACCTGAAGTGAAGCATAGGAATCTATAACCAGTGTCACAGAAATGGTTCAAAACATAGACAGTAAGAAGAGTCAGTCTTCTTGTACTTATGTCAGCATTGTGCCTTTTGTATTTAATTCCGACCCAATTTCTGTGTTTCATCGTCAATAAGAAGGTCAGAGGGTTACAGTAAACTTGAAGTGAAGCGTCGGAATCTATAACTAGTTTCACAGGAATGGTTCAAAGCATAGACAGTAAGAAGTGTCAGTTTACTTGTACTTAAGTCGGCATTGTGCCTTTTGTATTTTATTCCGATGCAATTTCTGTGTTTCATCGTCAATAAGAAGGTCAGAGGGATACAGTAAACCTGAAGTGAAGCATCGGAATCTATAACTAGTGTCACAGGAATGGTTCAAAGCATAGACAGTAAGAAGGGTCAGTTTTCTTATAATTAAGTCGGCATTGTGCCTTTTGTATTTCATTCGGATGCAATTTCTGTGTTTCATCGTCAATAAGATGGTCTGAGGGATACAGTAAACCTGAAGTGAAGCATCGGAATCTATAACTAGTGGCACAGGAATGGTTCAAAACATAGACAGTAAGAAGAGTCAGTCTTCTTGTACTTAAGTCGGCATTGTGCATTTTGTATTTAATTCCGACGCAATTTCTGTGTTTCATCGTCAATAAGAAGGTCAGAGGGTTACAGTAAACTTGAAGTGATGCATCGGAATCTATAACTAGTGTCACAGGAATGTTTCAAAACATAGACAGTAAGAAGAGTCAGTTTTCTTGTACTTAAGCCGGCATTGTGCCTTTTGTACTTAATGCCGATGAAATTTCTGTGTTTGATCGTCAACAAGAAGGTCAGAGGGATACAGTAAACCTGAAGTGAAGCATCCGAATCTATAACTAGTGCCACAGGAATGGTTCAAAACATAGACAGTAAGAAGAGTCAGTCTTTTTGTACTTAAGTCGGCATTGTGCCTTTCGTATTTAATTCCGATGCAATTTCTGTGTTTCATCGTCAATAAGAAAGTCAGAGGGATACAGTAAACCTGAAGTGAAGCATCGGAATCTATAACTAGTGTCACAGGATGGTTAAAACATAGACAGTAAGAAAGGTCATACTTCTTGTACTTAAGTCGGCATTGTGCCTTTTGGATTTTTATTCCGATGCAATATCTGTGTTTCATCGTCAATAAGAAGATCAGAGGGATACAGTAAACCTGAAGTGAAGCATCGGAATCTATAACTAGGGTCACAGGAATGGATCAAAACATAAACAGTAAGAAGCGTCAGTTTTCTTGTACTTAAGTCAGCATTGTGCCTTTTCCATTTAATTCCGATGCAATTTCTGTGTTTCATCGTCAATAAGAAGGTCAGGGGGATACAGTAAACCTGAAGTGAAGCATCGGAATCTATAACTAGTGTCACAGGAATGTTTCAAAGCATAGACAATAAGAAGAGTCAGTTTTCTTGTACTTAAGTCGGCATTGTGCCTTTTGTATTTAATTCCGATGCTATTTCTGTGTTTCATCGACAATATGAAGGTCAGAGGGATACAGTATACTTGAAGTGAAGCATCGCAATCTATAACTAGTGTCACAGGAATGGTTCAAAACTTAGACAGTAAGAAGAGTCAGTTTTCTTGTACTTAAGTCAGCATTGTGCCATTTATATTTGATTCCGATGCAATTTCTGTGTGTCATCGTCAATACGAAGGTCAGAGGGATACAGTAGACCTGAAGTGAAGCATCGGAATCTATAACTAGTGTCACAGGAATGGTTCAAATCATTGACAGTAAGAAGTGTCAGTTTACTTGTACTTAAGTCGGCATTGTGCCTTTTGTATTTAATTCCGATGCCATTTCTGTGTTTCATCGTCAATAAGAAGGTCAGAGGGATACAGTAAACCTGAAGTGAAGCAAGGGAATCTATAACTAGTGTCACAGGAATGTTTCAAAACATAGACAGTAATTAGAGTCAGTTTTCTTTTACTTAAGCCGGCATTGTGCCTTTTGTATTTAATGCCGATGAAATTTCTGTGTTTGATCGTCAATAAGAAGGTCATAGGGTTACAGTAAACTTGAAGTGAAGTATCGGAATCTATAACTAGTGTCACAGGAATGGTTCAAATCATTGACAGTAAGAAGTGTCAGTTTACTTGTACTTAAGTCGGCATTGTGCCTTTTGTATTTAATTCCGATGCAATTTCTGTGTTTCATCGTCAATAAAAAGGTCAGAGGGATACAGTAAACCTGAATTGAACCATCGGAATCTATAACTAGTGTCACAGTAATGTTTCAAACCATAGACAATAAGAAGAGTCAATCTTCTTGTACTTAAGTCGGCATTGTGCCTTTTGTATTTAATTTGGATGCAATTTCTGTGTTTCATCGCCAATAAGAAGGTCTGAGGGATACAGTAAACCTGAAGTGCAGCATCGGAATCTACGAGGGTCAGTCAAAAAGTAATGCCTCCTATTTTTTTTTCTACTTTTAATTGTCAGGAAATTTAAATGCAATTACATAGGTTGAAAACCACAACATTGAGGTTCATTTTGTCATTTTTCAATGTAATCTGCGCCCATCTCTACAGTTTTGGTCCATCTTTGAACAAGGGCATGTATCCCAGCACGGTAAAAATCACAGCTCTGCTTCCTAAGCCATTGACGCACGGATGTTTTGACGGCCTCCTCATCTTCAAAATGAATCCCACGATGAGCTTCTTTTAGTGGCCCGAACAGATGGAAGTCTGATGGTGCCAGGTTAGGGCTGTATGGGGGATGAGGCAAAACTTCCCATCCAATTTTGACAATCTCGTCAGAGGTGTGACGACTGGTGTGTGGTCTTGCATTGTCATGCAAAAGAAGAACATCTGCCATTGATTTTGTTGGGCGAACTCGCTGAAGACGTGCTTTAAGTTTGTTGAGGGTTGTGACGTATTGAACAGAATTTATTGTGCATCCCTGCTCCAAAAAATCAACCAGAATCACACCCTCCGTATCCCAGAAAACTGTTGCCATAACTTTCCCTGCCGATCGCACAGTTTTGAATTTTTTCTTCCTCGGCGAGCTTGTGTGACGCCACTCCATTGACTGCCTCTTTGATTCGGGTTCAAAAAAATGCACCCATGTTTCGTCCCCGGTCACAATTTTTTTCAGAAACTCATCTCCCTCCAAACGGAAGCGCTGCAAGTGTTGGGAGGCTATTGTTTTCCTTGCCTCTTTATTCTGATCGGTTAACATTCTTGGAACCCACCGTGCACAAACTTTTGAGTACCCCAATTGTTTAATAATCGTGATCACACTGCCTTTACTAAGAGAAATAATGCGACACACTTCATCTGCAGTCACCCGACGGTCACCACGAATGATGTCATCAACTTGCTGAATGTTGTGTGGAGTCACTGCACTCACCGGCCTGCCGCTCCGCTTTTCGTCAGTCAACTGTGTTTGCCCTTCAGCTTCCTTACAACGACGAACCCATCGTCTAACAGTGCTGACATCCACTGTCACAACACCATACACCTTCTTCAGTCTTTCATGAATGCGTATGGGCGTTTCACCTTCTGCATTCAAGAATTCAATCACACAACGCTGTCTCAAACGAACATCGATGTCGGCCATCTTACAAACTTCTGCTGTGCTGCCACCTATTGACACAGAAAGTTACTACTGCAATGGATTGCAGAAGAAGGTTTGAGGAATGGCGCCAAATTCAAATTTGTCACTTAACTTAATTTCTTTAAGTAGAAAAAAAATGGGAGCCACTACTTTTTGACCGACCCTCGTATAACTAGTGGCACAGGAATGGTTCAAAACATAGACAGTAAGAAGAGTCAGTCTTCTTGTACTTAAGTCGGCATTGTGCATTTTGTATTTAATTCCGACGCAATTTCTGTGTTTCATCGTCAATAAGAAGGTCAGAGGGTTACAGTAAACTTGAAGTGATGCATCGGAATCTATAACTAGTGTCACAGGAATGTTTCAGAACATAGACAGTAAGAAGAGTCAGTTTTCTTGTACTTAAGCCGGCATTGTGCCTTTTGTACTTAATGCCGATGAAATTTCTGTGTTTGATCGTCAACAAGAAGGTCAGAGGGATACAGTAATCCTGAAGTGAAGCATCCGAATCTATAACTAGTGTCACAGGAATGGTTCAAAACATAGACAGTAAGTAGAGTCAGTTTTATTGTACTTAAGTCGGCATTGTGCCACTTGTATTTAATTCCGAAGCAATTTCTGTGTTTCTTCGTCAATATAAAGGTCAGAGGGATACAGTAAACCTGAAGTGAAGCATCGGAATCTATAATTAGTGTCACAGGAATAGTTAAAACATAGACAATAAGAAGAGTCAGTTTTCTTGTACTTAAGTCGTCATTGTGCCTTTTGTATTTAATTCCGATGCAAATTTGTGTGTCATCGTCAGTTCGAAGGTCAGACGGATACAGTAAACCTGAAGTGAAGCATCGGAATCTATTACTAGTGTCACAGGAATGGTTCAAAACATCGACAGTTAGAAGAGCCGGTTGTCTTGTACTTAAGTAGGCATTGTGCTTTTTGTATTTAATTCCGAAGCAATTTCTGTGTTTCATCGTCAATAAGAAGGTCAGAGGTATACAGTAAACCTGAGGTGAAGTATCGGAATCTATACTAGTGTCACAGGAATGGTTCAAATCATGGACAGTAAGAAAAGTCAGTTTTCTTGTACTTAAGTCGGCATTGTGCCATTTGTATTTAATTCCGACGCAATTTCTGTGTTTCATCGTCAATAAGAAGGTCAGAGGGTTACAGTAAACTTGAAGAGAAGCATCGGAATCTATAACTAGTGTCACAGGAATGGTTCAAAACATAGACAGTAAGAAGTGTCAGTTTACTTGTACTTAAGTCGGCATTGTGCCTTTTGTATTTAATTCCGATGCAATTTCTGTGTTTCATCGTCAACAAGAAGGTCAGAGGGATACAGTAAACCTAAAGTGAAGCATCGGAGTCTATAACAAGTGTCACAGGAATGGTTCAAAGCATAGACAGTAAGAAGGGTCAGTTTTCTTATAATTATGTCGGCATTGTGCCTTTTGTATTTAATTCGGATGCAATTTCTGCGTTTCATCGTCAATAAGATGGTCTGAGGGATACAGTAAACCTGAAGTGAAGCATCGGAATCTATAACTAGTGGCACAGGAATGGTTCAAAACATAGACAGTAAGAAGAGTCAGTCTTCCTGTACTTAAGTCGGCATTGTGCATTTTGTATTTAATTCCGACGCAATTTCTGTGTTTCATCGTCAATAAGAAGGTCAGAGGGTTACAGTAAACTTGAAGTGATGCATCGGAATCTATAACTAGTGTCACAGGAATGTTTCAAAACATAGACAATAAGAAGAGTCAGTTTTCTTGTACTTAAGCCGGCATTGTGCCTTTTGTACTTAATGCCGATGAAATTTCTGTGTTTGATCGTCAACAAGAAGGTCAGAGGGATACAGTAAACCTGAAGTGAAGCATCCGAATCTATAACTAGTGTCACAGGAATGGTTCAAAACATAGACAGTAAGAGGAGTCAGTTGTCTTGTACTTAAGCGGGCATTGTGCCTTTTGTATTTAATTCCGAAGCAATTTCTGTGTTTCATCGTCAATAAGAAAGTCAGAGGTATACAGTAAACCTGAGGTGAAGTATCGGAATCTATACTAGTGTCACAGGAATGGTTCAAATCATGGACAGTAAGAAAAGTCAGTTTTCTTGTACTTAAGTCTTCATTGTGCCATTTGTTTTTAATTCCGATGCAATTTCTGTGTTTCATCGTCAATAAGAAGGTCAGAGGGATACAGTAAACCTGAAGTGAAGCATCGGAATCTATAACTAGTGTCACAGGAATGGTTCAAAGCATAGACAGTAAGAAGAGTCAGTTGTCTTGTATTTAAGTAGGCATTGTGCTTTTTATATTTAATTCCGATGCAATTTCTGTGTTTCATCGTCAATAAGAAGGTCAGAGGGATACAGTAAACCTGAAGTGAAGTATCGGAATCTATACTAGTGTCACAGGAATGGTTCAGAACATAGACAGTAAGAAGAGTCAGTTTTCTTGTACTTAAGTTGGCATTGTGCCATTTGTATTTAATTCCGATGCAATTTCTGTATTTCATCGTCAATAAGAAGGTCAGAGGGATACAGTAAACCTGAAGTGAGGCATCGGAATCTATAACTAGTGTTACAGGAATGGTTAAAACATAGAGAGTGATAAGGGTCAGTTTTCTTGTACTTATGTCGGCATTGTGCATTTTGTATTTAATTCTGATGCAATTTCTGTGTGTCATCGTCAATACGAAGGTCAGAGGGATACAATGAACCGAAAGTGAAGCATCGGAATTTAAAACTAGTGTCACAGGAATGGTTCAAAAAATAGACAGTAAGAGGATTCAGTTTACTTGTACTTAAGTCGGCATTGTGCCTTTTGTATTGAATTCCGATGCAATTTCTGTGTTTCATCGTCAATAAGAAGGTCAGAGGGATACAGTAAACCTGAAGTGAAGCATAGGAATCTATAACTAGTGTCACAGAAATGGTTCAAAACATAGACAGTAAGAAGAGTCAGTCTTCTTGTACTTAAGTCGGCATTGTGTTTTTGTATTTAATTCCGACGCAATCTCTGTGTTTCATCGTCAATATGAAGGTCAGAGGGTTACAGTAAACTTGAAGTGAAGCATCGGAATCTATAACTAGTGTCACGGGAATGGTTCAAAACATAGACAGTAAGAAGTGTCAGTTTACTTGTACTTAAGTCGGCATTGTGCCTTTTGTATTTAATTCCGATGCAATTTCTGTGTTTGATCGTCAATAAGAAGGTCAGAGGGATACAGTAAACCTGAAGTGAAGCATCGGAATCTATAACTAGTGTCACAGGAATGGTTCAAAGCATAGACAGTAAGAAGAGTCAGTTTTCTTATAATTAAGTCGGCATTGTGCCTTTTGTATTAATTTCGGATGCAATTTCTGTGTTTCATCGTCAATAAGATGGTCTGAGGGATACAGTAAACCTGAAGTGAAGCATCGGAATCTATAACTAGTGGCACAGGAATGGTTCAAAACATAGACAGTAAGAAGAGTCAGTCTTCTTGTACTTAAGTCGGCATTGTGCATTTTGTATTTAATTCCGACGCAATTTCTGTGTTTCATCGTCACTAAGAAGGTCAGAGGGTTACAGTAAGCTTGAAGTGATGCATCGGAATCTATAACTAGTGTCACAGGAATGTTTAAAACATAGACAGTAAGAAGAGTCAGTTTTCTTGTACATAAGCCGGCATTGTGCCTTTTGTACTTAATGCCGATGAAATTTCTGTGTTTGATCATCAATAAGAAGGTCAGAGGGATACAGAAAACCTGAAGTGAAGTATCGGAATCTTTAACTAGTGTCAGAGGAATGGTTCGAATCATAGACAGTAAGAAGCGTCAGTTTTCTTCTACTTAAGTCGGCAATGTGCCTTTTGTATTTAATTCCGCTGCAATTTCTGTGTTTCATCGTCAATAAGAAGGTCAGAGGGATACAGTAAACCTAAAGTGAGGCATCGGAATCTATAACTAGTGTCACAGGAATGGTTCAAAACATAGACAGTAAGAGGAGTCAGTTGTCTTGTACTTAAGCGGGCATTGTGCATTTTGTATTTAATTCCGAAGCAATTTCTGTGTTTCATCGTCAATAAGAAGGTCAGAGGTATACAGTAAACCTGAGGTGATGTATCGCAATCTATACTAGTGTCACAGGAATGGTTCAAATCATGGACAGTAAGAAAAGTCAGTTTTCTTGTACTTAAGTCGGCATTGTGCCATTTGTATTTAATTCCGATGCAATTTCTGTGTTTCATCGTCAATAAGAAGGTCAGAGGGATACAGTAAACCTGAAGTGAAGCATCGGAATCTATACTAGTGTCACAGGAATATTTCGGAACATAGACAGTAAGAAGAGTCAGTTTTCTTGTACTTAAGTTGGCATTGTGCCATTTGTATTTAATTCCGATGCAATTTCTGTATTTCATCGTCAATAAGAAGGTCAGAGGGATACAGTAAACCTGAAGTGAGGCATCGGAATCTATAACTAGTGTCAGAGGATTGGTTAAAACATAGAAAGTGAGAAGGGTCAGTTTTCTTGTACTTAAGTCGGCATTGTGCATTTTGTATTTAATTCCGATGCAATTTCTGTGTGTCATCGTCAATACGAAGGTCAGAGTGATACAGTAAACCTGAAGTAAAGCATCGGAATTTAAAACTAGTGTCACAGGAATGGTTCAAAAAATAGACAGTAAGGGGATTCAGTTTACTTGTACTTAAGTCGGCATTGTGCCTTTTGGATTGAATTCCGATGCAATTTCTGCCTTTCATCGTCAATAAGAAGGTCAGAGGGATACAGTAAACCTGAAGTGAAGCATAGGAATCTATAACTAGTGTCACAGAAATGGTTCAAAACATAGACAGTAAGAAGAGTCAGTCTTCTTGTACTTAAGTCGGCATTGTGCCTTTTGTATTTAATTCCGACGCAATTTCTGTGTTTCATCGTCAATAAGAAGGTCAGAGGGTTACAGTAAACTTGAAGTGAAGCATCGGAATCTATAACTAGTGTCACAGGAATGGTTCAAAACATAGACAGTAAGAAGTGTCAGTTTACTTGACTTAAGTCGGCATTGTGCCTTTTGTATTTAATTCCGATGCAATTTCTGTGTTTCATCGTCAATAAGAAGGTCAGTGGGATACAGTAAACCTGAAGTGAAGCATCGGAATCTATAACTAGTGTCACAGGAATGGTTCAAAGCATAGACAGTAAGAAGAGTCAGTCTTCTTGTACTTAAGTCGGCATTGTGCATTTTGTATTTAATTCCGACGCAATTTTTGTGTTTCATCGTGAATAAGAAGGTCAGAGGGTTACAGTAAACTTGAAGTGATGCATCGGAATTTATAACTAGTGTCACAGGAATGTTTCAAAACATAGACAGTAAGAAGAGTCAGTTTTCTTGTACTTAAGCCGGAATTGTGCCTTTTGTACTTAATGCCGATGAAATTTCTGTGTTTGATCGTCAATAAGAAGGTCAGAGAGATACAGTAAACCTGAAGTGAAGCATCCGAATCTATAACTAGTGTCACAGGAATGGTTCAAAACATAGACAGTAAGAGGAGTCAGTTGTCTTGTACTTAAGCGGGCATTGTGCCTTTGGTATTTAATTCCGAAGCAATTTCTGTGTTTCATCGTCAATAAGAGGGTCAGAGGTATACAGTAAACCTGAGGTGAAGTATCGGAATCTATACTAGTGTCACAGGAATGGTTCAAATCATGGACTGTAAGAAAAGTCGGTTTTCTTGTACTTAATTCTTCATTGTGCCATTTGTATTTAATTCCGATGCAATTTCTGTGTTTCATCGTCAATAAGAAGGTCAGAGGGATACAGTAAACCTGAAGTGAAGCATCGGAATCTATAACTAGTGTCACAGGAATGGTTCAAAGCATAGACAGTAAGAAGAGTCTTATTTCTTGTACTTAAGTCGGCATTGTGCCTTTTGCATTTAATTCCGATGCAATTTCTGTGTTTCATCGTCAATAAGAAGGTCAGAGGGATACAATAAACCTGAAGTGAAGTATCGGAATCTATAACTAGTGTCACAGGAATGGTTCAAAGCATAGACAGTAAGAAGAGTCAGTTGTGTTGTACCTAAGTAGGCATTGTGCTTTTTGTATTTTTTATTCCGATGCAATTTCTGTGTTTCATTGTCAATAAGAAGGTCAGAGGGATACAGTAAACCTGAAGTGAAGTATCGGAATCTCTACTAGTGTCACAGGAATGGTTCAGAACATAGACAGTAAGAAGAGTCAGTTTTCTTGTACTTAAGTTGGCATTGAGCCATTTGTATTTAATTCCGATGCAATTTCTGTATTTCCTCGTCAATAAGAAGGTAAGAGGGATACAGTAAACCTGAAGTGAGGCATCGGAATCTATAACTATTGTTACAGGAATGATTAAAACATAGAAAGTGAGAAGGGTCAGTTTTCTTGTACTTAAGTCGGCATTGTGCATTTTGTATTTAATTCTGATGCAATTTCTATGTGTCATCGTCAATACGAAGGTCAGAGGGATACAGTAAACCTGAAGTGAAGCATCGGAATTTAAAACTAGTGTCACAGGAATGGTTCAAAAAATAGACTGTAAGAAGAGTCAGTCTTCTTGTACTTAAGTCGGCATTGTGCATTTTGTATTTAATTCCGACGCAATTTCTGTGTTTCATCGTCAATAAGAAGGTCAGAGGGTTACAGTATACTTGAAGTGATGCATCGGAATCTATAACTAGTGTCACAGGAATGTTTAAAACATAGACAGTAAGAAGAGTCAGTTTTCTTGTACTTAAGCCGGCATTGTGCCTTTTGTACTTAATGCCGATGAAATTTTTGTGTTTGATCGTCAATAAGAAGGTCAGAGGGATACAGTAAACCTGAAGTGAAGTATCGGAATCTTTAACTACTGTCAGAGGAATGGTTCGAATCATAGACAGTAAGAAGCGTCAGTTTTCTTGTACTTAAGTCGGCAATGTGCCTTTTGTATTTAATTGCGCAGCAATTTCTGTGTTTCATCGTCAATAAGAAGGTCAGAGGGATACAGTAAACCTGAAGTGAGGCATCGGAATCTATAACTAGTGGCACAGGAATGGTTCAAAACATAGACAGTAAGAGGAGTCAGTTGTCTTGTACTTAAGCGGGCATTGTGCCTTTTGTATTTAATTCCGATACAATTTCTGTGTTTCATCGTCAATAAGAAGCTTAGAGGGATACAGTAAACCTGAAGTGAAGCATCGGAATATATAACTAGTGTCACAGGAATGGTTCAAACATAGACAGTAAGAAGTGTCAGCTTACTTGTACTTAAGTCGGCATTGTGCCTTTTGTAATTAATTCCGATACAATTTCTGTGTTTCATCGTCAATAAGAAGGTCAGAGTGATACAGAAAACCTGAAGTGAAGCATCGGAATCTATAACTAGTGTCATCGGAATGGTTCAAAACATAGACAATAAGAAGAGTTTGTTTTTTTGGTACTTATGTCGGCATTGTGCCTTTTGTATTTAATTCCGATGCAATTTCTGTGTTTCATCGTCAATATGAAGGTCAGAGGGATACAGTAAACCTGAAGTGAAGCATCGCAATCTGTAACTAGTGTCACAGGAATGGTTCTAAACATAGACAGTAAGAAGAGTCAGATTTCTTGTACTTAAGTCGGCATTGTGCCTTTTGTATTTAATTCCGATGCAATTTCTGTGTTTCATCGTCACTAAGAAGGTCAGAGGGATCCATTAAACCTGAAGTGAAGTATCGGAATCTATAACTAGTGTCACAGGAATGGTTCAAAACATAGACAGTAAGAAGAGTCTTATTTCTTGTACTTAAGTCGCCATTGTGCCTTTTGCATTTAATTCCGATGCAATTTCTGTGTTTCATCGTCAATAAGAAGGTCAGAGGGATACAATAACCCTGAAGTGAGTATCGGAATCTATAACTAGTGTCACAGGAATGGTTCAAAGCATAGACAGTAAGAAGAGTCAGTTGTCTTGTACTTAAGTAGGCATTGTGCTTTTTGTATTTAATTCCGATGCAATTTCTGTGTTTCATCGTCAATAAGAAGGTCAGAGGGATACAGTAAACCTGAAGTGAGGCATCGAAATCTATAACTAGTGTCACAGGAATGGTTAAAACATAGAAAGTGAGAAGGGTCAGTTTTCTTGTACTTATGTCGGCATTGTGCATTTTGTATTTAATTCCGATGCAATTTCTGTGTGTCATCGTCAATACGAAGGTCAGAGTGATACAGTAAACCTGAAGTGAAGCATCGGAATTTAAAACTAGTGTCACAGGAATGGTTCAAAAAATAGACAGTAAGAGGATTCAGTTTACTTGTACTTAAGTCGGCATTGTGCGTTTTGTAATGAATTCCGATGCAATTTCTGTGTTTCATCGTCAATAAGAAGGTCAGAGGGATACAGTAAACCTGAAGTGAAGCATAGGAATCTATAACTAGTGTCACAGGAGTGGTTCAAAACATAGACAGTAGGAAGAGTCAGTCTTCTAGTACTTAAGTCGTCATTGTGCCTTTTGTATTTAATTCCGACGCAATTTCTGTGTTTCATCGTCAATAAGAAGGTCAGAGGGTTACAGTAAACTTGAAGTGAAGCATCGGAATCTATAACTAGTGTCACAGGAATGGTTCAAAACATAGACAGTAAGAAGTGTCAGTTTACTTGTACTTAAGTCGGCATTGTGCCTTTTGTATTTAATTCCGATGCAATTTCTGTGTTTCATTGTCAATAAGAAGGTCAGAGGGATACAGTAAACCTGAAGTGAAGCATCGGAATCTATAACTAGTGTCACAGGAATGGTTCAAAGCATAGACAGTAAGAAGAGTCAGTTTTCTTATAATTAAGACGGCATTGTGCCTTTTGTACTTAATGCCGATGAAATTTCTGTGTTTGATCGTCAATAAGAAGGTCAGAGGGTTACAGTAAACTTGAAGTGAAGCATCGGAATCTGTAACTAGTGTCACAGGAATGGTTCAAAACATAGACAGTAAGAAGTGTCAGTTTACTTGTACTTAAGTCGGCATTGTGCCTTTTGTATTTAATTCCGAAGCAATTTCTGTGTTTCATCGTCAATAAGAAGGTCAGAGGTATACAGTAAACCTGAGGTGAAGTATCGGAATCTATACTAGTGTCACAGGAATGGTTCAAATCGTGGACAGTAAGAATAGTCAGTTTACTTGTACTTAAGTCTTCATTGTGCCATTTGTATTTAATTCCGATGCAATTTCTGTGTTTCATCGTCGATAAGAAGGTCAGAGGAATACAGTAAACCTGAAGTGAAGCATCGGAATCTATAACTAGTGTCACAGGAATGGTTCAAAACATAGACAGTAAGAAGAGTCTTATTTCTTGTACTTAAGTCGGCATTGTGCTTTTTGCATTTAATTCCGATGCAATTTCTGTGTTTCATCGTCGATAAGAAGGTCAGAGGGATACAACAAACCTGAAGTGAAGTATCGGAATCTATAACTAGTGTCACAGGAATGGTTCAAAGCATAGGCAGTAAGAAGAGTCAGTTGTCTTGTACTTAAGTAGGCATTGTGCTTTTTGTATTTAAATCCGATGCAATTTCTGTGTTTCATCGTCAATAAGAAGGTCAGAGGGATACAGCAAATCTGAAGTGAAGTATCGGAATCTATTCTAGTGTCACAGGAATGGTTCAGAACATAGACAGTAATAAGAGTCAGTTTTCTTGTACTTAAGTTGGCATTGTGCCATTTGTATTTAATTCCGATACAATTTCTGTGTTTCATCGTCAATAAGAAGCTCAGAGGGATACAGTAAACCTGAAGTGATGCATCGGAATCTATAACTAGTGTCACAGGAATGTTTCAAAACATAGACAGTAAGAAGAGTCAGTTTTCTTGTACTTAAGCCGGCATTGTGCCTTTTGTACTTAATGCCGATGAAATTTCTGTGTTTGATCGTCAATAAGAAGGTCAGAGGGATACAGTAATCCTGAAGTGTAGTATCGGGATCTTTAACTAGTGTCAGAGGAATGGTTCGAATCATAGACAGTAAGATGCGTCACTTTTCTTGTACTTAAGTCGGCAATGTGCCTTTTGTATGTAATTCCGCTGCAATTTCTGTGTTTCATCGTCAATAAGAAGGTCAGAGGGATACAGTAAACCTGAAGTGAGGCATCGGAATCTATAACTAGTGTCACAGGAATGGTTCAAAACATAGTCAGTAAGAGGAGTCAGTTGTCTTGTACTTAAGCGGGCATTGTGGCTTTTGTATTTAATTCCGATACAATTTCTGTGTTTCATCGTCAATAAGAAGGTTAGAGGGATACAGTAAAGCTGAAGTGAAGCATCGGAATCTATAACTAGTGTCACAGGAAAAGTTAAAACATAGACAGTAAGAAGAGTCAGTTTTCTTGTACTTAAGTCGGCATTGTACCTTTTGTATCTAGTTCCGATGCAATTTTGTGTGTCATCGTCAATACGAAGGTCGGAGGGATACAGTAAACCTGAAGTGAAGCATTGGAATCTATAACTAGTGTCACAGGAATGGTTCAAAACATAGACAGTAAGAAGAGTCAGTTTACTTGTACTTATGTCGGCATTGTGCATTTTGTATTGAATTCCGATGCAATTTCTGTATTTTGTCGTCAATAAGAAGGTCAGAGGGATACAGTAAATATGAAGTGAAGCATCGGAATCTATAACTAGTGTCACAGGAATGTTTCAAATCATAGACAGTAAGAAGAGTCAGTTTTCTTGTACTTAAGCCGGCATTGTGCCTTTTGTATTTAACACCGAAGAAATTTCTGTGTTTCATCGTCAATAGGAAGGTCAGAGGGATACAGTAAACCTGAAGTGAAACATCGGAATCTATAACTAGTGTCACAGGAATGGTTCAAAACATCGACAGTAAGAAGAGTCAGTTGACTTGTACTTAAGTAGGCATTGTGCCATTTGTATTTAATTCCGATGCAATTTCTGTGTTTCATCGTCAGTGAGAAGGTCAGATGGATACAGTATACCTGAAGTGAAGCATCGGAAACTATAACTACTGTCACAGGAATGGTTCAAAACATAGACAGTATGAAGTGTCAGTTTACTTGTACTTAAGTCGGCATTGTGCCTTTTGTATTTGATTCCGATGCAATTTCGGTGTTTCATCGTCAATATGAAGGTCGGAGGGATACAGAAAACCTGAAGTGAAGCATCGGAATCTATAACTAGTGTCACAGGAATGGTTCAAAGCATCGAAAATAAGAAGAGTTTGTTTTTTTGTACTTAAGTCGGCATTGTGCCTTTTGTATTTAATTCCGATGCAATTTCTGTATGTCATCGTCAATATGAAGGTCAGAGGGATACAGAAAACCTGAAGTGAAGTATAGCAATCTATACTAGTGTCACAGGAATGGTTCAAAACATAGACAGTAAGAAGAGTCAGTTTTCTTGTACTTAAGTCGGCATTGTGCCATTTGTATTTAATTCCGATGCAATTTCTGTGTTTCATCGTCATTAAGAAGGTCAGAGGGATACATTATACCTGAAGTGAAGCATCGGAATCTATAACTAGTGTCACAGGAATGGTTAAAACGTAGAAAGTAAGAAGGGTCAGTTTTCTTGTACTTAAGTCGGCATTGTGCCTTTTCTATTTAATGCTGATGAAATTTCTGTGTTTCATCGTCAATAGGAAGGTCAGAGGGATACAGTAAACCTGAAGTGAAGCATCGGAATCTATAACTAGTGTCACAGGAATGGTTCTAAACATAGACAGTAAGAAGAGTCAGATTTATTGTACTTAAGTCGGCATTGTGCCTTTTGTATTTAATTCCGATGCAATTTCTGTGTTTCATCGTCACTAAGAAGGTCAGAGGGATCCATTAAACCTGAAGTGAAGTATCGGAATCTATAACTAGTGTCACAGGGATGGTTCAAAACATAGACAGTAAGAAGAGTCAGTTTTCTTGTACTTAAGTCGGCATTGTGCCATTTGTATTAAATTCCGATGCAATTTCTGTGTTTCATCGTCAATAAGAAGGTCGGAGGGATACAGTAAAGCTGAAGTGAAGCATCGGAATCTATAACTAGTGTCACAGGAAAAGTTAAAACATAGACAGTAAGAAGAGTCAGTTTTCTTGTACTTAAGTCGGCATTGTACCTTTTGTATTTAGTTCCGATGCAATTTTGTGTGTCATCGTCAATACGAAGGTCAGAGGGATACAGTAAACCTGAAGTGAAGCATTGGAATCTATAACTAGTGTCACAGGAATGGTTCAAAACATAGACAGTAAGAAGAGTCAGTTTACTTGTACTTATGTCGGCATTGTGCATTTTGTATTGAATTCCGATGCAATTTCTGTATTTTGTCGTCAATAAGAAGGTCAGAGGGATACAGTAAATATGAAGTGAAGCATCGGAATCTATAACTAGTGTCACAGGAATGTTTTAAATCATAGACAGTAAGAAGAGTCAGTTTTCTTGTACTTAAGTCGGCATTGTGCATTTTGTATTTAATTCCGATGCAATGTCTGTGTGTCATCGTCAATACGAACGACAGAGGGATACAGTAAGCCTGAAGTGAAGTATCGGAATTTATAACTAGTGTCACAGGAATGTTTCAAAACATAGACAGTAAAAAGGGACAGTTTTCTTGTACTTCAGCCGGCATTGTGCCTTTTGTATTTAATGCTGATGAAATTTCTGTGTTTCATCGTCAATATGAAGGTCAGAGGGATACAGAAAACCTGACGTGAAGTATCGGAATCTATAACTAGTGTCACAGGAATGGTTCAAAGCATAGACAGTAAGAAGAGTCAGTTGTCTTGTACTTAAGTAGGCATTGTGCTTTTTGAATTTAATTCCGATGCAATTTCTGTGTTTCATCGTCAATAAGAAAGTCAGAGGGATACAGTAAACCTGAAGTGAGGCATCGGAATCTATAACTAGTGTCACAGGAATGGTTAAAACATAGAAAGTGAGAAGAGTCAGTTCTCTTGTACTTAAGTCGGCATTGTGCATTTTGTATTTAATTCCGATGCAATTTCTGTGTGTCATCGTCAATACGAAGGTCAGAGTGATACAGTAAACCTGAAGTGAAGCATCGGAATTTAAAACTAGTGTCACACTAATGGTTCAAAAAATAGACAGTAAGAGGATTCAGTTTACTTTTACTTAAGTCGGCATTGTGCATTTTGTATTGAATTCCGATGCAATTTCTGTGTTTCATCGTCAATATGAAGGTCAGAGGGATACAGTAAACCTGAAGTGAAGCATAGGAATCTATAACTAGTGTCACAGGAGTGGTTCAAAACATAGACAGTAGGAAGAGTCAGTCTTCTAGTACTTAAGTCGGCATTGTGCCTTTTGTATTTAATTCCGACGCAATTTTTGTGTTTCATCGTCAATAAGAAGGTCAGAGGGTTACAGTAAACTTGAAGTGAAGCATCGGAATCTATAACTAGTGTCACAGGAATGGTTCAAAACATAGACAGTAAGAAGTGTCAGTTTACTTGTACTTAAGTCGGCATTGTGCCTTTTGTATTTGATTCCGATGCAATTTCTGTGTTTCATTGTCAATAAGAAGCTCAGAGGGATACAGTAAACCTGAAGTGAAGCATCGGAATCTGTAACTAGTGTCACAGGAATGGTTCAAAGCATCGAAAATAAGAAGAGTTTGTTTTTTTGTACTTAAGTCGGCATTGTGCCTTTTGTATTTAATTCCGATGCAATTTCTGTATGTCATCGTCAATATGAAGGTCAGAGGGATACAGAAAACCTGAAGTGAAGTATAGCAATCTATACTAGTGTCACAGGAATGGTTCAAAACATAGACAGTAAGAAGAGTCAGTTTTCTTGTACTTAAGTCGGCATTGTGCCATTTGTATTTAATTCCGATGCAATTTCTGTGTTTCATCGTCATTAAGAAGGTCAGAGGGATACATTATACCTGAAGTGAAGCATCGGAATCTATAACTAGTGTCACAGGAATGGTTAAAACGTAGAAAGTAAGAAGGGTCAGTTTTCTTGTACTTAAGTCGGCATTGTGCCTTTTCTATTTAATGCTGATGAAATTTCTGTGTTTCATCGTCAATAGGAAGGTCAGAGGGATACAGTAAACCTGAAGTGAAGCATCGGAATCTATAACTAGTGTCACAGGAATGGTTCTAAACATAGACAGTAAGAAGAGTCAGATTTATTGTACTTAAGTCGGCATTGTGCCTTTTGTATTTAATTCCGATGCAATTTCTGTGTTTCATCGTCACTAAGAAGGTCAGAGGGATCCATTAAACCTGAAGTGAAGTATCGGAATCTATAACTAGTGTCACAGGGATGGTTCAAAACATAGACAGTAAGAAGAGTCAGTTTTCTTGTACTTAAGTCGGCATTGTGCCATTTGTATTAAATTCCGATGCAATTTCTGTGTCTCATCGTCAATAAGAAGGTCGGAGGGATACAGTAAAGCTGAAGTGAAGCATCGGAATCTATAACTAGTGTCACAGGAAAAGTTAAAACATAGACAGTAAGAAGAGTCAGTTTTCTTGTACTTAAGTCGGCATTGTACCTTTTGTATTTAGTTCCGATGCAATTTTGTGTGTCATCGTCAATACGAAGGTCAGAGGGATACAGTAAACCTGAAGTGAAGCATTGGAATCTATAACTAGTGTCAAAGGAATGGTTCAAAACATAGACAGTAAGAAGAGTCAGTTTACTTGTACTTATGTCGGCATTGTGCATTTTGTATTGAATTCCGATGCAATTTCTGTATTTTGTCGTCAATAAGAAGGTCAGAGGGATACAGTAAATATGAAGTGAAGCATCGGAATCTATAACTAGTGTCACAGGAATGTTTCAAATCATAGACAGTAAGAAGAGTCAGTTTTCTTGTACTTAAGTCGGCATTGTGCATTTTGTATTTAATTCCGATGCAATGTCTGTGTGTCATCGTCAATACGAACGACAGAGGGATACAGTAAGCCTGAAGTGAAGTATCGGAATTTATAACTAGTGTCACAGGAATGTTTCAAAACATAGACAGTAAAAAGGGACAGTTTTCTTGTACTTCAGCCGGCATTGTGCCTTTTGTATTTAATGCTGATGAAATTTCTGTGTTTCATCGTCAATATGAAGGTCAGAGGGATACAGAAAACCTGACGTGAAGTATCGGAATCTATAACTAGTGTCACAGGAATGGTTCAAAGCATAGACAGTAAGAAGAGTCAGTTGTCTTGTACTTAAGTAGGCATTGTGCTTTTTGTATTTAATTCCGATGCAATTTCTGTGTTTCATCGTCAATAAGAAGGTCAGAGGGATACAGTAAACCTGAAGTGAGGCATCGGAATCTATAACTAGTGTCACAGGAATGGTTAAAACATAGAAAGTGAGAAGAGTCAGTTTTCTTGTACTTAAGTCGGCATTGTGCATTTTGTATTTAATTCCGATGCAATTTCTGTGTGTCATCGTCAATACGAAGGTCAGAGTGATACAGTAAACCTGAAGTGAAGCATCGGAATTTAAAACTAGTGTCACACTAATGGTTCAAAAAATAGACAGTAAGAGGATTCAGTTTACTTGTACTTAAGTCGGCATTGTGCATTTTGTATTGAATTCCGATGCAATTTCTGTGTTTCATCGTCAATATGAAGGTCAGAGGGATACAGTAAACCTGAAGTGAAGCATAGGAATCTATAACTAGTGTCACAGGAGTGGTTCAAAACATAGACAGTAGGAAGAGTCAGTCTTCTAGTACTTAAGTCGGCATTGTGCCTTTTGTATTTAATTCCGACGCAATTTTTGTGTTTCATCGTCAATAAGAAGGTCAGAGGGTTACAGTAAACTTGAAGTGAAGCATCGGAATCTATAACTAGTGTCACAGGAATGGTTCAAAACATAGACAGTAAGAAGTGTCAGTTTACTTGTACTTAAGTCGGCATTGTGCCTTTTGTATTTAATTCCGTTGCAATTTCTGTGTTTCATTGTCAATAAGAAGCTCAGAGGGATACAGTAAACCTGAAGTGAAGCATCGGAATCTATAACTAGTGTCACAGGAATGGTTCAAAGCATAGACAGTAAGAAGAGTCAGTTTTCTTATAATTAAGACGGTATTGTGCCTTTTGTACTTAATGCCGATGAAATTTCTGTGTTTGATCGTCAATAAGAAGGTCAGAGGGATACAGTAAACCTGAAGTGAAGCATCCGAATCTATAACTAGTGTCACAGGAATGGTTCAAAACATAGACAGTAAGAGGAGTCAGTTGTCTTGTACTTAAGCGGGCATTGTGCCTTTTGTATTTAATTCCGAAGCAATTTCTGTGTTTCATCGTCAATAAGAAGGTCAGAGGTATACAGTAAACCTGAGGTGAAGTATCGGAATGTATACTAGTGTCACAGGAATGGTTCAAATCGTGGACAGTAAGAATAGTCAGTTTACTTGTACTTAAGTCTTCATTGTGCCATTTGTATTTAATTCCGATGCAATTTCTGTGTTTCATCGTCGATAAGAAGGTCAGAGGAATACAGTAAACCTGAAGTGAAGCATCTGAATCTATAACTAGTGTCACAGGAATGGTTCGAAACATAGACAGTAAGAAGAGTCTTATTTCTTGTACTTAAGTCGGCATTGTGCTTTTTGCATTTAATACCGATGCAATTTCTGTGTTTCATCGTCAATAAGAAGGTCAGAGGGATACAACAAACCTGGAGTGAAGTAGCTGAATCTATAACTAGTGTCACAGGAATGGTTCAAAGCATAGACAGTAAGAAGAGTCAGTTGTCTTGTACTTAAGTAGGCATTGTGCTTTTTGTATTTAATTCCGATGCAATTTCTGTGTTTCATCGTCAATAAGAAGGTCAGAGGGATACAGTAAACCTGAAGTGAAGTATCGGAATCTATTCTAGTGTCACAGGAATGGTTCAGAACATAGACAGTAAGAAGAGTCAGTTTTCTTGTACTTAAGTTGGCATTGTGCCATTTGTATTTAATTCCGATGCAATTTCTGTGTTTCATCGTCAATAAGAAGCTCAGAGGGATACAGTAAACCTGAAGTGATGCATCGGAATCTATAACTAGTGTCACAGGAATGTTTCAAAACATAGACAGTAAGAAGAGTCAGTTTTCTTGTACTTAAGCCGGCATTGTGCCTTTTGTACTTAATGCCGATGAAATTTCTGTGTTTGATCGTCAATAAGAAGGTCAGAGGGATACAGTAATCCTGAAGTGAAATATCGGGATCTTTAACTAGTGTCAGAGGAATGGTTCGAATCATAGACAGTAAGATGCGTCACTTTTCTTGTACTTAAGTCGGCAATGTGCCTTTTGTATGTAATTCCGCTGCAATTTCTGTGTTTCATCGTCAATAAGAAGGTCAGAGGGATACAGTAAACCTGAAGTGAGGCATCGGAATCTATAACTAGTGTCACAGGAATGGTTCAAAACATAGACAGTAAGAGGAGTCAGTTGTCTTGTACTTAGGCGGGCATTGTGCCTTTTGTATTTAATTCCGATACAATTTCTGTGTTTCATCGTCAATAAGAAAGTTAGAGGGATACAGTAAACCTGAAGTGAAGCATCGGAATATATAACTAGTGTCACAGGAATGGTTCAAAACATAGACAGTAAGAAGTGTCAGCTTACTTGTACTTAAGTCGGCATTGTGTCTTTTGTATTTAATTCCGATGCAATGTCTGTGTTTCATCGTCAATCAGAAGGTCAGAGTGATACAGAAAACCTGAAGTGAAGCATCGGAATCCATAACTAGTGTCACAGGAATGGTTCAAAACATAGATAATAAGAAGAGTTTGTTTTTTTGGTACTTATGTCGGCATTGTGCCTTTTGTATTTAATTCCGATGCAATTTCTGTGTTTCATCTGTAATATGAAGGTCAGAGGGATACAGTAAACCTGAAGTGAAGCATCGGAATCTATAACTAGTGTCACAGGAATGGTTCTAAACATAGACAGTAAGAAGAGTCAGATTTATTGTACTTAAGTCGGCATTGTGCCTTTTGTATTTAATTCCGATGCAATTTCTGTGTTTCATCGTCACTAAGAGGGTCAGAGGGATCCATTAAACATGAAGTGAAGAATCGGAATCTATAACTAGTGTCACAGGAATGGTTCAAAACATAGACAGTAAGAAGAGTCAGTTTTCTTGTACTTAAGTCGGCATTGTGCCATTTGTATTAAATTCCGATGCAATTTCTGTGTTTCATCGTCAATAAGAAGGTCGGAAGGATACAGTAAAGCTGAAGTGAAGCATCGGAATCTATAACTAGTGTCACAGGAAATGTTAAAACATAGACAGTAAGAAGAGTCAGTTTTCTTGTACTTAAGTCGGCATTGTACCTTTTGTATTTAGTTCCGTTGCAATTTTGTGTGTCATCGTCAATACGAAGGTCAGAGGGATACAGTAAACCTGAAGTGAAGAATTGGAATCTATAACTAGTGTCACAGGAATGGTTCAAAACATAGACAGTAAGAAGAGTCAGTTTACTTGTACTTATGTCCGCATTGTGCCTTTTGTATTGAATTCCGATGCAATTTCTGTATTTTGTCGTCAATAAGAAGGTCAGAGGGATACAGTAAATATGAAGTGAAGCATCGGAATCTATAACTAGTGTCACAGGAATGTTTCAAATCATAGACAGTAAGAAGAGTCAGTTTTCTTGTACTTAAGCCGGCATTGTGCCTTTTGTATTTAACGCCGAAGAAATTTCTGTGTTTCATCGTCAATAGGAAGGTCAGAGGGATACAGTAAACCTGAAGTGAAACATCGGAATCTATAACTAGTGTCACAGGAATGGTTCAAAACATCGACAGTAAGAAGAGTCAGTTGACTTGTACTTAAGTAGGCATTGTGCCATTTGTATTTAATTCCGATGCAATTTCTGTGTTTCATCGTCAATAAGAAGGTCAGATGGATACAGTATACCTGAAGTGAAGCATCGGAAACTATAACTAGTGTCACAGGAATGGTTCAAAACATAGACAGTATGAAGTGTCAGTTTACTTGTACTTAAGTCGGCATTGTGCCTTTTGTATTTGATTCCGATGCAATTTCTGTGTTTCATCGTCAATATGAAGGTCGGAGGGATACAGAAAACCTGAAGTGAAGCATCGGAATCTATAACTAGTGTCACAGGAATGGTTCAAAGCATCGAAAATAAGAAGAGTTTGTTTTTTTGTACTTAAGTCGGCATTGTGCCTTTTGTATTTAATTCCGATGCAATTTCTGTATGTCATCGTCAATATGAAGGTCAGAGGGATACAGAAAACCTGAAGTGAAGTGTAGGAATCTATACTAGTGTCACAGGAATGGTTCAAAACATAGACAGTAAGAAGAGTCAGTTTTCTTGTACTTAAGTCGGCATTGTGCCATTTGTATTTAATTCCGATGCAATTTCTGTGTTTTATCGTCATTAAGAAGGTCAGAGGGATACAGTATACCTTAAGTGAAGCATCGGAATCTATAACTAGTGTCACAGGAATGGTTAAAACGTAGAAAGTAAGAAGGGTCAGTTTTCTTGTACTTAAGTCGGCATTGTGCATTTTGTATTTAATTCCGATGCAATGTCTGTGTGTCATCGTCAATACGAACGACAGAGGGACACAGTAAGCCTGAAGTGAAGTATCGGAATTTATAACTAGTGTCACAGGAATGTTTCAAAACATAGACAGTAAAAAGGGACAGTTTTCTTGTACTTCAGCCGACATTGTGCCTTTTGTATTTAATGCTGATGAAATTTCTGTGTTTCATCGTCAATAAGAGGGTCAGAGGTATACAGTAAACCTGAAGTGAGGTATCGGAATCTATAACTAGTGTCACAGGAATGGTTCAAAACATAGACAGTAAGAAGAGTCAGTTTATTTGTACTTGAGTAGGCATTGTGCCTTTTGTATTGGATTCCGATGCAATTTCTGTATTTCATCGTCAATAAGAAGGTCAGAGGGATACAGTTAACCTGAAGTGAAGCATCGCAATGTATAACTAGTGTCACAGGAATATTTCAAATCATAGACAGTAAGAAGAGTCAGTTTTCATGTACTTAAGCAGGCATTGTGCCTTTTGTATTTAACGCCGATGAAATTTCTGTGTTTCATCGCCTTAGGAAGGTCAGAGGGATACAGTAAACCTGAAGTGAAGCATCGGAATCTATAACTAGTGTCACAGGAATGGTTCAAAGCATAGACAGTACGAAGAGTCAGTTGTCTTGTACTTAAGTAGGCATTGTGCTTTTTGTATTTAATTCCGATGCAATTTCTGTGTTTCATCGTCAATAAGAAGGTCAGAGGGATACAGTAAACCTGAAGTGAAGTATCGGAATCTATTCTAGTGTCACAGGAATGGTTCAGAACATAGACAGTAAGAAGAGTCAGTTTTCTTGTACTTAAGTTGGCATTGTGCCATTTGTATTTAATTCCGATGCAATTTCTGTGTTTCATCGTCAATAAGAAGCTCAGAGGGATACAGTAAACCTGAAGTGATGCATCGGAATCTATAACTAGTGTCACAGGAATGTTTCAAAACATAGACAGTAAGAAGAGTCAGTTTTCTTGTACTTAAGCCGGCATTGTGCCTTTTGTACTTAATGCCGATGAAATTTCTGTGTTTGATCGTCAATAAGAAGGTCAGAGGGATACAGTAATCCTGAAGTGAAATATCGGGATCTTTAACTAGTGTCAGAGGAATGGTTCGAATCATAGACAGTAAGATGCGTCACTTTTCTTGTACTTAAGTCGGCAATGTGCCTTTTGTATGTAATTCCGCTGCAATTTCTGTGTTTCATCGTCAATAAGAAGGTCAGAGGGATACAGTAAACCTGAAGTGAGGCATCGGAATCTATAACTAGTGTCACAGGAATGGTTCAAAACATAGACAGTAAGAGGAGTCAGTTGTCTTGTACTTAGGCGGGCATTGTGCCTTTTGTATTTAATTCCGATACAATTTCTGTGTTTCATCGTCAATAAGAAGGTTAGAGGGATACAGTAAACCTGAAGTGAAGCATCGGAATATATAACTAGTGTCACAGGAATGGTTCAAAACATAGACAGTAAGAAGTGTCAGCTTACTTGTACTTAAGTCGGCATTGTGTCTTTTGTATTTAATTCCGATGCAATGTCTGTGTTTCATCGTCAATCAGAAGGTCAGAGTGATACAGAAAACCTGAAGTGAAGCATCGGAATCCATAACTAGTGTCACAGGAATGGTTCAAAACATAGATAATAAGAAGAGTTTGTTTTTTTGGTACTTATGTCGGCATTGTGCCTTTTGTATTTAATTCCGATGCAATTTCTGTGTTTCATCTGTAATATGAAGGTCAGAGGGATACAGTAAACCTGAAGTGAAGCATCGGAATCTATAACTAGTGTCACAGGAATGGTTCTAAACATAGACAGTAAGAAGAGTCAGATTTATTGTACTTAAGTCGGCATTGTGCCTTTTGTATTTAATTCCGATGCAATTTCTGTGTTTCATCGTCACTAAGAGGGTCAGAGGGATCCATTAAACATGAAGTGAAGAATCGGAATCTATAACTAGTGTCACAGGAATGGTTCAAAACATAGACAGTAAGAAGAGTCAGTTTTCTTGTACTTAAGTCGGCATTGTGCCATTTGTATTAAATTCCGATGCAATTTCTGTGTTTCATCGTCAATAAGAAGGTCGGAAGGATACAGTAAAGCTGAAGTGAAGCATCGGAATCTATAACTAGTGTCACAGGAAATGTTAAAACATAGACAGTAAGAAGAGTCAGTTTTCTTGTACTTAAGTCGGCATTGTACCTTTTGTATTTAGTTCCGTTGCAATTTTGTGTGTCATCGTCAATACGAAGGTCAGAGGGATACAGTAAACCTGAAGTGAAGAATTGGAATCTATAACTAGTGTCACAGGAATGGTTCAAAACATAGACAGTAAGAAGAGTCAGTTTACTTGTACTTATGTCCGCATTGTGCCTTTTGTATTGAATTCCGATGCAATTTCTGTATTTTGTCGTCAATAAGAAGGTCAGAGGGATACAGTAAATATGAAGTGAAGCATCGGAATCTATAACTAGTGTCACAGGAATGTTTCAAATCATAGACAGTAAGAAGAGTCAGTTTTCTTGTACTTAAGCCGGCATTGTGCCTTTTGTATTTAACGCCGAAGAAATTTCTGTGTTTCATCGTCAATAGGAAGGTCAGAGGGATACAGTAAACCTGAAGTGAAACATCGGAATCTATAACTAGTGTCACAGGAATGGTTCAAAACATCGACAGTAAGAAGAGTCAGTTGACTTGTACTTAAGTAGGCATTGTGCCATTTGTATTTAATTCCGATGCAATTTCTGTGTTTCATCGTCAATAAGAAGGTCAGATGGATACAGTATACCTGAAGTGAAGCATCGGAAACTATAACTAGTGTCACAGGAATGGTTCAAAACATAGACAGTATGAAGTGTCAGTTTACTTGTACTTAAGTCGGCATTGTGCCTTTTGTATTTGATTCCGATGCAATTTCTGTGTTTCATCGTCAATATGAAGGTCGGAGGGATACAGAAAACCTGAAGTGAAGCATCGGAATCTATAACTAGTGTCACAGGAATGGTTCAAAGCATCGAAAATAAGAAGAGTTTGTTTTTTTGTACTTAAGTCGGCATTGTGCCTTTTGTATTTAATTCCGATGCAATTTCTGTATGTCATCGTCAATATGAAGGTCAGAGGGATACAGAAAACCTGAAGTGAAGTGTAGGAATCTATACTAGTGTCACAGGAATGGTTCAAAACATAGACAGTAAGAAGAGTCAGTTTTCTTGTACTTAAGTCGGCATTGTGCCATTTGTATTTAATTCCGATGCAATTTCTGTGTTTTATCGTCATTAAGAAGGTCAGAGGGATACAGTATACCTTAAGTGAAGCATCGGAATCTATAACTAGTGTCACAGGAATGGTTAAAACGTAGAAAGTAAGAAGGGTCAGTTTTCTTGTACTTAAGTCGGCATTGTGCATTTTGTATTTAATTCCGATGCAATGTCTGTGTGTCATCGTCAATACGAACGACAGAGGGACACAGTAAGCCTGAAGTGAAGTATCGGAATTTATAACTAGTGTCACAGGAATGTTTCAAAACATAGACAGTAAAAAGGGACAGTTTTCTTGTACTTCAGCCGACATTGTGCCTTTTGTATTTAATGCTGATGAAATTTCTGTGTTTCATCGTCAATAAGAGGGTCAGAGGTATACAGTAAACCTGAAGTGAGGTATCGGAATCTATAACTAGTGTCACAGGAATGGTTCAAAACATAGACAGTAAGAAGAGTCAGTTTATTTGTACTTGAGTAGGCATTGTGCCTTTTGTATTGGATTCCGATGCAATTTCTGTATTTCATCGTCAATAAGAAGGTCAGAGGGATACAGTTAACCTGAAGTGAAGCATCGCAATGTATAACTAGTGTCACAGGAATATTTCAAATCATAGACAGTAAGAAGAGTCAGTTTTCATGTACTTAAGCAGGCATTGTGCCTTTTGTATTTAACGCCGATGAAATTTCTGTGTTTCATCGCCTTAGGAAGGTCAGAGGGATACAGTAAACCTGAAGTGAAGCATCGGAATCTATAACTAGTGTCACAGGAATGGTTCAAAGCATAGACAGTACGAAGAGTCAGTTGTCTTGTACTTAAGTAGGCATTGTGCTTTTTGTATTTAATTCCGATGCAATTTCTGTGTTTCATCGTCAATAAGAAGGTCAGAGGGATACAGTAAACCTGAAGTGAAGTATCGGAATCTATTCTAGTGTCACAGGAATGGTTCAGAACATAGACAGTAAGAAGAGTCAGTTTTCTTGTACTTAAGTTGGCATTGTGCCATTTGTATTTAATTCCGATGCAATTTCTGTGTTTCATCGTCAATAAGAAGCTCAGAGGGATACAGTAAACCTGAAGTGATGCATCGGAATCTATAACTAGTGTCACAGGAATGTTTCAAAACATAGACAGTAAGAAGAGTCAGTTTTCTTGTACTTAAGCCGGCATTGTGCCTTTTGTACTTAATGCCGATGAAATTTCTGTGTTTGATCGTCAATAAGAAGGTCAGAGGGATACAGTAATCCTGAAGTGAAATATCGGGATCTTTAACTAGTGTCAGAGGAATGGTTCGAATCATAGACAGTAAGATGCGTCACTTTTCTTGTACTTAAGTCGGCAATGTGCCTTTTGTATGTAATTCCGCTGCAATTTCTGTGTTTCATCGTCAATAAGAAGGTCAGAGGGATACAGTAAACCTGAAGTGAGGCATCGGAATCTATAACTAGTGTCACAGGAATGGTTCAAAACATAGACAGTAAGAGGAGTCAGTTGTCTTGTACTTAGGCGGGCATTGTGCCTTTTGTATTTAATTCCGATACAATTTCTGTGTTTCATCGTCAATAAGAAGGTTAGAGGGATACAGTAAACCTGAAGTGAAGCATCGGAATATATAACTAGTGTCACAGGAATGGTTCAAAACATAGACAGTAAGAAGTGTCAGCTTACTTGTACTTAAGTCGGCATTGTGTCTTTTGTATTTAATTCCGATGCAATGTCTGTGTTTCATCGTCAATCAGAAGGTCAGAGTGATACAGAAAACCTGAAGTGAAGCATCGGAATCCATAACTAGTGTCACAGGAATGGTTCAAAACATAGATAATAAGAAGAGTTTGTTTTTTTGGTACTTATGTCGGCATTGTGCCTTTTGTATTTAATTCCGATGCAATTTCTGTGTTTCATCTGTAATATGAAGGTCAGAGGGATACAGTAAACCTGAAGTGAAGCATCGGAATCTATAACTAGTGTCACAGGAATGGTTCTAAACATAGACAGTAAGAAGAGTCAGATTTATTGTACTTAAGTCGGCATTGTGCCTTTTGTATTTAATTCCGATGCAATTTCTGTGTTTCATCGTCACTAAGAGGGTCAGAGGGATCCATTAAACCTGAAGTGAAGAATCGGAATCTATAACTAGTGTCACAGGAATGGTTCAAAACATAGACAGTAAGAAGAGTCAGTTTTCTTGTACTTAAGTCGGCATTGTGCCATTTGTATTAAATTCCGATGCAATTTCTGTGTTTCATCGTCAATAAGAAGGTCGGAAGGATACAGTAAAGCTGAAGTGAAGCATCGGAATCTATAACTAGTGTCACAGGAAATGTTAAAACATAGACAGTAAGAAGAGTCAGTTTTCTTGTACTTAAGTCGGCATTGTACCTTTTGTATTTAGTTCCGTTGCAATTTTGTGTGTCATCGTCAATACGAAGGTCAGAGGGATACAGTAAACCTGAAGTGAAGCATTGGAATCTATAACTAGTGTCACAGGAATGGTTCAAAACATAGACAGTAAGAAGAGTCAGTTTACTTGTACTTATGTCCGCATTGTGCCTTTTGTATTGAATTCCGATGCAATTTCTGTATTTTGTCGTCAATAAGAAGGTCAGAGGGATACAGTAAATATGAAGTGAAGCATCGGAATCTATAACTAGTGTCACAGGAATGTTTCAAATCATAGACAGTAAGAAGAGTCAGTTTTCTTGTACTTAAGCCGGCATTGTGCCTTTTGTATTTAACGCCGAAGAAATTTCTGTGTTTCATCGTCAATAGGAAGGTCAGAGGGATACAGTAAACCTGAAGTGAAACATCGGAATCTATAACTAGTGTCACAGGAATGGTTCAAAACATCGACAGTAAGAAGAGTCAGTTGACTTGTACTTAAGTAGGCATTGTGCCATTTGTATTTAATTCCGATGCAATTTCTGTGTTTCATCGTCAATAAGAAGGTCAGATGGATACAGTATACCTGAAGTGAAGCATCGGAAACTATAACTAGTGTCACAGGAATGGTTCAAAACATAGACAGTATGAAGTGTCAGTTTACTTGTACTTAAGTCGGCATTGTGCCTTTTGTATTTGATTCCGATGCAATTTCTGTGTTTCATCGTCAATATGAAGGTCGGAGGGATACAGAAAACCTGAAGTGAAGCATCGGAATCTATAACTAGTGTCACAGGAATGGTTCAAAGCATCGAAAATAAGAAGAGTTTGTTTTTTTGTACTTAAGTCGGCATTGTGCCTTTTGTATTTAATTCCGATGCAATTTCTGTATGTCATCGTCAATATGAAGGTCAGAGGGATACAGAAAACCTGAAGTGAAGTGTAGGAATCTATACTAGTGTCACAGGAATGGTTCAAAACATAGACAGTAAGAAGAGTCAGTTTATTTGTACTTGAGTAGGGATTGTGCCTTTTGTATTGGATTCCGATGCAATTTCTGTATTTCATCGTCAATAAGAAGGTCAGAGGGATACAGTAAACCTGAAGTGAAGCATCGCAATGTATAACTAGTGTCACAGGAATATTTCAAATCATAGACAGTAAGAAGAGTCAGTTTTCATGTACTTAAGCAGGCATTGTGCCTTTTGTATTTAACGCCGATGAAATTTCTGTGTTTCATCGCCGTAGGAAGGTCAGAGGGATACAGTAAACCTGAAGTGAAGCATCGGAATCTATAACTAGTGTCACAGGAATGGTTCAAAGCATAGACAGTACGAAGAGTCAGTTGTCTTGTACTTAAGTAGGCATTGTGCTTTTTGTATTTAATTCCGATGCAATTTCTGTGTTTCATCGTCAATAAGAAGGTCAGAGGGATACAGTAAACCTGAAGTGAAGTATCGGAATCTATTCTAGTGTCACAGGAATGGTTCAGAACATAGACAGTAAGAAGAGTCAGTTTTCTTGTACTTAAGTCGGCATTGTGTCTTTTGTATTTAATTCCGATGCAATGTCTGTGTTTCATCGTCAATAAGAAGGTCAGAGTGATACAGAAAACCTGAAGTGAAGCATCGGAATCTATAACTAGTGTCACAAGAATGGTTCAAAACATAGATAATAAGAAGAGTTTGTTTTTTTGGTACTTATGTCGGCATTGTGCCTTTTGTATTTAATTCCGATGCAATTTCTGTGTTTCATCTGTAATATGAAGGTCAGAGGGATACAGTAAACCTCAAGTGAAGCATCGGAATCTATAACTAGTGTCACAGGAATGGTTCAAAACATAGACAGTAAGAAGAGTCAGTTTACATGTACTTATGTCCGCATTGTGCCTTTTGTATTGAATTCCGATGCAATTTCTGTATTTTGTCGTCAATAAGAAGGTCAGAGGGATACAGTAAATATGAAGTGAAGCATCGGAATCTATAACTAGTGTCACAGGAATGTTTCAAATCATAGACAGTAAGAAGAGTCAGTTTTCTTGTACTTAAGCCGGCATTGTGCCTTTTGTATTTAACGCCGAAGAAATTTCTGTGTTTCATCGTCAATAGGAAGGTCAGAGGGATACAGTAAACCTGAAGTGAAACATCGGAATCTATAACTAGTGTCACAGGAATGGTTCAAAACATCGACAGTAAGAAGAGTCAGTTGACTTATACTTAAGTAGGCATTGTGCCATTTGTATTTAATTCCGATGCAATTTCTGTGTTTCATCGTCAATAAGAAGGTCAGATGGATACAGTATACCTGAAGTGAAGCATCGGAAACTATAACTAGTGTCACAGGAATGGTTCAAAACATAGACAGTATGAAGTGTCAGTTTACTTGTACTTAAGTCGGCATTGTGCCTTTTGTATTTGATTCCGATGCAATTTCTGTGTTTCATCGTCAATATGAAGGTCGGAGGGATACAGAAAACCTGAAGTGAAGCATCGGAATCTATAACTAGTGTCACAGGAATGGTGAAAACGTAGAAAGTAAGAAGGGTCAGTTTTCTTGTACTTAAGTCGGCATTGTGCATTTTGTATTTAACGCCGAAGAAATTTCTGTGTTTCATCGTCAATAGGAAGGTCAGAGGGATACAGTAAACCTGAAGTGAAACATCGGAATCTATAACTAGTGTCACAGGAATGGTTCAAAACATCGACAGTAAGAAGAGTCAGTTGACTTGTACTTAAGTAGGCATTGTGCCATTTGTATTTAATTCCGATGCAATTTCTGTGTTTCATCGTCATTAAGAAGGTCAGAGGGATACAGTATACCTGAAGTGAAGCATCGGAATCTATAACTAGTGTCACAGGAATGGTTAAAACGTAGAAAGTAAGAAGGGTCAGTTTTCTTGTACTTAAGTCGGCATTGTGCATTTTGTATTTAATTCCGATGCAATGTCTGTGTGTCATCGTCAATACGAACGACAGAGGGATACAGTAAGCCTGAGGTGAAGTATCGGAATATATAACTAGTGTCACAGGAATGTTTCAAAACATAGACAGTAAAAAGGGACAGTTTTCTTGTACTTCAGCCGACATTGTGCCTTTTGTATTTAATGCTGATGAAATTTCTGTGTTTCATCGTCAATAAGAGGGTCAGAGGTATACAGTAAACCTTAAGTAAAGTATCGGAATCTATAACTAGTGTCACAGGAATGGTTCCAAACATAGACAGTAAGAAGAGTCAGTTGACTTGTACTTAAGTAGGCATTGTGCCATTTGTATTTAATTCCGATGCAATTTCTGTGTTTCATCGTCAATAAGAAGGTTAGATGGATACAGTATACCTGAAGTGAAGCATCGGAAACTATAACTAGTGTCACAGGAATGGTTCAAAACATAGACAGTATGAAGTGTCAGTTTACTTGTACTTAAGTCGGCATTGTGCCTTTTGTATTTGATTCCGATGCAATTTCTGTGTTTCATCGTCAATATGAAGGTCGGAGGGATACAGAAAACCTGAAGTGAAGCATCGGAATCTATAACTAGTGTCACAGGAATGGTTCAAAGCATCGAAAATAAGAAGAGTTTGTTTTTTTGTACTTAAGTCGGCATTGTGCCTTTTGTATTTAATTCCGATGCAATTTCTGTATGTCATCGTCAATACGAAGGTCAGAGGGATACAGAAAACCTGAAGTGAAGTATAGGAATCTATACTAGTGTCACAGGAATGGTTCAAAACATAGACAGTAAGAAGAGTCAGTTTTCTTGTACTTAAGTCGGCATTGTGCCATTTGTATTTAATTCCGATGCAATTTCTGTGTTTCATCGTCATTAAGAAGGTCAGAGGGATACAGTATACCTGAAGTGAAGCATCGAAATCTATAACTAGTGTCACAGGAATGGTTAAAACGTAGAAAGTAAGAAGGGTCAGTTTTCTTCTACTTAAGTCGGCATTGTGCATTTTGTATTTAATTCCGATGCAATGTCTGTGTGTCACCGTCAATACGAACGACAGAGGGATACAGTAAGCCTGAAGTGAAATATCGGAATTTATAACTAGTGTCACAGGAATGTTCCAAAACATAGACAGTAAAAAGGGACAGTTTTCTTGTACTTCAGCCGACATTGTGATTTTTGTATTTAATGCTGATGAAATTTCTGTGTTTCATCGTCAATAAGAGGGTCAGAGGTATACAGTAAACCTGAAGTGAGTATCGGAATCTATAACTAGTGTCACAGGAATGGTTCAAAACATAGACAGTAAGAAGAGTCAGTTTATTTGTACTTGAGTAGGCATTGTGCCTTTTGTATTGGATTCCGATGCAATTTCTGTATTTCATCGTCAATAAGAAGGTCAGAGGGATACAGTAAACCTGAAGTGAAGCATCGCAATGTATAACTAGTGTCACAGGAATATTTCAAATCATAGACAGTAAGAAGAGTCAGTTTTCATGTACTTAAGCAGGCATTGTGCCTTTTGTATTTAACGCCGATGAAATTTCTGTGTTTCATCGTCAATAGGAAGGTCAGAGGGATACAGTAAACCTGAAGTGAAGCATCGGAATCTATAACTAGTGTCACAGGAATGGTTCAAAACATCGACAGTAAGAAGAATCAGTTGTCTTGTACTTAAGTAGGCATTGTGCCTTTTGTATTTGATTCCGATGCAATTTCTGTGTTTCATCGTCAATATGAAGGTCAGAGGGATACAGAAAACCTGAAGTGAAGCATCGGAATCTATAACTAGTGTCACAGGAATGGTTCAAAACATCGACAATAAGAAGAGTTCATTTTTTTGTACTTAAGTCGGCATTGTGCCTTTTGTATTTAATTCCGATGCAATTTCTGTATTTCATCGTCAATATGAAGGTCAGAGTAATACAAAAAACCTGACGTGAAGTATCGGAATCTATACTAGTTTCACAGGAATGGTTCAAAACATAGAGAGTAAGAAGAGTCAGTTTTCTTGTACTTAAGTCGGCATTGTGCCATTTGTATTTAATTCCGATGCAATTTCTGTGTTTCATCGTCATTAAGAAGGTCAGAGGGATACAGTATAGCTGAAGTGAAGCATCGGAATCTATAACTAGTGTCACAGGAATGGTTAAAACATAGAAAGTAAGAAGGGTCAGTTTTCTTGTACTTAAGTTGGCATTGTGCATTTTGTATTTAATTCCGATGCAGTGTCTGTGTGTCATCGTCAATACGAACGTCAGAGAGATACAGTAAGCCTGAAGTGAAGCATCGGAATTTATAACTAGTGTCACAGGAATGTTTCAAAACATAGACAGTAAAAAGGAACAGTTTTCTTGTACTTCAGCCGGCATTGTGCCTTTTGTATTTAATTCCGATGCAATTTCTGTGTTTCATCGTCAATAAGAAGTTCAGATGGATACAGTAAACCTGAAGTGAAGCATCGGAAACTATAACCAGTGTAACAGGAACGGTTCAAAACATAGACACTAAGAAGTGTCAGTTTACTTGTACTTAAGTCGGCATTGTGCCTTTTGTATTTAATTCCGATGCAATTTCTGTGTTTCATCGTCAATAAGAAGGTCAGAGAGATACAGTAAACCTGAAGTGAAGTATCGGAAATTATAACTAGTGTCACAGGTATGGTTCAAAACATTGACGGTAAATAGATTCAGTTTTCTTGTACTTAAGTCGTCATTGTGCCATTTGTATTTAATTCCGATGCAATTTCTGTGTTTCATCGTCAATAAGAAGGTCAGAGGCATACGGTAAACCTGAAGTGACGCATCGGAATCTATAACTAGTGTCACAGGAATGGTTCAAAACATAGACAGTAAGAAGTGTCTGTTTACTTGTACTTAAGTCGGCATTGTGCCTTTTGTATATAATTCTGATGCAATTTCTGTGTTACATCGTCAATAAGAAGGTCTGAGGGATACATAAATCGTGAAGTGAAGCATCGGAATCTATAACTAGCGTCACAGGAATGGTTAGAAACATAGACAGTAAGAATAGTCAATCTTCTTGTACTTAAGTCGGCATTGTGCCTTTTGTATTTAATTCCGACGCAATTTCTGTGCTTCATCGTCAATAAGAAGGTCAGAGGGTTACAGTAAAATTCTAAGTGAAGCATCGGAATCTGTAACTAGTGTCACAGGAATGTTTCAAAACATAGACAGTAAGAAGAGTCAGTTTTCTTGTACTTATGCCGGCATTGTGCCTTTTGTATTTAATGCCGTTGAAATTTCTGTGTTTGGTCGACAATAAGAAGGTCAGAGGGATACAGTAAACCCGAAGTGAAGCATCGGAATCTATAACTAGTGTCACAGGAATGGTTCAAAACATAGACAGTAAGACGAGTCAGTTCTCTTGTACTTAAGTGGGCATTGTGCCTTTTGTATTTAATTCCGGTGCAATTTCTGTGTTTCATCGTCAATAAGAAGGTCAGATGGATACAGTAAACCTGAAGTGAAGCATCGGAAACTATAACTAGTGTCACAGGAATGGTTCAAAACATAGACAGTAAGAAGTGTCAGTTTACCTGCACTTAAGTCGGCACTGTGCCTTTTGTATTTAATTCCGATGCAATGTCTGTGTGTCATCGTCAATACGAACGTCAGAGGGATACAGTAATCCTGCAGTGAAGCATCGGAATTTATAACTAGTGTCACAGGAATGTTTCAAAACATAGACAGTAAAAAGGGACAGTTTTCTTGTACTTCAGCCGGCATTGTGCCTTTTATATTTAATGCTGATGAAATTTCTGTGTTTCATCGTCAATAAGAAGGTCAGAGGGATACAGTGAACCTAAAGTGAAGCATCGGAATCTATAACTAGTGTCACAGGAATGGTTCAAAACATAGACAGTAAGAAGAGTCAGTTGTCTTGTACTTAAGTGGGCATTGAGCCTTTTGTATTTAATTCTGAAGCAATTTCTGTGTTTCATCGCCAATAAGAAGGTCTGAGGTATACAGTAAACCTGAAGTGAAGTATCGGAATCTATAACTAGTGTCACAGGAATGGTTCAGAACATAGACAGTAAGAAGAGTCAGTTTTGTTGTACTTAAGTAGGCATTGTGCCATTTGTATTTATTTCCGATGCAATTTCTGTGTTTCATCGTCAATAAGAAGGTCGGAGGGATACAGTAAACCTGAAGTGAAGCTTCGGAATCTATAACTAGTGTCACAGGAATAGTTAAAACATAGACAGTAAGGAGAGTCAGTTTTCTTGTTCTTAAGTCGGCATTGAGCCTTTTGTATTTATTTCCGATGCAATTTTGTGTGTCATCGTCAATACGAAAGTCAGAGGGGTAAAGTAAACCTGAAGTGAAGCATCTGAATCTATAACTAGTGTCACAGGAATGGTTCAAAACATAGACAGTAAGAAGAGTCAGTTGTCTTGTACTTAAGTGGGCATTGTGCCTTTTGTATTTAATTCCGATGCAATTTCTGAGTTTCATCGTCAATACGAGGGTCAGATGGATACAGTAAACCTGAAGTGAAGCATCGGAAACTATAACTAGTGTCACAGGAATGGTTCAAAACATTGACAATAAGAAGAGTTTGTTTTTTTGTACTTAAAACGGCATTGTTCCTTCTGTATTTAATTCCGATGCAATTTCTGTGTTTCATCGTCAATATGAAGGTCAGAGGGATACAGTAAACCTGAAATGACGCATCGGAATCAATAACTAGTGTCACAGGAATGGTTCAAAACATAGACAGTAAGAAGAGTCAGATTTCTTGTACTCAAGTCGGCGTTGTGCCTTTTGTATTTAATTCCGATGCAATTTTTTGCGTCATCGTCAATACGAAGGTCAGAGGGATACAGTACACCCGAAGTGAAGCATCGGAATCTATAACTAGTGTCACAGGAATGGTTCAAAACATAGACAGTATGAAGTGTCAGTTTACTTGTACTTAAGTCGGCATTGTGCCTTTTGTATTTGATTCCGATGCAATTTCTGTATGTCATCGTCAATATGAAGGTCAGAGGGATACAGAAAACCTGAAGTGAAGTATAGGAATCTATACTAGTGTCACAGGAATGGTTCAAAACATAGACAGTAAGAAGAGTCAGTTTTCTTGTACTTAAGTCGGCATTGTGCCATTTGTATTTAATTCCGATGCAATTTCTGTGTTTCATCGTCATTAAGAAGGTCAGAGGGATACAGTATACCTGAAGTGAAGCATCGAAATCTATAACTAGTGTCACAGGAATGGTTAAAACGTAGAAAGTAAGAAGGGTCAGTTTTCTTGTACTTAAGTCAGCATTGTGCATTTTGTATTTAATTCCGATGCAATGTCTGTGTGTCATCGTCAATACGAACGACAGAGGGATACAGTAAGCCTGAAGTGAAATATCGGAATTTATAACTAGTGTCACAGGAATGTTTCAAAACATAGACAGTAAAAAGGGACAGTTTTCTTGTACTTCAGCCAACATTGTGCCTTTTGTATTTAATGCTGATGAAATTTCTGTGTTTCATCGTCAATAAGAGGGTCAGAGGTATACAGTAAACCTGAAGTGAGTATCGGAATCTATAACTAGTGTCACAGGAATGGTTCAAAACATAGACAGTAAGAAGAGTCAGTTTATTTGTACTTGAGTAGGCATTGTGCCTTTTGTATTGGATTCCGATGCAATTTCTGTATTTCATCGTCAATAAGAAGGTCAGAGGGATACAGTAAACCTGAAGTGAAGCATCGCAATGTATAACTAGTGTCACAGGAATATTTCAAATCATAGACAGTAAGAAGAGTCAGTTTTCATGTACTTAAGCAGGCATTGTGCCTTTTGTATTTAACGCCGATGAAATTTCTGTGTTTCATCGTCAATAGGAAGGTCAGAGGGATACAGTAAACCTGAAGTGAAGCATCGGAATCTATAACTAGTGTCACAGGAATGGTTCAAAACATCGACAGTAAGAAGAATCAGTTGTCTTGTACTTAAGTAGGCATTGTGCCTTTTGTATTTGATTCCGATGCAATTTCTGTGTTTCATCGTCAATATGAAGGTCAGAGGGATACAGAAAACCTGAAGTGAAGCATCGGAATCTATAACTAGTGTCACAGGAATGGTTCAAAACAGCGACAATAAGAAGATTTCGTTTTTTTGTACTTAAGTCGGCATTGTGCCTTTTGTATTTAATTCCGATGAAATTTCTGTATTTCATCGTCAATATGAAGGTCAGAGTAATACAGAAAACCTGACGTGAAGTATCGGAATCTATACTAGTGTCACAGGAATGGTTCAAAACATAGAGAGTAAGAAGAGTCAGTTTTCTTGTACTTAAGTCGGCATTGTGCCATTTGTATTTAATTCCGATGCAATTTCTGTGTTTCATCGTCATTAAGAAGGTCAGAGGGATACAGTATAGCTGAAGTGAAGCATTGGAATCTATAACTAGTGTCACAGGAATGGTGAAAACGTAGAAAGTAAGAAGGGTCAGTTTTCTTGTACTTAAGTCGGCATTGTGCATTTTGTATTTAACGCCGAAGAAATTTCTGTGTTTCATCGTCAATAGGAAGGTCAGAGGGATACAGTAAACCTGAAGTGAAACATCGGAATCTATAACTAGTGTCACAGGAATGGTTCAAAACATCGACAGTAAGAAGAGTCAGTTGACTTGTACTTAAGTAGGCATTGTGCCATTTGTATTTAATTCCGATGCAATTTCTGTGTTTCATCGTCATTAAGAAGGTCAGAGGGATACAGTATACCTGAAGTGAAGCATCGGAATCTATAACTAGTGTCACAGGAATGGTTAAAACGTAGAAAGTAAGAAGGGTCAGTTTTCTTGTACTTAAGTCGGCATTGTGCATTTTGTATTTAATTCCGATGCAATGTCTGTGTGTCATCGTCAATACGAACGACAGAGGGATACAGTAAGCCTGAGGTGAAGTATCGGAATATATAACTAGTGTCACAGGAATGTTTCAAAACATAGACAGTAAAAAGGGACAGTTTTCTTGTACTTCAGCCGACATTGTGCCTTTTGTATTTAATGCTGATGAAATTTCTGTGTTTCATCGTCAATAAGAGGGTCAGAGGTATACAGTAAACCTTAAGTAAAGTATCGGAATCTATAACTAGTGTCACAGGAATGGTTCCAAACATAGACAGTAAGAAGAGTCAGTTGACTTGTACTTAAGTAGGCATTGTGCCATTTGTATTTAATTCCGATGCAATTTCTGTGTTTCATCGTCAATAAGAAGGTTAGATGGATACAGTATACCTGAAGTGAAGCATCGGAAACTATAACTAGTGTCACAGGAATGGTTCAAAACATAGACAGTATGAAGTGTCAGTTTACTTGTACTTAAGTCGGCATTGTGCCTTTTGTATTTGATTCCGATGCAATTTCTGTGTTTCATCGTCAATATGAAGGTCGGAGGGATACAGAAAACCTGAAGTGAAGCATCGGAATCTATAACTAGTGTCACAGGAATGGTTCAAAGCATCGAAAATAAGAAGAGTTTGTTTTTTTGTACTTAAGTCGGCATTGTGCCTTTTGTATTTAATTCCGATGCAATTTCTGTATGTCATCGTCAATACGAAGGTCAGAGGGATACAGAAAACCTGAAGTGAAGTATAGGAATCTATACTAGTGTCACAGGAATGGTTCAAAACATAGACAGTAAGAAGAGTCAGTTTTCTTGTACTTAAGTCGGCATTGTGCCATTTGTATTTAATTCCGATGCAATTTCTGTGTTTCATCGTCATTAAGAAGGTCAGAGGGATACAGTATACCTGAAGTGAAGCATCGAAATCTATAACTAGTGTCACAGGAATGGTTAAAACGTAGAAAGTAAGAAGGGTCAGTTTTCTTCTACTTAAGTCGGCATTGTGCATTTTGTATTTAATTCCGATGCAATGTCTGTGTGTCACCGTCAATACGAACGACAGAGGGATACAGTAAGCCTGAAGTGAAATATCGGAATTTATAACTAGTGTCACAGGAATGTTCCAAAACATAGACAGTAAAAAGGGACAGTTTTCTTGTACTTCAGCCGACATTGTGATTTTTGTATTTAATGCTGATGAAATTTCTGTGTTTCATCGTCAATAAGAGGGTCAGAGGTATACAGTAAACCTGAAGTGAGTATCGGAATCTATAACTAGTGTCACAGGAATGGTTCAAAACATAGACAGTAAGAAGAGTCAGTTTATTTGTACTTGAGTAGGCATTGTGCCTTTTGTATTGGATTCCGATGCAATTTCTGTATTTCATCGTCAATAAGAAGGTCAGAGGGATACAGTAAACCTGAAGTGAAGCATCGCAATGTATAACTAGTGTCACAGGAATATTTCAAATCATAGACAGTAAGAAGAGTCAGTTTTCATGTACTTAAGCAGGCATTGTGCCTTTTGTATTTAACGCCGATGAAATTTCTGTGTTTCATCGTCAATAGGAAGGTCAGAGGGATACAGTAAACCTGAAGTGAAGCATCGGAATCTATAACTAGTGTCACAGGAATGGTTCAAAACATCGACAGTAAGAAGAATCAGTTGTCTTGTACTTAAGTAGGCATTGTGCCTTTTGTATTTGATTCCGATGCAATTTCTGTGTTTCATCGTCAATATGAAGGTCAGAGGGATACAGAAAACCTGAAGTGAAGCATCGGAATCTATAACTAGTGTCACAGGAATGGTTCAAAACATCGACAATAAGAAGAGTTCATTTTTTTGTACTTAAGTCGGCATTGTGCCTTTTGTATTTAATTCCGATGCAATTTCTGTATTTCATCGTCAATATGAAGGTCAGAGTAATACAAAAAACCTGACGTGAAGTATCGGAATCTATACTAGTTTCACAGGAATGGTTCAAAACATAGAGAGTAAGAAGAGTCAGTTTTCTTGTACTTAAGTCGGCATTGTGCCATTTGTATTTAATTCCGATGCAATTTCTGTGTTTCATCGTCATTAAGAAGGTCAGAGGGATACAGTATAGCTGAAGTGAAGCATCGGAATCTATAACTAGTGTCACAGGAATGGTTAAAACATAGAAAGTAAGAAGGGTCAGTTTTCTTGTACTTAAGTTGGCATTGTGCATTTTGTATTTAATTCCGATGCAGTGTCTGTGTGTCATCGTCAATACGAACGTCAGAGAGATACAGTAAGCCTGAAGTGAAGCATCGGAATTTATAACTAGTGTCACAGGAATGTTTCAAAACATAGACAGTAAAAAGGAACAGTTTTCTTGTACTTCAGCCGGCATTGTGCCTTTTGTATTTAATTCCGATGCAATTTCTGTGTTTCATCGTCAATAAGAAGTTCAGATGGATACAGTAAACCTGAAGTGAAGCATCGGAAACTATAACCAGTGTAACAGGAACGGTTCAAAACATAGACACTAAGAAGTGTCAGTTTACTTGTACTTAAGTCGGCATTGTGCCTTTTGTATTTAATTCCGATGCAATTTCTGTGTTTCATCGTCAATAAGAAGGTCAGAGAGATACAGTAAACCTGAAGTGAAGTATCGGAAATTATAACTAGTGTCACAGGTATGGTTCAAAACATTGACGGTAAATAGATTCAGTTTTCTTGTACTTAAGTCGTCATTGTGCCATTTGTATTTAATTCCGATGCAATTTCTGTGTTTCATCGTCAATAAGAAGGTCAGAGGCATACGGTAAACCTGAAGTGACGCATCGGAATCTATAACTAGTGTCACAGGAATGGTTCAAAACATAGACAGTAAGAAGTGTCTGTTTACTTGTACTTAAGTCGGCATTGTGCCTTTTGTATATAATTCTGATGCAATTTCTGTGTTACATCGTCAATAAGAAGGTCTGAGGGATACATAAATCGTGAAGTGAAGCATCGGAATCTATAACTAGCGTCACAGGAATGGTTAGAAACATAGACAGTAAGAATAGTCAATCTTCTTGTACTTAAGTCGGCATTGTGCCTTTTGTATTTAATTCCGACGCAATTTCTGTGCTTCATCGTCAATAAGAAGGTCAGAGGGTTACAGTAAAATTCTAAGTGAAGCATCGGAATCTGTAACTAGTGTCACAGGAATGTTTCAAAACATAGACAGTAAGAAGAGTCAGTTTTCTTGTACTTATGCCGGCATTGTGCCTTTTGTATTTAATGCCGTTGAAATTTCTGTGTTTGGTCGACAATAAGAAGGTCAGAGGGATACAGTAAACCCGAAGTGAAGCATCGGAATCTATAACTAGTGTCACAGGAATGGTTCAAAACATAGACAGTAAGACGAGTCAGTTCTCTTGTACTTAAGTGGGCATTGTGCCTTTTGTATTTAATTCCGGTGCAATTTCTGTGTTTCATCGTCAATAAGAAGGTCAGATGGATACAGTAAACCTGAAGTGAAGCATCGGAAACTATAACTAGTGTCACAGGAATGGTTCAAAACATAGACAGTAAGAAGTGTCAGTTTACCTGCACTTAAGTCGGCACTGTGCCTTTTGTATTTAATTCCGATGCAATGTCTGTGTGTCATCGTCAATACGAACGTCAGAGGGATACAGTAATCCTGCAGTGAAGCATCGGAATTTATAACTAGTGTCACAGGAATGTTTCAAAACATAGACAGTAAAAAGGGACAGTTTTCTTGTACTTCAGCCGGCATTGTGCCTTTTATATTTAATGCTGATGAAATTTCTGTGTTTCATCGTCAATAAGAAGGTCAGAGGGATACAGTGAACCTAAAGTGAAGCATCGGAATCTATAACTAGTGTCACAGGAATGGTTCAAAACATAGACAGTAAGAAGAGTCAGTTGTCTTGTACTTAAGTGGGCATTGAGCCTTTTGTATTTAATTCTGAAGCAATTTCTGTGTTTCATCGCCAATAAGAAGGTCTGAGGTATACAGTAAACCTGAAGTGAAGTATCGGAATCTATAACTAGTGTCACAGGAATGGTTCAGAACATAGACAGTAAGAAGAGTCAGTTTTGTTGTACTTAAGTAGGCATTGTGCCATTTGTATTTATTTCCGATGCAATTTCTGTGTTTCATCGTCAATAAGAAGGTCGGAGGGATACAGTAAACCTGAAGTGAAGCTTCGGAATCTATAACTAGTGTCACAGGAATAGTTAAAACATAGACAGTAAGGAGAGTCAGTTTTCTTGTTCTTAAGTCGGCATTGAGCCTTTTGTATTTATTTCCGATGCAATTTTGTGTGTCATCGTCAATACGAAAGTCAGAGGGGTAAAGTAAACCTGAAGTGAAGCATCTGAATCTATAACTAGTGTCACAGGAATGGTTCAAAACATAGACAGTAAGAAGAGTCAGTTGTCTTGTACTTAAGTGGGCATTGTGCCTTTTGTATTTAATTCCGATGCAATTTCTGAGTTTCATCGTCAATACGAGGGTCAGATGGATACAGTAAACCTGAAGTGAAGCATCGGAAACTATAACTAGTGTCACAGGAATGGTTCAAAACATTGACAATAAGAAGAGTTTGTTTTTTTGTACTTAAAACGGCATTGTTCCTTCTGTATTTAATTCCGATGCAATTTCTGTGTTTCATCGTCAATATGAAGGTCAGAGGGATACAGTAAACCTGAAATGACGCATCGGAATCAATAACTAGTGTCACAGGAATGGTTCAAAACATAGACAGTAAGAAGAGTCAGATTTCTTGTACTCAAGTCGGCGTTGTGCCTTTTGTATTTAATTCCGATGCAATTTTTTGCGTCATCGTCAATACGAAGGTCAGAGGGATACAGTACACCCGAAGTGAAGCATCGGAATCTATAACTAGTGTCACAGGAATGGTTCAAAACATAGACAGTATGAAGTGTCAGTTTACTTGTACTTAAGTCGGCATTGTGCCTTTTGTATTTGATTCCGATGCAATTTCTGTATGTCATCGTCAATATGAAGGTCAGAGGGATACAGAAAACCTGAAGTGAAGTATAGGAATCTATACTAGTGTCACAGGAATGGTTCAAAACATAGACAGTAAGAAGAGTCAGTTTTCTTGTACTTAAGTCGGCATTGTGCCATTTGTATTTAATTCCGATGCAATTTCTGTGTTTCATCGTCATTAAGAAGGTCAGAGGGATACAGTATACCTGAAGTGAAGCATCGAAATCTATAACTAGTGTCACAGGAATGGTTAAAACGTAGAAAGTAAGAAGGGTCAGTTTTCTTGTACTTAAGTCAGCATTGTGCATTTTGTATTTAATTCCGATGCAATGTCTGTGTGTCATCGTCAATACGAACGACAGAGGGATACAGTAAGCCTGAAGTGAAATATCGGAATTTATAACTAGTGTCACAGGAATGTTTCAAAACATAGACAGTAAAAAGGGACAGTTTTCTTGTACTTCAGCCAACATTGTGCCTTTTGTATTTAATGCTGATGAAATTTCTGTGTTTCATCGTCAATAAGAGGGTCAGAGGTATACAGTAAACCTGAAGTGAGTATCGGAATCTATAACTAGTGTCACAGGAATGGTTCAAAACATAGACAGTAAGAAGAGTCAGTTTATTTGTACTTGAGTAGGCATTGTGCCTTTTGTATTGGATTCCGATGCAATTTCTGTATTTCATCGTCAATAAGAAGGTCAGAGGGATACAGTAAACCTGAAGTGAAGCATCGCAATGTATAACTAGTGTCACAGGAATATTTCAAATCATAGACAGTAAGAAGAGTCAGTTTTCATGTACTTAAGCAGGCATTGTGCCTTTTGTATTTAACGCCGATGAAATTTCTGTGTTTCATCGTCAATAGGAAGGTCAGAGGGATACAGTAAACCTGAAGTGAAGCATCGGAATCTATAACTAGTGTCACAGGAATGGTTCAAAACATCGACAGTAAGAAGAATCAGTTGTCTTGTACTTAAGTAGGCATTGTGCCTTTTGTATTTGATTCCGATGCAATTTCTGTGTTTCATCGTCAATATGAAGGTCAGAGGGATACAGAAAACCTGAAGTGAAGCATCGGAATCTATAACTAGTGTCACAGGAATGGTTCAAAACAGCGACAATAAGAAGATTTCGTTTTTTTGTACTTAAGTCGGCATTGTGCCTTTTGTATTTAATTCCGATGAAATTTCTGTATTTCATCGTCAATATGAAGGTCAGAGTAATACAGAAAACCTGACGTGAAGTATCGGAATCTATACTAGTGTCACAGGAATGGTTCAAAACATAGAGAGTAAGAAGAGTCAGTTTTCTTGTACTTAAGTCGGCATTGTGCCATTTGTATTTAATTCCGATGCAATTTCTGTGTTTCATCGTCATTAAGAAGGTCAGAGGGATACAGTATAGCTGAAGTGAAGCATTGGAATCTATAACTAGTGTCACAGGAATGGTTAAAACATAGAAAGTAAGAAGGGTCAGTTTTCTTGTACTTAAGTTGGCATTGTGCATTTTGTATTTAATTCCGATGCAATGTCTGTGTGTCATCGTCAATACGAACGTCAGAGAGATACAGTAAGCCTGAAGTGAAGCATCGGAATTTATAACTAGTGTCACAGGAATGTTTCAAAACATAGACAGTAAAAAGGAACAGTTTTCTTGTACTTCAGCCGGCATTGTGCCTTTTGTATTTAATTCCGATGCAATTTCTGTGTTTCATCGTCAATAAGAAGTTCAGATGGATACAGTAAACCTGAAGTGAAGCATCGGAAACTATAACTAGTGTCACAGGAACGGTTCAAAACATAGACAGTAAGAAGTGTCAGTTTACTTGTACTTAAGTCGGCATTGTGCCTTTTGTATTTAATTCCGATGCAATTTCTGTGTTTCATCGTCAATAAGAAGGTCAGAGAGATACAGTAAACCTGAAGTGAAGTATCGGAAACTATAACTAGTGTCACAGGTATGGTTCAAAACATTGACGGTAAATAGATTCAGTTTTCTTGTACTTAAGTCGTCATTGTGCCATTTGTATTTAATTCCGATGCAATTTCTGTGTTTCATCGTCAATAAGAAGGTCAGAGGCATACGGTAAACCTGAAGTGACGCATCGGAATCTATAACTAGCGTCACAGGAATGGTTCAAAACATAGACAGTAAGAAGTGTCAGTTTACTTGTACTTAAGTCGGCATTGCGCCTTTTGTATATAATTCTGATGCAATTTCTGTGTTACATCGTCAATAAGAAGGTCTGAGGGATACATAAATCGTGAAGTGAAGCATCGGAATCTATAACTAGCGTCACAGGAATGGTTAGAAACATAGACAGTAAGAATAGTCAATCTTCTTGTACTTAAGTCGGCATTGTGCCTTTTGTATTTAATTCCGACGCAATTTCTGTGCTTCATCGTCAATAAGAAGGTCAGAGGGTTACAGTAAAATTCTAAGTGAAGCATCGGAATCTGTAACTAGTGTCACAGGAATGTTTCAAAACATAGACAGTAAGAAGAGTCAGTTTTCTTGTACTTATGCCGGCATTGTGCCTTTTGTATTTAATGCCGTTGAAATTTCTGTGTTTGGTCGACAATAAGAAGGTCAGAGGGATACAGTAAACCCGAAGTGAAGCATCGGAATCTATAACTAGTGTCACAGGAATGGTTCAAAACATAGACAGTAAGACGAGTCAGTTCTCTTGTACTTATGTGGGCATTGTGCCTTTTATATTTAATTCCGGTGCAATTTCTGTGTTTCATCGTCAATAAGAAGGTCAGATGGATACAGTAAACCTGAAGTGAAGCATCGGAAACTATAACTAGTGTCACAGGAATGGTTCAAAACATAGACAGTAAGAAGTGTCAGTTTACCTGCACTTAAGTCGGCACTGTGCCTTTTGTATTTAATTCCGATGCAATGTCTGTGTGTCATCGTCAATACGAACGTCAGAGGGATACAGTAATCCTGCAGTGAAGCATCGGAATTTATAACTAGTGTCACAGGAATGTTTCAAAACATAGACAGTAAAAAGGGACAGTGTTCTTGTACTTCAGCCGGCATTGTGCCTTTTGTATTTAATGCTGATGAAATTTCTGTGTTTCATCGTCAATAAGAAGGTCAGAGGGATACAGTGAACCTAAAGTGAAGCATCGGAATCTATAACTAGTGTCACAGGAATGGTTCAAAACATAGACAGTAAGAAGAGTCAGTTGTCTTGTACTTAAGTGGGCATTGAGCCTTTTGTATTTAATTCTGAAGCAATTTCTGTGTTTCATCGCCAATAAGAAGGTCTGAGGTATACAGTAAACCTGAAGTGAAGTATCGGAATCTATAACTAGTGTCACAGGAATGGTTCAGAACATAGACAGTAAGAAGAGTCAGTTTTGTTGTACTTAAGTCGGCATTGTGCCATTTGTATTTATTTCCGATGCAATTTCTGTGTTTCATCGTCAATAAGAAGGTCGGAGGGATACAGTAAACCTGAAGTGAAGCTTCGGAATCTATAACTAGTGTCACAGGAATAGTTAAAACATAGACAGTAAGGAGAGTCAGTTTTCTTGTTCTTAAGTCGGCATTGAGCCTTTTGTATTTATTTCCGATGCAATTTTGTGTGTCATCGTCAATACGAAAGTCAGAGGGGGAAAGTAAACCTGAAGTGAAGCATCTGAATCTATAACTAGTGTCACAGGAATGGTTCAAAACATAGACAGTAAGAAGAGTCAGTTGTCTTGTACTTAAGTGGGCATTGTGCCTTTTGTATTTAATTCCGATGCAATTTCTGAGTTTCATCGTCAATACGAAGGTCAGATGGATACAGTAAACCTGAAGTGAAGCATCGGAAACTATAACTAGTGTCACAGGAATGGTTCAAAACATAGACAGTAAGAAGAGTCAGATTTCTTGTACTCAAGTCGGCATTGTGCCTTTTGTATTTAATTCCGATGCAATTTTTTGCGTCATCGTCAATACGAAGGTCAGAGGGATACAGTAAACCCGAAGTGAAGAATCGGAATCTATAACTAGTGTCACAGGAATGGTTCAAAACATAGACAGTAAGAAGAGTCAGTTTATTTGTACTTGAGTAGGCATTGTGCCTTTTGTATTGGATTCCGATGCAATTTCTGTATTTCATCGTCAATAGGAAGGTCAGAGGGATACAGTAAACCTGAAGTGAAACATCGGAATCTATAACTAGTGTCACAGGAATGGTTCAAATCATCGACAGTAAGAAGAGTCAGTTGACTTGTACTTAAGTAGGCATTGTGCCATTTGTATTTAATTCCGATGCAATTTCTGTGTTTCATCGTCAATAAGAAGGTCAGATGGATACAGTATACCTGAAGTGAAGCATCGGAAACTATAACTAGTGTCACAGGAATGGTTCAAAACATAGACAGTATGAAGTGTCAGTTTACTTGTACTTAAGTCGGCATTGTGCCTTTTGTATTTGATTCCGATGCAATTTCTGTGTTTCATCGTCAATATGAAGGTCGGAGGGATACAGAAAACCTGAAGTGAAGCATCGGAATCTATAACTAGTGTCACAGGAATGGTTCAAAGCATCGAAAATAAGAAGAGTTTGTTTTTTTGTACTTAAGTCGGCATTGTGCCTTTTGTATTTAATTCCGATGCAATTTCTGTATGTCATCGTCAATATGAAGGTCAGAGGGATACAGAAAACCTGAAGTGAAGTGTAGGAATCTATACTAGTGTCACAGGAATGGTTCAAAACATAGACAGTAAGAAGAGTCAGTTTTCTTGTACTTAAGTCGGCATTGTGCCATTTGTAATTAATTCCGATGCAATTTCTGTGTTTTATCGTCATTAAGAAGGTCAGAGGGATACAGTATACCTGAAGTGAAGCATCGGAATCTATAACTAGTGTCACAGGAATGGTTAAAACGTAGAAAGTAAGAAGGGTCAGTTTTCTTGTACTTAAGTCGGCATTGTGCATTTTGTATTTAATTCCGATGCAATGTCTGTGTGTCATCGTCAATACGAACGACAGAGGGACACAGTAAGCCTGAAGTGAAGTATCGGAATTTATAACTAGTGTCACAGGAATGTTTCAAAACATAGACAGTAAAAAGGGACAGTTTTCTTGTACTTCAGCCGACATTGTGCCTTTTGTATTTAATGCTGATGAAATTTCTGTGTTTCATCGTCAATAAGAGGGTCAGAGGTATACAGTAAACCTGAAGTGAAGTATCGGAATCTATTCTAGTGTCACAGGAATGGTTCAAAACATAGACAGTAAGAAGAGTCAGTTTATTTGTACTTGAGTAGGCATTGTGCCTTTTGTATTGGATTCCGATGCAATTTCTGTATTTCATCGTCAATAAGAAGGTCAGAGGGATACAGTAAACCTGAAGTGAAGCATCGCAATGTATAACTAGTGTCACAGCAATATTTCAAATCATAGACAGTAAGAAGAGTCAGTTTTCATGTACTTAAGCAGGCATTGTGCCTTTTGTATTTAACGCCGAAGAAATTTCTGTGTTTCATCGCCTTAGGAAGGTCAGAGGGATACAGTAAACCTGAAGTGAAGCATCGGAATTTATAACTAGTGTCACAGGAATGGTTCAAAGCATAGACAGTACGAAGAGTCAGTTGTCTTGTACTTAAGTGGGCATTGTGCTTTTTGTATTTAATTCCGATGCAATTTCTGTGTTTCATCGTCAATAAGAAGGTCAGAGGGATACAGTAAACCTGAAGTGAACTATCGGAATCTATTCTAGTGTCACAGGAATGGTTCAGAATATAGACAGTAAGAAGAGTCAGTTTTCTTGTACTTAAGTCGGCATTGTGTCTATTGTATTTAATTCCGATGCAATGTCTGTGTTTCATCGTCAATAAGAAGGTCAGAGTGATACAGAAAACCTGAAGTGAAGCATCGGAATCTATAACTAGTGTCACAAGAATGGTACAAAACATAGATAATAAGAAGAGTTTGTTTTTTTGGTACTTATGTCGGCATTGTGCCTTTTGTATTTAATTCCGATGCAATTTCTGTGTTTCATCTGTAATATGAAGGTCAGAGGGATACAGTAAACCTCAAGTGAAGCATCGGAATCTATAACTAGTGTCACAGGAATGGTTCAAAACATAGACAGTAAGAAGAGTCAGTTTACTTGTACTTATGTCCGCATTGTGCCTTTTGTATTGAATTCCGATGCAATTTCTGTATTTTGTCGTCAATAAGAAGGGAAGAGGGATACAGTAAATATGAAGTGAAGCATCGGAATCTATAACTAGTGTCACAGGAATGTTTCAAATCATAGACAGTAAGAAGAGTCAGTTTTCTTGTACTTAAGCCGGCATTGTGCCTTTTGTATTTAACGCCGAAGAAATTTCTGTGTTTCATCGTCAATAGGAAGGTCAGAGGGATACAGTAAACCTGAAGTGAAACATCGGAATCTATAACTAGTGTCACAGGAATGGTTCAAAACATCGACAGTAAGAAGAGTCAGTTGACTTATACTTAAGTAGGCATTGTGCCATTTGTATTTAATTCCGATGCAATTTCTGTGTTTCATCGTCAATAAGAAGGTCAGATGGATACAGTATACCTGAAGTGAAGCATCGGAAACTATAACTAGTGTCACAGGAATGGTTCAAAACATAGGCAGTATGAAGTGTCAGTTTACTTGTACTTAAGTCGGCATTGTGCCTTTTGTATTTGATTCCGATGCAATTTCTGTGTTTCATCGTCAATATGAAGGTCGGAGGGATACAGAAAACCTGAAGTGAAGCATCGGAATCTATAACTAGTGTCACAGGAATGGTGAAAACGTAGAAAGTAAGAAGGGTCAGTTTTCTTGTACTTAAGTCGGCATTGTGCATTTTGTATTTAACGCCGAAGAAATTTCTGTGTTTCATCGTCAATAGGAAGGTCAGAGGGATACAGTAAACCTGAAGTGAAACATCGGAATCTATAACTAGTGTCACAGGAATGGTTCAAAACATCGACAGTAAGAAGAGTCAGTTGACTTGTACTTAAGTAGGCATTGTGCCATTTGTATTTAATTCCGATGCAATTTCTGTGTTTCATCGTCATTAAGAAGGTCAGAGGGATACAGTATACCTGAAGTGAAGCATCGGAATCTATAACTAGTGTCACAGGAATGGTTAAAACGTAGAAAGTAAGAAGGGTCAGTTTTCTTGTACTTAAGTCGGCATTGTGCATTTTGTATTTAATTCCGATGCAATGTCTGTGTGTCATCGTCAATACGAACGACAGAGGGATACAGTAAGCCTGAGGTGAAGTATCGGAATATATAACTAGTGTCACAGGAATGTTTCAAAACATAGACAGTAAAAAGGGACAGTTTTCTTGTACTTCAGCCGACATTGTGCCTTTTGTATTTAATGCTGATGAAATTTCTGTGTTTCATCGTCAATAAGAGGGTCAGAGGTATACAGTAAACCTGAAGTAAAGTATCGGAATCTATAACTAGTGTCACAGGAATGGTTCCAAACATAGACAGTAAGAAGAGTCAGTTGACTTGTACTTAAGTAGGCATAGTGCCATTTGTATTTAATTCCGATGCAATTTCTGTGTTTCATCGTCAATAAGAAGGTTAGATGGATACAGTATACCTGAAGTGAAGCATCGGAAACTATAACTAGTGTCACAGGAATGGTTCAAAACATAGACAGTATGAAGTGTCAGTTTACTTGTACTTAAGTCGGCATTGTGCCTTTTGTATTTGATTCCGATGCAATTTCTGTGTTTCATCGTCAATATGAAGGTCGGAGGGGTACAGAAAACCTGAAGTGAAGCATCGGAATCTATAACTAGTGTCACAGGAATGGTTCAAAGCATCGAAAATAAGAAGAGTTTGTTTTTTTGTACTTAAGTCGGCATTGTGCCTTTTGTATTTAATTCCGATGCAATTTCTGTATGTCATCGTCAATATGAAGGTCAGAGGGATACAGAAAACCTGAAGTGAAGTATAGGAATCTATACTAGTGTCACAGGAATGGTTCAAAACATAGACAGTAAGAAGAGTCAGTTTTCTTGTACTTAAGTCGGCATTGTGCCATTTGTATTTAATTCCGATGCAATTTCTGTGTTTCATCGTCATTAAGAAGGTCAGAGGGATACAGTATACCTGAAGTGAAGCATCGAAATCTATAACTAGTGTCACAGGAATGGTTAAAACGTAGAAAGTAAGAAGGGTCAGTTTTCTTGTACATAAGTCGGCATTGTGCATTTTGTATTTAATTCCGATGCAATGTCTGTGTGTCATCGTCAATACGAACGACAGAGGGATACAGTAAGCCTGAAGTGAAATATCGGAATTTATAACTAGTGTCACAGGAATGTTTCAAAACATAGACAGTAAAAAGGGACAGTTTTCTTGTACTTCAGCCGACATTGTGCCTTTTGTATTTAATGCTGATGAAATTTCTGTGTTTCATCGTCAATAAGAGGGTCAGAGGTATACAGTAAACCTGAAGTGAGTATCGGAATCTATAACTAGTGTCACAGGAATGGTTCAAAACATAGACAGTAAGAAGAGTCAGTTTATTTGTACTTGAGAAGGCATTGTGCCTTTCGTATAGGATTCCGATGCAATTTCTGTATTTCATCGTCAATAAGAAGGTCAGAGGGATACAGTAAACCTGAAGTGAAGCATCGCAATGTATAACTAGTGTCACAGGAATATTTCAAATCATAGACAGTAAGAAGAGTCAGTTTTCATGTACTTAAGCAGGCATTGTGCCTTTTGTATTTAACGCCGATGAAATTTCTGTGTTTCATCGTCAATAGGAAGGTCAGAGGGATACAGTAAACCTGAAGTGAAGCATCGGAATCTATAACTAGTGTCACAGGAATGGTTCAAAACATCGACAGTAAGAAGAATCAGTTGTCTTGTACTTAAGTAGGCATTGTGCCTTTTGTATTTGATTCCGATGCAATTTCTGTGTTTCATCGTCAATATGAAGGTCAGAGGGATACAGAAAACCTGAAGTGAAGCATCGGAATCTATAACTAGTGTAACAGGAATGGTTCAAAACATCGACAATAAGAAGAGTTCGTTTTTTTGTACTTAAGTCGGCATTGTGCCTTTTGTATTTAATTCCGATGCAATTTCTGTATTTCATCGTCAATATGAAGGTCAGAGTAATACAGAAAACCTGACGTGAAGTATCGGAATCTATACTAGTGTCACAGGAATGGTTCAAAACATAGAGAGTAAGAAGAGTCAGTTTTCTTGTACTTAAGTCGGCATTGTGCCATTTGTATTTAATTCCGATGCAATTTCTGTGTTTCATCGTCATTAAGAAGGTCAGAGGGATACAGTATAGCTGAAGTGAAGCATCGGAATCTATAACTAGTGTCACAGGAATGGTTAAAACATAGAAAGTAAGAAGGGTCAGTTTTCTTGTACTTAAGTTGGCATTGTGCATTTTGTATTTAATTCCGATGCAATGTCTGTGTGTCATCGTCAATACGAACGTCAGAGAGATACAGTAAGCCTGAAGTGAAGCATCGGAATTTATAACTAGTGTCACAGGAATGTTTCAAAACATAGACAGTAAAAAGGGACAGTTTTCTTGTACTTCAGCCGGCATTGTGCCTTTTGTATTTAATGCTGATGAAATTTCTGTGTTTCATCGTCAATAAGAAGGTCAGAGGGATACAGTGAACCTAAAGTGAAGCATCGGAATCTATAACTAGTGTCACAGGTATGGTTCAAAACATAGACAGTAAGAAGAGTCAGTTGTCTTGTACTTAAGTGGGCATTGAGCCTTTTGTATTTAATTCTGAAGCAATTTCTGTGTTTCATCGCCAATAAGAAGGTCTGAGGTATACAGTAAACCTGAAGTGAAGTATCGGAATCTATAACTAGTGTCACAGGAATGGTTCAGAACATAGACAGTAAGAAGAGTCAGTTTTGTTGTACTTAAGTCGGCATTGTGCCATTTGTATTTATTTCCGATGCAATTTCTGTGTTTCATCGTCAATAAGAAGGTCGGAGGGATACAGTAAACCTGAAGTGAAGCTTCGGAATCTATAACTAGTGTCACAGGAATAGTTAAAACATAGACAGTAAGGAGAGTCAGTTTTCTTGTTCTTAAGTCGGCATTGAGCCTTTTGTATTTATTTCCGATGCAATTTTGTGTGTCATCGTCAATACGAAAGTCAGAGGGGTAAAGTAAACCTGAAGTGAAGCATCTGAATCTATAACTAGTGTCACAGGAATGGTTCAAAACATAGACAGTAAGAAGAGTCAGTTGTCTTGTACTTAAGTGGGCATTGTGCCTTTTGTATTTAATTCCGATGCAATTTCTGAGTTTCATCGTCAATACGAAGGTCAGATGGATACAGTAAACCTGAAGTGAAGCATCGGAAACTATAACTAGTGTCACAGGAATGGTTCAAAACATTGACAATAAGAAGAGTTTGTTTTTTTGTACTTAAAACGGCATTGTTCCTTTTGTATTTAATTCCGATGCAATTTCTGTGTTTCATCGTCAATATGAAGGTCAGAGGGATACAGTAAACCTGAAATGACGCATCGGAATCAATAACTAGTGTCACAGGAATGGTTCAAAACATAGACAGTAAGAAGAGTCAGATTTTTTGTACTCAAGTCGGCATTGTGCCTTTTGTATTTGATTCCGATGCAATTTCTGTGTTTCATCGTCAATATGAAGGTCGGAGGGATACAGAAAACCTGAAGTGAAGCATCGGAATCTATAACTAGTGTCACAGGAATGGTTCAAAGCATCGAAAATAAGAAGAGTTTGTTTTTTTGTACTTAAGTCGGCATTGTGCCTTTTGTATTTAATTCCGATGCAATTTCTGTATGTCATCGTCAATATGAAGGTCAGAGGGATACAGAAAACCTGAAGTGAAGTATAGGAATCTATACTAGTGTCACAGGAATGGTTCAAAACATAGACAGTAAGAAGAGTCAGTTTTCTTGTACTTAAGTCGGCATTGTGCCATTTGTATTTAATTCCGATGCAATTTCTGTGTTTCATCGTCATTAAGAAGGTCAGAGGGATACAGTATACCTGAAGTGAAGCATCGAAATCTATAACTAGTGTCACAGGAATGGTTAAAACGTAGAAGGTAAGAAGGGTCAGTTTTCTTGTACTTAAGTCGGCATTGTGCATTTTGTATTTAATTCCGATGCAATGTCTGTGTGTCATCGTCAATACGAACGACAGAGGGATACAGTAAGCCTGAAGTGAAATATCGGAATTTATAACTAGTGTCACAGGAATGTTTCAAAACATAGACAGTAAAAAGGGACAGTTTTCTTGTACTTCAGCCGACATTGTGCCTTTTGTATTTAATGCTGATGAAATTTCTGTGTTTCATCGTCAATAAGAGGGTCAGAGGTATACAGCAAACCTGAAGTGAGTATCGGAATCTATAACTAGTGTCACAGGAATGGTTCAAAACATAGACAGTAAGAAGAGTCAGTTTATTTGTACTTGAGTAGGCATTGTGCCTTTTGTATTGGATTCCGATGCAATTTCTGTATTTCATCGTCAATAAGAAGGTCAGAGGGATACAGTAAACCTGATGTGAAGCATCGCAATGTATAACTAGTGTCACAGGAATATTTCAAATCATAGACAGTAAGAAGAGTCAGTTTTCATGTACTTAAGCAGGCATTGTGCCTTTTGTATTTAACGCCGATGAAATTTCTGTGTTTCATCGTCAATAGGAAGGTCAGAGGGATACAGTAAACCTGAAGTGAAGCATCGGAATCTATAACTAGTGTCGCAGGAATGGTTCAAAACATCGACAGTAAGAAGAATCAGTTGTCTTGTACTTAAGTAGGCATTGTGCCTTTTGTATTTGATTCCGATGCAATTTCTGTGTTTCATCGTCAATATGAAGGTCAGAGGGATACGGAAAACCTGAAGTGAAGCATCGGAATCTATAACTAGTGTCACAGGAATGGTTCAAAACATCGACAATAAGAAGAGTTCGTTTTTTTGTACTTAAGTCGGCATTGTGCCTTTTGTATTTAATTCCGATGCAATTTCTGTATTTCATCGTCAATATGAAGGTCAGAGTAATACAGAAAACCTGACGTGAAGTATCGGAATCTATACTAGTGTCACAGGAATGGTTCAAAACATAGAGAGTAAGAAGAGTCAGTTTTCTTGTACTTAAGTCGGCATTGTGCCATTTGTATTTAATTCCGATGCAATTTCTGTGTTTCATCGTCATTAAGAAGGTCAGAGGGATACAGTATAGCTGAAGTGAAGCATCGGAATCTATAACTGGTGTCACAGGAATGGTTAAAACATAGAAAGTAAGAAGGGTCAGTTTTCTTGTACTTAAGTTGGCATTGTGCATTTTGTATTTAATTCCGGTGCAATGTCTGTGTGTCATCGTCAATACGAACGTCAGAGAGATACAGTAAGCCTGAAGTGAAGCATCGGAATTTATAACTAGTGTCACAGGAATGTTTCAAAACATAGACAGTAAAAAGGAACAGTTTTCTTGTACTTCAGCCGGCATTGTGCCGTTTGTATTTAATTCCGATGCAATTTCTGTGTTTCATCGTCAATAAGAAGTTCAGATGGATACAGTAAACCTGAAGTGAAGCATCGGAAACTATAACTAGTGTCACAGGAACGGTTCAAAACATAGACAGTAAGAAGTGTCAGTTTACTTGTACTTAAGTCGGCATTGACCCTTTTGTATTTAATTCCGATGCAATTTCTGTGTTTCATCGTCAATAAGAAGGTCAGAGAGATACAGTAAACCTGAAGTGAAGTATCGGAAACTATAACTAGTGTCACAGGTATGGTTCAAAACATTGACGGTAAATAGATTCAGTTTTCTTGTACTTAAGTCGTCATTGTGCCATTTGTATTTAATTCCGATGCAATTTCTGTGTTTCATCGTCAATAAGAAGGTCAGAGGCATACGGTAAACCTGAAGTGACGCATCGGAATCTATAACTAGTGTCACAGGAATGGTTCAAAACATAGACAGTAAGAAGTGTCAGTTTACTTGTACTTAAGTCGGCATTGTGCCTTTTGTATATAATTCTGATGCAATTTCTGTGTTACATCGTCAATAAGAAGGTCTGAGGGATACATAAATCGTGAAGTGAAGCATCGGAATCTATAACTAGCGTCACAGGAATGGTTAGAAACATAGACAGTAAGAATAGTCAATCTTCTTGTACTTAAGTCGGCATTGTGCCTTTTGTATTTAATTCCGACGCAATTTCTGTGCTTCATCGTCAATAAGAAGGTCAGAGGGTTGCAGTAAAATTCTAAGTGAAGCATCGGAATCTGTAACTAGTGTCACAGGAATGTTTCAAAACATAGACAGTAAGAAGAGTCAGTTTTCTTGTACTTATGCCGGCATTGTGCCTTTTGTATTTAATGCCGTTGAAATTTCTGTGTTTGGTCGACAATAAGAAGGTCAGAGGGATACAGTAAACCCGAAGTAAAGCATCGGAATCTATAACTAGTGTCACAGGAATGGTTCAAAACATAGACAGTAAGACGAGTCAGTTCTCTTGTACTTAAGTGGGCATTGTGCCTTTTGTATTTAATTCCGGTGCAATTTCTGTGTTTCATCGTCAATAAGAAGGTCAGAGGGATACAGTGAACCTAAAGTGAAGCATCGGAATCTATAACTAGTGTCACAGGAATGGTTCAAAACATAGACAGTAAGAAGAGTCAGTTGTCTTGTACTTAAGTGGGCATTGAGCCTTTTGTATTTAATTCTGAAGCAATTTCTGTGTTTCATCGCCAATAAGAAGGTCTGAGGTATACAGTAAACCTGAAGTGAAGTATCGGAATCTATAACTAGTGTCACAGGAATGGTTCAGAACATAGACAGTAAGAAGAGTCAGTTTTGTTGTACTTAAGTCGGCATTGTGCCATTTGTATTTATTTCCGATGCAATTTCTGTGTTTCATCGTCAATAAGGTCGGAGGGATACAGTAAACCTGAAGTGAAGCTTCGGAATCTATAACTAGTGTCACAGGAATAGTTAAAACATAGACAGTAAGGAGAGTCAGTTTTCTTGTTCTTAAGTCGGCATTGAGCCTTTTGTATTTATTTCCGATGCAATTTTGTGTGTCATCGTCAATACGAAAGTCAGAGGGGTAAAGTAAACCTGAAGTGAAGCATCTGAATCTATAACTAGTGTCACAGGAATGGTTCAAAACATAGACAGTAAGAAGAGTCAGTTGTCTTGTACTTAAGTGGGCATTGTGCCTTTTGTATTTAATTCCGTTGCAATTTCTGAGTTTCATCGTCAATACGAAGGTCAGATGGATACAGTAAACCTGAAGTGAAGCATCGGAAACTATAACTAGTGTCACAGGAATGGTTCAAAACATTGACAATAAGAAGAGTTTGTTTTTTTGTACTTAAAACGGCATTGTTCCTTTTGTATTTAATTCCGATGCAATTTCTGTGTTTCATCGTCAATATGAAGGTCAGAGGGATACAGTAAACCTGAAATGACGCATCGGAATCAATAACTAGTGTCACAGGAATGGTTCAAAACATAGACAGTAAGAAGAGTCAGATTTCTTGTACTCAAGTCGGCATTGTGCCTTTTGTATTTAATTCCGATGCAATTTTTTGCGTCATCGTCAATACGAAGGTCAGAGGGATACAGTAAACCCGAAGTGAAGCATCGGAATCTATAACTAGTGTCACAGGAATGGTTCAAAACATAGACAGTAAGAAGAGTCAGATTACTTGTACATAAGTCGGCATTGTGCCTTTTGTATTGAATTCCGATGCAATTTCTGAATTTCATCGTCAATAAGACGGTCAAAGGGATACTGTGAACCTGAAGTGAAGCATCGGAATCTATAACTAGTGTCACAGGAATGGTTCAAAACATAGACAGTGAGAAGACTCAGTTGTCTTGTACTTAAGTGGGCATTGTGCATTTTGTATTTAATTCCGATGCAATTTCTGTGTTTCATCGCAAATAAGAAGGTCAGAGGTATACAGTAAACCTGAAGTGAAGTGACGGAATCTATAACTAGTGTCACAGGAATGGTTCAGATCATAGACAGTAAGAAGAGTCAGTTTTTTTGTACTTAAGTCGGCATTGTGCCATTTGTATTTAATTCCGATGCAATTTCTGTGTTTCATCGTCAATAAGAAGGTCGGAGGGATACAGTAAACCTGAAGTGAAGCTTTGGAATCTATAACTAGTGTCACAGTAATAGTTAAATCGTAGACAGTAAGAAGAGTCAGTTTTCTTGTTCTTAAGTCGGCATTGAGCCTTTTGTATTAATTTCCGATGCAGTTTTGTGTGTCATCGTCAATACGAAAGTCAGAGGGGTACAGTAAACCTGAAGTGAAGCATCGGAATCTATAACTAGCGTCACAGGAATGGATCAAAACATAGACAGTAAGAAGAGTCAGTTAACTTGTACTTAAGTCGGCATTGTGCCTTTTGTATTGAATTCCATTGCAATTTCTGTATTTCATCGTCAATAAGAAGGACAGAGGGATACAGTAAACCTGAAGTGAAGCATCGGAATCTATAACTAGTGTCACAGGAATGTTTGAAAACATAGACAGTAAGAAGAGTCAGTTTTCTTGTACTTAAGCCGGCATTGTGCCTTTTGTCTCTAATTCCGATGCAATTTCTGTGTTTCATCGTCAATAAGAAGGTCAGAGGGATACAGTAAATGTGATGTGAAGCATCGGAATCTATAACTAGTGTCACAGGAATGGTTAAAACATAGAAAGTAAGAAGAGTCAGTTTTCCTGTACTTAAGTCGGCACTGTGCATTTTGTATTTAATTCCGATGCAATTTCTGTGTGACATCGTCGATACGAAGGTCAGAGGGATACAGTAAACCTGAAGTGAAGCATCGGAATTTATAACTAGTGTCACAGGAATGGTTCAAAACATAGACAGTAAGAGGATTCAGTTTACTTGCACTTAAGTCGGCATTATACTTTTGTATTGAATTCCGATATTATTTCTGTGTTTCATCGTCAATAAGAACGTCAGAGGGATACAGTAAACCTGAAGTGAAGCATCGGAATCTATAACTAGTATCACAGGAATGGTTCAAAGCATTGACAATAAGAAGAGTCAGTTTTCTTATAATTAAGTCGTCATTGTGCGATTTGTATTTAATTCGGATGCAATTTCTGTGTTTCACCGTCAACAAGAAGGTCTGAGGGATACAGTAAACCTGATGTGAAGCATCGGAATCTATAACTAGTGTCACAGGAATGGTTCAAAACATAGACAGTAAGAAGAGTCAGATTTCTTGTACTTAAGTCGGCATTGTGCCTTTTGTATTTAATTCCGATGCAATTTTTTGTGTCATCAAAAATACGAAGGTCAGAGGAATACAGTAAACCCGAAGTGAAGCATCAGAATCTATAACTAGTGTCACAGGAATGGTTCAAAACATAGACAGTAAGGAGAGTTGGTTTACTTGTACATAAGTCAGCATTGTGCCTTTTGTATTGAATTCCGATGCAATTTCTGAATTTCATCGTCTATAAGAAGGTCAGAGGGATACAGTAAACCTGAAGTGAAGCATTGGAACCTATAACTAGTGTCACAGGAATGTTTCAATACATAGACAGTAAGAAGAGTCAGTTTTCTTGTACTTAAGCTGGCATTGTGCCTTTTGTATTTAAGGCTGATGAAATTTCTGTGTTTCATCGTCAATAGGAAGGTCAGAGGGATACTGTACACCTGAAGTGAAGCATCTGAATCAATAACTAGTGTCACAGGAATGGTTCAAAACATATACAGTAAAAAGAGTCAGTTGTCTTGTACTTAAGTAGGCATTGTGCCTTTTGTATTTAATTCCGATGCAATTTCTGTGTTTCATCGTCAATAATGAGGTCAGAGGGATACAGTAAACCTGAAGTGAAGTTCGGAATCTGTACTAGTGTCACAGGAATGGTTCAAAACATAGACAGTAAGAAGAGTCAGTTTTCTTGTACTTAAGTCGGCATTGTGCCATTTGTATTTAATTCCGATGCAATTTCTGTGTTTCATCGTGATTAAGAAGGTCAGAGGGATACAGTAAACCTGAAGTGAAGCATCGGAATCTATACCTAGTGTCACAGGAATGGTTCAAAACATCGACAATAAGAAGAGTTCGTTTTTTTGTACTTAAGTCGGCATTGTGCCTTTTGTATTTAATTCCGATGCAATTTCTGTATTTCATCGTTAATATGAAGGTCAGAGTAATACAGAAAACCTGACGTGAAGTATCGGAATCTATACTAGTGTCACAGGAATGGTTCAAAACATAGAGAGTAAGAAGAGTCAGTTTTCTTGTACTTAAGTCGGCATTGTGCCATTTGTATTTAATTCCGATGCAATTTCTGTGTTTCATCGTCATTAAGAAGGTCAGAGGGATACAGTATAGCTGAAGTGAAGCATCGGAATCTATAACTAGTGTCACAGGAATGGTTAAAACATAGAAAGTAAGAAGGGTCAGTTTTCTTGTACTTAAGTTGGCATTGTGCATTTTGTATTTAATTCCGATGCAATGTCTGTGTGTCATCGTCAATACGAACGTCAGAGAGATACAGTAAGCCTGAAGTGAAGCATCGGAATTTATAACTAGTGTCACAGGAATGTTTCAAAACATAGACAGTAAAAAGGAACAGTTTTCTTGTACTTCAGCCGGCATTGTGCCTTTTGTATTTAATTCCGATGCAATTTCTGTGTTTCATCGTCAATAAGAAGTTCAGATGGATACAGTAAACCTGAAGTGAAGCTTCGGAATCTATAACTAGTGTCACAGGAATAGTTAAAACACAGACAGTAAGAAGAGTCAGTTGTCTTGTACTTAAGTGGCATTGTGCATTTTGTATTTAATGCTGATGAAATTTCTGTGTTTCATCGTCAATAAGGAGGTCAGAAAGATACAGTAAACCTAAAGTGAAGCATCGGAATCTATATCTAGTGTCACAGGAATGGTTCAAAACATAGACAGTAAGAAGAGTCAGTTGTCTTGTACTTAAGTGGGCATTGTGCCTTTTGTATTTAATTCCGATGCAATTTCTGTGTTTCATCGTCAATAAGGAGGTCAGAGGGATACAGTAAACCTGAAGTGAAGTTCGGAATCTATACCAGTGTCACAGGAATGGTTCAAAACATAGACAGTAAGAAGAGTCAGTTTTCTTGTACTTAAGTCGGCATTGTGCCATTTGTATTTAATTCCGATGCAATTTCTGTGTTTCATCGTCATTGAGAAGGTCAGAGGGATACAGTAAACCTGAAGTGAAGCATCGGAATCTATAACTAGTGTCACAGGAATGTTTCAAAACATAGACAGTAAAAAGGGACAGTTTTCTTATACTTAAGCCGGCATTGTTCATTTTGTATTTAATGCTGATGAAATTTCTGTGTTTCATCGTCAATAAGAAGGTCAGAGGGATACAGTAAACCTAAAGTGAAGCATCGGAATCTATAACTAGTGTCACAGGAATGGTTCAGAACATAGACAGTAAGAAGAGTCAGTTTTCTTGTACTTAAGTCGGCATTATGCTATTTGTATTTAATTCCGATGCAATTTCTGTGTTTCATCGTCAATAAGAAGGTCAGAGGGATACAGTAAACCTGAAGTGAAGCTTCGTAATCTATAACTAGTGTCACAGGAATAGTTAAAACATAGACAGTAAGAAGAGTCAGTTTTCTTGTTCTTAAGTCGGCATTGTGCCTCTTGTATTAATTTCCGGTGCAATTTTGTGTGTCATCGTCAATACGAAAATCAGAGGGGTACAGTAAACCTGAAGTGAAGCAACGGAATCTATAACTAGCGTCACAGGAATGGATCAAAACATAGACAGTAAGAAGAGTCAGTTTACTTGTTCTTAAGTCGGCATTGTGCCCTTTGTATTGAATTCCGATGCAATTTCTGTATTTCATCGTCAATAAGAAGGACAGAGGGATACAGTAAACCTGAAGTGAAGCATCGGAATCTATAACTAGTGTCACAGGAATGTTTCAAAACATAGACAGTAAGAAGAGTCAGTTTTCTTGTACTTAATCCGGCATTGTGCGTTTTGTATTTAATGCCGATGAAATTTCTGTGTTTCATCGTCAATAGGAAGGTCAGAGGGATACAGTAAACCTGAAATGAAGCATCGGAATCTATAACTAGTGTCACAGGAATGGTTCAAAACATAGACAGTAAGAAGTGTCAGTTGTCTTGTACTTAAGTGGGCATTGTGCCTTTTGTATTTAATTCCGATGCAATTTCTGTGTTTCATCGTCAATAAGAAGGTCAGAGGGATACAGTAAACCTGAAGTGAAGTATCGGAATCTATACTAGTGTCACTAGAATGGTTGAAATCATAGATAGTAAGAAGAGTCAGTTTTCTTGTACTTAAGTCGGCATTGTGCCATTTGTTTTTAATCCCGATGCAATTTCTGTGTTTCATCGTCAATAAGAAGGTCAGAGGGATACAGTAAGTGTGATGTGAAGCATCGGAATCTATAACTAGTGTCACAGGAATGGTTAAAACTTAGAAAGTAAGAAGAGTCAGTTTTCTTGTACTTAAGTCGGCACTGTGCATTTTGTATTTAATTCCGATGCAATTTCTGTGTGTCACCGTCGATACGTAGGTCAGAGGGATCCAGTAAACCTGAAGTGAAGCATCGGAATTTATAACTAGTGTCACAGGATTGGTTCAAAACATAGACAGTAAGAGGATTCAGTTTACTTGTACATAAGTCGGCATTGTGCCTTTGTATTGATTTCCGATGCTATTTCTGTGTTTCATCGTCAATAAGAAGGACAGAGGTATACAGTAAACCGGAAGTGGAGCATCGGAATCTATAACTAATATCACAGGAATGTTTCAAATCATAGACAGTAAGAAGAGTCAGTTTTCTTGTACTTAAGCCGGCATTGTGCCTTTTGTATTTAATGCCGATGAACTTTCTGTGTTTCATCGTCAATAAGAAGGTCAGATGGATACAGTAAACCTGAAGTAAAGCATCGGAATCTATAACTAGTGTCACAGGAATGGTTCAAAACATATACAGTAAAAAGAGTCAGTTGTCTTGTACTTAAGTAGGCATTGTGCCTTTTGTATTTAATTCCGATGCAATTTCTGTGTTTCATCGTCAATAAGGAGGTCAGAGGGATACAGTAAACTTGAAGTGAAGTTCGGAATCTATACTAGCGTCACAGGAATGGTTCAAAACATAGACAGTAAGAAGAGTCAGTTTTCTTGTACTTAAGTCGGCATTGTGCCATTTGTATTTAATTCCGATGCAATTTCTGTGTTTCATCGTCGTTAAGAAGGTCAGAGGGATACAGTAAACCTGAAGTGAAGCATCGGAATCTATAACTAGTGTCACAGGAATGTTTCAAAACATAGACAGTAAAAAGGGACAGTTTTCTTATACTTAAGCCGGCATTGTGCATTTTGTATTTAATGCTGATGAAATTTCTGTGTTTCATCGTCAATAAGAAGGTCAGAGGGATACAGTAAACTTAAAGTGAAGCATCGGAATCTATAACTAGTGTCACAGGAATGGTTCAAAACATAGACAGTAAGAAGAGTCAGTTGTCTTGTACTTAAGTGGGCATTGTGCACTTTGTATTTAATTCCGATGCAATTTCTGTGTTTCATCGCAAATAAGAAGGTCAGAGGTATACAGTAAACCTGAAGTGAAGTGTCGGAATCTATAACTAGTGTCACAGGAATGGTTCAGAACATAGACAGTAAGAAGAGTCAGTTTTCTTGTACTTAAGCTGGCATTGTGCCTTTTGTATTTAAGGCTGATGAAATTTCTGTGTTTCATCGTCAATAGGAAGGTCAGAGGGATACTGTAAACCTGAAGTGAAGCATCTGAATCAATAACTAGTGTCACAGGAATGGTTCAAAACATATACAGTAAAAAGAGTCAGTTGTCTTGTACTTAAGTAGGCATTGTGCCTTTTGTATTTAATTCCGATGCAATTTCTGTGTTTCATCGTCAATAATGAGGTCAGAGGGATACAGTAAACCTGAAGTGAAGTTCGGAATCTGTACTAGTGTCACAGGAATGGTTCAAAACATAGACAGTAAGAAGAGTCAGTTTTCTTGTACTTAAGTCGGCATTGTGCCATTTGTATTTAATTCCGATGCAATTTCTGTGTTTCATCGTGATTAAGAAGGTCAGAGGGATACAGTAAACCTGAAGTGAAGCATCGGAATCTATACCTAGTGTCACAGGAATGGTTCAAAACATCGACAATAAGAAGAGTTCGTTTTTTTGTACTTAAGTCAGCATTGTGCCTTTTGTATTTAATTCCGATGCAATTTCTGTATTTCATCGTCAATATGAAGGTCAGAGTAATACAGAAAACCTGACGTAAAGTATCGGAATCTATACTAGTGTCACAGGAATGGTTCAAAACATAGAGAGTAAGAAGAGTCAGTTTTCTTGTACTTAAGTCGGCATTGTGCCATTTGTATTTAATTCCGATGCAATTACTGTGTTTCATCGTCATTAAGAAGGTCAGAGGGATACAGTATAGCTGAAGTGAAGCATCGGAATCTATAACTAGTGTCACAGGAATGGTTAAAACATAGAAAGTAAGAAGGGTCAGTTTTCTTGTACTTAAGTTGGCATTGTGCATTTTGTATCTAATTCCGATGCAATGTCTGTGTGTCATCGTCAATACGAACGTCAGAGAGATACAGTAAGCCTGAAGTGAAGCATCGGAATTTATAACTAGTGTCACAGGAATGTTTCAAAACATAGACAGTAAAAAGGAACAGTTTTCTTGTACTTCAGCCGGCATTGTGCCTTTTGAATTTAATTCCGATGCAATTTCTGTGTTTCATCGTCAATAAGAAGTTCAGATGGATACAGTAAACCTGAAGTGAAGCTTCGGAATCTATAACTAGTGTCACAGGAATAGTTAAAACACAGACAGTAAGAAGAGTCAGTTTTCTTGTTCTTAAGTCGGCATTGTGCCTCTTGTATTAATTTCCGGTGCAATTTTGTGTGTCATCGTCAATACGAAAATCAGAGGGGTACAGTAAACCTGAAGTGAAGCAACGGAATTTATAACTAGCGTCACAGGAATGGATCAAAACATAGACAGTAAGAAGAGTCAGTTTTCTTGTACTTAAGTCGGCATTGTGCCATTTGTATTTAATTCCGATGCAATTTCTGTGTTTCATCGTCATTGAGAAGGTCAGAGGGATACAGTAAACCTGAAGTGAAGCATCGGAATCTATAACTAGTGTCACAGGAATGTTTCAAAACATAGACAGTAAAAAGGGACAGTTTTCTTATACTTAAGCCGGCATTGTTCATTTTGTATTTAATGCTGATGAAATTTCTGTGTTTCATCGTCAATAAGGAGGTCAGAGGGATACAGTAAACCTGAAGTGAAGTTCGGAATCTATACCAGTGTCACAGGAATGGTTCAAAACATAGACAGTAAGAAGAGTCAGTTTTCTTGTACTTAAGTCGGCATTGTGCCATTTGTATTTAATTCCGATGCAATTTCTGTGTTTCATCGTCATTGAGAAGGTCAGAGGGATACAGTAAACCTGAAGTGAAGCATCGGAATCTATAACTAGTGTCACAGGAATGTTTCAAAACATAGACAGTAAAAAGGGACAGTTTTCTTATACTTAAGCCGGCATTGTTCATTTTGTATTTAATGCTGATGAAATTTCTGTGTTTCATCGTCAATAAGAAGGTCAGAGGGATACAGTAAACCTAAAGTGAAGCATCGGAATCTATAACTAGTGTCACAGGAATGGTTCAGAACATAGACAGTAAGAAGAGTCAGTTTTCTTGTACTTAAGTCGGCATTATGCTATTTGTATTAAATTCCGATGCAATTTCTGTGTTTCATCGTCAATAAGAAGGTCAGAGGGATACAGTAAACCTGAAGTGAAGCTTCGTAGTCTATAACTAGTGTCACAGGAATAGTTAAAACATAGACAGTAAGAAGAGTCAGTTTTCTTGTTCTTAAGTCGGCATTGTGCCTCTTGTATTAATTTCCGGTGCAATTTTGTGTGTCATCGTCAATACGAAAATCAGAGGGGTACAGTAAACCTGAAGTGAAGCAACGGAATCTATAACTAGCGTCACAGGAATGGATCAAAACATAGACAGTAAGAAGAGTCTGTTTACTTGTTCTTAAGTCGGCATTGTGCCCTTTGTATTGAATTCCGATGCAATTTCTGTATTTCATCGTCAATAAGAAGGACAGAGGGATACAGTAAACCTGAAGTGAAGCATCGGAATCTATAACTAGTGTCACAGGAATGTTTCAAAACATAGACAGTAAGAAGAGTCAGTTTTCTTGTACTTAATCCGGCATTGTGCGTTTTGTATTTAATGCCGATGAAATTTCTGTGTTTCATCGTCAATAGGAAGGTCAGAGGGATACAGTAAACCTGAAATGAAGCATCGGAATCTATAACTAGTGTCACAGGAATGGTTCAAAACATAGACAGTAAGAAGTGTCAGTTGTCTTGTACTTAAGTGGGCATTGTGCCTTTTGTATTTAATTCCGATGCAATTTCTGTGTTTCATCGTCAATAAGAAGGTCAGAGGGATACAGTAAACCTGAAGTGAAGTATCGGAATCTATACTAGTGTCACTAGAATGGTTGAAATCATAGATAGTAAGAAGAGTCAGTTTTCTTGTACTTAAGTCGGCATTGTGCCATTTGTTTTTAATCCCGATGCAATTTCTGTGTTTCATCGTCAATAAGAAGGTCAGAGGGATACAGTAAGTGTGATGTGAAGCATCGGAATCTATAACTAGTGTCACAGGAATGGTTAAAACTTAGAAAGTAAGAAGAGTCAGTTTTCTTGTACTTAAGTCGGCACTGTGCATTTTGTATTTAATTCCGATGCAATTTCTGTGTGTCACCGTCGATACGTAGGTCAGAGGGATCCAGTAAACCTGAAGTGAAGCATCGGAATTTATAACTAGTGTCACAGGATTGGTTCAAAACATAGACAGTAAGAGGATTCAGTTTACTTGTACATAAGTCGGCATTGTGCCTTTGTATTGATTTCCGATGCTATTTCTGTGTTTCATCGTCAATAAGAAGGACAGAGGTATACAGTAAACCGGAAGTGGAGCATCGGAATCTATAACTAGTATCACAGGAATGTTTCAAATCATAGACAGTAAGAAGAGTCAGTTTTCTTGTACTTAAGCCGGCATTGTGCCTTTTGTATTTAATGCCGATGAACTTTCTGTGTTTCATCGTCAATAAGAAGGTCAGATGGATACAGTAAACCTGAAGTAAAGCATCGGAATCTATAACTAGTGTCACAGGAATGGTTCAAAACATATACAGTAAAAAGAGTCAGTTGTCTTGTACTTAAGTAGGCATTGTGCCTTTTGTATTTAATTCCGATGCAATTTCTGTGTTTCATCGACAATAAGGAGGTCAGAGGGATACAGTAAACTTGAAGTGAAGTTCGGAATCTATACTAGCGTCACAGGAATGGTTCAAAACATAGACAGTAAGAAGAGTCAGTTTTCTTGTACTTAAGTCGGCATTGTGCCATTTGTATTTAATTCCGATGCAATTTCTGTGTTTCATCGTCGTTAAGAAGGTCAGAGGGATACAGTAAACCTGAAGTGAAGCATCGGAATCTATAACTAGTGTCACAGGAATGTTTCAAAACATAGACAGTAAAAAGGGACAGTTTTCTTATACTTAAGCCGGCATTGTGCATTTTGTATTTAATGCTGATGAAATTTCTGTGTTTCATCGTCAATAAGAAGGTCAGAGGGATACAGTAAACCTAAAGTGAAGCATCGGAATCTATAACTAGTGTCACAGGAATGGTTCAAAACATAGACAGTAAGAAGAGTCAGTTGTCTTGTACTTAAGTGGGCATTGTGCACTTTGTATTTAATTCCGATGCAATTTCTGTGTTTCATCGCAATTAAGAAGGTCAGAGGTATACAGTAAACCTGAAGTGAAGTGTCGGAATCTATAACTAGTGTCACAGGAATGGTTCAGAACATAGACAGTAAGAAGACTCAGTTTTCTTGTATTTAAGTCGGCATTGTGCCATTTGTATTTAATTCCGATGCAATTTCTGTGTTTCATCGTCAATAAGAAGGTCAGAGGGATACAGTAAACCTGAAGTGAAGCTTCGGAATCTATAACTAGTGTCACAGGAATAGTTAAAACACAGACAGTAAGAAGAGTCAGTTTTCTTGTTCTTAAGTCGGCATTGTGCCTCTTATATTAATTTCCGGTGCAATTTTGTGTGTCATCATCAATACGAAAATCAGAGGGGTACAGTAAACCTGAAGTGAAGCAACGGAATCTATAACTAGCGTCTCAGGAATGGATCAAAACATAGACAGTAAGAAGAGTCAGTTCATTTGTTCTTAAGTCGGCATTGTGCCCTTTGTATTGAATTCCGATGCAATTTCTGTATTTCATCGCCAATAAGAAGGACAGAGGGATACAGTAAACCTGAAGTGAAGCATCGGAATCTATAACTAGTGTCATAGGAATGTTTCAAAACATAGACAGTAAGAAGAGTCAGTTTTCTTGTACTTAATCCGGCATTGTGCGTTTTGTATTTAATGCCGATGAAATTTCTGTGTTTCATCGTCAATAGGAAGGTCAGAGGGATACAGTAAACCTGAAGTGAAGCATCGGAATCTATGACTAGTGTCACAGGAATGGTTCAAAACATAGACAGTAAGAAGTGTCAGTTGTCTTGTACTTAAGTGGGCATTGTGCCTTTTGTATTTAATTCCGATGCAATTTCTGTGTTTCATCGTCAATAAGAAGGTCAGAGGGATACAGTAAACCTGAAGTGAAGTATCGGAATCTATACTAGTGTCACAAGAATGGTTGAAATCATAGATAGTAAGAAGAGTCAGTTTTCTTGTACTTAAGTCGGCATTGTGCCATTTGTTTTTAATCCCGATGCAATTTCTGTGTTTCATCGTCAATAAGAAGGTCAGAGGGATACAGTAAATGTGATGTGAAGCATCGGAATCTATAACTAGTGTCACAGGAATGGTTAAAACTTAGAAAGTAAGAAGAGTCAGTTTTCTTGTACTTAAGTCGGCACTGTGCATTTTGTATTTAATTCCGATTCAAATTTCTGTGTGTCACCGTCGATACGAAGGTCAGAGGGATACAGTAAACCTGAAGTGAAGCATCGGAATTTATAACTAATGTCACAGGATTGGTTCAAAACATAGACAGTGAGAGGATTCAGTTTACTTGTACATAAGTCGGCATTGTGCCTTTGTATTGATTTCCGATGCTATTTCTGTGTTTCATCGTCAATAAGAAGGACAGAGGTATACAGTAAACCGGAAGTGGAGCATCGGAATCTATAACTAGTATCACAGGAATGTTTCAAATCATAGACAGTAAGAAGAGTCAGTTTTCTTGTACTTAAGCCGGCATTGTGCCTTTTGTATTTAATGCCGATGAACTTTCTGTGTTTCATCGTCAATAAGAAGGTCAGATGGATACAGTAAACCTGAAGTAAAGCATCGGAATCTATAACTAGTGTCACAGGAATGGTTCAAAACATAGACAGTAAGAAGAGTCAGTTGTCTTGTACTTAAGTGGCATTGTGCATTTTGTATTTAATGCTGATGAAATTTCTGTGTTTCATCGTCAATAAGAAGGTCAGAAAGATACAGTAAACCTAAAGTGAAGCATCGGAATCTATATCTAGTGTCACAGGATTGGTTCAAAACATAGACAGTAAGAAGAGTCAGTTGTCTTGTACTTAAGTGGGCATTGTGCCTTTTGTATTTAATTCCGATGCAATTTCTGTGTTTCATCGTCAATAAGGAGGTCAGAGGGATACAGTAAACCTGAAGTGAAGTTCGGAATCTATACCAGTGTCACAGGAATGGTTCAAAACATAGACAGTAAGAAGAGTCAGTTTTCTTGTACTTAAGTCGGCATTGTGCCATTTGTATTTAATTCCGATGCCATTTCTGTGTTTCATCGTCATTGAGAAGGTCAGAGGGATACAGTAAACCTGAAGTGAAGCATCGGAATCTATAACTAGTGTCACAGGAATGTTTCAAAACATAGACAGTAAAAAGGGACAGTTTTCTTATACTTAAGCCGGCATTGTGCATTTTGTATTTAATGCTGATGAAATTTCTGTGTTTCATCGTCAATAAGAAGGTCAGAGGGATACAGTAAACCTAAAGTGAAGCATCGGAATCTATAACTAGTGTCACAGGAATGGTTCAGAACATAGACAGTAAGAAGAGTCAGTTTTCTTGTACTTAAGTCGGCATTGTGCTATTTGTATTTAATTCCGATGCAATTTCTGTGTTTCATCGCAAAGAAGAAGGTCGGAGGTATACAGTAAACCTGCCGTGAAGTGTCGGAATCTATAACTAGTGTCACAGGAATGGTTCAGAACATAGACAGTAAGCAGACTCAGTTTTCTTGTACTTAAGTCGGCATTGTGCCATTTGTATTTAATTCCGATGCACTTTCTGTGTTTCATCGTCAATAAGAAGGTCAGAGGGATACAGTAAACCTGAAGTGAAGCTTCGGAATCTATAACTAGTGTCACAGGAATAGCTAAAACATAGACAGTAAGAAGAGTCAGTTTTCTTGTTCTTAAGTCGGCATTGTGCCTTTTGTATTAATTTCCGGTGCAATTTTGTGAGTCATCGTCAATACGAAAGTCAGAGGGGTACAGTAAACCTGAAGTGAAGCATCGGAATCTATAACTAGCGTCACAGGAATAGCTCAAAACATAGATAGTAAGAAGAGTTAGTTTACTTGTTCTTAAGTCGGCATTGTGCCCTTTGTATTGAATTCCGATGCAATTTCTGTATTTCATCGTCAATAAGAAGGACAGATGGATTCAGTAAACCTGAAGTGAAGCATCGGAATCTATAACTAGTGTCACAGGAATGCTTCAAAACATAGACAGTAAGAAGAGTCAGTTTTCTTGTACTTAAGCCGGCATTGTGCGTTTTTATTTAATGCCGATGAAATTTCTGTGTTTCATCGTCAATAGGAAGGTCAGAGGGATACAGTAAACCTGAAGTGAAGCATCGGAATCTATAACTAGTGTCACAGGAATGGTTCAAAACATAGACAGTAAGAAGTGTCAGTTGTCTTGTACTTAAGTGGGCATTGTGCCTTTTGTATTTAATTCCGATGCAATTTCTGTGTTTCATCGTCAATAAGAAGGTCAGAGGGATACAGTAAACCTGAAGTGAAGTATCGGAATCTATACTAGTGTCACTAGAATGGTTGAAATCATAGATAGTAAGAAGAGTCAGTTTTCTTGTACTTAAGTCGGCATTGTGCCATTTGTTTTTAATCCCGATGCAATTTCTGTGTTTCATCGTCAATAAGAAGGTCAGAGGGATACAGTAAGTGTGATGTGAAGCATCGGAATCTATAACTAGTGTCACAGGAATGGTTAAAACTTAGAAAGTAAGAAGAGTCAGTTTTCTTGTACTTAAGTCGGCACTGTGCATTTTGTATTTAATTCCGATGCAATTTCTGTGTGTCACCGTCGATACGTAGGTCAGAGGGATCCAGTAAACCTGAAGTGAAGCATCGGAATTTATAACTAGTGTCACAGGATTGGTTCAAAACATAGACAGTAAGAGGATTCAGTTTACTTGTACATAAGTCGGCATTGTGCCTTTGTATTGATTTCCGATGCTATTTCTGTGTTTCATCGTCAATAAGAAGGACAGAGGTATACAGTAAACCGGAAGTGGAGCATCGGAATCTATAACTAGTATCACAGGAATGTTTCAAATCATAGACAGTAAGAAGAGTCAGTTTTCTTGTACTTAAGCCGGCATTGTGCCTTTTGTATTTAATGCCGATGAACTTTCTGTGTTTCATCGTCAATAAGAAGGTCAGATGGATACAGTAAACCTGAAGTAAAGCATCGGAATCTATAACTAGTGTCACAGGAATGGTTCAAAACATATACAGTAAAAAGAGTCAGTTGTCTTGTACTTAAGTAGGCATTGTGCCTTTTGTATTTAATTCCGATGCAATTTCTGTGTTTCATCGTCAATAAGGAGGTCAGAGGGATACAGTAAACTTGAAGTGAAGTTCGGAATCTATACTAGCGTCACAGGAATGGTTCAAAACATAGACAGTAAGAAGAGTCAGTTTTCTTGTACTTAAGTCGGCATTGTGCCATTTGTATTTAATTCCGATGCAATTTCTGTGTTTCATCGTCGTTAAGAAGGTCAGAGGGATACAGTAAACCTGAAGTGAAGCATCGGAATCTATAACTAGTGTCACAGGAATGTTTCAAAACATAGACAGTAAAAAGGGACAGTTTTCTTATACTTAAGCCGGCATTGTGCATTTTGTATTTAATGCTGATGAAATTTCTGTGTTTCATCGTCAATAAGAAGGTCAGAGGGATACAGTAAACCTAAAGTGAAGCATCGGAATCTATAACTAGTGTCACAGGAATGGTTCAAAACATAGACAGTAAGAAGAGTCAGTTGTCTTGTACTTAAGTGGGCATTGTGCACTTTGTATTTAATTCCGATGCAATTTCTGTGTTTCATCGCAAATAAGAAGGTCAGAGGTATACAGTAAACCTGAAGTGAAGTGTCGGAATCTATAACTAGTGTCACAGGAATGGTTCAGAACATAGACAGTAAGAAGACTCAGTTTTCTTGTATTTAAGTCGGCATTGTGCCATTTGTATTTAATTCCGATGCAATTTCTGTGTTTCATCGTCAATAAGAAGGTCAGAGGGATACAGTAAACCTGAAGTGAAGCTTCGGAATCTATAACTAGTGTCACAGGAATAGTTAAAACACAGACAGTAAGAAGAGTCAGTTTTCTTGTTCTTAAGTCGGCATTGTGCCTCTTATATTAATTTCCGGTGCAATTTTGTGTGTCATCATCAATACGAAAATCAGAGGGGTACAGTAAACCTGAAGTGAAGCAACGGAATCTATAACTAGCGTCACAGGAATGGATCAAAACATAGACAGTAAGAAGAGTCAGTTTATTTGTTCTTAAGTCGGCATTGTGCCCTTTGTATTGAATTCCGATGCAATTTCTGTATTTCATCGCCAATAAGAAGGACAGAGGGATACAGTAAACCTGAAGTGAAGCATCGGAATCTATAACTAGTGTCACAGGAATGTTTCAAAACATAGACAGTAAGAAGAGTCAGTTTTCTTGTACTTAATCCGGCATTGTGCGTTTTGTATTTAATGCCGATGAAATTTCTGTGTTTCATCGTCAATAGGAAGGTCAGAGGGATACAGTAAACCTGAAGTGAAGCATCGGAATCTATGACTAGTGTCACAGGAATGGTTCAAAACATAGACAGTAAGAAGTGTCAGTTGTCTTGTACTTAAGTGGGCATTGTGCCTTTTGTATTTAATTCCGATGCAATTTCTGTGTTTCATCGTCAATAAGAAGGTCAGAGGGATACAGTAAACCTGAAGTGAAGTATCGGAATCTATACTAGTGTCACAAGAATGGTTGAAATAATAGATAGTAAGAAGAGTCAGTTTTCTTGTACTTAAGTCGGCATTGTGCCATTTGTTTTTAATCCCGATGCAATTTCTGTGTTTCATCGTCAATAAGAAGGTCAGAGGGATACAGTAAATGTGATGTGAAGCATCGGAATCTATAACTAGTGTCACAGGAATGGTTAAAACTTAGAAAGTAAGAAGAGTCAGTTTTCTTGTACTTAAGTCGGCACTGTGCATTTTGTATTTAATTCCGATGCAATTTCTGTGTGTCACCGTCGATACGAAGGTCAGAGGGATACAGTAAACCTGAAGTGAAGCATCGGAATTTATAACTAGTGTCACAGGATTGGTTCAAAACATAGCCAGTAAGAGGATTCAGTTTACTTGTACATAAGTCGGCATTGTGCCTTTGTATTGATTTCCAATGCTATTTCTGTGTTTCATCGTCAATAAGAAGGACAGAGGTATACAGTAAACCGGAAGTGGAGCATCGGAATCTATAACTAGTATCACAGGAATGTTTCAAATCATAGACAGTAAGAAGAGTCAGTTTTCTTGTACTTAAGCCTTCATTGTGCCTTTTGTATTTAATGCCGATGAACTTTCTGTGTTTCATGGTCAATAAGAAGGTCAGATGGATACAGTAAACCTGAAGTAAAGCATCGGAATCTATAACTAGTGTCACAGGAATGGTTCAAAACATAGACAGTAAGAAGAGTCAGTTGTCTTGTACTTAAGTGGCATTGTGCATTTTGTATTTAATGCTGATGAAATTTCTGTGTTTCATCGTCAATAAGAAGGTCAGAAAGATACAGTAAACCTAAAGTGAAGCATCGGAATCTATATCTAGTGTCACAGGAATGGTTCAAAACATAGACAGTAAGAAGAGTCAGTTGTCTTGTACTTAAGTGGGCATTGTGCCTTTTGTATTTAATTCCGATGCAATTTCTGTGTTTCATCGTCAATAAGGAGGTCAGAGGGATACAGTAAACCTGAAGTGAAGTTCGGAATCTATACCAGTGTCACAGGAATGGTTCAAAACATAGACAGTAAGAAGAGTCAGTTTTCTTGTACCTAAGTCGGCATTGTGCCATTTGTATTTAATTCCGATGCAATTTCTGTGTTTCATCGTCATTGAGAAGGTCAGAGGGATACAGTAAACCTGAAGTGAAGCATCGGAATCTATAACTAGTGTCACAGGAATGTTTCAAAACATAGACAGTAAAAAGGGACAGTTTTCTTATACTTAAGCCGGCATTGTGCATTTTGTATTTAATGCTGATGAAATTTCTGTGTTTCATCGTCAATAAGAAGGTCAGAGGGATACAGTAAACCTAAAGTGAAGCATCGGAATCTATAACTAGTGTCACAGGAATGGTTCAGAACATAGACAGTAAGAAGAGTCAGTTTTCTTGTACTTAAGTCGGCATTGTGCTATTTGTATTTAATTCCGATGCAATTTCTGTGTTTCATCGCAAAGAAGAAGGTCGGAGGTATACAGTAAACCTGCCGTGAAGTGTCGGAATCTATAACTAGTGTCACAGGAATGGTTCAGAACATAGACAGTAAGCAGACTCAGTTTTCTTGTACTTAAGTCGGCATTGTGCCATTTGTATTTAATTCCGATGCACTTTCTGTGTTTCATCGTCAATAAGAAGGTCAGAGGGATACAGTAAACCTGAAGTGAAGCTTCGGAATCTATAACTAGTGTCACAGGAATAGCTAAAACATAGACAGTAAGTAGAGTCAGTTTTCTTGTTCTTAAGTCGGCATTGTGCCTTTTGTATTAATTTCCGGTGCAATTTTGTGAGTCATCGTCAATACGAAAGTCAGAGGGGTACAGTAAACCTGAAGTGAAGCATCGGAATCTATAACTAGCGTCACAGGAATAGCTCAAAACATAGATAGTAGGAAGAGTTAGTTTACTTGTTCTTAAGTCGGCATTGTGCCCTTTGTATTGAATTCCGATGCAATTTCTGTATTTCATCGTCAATAAGAAGGACAGAGGGATACAGTAAACCTGAAGTGAAGCATCGGAATCTATAACTAGTGTCACAGGAATGCTTCAAAACATAGACAGTAAGAAGAGTCAGTTTTCTTGTACTTAAGCCGGCATTGTGCGTTTTTATTTAATGCCGATGAAATTTCTGTGTTTCATCGTCAATAGGAAGGTCAGAGGGATACAGTAAACCTGAAGTGAAGCATCGGAATCTATAACTAGTGTCACAGGAATGGTTCAAAACATAGACAGTAAGAAGTGTCAGTTGTCTTGTACTTAAGTGGGCATTGTGCCTTTTGTATTTAATTCCGATGCAATTTCTGTGTTTCATCGTCAATAAGAAGGTCAGAGAGATACGGTAAACCTGAAGTGAAGTATCGGAATCTATACTAGTGTCACAGGAATGGTTCAAATCATAGATAGTAAGAAGAGTCAGTTTTCTTGTACTTAAGTCGGCATTGTGCCATTTGTTTTTAATTCCGATGCAATTTCTGTGTTTCGTCGTCAATAAGAAGGTCAGAGGGATACAGTAAATGTGATGTGTAGCATCGGAATCTATAACTAGTGTCACAGGAATGGTTAAAACATAGAAAGTAAAAAGAGTCAGTTTTCTTGTACTTAAGTCGGCACTGTGCATTTTGTATTTAATTCCGATGCAATTTCTGTGAGTCATCGTCGATACGAAGGTCAGAGGGATACAGTAAACCTGAAGTGAAGCATCGGAATTTATAACTATTGTCACGGGAATGGTTCAAATCATAGACAGTAAGAGGATTCAGTTTACTTGTACATAAGTCGGCATTGTGCCTATGTATTGAATTCCGATGCTATTTCTGTGTTTCATCGTCAATAAGATGGACAGAGGTATACAGCAAACCGGAAGTGGAGCATCGGAATCTACAACTAGTGTCACAGGAATGTTTCAAATCATAGACAGTAAGAAGAGTCAGTTTTCTTGTACTTAAGCCGGCATTGTGCCTTTTGTATTTAATGCCGATGAACTTTCTGTGTTTCATCGTCAATAAGAAGGTCAGAGGGATACAGTAAACCTGAAGTAAAGCATCGGAATCTATAACTAGTGTCACAGGAATGGTTCAAAACATAGACAGTAAGAAGAGTCAGTTGTCTTGTACTTAAGTGGGCATTGTGCCTTAAGTATTTAATTCCGATGCAATTTCTGTGTTTCATCGTCAATAAGAAGGTCAGAGGGATACAGTAAACCTGAAGTGAAGCATCGGAATCCATAACTAGTGTCACAGGAATGGTTCAAGCATTGACAGTAAGAAGATTCAATTTTCTTGTACTTAAGTCGGCATTGTGCCTTTTGTATTTAATTCCGATGCAATTTCTGTGTTTCATCGTCAATAAGAACGTCAGAGGGATACAGTAAACCTGAAGTGAAGCATCGGAATCTATAACTAGTATCACAGGAATGGTTCAAATCATTGACAGAAGAAGAGTCAGTTTTCTTATAATTAAGTCGTCATTGTGCCTTTTGTATTTAATTCGGATGCAATTTCTGTGTTTCACCGTCAATAAGAAGGTCTGAGGGACACAGTAAACCTGAAGTGAAGCATCGGAATCTATAACTAGTGTCACAGGAATGGTTCCAACATAGACAATAGGAAGAATTAGTTTTTTTGTACTGAAGTCGGCATTGTGCCTTTTGTATTTAATTCCGATGCAATTTCTGTGTTTCATCGTCAATATGAAGGTCAGAGAGATACAGTAAACCTGAAGTGAAGCATCGGAATCTATTACTAGTGTCACAGGAATGCTTCAAAACATAGACAGTAAGAAGAGTCAGATTTCTTGTACTTAAGTCGGCATTGTGCTTTTTGTATTTAATTCCGATGCAATTTCTGTGTTTCATCGTCAATAAGAAGGTCAGAGGGATACAGTAAACCTGAAGTGAATTATCGGAATCTATAAGTAGTGTCACAGGAATGGTCCAAAACATAGACAATACCAAGAGTCACTTTTCTTGTACTTAAGTCGGCATTGTGCCATTTGTATTTAATTCCGATGCAATTTCTGTGTTTCATCGTCAATAAGAAGGTCAGAGGGATACAGTAAACCTGAAGTGAAGCATCGGAATCCATAACTAGTGTCACAGGAATGGTTCAAGCATTGACAGTAAGAAGATTCAATTTTCTTGCACTTAAGTCGGCATTGTGCCTTTTGTATTTAATTCCGATGCAATTTCTGTGTTTCATCGTCAATAAGAACGTCAGAGGGATACAGTAAACCTGAAGTGAAGCATCGGAATCTATAACTAGTGTCACAGGAATGGTTTAAATCATTGACAGTAAGAAGAGTCAGTTTTCTTATAATTAAGTCGTCATTGTGCCTTTTGTATTTAATTCGGATGCAATTTCTGTGTTTCACCGTCAATAAGAAGGTCTGAGGGATACAGTAAACCTGAAGTGAAGCATCGGAATCTATAACTAGTGTCACAGGAATGGTTCCAACATAGACAATAGGAAAAGTTAGTTTTTTTGTACTGAAGTCGGCATTGTGCCTTTTGTATTTAATTCCGATGCAATTTCTGTGTTTCATCGCCAATATGAAGGTCAGAGAGATACAGTAAACCTGAAGTGAAGCATCGGAATCCATAACTAGTGTCACAGGAATGGTTCCAACATAGACAATAGGAAGAGTTAGTTTTTTTGTACTGAAGTCGGCATTGTGCCTTTTGTATTTAATTCCGATGCAATTTCTGTGCTTCATCGTCAATAAGAAGGTCAGAGGGATACAGTAAACCTGAAGTGAAGCATCGGAATCTATAACTAGTGATACAGGAATGGTTCAAAGCATATACAGTAAGAAGAGTCAGCTTTCTTATAATTAAGTCGGCATTGTGCCTTTTGTATTTAATTCCGATGCAATTTCTGTGTTTCATCGTCAATAAGAAGGTCAGAGGGATACAGTAAACGTAAAGTGAAGCATCGGAATCTATAACTAGTGTCACAGGAATGGTTAAAAACATAGACAGTAAGAAGAGTCAGTCCTCTTGTACATAACTCGGCATTGTGCCTTTTGTATTTAATTCCGATGCAATTTCTGTGTTTCATTGTCAATTAGAAGGTCAGAGGGTTACAGTAAGCCTGATGTGACGCATCGGAATCTATAACTAGTGTCACAGGAATGGTTGAAAACATAGACAGTAAGAAAGGTCAGTCTTCTTGTACTTAAGTCGTCATTGTGCCTTTTGTATTTAACTCCGATGCAATTTCTGTGTTTCATCGTCAATAAGAAGGTCAGAGGGATACAGAAAACCTGAAGTGAAGCATCGTAATCTATAACTAGTGTCACAGGAATGGTTCAAACATAGACAATAGGAATACTTAGTTTTTTTGTACTTAAGTCGGCATTGTGCCTTGGTATTTATTTCCGATGCAATTTCTGTGTTTCATCGTCAATATGAAGGTCAGAGGGATACAGTAAACCTGAAGTGATGCATCGGAATCTATTACTAGTGTCACAGGAATGCTTCAAGGCATAGACAGTAAGAAGAGTCAGATTTCTTGTACTTAAGTCGGCATTGTGCCTTTTGTATTTAATTCCGATGCAATTTCTGTGTTTCATCGTCAATAAGATGGTCAGAGGGATACAGTAAACCTGAAGTGAAGTATCGGAATCTATAAGTAGTGTCACAGGAATGGTTGAAAACATAGACAGTAACAAGAGTCAGATTTCTTGTACTTAAGACGGCATTGTGCCATTTGTATTTGATTCCGATACAATTTCTGTGTTTCATCGTCAATAAGAAGGTCAGAGGGATACTGTAAACCTGAAGTGAAGCATCGGAATCTACAACTACTGTCACAGGAATGGTTATAACATATACAGTAAGAAGAGTCTGTTTTCTTGTACTTAAGTTAGCATTGTGCCATTTGTATTTAATTCCGATGCAATTTCTGTGTGACATCGTCAATACGAAAGTCAGAGGGATACAGTAAACCTGAAGTGAAGCATCGGAATCTATAACTGGTGTCACAGGAGCGGTTCAAAACATAGACAGTAAGAAGGGTCAGTTTATTTGTACTTAAGTCGGCATCGTGCCCTTTGTATTTAATTCCGATGCAATTTCTGTATTTCATCGTCAATAAGAATGTCAGAGGGATACAGTAAACCTGAAGTGAAGCATCGGAATCTATAACTAGTGTCACAGGAATAGTTCAAAACATAGACAGTATGAAGAGTCAGTTTACTTGTACTTAATTCGGCATTGTGCCTTTTGTATATAATTCCGATGCAATTTCTGTGTTTCATCGTCAATAAGAAGGTCAGAGGGATACAGTAAACGTAAAGTGAAGCATCGGAATCTATAACTAGTGTCACAGGAATGGTTCAAAACATAGACAGTAAGAAGAGTCAGTCCTCTTGTACATAACTAGGCATTGTGCCTTTTGTATTTAATTCCGATGCAATTTTTGTGTTTTATTGTCAATAAGAAGGTCAGAGGGTTACAGTAAGCCTGATGTGACGCATCGGAATCTATAACTAGTGTCACAGGAATGGTTGAAAACATAGACAGTAAGAAAGGTCAGTCTTCTTGTACTTAAGTCGTCATTGTGCCTTTTGTATTTAACTCCGATGCAATTTCTGTGTTTCATCGTCAATAAGAAGGTCAGAGGGATACAGAAAACCTGAAGTGAAGCATCGTAATCTATAACTAGTGTCACAGGAATGGTTCAAACATAGACAATAGGAATACTTAGTTTTTTTGTACTTAAGTCGGCATTGTGCCTTTGGTATTTATTTCCGATGCAATTTCTGTGTTTCATCGTCAATATGAAGGCCAGAGGGATACAGTAAACCTGAAGTGATGCATCGGAATCTATTACTAGTGTCACAGGAATGCTTCAAAGCATAGACAGTACGAAGAGTCAGATTTCTTGTACTTAAGTCGGCATTGTGCCTTTTGTATTTAATTCCGATGCAATTTCTGTGTTTCATCGTCAATATGAAGGTCAGAGAGATACAGTAAACCTGAAGTGAAGCATCGGAATCCATAACTAGTGTCACAGGAATGGTTCCAACATAGACAATAGGAAGAGTTAGTTTTTTTGTACTGAAGTCGGCATTGTGCCTTTTGTATTTAATTCCGATGCAATTTCTGTGCTTCATCGTCAATAAGAAGGTCAGAGGGATACAGTAAACCTGAAGTGATGCATCGGAATCTATTACTAGTGTCACAGGAATGCTTCAAAGCATAGACAGTACGAAGAGTCAGATTTCTTGTACTTAAGTCGGCATTGTGCCTTTTGTATTTAATTCCGATGCAATTTCTGTGTGTCATTGTCAATACGAAAGTCAGAGGGATACAGTAAACCTGAAGGCAAGCATCGGAATCTATAACTAGTGTCACAGGAATGTTTCAAAACATAGACAGTAAGAAGAGTCAGTTTACTTGTACTTAATTCGGCATTGTGCCTTTTGTATTTAATTCCGATGCAATTTCTGTGTTTCATCGTCAATAAGCAGGTCAGAGGGATACAGTAAACCTGAAGTGAAGCATCGGAATCTATAACTAGTGTCACAGGAATGGTTCAAAACATAGAGAGTAAGAAGAGTCAGTTTACTTGTACTTAAGTTGGCATTGGGCGTTTTGTATTTCATTCCGATGCAATCTCTGTGTTTCATCGTCAATAAGAAGGTCAGAGGGATACAGTAAACCTGAACTGAAGCATCGGAATCTATAACTAGTGTCACAGGGATGGTTCAAATCATAGACAGTAAGAAGAGTCAATTTTCTTGTACTTATGTCGGCATTATACCTTTTGTATTTAATTCCGATGCAATTTCTGTGTTTCATCGTCAATAAGAAGGTCAGAGGGATACAGTAAACGTAAAGTAAAGCATCGGAATCTATAACTAGTGTCACAGGAATGCTTCAGAACATAGACAGTAAGAAGAGTCAGTCTTCTTGTACATAACTCGGCATTGTGCCTTTTATATTTAATTCCGATGCTATTTCGGTGTTTCATCGTCAATAAGAAGGTCAGAGGGTTACAGTAAACCTGAAGTGAAGCATCGGAATCTATAACTAGTGTCACAGGAATGGTTCACAACATAGACAGTAAGAAGAGTCAGTTTACTTGTACTTAATTCGGCATTGTGCCTTTTGTATTTAATTCCGATGTAATTTCTGTGCTTCATCGTCAATAAGAAGGTCAGAGGGATACAGTAAACCTGAAGTGAAGCATCGGAATCTATAACTAGTGTCACAGGAATAGTTCAAAACATAGACAGTAAGAAGAGTCAGTTTACTTGTACTTAATTCGGCATTGTGCCTTTTGTAATTAATTCCGATGCAATTTCTGTGTTTCATCGTCAATAAGAAGGTCAGAGGGATACTGTAAACCTGAAGTGAAGCATCGGAATCTACAACTACTGTCACAGGAATGGTTACAACATATACAGTAAGAAGAGTCTGTTTTCTTGTACTTAAGTTAGCATTGTGCCTTTTATATTTAATTCCGATGCTATTTCGGTGTTTCATCGTCAATAAGAAGGTCAGAGGGTTACAGTAAACCTGAAGTGAAGCATCGGAATCTATAACTAGTGTCACAGGAATGGTTCACAACATAGACAGTAAGAAGAGTCAGTTTACTTGTACTTAATTCGGCATTGTGCCTTTTGTATTTAATTCCGATGTAATTTCTGTGCTTCATCGTCAATAAGAAGGTCAGAGGGATACAGTAAACCTGAAGTGAAGCATCGGAATCTATAACTAGTGTCACAGGAATAGTTCAAAACATAGACAGTAAGAAGAGTCAGTTTACTTGTACTTAATTCGGCATTGTGCCTTTTGTAATTAATTCCGATGCAATTTCTGTGTTTCATCGTCAATAAGAAGGTCAGAGGGATACAGTAAACCTGAAGTGAAGCATCGGAATCCATAACTAGTGTCACAGGAATGGTTCAAAACATAGACAGTAAGAAGGGTCAGTTTACTTGAACTTAAGTTGGCATTGTGCGTTTTGTATTTCATTCCGATGCAATTTCTGTGTTTCATCGTCAATAAGAAGTCAGAGGGATACAGTGAACCTGAAGTGAAGCATCGTAATCTGTAACTAGTGTCACAGGAATGGTTCAAAACATAGACAGTAAGAAGAGTCAATTTTCTTGTACTTAAGTCGGCATTGTGCCTTTTGTATATAATTCCGATGCAATTTCTGTGTTTCATCGTCAATAAGAAGGTCAGAGGGATACAGTAAACGTAAAGTGAAGCATCGGAATCTATAACTAGTGTCACAGGAATTGTTCAAAACATAGACAGTAAGAAGAGTCAGTCCTCTTGTACATAACTCGGCATTGTGCCTTTTGTATTTAATTCCGATGCAATTTCTGTGTTTCATTGTCAATAAGAAGGTCAGAGGGTTACAGTAAGCCTGATGTGACGCATCGGAATCTATAACTAGTGTCACAGGAATGGTTGAAAACATAGACAGTAAGAAAGGTCAGTCTTCTTGTACTTAAGTCGTCATTGTGCCTTTTGTATTTAACTCCGATGCAATTTCTGTGTTTCATCGTCAATAAGAAGGTCAGAGGGATACAGAAAACCTGAAGTGAAGCATCGTAATCTATAACTAGTGTCACAGGAATGGTTCAAACATAGACAATAGGAATACTTAGTTTTTTTGTACTTAAGTCGGCATTGTGCCTTTGGTATTTATTTCCGATGCAATTTCTGTGTTTCATCGTCAATATGAAGGCCAGAGGGATACAGTAAACCTGAAGTGATGCATCGGAATCTATTACTAGTGTCACAGGAATGCTTCAAAGCATAGACAGTAAGAAGAGTCAGATTTCTTGTACTTAAGTCGGCATTGTGCCTTTTGTATTTAATTCCGATGCAATTTCTGTGTTTCGTCGTCAATATGAAGGTCAGAGAGATACAGTAAACCTGAAGTGAAGCATAGGAATCTATAACTAGTGTCACAGGAATGGTTATAACATAGACAGTAAGAAGAGTCAGTTTTCTTGTACTTAAGTTAGCATTGTGCGTTTTGTATTTAATTCCGATGCAATTTCTGTGTGTCATTGTCAATACGAAAGTCAGAGGGATACAGTAAACCTGAAGGCAAGCATCGGAATCTATAACTAGTGTCACAGGAATGTTTCAAAACATAGACAGTAAGAAGAGTCAGTTTACTTGTACTTAATTCGGCATTGTGCCTTTTGTATTTAATTCCGATGCAATTTCTGTGTTTCATCGTCAATAAGCAGGTCAGAGGGATACAGTAAACCTGAAGTGAAGCATTGGAATCTATAACTAGTGTCACAGGAATGGTACAAAACATAGAGAGCAAGAAGAGTCAGTTTACTTGTACTTAAGTTGGCATTGGGCGTTTTGTATTTCATTCCGATGCAATCTCTGTGTTTCATCGTCAATAAGAAGGTCAGAGGGATACAGTAAACCTGAACTGAAGCATCGGAATCTATAACTAGTGTCACAGGGATGGTTCAAATCATAGACAGTAAGAAGAGTCGATTTTCCTGTACTTAAGTCGGCATTATACCTTTTGTATTTAATTCCGATGCAATTTCTGTGTTTCATCGTCAATACGAAGGTCAGAGGGATACAGTAAACGTAAAGTAAAGCATCGGAATCTATAACTAGTGTCACAGGAATGCTTCAGAACATAGACAGTAAGAAGAGTCAGTCTTCTTGTACATAACTCGGCATTGTGCCTTTTATATTTAATTCCGATGCTATTTCTGTGTTTCATCGTCAATAAGAAGGTCAGAGGGTTACAGTAAACCTGAAGTGAAGCATCGGAATCTATAACTAGTGTCACAGGAATGGTTCACAACATAGACAGTAAGAAGAGTCAGTTTACTTGTACTTAATTCGGCATTGTGCCTTTTGTATTTAATTCCGATGTAATTTCTGTGCTTCATCGTCAATAAGAAGGTCAGAGGGATACAGTAAACCTGAAGTGAAGCATCGGAATCTATAACTAGTGTCACAGGAATAGTTCAGAACATAGACAGTAAGAAGAGTCAGTTTACTTGTACTTAATTCGTCATTGTGCCTTTTGTAATTAATTCCGATGCAATTTCTGTGTTTCATCGTCAATAAGAAGGTCAGAGGGATACAGTAAACCTGAAGTGAAGCATCGGAATCCATAACTAGTGTCACAGGAATGGTTCAAAACATAGACAGTAAGAAGGGTCAGTTTACTTGAACTTAAGTTGGCATTGTGCGTTTTGTATTTCATTCCGATGCAATTTCTGTGTTTCATCGTCAATAAGAAGTCAGAGGGATACAGTGAACCTGAAGTGAAGCATCGTAATCTGTAACTAGTGTCACAGGAATGGTTCAAAACATAGACAGTAAGAAGAGTCAATTTTCTTGTACTTAAGTCGGCATTGTGCCTTTTGTATATAATTCCGATGCAATTTCTGTGTTTCATCATCAATAAGAAGGTCAGAGGGATACAGTAAACGTAAAGTGAAGCATCGGAATCTATAACTAGTGTCACAGGAAATGTTCAAAACATAGACAGTAAGAAGAGTCAGTCCTCTTGTACATAACTCGGCATTGTGCCTTTTGTATTTAATTCCGATGCAATTTCTGTGTTTCATTGTCAATAAGAAGGTCAGAGGGTTACAGTAAGCCTGATGTGACGCATCGGAATCTATAACTAGTGTCACAGGAATGGTTCAAAACATAGACAGTAAGAAAGGTCAGTCTTCTTGTACTTAAGTCGTCATTGTGCCTTTTGTATTTAACTCCGATGCAATTTCTGTGTTTCATCGTCAATAAGAAGGTCAGAGGGGTACAGAAAACCTGAAGTGAAGCATCGTAATCTATAACTAGTGTCACAGGAATGGTTCAAACATAGACAATAGGAATACTTAGTTTTTTTGTACTTAAGTCGGCATTGTGCCTTTGGTATTTAATTCCGATGCAATTTCTGTGTTTCATCGTCAATATGAAGGTCAGAGGGATACAGTAAACCTGAAGTGATGCATCGGAATCTATTACTAGTGTCACGGGAATGCTTCAAAGCATAGACAGTAAGAAGAGTCAGATTTCTTGTACTTAAGTCAGCATTGTGCCTTTTGTATTTAATTCCGATGCAATTTCTGTGTTTCATCGTTAATAAGAAGGTCAGAGGGATACGGTAAACCTGAAGTGAAGTATCGAAATCTATAAGTAGTGTCACAGGAATGGTTCAAGACATAGGCAGTAACAAGAGTCTGTTTTCTTGTACTTAAGTCGGCATTGTGCCATTTGTATTTAATTCCGATGCAATTACTGTGTTTCACGTCAATCAGATGGTCAGAGGGATAAAGTAAACCTGACGTGAAGAATAGGAATCTATAACTAGTGTGACAGGAATGGTTACAACATAGACAGTAAGAAGAGTCAGTTTTCTTGTACTTAAGTTAGCATTGTGCCTTTTGTATTTAATTCCGATGCAATTTCTGTGTGTCATCGTCAATACGAAAGTCAGAGGGATACAATAAACCTGAAGTGAAGCATCGGAATCTATAACTGGTGTCACAGGAATGGTTCAAAACATAGCCAGTAAGAAGAGTCAGTTTATTTGTACTTAAGTCGGCATTGTGCCATTTGTATTTAATTCCGATGCAATTTCTGTATTTCATCGTCAATAAGAAGGTCAGAGGGATACAGTAAACCTGAAGTGAAGCATTGGATTCTATAACTAGTGTCACAGGAATAGTTCAAAGCATAGACAATAAGAGGAGTCAGTTTACTTGTACTTAATTCGGCATTGTGCCTTTCATATTTAATTCCGATGCAATTTCTGTGTTTCATCGTCAATACGAAGGTTAGAGGAATACAGTAAACCTGAACTGAAGCATCGGAATCTATAACTAGTGTCACGGGAATGGTTCAAAACATAGACAGTAAGAAGAGTCAGTTTATTGTACATAAGTTGGCATTGTGCGTTTTGCATTTCATTCCGATGCAATTTCTGTGTTTCATTGTCAATAAGAAAGTCAGGGGGATACAGTAAACCTGAAGTGAAGCATCGGAATCTATAACTAGTGTCACAGGAATGGTTCAAAACATTGACAGTAAGAAGTGTCAATTTACTTGCACTTAATTCGGCATTGTGCCTTTTGTATTTAATTCCGATGCAATTTCTGTGTTTCATCGTCAATAAGAAGGTCAGAGTTATACTGTGACCCTGAAGGGATGCATTGGAATCTGTAGCTAGTGTCACAGGAATGGTTCAAAACATAGACAGTAAGAAGAGTTAGTTTATTGTACTTAAGTTGGCATTGTGCGTTTTGTATTTCATTCCGATGCAATTTCTGTGTTTCATCGTCAATAAGAAAGTCAGAGGGATACAGTAAACCTGAATTGAAGCATCGGAATCTAAAACCGGTGTCACAGGAAAGGTTCCAAACATAGACAGTAAGAGGAGCCAGTCTTCTTGTTCTTGAGTCGGCATTGTGCCTTTTGTACTTAATTCCGATGCAATTTCTGTGTTTCATCGTCAATAAGACGGTCAGAGGGATACAGTAGACCTCAAGTGAAGCATCAGTATCTATATCTAGTTTCACAGGAATGGTACAAAACAAAGGCAGTAAGAAGAGTCAGTTTTCTTGTACTTAAGTTGGCATTCTGCTTTTTAATTTAATTCCGATGCAATAACTGTCTTTCGTCGTCAATAAGATGGTCCAAGGGATACAGTTAACCTGAAGTGAAGCATCGGAATCTAAATCCGGTCTCACAGGAAAGGTTCAAAACATAGACAGTAAGAAGAGCCAGTCCCCTTGTACTTGAGTCGGCATTGTGCCCTTTGTATTTAATTCCGATGCAATTTCTGTGTTTGATCGTCAATAAGAAGGTCAGAGGGATACAGTAAACATGAAATGAAGCATCCGAATCTATAAGTAGTGTCACAGGAATGGTTCAAAGCATAGATGGTAAGAAGAGACAGTCTTCTTGTACTTGAGTCGGCATTGTGAATTTTGTATTTAACTAAGATGCAATTTCTGTGTTTCATCGTCAATAAGAAGGTCAGAGGTATGCAGTAAACCTGACGTGAAGCATTGGAATCTATAACTAGTGTCACAGGAATGGTTCGAAACATAAACAGTAAGAAGAGCCAGTCTTCTGGTACTTGAGTCGGCATTGTGCCTTTTGTATCTAATTCCGATGCAATTTCTGTGTTTCGGCGTCAATAAGAAGGTCCAAGGGATACAGTAAACCTGAAGTCAAGCATCGGAATCTAAAACTGGGCTCACAGGAAAGGTTCAAAACATAGACAGTAAGACGAGCCAGTCTTCTTGTACTTGAGTCGGCATTGTGCCTTTTGTATTTAGTTCCGATGCAATTTCTGTGTTTCATCGTCAATAAGACGGTCAGAGGAATACAGTAAACCTGAAGTGAAGCATCGGTATCTATAACTAGTGTCACAGGAATGGTACAAAGCAAAGGCAGTAAGAAGAGTCAGTTTTCTTGTACTTAAGTTGGCATTGTGCTTTTCTATTTAACTCCGATGCAATTTCTGTGTTTCGTCGTCAATAAGAAGGTCCAAGGGATAGAGAAAAACCTGAAGTGAAGCAGCGGAATCTAAATCCGGTCTCACAGAAAAGGTTCAAAACATAGGCAGTAAGAAGAGCCAGTCCTCTTGTACTTGAGTCGGGATTGTGCCTTTTGTACTTAATTCCGATGCAATTTCTGTGTTTGATCGTCAATAGGAAGGTCAGAGGGATACTGTAAACCTGAAGAGAAGCATCGGAATCCATAACTAGTGTCACAGGAATGGTTCAAAACATAGACAGTAAGAAGGGTCAGTCTTCTTGTACTTAAGTCATCATTTTGCCACTTGTATATAATACCGATGCAATTTCTGTGTTTCATCGTCAATATAAAGGTCAGAGGGATACAGTAAACCTGAAGTGAAGCATCGGAATCTATTACTAGTGTCACAGGAATGGTTCAAAACATAGACAGTAAGAAGAGCCAGTCTTCTGGTACTTGCGTCGGCATTGTGCCTTTTGTATCTAATTCCGATGCAATTTCTGTGTTTCATCGTCAATTAGAAGGTCAGAAGGATACAGTAAACCTGAAGTGAAGCATTGGAATCTAAAACCGGTCTCACAGGAAAGGTTCAAAACATTGACAGTAAGAAGAGCCAGTCTTCTTGTACTAGAGTCGGCATTGTGCCTTTTGTATTTAATTCCGATGCAATTCCTGTGTTTCATCGTCAATAAGAAGGTCAGAGGGATACAGTGAACCTGAAGTGAAGCATCGGAATCTAAAACCGGTCTCAAAGGGAAAGGTTCAAAACATAGACAGTAAGAAGAGCCAGTCTCCTTGTACTTGAGTCGGCATTGTGCCTTTTATATTTAATTCCGATGCAATTTCCGTGTTTCATTGTCAATAAGAAGGTCAGAGTGATACATTAAACCCGAAGTAAAGGATCGGAATCAATAACTAGTGTCACAGGAATAGTTCAAATCATAGACAGTAAGGATGGTCAGTCTTCTAGTACTTAAGTCGGCATTGTGCCTTTTGTCTGTATTCTGATGCAATTTCTGTGTTTCATCGTCATTAAGAAGGTCAGAGGGACACAGTTAACCTGAAGTGAAGCATCGGAATCTACAACTGGTGTCACAGGAATGGTTCAAAACATTGACAGTAAGAAGAGTCAGTTTTCTTGTTTTTATGTCGGCTTTGTACCTTTTCTATTTATTTCCGATGCAATTTCTGTGTTTCATCGTCAATAAGAAGGTCCAAGGGATACAGTAAACCTGAAGTCAAGCATCGGAATCTAAAACTGGGCTCACAGGAAAGGTTCAAAACATAGACAGTAGGATGAGCCAGTCTTCTTGTACTTGAGTCAGCATTGTGTCTTTTGTATTTAATTCCGATGCAATTTCTGAGTTTCATCGTCAATAAGCATGGCAGAGGTATACAGTAAACCTGAAGTGAAGCATTGGAATCTGTAACTAGTGTCACAGGAATGGTTCAGAGCATAGACAGTAAGAAGAGTCAGTATTCTTTTACTTAAGCCGGCATTGTGCCTTTTGTATTTAATTAAGATGCAATTTCTGTGTTTCGTATTCAATAAGAAGGTCAGAGGGATACAATAAACCAGAAGTGATGCATCGAAATCTATAACTTGTGTCACAGGAATGTTTCAAAGATAGACAGTAAGAAGAGTCAGTTTTCTTGTACTTAAGTCGACATTGTGCCTTTCCTATTTAATTCCGATGCAGTTTCTGTGTTTCGTCGTCTATAAGAAGGTCCAAGGGATACAGTAAACCTGAAGTGAAGCATCGGAATCTAAATCCGGTCTCAGAGGAAAGGTTCAAAACATAGACAGTAAGGAGAGCCAGTCCTCTTGTACTTGAGTCGGCATTGTGACTTCTGTATTTAATTCCGATGCAATTTCTGTGTTTGATCGTCAATAAGAAGGTCAGAGGGATACAGTAAAACTGAATTGAAGCATCGGAATCTATAACTAGTGTCACAGGAATGGTTCAAAACATAGGCGGTAAGAAGAGTCAGCCTTCCTGTACTTAAGTCGGCATTGAGCCTTTTGTATTTAACTAAGATGCAATTTCTGTGTTTCATCGTCAATAAGAAGGTCAGAGGTATGCAGTAAACCTGACGTGAAGCATTGGAATCTATAACTAGTGTCACAGGAATGGTTCGAAACATAAACAGTAAGAAGCGTCAGTTTTCTTGTACTTAAGTCGGCATTGTGCCTTTTGTATTTAATTCCGATGCAATTTCTGTGTTTCATCGTCAATAAGAAGGTCAGAGGGATATAGTAAACCTGACGTGAAGCATCGGAATCTATAACTAGTGTCACAGGAATAGTTCAAAACATAGACAGTAAGGATGGTCAGTCTTCTAGTACTTAAGTCGGCATTGTGCCTTTTCTATTTAATTCCGATGCAGTTTCTGTGTTTCGTCGTCTATAAGAAGGTCCAAGGGATACTTTAAACCTGAAGTGAAGCATCGGAATCTAAATCCGGTCTCAGAGGAAAGGTTCAAAACATAGACAGTAAGGAGAGCCAGTCCTCCTGTACTTGAGTCGGCATTGTGACTTTTGTATTTAATTCCGATGCAATTTCTGTGTTTGATCGTCAATAAGAAGGTCAGAGGGATACAGTACACCTGAATTGAATCATCGGAATCTATAACTGGTGTCATAGGAATGGTTCAAACATAGACAGTAAGAAGAGCCAGTCTTCTTGTACTTGAGTCGACTTTGTGCCTTTTGTATTTAATTCCGACGCAATTTCTGTATTTCATCGTCAATAGGAAGGTCAGAGGGATACAGTAAACCTGTAGTGAAGCATCTGAATCTATAACTAGTGTCACAGGAATGGTTCAAAACATAGACTGTAAGAAGAGCCAGTCTTCTTGTACTTGAGTCGGCATTGAGACTTTTGTATTTAATTCCGATGCAATTTCTTTGTTTCATCGTCAATAGGAAGGTCAGAGGGATACAGTACACCTGAAGTGAAGCATTGGAATCTAAAACCGGTCTCACTGGAAAGGATCAAAACATTGACAGTAAGAAGAGCCAATCTTCTTGCACTTGAGTCGGCATTGTGCCTTTTGTATTTAATTCCGATGCAATTCCTGTGTCCCATCGTCAATAAGAAGGTCAGAGGGATACAGTGAACCTGAAGTGAAGCATCGGAATCTAAAACCGGTCTCACAGGAAAGGTTCAAAACATAGGCAGTAAGAAGAGCCAGTCTTCTTGTACTTGAGTCGGCATTGTGCCTTTTATATTTAATTCCGATGCAATTTCCGTGTTTCATTGTCAATAAGAAGGTCAGAGTGATACAGTAAACCTGAAGTAAAGGATCGGAATCAATAACTAGTGTCACAGGAATAGTTCAAAACATAGACAGTAAGGATGGTCAGTCTTCTAGTACTTAAGTCGGCATTGTGCCTTTTGTTTGTATTCTGATGCAATTTCTGTGTTTCATCGTCATTAAGAAGGTCAGAGGGACACAGTTAACCTGAAGTGAAGCATCGGAATCTACAACTGGTGTCACAGGAATGGTTCAAAACATTGACAGTAAGAAGAGTCAGTTTTCTTGTTTTTATGTCGGCTTTGTACCTTTTCTATTTATTTCCGATGCAATTTCTGTGTTTCATCGTCAATAAGAAGGTCCAAGGGATACAGTAAACCTGAAGTCAAGCATCGGAATCTAAAACTGGGCTCACAGGAAAGGTTCAAAACATAGACAGTAGGATGAGCCAGTCTTCTTGTACTTGAGTCAGCATTGTGTCTTTTGTATTTAATTCCGATGCAATTTCTGTGTTTCATCGTCAATAAGAATGTCAGAGGGATACAGTAAACCTGAAGTGAAGCATTGGAATCTATAACTAGTGTCACAGGAATGGTTCAAAGCATAGACAGTAAGAAGTGTCAGTTTTCTTATACTTAAGTCGGCATTGTGCCTTTTGTATTTAATTAAGATGCAATTTCTGTTTTCCGTCATCAATAAGAAGGTCAGAGGGATACAATAAACCTGAAGTGATGCATCGGAATCTATAACTAGTGTCACAGGAATGTTTCAAACATAGACAGTAAGAAGAGTCAGTTTTCTTGTACTTAAGTCGACATTGTGCCTTTTCTATTTAATTCCGATGCAGTTTCTGTGTTTCGTCGTCTATAAGACGGTCGAAGGGATACAGTAAACCTGAAGTGAAGCTTCGGAATCTAAATCCGGTCTCAGAGGAAAGGTTAAAAACATAGACAGTAAGGAAAGCCAGTCCTCTTGTACTTGAGTCGGCATTGTGACTTTTGTATTTAATTCCGATGCAATTTCTGTGTTTGATCGTCAATAAGAAGGTCAGTGGGATACAGTAAATCTGAAGTGAAGCATCGGAATCTATAACTAGTGGCACACTTATGGTTCAAGACATAGGCGGTAAGAAGAGTCAGTCTTCCTGTACTTAAGTCGGCATTGAGCCTTTTGTATTTAACTAAGATGCAATTTCTGTGTTTCATCGTCAATAAGAAGGTCAGAGGGATGCAGTAAACCTGACGTGAAGCATCGGTATCTATAACTAGTGTCACAGGAATGGTTCGAAACATAAACAGTAAGAAGCGTCAGTTTTCTTGTACTTAAGTCGGCATTGTGCCTTTTGTATTAAATTCCGATGCAATTTCTGTGTTTCATCGTCAATAAGAAGGTCAGAGGGGTGTAGTAAACCTGACGTGGAATATCGGAATCTCTAACTAGTGCCACAGGAATGGTTCAAAACATAGATAGTAAGAAGGGTCAGTCTTCTTGTACTTAAGTACAAGTGCCTGAATTGAATCATCGGAATCTACAACTGGTGTCATAATAATGGTTCAAAACATAGACAGTAGGAAGAGCCAGTCTTCTTGTTCTTGAGTCGGCATTGTGCTTTTTGTATTTAATTCCGACGCAATTTCTGTGTTTCATCGTCAATAAGAAGGTCAGAGGGATACAGTAAACCTGTAGTGAGGCATCTGAATCTATAACTAGTGTCACAGGAATGGTACAAAACAAAGGCAGTAAGAAGAGTCAGTTGTCTTGTACTTAAGTTGGCATTGTGCTTTTCTATTTAATTCCGATGCATTTTCTGTGTTTCGTCGACAATAAGGAGGTCCAAGGGATACAGTAAACCTGAAGTGAAGCATCGGAATCTAAATCCGGTCTCACAGGAAAGGTTCAAAACATAGACAGTAAGAAAAGCCGGTCCTCTTGTACTTGAGTCGGCATTGTGCCACTTGTATAAAATTCCGATGCAATGTCTGTGTTTCATCGTCAATATGAAGGTCAGAGGGATACAGTAAACCTAAAGTGAAGCCTCGGAATCTTTAACTGGTGTCACAGGAATGGTTCAAAACATAGACAGTAAGAAGAGCCAGTCTTCTTGTACTTGAGTCGGCATTGTGCCTTTTGTATTTAATTCCGACGCAATTTCTGTGTTTCATCGTCAATAAGAAGGTCAGAGGGAGACAGTAAACCTGAAGTCAAGCATCTGAATCTATAACCAGTGACACAGGAATGGTTCAAAACATAGACAGTAAGAAGAGCCAGTCTTCTTGTACTTGAGTCGACATTGAGACTTTTGTATTTAATTCCGATGCAATTTCTGTGTTTCATCGTCAATAAGAAGGTCAGAGGGATACAGTAAACCTGAAGTGAATCATCGGAATCTATAACTAGTGTCACAGGAATGGTTCAAAGCATAGACAGTAAGAAGAGCCTGTCTTCTTGTACTTGAGTCGGCATTGTGCCTTTTGTATTTAATTCCGATGCAATTTCTGTGTTTCATCGTCAATAAGACGGTCAGAGGAATACAGTAAACCAGAAGTGAAGCATTTGAATCTATAACTAGTGTCACAGGAATGGTTCACAACATAGACAGTAAGAAGAGTCAGTTTTCTTGTACGTAAGTCGGCATTGGGCCTTTTCTATTTAATTCCGATGCAATTTCTGTGCTTCATCGGCAATATGAAGGTCAGAGGGATACAGTAAACCTGAAGTGAAGCATCGGAATCTATAACTAGTGTCACAGGAATGGTTCAAAACATAGACAGTAAGAAAGGTCGGTCTTCTTGTACTTAACTCGGCATTGTGCCTTTTGTATTTAATTCCGATGCAATATCTGTGCTTCATCGTCAATAAGAAGATCAGAGAGATACAGTAAACCTGAAGTGAAGCATCGGAAGCTATAACTAGTGTCACAGGAATGGTTCAAAACATAGTCAGTAAGAAGAGGCAGTCTTCTTGTACTTGAGTCGGTATTGAGCCTTTTGTATTTAATTCCGATGCGATTTCTGTGTTTCATCGTCAATAAGAAGGTCAGAGGGATACAGTAAACCTCAAGTGAAGCATCGGAATCTAAAAACGGTCTCACAGGAAAGGTTCAAAACATAGACAGTAAGAAGAGCCAGTCTTCTTGTTCTTGTGTCGGCATTGTGCCTTTTGTGATTAATTCCAATGCAAGTCCTGTGTTTCATCGTCAATAAGAAGGTCAGCGGGATACAGTTAACCTGAAGTGAAGCATCGGAATCAAAAACCGAACTCACAGGAAAGGATCAAAACATAGACGGTAAGAAGAGCCAGTTTCCTTTTACTTGAGTCGGCATTGTGCCTTTTGTATTTAATTCCGACGCAATTTCTGTGTTTCATCGTCAATAAGAAGGTCAGAGGGAGACAGTAAACCTGAAGTCAAGCATCTGAATCTATAACCAGTGACACAGGAATGGTTCAAAACATAGACAGTAAGAAGAGCCAGTCTTCTTGTACTTGAGTCGGCATTGAGACTTTTGTATTTAATTCCGATGCAATTTCTGTGTTTCATCGTCAATAAGAAGATCAGAGAGATACAGTAAACCTGAAGTGAAGCATCGGAAACTATAACTAGTGTCACAGGAATGGTTCAAAACATAGTCAGTAAGAAGAGGCAGTCTTCTTGTACTTGAGTCGGTATTGAGCCTTTTGTTTTTAATTCCGATGCAATTTCTGTGTTTCTTCGTCAATAAGAAGATCAGAGGGATACAGTAAACCTGAAGTGAAGCATCGGAAACTATAACTAGTGTCTCAGGAATGTTTCAAATCATAGACACTAAGAAGAGTCAGTTTTCTTGTTGTTAAGTCGGCTTTGAGCCTTTTCTATTTAATTCCGAAGCAATTTCTGTGTTTCGTCGTCAATCAGATGGTCCAAGGGATACAGTAAACCTGAAGTGAAGCATCGGTATGTATAACTAGTGTCACAGGAATGGTATATAACAAAGGCAGTAAGACGAGTCAGTTTTCTTGTACTTAAGTCGGCATTGTGCTTTTCTATTTAATCCCGATGCAATTTCTGTGTTTCGTCGTCTATAAGAAGGTCCAAGGGATACAGTAAACCTGAAGTGAAGCATCGGAATCTAAATCCGGTCTCACAGGAAAGGTTCAAAACATAGACAGTATGAAAAGCCGTTCCTCTTGTACTTGAGTCGGCATTGTGCCACTTGTATATAATTCCGATGCAATTTCTGTGTTTCATCGTCAATAAGAAGGTCAGAGGGATACAGTAAACCTGAAGTGAAGCATCTGAATCTATAACTAGTGTCACAGGAATGGTTCACAACGTAGACAGTAAGAAGAGTCAGTTTTCTTGTACTTAAGTCGGCATTGGGCCTTTTGTATTTAATTCCGATGCAATTTCTGTGCTTCATCGTCAATAAGAAGGTCAGAGGGTTACAGTAAACCTGAAGTGAAGCATCGGAAACTATAACTAGTGTCACATGAATGGTTCAAAACATAGACAGTAAGAAGAGTCAGTTCTCTTGTACTTAAGTCAGCATTGTGCCTTTTGTATTTAATTCCGATGCAATTTCTGTGTTTCATCGTCAATAAGAAGGTCAGAGGGATACAGTAAACCTGAAGTGAAGCATCTGAATCTATAACTAGTGTCACAGGAATGGTTCAAAACATAGACAGTAAGAAAGGTCAGTCTTCTTGTACTTAAGTCGGCATTGTGCCTTTTGTATTTAATTCCGATGCAATATCTGTGTTTCATCGTCAGTGAGAAGATCATAGAGATACAGTAAACCTGAAGTGAAGCATCGGAAACTATAACTAGTGTCACAGGAATGGTTCATAACATAGACAGTAAGAAGAGCCAGTCTTCTTGTACTTGAGTCGGTATTGAGCCTTTTGTATTTAATTCCGATGCAATTTCTGTGTTTAATCGTCAATAAGAAGGTCAGAGGGATACAGTAAACCTCAAGTGAAGCATCGGAATCTAAAAACGGTCTCACAGGAAAGGTTCAAAACATAGACAGTAAGAAGAGCCAGTCTTCTTGTACTTGAGTCGGCATTGTGCCTTTTGTATTTAATTCCGATGCAATTCCTGTGTTTCATCGTCAATAAGAAGGTGAGAGTGATACAGTAAACCTGATGTACAGGATCGGAATCTATAACTATTGTCACAGGACTAGTTCAAAACATAGACACTAACGATGGTCAGTCATCTAGTACTTAAGTCGGTATTGTGCCTTTTGTATTTAATTCCGATGCAATATCCGTGTTTCATCGTCAATTAGAAGGTCAAAGGGTTACAGTAAACCTGAAGTGAAGCATCGGAATCTATAACTAGTGTCACAGGAATGGTTCAAATCATAGAGAGTAAGAAGAGTCAGTGCTTTTGTACTTAAGTCGGCATTGTGCCTTTCGTATTTAATTCCGATCCAATTTCTGTGTTTCATCGTCAATACGAAGGTCAGAGGGATACAATAAACCTGACGTTATGCACGGAATCTATAACTTGTGTCACAGGAATGTTTCATAACATAGACAGTAAGAAGAGTCAGTTTTCTTGTACTTAAGTCGACATTGTGGCTTTTCTATTTAATTCCAATGCAGTTTCTGTGTTTCGTCGTCAATAAGAAGGTCCAAGGGATACAGTAAACCTGAAGACAAGCGTCGGAATCTAAAACCGGTCTCACAGGAATGGTTCGAATCATAGACAGTAAGAAGAGCCAGTCCTCTTGTACTTGAGTCGGCAGTGTGCCTTTTGTATTTAATTCCGACGCATTTTCTGTGTTTGATCGTCAATAAGAAGGTCAGAGGGATACAGTAAACCTGGAGTGAAGCATCGGAATCTATAACTTGTGTCACAGGAATGGTTCAAAACATAGACGGTAAGAGGAGTCAGTCTCCCCGTACTTAAGTTGGCATTGAGCCTTTAGTATTTAACTAAGATGCAATTTCTGTGTTTCATCGTCAATAATAAGGTCAGAGGGATACAGTAAACCTGATGTGAAGTATCGGAATCTGTAACTAGTGTCACAGGAATGGTTCAAAACATAGCCAATAAGAAGGGTCAGTCTTCTTCTACTTAAGTCGGCATTGCGCCACTTGTATATAATTCCGATGTAATTTCTGTGTTTCATCGTCAATATGAAGGTCAGAGGGATACAGTAAACCTGAAGTGAAGCATCGGAATCTATAACTAGTGTCACAGGAATGGTTCATAACATAGACAGTAAGAAGAGCCAGTCTGCTTGTACATGAGTCGGCATTGTGCCTTTTTTATTTAATTCCGATGCGATTTCTGTGTTTCATCGTCAATAAGAAGGTCAGAGGGATACAGTAAACCTGAAGTGAAGCATCGGAGTCTGTAACTAGTGTCACAGAAATGGTTCAAAACATAGACGGTAAGAAGAGCCAGTCTTCTTATACTTGAGTCGGCATTGAGCCTTTTGTATTTAATTCCGATGCAATTTCTGTGTTCCATCGTCAATAAGAAGGTCAGAGGGATTCAGTAAACCTAAAGTGAAGCATCGGAATCTATAACTAGTGTCACAGGAATGGTTCAAAACATAGAGAGGAGGAAGAGTCTGTCTTCTAGTACTTATGTCGGCATTGTGCCCTTTGTATTGAATTCCGATGCGATTTCTGTGTTTCATCGTCAATAAGAAGGTCAGAGGGATACAGTAATCGTGAAATGAAGCATCGGAATCTATAACTAGTGTCACAGGAATGGTTCAAAACATAGACAATAAGAGGAGCCAGTCTTCTTGTACTTGAGTCGGCATTGTGCCTCTTGTATTTAATTCCGATGCAATTTCTGTGTTTCATCGTCAATAAGGCGGACAGAGGGATACAGTAAACCAGAAGTGAAGCATCTGAATCTATAACTAGTGTCACAGGAATGGTTCAAAACATAGACAGTAAGAAGAGTCAGTTTTCTTGTACTTAAGCCGGCATTATGCCTTTTGTATTTAATTCCGATGCAATTTCTGTGCTTCATCGTCAATAAGAAGGTCAGCGGGATACAGTAAACCTGAGGTGAAGCATCGGAACCTAAAACCGATCTCACAGGAAAGGACCAAAGCATAGACAGTAAGAAGAGCCAGTCTTATCTTACTTGAGTCGGCATTGTGCGTTTTGTATTTAATTCCGATGTAATTTTTGTGTTTCATCGTCATTAAGAAGGTCAGAGTGATACGGTAAACCTGAAGTGCACGATCGGAATCTATAACTAGTGACACAGGAATAGTTCAAGACGTAGACAGTAAGGATGGTCAGTCTTTTATTACTTAAGTTGGCATTGTGCCTTTTGTATTTAATTCCGATGCAATATCTGTGTTTCATCGTCAATAAGAAGGTCAGAGGGTTACAGTAAACCTGAAGTGAAGCATCGGTATGTATAACTAGTGTCACAGGAATGGTCCATAACAAAGGCAGTAAGAAGAGTCAGTTTTCTTGTACTTAAATCGGCATTGTGCTTTTCTATTTAATCCCGATGCAATTTTTGTGTTTCGTCGTCTATAAGATGGTCCAAGGGATACAGTAAACCTGAAATGAAGCATCGGAATCTAAATCCGGTCTCACAGGAAAGGTTCGAAACATAGACAGTAAGAAGAGCCAGTCCTCTTGTACTTGAGTCGGCAGTGTGCCTTTTGTATTTAATTCCGACGCATTTTCTGTGTTTGATCGTCAATACGAAGGTCAGAGGGATAGAGTAAACCTGGAGTGAAGCATCGGAATCTATAACTAGTGTCACAGGAATGGTTCAAAACACAGACAATAAGAAGGGTCAGTCTTCTTCTACTTAAGTCGGCATTGTGCCACTTGTATATAATTCCGATGTAATTTCTGTGTTTCATCGTCAATATGAAGGTCAGAGGGATACAGTAAACCTGAAGTGAAGCATCGGAATCTATAACTAGTGTCACAGAAATGGTTAAAAACATAGATAGTAAGAAGAGGTAGTCTGCTTGTACTTGAGTCGGCATTGTGCCTTTTGTATTTAATTCCGAAACGATTTCTGTGTTTCATCGTCAATAAGAAGGTCAGAGGGATACAGTAAACCGGAAGTGAAGCATCGGAGTCCATAACTAGTGTCACAGGAATGGTTCAAAACATAGACGGTAAGAATAGCCAGTCTTCTTATACTTGAGTCGGCATTGAGCCTTTTGTATTTAATTCCGATGCAATTTCTGTGTTCCATCGTCAATAAGAAGGTCAGAGGGATTCAGTAAACCTAAAGTGAAGCATCGGAATCTATAACTAGTGTCACAGGAATGGTTCAAAACATAGAGAGTAGGAAGAGTCAGTCTTATAGTACTTAAGTCGGCATTGTGCCCTTAGTATTTAATTCCGATGCGATTTCTGTGTTTCATCGTCAATAAGAAGGTCAGAGGGATACAGTAATCCTGAAGTGAAGCATCGGAATCTATAACTAGTGTCACAGGAATGGTTCAAAACATAGACAATAAGAGGAGCCAGTCTTCTTGTACTTGAGTCGGCATTGTGCCTCTTGTATTTAATTCCGATGCAATTTCTGTGTTTCATCGTCAATAAGGCGGACTGAGGGATACAGTAAACCAGAAGTGAAGCATCTGAATCTATAACTAGTGTCACAGGAATGGTTCAAAACATAGACAGTAAGAAGAGTCAGTTTTCTTGTACTTAAGCCGGAATTGTGCCTTTTGTATTTAATGCGATGCAATTTCTGTGCTTCATCGTCAATAAGAAGGTCAGCGGTATACAGTAAACCTGAGGTGAAGTTTCGGAACCTAAAACCGATCTCACAGGAAAGGATCAGAGCATAGACAGTAAGAAGAGCCAGTCTTCTCTTACTTGAGTCGGCATTGTGCGTTTTGTATTTAATTCCGATGAAATTTTTGTGTTTCATCGTCAATAAGAAGGTCAGAGTGATACGGTAAACCTGAAGTGCACGATCGGAATCTATAACTAGTGACACAGGAATAGTTCAAAACATAGACAGTAAGGATGGTCAGTCTTTTATTACTTAAGTTGGCATTGTGCCTTTTGTATTTAATTCCGATGCAATATCTGTGTTTCATCGTCAATAAGAAGGTCAGAGGGTTACAGTAAACCTGAAGTGAAGCATCGGAATCTATAACTAGGGTCACAGGAATGGTTCAAATCATAGAGAGTAAGAAGAGTCAGTCTTTTTGTACTTAAGTCGGCATTGTGTCTGTTGTATTTAATTACGATGCAATATCTGTGTTTCTTCGTCAATAAGAAAATCAGAGGGATACAGTAAACCTGAAGTGAAGCATCGGAAACTATAACTAGTGTGTCAGGAGTGGTTCAAAACATAGACAGTAAGAAGAGTCAGTTTTCTTGTTGTTTAGTCGGCTTTGAGCCTTTTCTATTTAATTCCGAAGCAATTTCTATGTTTCGTCGTCAATCAGATGGTCCAAGGGATACAGTAAAACTGAAGTCAAGCATCGGAATCTAAAACTGGTCTCACAGGAAAGGTTCAAAGCATAGACAGTAAGAAGAGCCAGTCTTCTTGTACTTGAGTCGGCATTGTGCCTTTTGTATTTAATTCCGATGCAATTTCTGTGTTTCGTCATCAATAAGAAGGTCAGAGGGATACAATAAACCTGACGTTATGCACGGAATCTATAACTTGTGTCACAGGAATGTTTCATAACATAGACAGTAAGAAGAGTCAGTTTTCTTGTACTTAAGTCGACATTGTGGCTTTTCTATTTAATTACAATGCAGTTTCTGTGTTTCGTCGTCAATAAGAAGGTCCAAGGGATACAGTAAACCTGAAGACAAGCATCGGAATCTAAAACCGGTCTCACAGGAATGGTTCACAACATAGACAGTAACAAGAGCCAGTCTTCTTGTACTTGAGTCGGCATTGTGCCTTTTATATTTAATTCCGATGCAATTTCTGTGTTTCATCGTCAATAAGACGGTCAGAGGGATACAGTAAACCTGAAGTGAAGCATCGGTATGTATAACTAGTGTCACAGGAATGGTCCATAACAAAGGCAGTAAGAAGAGTCAGTTTTCTTGTACTTAAATCGGCATTGTGCTTTTCTATTTAATCCCGATGCAATTTTTGTGTTTCGTCGTCTATAAGAAGGTCCAAGGGATACAGTAAACCTGAAATGAAGCATCGGAATCTAAATCCGGTCTCACAGGAAAGGTTCGAAACATAGACAGTAAGAAGAGCCAGTCCTCTTGTACTTGAGTCGGCAGTGTGCCTTTTGTATTTAATTCCGACGCATTTTCTGTGTTTGATCGTCAATAAGAAGGTCAGAGGGATAGAGTAAACCTGGAGTGAAGCATCGGAATCTATAACTAGTGTCACAGGAATGGTTCAAAACAAGGACGGTAACAGGAGTCAGTCTCCCCGTACTTAAGTTGGCATTGAGCCTTTAGTATTTAACTAAGATGCAATTTCTGTGTTTCATCGTCAATAAGAAGGTCAGAGTTATACAGTAAACCTGATGTGAAGTATCGGAATCTATAACTAGTGTCACAGGAATGGTTCAAAACACAGACAATAAGAAGGGTCAGTCTTCTTCTACTTAAGTCGGCATTGTGCCACTTGTATATAATTCCGATGTAATTTCTGTGTTTCATCGTCAATATGAAGGTCAGAGGGATACAGTAAACCTGAAGTGAAGCATCGGAATCTATAACTAGTGTCACAGGAATGGTTAAAAACATAGATAGTAAGAAGAGCCAGTCTGCTTGTACTTGAGTCGGCATTGTGCCTTTTGTATTTAATTCCGAAACGATTTCTGTGTTTCATCGTCAATAAGAAGGTCAGAGGGATACAGTAAACCGGAAGTGAAGCATCGGAGTCTATAACTAGTGTCACAGGAATGGTTCAAAACATAGACGGTAAGAAGAGCCAGTCTTCTTATACTTGAGTCGGCATTGAGGCTTTTGTATTTAATTCCGATGCAATTTCTGTGTTCCATCGTCAATAAGAAGGTCAGAGGGATTCAGTAAACCTAAAGTGAAGCATCGGAATCTATAACTAGTGTCACAGGAATGGTTCAAAACATAGAGAGTATGAAGAGTCAGTCTTCTAGTACTTAAGTCGGCATTGTGCCCTTAGTATTTAATTCCGATGCGATTTCTGTGTTTCATCGTCAATAAGAAGGTCAGAGGGATACAGTAATCCTGAAGTGAAGCATCGGAATCTATAACTAGTGTCACAGGAATGGTTCAAAACATAGACAATAAGAGGAGCCAGTCTTCTTGTACTTGAGTCGGCATTGTTCCTCTTGTATTTAATTCCGATGCAATTTCTGTGTTTCATCGTCAATAAGGCGGACTGAGGGATACAGTAAACCAGAAGTGAAGCATCTGAATCTATAACTAGTGTCACAGGAATGGTTCAAAACATAGACAGTAAGAAGAGTCAGTTTTCTTGTACTTAAGCCGGCATTGTGCCTTTTGAATTTAATGCGATGCAATTTCTGTGCTTCATCGTCAATAAGAAGGTCAGCGGGATACAGTAAACCTGCGGTGAAGCATCGGAACCTAAAACCGATCTCACAGGAAAGGATCAAAGCATAGACAGTAAGAAGAGCCAGTCTTCTCTTACTTGAGTCGGCATTGTGCGTTTTGTATTTAATTCCGATGTAATTTTTGTGTTTCATCGTCAATAAGAAGGTCAGAGTGATACGGTAAACCTGAAGTGCACGATCGGAATCTATAACTAGTGACACAGGAATAGTTCAAAACATAGATAGTAAGGATGGTCAGTCTTCTATTACTTAAGTTGGCATTGTTCCTTTTGTTTTTAATTCCGATGCAATTTCTGTGTTTCGTCATCAATAAGAAGGTCAGAGGGATACAATAAACCTGAAGTTATGCAGGGAATCTATAACTAGTGTCACAGGAATGTTTCAAAACACAGACAGTAAGAAGAGTCAGTTTTCTTGTACTTAAGTCGACATTGTGGCTTTTCTATTTATTTCCAAAGCAGTTTCTGTGTTTCGTCGTCAATAAGAAAGTTCAAGGGATACAGTAAACCTGAGGTGAAGCATCGGAATCTAAAACCGGTCTCACAGGAATGGTTCAAAACATAGAGAGTAAGAAGAGCCAGTCTTCTTGTACTTGAGTCGGCATTGTGCCTTTTATATTTAATTCCGATGCAATTTCTGTGTTTCATCGTCAATAAGACGGTCAGAGGGATACAGTAAACCTGAAGTGAAGCATCGGTATGTATAACTAGTGTCACAGGAATGGTCCATAACAAAGGCAGTAAGAAGAGTCAGTTTTCTTGTACTTAAATCGGCATTGTGCTTTTCTATTTAATCCCGATGCAATTTCTGTGTTTCGTCGTCTATAAGAATGTCCAAGGGATACAGTAAACCTGAAGTGAAGCATCGGAATCTAAATCCGGTCTCACAGGAAAGGTTCGAATCGTAGACAGTAAGAAGAGCCAGTCCTCTTGTACTTGGGTCGGCATTGAGCCTTTTGTATTTAATTCCGATGCAATTTCTGTGTTCCATCGTCAATAAGAAGGTCAGAGGGATTCAGTAAACCTAAAGTGAAGCTTCGGAATCTATAACTAGTGTCACAGGATTGGTTCAAAACATAGAGAGGAGGAAGAGTCAGTCTTGTAGTACTTAAGTCGGCATTGTGCCCTTTGTATTTAATTCCGATGCGATTTCTGTGTTTCATCGTCAATAAGAAGGTCAGAGGGATACAGTAATCCTGAAATGAAGCATCGGAATCTATAACTAGTGTCACAGGAATGGTTCAAAACATAGACAATAAGAGGAGCCAGTCTTCTTGTACTTGAGTCGGCATTGTGCCTCTTGTATTTAATTCCGATGCAATTTCTGTGTTTCATCGTCAATAAGGCGGACAGAGGGATACAGTAAACCAGAAGTGAAGCATCTGAATCTATAACTAGTGTCACAGGAATGGTTCAAAACATAGACAGTAAGAAGAGTCAGTTTTCTTGTACTTAAGCCGGCATTGTGCCCTTTGTATTTAATTCCGATGCAATTTCTGTGCTTCATCGTCAATAAGAAGGTCAGCGGGATACAGTAAACCTGAGGTGAAGCATCGGAACCTAAAACCGATCTCACAGGAAAGGACCAAAGCATAGACAGTAAGAAGAGCCAGTCTTCTCTTACTTGAGTCGGCATTGTGCGTTTTGTATTTAATTCCGATGTAATTTTTGTGTTTCATCGTCAATAAGAAGGTCAGAGTGATACGGTAAACCTGAAGTGCACGATCGGAATCTATAACTAGTGACACAGGAATAGTTCAAAACATAGACAGTAAGGATGGTCAGTCTTTTATTACTTAAGTTGGCATTGTGCCTTTTGTATTTAATTCCGATGCAATATCTGTGTTTCATCGTCAATAAGAAGGTCAGAGGGTTACAGTAAACCTGAAGTGAAGCATCGGAATCTATAACTAGGGTCACAGGAATGGTTCAAATCATAGAGAGTAAGAAGAGTCAGTCTTTTTGTACTTAAGTCGGCATTGTGCCTTTTGTATTTAATTACGATGCAATATCTGTGTTTCTTCGTCAATAAGAAAATCAGAGGGATACAGTAAACCTGAAGTGAAGCATCGGAAACTATAACTAGTGTGTCAGGAATGGTTCAAAACATAGACAGTATGAAGAGTCAGATTTCTTGTTGTTAAGTCGGCTTTGAGCCTTTTCTATTTAATTCCGAAGCAATTTCTATGTTTCGTCGTCAATCAGATGGTCCAAGGGATACAGTAAAACTGAAGTCAAGCATCGGAATCTAAAACTGGTCTCACAGGAAAGGTTCAAAGCATAGACAGTAAGAAGAGCCAGTCTTCTTGTACTTGAGTCGGCATTGTGCCTTTTGTATTTAATTCCGATGCAATTTCTGTGTTTCGTCATCAATAAGAAGGTCAGAGGGATACAATAAACCTGACGTTATGCACGGAATCTATAACTTGTGTCACAGGAATGTTTCATAACATAGACAGTAAGAAGAGTCAGTTTTCTTGTACTTAAGTCGACATTGTGGCTTTTCTATTTAATTACAATGCAGTTTCTGTGTTTCGTCGTCAATAAGAAGGTCCAAGGGATACAGTAAACCTGAAGACAAGCATCGGAATCTAAAACCGGTCTCACAGGAATGGTTCACAACATAGACAGTAAGAAGAGCCAGTCTTCTTGTACTTGAGTCGGCATTGTGCCTTTTATATTTCATTCCGTGCAATTTCTGTGTTTCATCGTCAATAAGACGGTCAGAGGGATACAGTAAACCTGAAGTGAAGCATCGGTATGTATAACTAGTGTCACAGGAATGGTCCATAACAAAGGCAGTAAGAAGAGTCAGTTTTCTTGTACTTAAATCGGCATTGTGCTTTTCTATTTAATCCCGATGCAATTTTTGTGTTTCGTCGTCTATAAGATGGTCCAAGGGATACAGTAAACCTGAAATGAAGCATCGGAATCTAAATCCGGTCTCACAGGAAAGGTTCGAAACATAGACAGTAAGAAGAGCCAGTCCTCTTGTACTTGAGTCGGCAGTGTGCCTTTTGTATTTAATTCCGAAACGATTTCTGTGTTTCATCGTCAATAAGAAGGTCAGAGGGATACAGTAAACCGGAAGTGAAGCATCGGAGTCTATAACTAGTGTCACAGGAATGGTTCAAAACATAGACGGTAAGAAGAGCCAGTCTTCTTATACTTGAGTCGGCATTGAGGCTTTTGTATTTAATTCCGATGCAATTTCTGTGTTCCATCGTCAATAAGAAGGTCAGAGGGATTCAGTAAACCTAAAGTGAAGCATCGGAATCTATAACTAGTGTCACAGGAATGGTTCAAAACATAGAGAGTAGGAAGAGTCAGTCTTCTAGTACTTAAGTCGGCATTGTGCCCTTAGTATTTAATTCCGATGCGATTTCTGTGTTTCATCGTCAATAAGAAGGTCAGAGGGATACTGTAATCCTGAAGTGAAGCATCGGAATCTATAACTAGTGTCACAGGAATGGTTCAAAACATAGACAATAAGAGGAGCCAGTCTTCTTGTACTTGAGTCGGCATTGTGCCTCTTGTATTTAATTCCGATGCAATTTCTGTGTTTCATCGTCAATAAGGCGGACTGAGGGATACAGTAAACCAGAAGTGAAGCATCTGAATCTATAACTAGTGTCACAGGAATGGTTCAAAACATAGACAGTAAGAAGAGTCAGTTTTCTTGTACTTAAGCCGGCATTGTGCCTTTTGTATTTAGTGCGATGCAATTTCTGCGCTTCATCGTCAATAAGAAGGTCAGCGGGATACAGTAAACCTGCGGTGAAGCATCGGAACCTAAAACCGATCTCACAGGAAAGGATCAAAGCATAGACAGTAAGAAGAGCCAGTCTTCACTTACTTGAGTCGGCATTGTGCGTTTTGTATTCAATTCCGATGTAATTTTTGTGTTTCATCGTCAATAAGAAGGTCAGAGTGATACGGTAAACCTGAAGTGCACGATCGGAATCTATAACTAGTGACACAGGAATAGTTCAAAACATAGATAGTAAGGATGGTCAGTCTTCTATTACTTAAGTTGGCATTGTTCCTTTTGTTTTTAATTCCGATGCAATTTCTGTGTTTCGTCATCAATAAGAAGGTCAGAGGGATACAATAAACCTGAAGTTATGCAGGGAATCTATAACTAGTGTCACAGGAATGTTTCAAAACACAGACAGTAAGAAGAGTCAGTTTTCTTGTACTTAAGTCGACATTGTGGCTTTTCTATTTATTTCCAAAGCAGTTTCTGTGTTTCGTCGTCAATAAGAAAGTCCAAGGGATACAGTAAACCTGAGGTGAAGCATCGGAATCTAAAACCGGTCTCACAGGAATGGTTCAAAACATAGACAGTAAGAAGAGCCAGTCTTCTTGTACTTGAGTCGGCATTGTGCCTTTTGTATTTAATTCCGATGCAATTTCTGTGTTTCATCGTCAATAAGACGGTCAGAGGGATACAATAAACCTGAAGTGAAGCAACGGTATGTATAACTAGTGTCACAGGAATGGTCCATAACAAAGGCAGTAAGAAGAGTCAGTTTTCTAGTACTTAAGTCGGCATTGTGCTTTTCTATTTAATTCCGATGCAATTTCTGTGTTTCGTCGTCTATAAGAATGTCCAAGGGATACAGTAAACCTGAAGTGAAGCATCGGAATCTAAATCCGGTCTCACAGGAAAGGTTCGAATCGTAGACAGTAAGAAGAGCCAGTCCTCTTGTACTTGGGTCGGCATTGTGCCTTTTGTATTTAATTCCGACGCAATTTCTGTGTTTGATCGTCAATATGAAGGTCAGAGGGATACAGTAAACCTGAAGTGAAGCATCGGAATCTATAACTAGTTTCACAGGAATGGTTCAATACATAGCCGGTAAGAAGAGTCAGTCTCCCTGTACTTAAGTCGGCATTGAGCCTTTTGTATTTAACTAAGATGCAATTTCTGTGTTTCATCGTCAATAAGAAGGTCAGAGGGATACAGTAAACCTGAAGTGAAGTATCGGAATCTATAACTAGTGTCACAGGAATGGTTCAAATCGTAGACAATAAGAAGGGTCAGTCTTCTTGTACTTAAGTCGGCATTGTGCCACTTGTATATAATTCCGATGTAATTTCTGTGTTTCATCGTCAATACGAAGGTCAGAGGGATACAGTAAACCTGAAGTGATGCATCGGAATCTATAACTAGTGTCACAGGAATGGTTCAACACATAGACAGTAAGAAAGGTCAGTCTTCTTGTACTTAAGTCGGCATTGTGCTTTTTGTATTTAATTACGATGCAATATCTGTGTTTCTTCGTCAATAAGAAAATCAGAGGGATACAGTAAACCTGAAGTGAAGCATCGGAAACTATAACTAGTGTCTCAGGAATGGTTCAAAACATAGACAGTAAGAAGAGTCAGTTTTCTTGTTGTTAAGTCGGCTTTGAGCCTTTTCTATTTAATTCCGAAGCAATTTCTATGTTTCGTCGTCAATCAGATGGTCCAAGGGATACAGTAAACCTGAAGTCAAGCATCGGAATCTAAAACTGGTCTCACAGGAAAGGTTCAAAGCATAGACAGTAAGAAGAGCCAGTCTTCTTGTACTTGAGTCGGCATTGTGCCTTTTGTATTTAATTCCGATGCATTTTCTGTATTTCGTCAGCAATAAGAAGGTCAGAGGGATACAATAAACCTCACTTTATGCACGGAATCTATAACTTGTGTCACAGGAATGTTTCATAACATAGACAGTAAGAAGAGTCAGTTTTCTTGTACTTAAGTCGACATTGTGGCTATTCTATTTAATTCCAATGCAGTTTCTGTGTTTCGTCGTCAATAAGAAGGTCCAAGGGATACAGTAAACCTGAAGACAAGCATCGGAATCTAAATCCGGTTTCACAGGAAAGGTTCGAAACATAGACAGTAAGAAGAGCCAGTCCTCTTGTACTTGAGTCGGCAGTGTGCCTTTTGTATTTAATTCCGACGCATTTTCTGTGTTTCATCGTCAATAAGAAGGTCAGAGGGATACAGTAAACCTGGAGTGAAGCATCGGAATCTATAACTTGTGTCACAGGAATGGTTCAAAACATAGACGGTAAGAGGAGTCAGTCTCCCCGTACTTAAGTTGGCATTGAGCCTTTAGTATTTAACTAAGATGCAATTTCTGTGTTTCATCGTCAATAAGAAGGTCAGAGGGATACAGTAAACCTGATGTGAAGTATCGGAATCTGTAACTAGTGTCACAGGAATGGTTCAAAACATAGCCAATAAGAAGGGTCAGTCTTCTTCTACTTAAGTCGGCATTGTGCCACTTGTATATAATTCCGATGTAATTTCTGTGTTTCATCGTCAATATGAAGGTCAGAGGGATACAGTAAACCTGAAGTGAAGCATCGGAATCTATAACTCGTGTCACAGGAATGGTTCATAACATAGACAGTAAGAAGAGCCAGTCTGCTTGTACATGAGTCGGCATTGTGCCTTTTTTATTTAATTCCGATGCGATTCCTGTGTTTCATCGTCAATACGAAGGTCAGAGGGATACAGTAAACCTGAAGTGAAGCATCGGAGTCTGTAACTAGTGTCACAGGAATGGTTCAAAACATAGACGGTAAGAAGAGCCAGTCTTCTTATACTTGAGTCGGCATTGAGCCTTTTGTATTTAATTCCGATGCAATTTCTGTGTTCCATCGTCAATAAGAAGGTCAGAGGGATTCAGTAAACCTAAAGTGAAGCATCGGAATCTATAACTAGTGTCACAGGAATGGTTCAAAACATAGAGAGTAGGAAGAGTCAGTCTTCTAGTACTTAAGTCGGCATTGTGCCCTTTGTATTTAATTCCGATGCGATTTCTGTGTTTCATCGTCAATAAGAAGGTCAGAGGGATACAGTAATCCTGAAGTGAAGCATCGGAATCTATAACTACTGTCACAGGAATGGTTCAAAACATAGACAATAAGAGGAGCCAGTCTTCTTGTACTTGAGTCGGCATTGTGCCTCTTGTATTTAATTCCGATGCAATTTCTGTGTTTCATCGTCAATAAGGCGCACAGAGGGATACAGAAAACCAGAAGTGAAGCATCTGAATCTATAACTAGTGTCACAGGAATGGTTCAAAACATAGACAGTAAGAAGAGTCAGTTTTCTTGTACTTAAGCCGCCATTGTGCCTTTTGTATTTAATGCGATGCAAATTCTGTGCTTCATCGTCAATAAGAAGGTCAGCGGGATACAGTAAACCTGCGGTGAAGCATCGGAACCTAAAACCGATCTCACAGGAAAGGATCAAAGCATAGACAGTAAGAAGAGCCAGTCTTCTCTTACTTGAGTCGGCATTGTGCGTTTTGTATTTAATTCCGATGTAATTTTTGTGTTTCATCGTCAATAAGAAGGTCAGAGTGATACGGTAAACCTGAAGTGCACGATCGGAATCTATAACTAGTGACACAGGAATAGTTCAAAACATAGATAGTAAGGATGGTCAGTCTTCTTGTACTTGAGTCGGCATTGTGCCTTTTGTATTTAATTCCGATGCAATTTCTGTGTTTCATCGTCAATAAGACGGTCAGAGGGATACAGTAAACCTGAAGTGAAGCATCGGTATGTGTAACTAGTGTCACAGGAATGGTCCATAACAAAGGCAGTAAGAAGAGTCAGTTTTCTAGTACTTAAGTCGGCATTGTGCTTTTCTATTTAATTCCGATGCAATTTCTGATTTTCGTCGTCTATAAGAATGTCCAAGGGATACAGTAAACCTGAAGTGAAGCATCGGAATCTAAATCCGGTCTCACAGGAAAGGTTCGAATCATAGACAGTAAGAAGAGCCAGTCCTCTTGTACTTGGGTCGGCATTGTGCCTTTTGTATTTAATTCCGACGCAATTTCTGTGTTTGATCGTCAATATGAAGGTCAGAGGGATACAGTAAACCTGAAGTGAAGCATCGGAATCTATAACTAGTTTCACAGGAATGGTTCAATACATAGACGGTAAGAAGAGTCAGTCTCCCTGTACTTAAGTCGGCATTGAGCCTTTTGTATTTAACTAAGATGCAATTTCTGTGTTTCATCGTCAATAAGAAGGTCAGAGGGATACAGTAAACCTGAAGTGAAGTATCGGAATCTATAACTAGTGTCACAGGAATGGTTCAAATCGTAGACAATAAGAAGGGTCAGTCTTCTTGTACTTAAGTCGGCATTGTGCCACTTGTATATAATTCCGATGTAATTTCTGTGTTTCATCGTCAATACGAAGGTCAGAGGGATACAGTAAACCTGAAGTGATGCATCGGAATCTATAACTAGTGTCACAGGAATGGTTCAACACATAGACAGTAAGAAAGGTCAGTCTTCTTGTACTTAAGTCGGCATTGTGCTTTTTGTATTTAATTACGATGCAATATCTGTGTTTCTTCGTCAATAAGAAAATCAGAGGGATACAGTAAACCTGAAGTGAAGCATCGGAAACTATAACTAGTGTCTCAGGAATGGTTCAAAACATAGACAGTAAGAAGAGTCAGTTTTCTTGTTGTTAAGTCGGCTTTGAGCCTTTTCTATTTAATTCCGAAGCAATTTCTATGTTTCGTCGTCAATCAGATGGTCCAAGGGATACAGTAAACCTGAAGTCAAGCATCGGAATCTAAAACTGGTCTCAGAGGAAAGGTTCAAAGCATAGACAGTAAGAAGAGCCAGCCTTCTTGTACTTGAGTCGGCATTGTGCCTTTTGTATTTAATTCCGATGCAATTTCTGTGTTTCGTCAGCAATAAGAAGGTCAGAGGGATACAATAAACCTGACTTTATGCACGGAATCTATAACTTGTGTCACAGGAATGTTTCATAACATAGACAGTAAGAAGAGTCAGTTTTCTTGTACTTAAGTCGACATTGTGGCTTTTCTATTTAATTCCAATGCAGTTTCTGTGTTTCGTCGTCAATAAGAAGGTCCAAGGGATACAGTAAACCTGAAGACAAGCATCGGAATCTAAATCCGGTCTCACAGGAAAGGTTCGAAACATAGGCAGTAAGAAGAGCCAGTCCTCTTGTACTTGAGTCGGCAGTGTGCCTTTTGTATTTAATTCCGACGCATTCTCTGTGTTTGATCGTCAATAAGAAGGTCAGAGGGATACAGTAAACCTGGAGTGAAGCATCGGAATCTATAACTTGAGTCACAGGAATGGTTCAAAACATAGACGGTAAGAGGAGTCAGTCTCCCCGTACTTAAGTTGGCATTGAGCCTTTAGTATTTAACTAAGATGCAATTTCTGTGTTTCATCGTCAATAAGAAGGTCAGAGGGATACAGTAAACCTGATGTGTAGTATCGGAATCTGTAACTAGTGTCACAGGAATGGTTCAAAACATAGCCAATAAGAAGGGTCAGTCTTCTTCTACTTAAGTCGGCATTGTGCCACTTGTATATAATTCCGATGTAATTTCTGTGTTTCATCGTCAATATGAAGGTCAGAGGGATACAGTAAACCTGAAGTGAAGCATCGGAATCTATAACTAGTGTCACAGGAATGGTTCATAACATAGACAGTAAGAAGAGCCAGTCTGCTTGTACATCAGTCGGCATTGTGCCTTTTTTATTTAATTCCGATGCGATTTCTGTGTTTCATCGTCAATAAGAAGGTCAGAGGGATACAGTAAACCTGAAGTGAAGCATCGGAGTCTGTAACTAGTGTCACAGGAATGGTTCAAAACATAGATGGTAAGAAGAGCCAGTCTTCTTATACTTGAGTCGGCATTGAGCCTTTTGTATTTAATTCCGATGCAATTTCTGTGTTCCATCGTCAATAAGAAGGTCAGAGGGATTCAGTAAACCTAAAGTGAAGCATCGGAATCTATAACTAGTGTCACAGGAATGGTTCAAAACATAGAGAGTAGGAAGAGTCAGTCTTCTAGTACTTAAGTCGGCATTGTGCCCTTTGTATTTAATTCCGATGCGATTTCTGTGTTTCATCGTCAATAAGAAGGTCAGAGGGATACAGTAATCCTGAAGTGAAGCATCGGAATCTATAACTAGTGTCACAGGAATGGTTCAAAACATAGACAATAAGAGGAGCCAGTCTTCTTGTACTTGAGTCGGCATTGTGCCTCTTGTATTTAATTCCGATGCAATTTCTGTGTTTCATCGTCAATAAGGCGGACAGAGGGATACAGAAAACCAGAAGTGAAGCATCTGAATCTATAACTAGTGTCACAGGAATGGTTCAAAACATAGACAGTAAGAAGAGTCAGTTTTCTTGTACTTAAGCCGGCATTGTGCCTTTTGTATTTAATTCCGATGCAATTTCTGTGCTTCATCGTCAATAAGAAGGTCAGCGGGATACAGTAAACCTGAGGTGAAGCATCGGAACCAAAAACCGATCTCACAGGAAAGGATCAAAGCATAGACAGTAAGAAGAGCCAGTCTTCTCTTACTTGAGTCGGCATTGTGCGTTTTGTATTTAATTCCGATGTAATTTTTGTGTTTCATCGTCAATAAGAAGGTCAGAGTGATACGGTAAACCTGAAGTGCACGATCGGAATCTATAACTAGTGACACAGGAATAGTTCAAAACACAGACAGTAAGGATGGTCAGTCTTTTATTACTTAAGTTGGCATTGTGCCTTTTGTATTTAATTCCGATGCAATATCTGTGTTTCATCGTCAATAAGAAGGTCAGAGGGTTACAGTAAACCTGAAGTGAAGCATCGGAATCTATAACTAGGGTCATAGGAATGGTTCAAATCATAGAGAGTAAGAAGAGTCAGTCTTTTTGTACTTAAGTCGGCATTGTGCCTTTTGTATTTAATTACGATGCAATATCTGTGTTTCTTCGTCAATAAGAAAATCAGAGGGATACAGTAAACCTGAAGTGAAGCATCGGAAACTATAACTAGTGTGTCAGGAATGGTTCAAAACATAGACAGTAAGAAGAGTCAGTTTTCTTGTTGTTAAGTCGGCTTTGAGCCTTTTCTATTTAATTCCGAAGCAATTTCTATGTTTCGTCGTCAATCAGATGGTCCAAGGGATACAGTAAAACTGAAGTCAAGCATCGGAATCTAAAACTGGTCTCACAGGAAAGGTTCAAAGCATAGACAGTAAGAAGAGCCAGTCTTCTTGTACTTGAGTCGGCATTGTGCCTTTTGTATTTAATTCCGATGCAATTTCTGTGTTTCGTCATCAATAAGAAGGTCAGAGGGATACAATAAACCTGACGTTATGCACGGAATCTATAACTTGTGTCACAGGATTGTTTCATAACATAGACAGTAAGAAGAGTCAGTTTTCTTGTACTTAAGTCGACATTGTGGCTTTTCTATTTAATTACAATGCAGTTTCTGTGTTTCGTCGTCAATAAGATGGTCCAAGGGATACAGTAAACCTGAAGACAAAGCATCGGAATCTAAAACCGGTCTCACAGGAATGGTTCACGACATAGACAGTAAGAAGAGCCAGTCCTCCTGTACTTGAGTCGGCAGTGTGCCTTTTGTATTTAATTCCGACGCATTTTCTGTGTTTGATCGTCAGTAAGAAGGTCAGAGGGATACAGTAAACCTGATGTGAAGTATCGGAATCTATAACTAGTGTCACAGGAATGGTTCAAAACACAGACAATAAGAAGGGCCAGTCTTCTTCTACTTAAGTCGGCATTGTGCCACTTGTATATAATTCCGATGTAATTTCTGTGTTTCATCGTCAATATGAAGGTCAGAGGGATACAGTAAACCTGAAGTGAAGCATCGGAATCTATAACTAGTGTCACAGGAATGGTTAAAAACATAGATAGTAAGAAGAGGTAGTCTGCTTGTACTTGAGTCGGCATTGTGCCTTTTGTATTTAATTCCGAAACGATTTCTGTGTTTCATCGTCAATAAGAAGGTCAGAGGGATACAGTAAACCGGAAGTGAAGCATCGGAGTCCATAACTAGTGTCACAGGAATGGTTCAAAGCATAGACGGTAAGAAGAGCCAGTCTTCTTATACTTGAGTCGGCATTGAGCCTTTTGTATTTAATTCCGATGCAATTTCTGTGTTCCATCGTCAATAAGAAGGTCAGAGGGATTCAGTAAACCTAAAGTGAAGCATCGGAATCTATAACTAGTGTCACAGGAATGGTTCAAAACATAGAGAGTAGGAAGAGTCAGTCTTCTAGTACATAAGTCGGTATTGTGCCCTTAGTATTTAATTCCGATGCGATTTCTGTGTTTCATTGTCAATAAGAAGGTCAGAGGGATACAGTAATCCTGAAGTGAAGCATCGGAATCTATAACTAGTGTCACAGGAATGGTTCAAAACATAGACAATAAGAGGAGCCAGTCTTCTTGTACTTGAGTCGGCATTGTGCCTCTTGTATTTAATTCCGATGCAATTTCTGTGTTTCATCGTCAATAAGGTTGACTCAGGGATACAGTAAACCAGAAGTGAAGCATCTGAATCTATAACTAGTGTCACAGGAATGGTTCAAAACATAGACAGTAAGAAGAGTCAGTTTTCTTGTACTTCAGCCGGCATTGTGCCTTTTGTATTTAATGCGATGCAATTTCTGTGCTTCATCGTCAATAAGAAGGTCAGCGGGATACAGTAAACCTGAGGTGAAGCATCGGAAACTAAACCGATCTCACAGGAAAGGATCAGAGCATAGACAGTAAGAAGAGCCAGTCTTCTCTTACTGGAGTCGGCATTGTGCGTTTTGTATTTAATTCAGATGAAATTTTTGTGTTTCATCGTCAATAAGAAGGTCAGAGTGATACGGTAAACCTGAAGTGCACGATCGGAATCTATAACTAGTGACACAGGAATAGTTCAAAACATAGACAGTAAGGATGGTCAGTCTTTTATTACTTACGTTGGCATTGTGCCTTTTGTATTTAATTCCGATGCAATATCTGTGTTTCATCGTCAATAAGAAGGTCAGAGGGTTACAGTAAACCTGAAGTGAAGCATCGGAATCTATAACTAGGGTGACAGGAATGGTTCAAATCATAGAGAGTAAGAAGAGTCAGTCTTTTTGTACTTAAGTCGGCATTGTGTCTGTTGTATTTAATTACGATGCAATATCTGTGTTTCTTCGTCAATAAGAAAATCAGAGGGATACAGTAAACCTGAAGTCAAGCATCGGAAACTATAACTAGTGTGTCAGGAATGGTTCAAAACATAGACAGTAAGAAGAGTCAGTTTTCTTGTTGTTAAGTCGGCTTTGAGCCTTTTGTATTTAATTCCGAAGCAATTTCTATGTTTCGTCGTCAATCAGATGGTCCAAGGGATACAGTAAAACTGAAGTCAAGCATCGGAATCTAAAACTGGTCTCACAGGAAAGGTTCAAAGCATAGACAGTAAGAAGAGCCAGTCTTCTTGTACTTGAGTCGGCATTGTGCCTTTTGTATTTAATTCCGATGCAATTTCTGTGTTTCGTCATCAATAAGAAGGTCAGAGGGATACAATAAACCTGACGTTATGCACGGAATCTATAACTTGTGTCACAGGAATGTTTCATAACATAGACAGTAAGAAGAGTCAGTTTTCTTGTACTTAAGTCGACATTGTGGCTTTTCTATTTAATTCCAATGCAGTTTCTGTGTTTCGTCGTCAATAAGAAGGTCCAAGGGATACAGTAAACCTGAAGACAAGCATCGGAATCTAAAACCGGTCTCACAGGAATGGTTCATAACGTAGACAGTAAGAAGAGCCAGTCTTCTTGTACTTGAGTCGGCATTGTGCCTTTTATATTTAATTCCGATGCAATTTCTGTGTTTCATCGTCAATAAGACGGTCAGAGGGATACAGTAAACCTGAAGTGAAGCATCGGTATGTATAACTAGTGTCACAGGAATGGTCCATAACAAAGGCAGTAAGAAGAGTCAGTTTTCTTGTACATAAATCGGCATTGTGCTTTTCTATTTAATCCCGATGCAATTTTTGTGTTTCGTCGTCTATAAGAAGGTCGAAGGGATACAGTAAACCTGAAATGAAGCATCGGAATCTATATCCGGTCTCACAGGAAAGGTTCGAAACATAGACAGTAAGAAGAGCCAGTCCTCTTGTACTTGAGTCGGCAGTGTGCCTTTTGTATTAAATTCCGACGCATTTTCTGTGTTTGATCGTCAATAAGAAGGTCAGAGGGATACAGTAAACCTGGAGTGAAGCATCGGAATCTATAACTAGTGTCACAGGAATGGTTCAAAACATAGACGGTAACAGGAGTCAGTCTCCCCGTACTTAAGTTGGCATTGAGCCTTTAGTATTTAACTAAGATGCAATTTCTGTGTTTCATCGTCAATAAGAAGGTCAGAGTTATACAGTAAACCTGATGTGAAGTATCGGAATCTATAACTAGTGTCACAGGAATGGTTCAAAACACAGACAATAAGAAGGGTCAGTCTTCTTCTACTTAAGTCGGCATTGTGCCACTTGTATATAATTCCGATGTAATTTCTGTGCTTCATCGTCAATATGAAGGTCAGAGGGATACAGTAAACCTGAAGTGAAGCATCGGAATCTATAACTAGTGTCACAGGAATGGTTAAAAACATAGATAATAAGAAGAGCCAGTCTGCTTGTACTTGAGTCGGCATTGTGCCTTTTGTATTTAATTCCGAAACGATTTCTGTGTTTCATCGTCAATAAGAATGTCAGAGGGATACAGTAAACCGGAAGTGAAGCATCGGAGTCTATAACTAGTGTCACAGGAATGGTTCAAAACGTAGACGGTAAGAAGAGCCAGTCTTCTTATACTTGAGTCGGCATTGAGGCTTTTGTATTTAATTCCGATGCAATTTTTGTGTTCCATCGTCAATAAGATGGTCACAGGGATTCAGTAAACCTAAAGTGAAGCATCGGAATCTATAACTAGTGTCACAGGAATTGTTCAAAACATAGAGAGTAGGAAGAGTCAGTCTTCTAGTACTTAAGTCGGCATTGTGCCCTTAGTATTTAATTCCGATGCGATTTCTGTGTTTCATCGTCAATAAGAAGGTCAGAGGGATACAGTAATCCTGAAGTGAAGCATCGGAATCTATAACTAGTGTCACAGGAATGGTTCAAAACATAGACAATAAGAGGAGCCAGTCTTCTTGTACTTGAGTCGGCATTGTGCCTCTTGTATTTAATTCCGATGCAATTTCTGTGTTTCATCGTCAATAAGGCGGACTGAGGGATACAGTAAACCAGAAGTGAAGCATCTGAATCTATAACTAGTGTCACAGGAATGGTTCAAAACATAGACAGTAAGAAGAGTCAGTTTTCTTGTACTTAAGCCGGCATTGTGCCTTTTGTATTTAATGCGATGCAATTTCTGTGCTTCATCGTCAATAAGAAGGTCAGCGGGATACAGTAAACCTGAGGTGAAGCATCGGAACCTAAAACCGATCTCACAGGAAAGGATCAAAGCATAGACAATAAGAAGAGCCAGTCTTCTCTTACTTGAATCGGCATTGTGCGTTTTGTATTTAATTCCGATAAAATTTTTGTGTTTCATCGTCAATAAGAAGGTCAGAGTGATACGGTAAACCTGAAGTGCACGATCGGAATCTATAACTAGTGACACAGGAATAGTTCAAAACATAGATAGTAAGGATGGTCAGTCTTCTATTACTTAAGTTGGCATTGTGCCTTTTGTATTTAATTCCGATGCAATATCTGTGTTTCATCGTCAATAAGAAGGTCAGAGGGTTACAGTAAGCCTGAAGTGAAGAGTCGGAATCTATAACTAGGGTCACAGGAATGGTTCAAATCATAGAGAGTAAGAAGAGTCAGTCTTTTTGTACTTAAGTCGGCATTGTGCCTTTTGTATTTAATTCCGATGCAATATCTGTGTTCTATCGTCAATACGAAGGTCAGAGGGATACAGTAAACCTGAAGTGAAGCATCGGAATCTATAACTAGTGTCTCAGTAATGGTTCAAATCATAGACAGTAAGAAGAGTCAGTTTTCTTATACTTATGTCGGCATTGTGCCTTTTGTATTTAATTCCGATGCAATTTCTGTATTTCGTCATCAATAAGAAGGTCAGAGGGATACAATAAACCTGAAGTTATGCAGGGAATCTATAACTAGTGTCACAGGAATGTTTCAAAACATAGACAGTAAGAAGAGTCAGTTTTCTTGTACTTAAGTCGACATTGTGGCTTTTCTATTTATTTCCAAAGCAGTTTCTGTGTTTCGTCGTCAATAAGAAAGTCCAAGGGATACAGTAAACCTGAGGTGAAGCATCGGAATCTAAAACCGGTCTCACAGGAATGGTTCAAAACATAGACAGTAAGAAGAGCCAGTCTTCTTGTACTTGAGTCGGCATTGTGCCTTTTGTATTTAATTCCGATGCAATTTCTGTGTTTCATCGTCAATAAGACGGTCAGAGGGATACAGTAAACCTGAATTGAAGCATCGGTATGTATAACTAGTGTCACAGGAATGGTCCATAACAAAGGCAGTAAGAAGAGACAGTTTTCTAGTACTTAAGTCGGCATTGTGCTTTTCTATTTAATTCCGATGCAATTTCTGTGTTTCGTCGTCTATAAGAATGTCCAAGGGGTACAGTAAACCTGAAGTGAAGCATCGGAATCTAAATCCGGTCTCACAGGAAAGGTTCGAATCATAGACAGTAAGAAGAGCCAGTCCTCTTGTACTTGGGTCGGCATTGTGCCTTTTGTATTTAATTCCGACGCAATTTCTGTGTTTGATCGTCAATATGAAGGTCAGAGGGATACAGTAAACCTGAAGTGAAGCATCGGAATCTATAACTAGTTTCACAGGAATGGTTCAAAACATAGACGGTAAGAAGAGTCAGTCTCCCTGTACTTAAGTCGGCATTGAGCCTTTTGTATTTAACTAAGATGCAATTTCTGTGTTTCATCGTCAATAAGAAGGTCAGAGGGATACAGTAAACCTGAAGTATCGGAAACTGTAACTAGTGTCACAGGAATGGTTCAAATCGTAGACAATAAGAAGGGTCAGTCTTCTTGTACTTAATTCGGCATTGTGCCACTTGTATATAATTCCGATGTAATTTCTGTGTTTCATCGTCAATATGTAGGTCAGAGAGATACAGTAAACCTGAAGTGAAGCATCGGAATTCATAACTAGTGTCACAGGAATGGTTCAAAACATAGACAGTAAGAAGAGCCAGTCTGCTTGTACTTGAGTTGGCATTGTGCCTTTTGTATTTAATTCCGATGAAATTTCTGTGTTTCATCGTCAATAAGAAGGTCAGAGGGATACAGTAAACCTGAAGTGAAGCATCGTAATCTATAACTAGTGTAGCAGGAATGTTTCAAAACATAGACGGTAAGAAGAGCCAGTCTTCTTATACTTGAGTCGGCATTGAGCCTTTTGTATATAATTCCGATGCAATTTCTGTGTTTCATCGTCAATAAGAAGGTCAGAGGGATTCAGTAAACCTGAAGTGAAGCATCGGAATCTATAACTAGTGTCACAGAATGGTTCAAAACATAGGGAGTACGAAGAGTCAGTCTTCTAGTACTTAAGTCGGCATTGTTCCCTTTGTATTTAACTCCGATGCGATTTCTGTGTTTCATCGTCAATAAGAAGGTCAGAGGGATACAGTAAACCTGATGTGAAGTATCGGAATCTATAACTAGTGTCACAGGAATGGTTCAAAACACAGACAATAAGAAGGGCCAGTCTTCTTCTACTTAAGTCGGCATTGTGCCACTTGTATATAATTCCGATGTAATTTCTGTGTTTCATCGTCAGTATGAAGGTCAGAGGGATACAGTAAACCTGAAGTGAAGCATCGGAATCTATAACTAGTGTCACAGGAATGGTTAAAACATAGATAGTAAGAAGAGGTAGTCTGCTTGTACTTGAGTCGGCATTGTGCCTTTTGTATTTAATTCCGAAACGATTTCTGTGTTTCATCGTCAATAAGAAGGTCAGAGGGATACAGTAAACCGGAAGTGAAGCATCGGAGTCCATAACTAGTGTCACAGGAATGGTTCAAAGCATAGACGGTAAGAAGAGCCAGTCTTCTTATACTTGAGTCGGCATTGAGCCTTTTGTATTTAATTCCGATGCAATTTCTGTGTTCCATCGTCAATAAGAAGGTCAGAGGGATTCAGTAAACCTAAAGTGAAGCATCGGAATCTATAACTAGTGTCACAGGAATGGTTCAAAACATAGAGAGTAGGAAGAGTCAGTCTTCTAGTACATAAGTCGGTATTGTGCCCTTAGTATTTAATTCCGATGCGATTTCTGTGTTTCATCGTCAATAAGAAGGTCAGAGGGATACAGTAATCCTGAAGTGAAGCATCGGAATCTATAACTAGTGTCACAGGAATGGTTCAAAACATAGACAATAAGAGGAGCCAGTCTTCTTGTACTTGAGTCGGCATTGTGCCTCTTGTATTTAATTCCGATGCAATTTCTGTGTTTCATCGTCAATAAGGTTGACTCAGGGATACAGTAAACCAGAAGTGAAGCATCTGAATCTATAACTAGTGTCACAGGAATGGTTCAAAACATAGACAGTAAGAAGAGTCAGTTTTCTTGTACTTCAGCCGGCATTGTGCCTTTTGTATTTAATGCGATGCAATTTCTGTGCTTCATCGTCAATAAGAACGTCAGCGGGATACAGTAAACCTGAGGTGAAGCATCGGAACCTAAAACCGATCTCACAGGAAAGGATCAGAGCATAGACAGTAAGAAGAGCCAGTCTTCTCTTACTGGAGTCGGCATTGTGCGTTTTGTATTTAATTCAGATGAAATTTTTGTGTTTCATCGTCAATAAGAAGGTCAGAGTGATACGGTAAACCTGAAGTGCACGATCGGAATCTATAACTAGTGACACAGGAATAGTTCAAAACATAGACAGTAAGGATGGTCAGTCTTTTATTACTTACGTTGGCATTGTGCCTTTTGTATTTAATTCCGATGCAATATCTGTGTTTCATCGTCAATAAGAAGGTCAGAGGGTTACAGTAAACCTGAAGTGAAGCATCGGAATCTATAACTAGGGTGACAGGAATGGTTCAAATCATAGAGAGTAAGAAGAGTCAGTCTTTTTGTACTTAAGTCGGCATTGTGTCTGTTGTATTTAATTACGATGCAATATCTGTGTTTCTTCGTCAATAAGAAAATCAGAGGGATACAGTAAACCTGAAGTGAAGCATCGGAAACTATAACTAGTGTGTCAGGAATGGTTCAAAACATAGACAGTAAGAAGAGTCAGTTTTCTTGTTGTTAAGTCGGCTTTGAGCCTTTTGTATTTAATTCCGAAGCAATTTCTATGTTTCGTCGTCAATCAGATGGTCCAAGGGATACAGTAAAACTGAAGTCAAGCATCGGAATCTAAAACTGGTCTCACAGGAAAGGTTCAAAGCATAGACAGTAAGAAGAGCCAGTCTTCTTGTACTTGAGTCGGCATTGTGCCTTTTGTATTTAATTCCGATGCAATTTCTGTGTTTCGTCATCAATAAGAAGGTCAGAGGGATACAATAAACCTGACGTTATGCACGGAATCTATAACTTGTGTCACAGGAATGTTTCATAACATAGACAGTAAGAAGAGTCAGTTTTCTTGTACTTAAGTCGACATTGTGGCTTTTCTATTTAATTCCAATGCAGTTTCTGTGTTTCGTCGTCAATAAGAAGGTCCAAGGGATACAGTAAACCTGAAGACAAGCATCGGAATCTAAAACCGGTCTCACAGGAATGGTTCACAACGTAGACAGTAAGAAGAGCCAGTCTTCTTGTACTTGAGTCGGCATTGTGCCATTTATATTTAATTCCGATGCAATTTCTGTGTTTCATCGTCAATAAGACGGTCAGAGGGATACAGTAAACCTGAAGTGAAGCATCGGTATGTATAACTAGTGTCACAGGAATGGTCCATAACAAAGGCAGTAAGAAGAGTCAGTTTTCTTGTACATAAATCGGCATTGTGCTTTTCTATTTAATCCCATTGCAATTTTTGTGTTTCGTCGTCTATAAGAAGGTCGAAGGGATACAGTAAACCTGAAATGAAGCATCGGAATCTATATCCGGTCTCACAGGAAAGGTTCGAAACATAGACAGTAAGAAGAGCCAGTCCTCTTGTACTTGAGTCGGCAGTGTGCCTTTTGTATTAAATTCCGACGCATTTTCTGTGTTTGATCGTCAATAAGAAGGTCAGAGGGATACAGTAAACCTGGAGTGAAGCATCGGAATCTATAACTAGTGTCACAGGAATGGTTCAAAACATAGACGGTAACAGGAGTCAGTCTCCCCGTACTTAAGTTGGCATTGAGCCTTTAGTATTTAACTAAGATGCAATTTCTGTGTTTCATCGTCAATAAGAAGGTCAGAGTTATACAGTAAACCTGATGTGAAGTATCGGAATCTATAACTAGTGTCACAGGAATGGTTCAAAACACAGACAATAAGAAGGGTCAGTCTTCTTCTACTTAAGTCGGCATTGTGCCACTTGTATATAATTCCGATGTAATTTCTGTGCTTCATCGTCAATATGAAGGTCAGAGGGATACAGTAAACCTGAAGTGAAGCATCGGAATCTATAACTAGTGTCACAGGAATGGTTAAAAACATAGATAATAAGAGGAGCCAGTCTTCTTGTACTTGAGTCGGCATTGTGCCTCTTGTATTTAATTCCGATGCAATTTCTGTGTTTCATCGTCAATAAGAAGGTCAGAGGGTTACAGTAAACCTGAAGTGAAGAGTCGGAATCTATAACTAGGGTCACAGGAATGGTTCAAATCATAGAGAGTAAGAAGAGTCAGTCTGCTTGTACTTGAGTCGGCATTGTGCCTTTTGTATTTAATTCCGAAACGATTTCTGCGTTTCATCGTCAATAAGAATGTCAGAGGGATACAGTAAACCGGAAGTGAAGCATCGGAGTCTATAACTAGTGTCACAGGAATGGTTCAAAACGTAGACGGTAAGAAGAGCCAGTCTTCTTATACTTGAGTCGGCATTGAGGCTTTTGTATTTAATTCCGATGCAATTTTTGTGTTCCATCGTCAATAAGATGGTCACAGGGATTCAGTAAACCTAAAGTGAAGCATCGGAATCTATAAATAGTGTCACAGGAATTGTTCAAAACATAGAGAGTAGGAAGAGTCAGTCTTCTAGTACTTAAGTCGGCATTGTGCCCTTAGTATTTAATTCCGATGCGATTTCTGTGTTTCATCGTCAATAAGAAGGTCAGAGGGATACAGTAATCCTGAAGTGAAGCATCGGAATCTATAACTAGTGTCACAGGAATGGTTCAAAACATAGACAATAAGAGGAGCCAGTCTTCTTGTACTTGAGTCGGCATTGTGCCTCTTGTATTTAATTCCGATGCAATTTCTGTGTTTCATCGTCAATAAGGCGGACTGAGGGATACAGTAAACCAGAAGTGAAGCATCTGAATCTATAACTAGTGTCACAGGAATGGTTCAAAACATAGACAGTAAGAAGAGTCAGTTTTCTTGTACTTAAGCCGGCATTGTGCCTTTTGTATTTAATGCGATGCAATTTCTGTGCTTCATCGTCAATAAGAAGGTCAGCGGGATACAGTAAACCTGAGGTGAAGCATCGGAACCTAAAACCGATCTCACAGGAAAGGATCAAAGCATAGACAATAAGAAGAGCCAGTCTTCTCTTACTTGAATCGGCATTGTGCGTTTTGTATTTAATTCCGATAAAATTTTTGTGTTTCATCGTCAATAAGAAGGTCAGAGTGATACGGTAAACCTGAAGTGCACGATCGGAATCTATAACTAGTGACACAGGAATAGTTCAAAACATAGATAGTAAGGATGGTCAGTCTTCTATTACTTAAGTTGGCATTGTGCCTTTTGTATTTAATTCCGATGCAATATCTGTGTTTCATCGTCAATAAGAAGGTCAGAGGGTTACAGTAAGCCTGAAGTGAAGAGTCGGAATCTATAACTAGGGTCACAGGAATGGTTCAAATCATAGAGAGTAAGAAGAGTCAGTCTTTTTGTACTTAAGTCGGCATTGTGCCTTTTGTATTTAATTCCGATGCAATATCTGTGTTCTATCGTCAATACGAAGGTCAGAGGGATACAGTAAACCTGAAGTGAAGCATCGGAATCTATAACTAGTGTCTCAGTAATGGTTCAAATCATAGACAGTAAGAAGAGTCAGTTTTCTTATACTTATGTCGGCATTGTGCCTTTTGTATTTAATTCCGATGCAATTTCTGTATTTCGTCATCAATAAGAAGGTCAGAGGGATACAATAAACCTGAAGTTATGCAGGGAATCTATAACTAGTGTCACAGGAATGTTTCAAAACATAGACAGTAAGAAGAGTCAGTTTTCTTGTACTTAAGTCGACATTGTGGCTTTTCTATTTATTTCCAAAGCAGTTTCTGTGTTTCGTCGTCAATAAGAAAGTCCAAGGGATACAGTAAACCTGAGGTGAAGCATCGGAATCTAAAACCGGTCTCACAGGAATGGTTCAAAACATAGACAGTAAGAAGAGCCAGTCTTCTTGTACTTGAGTCGGCATTGTGCCTTTTGTATTTAATTCCGATGCAATTTCTGTGTTTCATCGTCAATAAGACGGTCAGAGGGATACAGTAAACCTGAATTGAAGCATCGGTATGTATAACTAGTGTCACAGGAATGGTCCATAACAAAGGCAGTAAGAAGAGTCAGTTTTCTAGTACTTAAGTCGGCATTGTGCTTTTCTATTTAATTCCGATGCAATTTCTGTGTTTCGTCGTCTATAAGAATGTCCAAGGGATACAGTAAACCTGAAGTGAAGCATCGGAATCTAAATCCGGTCTCACAGGAAAGGTTCGAATCATAGACAGTAAGAAGAGCCAGTCCTCTTGTACTTGGGTCGGCATTGTGCCTTTTGTATTTAATTCCGACGCAATTTCTGTGTTTGATCGTCAATATGAAGGTCAGAGGGATACAGTAAACCTGAAGTGAAGCATCGGAATCTATAACTAGTTTCACAGGAATGGTTCAAAACATAGACGGTAAGAAGAGTCAGTCTCCCTGTACTTAAGTCGGCATTGAGCCTTTTGTATTTAACTAAGATGCAATTTCTGTGTTTCATCGTCAATAAGAAAGTCCAAGGGATACAGTAAACCTGAGGTGAAGCATCGGAATCTAAAACCGGTCTCACAGGAATGGTTCAAATCGTAGACAATAAGAAGGGTCAGTCTTCTTGTACTTAATTCGGCATTGTGCCACTTGTATATAATTCCGATGTAATTTCTGTGTTTCATCGTCAATATGTAGGTCAGAGAGATACAGTAAACCTGAAGTGAAGCATCGGAATTCATAACTAGTGTCACAGGAATGGTTCAAAACATAGACAGTAAGAAGAGCCAGTCTGCTTGTACTTGAGTTGGCATTGTGCCTTTTGTATTTAATTCCGATGAAATTTCTGTGTTTCATCGTCAATAAGAAGGTCAGAGGGATACAGTAAACCTGAAGTGAAGCATCGTAATCTATAACTAGTGTAGCAGGAATGTTTCAAAACATAGACGGTAAGAAGAGCCAGTCTTCTTATACTTGAGTCGGCATTGAGCCTTTTGTATTTAATTCCGATGCAATTTCTGTGTTTCATCGTCAATAAGAAGGTCAGAGGGATTCAGTAAACCTGAAGTGAAGCATCGGAATCTATAACTAGTGTCACAGAATGGTTCAAAACATAGGGAGTACGAAGAGTCAGTCTTCTAGTACTTAAGTCGGCATTGTTCCCTTTGTATTTAACTCCGATGCGATTTCTGTGTTTCATCGTCAATAAGAAGGTCAGAGGGATACAGTAATACTGACGCGAAGCATCGGAATCTATAACTAGTGTCACAGGAATGGTTCAAAACATAGACAGTAAGAAGATTTAGTCTTCTTCTACTTGAGTCGGCATTGTGCCTCTTGTATTTAATTCCGATGCAATTTCTGTGTTTCATCGTCAATAAGGCGGACAGATGGATACAGTAAACCTGAAGTGATGCATCAGAATCTATAACTAGTGTTACAGGAATGGTTCAAAACATAGACAGTAAGAAGAGTCAGTTTTCTTGTACTTAAGTCGGCATTGTGCCTTTTGTATTTAATTCCGATGCAATATCTGTGCTTCATCGTCAATAAGAAGGTCAGCGGGATACAGTAGACCTGAGGTGAAGCATCGGAACCTAAAACCGATCTCACAGGAAAGGATCGAAACATAGACTGTAAAAAGAGCCAGTCTTCTCTTACTTGAGTCGGCATTGTGTCTTTTGTATTTAATTCCGATGCAATTTTTGTGTTTCATCGTCAATAAGAAGGTCAGAGTAATACAGTAAACCTGAAGTGCAGGATCGGAATCTATAACTAGTGACACAGGAATAGTTCAAAACATAGAAAGTAAGGATGGTCAGTCTTCTAGTACTTAAGTCGGCATTGTGCCTTTTGTATTTAATTCCGATGCAATATCTGTGTTTCATCGACAATAAAAAGGGCAGAGGGTTACAGTAAACCTGAAGTGAAGCATCGGAATCTATAACTAGTGTCACAGGAATGGTTCAAAACATAGACAGTAAGAAGAGTCAGTCTCCCTGTACTTAAGACGGCATTGAGCCTTTTGTATTTAACTAAGATGCAATTTCTGTGTTTCATCGTCAATAAGAGGGTCAGAGGGATACAGTAAACCTGAAGTGAAGTATCGGAATCTATAACTAGTGTCACAGGAATGGTTCAAAACATAGACAGTAGGAAGAGTCAGTCTTCTAGTACTTACGTCGGCATTGTGCCCTTTGTATTTAATTCCGATGAAATTTCTGTGTTTCATCGTCAATAAGAAGGTCAGAGGGATACAGTAAACCTGAAGTGAAGCATCGGAATCTATAACTAGTGCCACAGGAATGGTTCAAAGCATAGACAGTAAGAAGAGTCAGTTTTCTTATACTTAAGTCGGCATTGTGCCTTTTGTATTTAATTCCGATGTAATTTCTGTGTTTCGTCATTAATAAGAACGACGGAGGGATACAATAAACCTGAAGTGATGCACGGAATCTATAGCTAGTGTCACAGGAATATTTCAAAACATAGACAGTAAGAAGAGTCAGTTTTCTTGTACTTAAGACGACATTGTGGCTTTTCTATACAATTCCGATGCAGTGTCTGTGTTTCGTCGTCATAAAGAAGGTCCAAGGGATACAGTAAACCTGAAGTGAAGCATCGGAATCTGAAACCGGTCTCAAAGGAATGGTTCAAAACATAGACAGTAAGAAGAGCCAGTCTTCTTGTACTTGAGTCGGCATTGTGCCTTTTGTATTTAATTCCGATGCATTTTCTGTGTTTGATCGACAATAAGAAGGTCAGAGGGATACAGTAAACCTGGAGTGAAGCATCGGAATCTATAACTAGTGTCACAGGAATAGTTCAAAACATAGACGGTAACAGGAGTCAGTCTCCCCGTACTTAAGTTGGCATTGAGCCTTTAGTATTTAACTAAGATGCAATTTCTGTGTTTCATCGTCAATAAGAAGGTCAGAGTTATACAGTAAACCTGATGTGAAGTATCGGAATCTATAACTAGTGTCACAGGAATGGTTCAAAACACAGACAATAAGAAGGGTCAGTCTTCTTCCACTTAAGTCGGCATTAAGCCACTTGTATATAATTCCGATGTAATTTCTGTGTTTCATCGTCAATATGAAGGTCAGAGTAATACAGTAAACCTGAAGTGAAGCATCGGAATCTATAACTAGTGTCACAGGAATGGTTAAAAACATAGATAGTAAGAAGAGCCAGTCTGCTTGTACTTGAGTCGGCATTGTGCCTTTAGTATTTAATTCCGAAACGATTTCTGTGTTTCATCGTCAATAAGAAGGTCTGAGGGATACAGTAAACCGGAAGTGAAGCATCGGAGTCTATAACTAGTGTCACAGGAATGGTTCAAAACATAGACGGTAAGAAGAGCCAGTCTTCTTATACTTGAGTCGGCATTGAGGCTTTTGTATTTAATTCCGATGCAATTTCTGTGTTCCATCGTCAATAAGAAGGTCAGAGGGATTCAGTAAACCTAAAGTGAAGCATCGGAATCTATAACTAGTGTCACAGGAATTGTTCAAAACATAGACAATAAGAGGAGCCAGTCTTGTTGTACTTGAGTCGGCATTGTGCCTCTTGTATTTGATTCCGATGCAATTTCTGTGTTTCATCGTCAATAAGGCGGACTGAGGGATACAGTAAACCAGAAGTGAAGCATCTGAATCTATAACTAGTGTCACAGGAATGGTTCAAAACATAGACAGTAAGAAGAGTCAGTTTTCTTGTACTTAAGCCGGCATTGTGCCTTTTGTATTTAATGCGATGCAATTTCTGTGCTTCATCGTCAATAAGAAGGTCAGCGGGATACAGTAAACCTGAGGTGAAGCATCGGAACCTAAAACCGATCTCACAGGAAAGGATCAAAGTATAGACAGTAAGAAGAGCCAGTCTTCTCTTACTTGAGTCGGCATTGTGCGTTTTGTATTTAATTCCGATGTAATTTTTGTGTTTCATCGTCAATAAGAAGGTCAGAGTGATACGGTAAACCTGAAGTGCACGATCGGAATCTATAACTAGTGACACAGGAATAGTTCAAAACATAGATAGTAAGGATGGTCAGTCTTCTATTACTTAAGTTGGCATTGTGCCTTTAGTATTTAATTCCGATGCAATATCTGTGTTTCATCGTCAATAAGAAGGTCAGAGGGTTACAGTAAACCTGAAGTAAAGCATCGGAATCTATAACTAGGGTCACAGGAATGGTTCAAATCATAGAGAGTAAGAAGAGTCAGTCTTTTTGTACTTAAGTCGGCATTGTGCCTTTTGTATTTAATTCCGATGCAATATCTGTGTTTTATCGTCAATACGAAGGTCAGAGGGATACAGTAAACCTGAAGTGAAGCATCGGAATCTATAACTAGTGTCTCAGTAATGGTTCAAATCATAGACAGTAAGAAGAGTCAGTTTTCTTATACTCATGTCGGCATTGTGCCTTTTGTATTTAATTCCGATGCAATTTCTGTGTTTCGTCATCAATAAGAAGGTCAGAGGGATACAATAAACCTGAAGTTATGCAGGGAATCTATAACTAGTGTCACAGGAATGTTTCAAAACATAGACAGTAAGAAGAGTCAGTTTTCTTGTACTTAAGTCGACATTGTGGCTTTTCTATTTATTTCCAAAGCAGTTTCTGTGTTTCGTCGTCAATAAGAAAGTCCAAGGGATACAGTAAACCTGAGGTGAAGCATCGGAATCTAAAACCGGTCTCACAGGAATGGTTCAAAACATAGACAGTAAGAAGAGCCAGTCTTCTTGTACTTGAGTCGGCATTGTGCCTTTTGTATTTAATTCCGATGCAATTTCTGTGTTTCATCGTCAATAAGACGGTCAGAGGGATACAGTAAACCTGAAGTGAAGCATCGGTATGTACAACTAGTGTCACAGGAATGGTCCATAACAAAGGCAGTAAGAAGAGTCAGTTTTCTAGTACTTAAGTCGGCATTGTGCTTTTCTATTTAATTCCGATGCAATTTCTGTGTTTCGTCGTCTATAAGAATGTCCAAGGGATACAGTAAACCTGAAGTGAAGCATCGGAATCTAAATCCGGTCTCACAGGAAAGGTTCGAATCATAGACAGTAAGAAGAGCCAGTCCTCTTGTACTTGGGTCGGCATTGTGCCTTTTGTATTTAATTCCGACGCAATTTCTGTGTTTGATCGTCAATATGAAGGTCAGAGGGATACAGTAAACCTGAAGTGAAGTATCGGAATCTATAACTAGTGTCACAGGAATGGTTCAAATCGTAGACAATAAGAAGGGTCAACCTTCTTGTACTTAAGTCGGCATTGTGCCACTTGTATATAATTCCGATGTAATTTCTGTGTTTCATCGTCAATATGAAGGTCAGAGGGATACAGTAAACCTGAAGTGAAGCATCGGAATTCATAACTAGTGTCACAGGAATGGTTCAAAACATAGACAGTAAGAAGAGCCAGTCTGCTTGTACTTGAGTCGGCATTGTGCCTTTTGTATTTAATTCCGATGAAATTTCTGTGTTTCATCGTCAATAAGAAGGTCAGAGGGATACAGTAAACCTGAAGTGAAGCATCGGAATCTATAACTAGTGCCACAGGAATGGTTCAAAGCATAGACAGTAAGAAGAGTCAGTTTTCTTATACTTAAGTCGGCATTGTGCCTTTTGTATTTAATTCCGATGTAATTTCTGTGTTTCGTCATTAATAAGAACGACGGAGGGATACAATAAACCTGAAGTGATGCACGGAATCTATAGCTAGTGTCACAGGAATATTTCAAAACATAGACAGTAAGAAGAGTCAGTTTTCTTGTACTTAAGTCGACATTGTGGCTTTTCTATATAATTCCGATGCAGTGTCTGTGTTTCGTCGTCATAAAGAAGGTCCAAGGGATACAGTAAACCTGAAGTGAAGCATCGGAATCTGAAACCGGTCTCAAAGGAATGGTTCAAAACATAGACAGTAAGAAGAGCCAGTCTTCTTGTACTTGAGTCGGCATTGTGCCTTTTGTATTTAATTCCGATGCAATTTCTGTGTTTAATCGTCAATAAGACGGTCAGAGGTATACAGTAAACCTGAAGTGAAGCATCGGTATCTATAACTAGTATCACAGCAATGGTTCAAAACAAAGGCAGTAAGAAGAGTCAGTTTTCTTGTACTTAAGTCGGCATTGTGCTTTTCTATTTAATTCCGACGCAATTTCTGTGTTTCGTCGTCTATAAGAAGGTCCAAGGGATACAGTAAACCTGAAATGAAGCATCGGAATCTAAATCCGGTCTCACAGGAAAGGTTCGAAACATAGACAGTAAGAAGAGCCAGTCCTCTTGTACTTGAGTCGGCAGTGTGCCTTTTGTATTTAATTCCGACGCATTTTCTGTGTTTGATCGACAATAAGAAGGTCAGAGGGATACAGTAAACCTGGAGTGAAGCATCGGAATCTATAACTAGTGTCACAGGAATAGTTCAAAACATAGACGGTAACAGGAGTCAGTCTCCCCGTACTTAAGTTGGCATTGAGCCTTTAGTATTTAACTAAGATGCAATTTCTGTGTTTCATCGTCAATAAGAAGGTCAGAGGGATTCAGTAAACCTAAAGTGAAGCATCGGAATCTATAACTAGTGTCACAGGAATGGTTCAAAACATAGACAGTAAGAAGAGTCAGTCTCCCTGTACTTAAGACGGCATTGAGCCTTTTGTATTTAACTAAGATGCAATTTCTGTGTTTCATCGTCAATAAGAGGGTCAGAGGGATACAGTAAACCTGAAGTGAAGTATCGGAATCTATAACTAGTGTCACAGGAATGGTTCAAAACATAGACAGTAGGAAGAGTCAGTCTTCTAGTACTTACGTCGGCATTGTGCCCTTTGTATTTAATTCCGATGAAATTTCTGTGTTTCATCGTCAATAAGAAGGTCAGAGGGATACAGTAAACCTGAAGTGAAGCATCGGAATCTATAACTAGTGTCACAGGAATGGTTCAAACATAGACGGTAAGAAGAGTCAGTCTCCCTGTACTTAAGTCGGCATTGAGCCTTTTGTATTTAACTAAGATGCAATTTCTGTGTTTCATCGTCAATAAGAAGGTCAGAGGGATACAGTAAACCTGAAGTGAAGTATCGGAATCTATATCTAGTGTCACAGGAATGGTTCAAATCGTAGACAATAAGTAGGGTCAGTCTTCTTGTACTTAAGTCGGCATTGTGCCACTTGTATATAATTCCGATGTAATTTCTGTGTTTCATCGTCAATATGAAGGTCAGAGGGATACAGTAAACCTGAAGTGAAGCATCGGAATCTATAACTAGTGTCACAGGAATGGTTCATAATATAGACAGTAAGAAGAGCCAGTCTGCTTGTACTTGAGTCGGCATTGTGCCTTTTGTATTTAATTCCGATGAAATTTCTGTGTTTCATCGTCAATAAGAAGGTCAGAGCGATACAGTAATCCTGAAGTGAAGCATCGGAATCTATAACTAGTGTCACAGGAATGGTTCAAAACATAGACAGTAGGAAGGGTCAGTCTTCTAGTACTCACGTCGGCATTGTGACCTTAGTATTTAGTTCCGATGCAATTACTGTGTTTCATCGTCAATAAGAAGGTCAGAGAGATACAGTAATCCTGAGGTGAAGCATCGGAATCTATAACTAGTGTCACAGGTATGGTTCAAAACATATACAGTAAGAAGAGTCAGTTTTCTTGTACTTAAGTCGGCATTGTGCCTTTTGCATTTAATTCCGATGCAATTTCTGTGCTTCATCGTCAATAAGAAGGTCAGAGGGTTACAGTAAACCTGAAGTGAAGCATCGGTATCTATAACTAGTGTCACAGGAATGGTTAAAAACATAGATAGTAAGAAGAGCCAGTCTGCTTGTACTTGAGTCGGCATTGTGCCTTTTGTATTTAATTCCGAAACGATTTCTGTGTTTCATCGTCAATAAGAAGGTCAGAGGGATACAGTAAACCGGAAGTGAAGCATCGGAGTCTATAACTAGTGTCACAGGAATGGTTCAAAACATAGACGGTAAGAAGAGCCAGTCTTCTTATACTTGAGTCGGCATTGAGGCTTTTGCATTTAATTCCGATGCAATTTCTGTGTTCCATCGTCAATAAGAAGGTCAGAGGGATTCAGTAAACCTAAAGTGAAGCATCGGAATCTATAACTAGTGTCACAGGAATGGTTCAAAACATAGAGAGTAGGAAGAGTCAGTCTTCTAGTATTAAGTCGGCATTGTGCCCTTAGTATTTAATTCCGATGCGATTTCTGTGTTTCATCGTCAATAAGAAGGTCAGAGGGATACAGTAATCCTGAAGTGAAGCATCGGAATCTATAACTAGTGTCGCAGGAATGGTTCAAAACATAGACAATAAGAGGAGCCAGTCTTCTTGTACTTGAGTCGGCATTGTGCCTCTTGTATTTAATTCCGATGCAATTTCTGTGTTTCATCGTCAATAAGGCGGACTGAGGGATACAGTAAACCAGAAGTGAAGCATCTGAATCTATAACTAGTGTCACAGGAATGGTTCAAAACATAGACAGTAAGAAGAGTCAGTTTTCTTGTACTTAAGCCGGAATTGTGCCTTTTGTATTTAATGCGATGCAATTTCTGTGCTTCATCGTCAATAAGAAGGTCAGCGGGATACAGTAAACCTGAGGTGAAGCATCGGAACCTAAAACCGATCTCACAGGAAAGGATCAAAGCATAGACAGTAAGAAGAGCCAGTCTTCTCTTACTTGAGTCGGCATTGTGCGTTTTGTATTTAATTCCGATGTAATTTTTGTGTTTCATCGTCAATAAGAAGGTCAGAGTGATACGGTAAACCTAAAGTGCACGATCGGAATCTATAACTAGTGACACAGGAATAGTTCAAAACATAGATAGTAAGGATGGTCAGTCTTCTATTACTTAAGTTGGCATTGTGCCTTTTGTATTTAATTCCGATGCAATATCTGTGTTTCATCGTCAATAAGAAGGTCAGAGGGTTACAGTAAACCTGAAGTGAAGCATCGGAATCTATAACTAGGGTCACAGGAATGGTTCAAATCATAGAGAGTAAGAAGAGTCAGTCTTTTTGTACTTAAGTCGGCATTGTGCCTTTTGTATTTAATTCCGATGCAATATCTGTGTTTTATCGTCAATACGAAGGTCAGAGGGATACAGTAAACCTGAAGTGAAACATCGGAATCTATAACTAGTGTCTCAGTAATGGTTCAAATCATAGACAGTAATAAGAGTCAGTTTTCTTATACTTATGTCGGCATTGTGACTTTTGTATTCAATTCCGATGCAATTTCTGTGTTTCGTCATCAATAAGAAGGTCAGAGGGATACAATAAACCTGAAGTTATGCAGCGAATGTATAACTAGTGTCACAGGAATGTTTCAAAACATAGACAGTAAGAAGAGTCAGTTTTCTTGTACTTAAGTCGACATTGTGGCTTTTCTATTTATTTCCAAAGCAGTTTCTGTGTTTCGTCGTCAATAAGAAAGTCCAAGGGATACAGTAAACCTGATGTCAAGCATCGGAATCTAAAACCGGTCTCACAGGAATGGTTCAAAACATAGACAGTAAGAAGAGCCAGTCTTCTTGTACTTGAATCGGCATTGTGCCTTTTGTATTTAATTCCGATGCCATTTCTGTGTTTCATCGTCAATAAGACGGTCAGAGGGATACAGTAAACCTGAAGTGAAGCATCGGAATCTATAACTAGTTTCACAGGAATGGTTCAAAACATAGACGGTAAGAAGCGTCAGTCTCCCTGTACTAAAGTCGGCATTGAGCCTTTTGTATTTAACTAAGATGCAATTTCTGTGTTTCATCGTCAATAAGAAGGTCAGAGGGATACAGTAAACCTGAAGTGAAGCATCGGAATCTATAACTAGTTTCACAGGAATGGTTCAAAACATAGACAGTAAGAAGAGCCAGTCTGCTTGTACTTGAGTCGGCATTGTGCCTTTTGTATTTAATTCCGATGAAATTTCTGTGTTTCATCGTCAATAAGAAGGTCAGAGGGATACAGTAAACCTGAAGTGAAGCATCGTAATCTATAACTAGTGTAGCAGGAATGTTTCAAAACATAGACGGTAAGAAGAGCCAGTCTTCTTATACTTGAGTCGGCATTGAGCCTTTTGTATTTAATTCCGATGCAATTTCTGTGTTTCATCGTCAATAAGAAGGTCAGAGGGATTCAGTAAACCTGAAGTGAAGCATCGGAATCTATAACTAGTGTCACAGAATGGTTCAAAACATAGGGAGTACGAAGAGTCAGTCTTCTAGTACTTAAGTCGTCATTGTTCCCTTTGTATTTAACTCCGATGCGATTTCTGTGTTTCATCGTCAATAAGAAGGTCAGAGGGATACAGTAATCCTGAAGCGAAGCATCGGAATCTATAACTAGTGTCACAGGAATGGTTCAAAACATAGACAGTAAGAAGATTTAGTCTTCTTCTACTTGAGTCGGCATTGTGCCTCTTGTATTTAATTCTGATGCAATTTCTGTGTTTCATCGTCAATAAGGTGGACAGAGGGATACAGTAAACCTGAAGTGATGCATCAGAATCTATAACTAGTGTTACAGGAATGGTTCAAAACATAGACAGTAAGAAGAGTCAGTTTTCTTGTACTTAAGTCGGCATTCTGCCTTTTGTATTTAATTCCAATGCAATATCCGTGCTTCATCGTCAATAAGAAGGTCAGCGGGATACAGTAGACCTGAGGTGAAGCATCGGAACCTAAAACCGATCTCACAGGAAAGGATCAAAACATAGACTGTAAAAAGAGCCAGTCTTCTCTTACTTGAGTCGGCATTGTGTCTTTTGTATTTAATTCCGATGCAATTTTTGTGTTTCATCGTCAATAAGAAGGTCAGAGTGATACAGTAAACCTGAAGTGCAGGATCGGAATCTATAACTAGTGACACAGGAATAGTTCAAAACATAGACAGTAAGGATGGTCAGTCTTCTAGTACTTAAGTCGGCATTGTGCCTTTTGTATTTAATTCCGATGCAATATCTGTGTTTCATCGACAATAAAAAGGGCAGAGGGTTACAGTAAACCTGAAGTGAAGCATCGGAATCTATAACTAGTGTCACAGGAATGGTTCAAAACATAGACAGTAAGAAGAGTCAGTCTCCCTGTACCTAAGACAGCATTGAGCCTTTTGTATTAAACTAAGATGCAATTTCTGTGTTTCATCGTCAATAAGAGGGTCAGAGGGATACAGTAAACCTGAAGTGAAGTATCGGAATCTATAACTAGTGTCACAGGAATGGTTCAAAACATAGACAGTAGGAAGAGTCAGTCTTCTAGTACTTACGTCGGCATTGTGCCCTTTGTATTTAATTCCCATGAAATTTCTGTGTTTCATCGTCAATAAGAAGGTCAGAGGGATACAGTAAACCAGAAGTGAAGCATCGGAATCCATAACTAGTGTCACAGGAATGGTTCAAAGCATAGACAGTAAGAAGAGTCAGTTTTCTTATACTTAAGTCGGCATTGTGCCTTTTGTATTTAAATCCGATGCAATTTCTGTGTTTCGTCATCAATAAGAACGACGGAGGGATACAATAAACCTGAAGTGATGCACGGAATCTATAGCTAGTGTCACAGGAATATTTCAAAACAAAGACAGTAAGAAGAGTCAGTTTTCTTGTACTTAAGTCGACATTGTGGCTTTTCTATATAATTCCGATGCAGTGTCTGTGTTTCGTCGTCATAAAGAAGGTCCAAGGGATACAGTAAACCTGAAGTGAAGCATCGGAATCTGAAACCGGTCTCAAAGGAATGGTTCAAAACATAGACAGTAAGAAGAGCCAGTCTTCTTGTACTTGAGTCGGCATTGTGCCTTTTGTATTTAATTCCGATGCAATTTCTGTGTTTAATCGTCAATAAGACGGTCAGAGGGATACAGTAAACCTGAAGTGAAGCATCGGTATCTATAACTAGTGTCACAGCAATGGTTCAAAACAAAGGCAGTAAGAAGAGTCAGTTTTCTTGTACTTAAGTCGGCATTTTGCTTTTCTATTTAATTCCGACGCAATTTCTGTGTTTCGTCGTCTATAAGAAGGTCCAAGGGATACAGTAAACCTGAAGTGAAGCATCGGAATCTAAATCCGGTCTCACAGGAAAGGTCCAAAACATAGACAGTAAGAAGAGCCAGTCCTCTTGTACTTGAGTCGGCATTGTGCCTTTGTATTTAATTCCGATGCAATTTCTGTGTTTGATCGTCAATAAGAAGGTCAGAGGGATACAGTAAACCTGAAGTGAAGCATCGGAATCTATAACTAGTGTCACAGGAATGGTTCAAACATAGACGGTAAGAAGAGTCAGTCTCCCTGTACTTAAGTCGACATTGAGCCTTTTGTATTTAACTAAGATGCAATTTCTGTGTTTCATCGTCAATAAGAAGGTCGGAGGGATACAGTAAACCTGAAGTGAAGTATCGGAATCTATATCTAGTGTCACAGGAATGGTTCAAATCGTAGACAATAAGTAGGGTCAGTCTTCTTGTACTTAAGACGGCATTGTGACACTTGCATATAATTCCGATGTAATTTCTGTGTTTCATCGTCAATATGAAGGTCAGAGGGATACAGTAAACCTGAAGTGAAGCATCGGATCTATAACTAGTGTCACAGGAATGGTTCAAAATATAGACAGTAAGAAGAGCCAGTCTGCTTGTACTTGAGTCGGCATTGTGCCTTTTGTATTTAATTCCGATGAAATTTCTGTGTTTCATCGTCAATAAGAAGGTCAGAGCGATACAGTAATCCTGAAGTGAAGAATCGGAATCTATAACTAGTGTCACAGGAATTGTTCAAAACATAGACAGTAGGAAGAGTCAGTCTTCTAGTACTCACGTCGGCATTGTGACCTTAGTATTTAATTCCGATGCAATTACTGTGTTTCATCGTCAATAAGAAGGTCAGAGGGATACAGTAATCCTGAAGTGAAGCATCGGAATCTATAACTAGTGTCACAGGTATGGTTGAAAACATAGACAGTAAGAAGAGTCAGTTTTCTTGTACTTAAGTCGGCATTGTGCCTATTGCATTTAATTCCGATGCAATTTCTGTGCTTCATCGTCAATAAGAAGGTCAGAGGGTTACAGTAAACCTGAAGTGAAGCATCGGTATCTATAACTAGTGTCACAGGAATGGTTCTAAACATAGAGAGTAAGAAGAATCACTCTTTTTGTACTTGAGTCGGCATTGTGCCTTTTATATTTAATTCCGATGCAATATCTGTGTTTCATCGTCTATAAGAAGGTCAGAGGGATACAGTAAACCTAAAGTGAAGTATCGGAATCTATAACTAGTGTCACAGGAATGGTTCGAACATAGACAGTAAAATGAGCCAGTCTTCTTGTACTTGAGTCGGCATTGAGCCTTTTGTATTTAATTCAGATGCAATTTCTGTGTTTCATCGTCAACATGAAGGTCAGAGGGATACAGTAAACGTGAAGTGAAGTATCGTAATCTATATCTTGTGTCACAGGAATGGTTCTAAACATAGACAGTAGGAAGAGTCAGTTTTCTAGTACTTAAGTCGGCATTTTGATTTTTGTATTTAATTCCGATGCAATTTCTGTGTTTCATCGTCAATACGAAGGTCAGAGGGATACAGTAAACCTGAAGTGAAGCATCGGAATCAATAACTAGTGTCACAGGAATGGTTCAAAACATAGACAGTAAGAAGAGTCAGTTTTCTTGTACTTAAGTCGGCATTGTGCCTTTTGTATTTAATTCGGATGCAATTTCTGTGTTTCATCGTCAATAAGAAGGTCACAGGTATACAGTAAACTTGAAATGAAGCATTGGAATCTATAACTAGTGTCACAGGAATGGTTCAAAACATAAACAGTAAGAAGCGTCAGTTTTCTTGTACTTAAGTCGGTATTGTGCCTATTGTACTTAATTCCGATGCAATTTCTGTGTTTCATCGTCAATAAGAAGGTCAGAGGAATACAGTAAACCTCAAGTGAAGCATCGGAATCTATAACTAGTTTCACAGGAATGGTTCAAAACATAGACAGTAAGCAGAGTCAGTTTTTGTGCTTACGTCGGCATTGTGCCTTGTGTATTTAATTCGGATGCAATTTCTGTGTTTCATCGTCAATATGAAGGTCAGAGGGATACAGTAAACCTGAATTGAAGCATCGGAATCTATAACTAGTGGCACAGGAATGTTTCAAAACATAGACAGTACGAAGAGTCAGTTTTCTTGTACTTAAGTCAGCATTGTGCCATTTGTATTTCATGCCGATGGAATTTCTGTGTTTCATCGTCAATAAGAAGGTCAGAGGGATACAGTAAACCTGAAGTGAAGCATCGGAATCTATAACTAGTGTCACAGGAATCGTTAGAAACATAGACAGTAAGAAGAGTCAGTTTTCTTGTACTTAAGTGGGCATTGTGCCTTTTGTATTTAACTCCGATTCAATTTCGGTGTTACATCGTCAATAAAACGATCGGAGGGATACAGTAAACCTGAAGTGAAGCATCGGAATCTATAGATAGTGTCACAGGAATATTTCAAATATAGACAGTAAGAAGAGTCAGTTTTCTTGTACTTAAGTCGGCATTGTGCCTTTTGTATTTAATTCCGATGCAATTTCTGTGTTTCATCGTCAATAAGAAGGTCACAGGGATACAGTAAACCTGAAGTGAAGCATCTTAATCTATAACTAGTGTCACAGGAATGGTTCAAAGTATAGAGAGTAAGAAGGATCAGTCTTTTTGTTCTTAAGTCGGCATTGTGCCTTTTATATTTAATTCCGATGCAATTTTTGTGTTTCATCGTCAATAAGAAGGTCAGAGGGATACAGTAAACCTGAAGTGAAGCACCGGAATCTATAACTAGTGTCACAGGAATGGTTCGAACATACACAGTAAGAAGAGCAAGTCTTCTTCTACTTGAGTCGGCATTGAGCCTTTTTTATTTAATTCCAATGCAATTTCTGTGTTTCATCGTCAATAAGAAGGTCAGAGGGATACAGTAAACGGGAAGTGAAGCATCGTAATCTATAACTTGTGTCACAGGAATGGTTCAAAGCATAGACAGTAGGAAGAGTCAGTTTGCTAGTACTTAAGTCGGCATTGTGATTTTTGTATTTAATTCCGATGCAATTTCTGTGTTTCATGGTCAATAAGAGGGTCAGAGGGATACAGTAAACCTGAAGTGAAGCATCGGAATCAATAACTAGTGTCACAGGAATGGTTCAAAGCATAGACAGTAAGAAGAGTCAGTTTTCTTGTACTTAAGTCGGCATTGTGCCTTTTGTATTTAATTCGGATGCAATTTCTGTGTTTCATCGTCAATAAGAAGGTCACAGGGATACAGTAAACTTGAAGTGAAGCATTGGAATCTATAACTAGTGTCACAGGAATGGTTCAAAACATAAACAGTAAGAAGCGTCAGTTTTCTTGTACTTATGTCGGCATTGTGCCTATTGTACTTAATTCCGATGCAATTTCTGTGTTTCATCGTCAATAAGAAGGTCAGAGGGATAGAGTAAACCTGAAGTGAAGCATCGGAATCTATAACTAGTGTCACAGGAATGGTTAGAAACATAGACAGTAAGAAGAGTCAGTTTTCTTGTACTTAAGTGGGCATTGTGCCTTTTGTATTTAATTCCGATTCAATTTCGGTGTTACATCGTCAGTAAGACGGTCGGAGGGATACAGTAAACCTGAAGTGAAGCATCGGAATCTATAGCTAGTGTCACAGGAATAGTTCAAATATAGACAGTAAGAAGAGTCAGTTTTCTTGTACTTAAGTCGGCATTGTGCCTTTTGTATTTAATTCCGATGCAATTTCTGTGTTTCATCGTCAAAAAGAAGGTCACAGGGATACAGTAAACCTGAAGTGATGCATCCGAATCTATAACTAGTGTCACAGGAATGGTTCAAAACATAAACAGTAAGAAGCGTCAGTTTCCTTGTACTTAAGTCGGCATTGTGCCTTTTGTATTTAATTCCGATGCAATTTCTGGGTTTCATCGTCAATAAGAAGGTCAGAGGGATAGAGGAAACCTGAAGTGAAGCATCGGAATCTATAACTGGTGACACAGGAATGGTTCAAAGTATAGAGAGTAAGAAATATCAGTCTTTTTGTTCTTAAGTCGGCATTGTGCCTTTTATATTTAATTGCGAAGCAATTTCTGTGTTTCATCGTCAATAAGAAGGTCAGAGGGATACAGTAAACCTGAAGTGAAGCACCGGAATCTATAACTAGTGTCACAGGAATGGTTCGAACATAGACATTAAGAAGAGCAAGTCTTCTTCTACTTGAGTCGGCATTGAGCCATTTGTATTTAATTCCGATGCAATTTCTGTGTTTCATCGTCAATAAGAAGGTCAGAGGGATACAGTAAACGGGAAGTGAAGCATCGTAATCTATAACTTGTGTCACAGGAATGGTTCAAAGCATAGACAGTAGGAAGAGTCAGTTTGCTAGTACTTAAGTCGGCATTGTGATTTTCGTATTTAATTCCGATGCAATTTCTGTGTTTCATCGTCAATAAGAGGGGACGAGGGATACAGTAAACCTGAAGTGAAGCAACGGAATCAATAACTAGTGTCACAGGAATGGTTCAAAACATAGACAGTAAGAAGAGTCAGTTTTCTTGTACTTAAGTCGGCATTGTGCCTTTTGAATTTAATTCGGATGCAATTTCTGTGTTTCATCGCCAATATGAAAGTCAGAGGGATACAGTGAACCTGAATTCAAGCATCGGAATCTATAACTAGTGGCACAGCAATGTTTCAAAACATAGACAGTACGAAGAGTCAGGTTTCTTGTACTTAAGTCGGCATTGCGCGTTTCGTATTTCATGCCGATGGAATTTCTGTGTTTCATCGTCAATAAGAAGGTCAGAGGGATACAGTAAACCTGAAGTGAAGCATCGGAATCTATAACTAGTGTCACAGGAATGGTTAGAAACATAGACAGTAAGAAGAGTCAGTTTTCTTGTACTTAAGTGGGCATTGTGCCTTTTGTATTTAATTCCGATTCAATTTCGGTGTTACATCGTCAATAAGACGGTCGGAGGGATACAGTAAACCTGAAGTGAAGCATCGGAATCTATAGCTAGTGTCACAGGAATAGTTCAAATATAGACAGTAAGAAGAGTCAGTTTTCTTGTACTTATGTCGGCATTGTGCCTTTTGTATTTAATTCCGATGCAATTTCTGTGTTTCATCGTCAAAAAGAAGGTCACAGGGATACAGTAAACCTGAAGTGATGCATCCGAATCTATAACTAGTGTCACAGGAATGGTTCAAAACATAAACAGTAAGAGTCGTCAGTTTCCTTGTACTTAAGTCGGCATTGTGCCTTTTGTATTTAATTCCGATGCAATTTCTGGGTTTCATCGTCAATAAGAAGGTCAGAGGGATAGAGCAAACCTGAAGTGAAGCATCGGAATCTATAACTGGTGTCACAGGAATGGTTAAAAACATAGACAGTAAGAAGAGTCAGTTTTCTTGTACTTAAGTCGGCATTGTGCCTTTTGTATTTAATTCCGATGTAATTTCTGTGTGTCATCGTCAATACGAACGTCAGAGTGATACAGTAAACCTGAAGTGAGGCATCGGAATCTATAACTAGTGTCACAGGAATGGTTCAAAGCATTGACAATAAGAAGAGCCAGTCTACTTGTACTTGAGTCGGCATTGTGCCTCTTGTATTTAATTCCGATGCAATTTCTGTGTTTCATCGTCAACAAGGCAGACCGAGGGATACAGTAAACCTGAAGTGAAGCATCTGAATCTATGACTAGTGTCACTGGAATGGTTCAAACATAGACAGTAAGTAGAGTCAGTTTTCTTGTACTTAAGTCGGCATTGTGCATTTTGTATTTAATTCCGATTCAATTTCTGTGTTTCATCGTCAATAAGAAGGTCACAGGGATACAGTAAACCTAAAGTGAAGCATCGGAATCTATAACTAGTGTCACAGGAATGGTTCAAAGCATTAACAGTAAGGAGCATCAATTCTCTTGTACTTACGTCGGCATTGTGCCTTTTGTATTTAAATCCGATGCAATTTCTGTGCTTCATCGAAAAATAAGAAGGTCAGAGGGATACAGTAAACCTGAAGTGAAGCATCTGAATCAATAACTAGTGTCACAGGAATGGTTCAATACATAGACGGTAAGAAGAGCCAGTCTTCTTGTACTTGAGTCGGCATTGAGCCTTTTGTATTTAATTCCGATGCAATTTCTGTGTTTCATCGTCACTAAGAACGTCAGAGGGACACAGTATACCTGAAGTGAAGCATCGGAATCTATAACTAGTGTCACAGGAATGGTTCAAAATATAGACAGTAGGAAGAGTCAGTCTTCTAGTACTTAAGTTGGCGTTGTGCCTTTTGTATTTATTTCCGATGCAATTTCTGTGTTTAATCGTCAATAAGAAGGTCAGAGGGATACAGTAATCCTGAAGTGAAGCATCGGAATCTACAACTAGTGTCACAGGAATGGTACAAAACATAGACAATAAGAAGAGCCTGTCTTCTTGTACTTGAGTCGGCATTGTGCCTCTTGTATTAAATTCCGATGCATTTTCTGTGTTTAATCGTCAATAAGGCGGACAGAGGGATACAGTAAACCCGAAATGAAGCATCTGAATCTATAACTAGTGTCACAGGAATGGTTCAAAACATAGACAGAAAGAAGAGTCAGTTTTCTTGTACTTAAGTCCGCATTGTGCCTTTTGTATTTAATTTCGATGCAATTTCTGTGCTTCATCGTCAATAAGAAGGTCAGAGGGTTACAGTAAACCTGAAGTGAAGCATCGGAATCTATAACTAGTGTCACAGGAATGGTTCAAACATAGACAGTAGGAAGAGTCAGTCTCCTAGTACTGAAGTCGGCATTGTGCCTTTTGTATTTAATTCCGATGCAATTTCTGTGTTTCATCGTCAATAAGAAGGTCACAGGGATACAGTAAACCTGAAGTGAAGCTTCGGAATCTAAATCCGGTCTCACAGCAAAGTTTCAAAACATAGACAGTAAGAAGAGCCAGTCCTCTTGTACTTGAGTCGGTATTGTGCCTTTTGTATTTAATTCCGTAACAATTTCTGTGTTTTATCGTCAATAAGAAGGTCAGAAGGATACAGTAAACCTGAAGTGAAGCATCTGAATCTGTGACTAGTGTCACAGGAATGGTTCAAAACATAGACAGTAAGAAGAGTCAGTTTTCTTGTACTTAAGTCGGCATTATGCCTTTTGTATCTAATTCCGATGCAATTTCTGTGTTTCATCGTCAATAAGACGGTCAGAGGGTTACAGTAAACCTGAAGTGAAGCATCGGAATCTATAACTAGTGTCACCGGAATGGTTCGAAACATAGACAGTAAGAAGAGTCAGTTTTCTTGTACTTAAGTCGGCATTGTGCCTCTTGTATTTGATTCCGATGCAATTTCTGTGTTTCATCGTCAATAAGAGGGTCACAGGGATACAGTAAACCTAAAGTGAAGCATCGGAATCTATAACTAGTGTCACAGGAATGGTTCAAAACATTAACAGTAAGAGGCGTCAGTTTTCTTGTACCTAAGTCGGCATTGTGCCTTTTGTATTTAATTCCGATAGAATTTCTGTGCTTCATCGTCAATAAGAAGGTCAGAGGGATACATTAAACCTGAAGTGAAGCATCGGAATCTATAACTAGTGTCACAGGAATGGTTCAAAGCATAGACGGTAAGAAGAGTCAATCTTCCTGTACTGAAGTCGGCATTGAGCATTTTGTATTTACCTAAGATGCAATTTCTGTGTTTTTATCGTCAATAAGAATGTCAGAGGGATACAGTAAACCTGAAGTGAAGTATCGGAATCTATAATTAGTGTCACAGGAATGGTTCAAACATAGACAATAAGAAGGGTCAGTCTTCTTGTACTTAAGTGGGCATTGTGCCACTTGTGTATAATTCCGAAGTAATTTCTGTGTAACATCGTCAATATGAAGGCCAGAGAGATACTGTAAACCTGAAGTGAAGCATCGGAATCTATAACTAGTGTCACAGGAATGGTTCTAACATAGACAGTAAGAAGAGCCAGCCTGCTTGCACTTGAGTCGGCATTGTTGCTTTTGTATTTATTTCCGATGCAATTTCTGTGTTTCATCGTCAAGAAGAAGGTCAGAGGGATACAGTAAACCTGAAGTGAAGCATCTGAATCAATAACTAGTGTCACAGGAATGGTTCAAAACATAGACGGTAAGAAGAGCCAGTCGTCATGTACTTGAGTCGGCATTGTTGCTTTTGTATTTATTTCCGATGCAATTTCTGTGTTTCATCGTCAAGAAGAAGGTCAGAGGGATACAGCAAACCTGAAGTGAAGCATCGGAATCTATAACTAGTGTCATAGGAATGGTTCAAAATATAGACAGTAGGAAGAGTCGGTCTTCTAGTACTTAAGTCGGCATTGTGCCTTTTGTATTAAATTCCGATGCATTTTCTGTGTTTCATCGTCAATAACGCGGACAGAGGCACACTGTAAACCTGAAGTGAAGCATCGGAATCGATAACTAGTGTCACAGGAATGGTTCAAAACATAGACGATAAGAAGAGCCAGTCTTCTTGTACTTCAGTCTTCATTGTGCCTCTTGTATTAAATTCCGATGCATTTTCTGTGTTTCATCGTCAATAAGGCGGACAGAGGCATACAGTAAACCTGAAGTAAAGCATCTGAATCTATAACTAGTGTCACAGGAATGGTTCAAAACATAGACGGTAAGAAGAGCTAGTCGTCTTGTACTTGAGTCGGCATTCAGCCTTTTGTATTTAATTCCGATGCAATTTCTGTGTTTCATCCTCAGTAAGAAGGTCAGAGGGATACAGTAAACCTGAAGTGAAGCATCGGAATCTATAACTAGTGTCATAGGAATGGTTCAAAATATAGACAATAAGAAGAGCCAGTCTTCTTGTACTTGAGTCGGCATTGTGCCTCTTGTATTAAATTCCGATGCATTTTCTGTGTTTCATGGTCAATAAGGCGGACAGAGGCATACAGTAAACCTGAAGTAAAGCATCTGAATCTATAACTAGTGTCACAGGAATGGTTCAAAACATAGACGGTAAGAAGAGTCAATCTTCCTGTACTGAAGTCGGCATTGGGCATTTTGTATTTACCTAAGATGCAATTTCTGTGTTCTTATCGTCAATAAGAATGTCAGAGGGATACAGTAAACCTGAAGTGAAGTATCGGAATCTATAACTAGTGTCACAGGAATGGCTCAAACCACAGACAATAGGAAGGGTCAGTCTTCTTGTACTTAAGTCGGCATTGTGCCACTTGTATATAATTCCGATGTAATTTCTGTGTGTCATCGTCAATATGAAGGTCAGAGGGATACTGTAAACCTGAAGTGAAGCATCGGAATCTATAACTAGTGTCACAGGAATGGTTCTAACATAGACAGTAAGAAGAGCCAGTCTGCTTGTACTTGAGTCGGCATTGTGTCTTTTGTATTTAATTCCGATGCAATTTCTGTGTTTCATCGTCAATAAGAAGGTCAGAGGGATACAGTAAACCTGAAGTGAAGCATCTGAATCAATAACTAGTGTCACAGGAATGGTTCAAAACATAGACGGCAAGAAGAGCCAGTCGTCTTGTACTTGAGTCGGCATTGAGCCTTTTGTATTTAATTCCGATGCAATCTCTGTGTTTCATCGTCAATAAGAATGTCAGAGGGATACAGTAAACCTGAAGTGAAGCATCGGAATCTATAACTAGTGTCACAGGAATGGTTCAAAATATAGACAGTGGGAAGAGTCAGTCTTCTAGTACTTAAGTCGGCATTGTGCCTTTTGTATTTAATTCCGATGCAATTTCTGTGTTTCATCGTCAATAAGAGGGTCAGAGGGATACAGTAATCCTGAAGTGAAGCATCGGCATCGATAACTAGTGTCACAGGAATGGTTCAAAACATAGACGATAAGAAGAGCCAGTCTTCTTGTACTTGAGTCTTCATTGTGCCTCTTGTATTAAATTCCGATGCATTTTCTGTGTTTCATCGTCAATAAGGCGGACAGAGGCATACAGTAAACCTGAAGTAAAGCATCTGAATCTATAACTAGTGTCACGGGAATGGTTCAAAACATAGACAGTAAGAAGAGTCAGTTTTCTTGTACTTAAGTCCACATTGTGCCTTTTGTATTTAATTCCGATGCAATTTCTGTGCTTCATCGTCAATAAGAAGGTCAGAGGGTTGCGGTAAACCTGAAGTGAAGCATCAGAATCTATAACTAGTGTCACAGGAATGGTTCAAAACATAGACAGTAGGAAGAGTCAGTCTCCTAGTACTTAAGTCGCCATTGTGCCTTTTGTATTTAATTCCGATGCAATGTCTGTGTTTCATCGTCAATAAAAATGTGAGAGGGATACAGTAAAACTGAAGTGAATCATCGGAATCTAGAACTAGTGTCACAGGAATGGTTCAAAACATAGACGGTAAGAAGGGTCAATCTTCCTGTACTGAAGTCGGCATTGAGCATTTTGTATTTACCTAAGATGCAATTTCTGTGTTTTTATCGACAATAAGAATGTCAGAGGGATACAGTAAACCTGGAGTGAAGTATCGGAAACTATAACTAGTGTCACAGGAATGGTTCAAAACACAGACAATAAGAAGGGTCAGTCTTCTTGCACTTAAGTCGGCATTGTGCCACTTGTATATAATCCCGATGTAATTTCTGTGTGCCATCGTCAATATGAAGGTCAGAGGGATACTGTAAACCTGAAGTGAAGCATCGGAATCTATAACTAGTGTCACAGGAATGGTTCTAACATAGACAGTAAGAAGAGCCAGTCTGCTTGTACTTGAGTCGGCATTGTGTCTTTTGTATTTAATTCCGATGCAATTTCTGTGTTTCATCGTCAATAAGAAGTTCAGAGGGATACAGTAAACCTGAAGTGAAGCATCTGAATCAATAACTAGTGTCACAGGAATGGTTCAAAACATAGACGGCGAGACGAGCCAGTCGTCTTGTACTTGAGTCGGCATTGAACCTTTTGTATTTAATTCCGATGCAATTTCTGTGTTTCATCGTCAATAAGAAGGTGAGAGGGATACAGTAAAACTGAAGTGAAGCATCGGAATCTGTAACTAGTGTCACAGGAATGGTTCAGAACATAGACGGTAAGAAGAGTCAATCTTCTTGTACTGAACTCATCATTGAGCCGTTTGTATTTACCTAAGATGCAATTTCTGTGTTTTTATCGTCAATAAGAATGTCAGAGGGAAACAGTAAACCTGAAGTGAAGTATTGGAATCTATAACTAGTGTCACAGGAATGGTTCAAAAAACAGACAATAAGAAGGGTCAGTCTTCTTGTACTTAAGTAGGCATTGTGCCACTTGTATATAATTCCGATGTAATTTCTGTGTGTCATCGTCAATATGAAGGTCAGAGGGATACTGTAAACCTGAAGTGAAGCATCGGAATCTATAACTAGTGTCACAGGGATGGTTCTAACATTGACAGTAAGAAGTGCCAGTCTGCTTGTACTTGAGTCGGCATTGTGTCTTTTGTATTTAATTCCGATGCAATTTCTGTGTTTCATCGTCAATAAGAAGGTCAGAGGGATACAGTAAACCTGAAGTGAAGCATCTGAATCAATAACTAGTGTCACAGGAATGGTTCAAAACATCGACGGCAAGAAGAGCCAGTCGTCTTGTACTTGAGTCGGCATTGAGCCTTTTGTATTTAATTCCGATGCAATTTCTGTGTTTCATCGTCAATAAGAATGTCAGAGGGATACAGTAAACCTGACGTGAAGCATCGGAATCTATAACTAGTGTCACAGGAATGGTTAAAAATGTAGACAGTAGGAAGAGTCAGTCTTCTATTACTTAAGTCGGCAATGTGCCCTTTGTGTTTAATTCCGATGCAATTTCTGTGTTTCATCGTCAATAAGATGGTCAGAGGGATACAGTAAACCTGAAGTGAAGCATCGGAATCTACAACTAGTGTCACAGGAATGGTTCAAAGCATAGACAGTAAGAAGAGTCAGTTTTCTTGTACTTAAGTCGGCATTGTGCCTTTTGTATTTAATTCCGATGCAATTTCTGTGTTTCATCGTCAATAAGGAGGTCACAGGGATACAGTAAACCTGAAGTGAAGCATCGGAATCTATAACTAGTGTCACAGGAATGGTTCAAAATATAAACAGTAAGAAGCGTCAGTTTTCTTGTACTTAAGTCGGCATTATGCCTTTTGTATTTAATTCCGATGCAATTTCTGTGTGTCATCGTCAATAAGAAGGTCAGAGGGATACAGTAAACCTGAAGAGAAGCATCGGAATCTATAACTAGTGTCACAGGAATGATTCAAAACATAGACAGTAAGTAGAGTCAGTTTTTTGTACTTAAGTCGGCATTGTGCCTTTTGTATTTAATTCGGATGCAATTTCTGTGTTTCATCGTCCATATGAAGGTCAGAGGGATACAGTAAACCTGTGATGAAGCATCGGAATCTATAACTAGTGTCACAGGTATGGTTCAAAACATAGACAGTAAGAAGACTCAGTTTTCTTGTACTTAAGTGGGGATTATGCCCTTTGTATTTAATTCCGATTCAATTTCGGTGTTACATCGTCAATAAGACGGTCGGAGGGATACAGTAAACCTGAAGTGAAGCATCGGAAAGTATAACTAGTGTCACAGGAATAGTTCAAAACATAGACAGTAAGAAGATTCAGTTTTCTTGTACTTAAGTCGGCATTGTGCATTTGTATTTAATTCCGATGCAATTTCTGCGTTTCATCGTCAAAAAGAAGGTCTCAGGGATATAGTAAACCAGAAGTGAAGCATCCGAATCTATAACTAGTGTCACAGGAATGGTTCAAAACATAAACATTAAGAAGCATCAGTTTTCTTGTACTTAAGACGGCATTGTGCCTTTTGTATTTAATTCCGACGCAATTTCTGTGTTTCATCGTCAATAAGAAGGTCAGAGGGATACAGTAAACCTCAAGTGAAGTATCGGAATCTATAATTAGTGTCACAGGAATGGTTCAAAACATAGACAGTAAGAAGAGTTAGTTTTCTTGTACTTAGGTCGGCATTGTGCCATTTGTATTTAATTCCAATGCAATTTCTGTGTTTCATCGTCGATAAGAAGGTCAGAGGGATATGGCAAACCTGGAGTGAAGCATCGGAATCTATAACTAGTGTCACAGGAATGGTTGAAAACATAGACAGTAAGAAGAGTCAGTTATCTTGTACTGAAGTCGGCATTGCGCCTTTTGTATTTTATTCCGATGCAATTTCTGTGTTTCATCGTCAATAAGAAGGTCACAGGGATACAGTAAACATGAAGTGTAGCATCGGAATCTATAACTAGTGTCACAGGAATGGTTCAATACATAAACAGTAACAAGCGTCAGTTTTCTTGTACTTAAGTCGGCATTGTGCCTTTTGTATTTAATTCCGAAGCAATATCTGTGTTCCATCGTCAATATGAAGGTCAGAGGGATACAGTAAACCTGAAGTGAAGCATCGGAATCTATAACTAGTGTCACAGGAATGGTTCAAAACATAGACAGTAAGAAGAGCCAGTCTGCTTGTACTTGAGTCAACATTGTGCCTTTTGTATTTAATTCCGAAGCAATTTCTGTGTTTCATCGTCAATAAGAAGGTCGATGGGATACAGTAATCCTGAAGTGAAGCATCTGAATCTATAAATAGTGTCACAGGAATGGTTCAAAACATAGACGGTAAGAAGAGCCAGTCTTCTTGTACTTGAGTCGGCATTGAGCCTTTTGTATTTAATTCCGATGCAATTTCTGTGTTTCATCGTGAATAAGAAGGTCAGAGGGATACAGTAAACCTGAAGTGAAGCATCGGAATCTATAACTAGTGTCACAGGAATGGTTCAAAACATAGACAGTAGGAAGAGTCAGTCGTCTAGTACTTAAGTCGGCATTGTGCCGTTTGTATTTAACTCCGATGCAATTTCTGTGTTTCATCGTCAATAAGAAGGTCAGAGGGATACAGTAATCCTGAAGTGAAGCATCGGAATCTATAACTAGTGTCACAGGAATCTTTCAAAACATGGGCAATAAGAAGAGCCAGTCTTCTTGTACTTAAGTGGGGATTATGCCCTTTGTATTTAAATCCGATTCAATCTCGGTGTTACATCGTCAATAAGACGGTCGGAGGCATACAGTAAACCTGAAGTGAAGCATCGGAAAGTGTAACTAGTGTCACAGGAATAGTTCAAAACATAGACAGTAAGAAGATTCAGTTTTCTTGTACTTAAGTCGGCATTGTGCATTTGTATTTAATTCCGATGCAATTTCTGTGTTTCACGTCGATAAGAAGGTCAGAGGGATATGGCAAACCTGGAGTGAAGCATCGGAATCTATAACTAGTGTCACAGGAATGGTTGAAAACATAGACAGTAAGAAGAGTCAGTTATCTTGTACTTAAGTCGGCATTGTGCCTTTTGTATTTAATCCCGTTGTAATTTCTGTGTGTCATCGTCAATACGAACGTCAGAGGGATACAGTAAACCCGAAGTGAAGCATCGGAATCTATAAATAGTTTCACAGGAATGGTTCAAAACATAGATAGTAAATAGAGTCAGTTTACTTCTACTTAAGTTGGCATTGTGCCTTTTGTATTTAATTCCGATGCAATTTCTGTGTTTCATCGTCAATAAGACGGTCAGAGGGATACAGTAAACCTGAAGTGAAGCATCGGTATCTGTAACTAGTGTCACAGGAATGGTTCAAATCAAAGGCAGTAAGAAGAGCCAGTCTGCTTGTACTTGAGTCGGCATTGTGCCTTTTGTATTTAATTCCGATGCAATTTCTGTGTTTCGTCGTCTACAAGAAAGTCCAAGGGATACAGTAAACCTGAAGTGAAGCATCGGAATCTAAATCCTGTCTCACAAGAAAGGTTCAAAACATAGACAGTAAGAAGAGCCAGTCCTCTTGTACTTAACTCGGCATTGTGCCTTTTGTATTTAATTCCGATGCAATTTCTGTGTTAGATCGTCAATAAGAATGTCAGAGGGATACAGTAAACCTGAAGTGAAGCATCGGAATCTATAACTAGTGTCACAGGAATGGTTCAAAACATAGACGGTAAGAAGAGTCAGTCTTCCTGTACTTATGTCGGCATTGAGCCTTTTGTATTTAACTAAGATGCAATTTCTGTGTTTCATCGTCAATAGAAAGGGCAGAGGGATACAGTAAACCTGAAGTGAAGTATCGGAATCTATAACTAGTGTCACAGGAATGGTTCAAAACTTAGACAATAAGAAGAGTCAGTTTTTTGTACTTAAGTCGGCATTGTGCCTTTTGTATTTAATCCCGATGCAATATCTGTGTTTCATCGTCAGTAAGAAGGTCAGAGGGATACAGTAATCTGAAGTGAAGCATCGAAATCTATAACTAGTGTAACAGGAATGTTTCACAACATAGACAGTACGAAGAGTCAGTCTTCTTGTACTTAAGTCGGCATTGTGCCATTTGTATTTCATGCCGATGAAATTTCTGTGTTTCATCGTCAGTAAGAAGGTCAGAGGGTTACAGTAAACTTGAAGTGAGGCATCGGAATCTATAACTAGTGTCACAGGAACGGTTAAAACATAGACGGTAAGAAGGGTCAGTTTACTTGTACTTAAGTCGGCATTGTGCCACTTGTATATAATTCCGATGCAATTTCTGTGTTTCATCGTCAACATGAAGGTGAGAGGGATACAGTAAACCTGAAGTGAAGCATCGGAATCCATAACTAGTGTCACAGGAATGGTTCAAAACATAGGCAGTAAGTAGAGTCAGTTTTCTTGTACTTAAGTCGGCATTGTGGCTTTTGTATTTAATTCCGATGCAATTTCTGTGCTTCATCGCCAATAAGAAGATCAGAGGGTTACAGTTAACCTGAAGTGAAGCATCGGAATCTATAACTAGTGTCACAGGAATGGTTCAAAACATAGACAGTAGGAAGAGTCAGTCTTCTAGTACTGAAGTCGGCATTGTGCCATTTATATTTAATTCCGATGCAATTTCTGTGTTTCATCGTCAATAAGAAGGTCACAGGGATACAGTAAACATGAAGTGAAGCATCTGAATCAATAACTAGTGTCACAGGAATGGTTCAAAACTTAGACAATAAGAAGGGTCAGTCTTCTTGTACTGAAGTCGGCATTGTGCCACTTGTGTATAATTCCGATGTAATTTGTGTGTTTCATCGTCAATATGAAGGTCAGAGGGATACAGTAAACCTGAAGTGAAGCATCGGAATCTATAACTAGTGTCACAGGAATGGTTAAAACATAGACGGTAAGAAGGGTCAGTTTACTTGTACTTAAGTCGGCATTGTGCCACTTGTATATAATTCCGATGCAATTTCTGTGTTTCATCGTCAACATGAAGGTGAGAAGGATACAGTAAACCTGAAGTGAAGCATCGGAATCTATAACTAGTGTCACAGGAATGGTTCAAAACATAGACAGTAAGAAGAGTCAGTTTTCTTGTACTTAAGTCGGCATTGTGCCTTTTGTATTTAATTCCGATGCAATTTCTGTGCTTCATCGTCAATAAGAAGGTCAGAGGGTTACAGTAAACCTGAAGTGAAGCATTGGAATCTATAACTAGTGTCACAGGAATGGTTCAAAACATAGACAGTAGGAAGAGTCAGTCTGCTTGTACTTGAGTCGGCGTTGTGCCTTTTGTATTCAATTCCGATGCAATTTCTATGTTTTATCGTCAATAAGAAGGTCGGAGGGATACACTAAACCTGAAGTGAAGCATCTGAATCTATAACTAGTGTCACAGGAATGGTTCAAAACATAGACGGTAAGAAGAGCAAGTCTTCTTGTACTTGAGTCGGCATTGAGCCTTTTGTATTTAATTCCGATGCAATTTCTGTGTTTCATCGTCAATAAGAAGGTCAGAGGGATACAGTAAACCTGAAGTGAAGCATCGGAATCTATAACTAGTATCACAGGAATGGTTCAAAACATAGACATTAGGAAGAGTCAGTCTTCTAGTACTTAAGTCGGCATTGTGCCTTTTGTATTTAATTCCGATGCAATTTCTGTGTTTCACCGTCAATAAGAAGGTCAGAGGGATACAGTAATCCTGAAGTGAAGCATCGGTATCTATAACTAGTGTCACAGGAATGGTTCAAAACATGGACAATAAGATGCGCCAGTCTTGTTGTACTTGAGTCGGCATTGTGCCTCTTGTACTTAATTCCGATGCAATTTCTATGTTTCATCGTCAATAAGGCGGACAGAGGGATACAGTAAACCTGAAGTGAAGCATCTGAATCTACAACTAGTGTCACAGGAATGGTTCAAAACATAGACAGTAAGAAGAGTCAGTTTTCTTGTACTTAAGTCGGCATTGTGCCTTTTGTATTTAATTCCGATGCAATTTCTGTGTTTCATCGTCAACATGAAGGTGAGAGGGATACAGAAAACCTGAAGTGAAGCATCGGAATCTATAACTAGTGTCACAGGAATGGTTCAAAACATAGACAGTAAGAAGAGTCAGTTTTCTTGTACTTAAGTCGGCATTGTGCCTTTTGTATTTAATTCCGATGCAATTTCTGTGCTTCATCGTCAATAAGAAGGTCAGAGGGTTACAGTAAACCTGAAGTGAAGCATTGGAATCTATAACTAGTGTCACAGGGATGGTTCAAAACATAGACAGTAGGAAGAGTCAGTCTTCTAGTACTGAAGTCGGCATTGTGCCTTTTGTATTTATTTCCGATGCAATTTCTGTGTTTCATCGTCAATAAGAAGGTCACATTGATACAGTAAATATGAAGTAAAGCATCTGAATCAATAACTAGTGTCACAGGAATGGTTCAAAACTTAGACAATAACAAGGGCCAGTCTTCTTGTTCTTAAGTTGGCATTGTGCCTTTTCTATTTAATTCCGATGCAATTTCTGTGCTTCATCGTCAATAAGAAGATCAGAAAGTTACAGTAAACCTGAAGTGAAGCATCGGAATCTATAAGTAGTGTCACAGGAATGTTTCAAAACATAGGCAGTAAGAAGAGCCAGTCTGCTTGTACTTGAGTCGGCATTGTGCCTTTTGTATTCAATTCCGATGCAATTTCTATGTTTTATCGTCAATAAGAAGGTCGGAGGGATACACTAAACCTGAAGTGAAGCATCTGAATCTATAACTAGTGTCACAGGAATGGTTCAAAACATAGACGGTAAGAAGAGCCAGTCTTCTTGTACTTGAGTCGGCATTGAGCCTTTTGTATTTAATTCCGATGCAATTTCTGTGTTTCATCGTCAATAAGAAGGTCAGAGGGATACAGTAAACCTGAAGTGAAGCATCGGAATCTATAACTAGTATCACAGGAATGGTTCAAAACATAGACATTAGGAAGAGTCAGTCTTCTAGTACTTAAGTCGGCATTGTGCCTTTTGTATTTAATTCCGATGCAATTTCTGTGTTTCACCGTCAATAAGAAGGTCAGAGGGATACAGTAATCCTGAAGTGAAGCATCGGTATCTATAACTAGTGTCACAGGAATGGTTCAAAACATGGACAATAAGAAGCGCCAGTCTTGTTGTACTTGAGTCGGCATTGTGCCTCTTGTACTTAATTCCGATGCAATTTCTATGTTTCATCGTCAATAAGGCGGACAGAGGGATACAGTAAACCTGAAGTGAAGCATCTGAATCTACAACGAGTGTCACAGGAATGGTTCAAAACATAGACAGTAAGAAGAGTCAGTTTTCTTGTACTTAAGTCGGCATTGTGCCTTTTGTATTTAATTCCGATGTAATTTCTGTGTGTCATCGTCAATACGAACGTCAGAGGGATACAGTAACCCCGAAGTGAAGCATCGGAATCTATAACTAGATTCACAGGAATGGTTCAAATCATAGATAGTGAGAAGAGTCAGTTTTTTGTACTTAAGTCGGCATTGTGCCTTTTGTATTTAATCCCGATGCAATATCTGTGTTTCATCGTCAGTAAGAAGGTCAGAGGGATACAGTAATCTGAAGTGAAGCACTGAAATCTATAACTAGTGTAACAGGAATGTTTCACAACATAGACAGTACGAAGAGTCAGTCCTCTTGTGCTTAAGTCGGCATTGTGCCATTTGTATTTCATGCCGATGAAATTTCTGTGTTTCATCGTCAATGAGAAGGTCAGAGGGATACAGTAAACTTTAAGTGAGGCATAGGAATCTATAACTAGTGTCATAGGAATATTTCATAACATAGACAGTAAGAAGAGTCAGTTTTCTTGTACTTAAGTGGGCATTGTGATTTTTGTATTTAATTCCGATGCAATTTCTGTGTTTCATCGTCAACATGAAGGTGAGAGGGATACAGTAAACCTGAAGTGAAGCATCGGAATCTATAACTAGTGTCACAGGAATGGTTCAAAACATAGGCAGTAAGAAGAGTCAGTTTTCTTGTACTTAAGTCGGCATTGTGCCTTTTGTATTTAATTCCGATGCAATTTCTGTGCTTCATCGTCAATAAGAAGATCAGAGGGTTACAGTTAACATGAAGTGAAGCATCGGAATCTATAACTAGTGTCACAGGAATGGTTCAAACCATAGACAGTAGGAAGAGTCAGTCTTCTAGTACTGAAGTCGGCATTGTGCCTTTTACATTTAATTCCGATGCAATTTCTGTGTTTCATCGTCAATAAGAAGGTCACAGGGATACAGTAAACATGAAGTGAAGCATCTGAATCAATAACTAGTGTCACAGGAATGGTTCAAAACTTAGACAATAAGAAGGGTAAGTCTTCTTGTACTGAAGTCGGCATTGTGCCACTTGTATATCATTCCGATGTAATTTGTGTGTTTCATCGTCAATATGAAGGTCAGAGGGATACAGTAAACCTGAAGTGAAGCATCGGAATCTATAACTAGTGTCACAGGAATGGTTAAAACATATACGGTAAGAAGGGTCAGTTTACTTGTACTTAAGTCGGCATTGTGCCACTTGTATATAATTCCGATGCAATTTCTGTGTTTCATCGTCAACATGAAGGTGAGAGGGATACAGTAAACCTGAAGTGAAGCATCGGAATCTATAACTAGTGTCACAGGAATGGTTCAAAACATAGACAGTAAGAAGAGTCAGTTTTCTTGTACTTAAGTCGGCACTGTGCCTTTTGTATTTAATTCCGATGCAATTTCTGTGCTTCATCGTCAATAAGAAGGTCAGAGGGTTACAGTAAACCTGAAGTGAAGCATCGGAATCTATAACTAGTGTCACAGGAATGGTTCAAAACAAAGAAAGAAGGAAGAGTCAGTCTTCTAGTACTGAAGTCGGCATTGTGCCTTTTGTATTTAATTCCGATGCAATTTCTGTGTTTCATCGTCAATAAGAAGGTCACATTGATACAGTAAACATGAAGTGAAGCATCTGAATCAATAACTAGTGTCACAGGAACGGTTCAAAACTTAGACAATAAGAAGGGTCAGTCTTCTTGTACTGAAGTCGGCATTGTGCCACTTGTATATCATTCCGATGTAATTTGTGTGTTTCATCGTCAATATGAAGGTCAGAGGGATACAGTAAACCTGAAGTGAAGCATCGGAATCTATAACTAGTGTCACAGGAATGGTTAAAACATAGACGGTAAGAAGGGTCAGTTTACTTGTACTTAAGTCGGCATTGTGCCACTTGTATATAATTCCGATGCAATTTCTGTGTTTCATCGTCAACATGAAGGTGAGAGGGATACAGTAAACCTGAAGTGAAGCATCGGAATCTATAACTAGTGTCACAGGAATGGTTCAAAACATAGACAGTAAGAAGAGTCAGTTTTCTTGTACTTAAGTCGGCATTGTGCCTTTTGTATTTAATTCCGATGCAATTTCTGTGCTTCATCGTCAATAAGAAGGTCAGAGGGTTACAGTAAACCTGAAGTGAAGCATCGGAATCTATAACTAGTGTCACAGGAATGGTTCAAAACAAAGAAAGAAGGAAGAGTCAGTCTTCTAGTACTGAAGTCGCCATTGTGCCTTTTGTATTTAATTCCGATGCAATTTCTGTGATTCATCTTCAATACGAAGGTCACAGGGATACAGTAAACATGAAGTGAAGCATCTGAATCAATAACTAGTGTCACATAAATGGTTCAAAACTTTGACAATAAGAAGGGTCAGTCTTCTTGTACTTAAGTCGGCATTGTGGCACTTGTATATAATTCCGATGTAATTTCTGTGTTTCATCGTCAATATGAAGGTCAGAGGGATACAGTAAACCTGAAGTGAAGCATCGGAATCTATAACTAGTGTCACAGGAATGGTTCAAAACGTAGACAGTAAGAAGAGCCAGTCTGCCTGTACTTGAGTCGGCATTGTGCCTTTTGTATTTAATTCCGATGCAATTTCTGTCTTTCATCGTCAATGAGAAGGTCGGAGGGATACAGTAAGCCTGAAGTGAAGCATCGGAATCTATAACTAGTGTCCTAGGAATGATTCAAAACATAGACGGTAAGAAGTGCCAGTCTTCTTGTACTTGAGTCGGCATTGAGCCTTTTGAATTTAATTCCGATGCAATTTCTGTGTTTCATCGTCAATAAGAAGGTCAGAGGGATACAGTAAACGTGAAGTGAAGCATCGGAATCTATAACTAGTGTCAAAGGAATGGTTCAAAACATAGACAGTAGGATGAGTCAGTCTTCTAGTACTTAAGTCGGCATTGTGCCTCTTGTATTTAATTCCGATGCAATTTCTGTGTTTTATCGTCAATAAGGCGGACAGAGGGATACAGTAAACCTGAAGTGAAGAATCTGAATCTATAACTAGTGTCACAGGAATGGTTCAAAACATAGACAGTAAGAAGAGTCAGTTTTCTTGTACTTAAGTCGGCATTGTGCCTTTTGTATTTAATTCCGATGCAATTTCTGTGTTTCATCGTCAATAAGAGGGTCAGAGGCATACAGTCAACCTGATGTAAAGCATCAAAATCCATAACTAGTGTCACAGGAACGGTTCAAAACATAGACAGTAGGAAGAGTCAGTTTTCTAGTACTTAAGTCGCCATTGTGATTTTTGTATTTAATTCCGATGCAATTTCTGCGTTTCATCGTCAATATGAAGGTCACAGGGATACAGTAAACCTGAAGTGAAGCATTCGAATCTATAACTAGTGTCACAGGAATGGTTCAAAGCATAAACAGTAAGAAGCGTCAGTTTTCTTGTACTTAAGTCGGCATTGTGCCTTTTGTATTTCATTCCGATGCAATTTCTAGGTTTCATCGTCAATAAGATGGTCAGTGGGATACAGTAAACCTGAAGTGAAGCATCGGAATCTATAACTAGTGTCACAGGAATGGTTCAAAACATAGACAGTAAGAAGAGTCAGTTTTCTTATACTTAAGTCGGCATTGTGCCTTTTATATTTAAGTCCGATGCAATTTCTGTGTTTCATCGTCAATACGAACGTCAGAGGGATACAGTAAAGCTGAAGTGAAGCATCGGAATCTATAACTAGATTCACAGGAATGGTTCAAATCATAGATAGTGAGGAGAGTCAGTTTACTTGTACTTAGGCCGGCATTGTGCCTTTTGTATTTAATCCCGATGCAATATCTGTGTTTCATCGTCAGTAAGAAGGACAGAAGCATACAGTAAACCTGAAGTGAAGCATCAAAATCTATAACTAGTGTAACAGGAATGTTTCACAACATAGACAGTACGAAGAATCAGTCTTCTTGTACTTAAGTCGGCATTGTGCCATTTGTATTTCATGCCGATGAAATTTCTGTGTTTCTACGTCAATAAGAAGGTCAGAGGGATACAGTAAACCTGAAGTGAGGCATCGGAATCTATAACTAGTGTCACAGGAGTATTTCAAAACATAGACACTAAGAAGAGTCAGTTTTCTTGTACTTAACTGGGCATTGTGCCTTTTGTATTTAATTCCGATTCAATTTCGGTGTTACATCGTCAATAAGACGGTCAGAGGGATACAGTAAACCTGAAGTGAAGCATCGGAATCTATAACTAGTGTCACAGGAATGGTTAAAACATAGATGGTAAGAAGGGTCAGTTTACTTGTACTTAAGTCGGCATTCTGCCACTTGTATATAATTCCGATGCAATTTCTGTGTTTCATCGTCAATAAGAAGGTCACAGGGATACAGTAAACATGAAGTGAAGCATCGGAGTCTATAACTAGTGTCACAGGAATGGTTCAAAACATAAACAGTAACAAGCGTCAGTTTTCTTGTACTTAAGTCGGCATTGTGCTTTTTGTATTTCATTCCAATGCAATATCTGTGTTTCATCGTCAATATGAAGGTCAGAGGGATACAGTAATCCTGAAGTGAAGCATCGGAACCTATAACTAGTGTCACAGGAATGGTTCAATACATAGACAGTAGGAAGAGTCAGTCTTCTAGTACTGAAGTCGGCATTGCGCCTTTTGTATTTAATTCCGATGCAATTTCTGTGTTTCATCGTCAATAAGAAGGTCACAGGGATACAGTAAACATGAAGTGAAGCATCGGAGTCTATAACTAGTGTCACAGGAATGGTTCAAAACATAGACAGTAAGAAGAGTCAGTCTTCTTGTACTTGAGTCGGCATTGTGCCTCTTGTATTTAATTCCGATGCAATTTCAGTGTTTTATCGTCAATAAGGCGGACAGAGGGATACAGTAAACCTGAAGTGAAGAATCTGAATCTATAACGAGTGTCACAGGAATGGTTCAAAACATAGACAGTAAGAAGAGTCAGTTTTCTTGTACTTAAGTCGGCATTGTGCCTTTTGTATTTAATTCCGATGCAATTTCTGTGCTTCATCGTCAATAAGAAGGTCAGAGGGTTACAGAAAACCTGACGTGAAGCATAGGAATCTATAACTAGTGGCACAGGAGTGGTTCAAAACATAGACAGTAGGGAGAGTCAGTCTTCTAATACTGAAGTCGGCATTGTGCCTTTTGTATTTAATTCCGATGCAATTTCTGTGTTTCATCGTCAATAAGAAGGTCACAGGGATACAGTAAACATGAAGTGAAGCATCGGAACCTATAACTAGTGTCACAGGAATGGTTCAAAACTTAAACAGTAACAAGCGTCAGTTTTCTTGTACTTAATTCGGCATTGTCCCTTTTGTATTTATTTCCGATGCAATTTCTGTGTTTCATCGTCAAGATGAAGGACAGAGGGATACAGTAAACCTGAAGTGAAGCATCGGAATCTATAAGTAGTGTCACAGGAATGGTTCAAGTCATAGATAGTAAGAAGAGCCAGTCTACATGTACTTGAGTCGGCATTGTTCCTTTTGTATTTAATTCCGATGCAATTTCTGTGTTTCATCGTCAATAAGAAGGTCGGAGGGGTACACTAAACCTGAAGTGAAGCATCTGAATCTATAACTAGTGTCACAGGAATGGTTCAAAACATAGACGGTAAGAAGAGCCAGTCTTCTTGTACTTGAGTCGGCATTGAGCCTTTTGTATTTAATTCCGATGCAATTTCTGTGTTTCATCGTCAATAAGAAGGTCAGAGGGATACAGTAAACCTGAAGTGAAGCATCGGAATCTATAACTAGTGTCACAGGAATGGTTCAAAACATAGACAGTAGGAAGAGTTAGTCTTCTAGTACTTAAGTCTTCATTGTGCCTTTTGTTTTTAATTCCGATGCAATGTCTGTGTTTCATCGTCAATAAGAAGGTCAGAGGGATACAGTAATACTGAAGTGATGCATCGGAATCTATAACTAGTGTCACAGGAATGTTTCAAAACATGAGCAATAAGAAGAACCAGTCGTCTTGTACTTGAGTCAGCATTGTGCCTCTTGTATTTAATACCGACGCAATTGCTGTGTTTCATCGCCAATAAGGCGGACAGAGGGATACAGTAAACCTGAAGTGAAGCATCTGAATCTATAACTAGTGTCACAGGAATGGTTCAAAACATAGACAGTAAGAAGAGTCAGTTTTCCTGTACTAAAGTCGGCATTGTGCCTTTTGCTTCATCGTTAATGCGAAGGTCAGAGGGTTACAGTAAACCTGAAGTGAAGCATCTGAATCTATAACTAGTGTCACAGGAATGGTTCAAAACATAAACAGTAACAAGCGTCAGTTTTCTTGTACTTAAGTCGGCATTGTGCCTTTTGTATATAATTCCGATGCAATATCTGTGTTTCATCGTCAATAAGAAGGTCAGAGGTATACAGTAAACACGAAGTGAAGCATCGGAATCTATAACTAGTGTCACAGGAATGGTTCAAAACATAGACAGTAAGAAAGGTCAGTCTTCTTGTACTTCAGTCGGCAATGAGCCTTTTGTATTTAATTCCGATGCAATATCTGTGTTTCATCGTCAATAAGATGATTAGAGAGACACAGTAAACCTTAAGTGAAGCATTGGAATCTATAACTAGTGTCACAGGAATGGTTCCAACATAGACAGTAAGAAGAGCCAGTCATCTTGTACTTGAGTTGGCATTGAGCCTTTTGTATTTAATTACGATGCAATTTCTGTGTTTCATCGTCAATAAGAGGGTCAGAGGGATACAGTAAACCTGATGTGAATCATCGGAATCTATGACTAGTGTCTCAGGAATGGTTCAAAACATAGTCAGTGGGAAGAGTCAGTTTTCTAGTACTTAAGTCGTCATTGTGATTTTTGTATTTAATTCCGATGCAATTTCTGTGTTTCATCGTCAATACGAAGGTCAGAGGGTTACAGTACACCTGAAGTGAAGAATCGGAATCTATAATTAGTGTCACAGGAATGGTTCAAAACATAGACAGTAAGAAAGGTCAGTCTTCTTGTACTTCAGTCGGCAAAGTGCCTTTTAAATTTAATTCCGATGCAATATCTGTGTTTCATCGTCAATAAGAAGATCGGAGGGAAACAGTAAACCTGAAGTGAAGCATCGGAATCTATAACTAGTGTCACAGGAATGGTTCAAAACATAAACAGTAACAAGCGTCAGTTTTCTTGTACTTAAGTCGGCATTGTGCCTTTTGCATTTAATTCCGATGCAATATCTGTGTTTCATCGTCAATATGAAGGTCAGAGGGATACAGTAAACCTCAAGTGAAGTATCGGAATCTATAACTAGTGTCACAGGAATGGTTCAAAACATAGACAGTAATAAGAGTCAGTTCTCTTGTACTTAAGTCGGCATTGTGCATTTTTTATTTAATTCCGATGTAATTTCTGTGTGTCATAGTCAATACTAACGTCTGAGGGAGACAGTAAACCTGAAGTGAAGCATCGGAATCTATAACTAGTGTCACAGGAATGGTTCCAAACATAAACAGTAAGTAAGCGTCAGTTTTCTTGTACTTATGTCGGCATTGTGCCTTTTGTATTTAATTCCGATGCAATTTCTGTGTCTCATCGTCAATAAGAAGGTCACAGGGATACAGTAAACCTATAGTGAAGCATCGGAATCTATAACGAGTGTCACAGGAATGGTTCAAAACATGGACAATAAGAAGAGCCAGTCTTCTTGTACTTGAGTCGGCATTGTGCCTCTTGTATTTAATTCCGATGCAATTTCTATGTTTCATCGTCAATAAGGCGGACAGACGGATACAGTAAACCTGAAGTGAAGCATCTGAATCTATAACTAGTGTCACAGGAAAGGTTCAAAACGTAGACAGTAAGAAGAGTCAGTTGTCTTGTACTTAAGTCGGCATTGTGCCTTTTGTATTTAATTCCGATGCAATTTCTGCGCTTCATCGTCAATAAGAAGGTCAGAGGGTTACTGTAAACCTGAAGTGAAGCATCGGAATCTATAACTTAGTGTCACAGGAATGGTTCAAAACATAGACAGTAGGAAGAGTCAGTCTTCAAGTACTGAAATCGGCATTGTGCCTTTGGTATTTAATTCCGATGCAATTTCTGTGTTTCATCGTCAATAAGAAGGTCACAGGGATACAGTAAACCTATAGTGAAGCATCGGAATCTATAACGAGTGTCACAGGAATGGTTCAAAACATAAACAGTAAGAAGCGTGAGTTTTCTTGTACTTAAGTCGGCATTGTGCCTGTTGTATTTAATTCCGATGCAATATCTGTGTTTCATCGTCAATATGAAGGTCAGAGGGATACAGTAAGCCTGAAGTGAAGCATCGGAATCTATAACTAGTGTCACAGGAATGGTTCAAAACATAGACAGTAAGAAGAGCCAGTCTGCTTGTACTTGAGTCGGCATTGTGCCTTTTGTATTTAACTCCGATTCAATTTCCGTGTTTCATCGTCAAAAAGAAGGTCGGAGGGATACAGTAAACCTGAAGTAAGCATCTGAATCTATACCTAGTGTCACTGGAATGGTTCAAAACATAGACGGTAAGAAGAGCCAGTCTTCTTGTACTTAAGTCGTCATTGTGCCTTTTGTATTTAATTAGGATGCAATTTCTGTGTTTCATCGTCAATAAGAAGGTCAGAGGGATACAGTAATCCTGACGTGAAGCATCGGAATCTATAACTAGTGTCACAGGAATGGTTCAAAACATGTACAATAAGAAGAGCCAGTCTTCTTGTACTTGAGTCGGCATTGTGCCTCTTGTATTTAATTCCGATGCAATTTCTGTGTTTCATCGTCAATAAGGCGGAAAGAGGGATACAGTAAACCTGTAGTAAAGCATCTGAATCTAAAACTAGTGTCACAGGAATGGTTCAAAACATAGACGGTAAGAAGAGCCAGTCTTCCTGTACTTAAGTCGGCATTGAGCCTTTTGTATTTAATTCCGATGCAATTTCTGTGCTTCATCGTCAATAAGAAGGTCAGAGGGTTACAGTTATCCTGAAGTGAAGCATCGGAATCTATAACTAGTGTCACAGGAATGGTTCAAAACATAGACAGTAGGAAGAGTCAGTCTTCTAGTACTGAATTCGGCATTGTGCCTTTTGTATTTAATTCCGATGCAATTTCTGTGTTTCAATATCAATAACAAGGTCACAGGGATACAGTAAACCTGAAGTGCAGCATCGGAATCTATAAGTAGTGTCACAGGAATGGTTCAAACATAAACAGTAAGAAGCGTCAGTTTTCTTGTACTTAAGTCGGCATTGTGTCTTTTGTATTTAATTCCGATGCAATTTCTGTGTTTCATCGTCAATATGAAGGTCAGAGGGATACAGTAAACCTGAAGTGAAGCATCGGAATCTATAACTGGTGTCACAGGAATGGTTCAAAACATAGACGGTAAGATGAGCCAGTCTTCTTGTACTTAAGTCGGCATTGAGCCTTTTGTATTTAATTCCGATGCAATTTCTGTGTTTCATCGTCAATAAGAAGGTCAGAGGGATACAGTAAACCTGAATCGAAGCATCGGAATTTATAATTAGTGTCACAGGAATGGTTCAAAACATATGCAGTAAGAAGAGCCAGTCTGCTTGTACTTGAGTCGGCATTGTGCCTTTTGTATTTAGTTCCGATGCAATTTCTGTGTTTCATCGTCAATAAGAAGGTTAGAGGGATACAGTAAACCTGAAGTGAAGCATCGGAATCTATAACTAGTGTCACAGGAATGGTTCAAAACATAGACAGTAGGTAGAGTCAGTCTTCTAGTACTGAAGTCGGCATTGTGCCTTTTGTATTTAATTCCGATGCAATTTCTGTGTTTCAATATCAATAAGAAGGTCACAGGGATACAGTAAACCTGAATCGAAGCATCGGAATTTATAATTAGTGTCACAGGAATGGTTCAAAACATATGCAGTAAGAAGAGCCAGTCTGCTTGTACTTGAGCCGGCATTGTGCCTTTTGTATTTAATTACGATGCAATATCTGTGTTTCATCGTCAATAAGAAGGTCGGATGGATACAGTAAACCTGAAGTGAAGCATCTGAATCTATAACTAGTGTCGCAGGAATGGTTCAAAACATAGAGGGTAAGAAGAGACAGTCTTCTTGTACTTGAGTCGGCATTGAGCCTTTTGTATTTAATTCCGATGCAATTTCTGTGTTTCATCGTCAATAGGAAGGTCAGAGGGATACAGTAATCCTGAAGTGAAGCATCGGAATCTATAACTAGTGTCACAGGAATGGTTCAAATCATGGACAATAAGAAGAGCCAGTCTTCTTGTACTTGAGTCGGCATTGTGCCTCTTGTATTTAATTCCGATGCAATTTCTGTGTTTCATCGTCAATAATGGGGACAGAGGGATACAGTAAACTTGAAGTGAAGCATCTGAATCTGTAACTAGTGTCACAGGAATGGTTCAAAACATAGACAGTAAGAAGAGTCAGTTTTCTTGTGCTTATGTCGGCATTGTGCCTTTTGTATTTCATTCCGATTCAATTTCTGCGCTTCATAGTCAATAAGAAGGTCAGAGTGTTACAGGAAACCTGAAGTGAAGCATCGGAATCTATAACTAGTGTCACAGGAATGGTTCAAAACATACATGGTAAGAAGGGTCAGTCTTTTTGTACTTAGGTCGGCATTGTGCCTTTTGTATTTAAATCCGATGCAATATCTGTGTGTCATCGTCAGTACGAACGTCAGAGGGATACAGTAAACCTGAAGTGAAGCATCGGAATCTATAACTAGTTTCACAGGAATGGTTCAAAGCATAGATAGTAAGGAGAGTCAGTTTACTTGTACTTAAGTCGGCATTGTGCCTTTTGTATTTAGTTCCGATGCAATTTCTGTGTTTCATCGTCAATAAGGAGGTCAGAGGGATACAGTAAACCTGAAGTGAAGCATCCAAATCTATAACAAGTGTCACAGGACTCGTTAAAACATAGACGTTAAGAAGGGTCAGTCTCCTTGTACTTAAGTAGGCATTGTGCCACTTCTATATAATTCCGATGCAATTTCTGTGTTTCATCGTCAACATAAAGGTGAGAGGGATACAGTAAATCTGAAGTGAAGCATCGGAATCCATAACTAGTGTCTCAGGAATGGTTCGAAGCATAGACAGTAAGAAGAGCCAGTCTGCTTGTACTTGAGTCGGCATTGTGCCTTTTGTATTTAGTTCCGATGCAATTTCTGTGTTTCATCGTCAATAAGAAGGTTAGAGGGATACAGTAAACCTGAAGTGAAGCATCGGAATCTATAACTAGTGTCACAGGAATGGTTCAAAACATAGACAGTAGGTAGAGTCAGTCTTCTAGTACTGAAGACGGCATTGTGCCTTTTGTATTTAATTCCGATGCAATTTCTGTGTTTCAATATCAATAAGAAGGTCACAGGGATACAGTAAACCTGAAGTGAAGCATCGGAATCTATAACTAGTGTGACAGGAATGGTTCAAAACATAAACAGTAAGAAACGTCAGTTTTCTTGTACTTAAGTCGGCATTGTGCCTTTTGTATTTAATTCCGATGCAATTTCTATGTTTCATCGTCAATATGAAGGTCAGAGGGATACAGTAAACCTGAATCGAAGCATCGGAATTTATAATTAGTGTCACAGGAATGGTTCAAAACATATGCAGTAAGAAGAGCCAGTCTGCTTGTACTTGAGCCGGCATTGTGCCTTTTGTATTTAATTACGATGCAATATCTGTGTTTCATCGTCAATAAGAAGGTCGGATGGATACAGTAAACCTGAAGTGAAGCATCTGAATCTATAACTAGTGTCACAGGAATGGTTCAAAACATAGAGGGTAAGAAGAGACAGTCTTCTTGTACTTGAGTCGGCATTGAGCCTTTTGTATTTAATTCCGATGCAATTTCTGTGTTTCATCGTCAATAGGAAGGTCAGAGGGATACAGGAAACCTGAAGTGAAGCATCGGAATCTATCACCAGTGTCACAGGAATGGTTCAAAACATAGACAGTAAGAAGAGTCAGTTTTCTTGTACTTAAGTCGGCATTGTGCCTTTTGTATTTAATTTCGATGCAATTTCTGTGCTTCATCGTCAATACGAAGGTCAGAGGGTTACAGTAAACCTGAAGTGAAGCATCGGAATCTATAACTAGTGTCACAGGAATGGTTCAAAACATACATGGTAAGAAGAGTCAGTCTTTTTGTACTTAGGTCGGCATTGTGCCTTTTGTATTTAGTTCCGATGCAATTTCTGTGTTTCATCGTCAATAAGAAGGTTAGAGGGATACAGTAAACCTGAAGTGAAGCATCGGAATCTATAACTAGTGTCACAGGAATGGTTCAAAACATAGACAGTAGGTAGAGTCAGTCTTCTAGTACTGAAGTCGGCATTGTGCCTTTTGTATTTAATTCCGATGCAATTTCTGTGTTTCAATATCAATAAGAAGGTCACAGGGATACAGTAAACCTGAAGTGAAGCATCGGAATCTATAACTAGTGTGACAGGAATGGTTCAAATCATAAACAGTAAGAAGCGTCAGTTTTCTTGTATTTAAGTCGGCATTGTGCCTTTTGTATTTAATTCCGATGCAATTTCTATGTTTCATCGTCAATATGAAGGTCAGAGTGATACAGTAAACCTGAATCGAAGCATCGGAATTTATAATTAGTGTCACAGGAATGGTTCAAAACATATGCAGTAAGAAGAGCCAGTCTGCTTGTACTTGAGCCGGCATTGTGCCTTTTGTATTTAATTACGATGCAATATCTGTGTTTCATCGTCAATAAGAAGGTCGGATGGATACAGTAAACCTGAAGTGAAGCATCTGAATCTATAACTAGTGTCGCAGGAATGGTTCAAAACATAGAGGGTAAGAAGAGACAGTCTTCTTGTACTTGAGTCGGCATTGAGCCTTTTGTATTTAATTCCGATGCAATTTCTGTGTTTCATCGTCAATAGGAAGGTCAGAGGGATACAGTAATCCTGAAGTGAAGCATCGGAATCTATAACTAGTGTCACAGGAATGGTTCAAATCATGGACAATAAGAAGAGCCAGTCTTCTTGTACTTGAGTCGGCATTGTGCCTCTTGTATTTAATTCCGATGCAATTTCTGTGTTTCATCGTCAATAATGGGGACAGAGGGATACAGTAAACTTGAAGTGAAGCATCTGAATCTGTAACTAGTGTCACAGGAATGGTTCAAAACATAGACAGTAAGAAGAGTCAGTTTTCTTGTGCTTATGTCGGCATTGTGCCTTTTGTATTTCATTCCGATTCAATTTCTGCGCTTCATAGTCAATAAGAAGGTCAGAGGGTTACAGGAAACCTGAAGTGAAGCATCGGAATCTATAACTAGTGTCACAGGAATGGTTCAAAACATAGACAGTAGGAAGAGTCAGTCTTCTAGTACTCAAGTCGGCATTGTGCCTTTTGTATTTAATTCCGATGCAATTTCTGTGTTTCGTTGTCAATAAGAAGGTCAGAGGGATACAGTAAACCTGAAGTGAAGCATCGGAATCTATAACTAGTGTCACAGGAAAGGTTCAAAACATAGACAGTAAGAAGAGTCAGTTTTCTTGTACTTAAGTCGGCATTGTGCCTTTTGTATTTAATTCCGATGCAATTTCTGCGCTTCATCGTCAATACGAAGGTCAGAGGGTTACAGTAAACCTGAAGTGAAGCATCGGAATCTATAACTAGTGTCACAGGAATGGTTCAAAACATACATGGTAAGAAGAGTCAGTCTTTTTGTACATAGGTCGGCATTATGCCTTTTGTATTTAAATCCGATGCAATATCTGTGTGTCATCGTCAATACGAACGTTAGAGGGATACAGTAAACCTGAAGTGAAGCATCGGAATCTATAACTAGTTTCACAGGAATGGTTCAAATCATAGATAGTAAGGAGAGTCAGTTTACTTGTACTTAAGTCGGCATTGTGCCTTTTGTATTTAGTTCCGATGCAATTTCTGTGTTTCATCGTCAATAAGGAGGTCAGAGGGATACAGTAAACCTGAAGTGAAGCATCTAAATCTATAACAAGTGTCACAGGACTCGTTAAAACATAGACGTTAAGAAGGGTCAGTCTCCTTGTACTTAAGTAGGCATTGTGCCACTTGTATATAATTCCGATGCAATTGCTATGTTTCATCGTCAACATGAAGGTGAGAGGGATACAGTAAATCTGAAGTGAAGCATCGGAATCCATAACTAGTGTCACAGGAATGGTTCGAAGCATAGACAGTAAGAAGAGCCAGTCTGCTTGTACTTGAGTCGGCATTGTGCCTTTTGTATTTAGTTCCGATGCAATTTCTGTGTTTCATCATCAATAAGAAGGTTAGAGGGATACAGTAAACCTGAAGTGAAGCATCGGAATCTATAACTAGTGTCACAGGAATGGTTCAAAACATAGACAGTAGGTAGAGTCAGTCTTCTAGTACTGAAGTCGGCATTGTGCCTTTTGTATTTAATTCCGAAACAATTTCTGTGTTTCAATATCAATAAGAAGGTCACAGGGATACAGTAAACCTGAAGTGAAGCATCGGAATCTATAACTAGTGTGACAGGAATGGTTCAAAACATAAACAGTAAGAAGCGTCAGTTTTCTTGTACTTAAGTCGGCATTGTGCCTTTTGTATTTAATTCCGATGCAATTTCTATGTTTCATCGTCAATATGAAGGTCAGAGGGATACAGTAAACCTGAATCGAAGCATCGGAATTTATAATTAGTGTCACAGGAATGGTTCAAAACATATGCAGTAAGAAGAGCCAGTCTGCTTGTACTTGAGCCGGCATTGTGCCTTTTGGATTTTATTACGATGCAATATCTGTGTTTCATCGTCAATAAGAAGGTCGGATGGATACAGTAAACCTGAAGTGAAGCATCTGAATCTATAACTAGTGTCACAGGAATGGTTCAAAACATAGAGGGTAAGAAGAGACAGTCTTCTTGTACTTGAGTCGGCATTGAGCCTTTTGTATTTAATTCCGATGCAATTTCTGTGTTTCATCGTCAATAGGAAGGTCAGAGGGATACAGTAATCCTGAAGTGAAGCATCGGAATCTATAACTAGTGTCACAGGAATGGTTCAAATCATGGACAATAAGAAGAGCCAGTCTTCTTGTACTTGAGTCGGCATTGTGCCTCTTGTATTTAATTCCGATGTAATTTCTGTGTTTCATCTTCAATAAGAAGGTCACAGGGATACAGTAAACATAAAGTGAAGCATCGGAATCTATAACTAGTGTCACAGGAATGGTTCAAAACATAAACAGTAACAAGCGTCAGTTTTCTTGTACTTAAGTCGGCATTGTGCCTTTTGTATTTAATTCCGATGCAATTTCTGTGTTTCATCGTCAATAAGAAGGTCAGAGGGTTACAGGAAACCTGAAGTGAAGCATCGGAATCTATCACTAGTGTCACAGGAATGGTTCAAAACATAGACAGTAAGAAGAGTCAGTCTTCTTGTACTTAAGTCGGCATTGTGCCTTTTGTATTTAATTCCGATGCAATTTCTGTGCTTCATCGTCAATACGAAGGTCAGAGGGTTACAGTAAACCTGAAGTGAAGCATCGGAATCTATAACTAGTGTCACAGGAATGGTTCAAAACATACATGGTAAGAAGAGTCAGTCTTTTTGTACTTAGGTCGGCATTGTGCCTTTTGTATTTAAATCCGATGCAATATCTGTGTGTCATCGTCAATACGAACGTCAGAGGGATACAGTAAACCTGAAGTGAAGCATCGGAATCTATAACTAGTTTCACAGGAATGGTTCAAATCATAGATAGTAAGGAGAGTCAGTTTACTTGTACTTAAGTCGGCATTGTGCCTTTTGTATTTAGTTCCGATGCAGTTTCTGTGCTTCATCGTCAATAAGGAGGTCAGAGGGATACAGTAAACCTGAAGTGAAGCATCTAAATCTATAACAAGTGTCACAGGACTCGTTAAAACATAGACGTTAAGAAGGGTCAGTCTCCTTGTACTTAAGTAGGCATTGTGCCACTTGTATATAATTCCGATGCAATTTCTGTGTTTCATCGTCAACATGAAGGTGAGAGGGATACAGTAAATCTGAAGTGAAGCATCGGAATCCATAACTAGTGTCACAGGAATGGTTCAAAAAGATAGACAGTAGGAAGAGTCAGTTTTATTGTACTTAAGTCGGCATTGTGCCTTTTGTATTTAATTCCGATGCAATTTCTGTGCTTCATTGTCAATACGAAGGTCAGAGGATTACAGTAAACCTGAAGTGAAGCATCGGAATCTATAACTAGTGTCACAGGAATGGTTCAAACATACAGGGTAAGAAGAGTCAGTCATTTTGTACTTATGTCAGCATTGTGCCTTTTGTATTTAAATCCGATGCAATTTCTGTGTTTCATCGTCAATAAGAAGGTCAGAGGGATACAGCAAACCTGAAGTGAAGCACCGGAATCTATAACTAGTGTCACAGGAATGGCTAAAAGCATAGACAATAAGAAGAGTCAGTTTTCCTGTACTTAAGTCGGCATTGTGCCATTTGTATTTAATTCCGATGCAATTTCTGTGTTTCATCGTCAATAAGAAGGTCAGAGGGATACAGTAAACCTGAAGTGAAGCATCGGAATCTGTAACTAGTTTCACAGGAATGGTTCAAATCATAGATAGTAAGGAGAGTCAGTTTACTTGTACTTAAGTCGGCATTGTGCCTTTTGTATTTAGTTCCGATGCAATTTCTGTGTTTCATCGTCAATAAGGAGGTCAGAGGGATACAGTAAACCTGAAGTGAAGCATCTAAATCTATAACAAGTGTCACAGGACTCGTTAAAACATAGACGTTAAGAAGGGTCAGTCTCCTTGTACTTAAGTAGGCATTGTGCCACTTGTATATAATTCCGATGCAATTTCTGTGTTTCATCGTCAACATGAAGGTGAGAGGGATACAGTAAATCTGAAGTGAAGCATCGGAATCCATAACTAGTGTCACAGGAATGGTTCAAAACGTAGACAGTAGGAAGAGTCAGTTATATTGTACTTAAGTTGGCATTGTGCCTTTTGTATTTAATTCCGATGCAATTTCTGTGCTTCATTGTCAATACGAAGGTCAGAGGATTACAGTAAACCTGAAGTGAAGCATCGGAATCTATAACTAGTGTCACAGGAATGGTTAAAACATACAGGGTAAGAAGAGTCAGTCATTTTGTACTTATGTCAGCATTGTGCCTTTTGTATTTAAATCCGATGCAATTTCTGTGTTTCATCGTCAATAAGAAGGGCAGAGGGATACACCAAACCTGAAGTGAAGCACCGGAATCTATAACTAGTTTCACAGGAATGGTTCAAAACATAGTTAGTAAGGAGAGTCAGTTTACTTTTACTTAAGTCGGAATTGTGCCTCTTGTATTTAATTCCGATGCAATTTCTGTGTTTCCTCGTCAATAAGACGGTCAGTGGGATACAGGAAACCTGAAGTGAAGCATCGGAATCTATAACTAGTATCACAGGAATGGTTCAAAACATAGACATTAGGAAGAGTCAGTCTTCTAGTACTTAAGTCGGCATTGTGCCTTTTGTATTTAATTCCGATGCAATTTCTGTGTTTCATCGTCAATAAGAAGGTCAGAGGGATACACTAATCCTGAAGTGAAGCATCGGAATCTATAACTAGTGTCACAGGAATGGTTCAAAACATGGACAATAAGAAGCGCCAGTCTTGTTGTACTTGAGTCGGCATTGTGCCTCTTGTATTTAATTCCGATGCAATTTCTATGTTTCATCGTCAATAAGGCGGACAGAGGGATACAGTAAACCTGAAGTGAAGCATCTGAATCTATAACTAGTGTCACAGGAATGGTTCAAAACATAGACAGTAAGAAGAGTCAGTTTTCTTGTACTTAAGTCGGCATTGTACCTTTTGTATTTAATTCCGATGTAATTTCTGTGTGTCATCGCCAATACGAACGTCAGAGGGATACAGTAAACCTGAAGTGAAGCATCGGAATCTATAACTAGATTCACAGGAATGGTTCAAATCATAGATAGTGAGGAGAGTCAGTTTTTTGTACTTAAGTCGGCATTGTGCCTTTTGTATTTAATCCCGATGCAATATCTGTGTTTCATCGTCAGTAAGAAGGTCAGAGGGATACAGTAATCTGAAGTGAAGCATCGAAATCTATAACTAGTGTAACAGGAATGTTTCACAACATAGACAGTACGAAGAGTCAGTCTTCTTGTACTTAAGTCGGCATTGTGCCATTTGTATTTCATGCCGATGAAATTTCTGTGTTTCATCGTCAATAAGAAGGTCAGAGGGATACAGTAAACTTGAAGTGAGGCATCGGAATCTATAACTAGTGTCACAGGAATATTTCATAACATAGACAGTAAGAAGAGTCAGTTTTCTTGTACTTAAGTGGGCATTGTGCCTTTTGTATTTAATTCCGATTCAATTTCGGTGTTACATCGTCAATAAGACGGTCAGAGGAATACAGTAAACCTGAAGTGAAGCATCGGAATCTATAACTAGTGTCACAGGAATGGTTAAAACATAGACGGTAAGAAGGGTCAGTTTACTTGTACTTAAGTCGGCATTGTGCCACTTGTATATAATTCCGATGCAATTTCTGTGTTTCATCGTCAACATGAAGGTGGGTGGGATACAGTAAACCTGAAGTGAAGCATCGGAATCTATAACTAGTGTCACAGGAATGGTTCAAAACATAGACAGTAAGAAGATTCAGTTTTCTTGTACTTAAGTCGGCATTGTGCCTTTTGTATTTAATTCCGATGCAATTTCTGTGCTTCATCGTCAATAAGACGATCAGAGGGTTACAGTGAACCTGAAGTGAAGCATCGGAATCTATAACTAGTGTCACAGGAATGGTTCAAAACATAGACAGTAGGAAGAGTCAGTCTTCTAGTACTGAAGTCGGCATTGTGCCTTTTATATTGAATTCCGATGCGATTTCTGTGTTTCATCGTCAATAAGAAGGTCACAGGGATACAGTAAACATGAAGTGAAGCATCTGAATCAATAACTAGTGTCACAGGAATGGTTCAAAACTTAGACAATAAGAAGGGTCATTCTTCTTGTACATAAGTCGGCATTGTGCCACTTGTATGTAATTCCGATGTAATTTCTGTGTTTCATCGTCAATATAAAGGACAGAGGGATACAGTAAACCTGAAGTGAAGCATCGGAATCTATAAGTAGTGTCACAGGAATATTTCATAACATAGACAGTAAGAAGAGACAGTTTTCTTGAACTTAAGTGGGCATTGTGCCTTTTGTATTTAATTCCGATTCAATTTCGGTGTTACATCGTCAAAAAGACGGTCAGAGGGATACAGTAAACCTGAAGTGAAGCATCGGAATCTATAACTAGTGTCACAGGAATGGTTAAAACATAGACGGTAAGAAGGGTCAGTTTACTTGTACTTAAGTCGGCATTGTGCCACTTGTATATAATTCCGATGCAATTTCTGCGTTTCATCGTCAACATGAAGGTGAGAGGGATACAGTAAACCTGAAGTGAAGCATCGGAATCTATAACTAGTGTCACAGGAATGGTTCAAAACATAGACTGTAAGAAGAATCAGTTTTCTTGTACTTAAGTCGGCATTGTGCCTTTTGTATTTAATCCCGATGCAATTTCTGTGCTTCATCGTCAATAAGAACGTCAAAGGGTTACAGTAAACCTGAAGTGAAGCATCGGAATCTATAACTAGTGTCACAGGAATGGTTCAAAACATAGACAGTAGGAAGAGTCAGTCTTCTAGTACTGAAGTCGGCATTGTGCCTTTTGTATTTAATTCCGATGCAATTTCTGTGTTTCATCGTCAATACGAAGGTCACATTGATACAGTAAACATGAAGTGAAGCATCTGAATCAATAACTAGTGTCACAGGAATGGTTCAAAACTTAGACAATAAGAAGGGTCAGTCTTCTTGTACTTAAGTCGGCATTGTGCCACTTGTATTCAATTCCGACGCAATTTCTGTGTTTTATCGTCAATAAGGCGGACAGAGGGATACAGTAAACCTGAAGTGAAGCATCTGAATCTATTACTAGTGTAACAGGAATGGTTCAAAGCATAGACAGTAAGAGGAGTCAGTTTTCTTGCACTTAAGTCGGCATTGTGCCTTTTGTATTTAATTCCGATGCAATTTCTGTGTTTCATCGTCAATAAGAAGGTCAGAGGGTTACAGGAAACCTGAAGTGAAGCATCGGAATCTATAACTAGTGTCACAGGAATGGTTCAAAACATAGACAGTAGGAAGAGTCAGTCTTCTAGTACTGAAGTCGGCATTGTGCCTTTTGTATTTAATTCCGTTGCAATTTCTGTGTTTCATCATCAATAAGAAGGTCAGAGGGATACAGTACACCTGAATTGAAGCATCGGAATCTATAACTAGTAACACAGGAAAGGTTCAAAACATAGACATTAAGAAGAGTCAGTTTTATTGTACTTAAGTCGGCATTGTGCCTTTTGTATTTAATTCCGATGCAATTTCTGTGCTTCATCGTCAATACGAAGGTCAGAGGAGAACAGTAAACCTGAAGTAAAGCATCGGAATCTATAACTAGTGTCACAGGAATGGTTCAAAACATACATGGTAAGAAGAGTCAGTCATTTTGTACTTAAGTCGGCATTGTGCCTTTTGTATTTAAATCCGATGCAATTTCTGTGTTTCATCGTCAATAAGAAGGTCAGAGGGATACAGCAAACCTGAAGTGAAGCACCGGAATCTATAACTAGTGTCACAGGAATGGCTAAAAGCATAGACAGTAAGAAGAGTCAGTTTTCTTGTACTTAAGTCGGCATTGTGCCATTTGTATTTAATTCCGATGCAATTTCTGTGTTTCATCGTCAATAAGAAGGTCAGAGGGATACAGCAAACCTGAAGTGAAGCACCGGAATCTATAACTAGTGTCACAGGAATGGCTAAAATCATAGACAGTAAGAAGAGTCAGTTTTCTTGTACTTAAGTCGCCATTGTGCCTTTTGTATTTTATTCCGATGCAATTTCTGTGTTTCATCGTCAATAAGACGGTCAGAGGGATACAGTAAACCTGAAGTGAAGCATCGGAATCTATAACTAGTATCACAGGAATGGTTCAAAACATAGACATTAAGAAAAGTCAGTCTTCTAGTACTTAAGTCGGCATTGTGCCTTTGTATTTAATTCCGATGCAATTTCTGTGTTTCATCGTCAATAAGTAGGTCAGAGGGATACAGTAATCCTGAAGTGAAGCATCGGAATCTATAACTAGTGTCACAGGAATGGTTCAAAACATGGACAATAAGAAGCGCCAGTCTTGTTGTACTTGAGTCGGCATTGTGCCTCTTGTATTTAATTCCGATGCAATTTCTATGTTTCATCGTCAATAAGGCGGACAGAGGGATACAGTAAACCTGAAGTGAAGCATCTGAATCTATAACTAGTGTCACAGGAATGGTTCAAAACATAGACAGTAAGAAGCGTCAGTTTTCTTGTACTTAAGTCAGCATTGTGCCTTTTGTATTTAATTCCAAAGTAATTTCTGTGTGTCATCGCCAATACGAACGTCAGAGGGATACAGTAAGCCTGAAGTGAAGCATCGGAATCTATAACTAGATTCACAGGAATGGTTCAAATCATAGATAGTGAGGAGAGTCAGTTTTTTGTACTTAAGTCGGCATTGTGCCTTTTGTATTTAATTCCGATGCAATTTCTGTGCTTCATCGTCAATAAGAAGATCAGAGGGTTACAGAAAACCTGAAGTGAAGCATCGGAATCTATAACTAGTGTCACGGGAATGGTTCAAAACATAGACAGTAGGGAGAGTCAGTCTTCTAGTACTGAAGTCGGCATTGTGCCTTTTATATTTAATTCCGATGCAATTTCTGTGTTTCATCGTCAATAAGAAGGTCACAGGGATACAGTAAACATGAAGTGAAGCATCTGAATCAATAACTAGTGTCACAGGAATGGTTCAAAACTTAGACAATAAGAAGGGTCAGTCTTCTTGTACTTAAGTCGGCATTGTGCCACTTGTATGTAATTCCGATGTAATTTCTGTGTTTCATCGTCAATATGAAAGTCAGAGGGATACAGTAAACCTGAAGTGAAGCATCGGAATCTATAAGTAGTGTCACAGGAATATTTCATAACATAGACAGTAAGAAGAGTCAGTTTTCTTGAACATAAGTGGGCATTGTGCCTTTTGTATTTAATTCCGATTCAATTTCGGTGTTACATCGTCAATAAGCCGGTCAGAGGGATACAGTAAACCTGAAGTGAAGCATCGGAATCTATAACTAGTGTCACAGGAATGGTTAAAACATAGACGGTAAGAAGGGTCAGTTTACTTGTACTTAAGTCTTCATTGTGCCACTTGTATATAATTCCGATGCAATTTCTGTGTTTCATCGTCAACATGAAGGTGAGAGGGATACAGTAAACCTGAAGTGAAGCATCGGAATCTATAACTAGTGTCACAGGAATGGTTGAAAACATAGACTGTAAGAAGAGTCAGTCCATTTGTACTTAAGTCGGCATTGTGCCTTTTGTATTTAATTCCGAAGTAATTTCTGAGTGTCATCGCCAATACGAACGTCAGAGGGATACAGTAAACCTGAAGTGAAGCATCGGAATCTATAACTAGATTCACAGGAATGGTTCAAATCATAGATAGTGAGGAGAGTCAGTTTTTTGTACTTAAGTCGGCATTGTGCCTTTTGTATTTAATCCCGATGCAATATCTGTGTTTCATCGTCAGTAAGAAGGTCAGAGGGATACAGTAATCTGAAATGAAGCATCGAAATCTATAACTAGTGTAACAGGAATGTTTCACAACATAGACAGTACGAAGAGTCAGTCCTCTTGTACTTAAGTCGGCATTGTGCCATTTGTATTTCATGCCGATGAAATTTCTGTGTTTCATCGTCAATAAGAAGGTCAGAGGGATACAGTAAACCTGAAGGGAAGCATCGGAATCTATAAGTAGTGTCACAGGAATATTTCATAACATAGACAGTAAGAAGAGTCAGTTTTCTTGAACTTAAGTGGGCATTGTGCCTTTTGTATTTAATTCCGATTCAATTTCGGTGTTACATCGTCAACAAGACGGTCAGAGGGATACAGTAAACCTGAAGTGAAGCATCGGAATCTATAACTAGTGTCACAGGAATGGTTAAAACATAGACGGTAAGAAGGGTCAGTTTACTTGTACTTAAGTCGGCATTGTGACACTTGTATATAATTCCGATGCAATTTCTGTGTTTCATCGTCAACATGGAGGTGAAAGGGATACAGTAAACCTGAAGTGAAGCCTCGGAATCTATAACTAGTGTCACAGGAATGGTTGAAAACATAGACCGTAAGAAGAGTCAGTTTTCTTGTACTTAAGTCGGCATTGTGCCTTTTGTATTTAATTCCGATGCAATTTCTGTGCTTCATCGTCAATAAGAAGGTCAGAGGGTTACAGTAAACCTGAAGTGAAACATCGGAATCTATAACTAGTGTCACAGGAATGGTTCAAAACATAGACACTAGGAAGAGTCAGTCTTCTAGTACTGAAGTCTTCATTGTGCCTTTTGTATTTAATTCCGATGCAATTTCTGTGTTTCATCGTCAATAAGAAGGTCACATTGATACAGTAAACATGAAGTGAAGCATCTGAATCAATAACTAGTGTCACAGGAATGGTTAAAAACTTAGACAATAAGAAGGGTCAGTCTTCTTGTACTTAAGTCGGCATTGTGCCACTTGTATTTAATTCCGACGCAATTTCTGTGTTTCATCGTCAATAAGGCGGACAGAGGGATACAGTAAACCTGAAGTGAAGCATCTGAATCTATAACTAGTGTCACAGGAATGGTTCAAAACATAGGCAGTAAGAAATGTCAGTTTTCTTGTACTTAAGTCGGCATTGTGCCTTTTCTATTTAATTCCGATGCAATTTCTGTGCTTCATCGTCAATAAGAAGATCAGAGGGTTACAATAAACCTGAAGTGAAGCATCGGAATCTATAAGTAGTGTCACAGGGATGTCTCAAAACATAGACAGTAAGAAGAGCCAGTCTGCTTGTACTTGAGTCGGCATTGTGCCTTTTGTATTTAATTCCGATGCAATTTCTGTGATTTATCGTCAATAAGAAGGTCAGAGGGATACAGTAAACCTGAAGTGAAGCATCGGAATCTATAACTAGTATCACAGGAATGGTTCAAAACATAGACATTAGGAAGAGTCAGTCTTCTAGTACTTAAGTCGGCATTGTGCCTTTTGTATTTAATTCCGATGCAATTTCTGTGTTTCATCGTCAATAAGAAGGTCAGAGGGATACAGTAATCCTGAAGTGAAGCATCGGAATCTATAACTAGTGTCACAGGAATGGTTCAAAACATGGACAATAAGAAGCGCCAGTCTTGTTGTACTTGAGTCGGCATTGTGCCTCTTGTATTTAATTCCGATGCAATTTCTATGTTTAATCGTCAATAAGGCGGACAGAGGGATACAGTAAACCTGAAGTGAAGCATCTGAATCCATAACTAGTGTCACAGGAATGGTTCAAAACATAGACAGTAAGAAGAATCAGTTTTCTTGTACTTAAGTCGGCATTGTGCCTTTTGTATTTAATTCCGATGTAATTTCTGTGTGTCATCGTCAATACGAACGTCAGAGGGATACAGTAAACCTGAAGTGAAGCATCGGAATCTATAACTAGATTCACAGGAATGGTTCAAATCATAGATAGTGAGGAGAGTCAGTTTTTTGTACTTAAGTCGGCATTGTGCCTTTTGTATTTAATCCCGATGCAATATCTGTGTTTCATCGTCAGTAAGAAGGTCAGAGGGATACAGTAATCTGAAGTGAAGCATCGAAATCTATAACTAGTGTAACAGGAATGTTTCACAACATAGACAGTACGAAGAGTCAGTCCTCTTGTACTTAAGTCGGCATTGTGCCTTTTGTATCTCATGCCGATGAAATTTCTGTGTTTCATCGTCAATAAGAAGGTCAGAGGGATACAGTAAACTTGAAGTGAGGCATCGGAATCTATAACTAGTGTCACAGGAATATTTCATAACATAGACAGTAAGAAGCGTCAGTTTTCTTGTACTTACGTGGGCATTGTGCCTTTTGTATTTAATTCCGATGCATTTTCTGTGCTTCATCGTCAATAAGAAGGTCAGAGGGTTACAGTAAACCTGAAGTGAAGCATCGGAATCTATAACTAGTGTCACAGGAATGGTTCAAAACATAGACAGTAGGAAGAGTCAGTCTTCTAGTACTGAAGTCGGCATTGTGCCTTTTGTATATAATTATGATGCAATTTCTGTGTTTCATCGTCAATACGAAGGTCACAGGGATACAGTAAACTTGAAGTGAAGCATCTGAATCAATAACTAGTGTCACAGGAATGGTTCAAAACTTAGACAATAAGAAGGGTCAGTCTTCTTGTACTTAAGTCGGCATTGTGCCTTTTGTATTTAATTCCGATGCAATTTCTGTGCTTCATCGTCAATACGAAGGTCAGAGGATTACAGTAAACCTGAAGTGAAGCATCGGAATCTATAACTAGTGTCACATTAATGGTTCAAAACATACCTGGTAAGATGAGTCAGTCATTTTGTACTTAAGTCGGCATTGTGCCTTTTGTATTTAAATCCGATGCAATTTCTGTGTTTCATCGTCAATAAGAAGGTCAGAGGGATACAGCAAACCTGAAGTGAAGCACCGGAATCTATAACTAGTGTCACAGGAACGGCTAAAAGCATAGACAGGAAGAAGAGTCAGTTTTCTTGTACTTAAGTCGGCATTGTGCCATTTGTATTTAATTCCGATGCAATTTCTGTGATTCATCGGCAATAAGAAGGTCAGAGGGATACAGCAAACCTGAAGTGAAGCACCGGAATCTATAACTAGTGTCACAGGAATGGCTAAAAGCATAGACAGTAAGAAGAGTCAGTTTTCTTGTACTTAAGTCGGCATTGTGCCATTTGTATTTAATTCCGATGCAATTTCTGTGTTTCATCGTCAATAAGAAGGTCAGAGGGATACAGCAAACCTGAAGTGAAGCACCGGAATCTATAACTAGTGTCACAGGAATGGCTAAAAGCATAGACAGTAAGAAGAGTCAGTTTTCTTGTACTTAAGTCGGCATTGTGCCTTTTGTATTTAACTCCGATGTAATTTCTGTGTGTCATCGTCAATATGAACGTCAGAGGGATACAGTAAACCAGAACCGAAGCATCGGAATCTATAACTAGTTTCACAGGAATGGTTCTAAACATAGTTAGTAAGGAGAGTCAGTTTCCTTTCACTTAAGTCGGCATTGTGCCTTTTGTATTTTATTCCGATGCAATTTCTGTGTTTCATCGTCAATAAGACGGTCAGAGGGATACAGTAAACCTGAAGTCAAGCATCGGAATCTATAACTAGTATCACAGGAATGGTTCAAAACATAGACATTAAGAAGAGTCAGTCTTCTAGTACTTAAGTCGGCATTTGCCTTTTGTATTTAATTCCGATGCAATTTCTGTGTTTCATCGTCAATAAGTAGGTCAGAGGGATACAGTAATCCTGAAGTGAAGCATCGGAATCTATAACTAGTGTCACAGGAATGGTTCAAAACATGGACAATAAGAAGCGCCAGTCTTGTTGTACTTGAGTCGGCATTGTGCCTCTTGTATTTAATTCCGATGCAATTTCTATGTTTCATCGTCAATAAGGCGGACAGAGGGATACAGTAAACCAGAAGTGAAGCACGGGAATCTATAACTAGATTCACAGGAATGGTTCAAATCATAGATAGTGAGGAGAGTCAGTTTTTTGTACTTAAGTCGGCAATGTGCCTTTTGTATTTAATCCCGATGCAATATCTGTGTTTCATCGTCAGTAAGAAGGTCAGAGGGATACAGTAATCTGAAGTGAAGCATCGAAATCTATAACTAGTGTAACAGGAATGTTTCACAACATAGACAGTACGAAGAGTCAGTGTTCTTGTACTTAAGTCGGCATTGTGCCATTTGTATTTCATGCCGATGAAATTTCTGTGTTTCATCGTCAATAAGAAGGTCAGAGGGATACAGTAAACTTGAAGTGAGGCATCGGAATCTATAACTAGTGCCACAGGAATATTTCATAACATAGACAGTAAGAAGAGTCAGTTTTCTTGTACTTAAGTGGGCACTGTGCCTTTTGTATTTAATTCCGATTCAATTTCGGTGTTACATCGTCAATAAGACGGTCAGAGGGATACAGTAAACCTAAAGTGAAGCATCGGAATCTATAACTAGTGTCACAGGAATGGTTAAAACATAGACAGTAAGAATGGTCAGTTTACTTGTACTTAAGTCGGCATTGTGCCACTTGTATATAATTCCGATGCAATTTCTGTGTTTCATCGTCAACATGAAGGTAAGAGGGATACAGTAAACCTGAAGTGAAGCATCGAAATCTATAACTAGTGTCACAGGAATGGTTCAAAACTTAGACAATAAGAAGGGTCAGACTTCTTGTACTTAAGTCGGCTTTGTGCCACTTGTATGTAATTCCGATGTAATTTCTGTGTTTCATCGTCAATATGAAAGTCAGAGGGATACAGTAAACCTGAAGTGAAGCATCGGAATCTATAAGTAGTGTCACAGGAATATTTCATAACATAGACAGCAAGAAGAGTCTGTTTTCTTGAACTTAAGTGGGCATTGTGCCTTTTGTATTTAATTCCGATTCAATTTCGGTGTTACATCGTCAATAAGACGGTCAGAGGGATACAGTAAACCTGAAGTGAAGCATCGGAATCTATAACTAGTGTCACAGGAATGGTTAAAACGTAGACGGTAAGAAAGGTCAGTTTACTTGTACTTAAGTCGGCATTGTGCCACTTGTATATAATATCGATGCAATTTCTGTGTTTCATCGTCAACATGAAGGTGAGAGGGATACAGTATACCTGAAGTGAAGCATCGGAATCTATAACTAGTGTCACAGGAATGGTTGAAAACATAGACAGTAAGAAGAGTCAGTTTACTTGTACTTAAGTCGGCATTGTGCCTTTTATATTTAATTCCGATGCAATTTCTGTGCTTCATCGTCAATAAGAAGGTCAGAGGGTTACAGTAAACCTGAAGTGAAGCATCGGAATCTATAACTAGTGTCACAGGAATGGTTCAAAACATAGACACTAGGAAGAGTCAGTCTTCTAGTACTGAAGTCTTCATTGTGCCTTTTGTATTTAATTCCGATGCAATTTCTGTGTTTCATCGTCAATAAGAAGGTCACATTGATACAGTAAACATCAAGTGAAGCATCTGAATCAATAACTAGTGTCACAGGAATGGTTAAAAACTTAGACAATAAGAAGGGTCAGTCTTCTTGTAGTTAAGTCGGCATTGTGCCACTTGTATTTAATTCCGACGCAATTTCTGTGTTTCATCGTCAATAAGGCGGACAGAGGGATACAGTAAACCTGAAGTGAAGCATCTGAATCTACAACTAGTGTCACAGGAATGGTTCAAAACATAGGCAGTAAGAAAAGTCAGTTTTCTTGTACTTAAGTCGGCATTGTGCCTTTTGTATTTAATTCCGATGTAATTTCTGTGTGTCATCGTCAATACGAACGTCAGAGGGATACAGTAAACCTGAAGTGAAGCATCGGAATCTATAACTAGATTCACAGGAATGGTTCAAATCATAGATAGTGAGGAGAGTCAGTTTTTTGTACTTAAGTCGGCATTGTGCCTTTTGTATTTAATCCCGATGCAATATCTGTGTTTCATCGTCAGTAAGAAGGTCAGAGGGATACAGTAATCTGAAGTGAAGCATCGAAATCTATAACTAGTGTAACAGGAATGTTTCACAACATAGACAGTACGAAGAGTCAGTCCTCTTGTACTTAAGTCGGCATTGTGCCATTTGTATTTCATGCCGGTGATATTTCTGTGTTTCATCGTCAATAAGAAGGTCAGAGGGATACAGTAAACTTGAAGTGAGGCACCGGAATCTATAACTAGTGTCACAGGAATATTTCATAACATAGACAGTAAGAAGCGTCAGTTTTCTTGTACTTAAGTGGGCATTGTGCCTTTTGTATTTAATTCCGATGCATTTTCTCTGCTTCATCGTCAATAAGAAGGTCAGAGGGTTACAGTAAACCTGAAGTGAAGCATCGGAATCTATAACTAGTGTCACAGGAATGGTTCAAAACATAGACAGTAGGAAGAGTCAGTCTTCTAGTACTGAAGTCGGCATTGTGCCTTTTGTATTTAATTCTGATGCAATTTCTGTGTTTCATCGTCAATACGAAGGTCACAGGGATACAGTAAACATGAGGTGAAGCATCTGAATCAATAACTAGTGTCACAGGAATGGTTCAAAACTTAGACAATAAGAAGGGTCAGTCTTCTTGTACTTAAGTCGGCATTGTGCCTTTTGTATTTAATTCCGATGCAATTTCTGTGCTTCATCGTCAATACGAAGGTCAGAGGATTACAGTAAACCTGAAGTGAAGCATCGGAATCTATAACTAGTGTCACAGGAATGGTTCAAAACATACAGGGTAAGAAGAGTCAGTCATTTTGTACTTAAGTCGGCATTGTGCCTTTTGTATTTAAATCCGATGCAATTTCTGTGTTTCATCGTCAATAAGAAGGTCAGAGGGATACAGCAAACCTGAAGTGAAGCACTGGAATCTATAACTAGTGTCACAGGAATGGCTAAAAGCACAGACAGTAAGAAGAGTCAGTTTTCTTGTACTTAAGTCGGCATTGTGCCATTTGTATTTAATTCCGATGCAATTTCTGTGTTTCATCGTCAATAATAAGGTCAGAGGGATACAGCAAACCTGAAGTGAAGCACCGGAATCTATAACTAGTGTCACAGGAATGGCTAAAAGCATAGACAGTAAGAAGAGTCAGTTTTCTTGTACTTAAGGCGGCATTGTGCCATTTGTATTTAATTCCGATGCAATTTCTGTGTTTCATCGTCAATAAGAAGGTCAGAGGGATACAGCAAACCTGAAGTGAAGCACCGGAATCTATAACTAGTGTCACAGGAATGGATAAAAGCATAGACAGTAAGAAGAGTCAGTTTTCTTGTACTTAAGTCGGCATTGTGCCTTTTGTATTTAACTCCGATGTAATTTCTGTGTGTCATCGTCAATATGAACGTCAGAGGGATACAGTAAACCAGAAGCGAAGCATCGGAATCTATAACTAGTTTCACAGGAATGGTTCAAAACATAGTTAGTAAGGAGAGTCAGTTTCCTTTTACTTAAGTCGGCATTGTGCCTTTTGTATTTTATTCCGATGCAATTTCTGTGTTTCATCGTCAATAAGACGGTCAGAGGGATACAGTAAACCTGAAGTGAAGCATCGGAATCTATAACTAGTATCACAGGAATGGTTCAAAACATAGACATTAAGAAGAGTCAGTCTTCTAGTACTTAAGTCGGCATTGTGCCTTTTGTATTTAATTCCGATGCAATTTCTGTGTTTCATCGTCAATAAGTAGGTCAGAGGGATACAGTAATCCTGAAGTGAAGCATCGGAATCTATAACTAGTGTCACAGGAATGGTTCAAAACATGGACAATAAGAAGCGCCAGTCTTGTTGTACTTGAGTCGGCATTGTGCCTCTTGTATTTAATTCCGATGTAATTTCTGTGTTTCATCTTCAATAAGAAGGTCACAGGGATACAGTAAACATAAAGTGAAGCATCGGAATCTATAACTAGTGTCACAGGAATGGTTCAAAACATAAACAGTAACAAGCGTCAGTTTTCTTGTACTTAAGTCGGCATTGTGCCTTTTGTATTTAATTCCGATGCAATTTCTGTGTTTCATCGTCAATAAGAAGGTCAGAGGGTTACAGGAAACCTGAAGTGAAGCATCGGAATCTATCACTAGTGTCACAGGAATGGTTCAAAACATAGACAGTAAGAAGAGTCAGTCTTCTTGTACTTAAGTCGGCATTGTGCCTTTTGTATTTAATTCCGATGCAATTTCTGTGCTTCATCGTCAATACGAAGGTCAGAGGGTTACAGTAAACCTGAAGTGAAGCATCGGAATCTATAACTAGTGTCACAGGAATGGTTCAAAACATACATGGTAAGAAGAGTCAGTCTTTTTGTACTTAGGTCGGCATTGTGCCTTTTGTATTTAAATCCGATGCAATATCTGTGTGTCATCGTCAATACGAACGTCAGAGGGATACAGTAAACCTGAAGTGAAGCATCGGAATCTATAACTAGTTTCACAGGAATGGTTCAAATCATAGATAGTAAGGAGAGTCAGTTTACTTGTACTTAAGTCGGCATTGTGCCTTTTGTATTTAGTTCCGATGCAGTTTCTGTGCTTCATCGTCAATAAGGAGGTCAGAGGGATACAGTAAACCTGAAGTGAAGCATCTAAATCTATAACAAGTGTCACAGGACTCGTTAAAACATAGACGTTAAGAAGGGTCAGTCTCCTTGTACTTAAGTAGGCATTGTGCCACTTGTATATAATTCCGATGCAATTTCTGTGTTTCATCGTCAACATGAAGGTGAGAGGGATACAGTAAATCTGAAGTGAAGCATCGGAATCCATAACTAGTGTCACAGGAATGGTTCAAAAAGATAGACAGTAGGAAGAGTCAGTTTTATTGTACTTAAGTCGGCATTGTGCCTTTTGTATTTAATTCCGATGCAATTTCTGTGCTTCATTGTCAATACGAAGGTCAGAGGATTACAGTAAACCTGAAGTGAAGCATCGGAATCTATAACTAGTGTCACAGGAATGGTTCAAACATACAGGGTAAGAAGAGTCAGTCATTTTGTACTTATGTCAGCATTGTGCCTTTTGTATTTAAATCCGATGCAATTTCTGTGTTTCATCGTCAATAAGAAGGTCAGAGGGATACAGCAAACCTGAAGTGAAGCACCGGAATCTATAACTAGTGTCACAGGAATGGCTAAAAGCATAGACAATAAGAAGAGTCAGTTTTCCTGTACTTAAGTCGGCATTGTGCCATTTGTATTTAATTCCGATGCAATTTCTGTGTTTCATCGTCAATAAGAAGGTCAGAGGGATACAGTAAACCTGAAGTGAAGCATCGGAATCTGTAACTAGTTTCACAGGAATGGTTCAAATCATAGATAGTAAGGAGAGTCAGTTTACTTGTACTTAAGTCGGCATTGTGCCTTTTGTATTTAGTTCCGATGCAATTTCTGTGTTTCATCGTCAATAAGGAGGTCAGAGGGATACAGTAAACCTGAAGTGAAGCATCTAAATCTATAACAAGTGTCACAGGACTCGTTAAAACATAGACGTTAAGAAGGGTCAGTCTCCTTGTACTTAAGTAGGCATTGTGCCACTTGTATATAATTCCGATGCAATTTCTGTGTTTCATCGTCAACATGAAGGTGAGAGGGATACAGTAAATCTGAAGTGAAGCATCGGAATCCATAACTAGTGTCACAGGAATGGTTCAAAACGTAGACAGTAGGAAGAGTCAGTTATATTGTACTTAAGTTGGCATTGTGCCTTTTGTATTTAATTCCGATGCAATTTCTGTGCTTCATTGTCAATACGAAGGTCAGAGGATTACAGTAAACCTGAAGTGAAGCATCGGAATCTATAACTAGTGTCACAGGAATGGTTAAAACATACAGGGTAAGAAGAGTCAGTCATTTTGTACTTATGTCAGCATTGTGCCTTTTGTATTTAAATCCGATGCAATTTCTGTGTTTCATCGTCAATAAGAAGGGCAGAGGGATACACCAAACCTGAAGTGAAGCACCGGAATCTATAACTAGTTTCACAGGAATGGTTCAAAACATAGTTAGTAAGGAGAGTCAGTTTACTTTTACTTAAGTCGGAATTGTGCCTCTTGTATTTAATTCCGATGCAATTTCTGTGTTTCCTCGTCAATAAGACGGTCAGTGGGATACAGGAAACCTGAAGTGAAGCATCGGAATCTATAACTAGTATCACAGGAATGGTTCAAAACATAGACATTAGGAAGAGTCAGTCTTCTAGTACTTAAGTCGGCATTGTGCCTTTTGTATTTAATTCCGATGCAATTTCTGTGTTTCATCGTCAATAAGAAGGTCAGAGGGATACACTAATCCTGAAGTGAAGCATCGGAATCTATAACTAGTGTCACAGGAATGGTTCAAAACATGGACAATAAGAAGCGCCAGTCTTGTTGTACTTGAGTCGGCATTGTGCCTCTTGTATTTAATTCCGATGCAATTTCTATGTTTCATCGTCAATAAGGCGGACAGAGGGATACAGTAAACCTGAAGTGAAGCATCTGAATCTATAACTAGTGTCACAGGAATGGTTCAAAACATAGACAGTAAGAAGAGTCAGTTTTCTTGTACTTAAGTCGGCATTGTACCTTTTGTATTTAATTCCGATGTAATTTCTGTGTGTCATCGCCAATACGAACGTCAGAGGGATACAGTAAACCTGAAGTGAAGCATCGGAATCTATAACTAGATTCACAGGAATGGTTCAAATCATAGATAGTGAGGAGAGTCAGTTTTTTGTACTTAAGTCGGCATTGTGCCTTTTGTATTTAATCCCGATGCAATATCTGTGTTTCATCGTCAGTAAGAAGGTCAGAGGGATACAGTAATCTGAAGTGAAGCATCGAAATCTATAACTAGTGTAACAGGAATGTTTCACAACATAGACAGTACGAAGAGTCAGTCTTCTTGTACTTAAGTCGGCATTGTGCCATTTGTATTTCATGCCGATGAAATTTCTGTGTTTCATCGTCAATAAGAAGGTCAGAGGGATACAGTAAACTTGAAGTGAGGCATCGGAATCTATAACTAGTGTCACAGGAATATTTCATAACATAGACAGTAAGAAGAGTCAGTTTTCTTGTACTTAAGTGGGCATTGTGCCTTTTGTATTTAATTCCGATTCAATTTCGGTGTTACATCGTCAATAAGACGGTCAGAGGAATACAGTAAACCTGAAGTGAAGCATCGGAATCTATAACTAGTGTCACAGGAATGGTTAAAACATAGACGGTAAGAAGGGTCAGTTTACTTGTACTTAAGTCGGCATTGTGCCACTTGTATATAATTCCGATGCAATTTCTGTGTTTCATCGTCAACATGAAGGTGGGTGGGATACAGTAAACCTGAAGTGAAGCATCGGAATCTATAACTAGTGTCACAGGAATGGTTCAAAACATAGACAGTAAGAAGATTCAGTTTTCTTGTACTTAAGTCGGCATTGTGCCTTTTGTATTTAATTCCGATGCAATTTCTGTGCTTCATCGTCAATAAGACGATCAGAGGGTTACAGTGAACCTGAAGTGAAGCATCGGAATCTATAACTAGTGTCACAGGAATGGTTCAAAACATAGACAGTAGGAAGAGTCAGTCTTCTAGTACTGAAGTCGGCATTGTGCCTTTTATATTGAATTCCGATGCGATTTCTGTGTTTCATCGTCAATAAGAAGGTCACAGGGATACAGTAAACATGAAGTGAAGCATCTGAATCAATAACTAGTGTCACAGGAATGGTTCAAAACTTAGACAATAAGAAGGGTCATTCTTCTTGTACATAAGTCGGCATTGTGCCACTTGTATGTAATTCCGATGTAATTTCTGTGTTTCATCGTCAATATAAAGGACAGAGGGATACAGTAAACCTGAAGTGAAGCATCGGAATCTATAAGTAGTGTCACAGGAATATTTCATAACATAGACAGTAAGAAGAGACAGTTTTCTTGAACTTAAGTGGGCATTGTGCCTTTTGTATTTAATTCCGATTCAATTTCGGTGTTACATCGTCAAAAAGACGGTCAGAGGGATACAGTAAACCTGAAGTGAAGCATCGGAATCTATAACTAGTGTCACAGGAATGGTTAAAACATAGACGGTAAGAAGGGTCAGTTTACTTGTACTTAAGTCGGCATTGTGCCACTTGTATATAATTCCGATGCAATTTCTGCGTTTCATCGTCAACATGAAGGTGAGAGGGATACAGTAAACCTGAAGTGAAGCATCGGAATCTATAACTAGTGTCACAGGAATGGTTCAAAACATAGACTGTAAGAAGAATCAGTTTTCTTGTACTTAAGTCGGCATTGTGCCTTTTGTATTTAATCCCGATGCAATTTCTGTGCTTCATCGTCAATAAGAACGTCAAAGGGTTACAGTAAACCTGAAGTGAAGCATCGGAATCTATAACTAGTGTCACAGGAATGGTTCAAAACATAGACAGTAGGAAGAGTCAGTCTTCTAGTACTGAAGTCGGCATTGTGCCTTTTGTATTTAATTCCGATGCAATTTCTGTGTTTCATCGTCAATACGAAGGTCACATTGATACAGTAAACATGAAGTGAAGCATCTGAATCAATAACTAGTGTCACAGGAATGGTTCAAAACTTAGACAATAAGAAGGGTCAGTCTTCTTGTACTTAAGTCGGCATTGTGCCACTTGTATTCAATTCCGACGCAATTTCTGTGTTTTATCGTCAATAAGGCGGACAGAGGGATACAGTAAACCTGAAGTGAAGCATCTGAATCTATTACTAGTGTAACAGGAATGGTTCAAAGCATAGACAGTAAGAGGAGTCAGTTTTCTTGCACTTAAGTCGGCATTGTGCCTTTTGTATTTAATTCCGATGCAATTTCTGTGTTTCATCGTCAATAAGAAGGTCAGAGGGTTACAGGAAACCTGAAGTGAAGCATCGGAATCTATAACTAGTGTCACAGGAATGGTTCAAAACATAGACAGTAGGAAGAGTCAGTCTTCTAGTACTGAAGTCGGCATTGTGCCTTTTGTATTTAATTCCGTTGCAATTTCTGTGTTTCATCATCAATAAGAAGGTCAGAGGGATACAGTACACCTGAATTGAAGCATCGGAATCTATAACTAGTAACACAGGAAAGGTTCAAAACATAGACATTAAGAAGAGTCAGTTTTATTGTACTTAAGTCGGCATTGTGCCTTTTGTATTTAATTCCGATGCAATTTCTGTGCTTCATCGTCAATACGAAGGTCAGAGGAGAACAGTAAACCTGAAGTAAAGCATCGGAATCTATAACTAGTGTCACAGGAATGGTTCAAAACATACATGGTAAGAAGAGTCAGTCATTTTGTACTTAAGTCGGCATTGTGCCTTTTGTATTTAAATCCGATGCAATTTCTGTGTTTCATCGTCAATAAGAAGGTCAGAGGGATACAGCAAACCTGAAGTGAAGCACCGGAATCTATAACTAGTGTCACAGGAATGGCTAAAAGCATAGACAGTAAGAAGAGTCAGTTTTCTTGTACTTAAGTCGGCATTGTGCCATTTGTATTTAATTCCGATGCAATTTCTGTGTTTCATCGTCAATAAGAAGGTCAGAGGGATACAGCAAACCTGAAGTGAAGCACCGGAATCTATAACTAGTGTCACAGGAATGGCTAAAATCATAGACAGTAAGAAGAGTCAGTTTTCTTGTACTTAAGTCGCCATTGTGCCTTTTGTATTTTATTCCGATGCAATTTCTGTGTTTCATCGTCAATAAGACGGTCAGAGGGATACAGTAAACCTGAAGTGAAGCATCGGAATCTATAACTAGTATCACAGGAATGGTTCAAAACATAGACATTAAGAAAAGTCAGTCTTCTAGTACTTAAGTCGGCATTGTGCCTTTGTATTTAATTCCGATGCAATTTCTGTGTTTCATCGTCAATAAGTAGGTCAGAGGGATACAGTAATCCTGAAGTGAAGCATCGGAATCTATAACTAGTGTCACAGGAATGGTTCAAAACATGGACAATAAGAAGCGCCAGTCTTGTTGTACTTGAGTCGGCATTGTGCCTCTTGTATTTAATTCCGATGCAATTTCTATGTTTCATCGTCAATAAGGCGGACAGAGGGATACAGTAAACCTGAAGTGAAGCATCTGAATCTATAACTAGTGTCACAGGAATGGTTCAAAACATAGACAGTAAGAAGCGTCAGTTTTCTTGTACTTAAGTCAGCATTGTGCCTTTTGTATTTAATTCCAAAGTAATTTCTGTGTGTCATCGCCAATACGAACGTCAGAGGGATACAGTAAGCCTGAAGTGAAGCATCGGAATCTATAACTAGATTCACAGGAATGGTTCAAATCATAGATAGTGAGGAGAGTCAGTTTTTTGTACTTAAGTCGGCATTGTGCCTTTTGTATTTAATTCCGATGCAATTTCTGTGCTTCATCGTCAATAAGAAGATCAGAGGGTTACAGAAAACCTGAAGTGAAGCATCGGAATCTATAACTAGTGTCACGGGAATGGTTCAAAACATAGACAGTAGGGAGAGTCAGTCTTCTAGTACTGAAGTCGGCATTGTGCCTTTTATATTTAATTCCGATGCAATTTCTGTGTTTCATCGTCAATAAGAAGGTCACAGGGATACAGTAAACATGAAGTGAAGCATCTGAATCAATAACTAGTGTCACAGGAATGGTTCAAAACTTAGACAATAAGAAGGGTCAGTCTTCTTGTACTTAAGTCGGCATTGTGCCACTTGTATGTAATTCCGATGTAATTTCTGTGTTTCATCGTCAATATGAAAGTCAGAGGGATACAGTAAACCTGAAGTGAAGCATCGGAATCTATAAGTAGTGTCACAGGAATATTTCATAACATAGACAGTAAGAAGAGTCAGTTTTCTTGAACATAAGTGGGCATTGTGCCTTTTGTATTTAATTCCGATTCAATTTCGGTGTTACATCGTCAATAAGCCGGTCAGAGGGATACAGTAAACCTGAAGTGAAGCATCGGAATCTATAACTAGTGTCACAGGAATGGTTAAAACATAGACGGTAAGAAGGGTCAGTTTACTTGTACTTAAGTCTTCATTGTGCCACTTGTATATAATTCCGATGCAATTTCTGTGTTTCATCGTCAACATGAAGGTGAGAGGGATACAGTAAACCTGAAGTGAAGCATCGGAATCTATAACTAGTGTCACAGGAATGGTTGAAAACATAGACTGTAAGAAGAGTCAGTCCATTTGTACTTAAGTCGGCATTGTGCCTTTTGTATTTAATTCCGAAGTAATTTCTGAGTGTCATCGCCAATACGAACGTCAGAGGGATACAGTAAACCTGAAGTGAAGCATCGGAATCTATAACTAGATTCACAGGAATGGTTCAAATCATAGATAGTGAGGAGAGTCAGTTTTTTGTACTTAAGTCGGCATTGTGCCTTTTGTATTTAATCCCGATGCAATATCTGTGTTTCATCGTCAGTAAGAAGGTCAGAGGGATACAGTAATCTGAAATGAAGCATCGAAATCTATAACTAGTGTAACAGGAATGTTTCACAACATAGACAGTACGAAGAGTCAGTCCTCTTGTACTTAAGTCGGCATTGTGCCATTTGTATTTCATGCCGATGAAATTTCTGTGTTTCATCGTCAATAAGAAGGTCAGAGGGATACAGTAAACCTGAAGGGAAGCATCGGAATCTATAAGTAGTGTCACAGGAATATTTCATAACATAGACAGTAAGAAGAGTCAGTTTTCTTGAACTTAAGTGGGCATTGTGCCTTTTGTATTTAATTCCGATTCAATTTCGGTGTTACATCGTCAACAAGACGGTCAGAGGGATACAGTAAACCTGAAGTGAAGCATCGGAATCTATAACTAGTGTCACAGGAATGGTTAAAACATAGACGGTAAGAAGGGTCAGTTTACTTGTACTTAAGTCGGCATTGTGACACTTGTATATAATTCCGATGCAATTTCTGTGTTTCATCGTCAACATGGAGGTGAAAGGGATACAGTAAACCTGAAGTGAAGCCTCGGAATCTATAACTAGTGTCACAGGAATGGTTGAAAACATAGACCGTAAGAAGAGTCAGTTTTCTTGTACTTAAGTCGGCATTGTGCCTTTTGTATTTAATTCCGATGCAATTTCTGTGCTTCATCGTCAATAAGAAGGTCAGAGGGTTACAGTAAACCTGAAGTGAAACATCGGAATCTATAACTAGTGTCACAGGAATGGTTCAAAACATAGACACTAGGAAGAGTCAGTCTTCTAGTACTGAAGTCTTCATTGTGCCTTTTGTATTTAATTCCGATGCAATTTCTGTGTTTCATCGTCAATAAGAAGGTCACATTGATACAGTAAACATGAAGTGAAGCATCTGAATCAATAACTAGTGTCACAGGAATGGTTAAAAACTTAGACAATAAGAAGGGTCAGTCTTCTTGTACTTAAGTCGGCATTGTGCCACTTGTATTTAATTCCGACGCAATTTCTGTGTTTCATCGTCAATAAGGCGGACAGAGGGATACAGTAAACCTGAAGTGAAGCATCTGAATCTATAACTAGTGTCACAGGAATGGTTCAAAACATAGGCAGTAAGAAATGTCAGTTTTCTTGTACTTAAGTCGGCATTGTGCCTTTTCTATTTAATTCCGATGCAATTTCTGTGCTTCATCGTCAATAAGAAGATCAGAGGGTTACAATAAACCTGAAGTGAAGCATCGGAATCTATAAGTAGTGTCACAGGGATGTCTCAAAACATAGACAGTAAGAAGAGCCAGTCTGCTTGTACTTGAGTCGGCATTGTGCCTTTTGTATTTAATTCCGATGCAATTTCTGTGATTTATCGTCAATAAGAAGGTCAGAGGGATACAGTAAACCTGAAGTGAAGCATCGGAATCTATAACTAGTATCACAGGAATGGTTCAAAACATAGACATTAGGAAGAGTCAGTCTTCTAGTACTTAAGTCGGCATTGTGCCTTTTGTATTTAATTCCGATGCAATTTCTGTGTTTCATCGTCAATAAGAAGGTCAGAGGGATACAGTAATCCTGAAGTGAAGCATCGGAATCTATAACTAGTGTCACAGGAATGGTTCAAAACATGGACAATAAGAAGCGCCAGTCTTGTTGTACTTGAGTCGGCATTGTGCCTCTTGTATTTAATTCCGATGCAATTTCTATGTTTAATCGTCAATAAGGCGGACAGAGGGATACAGTAAACCTGAAGTGAAGCATCTGAATCCATAACTAGTGTCACAGGAATGGTTCAAAACATAGACAGTAAGAAGAATCAGTTTTCTTGTACTTAAGTCGGCATTGTGCCTTTTGTATTTAATTCCGATGTAATTTCTGTGTGTCATCGTCAATACGAACGTCAGAGGGATACAGTAAACCTGAAGTGAAGCATCGGAATCTATAACTAGATTCACAGGAATGGTTCAAATCATAGATAGTGAGGAGAGTCAGTTTTTTGTACTTAAGTCGGCATTGTGCCTTTTGTATTTAATCCCGATGCAATATCTGTGTTTCATCGTCAGTAAGAAGGTCAGAGGGATACAGTAATCTGAAGTGAAGCATCGAAATCTATAACTAGTGTAACAGGAATGTTTCACAACATAGACAGTACGAAGAGTCAGTCCTCTTGTACTTAAGTCGGCATTGTGCCTTTTGTATCTCATGCCGATGAAATTTCTGTGTTTCATCGTCAATAAGAAGGTCAGAGGGATACAGTAAACTTGAAGTGAGGCATCGGAATCTATAACTAGTGTCACAGGAATATTTCATAACATAGACAGTAAGAAGCGTCAGTTTTCTTGTACTTACGTGGGCATTGTGCCTTTTGTATTTAATTCCGATGCATTTTCTGTGCTTCATCGTCAATAAGAAGGTCAGAGGGTTACAGTAAACCTGAAGTGAAGCATCGGAATCTATAACTAGTGTCACAGGAATGGTTCAAAACATAGACAGTAGGAAGAGTCAGTCTTCTAGTACTGAAGTCGGCATTGTGCCTTTTGTATATAATTATGATGCAATTTCTGTGTTTCATCGTCAATACGAAGGTCACAGGGATACAGTAAACTTGAAGTGAAGCATCTGAATCAATAACTAGTGTCACAGGAATGGTTCAAAACTTAGACAATAAGAAGGGTCAGTCTTCTTGTACTTAAGTCGGCATTGTGCCTTTTGTATTTAATTCCGATGCAATTTCTGTGCTTCATCGTCAATACGAAGGTCAGAGGATTACAGTAAACCTGAAGTGAAGCATCGGAATCTATAACTAGTGTCACATTAATGGTTCAAAACATACCTGGTAAGATGAGTCAGTCATTTTGTACTTAAGTCGGCATTGTGCCTTTTGTATTTAAATCCGATGCAATTTCTGTGTTTCATCGTCAATAAGAAGGTCAGAGGGATACAGCAAACCTGAAGTGAAGCACCGGAATCTATAACTAGTGTCACAGGAACGGCTAAAAGCATAGACAGGAAGAAGAGTCAGTTTTCTTGTACTTAAGTCGGCATTGTGCCATTTGTATTTAATTCCGATGCAATTTCTGTGATTCATCGGCAATAAGAAGGTCAGAGGGATACAGCAAACCTGAAGTGAAGCACCGGAATCTATAACTAGTGTCACAGGAATGGCTAAAAGCATAGACAGTAAGAAGAGTCAGTTTTCTTGTACTTAAGTCGGCATTGTGCCATTTGTATTTAATTCCGATGCAATTTCTGTGTTTCATCGTCAATAAGAAGGTCAGAGGGATACAGCAAACCTGAAGTGAAGCACCGGAATCTATAACTAGTGTCACAGGAATGGCTAAAAGCATAGACAGTAAGAAGAGTCAGTTTTCTTGTACTTAAGTCGGCATTGTGCCTTTTGTATTTAACTCCGATGTAATTTCTGTGTGTCATCGTCAATATGAACGTCAGAGGGATACAGTAAACCAGAACCGAAGCATCGGAATCTATAACTAGTTTCACAGGAATGGTTCTAAACATAGTTAGTAAGGAGAGTCAGTTTCCTTTCACTTAAGTCGGCATTGTGCCTTTTGTATTTTATTCCGATGCAATTTCTGTGTTTCATCGTCAATAAGACGGTCAGAGGGATACAGTAAACCTGAAGTCAAGCATCGGAATCTATAACTAGTATCACAGGAATGGTTCAAAACATAGACATTAAGAAGAGTCAGTCTTCTAGTACTTAAGTCGGCATTTGCCTTTTGTATTTAATTCCGATGCAATTTCTGTGTTTCATCGTCAATAAGTAGGTCAGAGGGATACAGTAATCCTGAAGTGAAGCATCGGAATCTATAACTAGTGTCACAGGAATGGTTCAAAACATGGACAATAAGAAGCGCCAGTCTTGTTGTACTTGAGTCGGCATTGTGCCTCTTGTATTTAATTCCGATGCAATTTCTATGTTTCATCGTCAATAAGGCGGACAGAGGGATACAGTAAACCAGAAGTGAAGCACGGGAATCTATAACTAGATTCACAGGAATGGTTCAAATCATAGATAGTGAGGAGAGTCAGTTTTTTGTACTTAAGTCGGCAATGTGCCTTTTGTATTTAATCCCGATGCAATATCTGTGTTTCATCGTCAGTAAGAAGGTCAGAGGGATACAGTAATCTGAAGTGAAGCATCGAAATCTATAACTAGTGTAACAGGAATGTTTCACAACATAGACAGTACGAAGAGTCAGTGTTCTTGTACTTAAGTCGGCATTGTGCCATTTGTATTTCATGCCGATGAAATTTCTGTGTTTCATCGTCAATAAGAAGGTCAGAGGGATACAGTAAACTTGAAGTGAGGCATCGGAATCTATAACTAGTGCCACAGGAATATTTCATAACATAGACAGTAAGAAGAGTCAGTTTTCTTGTACTTAAGTGGGCACTGTGCCTTTTGTATTTAATTCCGATTCAATTTCGGTGTTACATCGTCAATAAGACGGTCAGAGGGATACAGTAAACCTAAAGTGAAGCATCGGAATCTATAACTAGTGTCACAGGAATGGTTAAAACATAGACAGTAAGAATGGTCAGTTTACTTGTACTTAAGTCGGCATTGTGCCACTTGTATATAATTCCGATGCAATTTCTGTGTTTCATCGTCAACATGAAGGTAAGAGGGATACAGTAAACCTGAAGTGAAGCATCGAAATCTATAACTAGTGTCACAGGAATGGTTCAAAACTTAGACAATAAGAAGGGTCAGACTTCTTGTACTTAAGTCGGCTTTGTGCCACTTGTATGTAATTCCGATGTAATTTCTGTGTTTCATCGTCAATATGAAAGTCAGAGGGATACAGTAAACCTGAAGTGAAGCATCGGAATCTATAAGTAGTGTCACAGGAATATTTCATAACATAGACAGCAAGAAGAGTCTGTTTTCTTGAACTTAAGTGGGCATTGTGCCTTTTGTATTTAATTCCGATTCAATTTCGGTGTTACATCGTCAATAAGACGGTCAGAGGGATACAGTAAACCTGAAGTGAAGCATCGGAATCTATAACTAGTGTCACAGGAATGGTTAAAACGTAGACGGTAAGAAAGGTCAGTTTACTTGTACTTAAGTCGGCATTGTGCCACTTGTATATAATATCGATGCAATTTCTGTGTTTCATCGTCAACATGAAGGTGAGAGGGATACAGTATACCTGAAGTGAAGCATCGGAATCTATAACTAGTGTCACAGGAATGGTTGAAAACATAGACAGTAAGAAGAGTCAGTTTACTTGTACTTAAGTCGGCATTGTGCCTTTTATATTTAATTCCGATGCAATTTCTGTGCTTCATCGTCAATAAGAAGGTCAGAGGGTTACAGTAAACCTGAAGTGAAGCATCGGAATCTATAACTAGTGTCACAGGAATGGTTCAAAACATAGACACTAGGAAGAGTCAGTCTTCTAGTACTGAAGTCTTCATTGTGCCTTTTGTATTTAATTCCGATGCAATTTCTGTGTTTCATCGTCAATAAGAAGGTCACATTGATACAGTAAACATCAAGTGAAGCATCTGAATCAATAACTAGTGTCACAGGAATGGTTAAAAACTTAGACAATAAGAAGGGTCAGTCTTCTTGTAGTTAAGTCGGCATTGTGCCACTTGTATTTAATTCCGACGCAATTTCTGTGTTTCATCGTCAATAAGGCGGACAGAGGGATACAGTAAACCTGAAGTGAAGCATCTGAATCTACAACTAGTGTCACAGGAATGGTTCAAAACATAGGCAGTAAGAAAAGTCAGTTTTCTTGTACTTAAGTCGGCATTGTGCCTTTTGTATTTAATTCCGATGTAATTTCTGTGTGTCATCGTCAATACGAACGTCAGAGGGATACAGTAAACCTGAAGTGAAGCATCGGAATCTATAACTAGATTCACAGGAATGGTTCAAATCATAGATAGTGAGGAGAGTCAGTTTTTTGTACTTAAGTCGGCATTGTGCCTTTTGTATTTAATCCCGATGCAATATCTGTGTTTCATCGTCAGTAAGAAGGTCAGAGGGATACAGTAATCTGAAGTGAAGCATCGAAATCTATAACTAGTGTAACAGGAATGTTTCACAACATAGACAGTACGAAGAGTCAGTCCTCTTGTACTTAAGTCGGCATTGTGCCATTTGTATTTCATGCCGGTGATATTTCTGTGTTTCATCGTCAATAAGAAGGTCAGAGGGATACAGTAAACTTGAAGTGAGGCACCGGAATCTATAACTAGTGTCACAGGAATATTTCATAACATAGACAGTAAGAAGCGTCAGTTTTCTTGTACTTAAGTGGGCATTGTGCCTTTTGTATTTAATTCCGATGCATTTTCTCTGCTTCATCGTCAATAAGAAGGTCAGAGGGTTACAGTAAACCTGAAGTGAAGCATCGGAATCTATAACTAGTGTCACAGGAATGGTTCAAAACATAGACAGTAGGAAGAGTCAGTCTTCTAGTACTGAAGTCGGCATTGTGCCTTTTGTATTTAATTCTGATGCAATTTCTGTGTTTCATCGTCAATACGAAGGTCACAGGGATACAGTAAACATGAGGTGAAGCATCTGAATCAATAACTAGTGTCACAGGAATGGTTCAAAACTTAGACAATAAGAAGGGTCAGTCTTCTTGTACTTAAGTCGGCATTGTGCCTTTTGTATTTAATTCCGATGCAATTTCTGTGCTTCATCGTCAATACGAAGGTCAGAGGATTACAGTAAACCTGAAGTGAAGCATCGGAATCTATAACTAGTGTCACAGGAATGGTTCAAAACATACAGGGTAAGAAGAGTCAGTCATTTTGTACTTAAGTCGGCATTGTGCCTTTTGTATTTAAATCCGATGCAATTTCTGTGTTTCATCGTCAATAAGAAGGTCAGAGGGATACAGCAAACCTGAAGTGAAGCACTGGAATCTATAACTAGTGTCACAGGAATGGCTAAAAGCACAGACAGTAAGAAGAGTCAGTTTTCTTGTACTTAAGTCGGCATTGTGCCATTTGTATTTAATTCCGATGCAATTTCTGTGTTTCATCGTCAATAATAAGGTCAGAGGGATACAGCAAACCTGAAGTGAAGCACCGGAATCTATAACTAGTGTCACAGGAATGGCTAAAAGCATAGACAGTAAGAAGAGTCAGTTTTCTTGTACTTAAGGCGGCATTGTGCCATTTGTATTTAATTCCGATGCAATTTCTGTGTTTCATCGTCAATAAGAAGGTCAGAGGGATACAGCAAACCTGAAGTGAAGCACCGGAATCTATAACTAGTGTCACAGGAATGGATAAAAGCATAGACAGTAAGAAGAGTCAGTTTTCTTGTACTTAAGTCGGCATTGTGCCTTTTGTATTTAACTCCGATGTAATTTCTGTGTGTCATCGTCAATATGAACGTCAGAGGGATACAGTAAACCAGAAGCGAAGCATCGGAATCTATAACTAGTTTCACAGGAATGGTTCAAAACATAGTTAGTAAGGAGAGTCAGTTTCCTTTTACTTAAGTCGGCATTGTGCCTTTTGTATTTTATTCCGATGCAATTTCTGTGTTTCATCGTCAATAAGACGGTCAGAGGGATACAGTAAACCTGAAGTGAAGCATCGGAATCTATAACTAGTATCACAGGAATGGTTCAAAACATAGACATTAAGAAGAGTCAGTCTTCTAGTACTTAAGTCGGCATTGTGCCTTTTGTATTTAATTCCGATGCAATTTCTGTGTTTCATCGTCAATAAGTAGGTCAGAGGGATACAGTAATCCTGAAGTGAAGCATCGGAATCTATAACTAGTGTCACAGGAATGGTTCAAAACATGGACAATAAGAAGCGCCAGTCTTGTTGTACTTGAGTCGGCATTGTGCCTCTTGTATTTAATTCCGATGCAATTTCTATGTTTCATCGTCAATAAGGCGGACAGAGGGATACAGTAAACCTGAAGTGAAGCATCTGAATCTATAACTAGTGTCACAGGAATGGTTCAAAACATAGACAGTAAGAAGAGTCAGTTTTCTTGTACTTAAGTCGGCATTGTGCCTTTTGTATTTCATTCCGATGTAATTTCTGCGTGTCATCGCCAATACGATCGTCAGAGGGATACAGTAAACCTGAAGTGAAGCATGGGAATCTATAACTAGATTCACAGGAATGGTTCAAATCATAGATAGTGAGGAGAGTCAGTTTTTTGTACTTAAGTCGGCAATGTGCCTTTTGTATTTAATCCCGATGCAATATCTGTGTTTCATCGTCAGTAAGAAGGTCAGAGGGATACAGTAATCTGAAGTGAAGCATCGAAATCTATAACTAGTGTAACAGGAATGTTTCACAACATAGACAGTACGAAGAGTCAGGGTTCTTGTACTTAAGTCGGCATTGTGCCATTTGTATTTCATGCCGCTGAAATTTCTGTGTTTCATCGTCAATAAGAAGGTCAGAGGGATACAGTAAACTTGAAGTGAGGCATCGGAATCTATAACTAGTGCCACAGGAATATTTCATAACATAGACAGTAAGAAGAGTCAGTTTTCTTGTACTTAAGTGGGCACTGTGCCTTTTGTATTTAATTCCGATTCAATTTCGGTGTTACATCGTCAATAAGACGGTCAGAGGGATACAGTAAACCTGAAGTGAAGCATCGGAATCTATAACTAGTGTCACAGGAATGGTTAAAACATAGACAGTAAGTAGGGTCAATTTACTTGTACTTAAATCGGCATTGTGCCACTTGTATATAATTCCGATGCAATTTCTGTGTTTCATCGTCAACATGAAGGTAAGAGGGATACAGTAAACCTGAAGTGAAGCATCGAAATCTATAACTAGTGTCACAGGAATGGTTCAAAACATAGACAGTAAGAAGAGTCAGTTTTCTTGTACTTAAGTCGGCATTGTGCCTTTTGTATTTAATTCCGATGCAATTTCTGTGCTTCATCGTCAATAAGAAGATCAGAGGGTTACAGTAAACCTGAAGTGAAGCATCGGAATCTATAACTAGTGTCACAGGAATGGTTCAAAACATAGACAGTAGGGAGAGTCAGTCTTCTAGTACTGAAGTCGGCATTGTGCCTTTTATATTTAATTCCGATGCAATTTCTGTGTTTCATCGTCAATAAGAAGGTCACAGGGATACAGTAAACATGAAGTGAAGCATCTGAATCAATAACTAGTGTCACAGGAATGGTTCAAAACTTAGACAATAAGAAGGGTCAGTCTTCTTGTACTTAAGTCGGTATTGAGACTTTTGTATTTAATTCCGATGCAATTTCTGTGTTTCATCGTCAATAAGAAGGTCAGAGGGATACAGCAAACCTGAAGTGAAGCACCGGAATCTATAACTAGTGTCACAGGAATGGCTAAAAGCATAGACAGTAAGAAGAGTCAGTTTTCTTGTACTTAAGTCGGCATTGTGCCTTTTGTATTTAATTCCGATGTAATTTCTGTGTGTCATCGTCAATATGAACGTCAGAGGGATACAGTAAACCAGAAGCGAAGCATCGGAATCTATAAGTAGTTTCACAGGAATGGTTCAAAACATAGTTAGTAAGGAGAGTCAGTTTACTTTTACTTAAGTCGGCATTGTGCCTTTTGTATTTTATTCCGATGCAATTTCTGTGTTTCATCGTCAATAAGAAGGTCAGAGGGATACAGTAAACCTGAAGTGAAGCATCGGAATCTATAACTAGTATCACAGGAATGGCTCAAAACATAGACATTAAGAAGAGTCAGTCTTCTAGTACTTAAGTCGGCATTGTGCCTTTTGTATTTAATTCCGATGCAATTTCTGTGTTTCATCGTCAATAAGTAGGTCAGAGGGATACAGTAATCCTGAAGTGAAGCATCGGAATCTATAACTAGTGTCACAGGAATGGTTCAAAACATGGACAATAGGGAGAGTCAGTCTTCTAGTACTGAAGTCGACATTGTGCCTTTTATATTTAATTCCGATGCAATTTCTGTGTTTCATCGTCAATAAGAAGGTCACAGGGATACAGTAAACATGAAGTGAAGCATCTGAATCAATAACTAGTGTCACAGGAATGGTTCAAAACTTAGACAATAAGAAGGGTCAGTCTTCTTGTACTTAAGTCGGCATTGTGCCACTTGTATGTAATTCCGATGTAATTTCTGTGTTTCATCGTCAATATGAAAGTCAGAAGGATACAGTAAACCTGAAGTGAAGCATCTGAATCAATAACTAGTGTCACAGGAATGGTTCAAAACTTAGACAATAAGAAGGGTCAGTCTTCTTGTACTTAAGTCGGCATTGTGCCACTTGTATTTAATTCCGACGCAATTTCTGTGTTTCATCGTCAATAAGGCGGACAGAGGGATACAGTAAACCTGAAGTGAAGCATCTGAATCTATAACTAGTGTCACAGGAATGGTTCAAAACATAGACAGTAAGAAAAGAAAGGTTTCTTGTACTTAAGTCGGCATTGTGCCTTTTGTATTTAATTCCGATGCAATTTCTGTGCTTCATCGTCAATAAGAAGATCAGAGGGTTACTGTAAACCTGAAGTGAGGCATCGGAATCTATAACTAGTGTCACAGGGATGTTTCAAAACATAGAAAGTAAGAAGAGCCAGTCTGCTTGTACTTGAGTCGGCATTGTGCCTTTTGTATTTAATTCCGATGTAATTTCTGTGATTTATCGTCAATAAGAAGGTCGGAGGGATACACTAAACCTGAAGTGAAGCATCTGAATCTATAACTAGTGTCACAGGAATGGTTCAAAACATAGACGGTAAGAAGAGCCAGTCTTCTTGTACTTGAGTCGGTATTGAGCCTTTTGTATTTAATTCCGATGCAATTTCTGTGTTTCATCGTCAATAAGAAGGTCAGAAGGATACAGTAAACCTGAAGTGAAGCATCGGAATCTATAACTAGTATCACAGGAATGGTTCAAAAAATAGACATTAGGAAGAGTCAGTCTTCTAGTACTTAAGTCGGCATTGTGCCTTTTGTATTTAATTCCGATGCAATTTCTGTGTTTCATCGTCAATAAGAAGGTCAGAGGGATACAGTAATCCTGAAGTGAAGCATCGAAATCTATAACTAGTGTCACAGGAATGGTTCAAAACATAGACAGTAAGAAGAGTCAGTTTTCTTGTACTTAAGTCGGCATTGTGCCTTTTGTATTTAATTCCGATGCAATTTCTGTGCTTCATCGTCAATAAGAAGATCAGAGGGTTACAGTAAACCTGAAGTGAAGCATCGGAATCTATAACTAGTGTCACAGGAATGGTTCAAAACATAGACAGTAGGGAGAGTCAGTCTTCTAGTACTGAAGTCGGCATTGTGCCTTTTATATTTAATTCCGATGCAATTTCTGTGTTTCATCGTCAATAAGAAGGTCACAGGGATACAGTAAACATGAAGTGAAGCATCTGAATCAATAACTAGTGTCACAGGAATGGTTCAAAACTTAGACAATAAGAAGGGTCAGTCTTCTTGTACTTAAGTCGGTATTGAGACTTTTGTATTTAATTCCGATGCAATTTCTGTGTTTCATCGTCAATAAGAAGGTCAGAGGGATACAGCAAACCTGAAGTGAAGCACCGGAATCTATAACTAGTGTCACAGGAATGGCTAAAAGCATAGACAGTAAGAAGAGTCAGTTTTCTTGTACTTAAGTCGGCATTGTGCCTTTTGTATTTAATTCCGATGTAATTTCTGTGTGTCATCGTCAATATGAACGTCACAGGGATACAGTAAACCAGAAGCGAAGCATCGGAATCTATAAGTAGTTTCACAGGAATGGTTCAAAACATAGTTAGTAAGGAGAGTCAGTTTACTTTTACTTAAGTCGGCATTGTGCCTTTTGTATTTTATTCCGATGCAATTTCTGTGTTTCATCGTCAATAAGAAGGTCAGAGGGATACAGTAAACCTGAAGTGAAGCATCGGAATCTATAACTAGTGTAACAGGAATGTTTCAAAACACAGACAGTAAGAAGTGTCAGTCTTCTTGTACTTAAGTCGGCATTGTGCCTTTTGTATTTAATTCCGATGCAATTTCTGTGTTTCATCGTCAATAAGTAGGTCAGAGGGATACAGTAATCCTGAAGTGAAGCATCGGAATCTATAACTAGTGTCACAGGAATGGTTCAAAACATGGACAATAGGGAGAGTCAGTCTTCTAGTACTGAAGTCGACATTGTGCCTTTTATATTTAATTCCGATGCAATTTCTGTGTTTCATCGTCAATAAGAAGGTCACAGGGATACAGTAAACATGAAGTGAAGCATCTGAATCAATAACTAGTGTCACAGGAATGGTTCAAAACTTAGACAATAAGAAGGGTCAGTCTTCTTGTACTTAAGTCGGCATTGTGCCACTTGTATGTAATTCCGATGTAATTTCTGTGTTTCATCGTCAATATGAAAGTCAGAAGGATACAGTAAACCTGAAGTGAAGCATCTGAATCAATAACTAGTGTCACAGGAATGGTTCAAAACTTAGACAATAAGAAGGGTCAGTCTTCTTGTACTTAAGTCGGCATTGTGCCACTTGTATTTAATTCCGACGCAATTTCTGTGTTTCATCGTCAATAAGGCGGACAGAGGGATACAGTAAACCTGAAGTGAAGCATCTGAATCTATAACTAGTGTCACAGGAATGGTTCAAAACATAGACAGTAAGAAAAGAAAGGTTTCTTGTACTTAAGTCGGCATTGTGCCTTTTGTATTTAATTCCGATGCAATTTCTGTGCTTCATCGTCAATAAGAAGATCAGAGGGTTACTGTAAACCTGAAGTGAGGCATCGGAATCTATAACTAGTGTCACAGGGATGTTTCAAAACATAGAAAGTAAGAAGAGCCAGTCTGCTTGTACTTGAGTCGGCATTGTGCCTTTTGTATTTAATTCCGATGTAATTTCTGTGATTTATCGTCAATAAGAAGGTCGGAGGGATACACTAAACCTGAAGTGAAGCATCTGAATCTATAACTAGTGTCACAGGAATGGTTCAAAACATAGACGGTAAGAAGAGCCAGTCTTCTTGTACTTGAGTCGGTATTGAGCCTTTTGTATTTAATTCCGATGCAATTTCTGTGTTTCATCGTCAATAAGAAGGTCAGAAGGATACAGTAAACCTGAAGTGAAGCATCGGAATCTATAACTAGTATCACAGGAATGGTTCAAAAAATAGACATTAGGAAGAGTCAGTCTTCTAGTACTTAAGTCGGCATTGTGCCTTTTGTATTTAATTCCGATGCAATTTCTGTGTTTCATCGTCAATAAGAAGGTCAGAGGGATACAGTAATCCTGAAGTGAAGCATCGGAATCTATAACTAGTGTCACAGGAATGGTTCAAAACATGGACAATAAGAAGCGCCAGTCTTGTTGTACTTGAGTCGGCATTGTGCCTCTTGTATTTAATTCCGATGCAATTTCTATGTTTCATCGTCAATAAGGCGGACAGAGGGATACAGTAAACCTGAAGTGAAGCATCTGAATCTATAACTAGTGTCACAGGAATGGTTCAAAACACAAACAGTAAGAAGAGTCAGTTTTCTTGTACTTAAGTCGGCATTGTGCCTTTTGTATTTAATTCCGATGTAATTTCTGTGTGTCATCGTCAATACGAACGTCAGAGGGATACAGTAAACCTGAAGTGAAGCATCGGAATCTATAACTAGATTCACAGGAATGGTTCAAATCATAGATAGTGAGGAGAGTCTGTTTTCTTGTACTTAAGTCGGCATTGTGCCTTTTGTATTTAATTCCGATGCAATTTCAATGTTTCATCGTCATTAAGAGCGTCAGAGGCATGCAGTCAACCTGATGTAAAGCATCAAAATCTATGAATAGTGTCACAGGAACGGTTCAAAACATAGACAGTAGGAAGAGTCAGTTTTCTAGTACTTAAGTCGTCATTGTGATTTTTGTATTTAATTTCGATGCAATTTCTGCGTTTCATCGTCAATATGAAGGTCACAGGGATACAGTAAACCTGAAGTGAAGCATCGGAATCTATAACTAGTGTCACAGGAATGGTTCAAAGCTTAAACAGTAAGAAGCGTCAGTTCTTTTGTACTTAAGTCGGCATTGTGCCTTTTGTATTTCATTCCGATGCAATTTCTAGGTTTCATCGTCAATAAGATGGTCAGTGGGATACAGTAAACCTGAAGTGAAGCATCGGAATCTATAACTAGTGTCACAGGAATGGTTCAAAACATAGACAGTAAGAAGAGTCAGTTTTCTTATACTTAAGTCGGCATTGTGCCTTTTGTATTTAATTCCGATGCAATTTCTGTGTTTCATTGTCAATAAGAAGGTCAGAGGGATACAGTAAACCTCAAGTGAAGTATCGGAATCTATAACTAGTGTCACAGGAATGGTTCAAAACATAGACAGTGAGGAGAGTCAGTTTACTTGTACTTAGGCCGGCATTGTGCCTTTTGTATTTAATCCCGATGCAATATCTGTGTTTCATCGTCAGTAAGAAGGTCAGAGGGATACAGTAAACCTGAAGTGAAGCATCGAAATCTATAACTAGTGTAACAGGAATGTTTCACAACATAGACAGTACGAAGAATCAGTCTTCTTGTACTTAAGTCGGCATTGTGCCATTTGTATTTCATGCCGATGAAATTTCTGTGTTTCATCGTCAATAAGAAGGTCAGAGGGATACAGTAAACCTGAAGTGAGGCATCGGAATCTATAACTAGTGTCACAGGAGTATTTCAAAACATAGACAGTAAGAAGAGTCAGTTTTCTTGTACTTAAGTGGGCATTGTGCCTTTTGTATTTAATTCCGATTCAATTTCGGTGTTACATCGTCAATTAGACGGTCAGTGGGATACAGTAAGCCAGAAGTGAAGCATCGGAATCTGTAACTAGTGTCACAGGAATGGTTAAAACATAGATGGTAAGAAGGGTCAGTTTCTTGTACTTAAGTCGGCATTCTGCCACTTGTATATAATTCCGATGCAATTTCTGTGTTTCATCGTCACCACGAAGGTGAGAGGGATACAGTACACCTGAAGTGAAGCATCGGAATCTATAACTAGTGTCACAGGAATGGTTCAAAACATAGACAGTAGGAGGAGTCAGTCTTCTAGTACTGAAGTCGGCATTGCGCCTTTTGTATTTAATTCCGATGCAATTTCTGTGTTTCATCGTCAATAAGAAGGTCACAGGGATACACTAAACATGAAGTGAAGCATCGGAATCTGTAACTAGTGTCACAGGAATGGTTCAAAACATAAACAGTAACAAGCGTCAGTTTTCTTGTACTTAAGTCGGCATTGTGCTTTTTGTATTTAATTCCGATGCAATATCTGTGTTTCATCGTCAATATGAAGGTCAGAGGCATACAGTAAACCTGAAGTGAAGCATCGGAATCTATAACTAGTGTCACAGGAATGGTTCAAAACATAGACAGTAAGAAGAGCCAGTCTGCTTGTACTTGAGTCAGCATTGTGCCTTTTGTATTTAATTCCGATGCAATTTCTGTGTTTCATCGTCAATAAGAAGGTCGATGGGATACAGTAAACCTAAAGTGAAGCATCTCAATCTATAACTAGTGTCACAGGAATGGTTCAAAACATAGACGGTAAGAAGTGCCAGTCTTCTTGTACTTGATTCGGCATTGAGAATTTTGTATTTAATTCCGATGCAATTTCTGTGTTTCATCGTGAATAAGAAGGTCAGAGGGATACAGTAAACCTGAAGTGAAGCATCGGAATCTATAACTAGTGTCACAGGAATGGTTCAAAACATAGACAGTAGGAAGAGTCAGTCGTCTAGTACTTAAGTCGGCATTGTGCCGTTTGTATTTACCTCCGATGCAATTTCTGTGTTTCATCGTCAATAAGAAGGTCAGAGGGATACAGTAATCCTGAAGTGAAGCATCGGAATCTATAACTAGTGTCACAGGAATCTTTCAAAACATGGGCAATAAGAAGAGCCAGTCTTCTTGTACTTGAGTCGGCATTGTGCCTCTTGTATTTAATTCCGATGCAATTTCTGTGTTTTATCGTCAATAAGGCGGACAGAGGGATACAGTAAGTCTGAAGTGAAGCATCTGAATCTATAACGAGTGTCACAGGAATGGTTCAAAACATAGACAGTAAGAAGAGTCAGTTTTCTTGTACTTAAGTCGGCATTGTGCCTTTTGTATTTAATTCCGATGCAATTTCTGTGCTTCATCGTCAATAAGAAGGTCAGAGGGTTACAGAAAACCTGAAGTGAAGCATCGGAATCTATAACTAGTGGCACAGGAGTGGTTCAAAACATAGACAGTAGGAAGAGTCAGTCTTCTAGTACTGAAGTCGGCATTGTGCCTTTTGTATTTAATTCCGATGCAATTTCTGTGTTTCATCGTCAATAAGAAGGTCACAGGGATACAGTAAACATGAAGTGAAGCATCGGAACCTATAACTAGTGTCACAGGAATGGTTCAAAACATAAACAGTAACAAGCGTCAGCTTTCTTGTACTTAATTCGGCATTGTCCCTTTTGTATTTAATTCCGATGCAATTTCTGTGTTTCATCGCCAATATGAAGGTCAGAGGGATACAGTAAACCTGAAGTGAAGCATCGGAATCTATAAGTAGTGTCACAGGAATGGTTCAAAACATAGACAGTAAGAAGAGCCAGTCTGCTTGTACTTGAGTCGGCATTGTTCCTTTTGTATTTAATTCCGATGCAATTTCTGTGTTTCATCGTAAATGAGAAGGTCGGAGGGATACACTAAACCTGAAGTGAAGCATCTGAATCTATAACTAGTGTCACAGGAATGGTTCAAATCATAGACGGTAAGAAGAGCCAGTCTTCTTGCACTTGAGTCGGCATTGAGCCTTTTGTATTTAATTCCGATGAAATTTCTGTGTTTCATCGTCAATAAGAAGGTCACAGGGATACAGTAAACCTGAAGTGAAGCATCGGAATCTATAACTAGTGTCACAGGAATGGTTCAAAACATAGATAGTAGGAAGAAACAGTCTTCTAGTACTTAAGTCTTCATTGTGCCTTTTGTTTTTAATTCCGATGCAATGTCTGTGTTTCATCGTCAATAAGAAGGTCAGAGGGATACAGTAATCCTGAAGTGAAGCATCGGAATCTATAACTAGTGTCACAGGAATGGTTCAAAGCATGGGCAATAAGAAGAACCAGTCTTCTTGTACTTGAGTCAGCATTGTGCCTCTTGTATTTAATACCGATGCAATTTCTGTGTTTCATCGCCAATAAGGCGGACAGAGGGATACAGTAAACCTGAAGTGAAGCATCTGAATCTATAACTAGTGTCACAGGAATGGTTCAAAACATAGACAGTAAGAAGAGTCAGTTTTCCTGTACTTAAGTCGGCATTGTGCCTTTTGCTTCATCGTCAATGCGAAGGTCAGAGGGTTACAGTAAACCTGAAGTGAAGCATCGGAATCTATAACTAGTGTCACAGGAATGGTTCAAAACATAGATAGTAGGAAGAAACAGTCTTCTAGTACTTAAGTCTTCATTGTGCCTTTTGTTTTTAATTCCGATGCAATGTCTGTGTTTCATCGCCAATAAGGCGGACAGAGGGATACAGTAAACACGAAGTGAAGCATCGGAATCTGTAACTAGTGTCACAGGAATGGTTCAAAACATAGACAGTAAGAAAGGTCAGTCTTCTTTTACTTAAGTCGGCAATGTGCCTTTTGTATTTAATTCCGATGCCATATCTGTGTTTCATCGTCAATAAGATGATTAGAGGGACACAGTAAACCTGAAGTGAAGCATCGGAATCTATAACTAGTGTCACAGGAATGGTTCAAACATAGACAGTAAGAAGAGCCAGTCTTCTTGTACTTGAGTTGGCATTGAGCCTTTTGTATTTAATTCCGATGCAATTTCTGTGTTTCATCGTCAATAAGAGGGTCAGAGGGTTACAGTAAACCTGATGTGAAGCATCGGAATCTATAACTAGTGTCTCAGGAGTGGTTCAAAACATAGACAGTAGGAAGAGTCAGTTTTCTAGTACTTAAGTCGTCATTGTGATTTTCGTATTTAATTCCGATGCAATTTCTGTGCTTCATCGTCAATACGAAGGTCAGAGGGTTACAGTAAACCTGAAGTGAAGAATCGGAATCTATAATCAGTGTCACAGGAATGGTTCAAAACATAGACAGTAAGAAAGGTCAGTCTTCTTGTACTTCAGTCGGCAAAGTGCCTTTTAAATTTAATTCCGATGCAATATCTGTGTTTCATCGTCAATAAGAAGATCGGAGGGAAACAGTAAACCTGAAGTGAAGCATCGGAATCTATAACTAGTGTCACAGGATCGGTTCAAACATAGGCAGTAAGAAGAGCCAGTCTTCTTGTACTTGAGTCGGCATTGAGCCTTTTGTATTTAATTCCGATGCAATTTCTGTGTTTCATCGTCAATAAGAGGGTCAGAGGGATACAGTAAACCTGATGTGAAGCATCGGAATCTATAACTAGTGTCACAGGAATGGTTCAAAACATAGACAGTAAGAAGGGTCAGTTTACTTGTACTTAAGTCGGCATTCTGCCACTTGTATATAATTCCGCTGCAATTTCTGTGTTTCATCGTCAACATGAAGGTGAGAGGGATACAGTAAACCTGAAGTGAAGCATCGGAATCTATAACTAGTGTCACAGGAATGGTTCAAAACATAGACAGTAGGAAGAGTCAGTCTTTTAGTACTGAAGTCGGCATTGCGCCTTTTGTATTTAATTCCGATGCAATTTCTGTGTTTCATAGTCAATAAGAAGGTCACAGGGATACAGTAAACATGAGTGAAGCATCGGAATCTATAACTAGTGTCACAGGAATGGTTCAAAACATAAACAGTAACAAGCGTCAGTTTTCTTGTACTTAAATCGGCATTGTGCCTTTTGTATTTAATTCCGATGCAATATCTGTGTTTTATCGTCAATATGAAGGTCAGAGGGATACAGTAAACCTAAAGTGAAGCATCGGAATGTTTAACTAGTGTCACAGGAATGGTTCCAAACATAAACGGTAAGAAGTGTCAGTTTTCTTGTACTTATGTCGGCATTGTGCCTTTTGTATTTAATTCCGATGCAATTTCTGTGTCTCATCGTCAATAAGAAGGTCAGAGGGATATAGTAATCCTGAAGTGAAGCATCGGAATCTATAACTAGTGTCACAGGAATGGTTCAAAGCATGGACAATAAGAAGAGCCAGTCTTCTTGTACTTGAGTCGGCATTGTGCCTATTGTGTTTAATTCCGATGCAATTTCTGTGTTTCATCGTCAATAAGGCGGACAGACGGATACAGTAAACCTGAAGTGGAGCATCTGAATCTATAACTAGTGTCACAGGAAAGGTTCAAAACGTAGACAGTAAGAAGAGTCACTTTTCTTGTACTGAAGTCGGCACTGTCCCTTTGGTATTTAATTCCAATGCAATTTCTGTGTTTCATCGTCAATAAGAAGGTCACAGGGATACAGTAAACCTGTAGTGAAGCATCGGAATCTATAACGAGTGTCACAGGAATGGTTCAAATCATAAACAGTAAGAAGCGTGAGTTTTCTTGTACTTAAGTCGGCTTTGTGCCTTTTGTATTTAATTCCGATTCAATTTCTGTGTTTCATCGTCAATAAGAAGGTCGGAGGGATACAGTAAACCTGAAGTAAAGCATCTGAATCTATAACTAGTGTCACTGGAATGGTTCAAAACATAGACGGTAAGAAGAGCCAGTCTTCTTGTACTTAAGTCGGCATTGTGCCTTTTGTATTTAATTAGGATGCAATTTCTGTGTTTCATCGTCAATAAGAAGGTCAGTGGGATACATTAATCCTGAAGTGAAGCATCGGAATCTATAACTAATGTCACAGGAATGGTTCAAAACAGGTACAATAAGAAGAGCCAGTCTTCTTGTACTTGAGTCGGCATTGTGCCTCTTGTATTTAATTCCGATGCAATATCTGTGTTTCATCGTCAATAAGGCGGACAGAGGGATACAGTAAACCTGTAGTAAAGCATCTGAATCTAAAACTAGTGTCACAGGAATGGTTCAAAACATAGACAGTAAGAAGAGTCAGTTTTCTTGTACTTAAGTCGGCATTGTGCCTTTTGTATTTAATTACGATGCAATTTCTGCGCTTCATCGTCAATAAGAAGGTCAGAGGGATACAGTAAACCTGAAGTGAAGCATCGGAATCTATAACTAGTGTCACAGGAATGGTTCAAAACATAGACAGTAGGAAGAGGCAGCCTTCTAGTACTTATGTCGGCATTGTGCATTTTGTATTTAATTCCGATGCAATTTCTGTGTTTCATCGTCAATAAGAAGGTCACAGAGACACTGTAATCCTGAAGTGAAGCATCGGAATCTATAACTAGTGTCACAGGAATGGTTCCAATAATGGACAATAAGAAGAGCCAGTCTTCTTGTACTTGAGTCGGCATTGTGCCTCTTGTATTTAATTCCGATGCAATTTCAGTGTTTCATCGTCAATAATGGGGACAGAGGGATACAGTAAACCTGAAGTGAAACATCTGAATCTGTAACTAGTGTCACAGGAATGGTTCAAAACATAGACAGTAAGAAGAGTCAGTTTTCTTGTGCTTATGTCGGCATTGTGCCTTTTGTATTTAATTCCGATGCAATTTCTGTGCTTCATAGTCAATAAGAAGGTCAGAGGGTTACAGGAAACCTGATGTGAAGCATCGGAATCTATAACTAGTGTCAAAGGAATGGATCAAAACATAGACAGTGGGAAGAGTCAGTCTTCTAGTACTGAAGTCGGCATTGTGCCTTTTGTATTTAATTCCGATGCAATTTCTGTGTTTCGTCGTCAATAAGAAGGTCATAGGGATACAGTAAACCTGAAGTGAAGCATCGGAATCTATAACTAGTGTCACAGGAAAGGTTCAAAACATAGACAGTAAGAAGAGTCAGTTTTCTTGTACTTAAGTCGGCATTGTGCCTTTTGTATTTAATTCCGATGCAATTTCTGTGCTTCATCGTCAATACGAAGGTCAGAGGGTTACAGTAAACCTGAAGTGAAGCATCGGAATCTATAACTAGTGTCACAGGAATGGTTCAAAACATACAGGGTAAGAAGAGTCAGTCTTTTTGTACTTAGGTCGGCATTGTGCCTTTTGTATTTAAATCCGATGCAATATCTGTGTGTCATCGTCAATACAAACGTCAGAGGGATACAGTAAACCTGAAGTGAAGCATCGGAATCTATAACTAGTTTCACAGGAATGGTTCAAATCATAGATAGTAAGGAGAGTCAGTTTACTTGTACTTAAGTCGGCATTGTGCCTTTTGTATTTAGTTCCGATGCAATTTCTGTGTTTCATCGTCAATAAGGAGGTCAGAGGGATACAGTAAACCTGAAGTGAAGCATCTAAATCTATAACTAGTGTCACAGGACTCGTTAAAACATAGACGGTAAGAAGGGTCAGTCTCCTTGTACATTAGGAAGGCATTGTGCCACTTGTATATAATTCCGATGCAATTTCTGTGTTTCATCGTCAACATGAAGGTCAGAGGGATACAGTAAATCTGAAGTGAAGCATTGGAATCAATAACTAGTGTCACAGGAATGGTTCAAAGCATAGACAGTAAGAAGAGCCAGTCTGCTTGTACTTGAGTCGGCATTGTGCCTTTTGTATTTAGTTCCGATGCAATTTCTGTGTTTCATCGTCAATAAGAAGGTTAGAGGGATACAGTAAACCTGAAGTGAAGCATCGGAATCTATAACTAGTTTCACAGGAAGGGTTCAAATCATAGATAGTAAGGGGAGTCAGTTTACTTGTACTTAAGTCGGCATTGTGCCTTTTGTATTTAATCCCGATGCAAAATCTGTGTTTCATCGTCAATAAGAAGGTCAGAGGGATACAGTAAACCTGAAGTGAAGCATCGAAATCTATAACTAGTGTAACAGGAATGTTTCAAAACACAGACAGTAAGAAGTGTCAGTCTTCTTGTACTTAAGTCGGCATTGTGCCTTTTGTATTTAATTCCGATGCAATTTCTGTGTTTCATCGTCAATAAGGTCAGAGGGATACAGTAAACCTAGGGTGAAGCATCTGAATCTATAACTAGTGTCACAGGAATGGTTCAAACAAAGACGGTAAGAAGAGCCAGTCTGTTTGTACTTGAGTCGGCATTGAGTCTTTTGTATTTAATTCCGATGCAATTTCTGTGTTTCATCGTCAGTAAGAAGGTCAGAGGGATACAGTAAACCTGAAGTGAAGCATCGGAATCTATAACTAGTGTCACAGGAATGGTTCAAAACATAGACAGTAGGAAGAGTCAGCCTTGTAGTACTTATGTCGGCATTGTGCATTTTGCATTTAATTCCGATGCAATTTCTGTGTTTCATCGTCAACAAGAAGGTCACAGGGACACTGTAATCCTGCAGTGAAGCATCGGAATCTATAACTAGTCTCACAGGAATGGTTCCAATCATGGACAATAAGAAGAGCCAGTCTCCTTGTACTTGAGTCGGCATTGTGCCTCTTGTATTTAACTCCGATGCAATTTCTGTGTTTCATCGTCAGTAATGGGGACAGAGGGATACAGTAAACCTGAAGTGAAGCATCTGAATCTGTAACTAGTGTCACAGGAATGGTTCAAAACATAGACAGTAAGAAGAGTCAGTTTTCTTGTGCTTATGTCGGCATTGTGCCTTTTGTATTTAATTCAGATGCAATTTCTGTGCTTCATAGTCAATAAGAAGGTCAGAGGGTTACAGGAAACCTGAAGTGAAGCATCGGAATCTATAACTAGTGTCAAAGGAATGGTTCAAAACATAGACAGTAGGAAGAGTCAGTCTTCTAGTACTGAAGTCGGCATTGTGCCTCTTGTATTTAAATCCGATGCAATATCTGTGTGTCATCGTCAATACGAACGTCAGAGGGATACAGTAAACCTGAAGTGAAGCATCGGAATCTATAACTAGTTTCACAGGAATGGTTCAAATCATAGATAGTAAGGAGAGTCAGTTTACTTGTACTTAAGTCGGCATTGTGCCTTTAGTATTTAGTTCCGATGCAATTTCTGTGTTTCATCGTCAATAAGGAGGTCAGAGGGATACAGTAAACGTGAAGTGAAGCATCTAAATCTATAACTAGTGTCACAGGACTCGTTAGAACATAGACGGTAAGAAGGGTCAGTCTACTTGTACTTAAGTAGGCATTGTGCCACTTGTATATAATTCCGATGCAATTTCTGTGTTTCATCGTCAACATGAAGGTGAGAGGGATACAGCAAATCTGAAGTGAAGCATCGGAATCCATAACTAGTGTCACAGGAATGGTTCAAAGCATAGACAGTTAGAAGAGCCAGTCTGCTTGTACTCGAGTCGGCATTGTGCCTTTTGTAATTAGTTCCGATGCAATTTCTATGTTTCATCGTCAATAAGAAGGTTAGAGGGATACAGTAAACCTGAAGTGAAGCATCGGAATCTATAACTAGTGTCACAGGAATGGTTCAAAACATAGACATTAGGTAGAGTCAGTCTTCTAGTACTGAAGTCGGCATTGTGCCTTTTGTATTTAATTCCGATGCAATTTCTGTGTTTCAATATCAATAAGAAGGTCACAGGGATACAGTAAACCTGAAGTGAAGCATCGGAATCTATAACTAGTATGACAGGAATGGTTCAAAACCTAAACAGTAAGAAGCGTCAGTTTTCTTGTACTTAAGTCGGCATTGTGCCTTTTGTATTTAATTCCGATGCAATTTCTGTGTTTCATCGTCAATATGAAGGTCAGAGGGATACAGTAAACCTGAAGTGAAGCATCGGAATTTCTAATTAGTGTCACAGGAATGATTCAAAACATATGCAGTAAGAAGAGCCAGTCTGCTTGTACTTGAGCCGGCATTGTGCCTTTTGTATTCACTTACGATGCAATATCGGTGTTTCATCGTCAATAAGGAGGTCGGATGGATACAGTAAACCTGAAGTGAAGCATCTGAATCTATAACTAGTGTCACAGGAATGGTACAAAACATAGACGGTAAGAAGAGCCAGTCTTCTTGTACTTGAGTCGGCATTGAGCCTTTTGTATTTAATTCCGATGCAATTTCTGTGTTTCATCGTCAATAGGAAGGTCAGAGGGATACAGTAATCAAAAAGTGAAGCATCGGAATCCATAACTAGTGTCACAGGAATGGTTCAAATCATGGACAATAAGAAGAGCCAGTCTTCTTGTACTTGCGTCGGCATTGTGCCTCTTGTATTTAATTCCGATGTAATTTCTGTGTTTCATCGTCAATAAGAAGGTCACAGGGATACAGTAAACATAAAGTGAAGCATCGGAATCTATAACTAGTGTCACAGGAATGGTTCAAAACATAAACAGTAACAAGCGTCAGTTTTCTTGTACTTAAGTCGGCATTGTGCCTTTTGTATTAATTTTCCGATGCAATTTCTCTGTTTCATCGTCAATAAGAAGGTCAGAGGGTTACAGGAAACCTGAAGTGAAGCATCGGAATCTATAACTAGTGTCACAGGAATGGTTCAAAACATAGACAGTAGGAAGAGTCAGTCTTCTAGTACTGAAGTCGGCATTGTGCCTTTTGTATTTAATTCCGATGCAATTTCTGTGTTTCATCGTCAATAAGAAGGTGAGAGGGATACAGTACACCTGAATTGAAGCATCGGAATCTATAACTAGTGACACAGGGAAGGTTCAAAACATAGACAGTAAGAAGAGTCAGTTTTCTTGTACTTAAGACGGCATTGTGCCTATTTTATTTTATTCCGATGCTATTTCTGTGTTTCATCGTCAATAAGAAGGTCACAGGGATACAGTAAACCTGAAGTGAAGCATCGGAATCTATAACTAGTGTCACAGGAATCGTTCAAAACATAAACAGTAAGAAGCGTCAGTTTTCGTGTACTTAAGTCGGCATTGTGCCTATTGTATCTAATTCGGATGCTATTTCTGTGTTTCATCGTTAATAAGAAGGTCAGAGGGATACAGTAAACCTAAAGTAAAGCATCGGTATCTATAACTAGTGTCACAGGAATGGTTCAAAACAAAGGCAGTAAGAAGAGTCAGTTTTCTTGTACTTAAGTCGGCACTGTGCTTTTCTATTTAATTCCGACGCAATTTCTGTGTTTCGTCGTCTATAAGAAGGTCCAAGGGACACAGTAAACCTGAAGTGAAGCATCGGAATCTAAATCCGGTCTCACAGGAAAGGTTCAAAACATAGACAGTAAGAAGGGCCAGTCCTCTTGTACTTGAGTCGGCATTGTGCCTTTTGTATTTAATTCCGATGCAATTTCTGGGTTTCATCGTCAATAAGAAGGTCAGAGGGATACAGTAAACCTGAAGTAAAGCATCGGAATCTCTAACTAGTGTCACAGGAATGGTTCTAAACATAGACAGTAAGTAAAGTCAGTTTTCTTGTACTTAAGTCGGCATTGTGCCTTTTGTATTTAATTCGGATGCAATTTCTGTGTTTCATCGTCAATATGAAGGTCAGAGGGATACAGTAAACCTGAAGTGAAGCATCGGTATCTATAACTAGTGTCACAGGAATGGTTCAAAACATAGATGGTAAGAAGAGTCAGTCTTCCTGTACCTAAGTCGGCATTGAGCCTTTTGTATTTAACTAAGATGCAATTTCTGTGTTTCATCGTCAATAAGAAGGTCAGAGGGATACAATAAACCTGAAGTGAAGTATCGAAATCTATAACTAGTGTCACAGGAATGGTTCAAAACATAGACAATAAGAAGGGTCAGTCTTCTTGTACTTAAGTCGGCATTGTGCCACTTGTATATTATTCCGATGTAATTTCTGTGTTTCATCGTCGATATGAAGGTCAGAGGGATACAGTAAACCTGAAGTGAAGCATCGGAATCTATAACTAGTGTCACAGGAATGGTTCATAACATAGACAGTAAGAAGAGCCAGTCTGCTTGTACTTGAGTCGGCATTGTGCCTTTTGTATTTAATTCCGATGCAATTTCTATGTTTCATCGTCAATAAGAAGGTCAGAGGGACTCAGTAAACCTGAAGTGAGGCATCTGAATCAATAACTAGCGTCACAGGAATGGTTCAAAACATAGACGGTAAGAAGAGCCAGTCTTATTGTACTAGAGTCGGCATTGAGCCTTTTGCATTTAATTCCGATGCAATTTCTGTGTTTCATCGTCAATAAGAAGGTCAGAGGGATACAGTAAACCTGAAGTGGAGCATCGGAATCTGTAACTAGTGTCACAGGAATGGTTCAAAACATAGACGGTAGGAAGAGTCAGTCTTCTAGTACTTAGGTCGGCATTGTGCCTTTTGTATTTAATTCCGAAGCAATTTCTGTGTTTCATCGTCAATAAGAAGGTCAGAGGGATACAGTAATCCTGAAGTGAAGCATCGGAATCTATAACTAGTGTCACAGGAATGGTACAAAACATAGACAATAAGACGAGCCAGTTTTTTTGTACTTGAGTCGGCATTGTGCCTCTTGTATTTAATTCCGATGCAATTTCTGTGTTTCATCGTCAATAAGGCGGACGGAGGGATACAGTAAACCTGAAGTGAAGCATCTGAATCTATAACTAGTGTCACAGGAATGTTTCAAATCATAGACAGTACGAAGAGTCAGTTTTCTTGTACTTAAGTCGGCATTGTGCCTTTGGATTTAATTCCGATGCAATTTCTGGGTTTCATCGTCAATAAGAAGGACAGAGGGATACAGTAAACCTGAAGTAAAGCATCGGAATCTATAACTAGTGTCACAGGAAAGGTTCAAAACATAGACAGTAAATAAAGTCAGTTTTCTTGTACTTAAGTCGGCATTGTGCCTTTTGTATTTAATTCGGATGCAATTTCTGTGTTTCATCGTCAATATGAAGGTCAGAGGGATACAGTAAACCTGAAGTGAAGCATCGGAATCTATAACTAGTGTCACAGGAATGGTTCAATACATCGACAATAAGAAGAGCCCGTCTTCTTCTACTTGAGTCGGCATTGTGCCTCTTGTATTTAATTCCGATGCAAATTCTGTGTTTCATCGTCAATAAGGCGGACAGTGGGATACAGTAACCCTGAAGTGAAGCATCTGAATCTATAACTAGTGTCACAGGAATGGTTCAAAATATAGACAGTAAGAAGAGTCAGTTTTCTTGTACTTAAGTCGGCATTGTGCCTTTCGTATTGAATTCCGATGAATTTCTGTGCTTCATCGTCAATAAGAAGGTCAGAGGGATACAGTAAACCTGAAGTGAAGCATCGGAATCTATAACTTGTGTCACAGGAATGGTTCAAAACATAGACAGTAGGAAGAGTAAGTCTTCCAGTACTGAAGTCGGCATTGTGCCTTTTGTATTTAATTCCGATGCAATTTCTGTGTTTCATTGTCAATATGCAGGTCAGCGGGATACAGTAAACCTGAAGTGAAGCATCGGTATCTAGAACTAGTGTCACAGGAATGGTTCAAAACATAGACGGTAAGAAGAGTCAGTCTTCCTGTACTTAACTCGGCATTGAGCCTTTTGTATTTAACTAAGATGCAATTTCTGTGTTTCATCGTCAATAAGAAGGTCAGAGGGATACAGTAAACCTGAAGTGAAGTATCTGAATCTCTAACTAGTGTCACAGGAATGGTTCAAAACATAGACAGTAAGTAGTGTCAGTTTTTTGTACTTAAGTCGGCATTGTGCCTTTTGTATTTAATTCGGATGCATCTTCTGTGTTTCATCGTCAATATGGAGGTCAGAGGGATACGGTAAACCTGAAGTAAAGCATCGCAGACTATAACTAGTGTCACAGGAATGGTTCAAAACAAAGACAGTAAGAAGAGTCAGTTTTCTTGTACTTAAGTCGGCATTGTGCCTTTTGTATATAATTCCGATGCAATTTCTGTGTTTCGTCGTCAATAAGAAGGTCAGAGGGATACAGTAAACCTGAATTGAAGCATCGGAATCTATAACTAGTGTCACAGGAATGTTTCAAATCATAGACACTACGAAGAGTCAGTTTTCTTGCACTTAAGTCGGCATTGTGCCTTTTGTATTTAACTAAGATGCAATTTCTGGGTTTCATCGTCAATAAGAAGGTCAGAGGGATACAGTAAACCTGAAGTAAAGCATCGGAATCTATAACTAGTGTCACAGGAAAGGTTCAAAACATAGACAGTAAGTAAAGTCAGTTTTCTTGTACTTAAGTGGGCATTGTGCCTTTTGTATTTAATTCCGATGCAATTTCTGTGTTTCATCGTCAATATGAAGGTCAGAGGGATACAGTAAACCTGAAGTGAAGCATCGCAATCTATAACTAGTGTCACAGGAATGGTTCAAAACATAGTCAGTAAGAAGAGTCAGTTTTCTTGTACTTAAGTCGGCATTGTGCCTTTTGTATTTAATTCCGATGCAATTTCTGTGTTTCATCGTCAATAAGAAGGTCAGAGGGATACAGTAAACCTCAAGTGAAGTATCGGAATCTATAACTAGTGTCACAGGAATGGTTCAAAACATAGACAGTAAGAAGAGTCAGTTTTCTTGTACTTAAGCCGGCATTGTGCCATTTGTATTTAATTCCGATGCAATTTCTGTGTTTCATCGTCAATAAGAAGGTCAGAGGGATACAGCAAACCTGAAGTGAAGCATCGGAATCTATAACTAGTGTCACAGGAATGGTTAAAAACATAGACAGTAGAAAGAGTCAGTCTTCCTGTACTTAAGTCGGCATTGAGCCTTTTATATTTAACTAAGATGCAATTTCTGTGTTTCATCGTCAATAAGAACGTCAGAGGGATACAGTAAACCTGAAGTGAAGTATCGGAATCTATGACTAGTGTCACAGGAAAGGTTCAAAATATAGACAATAAGAAGGGTCTGTCTTCTTGTACTTGAGTCGGCATTGTGCCTCTTGTATTTAATTCCGATGCAATTTCTGTTTTTCCTCGTCAATAAGAAGGTCAGAGGGATACAGTAAACCTGAAGTGACGCATCGGAATCTATAACTAGTGTCACAGGAATGGTTCAAAAACATAGGCAGTAAGAAGAGCCAGTCTGCATGTACTTGAGTCGGCATTGTGCCTTTTGTATTTAATTCCGATGCAATTTCTGTGTTTCAACGTCAATAAGAAGGTCAGACGGATACAGTAAACCTGAAGTGAAGCATCTGAATCTATAACTAGCGTCACAGGAATGGTTCAAAACATAGACGGTAAGAAGAGCCAGTCTTCTTGTACTTGAGTCGGCACTGAGCCTTTTGCATTTAATTCCGATGCAATTTCTAAGTTTAATCGTCAATAAGAAGGTCAGAGGGATACAGTAAACCTGAAGTGAAGCATCGGAATCTATAACTAGTGACACAGGAATGGTTCAAAGCATTGACAGTAGGAAGAGTCAGTCTTCTAGTACTTAAGTCGGCATTGTGCCTTTTGTATTTAATTCCGATGCAATTTCTGTGTTTCATCGTCAATAAGAAGGTCAGAGGGATACAGTTATCCTGAAGTGAAGCATCGGAATCTATAACTAGTGTCACAGGAATGGTTCAAAGCATTGACAGTAGGAAGAGTCAGTCTTCTAGTACTTAAGTCGGCATTGTGCCTTTTGTATTTAATTCCGATGCAATTTCTGTGCTTCATCGTCAATACGAAGGTCAGAGGGTTACAGTAAACCTGAAGTGATGAATCGGAATCTAAAACTTGTGTCACAGGAATGGTTAAAAACATAGACAGTAGGAAGAGTAAGTCTTCCAGTATTGAAGTCGGCATTGTGCCTTATGTATTTAATTCCGATGCAATTTCTGTGTTTCATCGTCAATATGAAGGTCAGCGGGATACAGTAGACCTGAAGCGAAGCATCGGAATCTATAACTAGTGTCACAGGAATGGTTCAAAACATAGACAGTAAGAAGAGTCAGTTTCCTTGTACATAAGTCGGCATTGTGCCTTTTGTATTTAATTCCGATGCAATTTCTGTGCTTCATCGTCAATAAGAAGGTCAGAGGGTTACAGTAAACCTGAAGTGAAGCATCGGAATCAATAACTAGTGTCACAGGAATGGTTCAAAACATAGAGAGTAAGAAGAGTCAGTCTTTTTGTACTTAAGTCGGCATTGTGCCTTTTGTATTTAATTCCGATGCAATATCTGTGTTTCATCGTCAATAAGAAGGTCAGAGGGATACAGTAAACCTGAAGTGAAGCATCGGAATCTATAACTACTGTTACAGGAATGGTTCAAAACATAGTCAGTAAGAAAGGTCAGTCTTCCTATACTTAAGTCGGCAATGTGCCTTTTGTATTTAATTCCGATGCAATATCTGTGTTGCATCGTCAATAAGAAGATCAGAGGGACACAGTAAACCTGAAGGTGAAGCATCGGAATCCTTAACTATTGTCACAGGAATGGTTCAAACACAGACAGTAAGAAGAGCCAGTCTTCTTGTACTTGAGTCGGCATTGAGCCTTTTGTATTTAATTCCGATGAAAATTCTGTGTTTCAACGTTAATAAGAAGGTCAGAGGGCTACAGTAAACCTGAAGTGAAGCATCGGAATCTATAACTAGTGTTACAGGAATGGTTCAAAGCATAGACAGTAGGAAGAGTCAGTTTTCTACTACTTAAGTCGGCATTGTGATTTTTGTATTTAATTCCGATGCAATTTCTGTGCTTCATCGTCAATAAGAAGGTCAGAGGGATACAGTAAACCTGAAGTTTAGCATCGGAATCCATAACTAGTGTCACAGGAATGGTTCAAAACATAGACAGTAAGAAGAGTCAGTTTTCTTGTACTTAAGTCGGCATTGTGCCTTTTGTATTTAATTCGGATGCAATTTCTGTGTTTCATCGTCAGTATGAAGGTCAGAGGGATACAGTAAACCTAAAGTGAAGCATCGCAATCTATAACTAGTGTCACAGGAATGGTTCAAAACATAGTCAGTAAGAAGAGTCAGTTTTCTTGTACTTAAGTCGGCATTGTGCCTTTTGTATTTAATTCCGATGCAATTTCTGTGTTTCATCGTCAATAAGAAGGTCTGAGGGATACAGTAAACCTCAAGTGAAGTATCGGAATCTATAACTAGTGTCACGGTAATGATTCAAGACATAGACAGTAAGAAGAGTCAGTTTTTTTGTACTTAAGCCGGCATTGTGCCATTTGTATTTAATTCCGATGCTATTTCTGTGTTTCATCGTCAATATGAAGGTCAGAGGGATACAGAAAACCTGAAGAGAAGCATCGGAATCCATAACTAGTGTCACAGGAATGGTTAAAAACATAGACAGTAGGAAGAGTCAGTTTTCTTGTACTTATGTCGGCATTGTGCCTTTTGTATATAATTCCGATGTAATTTCTGTGTTTCGTCGTCTATAAGAAGGTCCAAGGGATACAGTAAACCTGAAGTGAAGCATCGGAATGTAAATCCGGTCTCGCAGAAAAGGTTCAAAGCATAGACAGTAAGAAGAGCCAGTCCTCTTGTCTTGAGTCGGCATTGTGACTTTTGTATTTAAATCCGATGCAATTTCTGTGTTTGATCGTCAATAAGAAGGTCAGAGGGATACAGTAAACCTGAAGTGAAGCATCGGAATCTATAAGTAGTGTCACAGGAATGGTTCAAAACATAGACGGTAAGAAGAGTCAGTCTTCCTGTACTTATGCGGTAGCGTACTCGCTTCCCACGCCCGGGTTCCCGGGTTTGATTCCCGGCGGGGTCAGGGATTTTCTCTGCCTCGTGATGGCTGGGTGTTGTGTGCTGTCCTTAGGTTAGTTAGGTTTAAGTAGTTCTAAGTTCTAGGGGACTTATGACCACGGCAGTTGAGTCCCATAGTGCTCAGAGCCATTTGAACCATTTTTTTCTTCCTGTACTTAAGTCGGCATTGAGTTTTTTGTATTTAACTAAGATGCAATTTCTGTGTTTCATCGTCAATATAAAGGTCAGAGGGATACAGTAAACCTGAAGTGAAGTATCGGAATCTATGACTAGTGTCACAGGAAAGGTTCAAAACATAGACAATAAGAAGGGTCTGTCTTCTTGTACTTAAGTCGGCATTGTGCCACTTGTATATAATTCCGATGTAATTTCTGTGTTTCATCGTCAATATGAAGGTCAGAGGGATACAGTAAACCTGAAGTGAGGCATCGGAATCTATAACTAGTGTCACAGGAATGGTTCAAAACATAGACAGTAAGAAGAGCCAGTCTGCCTGTACTTGAGTCGTCATGGTGCCTTTTCTATTTAATTCCGATGCAATTTCTGTGTTTCCATGTCAATAAGAAGGTCAGACGGATACAGTAAACCTGAAGTGAAGCATCTGAATCCATAACTAGTGTCACAGGAATGGTTCAAATCATAGACGGTAAGAAGAGCCAGTCTTCTATTACTTGAGTCGGCATTGAGCCTTTTGTATTTAATTCCGATGCAATTTCTGTGTTTCATCGTCAATAAGAAGGTCAGAGGGATACAGTAAACCTGAAGTGAAGCATCGGAATCTATAACTAGTGTCACAGGAATGGTTCAAAGCATTGATAGTAGGAAGAGTCAGTCTTCTAGTACTTAAGTCGGCATTGTGCCTTTTGTATTTAATTCCGATGCAATTTCTGTGTTTCATCGTCAATAAGAAGGTCAGAGGGATACAGTTATCCTGAAGTGAAGCATCGGAATCTATAATTAGTGTCACAGGAATGGTTCAAAGCATAGACAATAAGAAGAGCCAGTCTTCTTGTACTTGAGTCGGCATTGTGCCTCTTGTATTTAATTCCGATGAAATTTCTGTGTTTCATCGTCAATAAGGTGGACAGAAGGATACAGTAAACCAGAAGTGAAGCATCTGAATCTATAACTAGTGTCACAGGAATGGTTCAAAACATAGGCAGTAGGAAGAGTCAGTTTTCCTGTACTTAAGTCGGCATTGTGCCTTTTGTATTAAATTCCGATGCAATTTCTGTGTTTCATCGTCAATATGAAGGTCAGAGGGATACAGTAAACCTGAAGTGAACCATCGGAATCTATAACTAGTGGCACAGGAATGGTTCAAAACATAGACAGTAAGAAGAGTCAGTTTTCTTGTACATAAGTCGGCATTGTGCCTTTTGTATTTAATTCCGATGCAATATCTGTGTTTCATCGTCAATAAGAAGGTCAGAGGGATACAGTAAACCTGAAGTGAAGCATCGGAATCTATAACTAGTGTCACAGGAATGGTTCGAAACATAGACAGTAAGAAAGGTCAGTCTTCTTGTACTTAAGTCGGCAATGTGCCTTTTGTATTAAATTCCGATGCAATATCTGTGTTGCATCGTCAATAAGAAGATCAGAGGGACACAGTAAACCTGAAGGTGAATCATCGGAATCCATAACTATTGTCACAGGAATGGTTTAAACATAGACAGTAAGAAGAGATAGTCTTCTTGTGCTTGAGTCGGCATTGAGCCTTTTGTATATCATTCCGATGAAAACTCTGTAATTCATCGTCAATAAGAAGGTCAGAGGGATACAGTAAACCTGAAGTGAAGCATCGGAATCTATAACTAGTGTTACAGGAATGGATAAAAACGTAAAAGGTAAGAAGGGTCTGTTTTCTTGTACTTAAGTCGGCATTGTGCCTTTTGTATTTATTTCTGATGCAATTTCTGAGTTTCATCGTCAATAAGAAGGTCAGAGGGATACAGTAAACCTGAAGTGAAGCATCGGTATCTATAACTAGTGTCACAGGAATGGTTCAAAACATAGACAGTAAGTAGAGTCAGTTTTTTGTACTTATGTCGGCATTGTGCCTTTTGCATTTAATTCGGATGGAATTTCTGTGTTTCATCGTCAATATGAAGGTCAGAGGAATACAGTAAACCTAAAGTGAAGCATCACGGTCTATAACTAGTGTCACAGGAATGGTTCAATACATAGACAGTAAGAAGAGTCAGTTTTCTTGTACTTAAGACGGCATTGTGCCTTTTGTATTTCATGCCGATGGAATTTCTGTGTTTCGTCGGCAATAAGAAGGTCAGAAGGATACAGTAAACCTGAAGTGAAACATTGGAATCTTTAACTAGTGTCACAGGAATGGTTCAAAACATAGACAGTAAGAAGAGTCAGATTTCTTTTACTGATGTGGGCATTGTGCCTTTCGTATTTAATTCCGATTCAATTTCGGTGATACATCGTCAATAAGACGGTCGGAGAGATACAGTAAACATGAAGTGAAGCATCGGAATCTATAACTAGTGTCACAGGAATAGTTCAAAACATAGACATTAGGAAGAGTCAGTTTTCTTGTACTTAAGTCGGCATTGTACCTTTTGTATTTAATTCCGATGCAATTTATGTGTTTCATCGTCAATAAGAAGGTCAGAGGGATACAGTAAACCTGAAGTGAAGCATCGGAATCTATAACTAGTGTCACAGGAATGGTCCAAAACATGGGCAGTAAGAAGAGCCAGTCTTCTTGTACTTGAGTCGGCATTGTGCTTTTGTATTTAACTCCGACGCAATTTCTGTGTTTCATCGTCAATAAGACGGACAGAGGGATTCAGTAAACCTGAAGTGAAGCATCTGAATCTATAACTAGTGTCACAGGAATGGTTCAAAACATAGACAGTAAGAAGAGTCAGTTTTCTTGTACTTAAGTCGGCATTGTGCATTTTGTATTTAATTCCGATGCAATTTCTGTGCTTCATCGTCAATAAGATGGTCAGTGGGTTACAATAAACCAGAAGTGAAGCATCGGAATCTATAACTAGTGTCACAGGAATGGTTCAAAACATAGACAGCAGGAAGAGTCAGTCTTCTAGTACAGAAGTCGGCATTGTGCCTTTTGTATTTAATTCCGATGCAATTTCTGTGTGTTATCGTCAATATGAAGGTCAGAGGGATACAGTAAACCTGAAGTGAAGCATCGGAATCTATAACCAGTGTCACAGGAATGGTTCAGAACATATACAGTAAGAAGAGTCAGTTTTCTTGTACTTAAGTCGGCATTGTGCCTTTTGTATTTAATCCCTATGCAATTTCTGTGCTTCATCGTCAATGAGAAGGTCAGAGGGTTACAGTATACCTGAAGTGAAGCATCGTAATCTATAACTAGTGTCACAGGATTGGATCAAAACATAGAGAGTAAGAAGAGTCAGTCGTTTTGTACTTTAGTCGGCATTGTGCCTTTTGTATTTAATTCCGATGTAATATCTGTATTTCATCGTCAATATGAAGGTCAGCGGGATACTGTAGACCTGAAGTGAAGCATCGGAATCTATAACTAGTGTCACAGGAATGGTTCAAAACATAGACAGTAAGAGGAGTCAGTTTTCTTGTACTTAAGTCGGCATTGTGCCTTTTGTATTGAATTCCGATGAAATTTCTGTGCTTCATCGTCAATACGAAGGTCAGAGGGTTACAGTAAACCTGAAGTGATGAATCGGAATCTATAACTTGTGTCACAGGAATGGTTCAAAACATAGACTGTAGGAAGAGTAAGTCTTCCAGTACTGAAGTCGGCATTGTGCCTTTTGTATTTAATTCCGATGCAATTTCTGTGTTTCATCGTCAATATGAAGGTCAGCGGGATACAGTAAACCTGAAGTGAAGCATCGGAATCTATAACTAGTGTCACAGGAATGGTCCAAAACATGGGCAGTAAGAAGAGCCAGTCTTCTTGTACTTGAGTCGGCATTGTGCTTTTGTATTTAACTCCGATGCAATTTCTGTGTTTCATCGTCAATAAGACTTACAGAGGGATTCAGTAAACCTGAAGTGAAGCATCTGAATCTATAACTCTGTCACAGGAATGGTTCAAAACATAGACAGTAAGAAGAGTCAGTTTTCTTGTACTTAAGTCGGCATTGTGCATTTTGTATTTAATTCCGATGCAATTTCTGTGCTTCATCGTCAATAAGATGGTCAGTGGGTTACAATAAACCAGAAGTGAAGCATCGGAATCTATAACTAGTGTCACAGGAATGGTTCAAAACATAGACAGTAGGAAGAGTCAGTCTTCTAGTACAGAAGTCGGCATTGTGCCTTTTGTATTTAATTCCGATGCAATTTCTGTGTGTTATCGTCAATATGAAGGTCAGAGGGATACAGTAAACCTGAAGTGAAGCATCGGAATCTATAACCAGTGTCACAGGAATGGTTCAGAACATATACAGTAAGAAGAGTCAGTTTTCTTGTACTTAAGTCGGCATTGTGCCTTTTGTATTTAATCCCTATGCAATTTCTGTGTTTCATCGTCAATATGAAGGTCAGCGGGATACAGTAGACCTGAAGTGAAGCATCGGAATCTATAACTAGTGTTACAGGAATGGTTCAAAACATAGACAGTAAGAAAGGTCAGTCTTCCTATACTTAAGTCGGCATTGTGCCTTTTGTATTTAATTCCGATGTAATATCTGTGTTTCATCGTCAATATGAAGGTCAGCGGGATACAGTAAACCTGAAGTGAAGCATCGGAATCTGTAACTAGTGTCACAGGAATGGTTCAAAACATAGACAGTAAGAAGAGTCAGTTTTCTTGTACTTAAGTCGGCATTGTGCCTTTTGTATTGAATTCCGATGCAATTTCTGTGCTTCATCGTCAATACGAAGGTCAGAGGGTTACAGTAAACCTGAAGTGATGAATCGGAATCTATAACTTGTGTCACAGGAATGGTTCAAAACATAGACTGTAGGAAGAGTAAGTCTTCCAGTACTGAAGTCGGCATTGTGCCTTTTGTATTTAATTCCGATGCAATTTCTGTGTTTCATCGTCAATATGAAGGTCAGCGGGATACAGTAGACCTGAAGTGAAGCATCGGAATCTATAACTAGTGTCACAGGAATGGTTCAAAACATAGACAGTAAGAAGAGTCAGTTTCCTTGTACATAAGTCGGCATTGTGCCTTTTGTATTTAATTCCGATGCAATTTCTGTGCTTCATCGTCAATAAGAAGGTCAGAGGGTTACAGTAAACCTGAAGTGAAGCATCGGAATCAATAACTAGTGTCACAGGAATGGTTCAAAACATAGAGAGTAAGAAGAGTCAGTCTTTTTGTACTTAAGTCGGCATTGTGCCTTTTGTATTTAATTCCGATGCAATATCTGTGTTTCATCGTCAATAAGAAGGTCAGAGGGATACAGTAAACCTGAAGTGAAGCATCGGAATCTATAACTAGTGTTACAGGAATGGTTCAAAACATAGACAGTAAGAAAGGTCAGTCTTCCTATACTTAAGTCGGCAATGTGCCTTTTGTATTTAATTCCGATGCAATATCTGTGTTGCATCGTCAATAAGAAGATCAGAGGGACACAGTAAACCTGAAGGTGAAGCATCGGAATCCTTAACTATTGTCACAGGAATGGTTCAAACACAGACAGTAAGAAGAGCCAGTCTTCTTGTACTTGAGTCGGCATTGAGCCTTTTGTATTTAATTCCGATGAAAATTCTGTTTTTCAACGTTAATAAGAAGGTCAGAGGGCTACAGTAAACCTGAAGTGAAGCATCGGAATCTATAACTAGTGTTACAGGAATGGTTCAAAACATAGACAGTAGGAAGAGTCAGTTTTCTACTACTTAAGTCGGCATTGTGATTTTTGTATTTAATTCCGATGCAATATCTGTGCTTCATCGTCAATAAGAAGGTCAGAGGGATACAGTAAACCTGAAGTTTAGCATCGGAATCCATAACTAGTGTCACAGGAATGGTTCAAAACATAGACAGTAAGAAGAGTCAGTTTTCTTGTACTTAAGTCGGCATTGTGCCTTTTGTATTTAATTCGGATGCAATTTCTGTGTTTCATCGTCAGTATGAAGGTCAGAGGGATACAGTAAACCTAAAGTGAAGCATCGCAATCTATAACTAGTGTCACAGGAATGGTTCAAAACATAGTCAGTAAGAAGAGTCAGTTTTCTTGTACTTAAGTCGGCATTGTGCCTTTTGTATTTAATTCCGATGCAATTTCTGTGTTTCATCGTCAATAAGAAGGTCAGAGGGATACAGTAAACCTCAAGTGAAGTATCGGAATCTATAACTAGTGTCACGGTAATGATTCAAGACATAGACAGTAAGAAGAGTCAGTTTTTTTGTACTTAAGCCGGCATTGTGCCATTTGTATTTACTTCCGATGCTATTTCTGTGTTTCATCGTCAATATGAAGGTCAGAGGGATACAGAAAACCTGAAGTGAAGCATCGGAATCCATAACTAGTGTCACAGGAATGGTTAAAAACATAGACAGTAGGAAGAGTCAGTTTTCTTGTACTTAAGTCGGCATTGTGCCTTTTGTATATAATTCCGATGTAATTTCTGTGTTTCGTCGTCTATAAGAAGGTCCAAGGGATACAGTAAACCTGAAGTGAAGCATCGGAATGTAAATCCGGTCTCGCAGAAAAGGTTCAAAACATAGACAGTAAGAAGAGCCAGTCCTCTTGTCTTGAGTCGGCATTGTGACTTTTGTATTTAAATCCGATGCAATTTCTGTGTTTGATCGTCAATAAGAAGGTCAGAGGGATACAGTAAACCTGAAGTGAAGCATCGGAATCTATAAGTAGTGTCACAGGAATGGTTCAAAACATAGACGGTAAGAAGAGTCAGTCTTCCTGTACTTATGCGGTAGCGTACTCGCTACCCACGCCCGGGTTCCCGGGTTTGATTCCTGGCGGGGTCAGGGATTTTCTCTGCCTCGTGATGGCTGGGTGTTGTGTGCTGTCCTTAGGTTAGTTAGGTTTAAGTAGTTCTAAGTTCTAGGGGACTTATGACCACGGCAGTTGAGTCCCATAGTGCTCAGAGCCATTTGAACCATTTTTTTCTTCCTGTACTTAAGTCGGCATTGAGTTTTTTGTATTTAACTAAGATGCAATTTCTGTGTTTCATCGTCAATATAAAGGTCAGAGGGATACAGTAAACCTGAAGTGAAGTATCGGAATCTATGACTAGTGTCACAGGAAAGGTTCAAAACATAGACAATAAGAAGGGTCTGTCTTCTTGTACTTAAGTCGGCATTGTGCCACTTGTATATAATTCCGATGTAATTTCTGTGTTTCATCGTTAATATGAAGGTCAGAGGGATACAGTAAACCTGAAGTGAGGCATCGGAATCTATAACTAGTGTCACAGGAATGGTTCAAAACATAGACAGTAAGAAGAGCCAGTCTGCCTGTACTTGAGTCGTCATGGTGCCTTTTCTATTTAATTCCGATGCAATTTCTGTGTTTCAATGTCAATAAGAAGGTCAGACGGATACAGTAAACCTGAAGTGAAGCATCTGAATCCATAACTAGTGTCACAGGAATGGTTCAAAACATAGACGGTAAGAAGAGCCAGTCTTCTATTACTTGAGTCGGCATTGAGCCTTTTGTATTTAATTCCGATGCAATTTCTGTGTTTCATCGTCAATAAGAAGGTCAGAGGGATACAGTAAACCTGAAGTGAAGCATCGGAATCTATAACTAGTGTCACAGGAATGGTTCAAAGCATTGATAGTAGGAAGAGTCAGTCTTCTAGTACTTAAGTCGGCATTGTGCCTTTTGTATTTAATTCCGATGCAATTTCTGTGTTTCATCGTCAATAAGAAGGTCAGAGCGATACAGTTATCCTGAAGTGAAGCATCGGATTCTATAATTAGTGTCACAGGAATGGTTCAAAGCATAGACAATAAGAAGAGCCAGTCTTCTTGTACTTGAGTCGGCATTGTGCCTTTTGTATTTAATTCCGATGCAATTTCTGTGTGTTATCGTCAATATGAAGGTCAGAGGGATACAGTAAACCTGAAGTGAAGCATCGGAATCTATAACCAATGTCACAGGAATGGTTCAGAACATATACAGTAAGAAGAGTCAGTTTTCTTGTACTTAAGTCGGCATTGTGCCTTTTGTATTTAATCCCTATGCAATTTCTGTGCTTCATCGTCAATGAGAAGGTCAGAGGGTTACAGTATACCTGAAGTGAAGCATCGTAATCTATAACTAGTGTCACAGGATTGGATCAAAACATAGAGAGTAAGAAGAGTCAGTCGTTTTGTACTTAAGTCGGCATTGTGCCTTTTGTATTTAATTCCGATGTAATATCTGTGTTTCATCGTCAATATGAAGGTCAGAGGGATACAGTAAACCTGAAGTGAAGCATCGGAATCTGTAACTAGTGTCACAGGAATGGTTCAAAACATAGACAGTAAGAAAGGTCAGTCTTCTTGTACTTAAGTCGGCATTGGGCCTTTTGTATTTAATTCCGATGCAATATCTGTGTTTCATCGTCAATAAGAAGATCAGAGGGATACAGTACACCTGAAGTGAAGCATCGGAATCTATAACTAATATCACAGGAATGGTTTAAAACATAGACAGTAAGAAGAGCCAGTCTTCTTGTACTTGAGTCGGCATTGAGCCTTTTGTATTTAATTCCGATGCAATTTCTATGTTTCGTCGTCAATAAGAAGGTAAGAGGGATACAGTAAACCTGAAGTGAAGCATCGGAATCTATTACTAGATTCACAGGAATGGTTCAAAACATAGACAGTAGGAAGATTCATTTTTTTAGTACTTAAGTCGGCATTGTGCCTTTTGTATTTAATACCGATGCAATATCTGTGTTTCATCGCCAATAAGAAGGTCAGAGGGATACAGTAAACCTGAAGTGAAGCATCGGAATCTATAACTAGTGTCACAGGAATGGTTCAAAACATAGACAGTAAGAAGAGTAAGTTTTCTTGTACTTAAGTCGGCACTGTGCCACTTGTATTTAATTCTGATGCAATTTCTGTGTTTCATCGTCAATAAGAAGGTCAGAGGGATACAGCAAACCTGAAGTGAAGCATCGGAGTCTACAACTAGTGTCACAGGAATGGTTAAAAACATAGACAGTAAGAAGAGTCACTTTTCTTTTACTTATGTCGGCATTGTGCCTTTTGTATTTAATCCCGATGTAATTTCTGTGTGTCATCGTCATTACGAACGTCAGAGGGATACAGTTAACCAGAAGCGAAGCATCGGAATCTATAACTAGTATCACAGGAATTGTTCAAAACATAGTTAGTAAGGAGAGTCAGTTTACTTTTACTTAAGTCGGCATTGTGCCTTTTGTATTTAATTTCGTTGCAATTTCTGTGTTTCATCGTCAATAAGACTGTCAGAGGGATACAGTAAACCTGAAGTGAAGCATCGGTATCTATAACTAGTGTCACAGGAATGGTTCAAAACAAAGGCAGTCAGAAGAGTCAGTTTTCTTGTACTTAAGTCGGCATTGTGCTTTTCTATTTAATTCCGATGCAATTTCAGTGTTTCGTCGTCTATAAGAAGGTCCAAGGGATACAGTAAACCTGAATTGAAGCATCGGAATCTAAATCCGGTCACACAGGAAAGGTTCAAAAAATAGACAGTAAGAAGGGCCAGTCCTCTTGTACGTGAGTCGGCTTTGTGCCTTTTGTATTTAATTCCAATGCAATTTCTGTGTTTGATCGTCAATAAGAAGGTCAGAGGGACTCAGTAAACCTGAAGTGAAGCATCTGAATCAATAACTAGTGTCACAGGAATGGTTCAAAACATAGACGGTAAGAAGAGCCAGTATTCTTGTACTAGAGTCGGCATTGAGCCTTTTGCATTTAATTCCGATGCAATTTCTGTGTTTCATCGTCAATAAGAAGGTCAGAGGGATACAGTAAACCTGAAGTGAAGCATCGGAATCTATAACTAGTGTTACAGGAATGGATAAAAACGTAAAAGGTAAGAAGGGTCTGTTTTCTTGTACTTAAGTCGGCATTGTGCCTTTTGTATTTATTTCTGATGCAATTTCTGTGTTTCATCGTCAATAAGAAGGTCAGAGGGATACAGTAAACCTGAAGTGAAGCATCGGTATCTATAACTAGTGTCACAGGAATGGTTCAAAACATAGACAGTAAGTAGAGTCAGTTTTTTGTACTTAAGTCGGCATTGTGCCTTTTGCATTTAATTCGGATGCAATTTCTGTGTTTCATCGTCAATATGAAGGTCAGAGGAATACAGTAAACCTAAAGTGAAGCATCACGGTCTATAACTAGTGTCACAGGAATGGTTCAATACATAGACAGTAAGAAGAGTCAGTTTTCTTGTACTTAAGACGGCATTGTGCCTTTTGTATATCATGCCGATGGAATTTCTGTGTTTCGTCGGCAATAAGAAGGTCAGAAGGATACAGTAAACCTGAAGTGAAACATTGGAATCTTTAACTAGTGTCACAGGAATGGTTCAAAGCATAGACAGTAAGAAGAGTCAGATTTCTTTTACAGATGTGGGCATTGTGCCTTTCGTATTTAATTCCGATTCAATTTCGGTGATACATCGTCAATAAGACGGTCGGAGAGATACAGTAAACATGAAGTGAAGCATCGGAAACTATAACTAGTGTCACAGGAATAGTTCAAAACATAGACAGTAAGAAGAGTCAGTTTTCTTGTACTTAAGTCGGCATTGTACCTTTTATATTTAATTCCGATGCAATTTATGTGTTTCATCGTCAATAAGAAGGTCAGAGGGATACAGTAAACCTGAAGTGAACCATCGCAATCTATAACTAGTGTCACAGGAATGGTTCAAAACATGGGCAGTAAGAAGAGCCAGTCTTCTTGTACTTGAGTCGGCATTGTGCTTTTGTATTTAACTCCGATGCAATTTCTGTGCTTCATCGTCAATAAGATGGTCAGTGGGTTACAGTAAACCAGAAGTGAAGCATCGGAATCTATAACTAGTGTCACAGGAATGGTTCAAAACATAGACAGTAGGAAGAGTCAGTCTTCTAGTACAGAAGGCGGCATTGTGCCTTTTGTATTTAATTCCGATGCAGTTTCTGTGTGTTATCGTCAATATGAAGGTCAGAGGGATACAGTAAACCTGAAGTGAAGCATCGGAATCTATAACCAGTGTCACAGGAATGGTTCAGAACATATACAGTAAGAAGAGTCAGTTTTCTTGTACTTAAGTCGGCATTGTGCCTTTTGTATTTAATCCCTATGCAATTTCTGTGCTTCATCGTCAATGAGAAGGTCAGAGGGTTACAGTATACCTGAAGTGAAGCATCGTAATCTATAACTAGTGTCACAGGATTGGATCAAAACATAGAGAGTAAGAAGAGTCAGTCGTTTTGTACTTAAGTCGGCATTGTGCCTTTTGTATTTAATTCCGATGTAATATCTGTGTTTCATCGTCAATATGAAGGTCAGAGGGATACAGTAAACCTGAAGTGAAGCATCGGAATCTGTAACTAGTGTCACAGGAATGGTTCAAAACATAGATAGTAAGAAAGGTCAGTCTTCTTGTACTTAAGTCGGCATTGGGCCTTTTGTATTTAATTCCGATGCAATATCTGTGTTTCATCGTCAATAAGAAGATCAGAGGGATACAGTACACCTGAAGTGAAGCATCGGAATCTATAACTAATATCACACGAATGGTTTAAAACATAGACAGTAAGAAGAGCCAGTCTTCTTGTACTTGAGTCGGCATTGAGCCTTTTGTATTTAATTCCGATGCAATTTCTGTGTTTCGTCGTCAATAAGAAGGTAAGAGGGATACAGTAAACCTGAAGTGAAGCATCGGAATCTATTACTAGATTCACAGGAATGGTTCAAAACATAGACAGTAGGAAGATTCATTTTTTTAGTACTTAAGTCGGCATTGTGCCTTTTGTATTTAATACCGATGCAATATCTGTGTTTCATCGTCAATAAGAAGGTCAGAGGGATACAGTAAACCTTAAGTGAAGCATCGGAATCTATAACTAGTGTCACAGGAATGGTTCAAAACATAGACAGTAAGAAGAGTCAGTTTTCTTGTACTTAAGTCGGCACTGTGCCACTTGTATTTAATTCTGATGCAATTTCTGTGTTTCATCGTCAATAAGAAGGTCAGAGGGATACAGCAAACCTGAAGTGAAGCATCGGAGTCTACAACTAGTGTCACAGGAATGGTTAAAAACATAGACAGTAAGAAGAGTCACTTTTCTTTTACTTATGTCGGCATTGTGCCTTTTGTATTTAATTCCGATGTAATTTCTGTGTGTCATCGTCATTACGAACGTCAGAGGGATACAGTTAACCAGAAGCGAAGCATCGGAATCTATAACTAGTATCACAGGAATTGTTCAAAACATAGTTAGTAAGGAGAGTCAGTTTACTTTTACTTAAGTCGGCATTGTGCCTTTTGTATTTAATTCCGTTGCAATTTCTGTGTTTCATCGTCAATAAGACTGTCAGAGGGACACAGTAAACCTGAAGTGAAGCATCGGTATCTATAACTAGTGTCACAGGAATGGTTCAAAACAAAGGCAGTAAGAAGAGTCAGTTTTCTTGTACTTAAGTCGGCATTGTGCTTTTCTATTTAATTCCGATGCAATTTCAGTGTATCGTCGTCTATAAGAAGGTCCAAGGGATACAGTAAACCTGAATTGAAGCATCGGAATCTAAATCCGGTCACACAGGAAAGGTTCAAAAAATAGACAGTAAGAAGGGCCAGTCCTCTTGTACGTGAGTCGGCTTTGTGCCTTTTGTATTTAATTCCAATGCAATTTCTGTGTTTGATCGTCAATAAGAAGGTCAGAGGGACTCAGTAAACCTGAAGTGAAGCATCTGAATCAATAACTAGTGTCACAGGAATGGTTCAAAACATAGACGGTAAGAAGAGCCAGTATTCTTGTACTAGAGTCGGCATTGAGCCTTTTGCATTTAATTCCGATGCAATTTCTGTGATTCATCGTCAATAAGAAGGTCAGAGGAATACAGTTAACCTGAAGTGAAGCATCGGAATCTATAACTAGTGTCACAGGAATGGTTCAAACATAGACAGTATAAAGGGTCAGTCTTCTAGTACTTAAGTCGGCATTGTGCCTTTTGTATTTGTTTCCGATACAATTTCTGTGTTTCATTGTCAAAAAGAAGGTCAGAGGGATACAGTAATCCTGAAGCGAAGCATCGGAATCTATAACTAGTGTCACAGGAATGGTACAATACATAGACAATAAGACGAGCCAGTCTTCTTGTACTTGGGTCGGCATTGTGCCTCTTGTATTTAATTCCGATGCAATTTCTGTGTTTCATCGTCAATAAGGCGGACGGAGGGATACAGTAAACCTGAAGTGAAGCATCTGAATCTATACCTAGTGTCACAGAAATGGTTCAAAACATAAACAGCAAGAAGAGTCAGTTTTCTTGTACTTAAGACGGCATTGTGCCTATTTTATTTTATTCCGATGCTATTTCTGTGTTTCATCGTCAATAAGAAGGTCACAGGGATACAGTAAACCTGAAGTGAAGCATCGGAATCTATAACTAGTGTCACAGGAATGGTTCAAAACATAAACAGTAAAAAGCGTCAGTTTTCGTGTACTTAAGTCGGCATTGTGCCTATTGTATCTAATTCGGATGCTATTTCTGTGTTTCATCGTTAATAAGAAGGTCAGAGGGATACAGTAAACCTAAAGTAAAGCATCGGTATCTATAACTAGTGTCACAGGAATGGTTCAAAACAAAGGCAGTAAGAAGAGTCAGTTTTCTTGTACTTAAGTCGGCACTGTGTTTTTCTATTTAATTCCGACGCAATTTCTGTGTTTCGTCGTCTATAAGAAGGTCCAAGGGACACAGTAAACCTGAAGTGAAGCATCGGAATCTAAATCCGGTCTCACAGGAAAGGTTCAAAACATAGACAGTAAGAAGGGCCAGTCCTCTTGTACTTGAGTCGGCATTGTGCCTTTTGTATTTAATTCCGATGCAATTTCTGGGTTTCATCGTCAATAAGAAGGTCAGAGGGATACAGTAAACCTGAAGTAAAGCATCGGAATCTCTAACTAGTGTCACAGGAATGGTTCAAAACATAGACAGTAAGTAAAGTCAGTTTTCTTGTACTTAAGTCGGCATTGTGCCTTTTGCATTTAATTCGGATGCAATTTCTGTGTTTCATCGTCAATATGAAGGTCAGAGGGATACAGTAAACCTGAAGTGAAGCATCGGTATCTATAACTAGTGTCACAGGAATGGTTCAAAACATAGATGGTAAGAAGAGTCAGTCTTCCTGTACCTAAGTCGGCATTGAGCCTTTTGTATTTAACTAAGATGCAATTTCTGTGTTTCATCGTCAATAAGAAGGTCAGAGGGATACAATAAACCTGAAGTGAAGTATCGGAATCTATAACTAGTGTCACAGGAATGGTTCAAAACATAGACAATAAGAAGGGTCAGTCTTCTTGTACTTAAGTCGGCATTGTGCCACTTGTATATTATTCCGATGTAATTTCTGTGTTTCATCGTCGCTATGAAGGTCAGAGGGATACAGTAAACCTGAAGTGAAGCATCGGAATCTATAACTAGTGTCACAGGAATGGTTCAAAACATAGACAGTAAGAAGAGCCAGTCTGCTTGTACTTGAGTTGGCATTGTGCCTTTTGTATTTAATTCCGATGCAATTTCTATGTTTCATCGTCAATAAGAAGGTCAGAGGGACTCAGTAAACCTGAAGTGAGGCATCTGAATCAATAACTAGTGTCACAGGAATGGTTCAAAACATAGACGGTAAGAAGAGCCAGTCTTATTGTACTAGAGTCGGCATTGAGCCTTTTGCATTTAATTCCGATGCAATTTCTGTGTTTCATCGTCAATAAGAAGGTCAGAGGGATACAGCAAACCTGAAGTGAAGCATCGGAATCTATAACTAGTGTCACAGGAATGGTTAAAAACATAGACAGTAGGAAGAGTCAGTCTTCCTGTACTTAAGTCGGCATTGAGCCTTTTATATTTAACTAAGATGCAATTTCGGTGTTTTATCGTCAATAAGAAGGTCAGAGGGATACAGTAAACCTGATGTGAAGTATCGGAATCTATGACTAGTGTCACAGGAAAGGTTCAAAATATAGACAATAAGAAGGGTCTGTCTTCTTCTACTTGAGTCGGCATTGTGCCTCTTGTATTTAATTCCGATGCAAATTCTGTGTTTCATCGTCAATAAGGCGGACAGAGGGATATAGTAAACCTGAAGTGAAGCATCTGAAGCTATAACTAGTGTCACAGGAATGGTTCAAAATATAGACAGTAAGAAGAGTCAGTTTTCTTGTACTTAAGTCGGCATTGTGCCTTTCGTATTGAATTCCGATGAATTTCTGTGCTTCATCGTCAATAAGAAGGTCAGAGGGTTACAGTAAACCTGAAGTGAAGCATCGGAATCTATAACTTGTGTCACAGATATGGTTCAAAACATAGACAGTAGGAAGAGTAAGTCTTCCAGTACTGAAGTCGGCATTGTGCCTTTTGTATTTAATTCCGATGCAATTTCTGTGTTTCATCGTCAATATGAAGGTCAGCGGGATACAGTAAACCTGAAGTGAAGCATCGGAATCTATAACTAGTGTCACAGGAATGGTTCAAAACATAGGCAGTAAGAAGAGTCAGTCTTCTTGTACTTGAGTCGGCATTGTGCCTCTTGTATTTAATTCCGATGCAATTTCTGTGTTTCATCGTCAATAAGGCGGACGGAGGGATACAGTAAACCTGAAGTGAAGCATCTGAATCTATAACTAGTGTCACAGAAATGGTTCAAAACATAGACAGCAAGAAGAGTCAGTTTTCTTGTACTTAAGACGGCATTGTGCCTATTTTATTTTATTCCGATGCTATTTCTGTGTTTCATCGTCAATAAGAAGGTCACAGGGATACAGTAAACCTGAAGTGAAGCATCGGAATCTATAACTAGTGTCACAGGAATGGTTCAAAACATAAACAGTAAAAAGCGTCAGTTTTCGTGTACTTAAGTCGGCATTGTGCCTTTTGTATTTAATTCCGATGCAATTTCTGTGTTTCATCGTTAATAAGAAGGTCAGAGGGATACAGTAAACCTAAAGTGAAGCATCGGTATCTATAACTAGTGTCACAGGAATGGTTCAAAACAAAGGCAGTAAGAAGAGTAAGTTTTCTTGTACTTAAGTCGGCACTGTGCTTTTCTATTTAATTCCGATGCATTTTCTGTGTTTCGTCGTCTATAAGAAGGTCCAAGGGACACAGTATACCTGAAGTGAAGCATCGGAATCTAAATCCGGTCTCACAGGAAAGGTTCAAAACATAGACAGTAAGAAGGGCCAGTCCTCTTGTACTTGAGTCGGCATTGTGCCTTTTGTATTTAATTCCAATGCAATTTCTGTGTTTGATCGTCAATAAGAAGGTCTGAGGGATACAGTAAACCTGAAGTGAAGCATCGGTATCTAGAACTAGTGTCACAGGAATGGTTCAAAACATAGACGGTAAGAAGAGTCAGTCTTCCTGTACTTAAGTCGGCATTGAGCCTTTTGTATTTAACTAAGATGCAATTTCTGTGTTTCATCGTCAATAAGAAGGTCAGAGGGATACAGTAAACCTGAAGTGAAGTATCTGAATCTATAACTAGTGTCACAGAATTGGTTCAAAACATAGACAGTAAGTAGAGTCAGTTTTTTGTACTTAAGTCGGCATTGTGCCTTTTGTATTTAATTCGGATGCATCTTCTGTGTTTCATCGTCAATATGGAGGTCAGAGGGATACCGTAAACCTGAAGTGAAGCATCGCAGACTATAACTAGTGTCACAGGAATGGTTCAAAACATAGACAGTAAGAAGAGTCAGTTTTCTTGTACTTAGGTCGGCATTGTGCCTTTTGTATATAATTCCGATGCAATTTCTGTGTTTCGTCGTCAATAAGAAGGTCAGGGGGATACAGTAAACCTGAATTGAAGCATCGGAATCTATAACTAGTGTCACAGGAATGTTTCAAATCATAGACAGTACGAAGAGTCAGTTTTCTTGTACTTAAGTCGGCATTGTGCCTTTTGTATTTAATTCCGATGCAATTTCTGGGTTCATCGTCAATAAGAAGGTCAGAGGGATACAGTAAACCTGAAGTAAAGCATCGGAATCTATAACTAGTGTCACAGGAAAGGTTCAAAACATAGACAGTAAGTAAAGTCAGTTTTCTTGTACTTAAGTGGGCATTGTGCCTTTTGTATTTAATTCCGATGCAATTTCTGTGTTTCATCGTCAATATGAAGGTCAGAAGGATACAGTAAACCTGAAGTGAATCATCGCAACCTATAACTAGTGTCACAGGAATGGTTCAAAACATAGTCAGTAAGAAGAGTCAGTTTTCTTGTACTTAAGTCGGCATTGTGCCTTTTGCATTTAATTCCGATGCAATTTCTGTGTTTCATCGTCAATAAGAAGGTCAGAGGGATACAGTAAACCTCAAGTGAAGTATCGGAATCTATAACTAGTGTCACAGGAATGGTTCAAAACATAGACAGTAAGAAGAGTCAGTTTTCTTGTACTTAAGCCGGCATTGCGCCATTTGTATTTAATTCCGATGCAATTTCTGTGTTTCATCGTCAATAAGAAGGTCAGAGGGATACAGCAAACCTGATGTGAAGCATCGGAATCTATAACTAGTGTCACAGGAATGGTTAAAAACATAGACAGTAGGAAGAGTCAGTCTTCCTGTTCTTAAGTCGACATTGAGCATTTTATATTTAACTAAGATGCAATTTCTGTGTTTCATCGTCAATAAGAAGGTCAGAGGGATACAGTAAACCTGAAGTGAAGTATCGGAATCTATGACTAGTGTCACAGGAAAGGTTCAAAATATAGACAATAAGAAGGGTCTGTCTTCTTGTACTTGAGTCGGCATTGTGCCTCTTGTATTTAATTCCGATGCAATTTCTGTGTTTCCTCGTCAATAAGAAGGTCAGAGGGATACAGTAAACCTGAAGTGAAGCATCGGAATCTATAACTAGTGTCACAGGAATGGTTCAAAAACATAGGCAGTAAGAAGAGCCAGTCTGCATGTACTTGAGTCGGCATTGTGCCTTTTGTATTTAATTCCGATGCAATTTCTGTGTTTCAACGTCAATAAGAAGGTCAGACGGATACAGTAAACCTGAAGTGAAGCATCTGAATCTATAACTAGCGTCACAGGAATGGTTCAAAACATAGACGGTAAGAAGAGCCAGTCTTCTTGTACTTGAGTCGGCACTGAGCCTTTTGCATTTAATTCCGATGCAATTTCTGAGTTTCATCGTCAATAAGAAGGTCAGAGGCATACAGTAAACCTGAAGTGAAGCATCGGAATCTATAACTAGTGTCACAGAAATGGTTCAAAGCATTGACAGTAGAAAGAGTCAGTCTTCTAGTACTTAAGTCGGCATTGTGCCTTTTGTATTTAATTCCGATGCAATTTCTGTGTTTCATCGTCAATAAGAAGGTCAGAGGGATACAGTTATCCTGAAGTGAAGCATCGGAATCTATAACTAGTGTCACAGGAATGGTTCAATACATAGACAATAAGAAGAGCCCGTCTTCTTCTACTTGAGTCGGTATTGTGCCTCTTGTATTTAATTCCGATGCAAATTCTGTGTTTCATCGTCAATAAGGCGGACAGAGGGATACAGTAAACCTGAAGTGAAGCATCTGAATCTATAACTAGTGTCACAGGAATGGTTCAAAACATAGACAGTAAGAAGAGTCAGTTTTCTTGTACTTAAGTCGGCATTGTGCCTTTTGTATTGAATTCCGATGCATTTTCTGTGCTTCATCGTCAATAAGAAGGTCAGAGGGTTACAGTAAACCTGAAGTGATGAATCGGAATCTATAACTTGTGTCACAGGAATGGTTCAAAACATACACAGTAGGAAGAGTAAGTCTTCCAGTACTGAAGTCGGCATTGTGCCTTTTGTATTTAATTCCGATGCAATTTCTGTGTTTCATCGTCAATATGAAGGTCAGCGGGATACAGTAGACCTGAAGTGAAGCATCGGAATCTATAACTAGTGTCACAGGAATGGTTCAAAACATAGACAGTAAGAAGAGTCAGTTTTCTTGTACATAAGTCGGCATTGTGCCTTTTGTATTTAATTCCGATGCAATTTCTGTGCTTCATCGTCAATAAGAAGGTCAGAGGGATACAGTAAACCTGAAGTGAAGCATCGGAATCAATAACTAGTGTCACAGGAATGGTTCAAAACATAGAGAGTAAGAAGAGTCAGTCTTTTTGTACATAAGTCGGCATTGTGCCTTTTGTATTTAATTCCGATGCAATATCTGTGTTTCATCGTCAATAAGAAGGTCAGAGGGATACACTAAACCTGAAGTGAAGCATCGGAATCTATAACTAGTGTTACAGGAATGGTTCAAAACATAGACAGTAAAAAAGGTCAGTCTTCCTATACTTAAGTCGGCAATGTGCCTTTTGTATTTAATTCCGATGCAATATCTGTGTTGCATCGTCAATAAGAAGATCAGAGGGACACAGTAAACCTGAAGGTGAAGCATCGGAATCCTTAACTATTGTCACAGGAATGGTTCAAACACAGACAGTAAGAAGAGCCAGTCTTCTTGTACTTGAGTCGGCATTGAGCCTTTTGTATTTAATTCCGATGAAAATTCTGTGTTTCAACGTCAATAAGAAGGTCAGAGGGCTACAGTAAACCTGTAGTGAAGCATCGGAATCTATAACTAGTGTTACAGGAATGGTTCAAAACATAGACAGTAGGAAGAGTCAGTTTTCTACTACTTAAGTCGGCATTGTGATTTTTGTATTTAATTCCGATGCAATTTCTGTGCTTCATCGTCAATAAGAAGGTCAGAGGGATACAGTAAACCTGAAGTTTAGCATCGGAATCCATAACTAGTGTCACAGGAATGGTTCAAAACATAGACAGTAAGAAGAGTCAGTTTTCTTGTACTTAAGTCGGCATTGTGCCTTTTGTATTTAATTCGGATGCAATTTCTGTGTTTCATCGTCAGTATGAAGGTCAGAGGGATACAGTAAACCTAAAGTGAAGCATCGCAATCTATAACTAGTGTCACAGGATTGGTTCAAAACATAGTCAGTAAGAAGAGTCAGTTTCCTTGTACTTAAGTCGGCATTGTGCCTTTTGTATTTAATTCCGATGCAATTTCTGTGTTTCATCGTCAATAAGAAGGTCAGAGGGATACAGTAAACCTCAAGTGAAGTATCGGAATCTATAACTAGTGTCACGGTAATGGTTCAAGACATAGACAGTAAGAAGAGTCAGTTTTTTTGTACTTAAGCCGGCATTGTGCCATTTGTATTTAATTCCGATGCTATTTCTGTGTTTCATCGTCAATATGAAGGTCAGAGGGATACAGAAAACCTGAAGTGAAGCATCGGAATCCATAACTAGTGTCACAGGAATGGTTAAAAACATAGACAGTAGGAAGAGTCAGTTTTCTTGTACTTAAGTCGGCATTGTGCCATTTGTATATAATTCCGATGTAATTTCTGTGTTTCGTCGTCTATAAGAAGGTCCAAGGGATACAGTAAACCTGAAGTGAAGCATCGGAATGTAAATCCGGTCTCGCAGAAAAGGTTCAAAACATAGACAGTAAGAAGAGCCAGTCCTCTTGTCTTGAGTCGGCATTGTGACTTTTGTATTTAAATCCGATGCAATTTCTGTGTTTGATCGTCAATAAGAAGGTCAGAGGGATACAGTAAACCTGAAGTGATGCATCGGAATCTATAAGTAGTGTCACAGGAATGGTTCAAAACATAGACGGTAAGAAGAGTCAGTCTTCCTGTACTTATGCGGTAGCGTACTCACTTCCCACGCCCGGGTTCCCGGGTTTGATTCCCGGCGGGGTCAGGGATTTTCTCTGCCTCGTGATGGCTGGGTGTTGTGTGCTGTCCTTAGGTTAGTTAGGTTTAAGTAGTTCTAAGTTCTAGTGGACTTATGACCACAGCAGTTGAGTCCCATAGTGCTCAGAGCAATTTGAACCATTTTTTTCTTCCTGTACTTAAGTCGGCATTGAGTTTTTTGTATTTAACTAAGATGCAATTTCTGTGTTTCATCGTCAATAAGAAGGTCAGAGGGATACAGTAAACCTGAAGTGAAGTATCGGAATCTATGACTAGTGTCACAGGAAAGGTTCAAAACATAGACAATAAGAAGGGTCTGTCTTCTTGTACTTAAGTCGGCATTGTGCCACTTGTATATAATTCCGATGTAATTTCTGTGTTTCATCGTCAATATGAAGGTCAGAGGGATACAGTAAACCTGAAGTGAGGCATCGGAATCTATAACTAGTGTCACAGGAATGGTTCAAAACATAGACAGTAAGAAGAGCCAGTCTGCCTGTACTTGAGTCGTCATGGTGCCTTTTCTATTTAATTCCGATGCAATTTCTGTGTTTCAATGTCAATAAGAAGGTCAGACGGATACAGTAAACCTGAAGTGAAGCATCTGAATCCATAACTAGTGTCACAGGAATGGTTCAAATCATAGACGGCAAGAAGAGCCAGTCTTCTATTACTTGAGTCGGCATTGAGCCTTTTGTATTTAATTCCGATGCAATTTCTGTGTTTCATCGTCAATAAGAAGGTCAGTGGGATACAGTAAACCTGAAGTGAAGCATCGGAATCTATAACTAGTGTCACAGGAATGGTTCAAAGCATTGATAGTAGGAAGAGTCAGTCTTCTAGTACTTAAGTCGGCATTGTGCGTTTTGTATTTAATTCCGATGCAATTTCTGTGTATCATCGTCAATCAGAAGGTCAGAGGGATACAGTTATCCTGAAGTGAAGCATCGGAATCTATAATTAGTGTCACAGGAATGGTTCAAATCATAGACAATAAGAAGAGCCAGTCTTCTTGTACTTGAGTCGGAATTGTGCCTCTTGTATTTAATTCCGATGCAATTTCTGTGTTTCATCGTCAATAAGGTGGACAGAGGGATACAGTGAACCAGAAGTGAAGCATCTGAATCTATAACTAGTGTCACAGGAATGGTTCAAAACATAGGCAGTAGGAAGAGTCAGTTTTCCTGTACTTAAGTCGGCATTGTGCCTTTTGTATTTAATTCCGATGCAATTTCTGTGCTTCATCGTCAATACGAAGGTCAGAGGGTTACAGTAAACCTGAGGTGAAGCATCGGAACCTATAACTTGTGTCACAGGAATGGTTTAAAACATAGACAGTAGGATGAGTCAGTCTCCTAGTACTGAAGTCGGCATTGTGCCTTTTGTATTAAAATCCGATGCAATTTCTGTGTTTCATCGTCAATATGAAGGTCAGAGGGATACAGTAAACCTGAAGTGAACCGTCGGAATCTATAACTAGTGGCACAGGAATGGTTCAAAACATAGACAGTAAGAAGAGTCAGTTTTCTTGTACATAAGTCGGCATTGTGCCTTTTGTATTTAATTCCGATGCAATATCTGTGTTTTATCGTCAATAAGAAGGTCGTAGGGATACAGTAAACCTGAAGTGAAGCATCGGAATCTATAACTAGTGTCACAGGAATGGTTCGAAACATAGACAGTTAGAAAGGTCAGTCTTCTTGTACTTAAGTCGGCAATGTGCCTTTTGTATTAAATTCCGATGCAATATCTGTGTTGCATCGTCAATAAGAAGATCAGAGGGACACAGTAAACCTGAAGGTGAAGCATCGGAATCCATAACTATTGTCATAGCAATGGTTTAAACATAGACAGTAAGAAGAGCCAGTCTTCTTGTGCTTGAGTCGGCATTGAGCCTTTTGTATTTCATTCCGATGAAAACTCTGTAATTCATCGTCAATAAGAAGGTCAGAGGGATACAGTAAACCTGAAGTGAAGCATCGGAATCTATAACTAGTGTTACAGGAATGGATAAAAACGTAAAAGGTAAGAAGGGTCTGTTTTCTTGTACTTAGGTCGGCATTGTGCCTTTTGTATTTATTTCTGATGCAATTTCTGTGTTTCGTCGTCAATAAGAAGGTAAGAGGGATACAGTAAACCTGAAGTGAAGCATCGGAATCTATAACTAGTATCACAGGAATAGTTTAAAACATAGACAGTAAGAAGAGCCAGTCTTCTTGTACTTGAGTCGGCATTGAGCCTTTTGTATTTAATTCCGATGCAATTTCTGTGTTTCGTCGTCAATAAGAAGGTAAGAGGGATACAGTAAACCTGAAGTGAAGCATCGGAATCTATTACTAGATTCACAGGAATGGTTCAAAACATAGACAGTAGGAAGATTCATTTTTTTAGTACTTAAGTCGGCATTGTGCCTTTTGTATTTAATACCGATGCAATATCTGTGTTTCATCGTCAATAAGAAGGTCAGAGGGATACAGTAAACCTGAAGTGAAGCATCGGAATCTATAACTAGTGTCACAGGAATGGTTCAAAACATAGACAGTAAGAAGAGTCAGTTTTCTTGTACTTAAGTCGGCATTGTACCTTTTGTATTAAAATCCGATGCAATTTATGTGTTTTATCGTCAATAAGAAGGTCAGAGGGATACAGTAAACCTGAAGTGAACCATCGCAATCTGTAACTAGTGTCACAGGAATGGTTCAAAACATAGACAGTAAGAAAGGTCAGTCTTCTTGTACTTAAGTCGGCATTGGGCCTTTTGTATTTAATTCCGATGCAATATCTGTGTTTCATCGTCAATAAGAAGATCAGAGGGATACAGTAAACCTGAAGTGAAGCATCGGAATCTATAACTAGTATCACAGGAATAGTTTAAAACATAGACAGTAAGAAGAGCCAGTCTTCTTGTACTTGAGTCGGCATTGAGCCTTTTGTATTTAATTCCGATGCTATTTCTGTGTTTCGTCGTCAATAAGAAGGTAAGAGGGATACAGTAAACCTGAAGTGAAGCATCGGAATCTATTACTAGATTCACAGGAATGGTTCAAAACATAGACAGTAGGAAGATTCATTTTTTTAGTACTTAAGTCGGCATTGTGCCTTTTGTATTTAATACCGATGCAATATCGGTGTTTCATCGTCAATAAGAAGGTCAGAGGGATACAGTAAACCTGAAGTGAAGCATCGGAATCTATAACTAGTGTCACAGGAATGGTTCAAAACATAGACAGTAAGAAGAGTCAGTTTTCTTGTACTTAAGTCGGCACTGTGCCACTTGTATTTAATTCTGATGCAATTTCTGTGTTTCATCGTCAATAAGAAGGTCAGAGGGATACAGCAAACCTGAAGTGAAGCATCGGAGTCTACAACTAGTGTCACAGGAATGGTTGAAAACATAGACAGTAAGAAGAGTCACTTTTCTTTTACTTATGTCGGCATTGTGCCTTTTGTATTTATTTCCGATGTAATTTCTGTGTGTCATCGTCAATACGAACGTCAGGGGGATACAGTAAAACTGAAGTGAAGCATCGGAATCTATAACTAGTTTCACAGGAATGGTTCAAAACATAGATAGTAAGAAGAGTCGGTTTACTTGTACTTAAGTGGGCATTGTGCCTTTTGTATTTAATTCCGATTCAATTTCGGTATTACATCGTCAATAAGACGGTCAGAGGGATACAGTAAACCTGAAGTGAAGCATCGGAATCTGTAACTAATGTCACAGGAATAGTTCAAACATAGACAGTAAGAAGAGTCAGTTTAATTGCACTTAATTCGGCATTGTGCCTACTGTATTTAATTCCGATGCAATTTCTGTGTTTCGTCGTCAATAAGAAGGTCAGAGGGATACAGTAATTTTGAAGTGAAGCATCGGAATCTATAACTAGTGTCACAGGAATAGTTCAAAACATAGACAGTAAGAAGAGTCAGTTTACTTGTACTTAATTCGGCATTGTGCCTTTTGTATTTAATTCCGATGCAATTTCTGTGTTTCATCGTCAATAAGAAGGTCAGAGGGATCCAGTTAACCTGAAGTGAAGCATCGAAATCTATAACTAGTGTCACAGGAATGGTTCAAATCATAGGCAGTAAGTAGAGCCAGTTTTCTTGTACTTGAGTCGGCATTGTGCTTTTGTATTCAATTCCGATGCAATTTCTGTGTTTCATCGTCAATAAGAAGGTCCAAGAGATACAGTAAAACTGAAGTGAAGCATCGGAATCTATAACTAGTGTCACAGGAATGGTTCAAAACATAGACAGTAAGAGGAGTCAGTTTTCTTGTACTTAAGTCGGCATTGTGCCTTTTGTCTTTAATTCCGATGCAATGTCTGTGTTTCATCGTCAATATGAAGGTCAGAGAGATACAATAAACCTGAAGTGAACCATCGGAATCTATAACTAGTGTCACAGGAATGGTTCAAAACATAGACAGTAAGAAGAGTCAGTTTTCTTGTACTTAAGACGGCATTGTGCCTTTTCTGTTTAATTCCTATGCAATTTCTGTGCTACATCGTCAATAAGAAGGTCAGAGGGTTACAGTAAACCTGAAGTGAAGCATCGGAATCTATAACTAGGGTCACAGGATTGGTTCAAAACATAGAGAGTAAGAAGAGTCAGTCTTTTTGTACTTAAGTCGGCATTGTGCCTTTTGTATTTAATTCCGATGCAATTTCTATGTTTCATCGTGCATAAGAAGGTCAGAGGGATACAGTAAACCTGAAGTGAAGCATCGGAATCTATAACTAGTGTCACAGGAATGGTTCAAAACATAGACAGTAGGAAGAGTCAGTTTACTAGTACTAAAGTCGTCATTGTGCCTTTTGTATTTAATTCCGATGCAATTTCTGTGTTTCATCGTCAATAAGAAGGTCAGAGGGATACAGTAAACCTGAAGTGAAGCATCGGAAACTATAACTAGTGTCACAGGAATGGTTCAAAACAGAGACAGTAAGAAGAGTCAGTTTTGTTGTACTTAAGTCGGCATTGTGCCTTTTGTATTTAATTCCGATGCAATTTCTGTGTTTCATCGTCAATAAGAAGGTCACAGGGATACAGTAAACCTCAAGTGAAGTATCGGAATCTATAACTAGTGTCACAGGAATGGTGCAAATCATAGACTGAAGGAAGAGTCAGTTTTCTTGTACTTAAGTGGGCATTGTGCCATTTGTATTCAATTCCGATGCAATTTCTGTGTTTCATCGTCAATAAGAAGGTCAGAGGGATACAGTAAACCTGAATTGAAGCATCGGAATCTATAACAAGTGTCACAGGAATGGTTAAAATCATAGGCAGTAAGAAGAGTCAGTTTTCTTGTACTTAAGTCGGCATTGTGCCTTTTGTATTTAATTCCGATGAAATTTCTGTGTGTTATCGTCAATACGACGGTCAGAGGGATACAGTAAACCTGAAGTGATGCATCGGAATCTATAACTAGTGTCACAAAAATAGTTCAAAACATAGACAGTAAGAAGAGTCAGTTTACTTGTACTTAATTCGGCAGTGTGCCTTTAGTATGTAATTCCGATGCAGTTTCTGTGTTTCATCTTCAATAAGAAGGTCAGAGGGATACAGTAAACCTGAAGTGAGGCATCGGAATCCATAGCTAATGTGACAGGAATTTTTCAAATCATAGACATTAAGAAGAGTCAGTTTACTTGTACTTAAGTTGGCATTGTGCGTTTTGTATTTCGTTCCGATGCAATTTTAGTGTTTCATCGTCAATAAGGTCAGAGGGATACAGTAAACCTGAAGTGAAGCATCGGGATCTATAACTAGTGTGACAGGAATGTTTCAAAACATAGACAGTAAGAAGAGTCAGTTTACTTGTACTTAAGTTGGCATTGGGCGTTTTGTATTTTGTTCTGATGCAATTTTAGTGTTTCATCGTCAATAAGGTCAGAGGGATACAGTAACCCTGAAGTGATGCATCGGAATCTATAACTACTATCACAGGAATGGTTCAAAACATAGACAGTAAGAAGGGTCAGTTTTCTTGTACTTAAGTCGGCATTGTGCCTTTTCTATTTAATTCCGATGCACTTTCTGTGTTTCGTTGTCAATTAGAAGGGCCAAGGGATACAGTAAACCTGAAGTGAAGCAATGGAATCTAAAACCGGTTTCACAGGATAGGTTCAAATCATAGACAGTAAGAAGAGCCAGTCTTCTTGTATTTGAATCGGCATTGTGCCTTTTGTATTTAATTCCGATGCAATTTCTGTGTTTCATCGTCAATAAGAAGGTCAGAGGGATACAGTAAACCTGAAGTGATACATCGGAATCTATAAGTAGTGTCACAGTAATGGTTCAAAACATAGACAGTAAGAAGAGTCAGTCTTCTTGTACATAAGTCGGCATTGTCCCTTTTGTTTGTATTCCGATGCAATTTCTGTGTTTCGTCGTCAATAAGAAGGTCAGAGGGATACAGTAAACCAAAAGTGAACCATCGGGATCTATAACTAGTGTCACAGGAGTGGTTCAAAACATAAACAGTAAGAAGCGTCAGTTTATTTGTACTTAAGTCGGCATTGTGCCTTTTGTATTCAATTCCGATGCTATTTCTTTGTTTAATCGTCAATACGAAAGGTCAGAGGGATACAGTAAACCTGAAGTGAAGCATCGGAATTCATAACTAGTGTCACAGGAATGGTTCAAAACATCGAAAGTAAGAAACGTCAGTTTTCTTGTGCATAAGTCGGCATTGTGCCTTTTGTATTTAATTCCGATGCAATTTCTGTGTTTCACCGTCAATATCAAGGTCAGAGGGATACAGTAAACCTGAAGTGAAGCACCGAAATCTATAACTAGTGTCACAGGAATTGTTCAAAATATAGACAGTAAATAGAGTCAGTTTACTTGAACTTAATTCGGCATTGTGCCTTTTGTATATAATTCCGATGCAATTTCTGTGTTTCATCGTCAATAAGAAGGTCCGAGGTACACAGTAAATCTGTAGTGAAGCATCGGAATCTATAATTAGTGTCACAGGAATGATTCAAAACATCGACAGTAAGAAGAGTCAGTTTACTTGTACTTAAGTTGGCATTGTGCCTTTTCTATTTAATTCCGATGCACTTTCTGTGTTTCGTCGTCAATAAGAAGGGTCAAGGGATATAGTAAACCTAAAGTGAAGCATCGGAATCTAAAACCGGTTTCACAGGAAAGGATCATAACATAGACAGTAAGAAGAGCCTGTCTTCTTGTACTTGAATCGGCATTGTGCCTTTTGTATTTAATTCCGATGCAATTTCTGTGTTTCATCGTCAATAAGAAGGTCAGGGGGATACAGGTAACCTGAAGTGAAGCATCGGAATCTATAACTAGTGTCACAGTAATGGTTCTAAACATAGACAGTAAGAAGAATCAGTCTTCTTGTACATAAGTCGTCATTGTGCCTTTTGTTTGTATTCCGATGCAATTTCTGTATTTCATCGCCAATAAGAAGGTCAGAGGGATACAGTAAACCTGAGGTGAACCATGGGGATCTATAACTAGTGTCACAGGAATGGTTCAAAGCATAGACTGTAAGATGAGTCAGTTTTCTTGTACTTAAGTCGGCATTGTGCCTTTTGTATTTAATTCCGATGCAATTTCTGTGTTTCATCGTCAATAAGAAGGTCACAGAGATACAGTAAACCTGAAGGGAAGCATCGGAATCTATAACTAGTGTCACCGGAGTGGTTCAAAACATAAACAGTAAGAAGCGTCAGTTTTCTTGTACTTAAGTCGGCATTGTGCCTTTTGTATTTATTTCTGATGCAATTTCTGTGTTTCGTCGTCAATAAAAAGTTCCAAGGGATACAGTAAATCTGAAGTGAAGCATCGTATTCTAAAACCGCTCTCACAGGAAAGGTTTAAAACATAGACAGTAAGAAGAGCCAGTCTTCTTGTACTTGAGTCGGCATTGTGCCTTTTGTTTTTAATTCCGACGCATTTTCTGTGTTTCATCGTCAATAAGACGGTCAGAGGGATACAGCAAACCTGAAGTGAAGCATCGGAATTCATAACTAGTGTCACAGGAATGGTTCAAAACATAGACAGTAAGAAGAGTCAGTTTTCTTGTGCATAAGTCGGCATTGTGCCTTTTGTATTTAATTTCGATGCAATGTCTGTGTTTCATCGTCAATAAGAGGGGCTAAGGGATACAGTAAACCTGACGTGAAGCATCGGAATCTATAACTAGTGCCACAGGAGTGGTTCAAAACATAAACAGTAAGAAGCGTCAGTTTTCTTCTACTTAAGTCGGCATTGTGCCTTTTGTATTCAATTCCGATGCTATTTCTGTGTTTCATCGTCAATACGAAAGGTCAGAGGGATACAGTAAACCTGAAGTGGAGCATCAGAAGTCATAACTAGTGTCACAGGAATGGTTCAAAACATAGACAGTAAGAAGAGTCAGTTTTCTTGTACATAAGTCGGCATTGTGCCTTTTGTATTTAATTTCGATGCAATATCTGTGATTCATCGTCAATAAGACGGTCCAAGGGATACAGTAAACCTGAAGTGAAGTATCGGAATCTAAAACTAGTGGCACAGGAATGGTTCAAAACATAGACAGTATGTAGAGTCAGTTTACTTGTACTTAATTCGGCATTGTGCCTTTTGTATATAATTCCGATGCAATTTCTGTGTTTCATCGTCAATAAGAAGATCAGAGAGATACAGTAAACCTGTAGTGAAGCATCGGAATCTATAACTAGTGTACACAGGAATGGTTCAAAGCATGGACAGTAAGAAGAGTCAGTTAACTTGATCTTAAGTTGGCATTGTGCGTTTTGTGTTTCATTCCGATGCAATTTCTGTGTTTCATCGTCAGTAAGAAGGTCAGAGGGATACAGTAAACTTGAATTGACGCATCGGAATCTATAACTAGTGTGACAGGAATGGTTCAAAGCATAGACAGTAAGAAGAGTCAATTTTCTTGTACTTAAGTCGGCAATGGGCTTTTTTGTATTTAATTCCGAAGCAGTTTCTGTGTTTCATCGTCAATAAGAGGGTCAGAGGGATACAGTAAACCTGAAGTGAAGCATCGGTATCTAAAACTAGTGTCACAGGAATGGTTCAAAACATAGACAGTAAGAAGAGCCAGTCTTGTTGTACTTGAGTCGGCATTGTGCCTTTTGTTTCTAATTCCGAAGCAATTTCTGTGTTTCATCGTCAATAAGAAGGTCCAAGAGAAACAGTAAACATGTAGTGAAGCATCGGAATCTATAACTAGTGTCACTGATTGGTTCAAAGCATAGACAGTAAGAGGAGTCAGTTTTCTTGTACTTAAGTCGGCATTGTGCCTTTTAGATGTAATTCCGTTGCACTTTCTATGTTTCCTCGTCAATATGAAAGGCCAAGGAATACAGTAAACCGGAAGTGAAGCATCGGAAACTAAAACCGGTCTCACAGGAAAGGTTCAAATCAGAGATCGTAAGAAGAACCAGTCTTCTTGTACTTGAGTCGGCATTGTGCCTTTTGTATTTAATTCCGATGCAATTTCTGTGTTTCATCGTCAATAAGAAGGTCCAAGAGATACAGTAAAACTGAATTGAAGCATCGGAATCTATAACTAGTGTCACAGGAATGGTTCCAACCATAGACAGTAAGAAGAGTCAGTCTTCTTGTACTTAAGTTGGCATTGTGCCTTTTGTTTGTATACCGATGCAATTTATGTGTTTCATCGTCAATAAGAAGGTCAGAGGGATACAGTAAACCTGAAGTGAAGCATCGGAATCTATAACTAGTGTTCCAGGAATGGTTGAAAACATAGATAGTAAGAAGAGTCAATTTTCTTGTACTTAAGTCGGCATTGTGCATTTTGTATTTAATTCCGATGCAATATCTGTGTTTCATCGTCAATAAGAAGGTCACAGGGAAACAGTAAACCTGAAGTGAAGCATCGGAATCTATAACTAGTGTCACAGGAGTGGTTCAAAACATAAACAGTAAGAAGCGTCAGATTTATTGTACTTAAGTCGGCATTGTGCCTTTTGTATTCAATTCCGATGCTGTTTCTGTGTTTAATCGTCAATACGAAAGGTCAGAGGGATACAGTAAACCAGAAGTGAAGCATCGGAATTCATAACTAGTGTCAGAGGAATGGTTCAAGACATAGACAGTAAGAAATGTCAGTTTTCTCGTACATAAGTCGTCATTGTGCCTTTTGTTTGTATTACGATGCAATTTCTGTGTTTCATCGTCATTAAGAAGGTCAGAGGGATACAGTAAACCAGAAGTGAACCATCGGAATCTATAACTAGTGTCACAGGAATAATTCAAAACATAGACAGTAAGAAGCGTCAGTTTTCTTGTACTTAAATCGGCATTGTGCTCGTTGTATTTAATTCCGATGCAATTTGTGTGTTTCATCGTCAATAAGACGGTCAGAGGGTTGCAGTAAACCTGAAGTGAAGCATCGGAATCCATAACTAGTGTCACTGGAATGGTACAAAACATAGACAGTAAGAAGAGTCAGTTTACTTGTACTTAAATCGGCATTGTGCCTTTTGTATTTAATTCCGATGCAATTTCTGTGTTTCGTCGTCAATAAGAAGGTCCAAGGGATACAGTAAATCTGAAGTGAAGCATCGGATTCTAAAACCGGTCTCACAGGAAAGGTTCAAAACATAGACAGTATGTAGAGTCAGTTTACTAGTACTTAATTCGGCGTTGTGCTTTTTGTATATAATTCCGATGCAATCTCTGTGTTTCATCGTCAATAAGAGGTTCAGAGAGATACAGTAAACCTGTAGTGAAGCATCGGAATCTATAACTAGTGTCACAGGAACGGTTCAAAGCATGGACAGTAAGAAGAGTCAGTTTACTTGTACTTAAGTTGGCATTGTGCGTTTTGTGTTTCATTCCGATGCAATTTCTGTGTTTCATCGTCAATACGAAGATCAGAGGGATACAGTAAACCTGAAGTGAAGCATCGGAATCTATAACAAGTGTCACAGGAAAGGTTCAAACATAGACAGTAAGAAGAGTCAGTCTTCTTGTACATAAGTCGGCATTGTGCCTTTTGTATTCAATTCCGTTGCAATTTCTGTGTTTCATCGTCAATAAGACGGTCCAAGGGATACAGTAAACCTGAAGTGAAGTATCGGAATCTATAACTAGTGTCACAGGAATGGTTCAAAACATAGACAGTAAGAAGAGTTAGTTTTCTTGTACTTAAGTTGGCATTGTGCCTTTTGTATTTAATTTCGTTGCAATATCTGTGTTTCTTCGTCAATAAGAAGGTCAGAGGGATACAGTAAACCTGACGTGAAGCATCGGAATCTATAACTAGTGACACAGAAATGGTTAAAAACATAGAGAGTAAGAAGAGTCAGTTTTCTTGTGCTTAAGTCGTCATTGTGCCTTTTGTATTTAATTCCGATGCAATTTCTGTGTTTCATCGTCAATAAGAAGGTCTGAGGGATACAGTAAACCTGAAGTGAAGCATCGGAATCTATAACTAGTGTTACAGGAATAGTTCAAAACATAGAGAGTATGTAGAGTCAGTTTACTTGTACTTAATTCGGCGTTGTGCCTTTCGTATATAATTCCGATGCAATTTCTGTGTTTCATCGTCAATAAGAAGGTCAGAGTGATACAGTAAACCTGTAGTGAAGCATCGGATTCTATAACTAGTGTCACAGGAATGGTTCAAAGCATGGACAGTAAGAAGAGTCAGTTTACTTGTACTTAAGCTGGCATTGTGCGTTTTGTGTTTCATTCCGATGCAATTTCTGTGTTTCATCGTCAATAAGAAGGTCAGAGGGATACAGTAAACCTGAAGTGAAGCATCGGAATCTATAACTAGTGTCACAGAAAGGGTTCAAACATAGACAGTAAGAAGAGTCAGTCTTCTTGTACATAAGTCGGCATTGTGCCTTTTGTATTCAATTCCGTCGCAATTTCTGTGTTTCATCGTCAATAAGACGGTCCAAGGGATACAGTAAACCTGAAGTGAAGTATCGGAATCTATAACTAGTGTCACAGGAATGGTTCAAAACATAGACAGTAAGAAGAGTTAGTTTTCTTGTACTTAAGTTGGCATTGTGCCTTTTGTATTTAATTCCGTTGCAATTTCTGTGTTTCTTCGTCAATAAGAAGGTCAGAGGGATACAGTAAACCTGAAGTGAAGCATCGGAATCTATAACTAGTGACACAGGAATGGTTAAAAACATAGAGAGTAAGAAGAGTCAGTATTCTTGTACTTAAGTCGGCATTGTGCCTTTTGTATTTAATTCCGATGCAATTTCTGTGTTTCATCGTCAATAAGATGGTCAGAGGGATACAGTAAACCTGAAGTGAAGTATCGGAATCTATAACTAGTGTCACAGGAATAGTTCAAAGCATAGACAGTAAGTAGAGTCAGTTTACTTGTACTTAAGTTGGCATTGTGCGTTTTGTGTATCATTCCGATGCAATTTCTGTGTTTCATCGTCAGTAAGAAGGTCAGAGGGATACTGTAAACTTGAATTGACGCATCGGAATCTAAAACTAGTGTGACATGAATGGTTCAAAGCATACACAGGAAGGAGAGTCAATTTTCTTGTACTTAAGTCGGCATTGGGCTTTTTTGTATTTAATTCCGAAGCAGTTTCTGTGTTTCATCGTCAATAAGAAGGTCAGAGGGTTACAATGAACCTGAAGTGAAGCATCGGAATCTATAACTAGTGACACAGGAATGGTTCAAAACAACGACAGTAAGAAGAGTCAGTCTTCTTGTACTTAAGTCGGCATTGTGCCTTTTGTATTTAATTCCGATGCAATTTCTGTGTTTCATCGCCAATAAGGCGGTCAGAGTGATACAGCAAACCTGAAGTGAAGAATCGGACTCTATAACTAGTGTCACAAGAATGGATAAGACATAGACAATATGAAAAGTCAGATTTCTTGTACTTAAGTCGGCATTGTGCCTTTTCTATATAATTCCGATGCAATTTCTGTGTTTCGTCGTCAATAAGAAGGGCCAAGGGATACAGTAAACCTGAAGTGTTGCATCGGAATCTAAAACCGGTCTCACAGGAAAGGTAAAAAAATAGACAGTAAGAAGAGCCAGTCTTCTGGTACATGAGTCAGCATTGTGCGTTTTGTATTTAATTCCGACGCAGTTTCTGTGTTTCATCGTCAATAAGAAGGTCAGAGGGATACAGTAAACCTGAAGTGAAGCATCGGAATCAATAACTAGTGTCACAGGACAGGTCAAAACATAGACAGTAAGAAGAGTTAGTTTTCTTGTACTTAAGTCGGCATTCTGCCTTTTGTTTTTAATTCCGATGCAATTTCTGTGTTTCATCGGCAATACGAAGGTCAGAGGGATACAGTAAACCTGAAGTGAAGCATCGGAATCTATAACAAATGTCACAGGAATGGTTCAAAACATATACAGTAAGAAGAGACGGTTTTCTTGTACTTAAGTCGGCATTGTGCCTTTTGTAATTTATTCCGATGCAATTCCTGTGCTTAATCGTCAATAGGAAGGTCAGAGGGATACAGTAAACCTGAAGTGAAGCATCGGAATCTATAACTAGTGTCAGAGGAATGGATAAAACCAAAGACAGTAATAAGAGTCAGTTTTCTTGAACTTCAGTCGGCATTGTGCCTTTTCTATTTAGTTCCGATGCAATTTCTGTGTTCCATCGTCAATAAGAAGGTCGGAGGGATACAGTAAACCTGAAGTGAAGTATCGGAATCTATAACTTGTGTCACAGGAATGGTTCAAAACATAGGCAGTAAGAAGAGTCAGTTTTCTTGTACTCAAGTCGGCATTGCGCCTTTTGTATTTAATTCCGATGCAATTTATGTGTTCCATCGTCAATAAGAAGGTCAGAGGGATACAGTAAACCTGAAGTGAAGCATCGGAATCTATAACTAGTGTTCCAGGAATGGTTGAAAACATAGATAGTAAGAAGAGTCAATTTTCTTGTACTTAAGTTGGCATTGTGCATTTTGTATTTAATTCCGATGCAATATCTGTGTTTCATCGTCAATAAGAAGGTCACAGGGAAACAGTAAACCTGAAGTGAAGCATCGGAATCTATAACTAGTGTCACAGGAGTGGTTCAAAACATAAACAGTAAGAAGCGTTAGTTTTATTGTACTTAAGTCGGCATTGTGCCTTTTGTATTCAATTCCGATGCTGTTTCTGTGTTTAATCGTCAATACGAAAGGTCAGAGGGATACAGTAAACCTGAAGTGAAGCATCGGAATTCATAACTAGTGTCACAGGAATGGTTCAAAACATAGACAGTAAGAAATGTCAGTTTTCTTGTACATCAGTCGGCATTGTGCCTTTTGTATTTAATTTCGATGCAATTTCTGTGTTTCATCGTCAATAAGAAGGTCAGGGGGATACAGTTAACCTGAAGTGAAGCATCGGAATCTTTAACTAGTGTCACAGTAATGGTTCTAAACATAGACAGTAAGAAGAGTTAGTCTTCTTGTACATAAGTCGTCATTGTGCCTTTTGTTTGTATTACGATGCAATTTCTGTGTTTCATCGTCATTAAGAAGGTCAGAGGGATACAGTAAACCTGAAGTGAACCATCGGAATCTATAACTAGTGTCACAGGAATAATTCAAAACATAGACAGTAAGAAGCGTCAGTTTTCTTGTACTTAAATCGGCATTGTGCTCGTTGTATTTAATTCCGATGCAATTTGTGTGTTTCATCGTCAATAAGACGGTCAGAGGGTTACAGTAAATCTGAAGTGAAGCATCGGAATCCATAACTAGTGTCACTGGAATGGTTCAAAACATAGACAGTAAGAAGAGTCAGTTTACTTGTACTTAAATCGGCATTGTGCCTTTTGTATTTAATTCCGATGCAATTTCTGTGTTTCGTCGTCAATAAGAAGGTCCAAGGGATACAGTAAATCTGAAGTGAAGCATCGGATTCTAAAACCGGTCTCACAGGAAAGGTTCAAAACATAGACAGTATGTAGAGTCAGTTTACTTGTACTTAATTCGGCGTTGTGCTTTTTGTATATAATTCCGATGCATTCTCTGTGTTTCATCGTCAATAAGAAGTTCAGAGAGATACAGTAAACCTGTAGTGAAGCATCGGAATCTATAACTAGTGTCACAGGAACGGTTCAAAGCATGGACAGTAAGAAGAGTCAGTTTACTTGTACTTAAGTTGGCATTGTGCGTTTTGTGTTTCATTCCGATGCAATTTCTGTGTTTCATCGTCAATACGAGGGTCAGAGGGATACAGTAAACCTGAAGTGAAGCATCGGAGTCTACAACTAGTGTCACAGGAAAGGTTCAAACATAGACAGTAAGAAGAGTCAGTCTTCTTGTACATAAGTCGGCATTGTGCCTTTTGTATTCAATTCCGTTCCAATTTCTGCGTTTCATCGTCAATAAGACGGTCCAAGGGATACAGTAACCCTGAAGTGAAGTATCGGAATCTATAACTAGTGTCACAGGAATGGTTCAAAACATAGACAGTAAGAAGAGTTAGTTTTCTTGCACTTAAGTTGGCATTGTGCCTTTTGTATTTAATTTCGTTGCAATATCTGTGTTTCTTCGTCAATAAGAAGGTCAGAGGGATACAGTAAACCTGAAGTGAAGCATCGGAATCTATAACTAGTGACACAGAAATGGTTAAAAACATAGAGAGTAAGAAGAGTCAGTTTTCTTGTGCTTAAGTCGTCATTGAGCCTTTTGTATTTAATTCCGATGCAATTTCTGTGCTTCATCGTCAATAAGAAGGTCTGAAGGATACAATAAACCTGAAGTGAAGCATCGGAATCTATAACTAGTGTCACAGGAATGGTTCAAAACATAGACAGTAAGAAGTGTCAGTTTTCTTGTACTTAAGTCGGCATTGTGCCTTTTGTATTTAATTCCGATGCAATATCTGTGTTTCCTGGTCTCACAGGAAACTTCAAGTCATAGAGTGTAAGAAGAGCCAGTCCTCTTGTACTTAAGACGGCATTGTGCATTTTGTATTTAGATCCGATGCAATTTCTGTTTTTCATCGTCAATAAGAATGTCCAAGGGATGCAGTAAACCTGAACTAAAGCATCGGAATCTAAAACTGATCACACGGGAAAGATTCAAACATAGACAGTAAGAGGAGTCAGTCTTCATGTTTTTAAGTCGACATTGTGCCTTTTGTATTTAATACCGACGCAATATCTGTGTTTCATCGTCAATATGAAGATCCAAGGGATACAGTAAACCTGAAGTGAAGCATCGGAATCTAAAACTGGTCTCACAGTAAAGATTCAAATATAGATATTAAGAAGAGTCAGTCTTCTTCTACTCAAGTGGCATTGTTCCTTTTGTATTTAATTCCAATGCAACTTCTGTGGTTCATCGTCAGTCAGAAGGTCCAAGGGATACAGTAAACCTGATGTGAAGCATCGGAAACTAAAACTGGTCTCACAGGAAGGGTTCAAAACATAGACAGTAAGAAGAGTCAATTTTTATGTACTTAAGTCGGCATTGTGCCTATTGTATTTAATTCCGATGCAATTTATGTGTTTCATCGTCAATAAGAAGGTCCAAGGAATACAGTAAACCTGAAGTGAAGCATCGGAATAAAAACTGGTCTCACAGGAAAGGTCAAAACATAGACAGTAAGAGGAGTCAGTCTTCTTGTACTAAACTCGGCATTGTGCCTCTTGTATTTAATTCCGATGCAATTTCTGTGTCTCATCGTCAATAAGAAGGTACAAGGGATACAGTAAACCTGAAATGAAGCATAGGAATCTAAAACTGGTCTCACAGGAGAGGTTAAAAACATAGACAGTAAATAGAGTCAGTCTTCTTGTACTTAAGTCGGCATTGTGCCTTTTGTATTTTATTCCGATGATGTTTCTGTGTTTCATTGACAATATAAAGGTCCAAGGGATACAGTAAACCAAAGTGACGCATCGGAATCTAAAACTGGTGTCACAGGAAAGGTTCAAAATATAGACAGTAAGATCAGTCACTCTTCTTGTACTTAAGTCGGCATTTTGATTTTTGTATGTAATTCCGTTGCAATTTCCGTGTTTCATCGTCAATAAGAACGTCCATGGAATACAGTAAACCTGAAGTGAAGCATCGGAATCTAAAACTGGTCTCACAGTAAAGATTCAAATATAGACATTAAGAAGAGTCAGTCTTCTTGTACATAAGCCGGCATTGTGATTTTTGTATTTAATGCCGATGCAATTTCTTTGTTTCATCGTCAATAAAAAGGTCCAAGGGATACAGTAAACCTGAAGTGAAGCATCGGAATCTAAAACTGGTCTCACAGGAAAGGTTCAAATGATAGATTGTAAGAAGAGTCAGTCCTCTTGTACTTAAGTCGGCATTGTGCCTTTTGTATTTACTTCCGATACAGTTTCTGTGCTTCACCGTCAATATGAAGATCTAAGAGATACAGTAAACCTGAAGTGAAGCATCGGAATCAAAACTGGTCTCACAGGAAAGGTTCAAATCGTAGAATGTAAGAAGAGTCAGTCTTCTGGTACCTAAGTCGGCATTGTGCCTTTTGTATTCTACTTCGATGCAATTTCTGTGTTTCATCGTCAATAAGAAGGTCCAAGGGATATAGTAAACCTGAAGTAGAGCATCGGAATCAATAACTGGTCTCACAGGAGAGGTTCAAAACATAGTCTGTAAGAAGAGTCGGTCTTCTTGTTTTTATGTCGGCATCATGCCTTTTGTATTTAATTCCGACGCAATTTCTGTGTTTCATCGTCAACAAGAAGGTCCAAGGGATACAGTAAACCTGAAGTAAAGCATCGGCATCTAAAACTGGTCTCATAGGAAAGGTTCAAATCATAGACAGTGAGAAGAGTCAGTCTTCTTGTTTCTAAGTGGGCATTACGAAATTTGTATTTAATTCCGACGCAATTTCTGTGTTTCATCGTCAATAAGAAGGTCCAAGGGATACATTAACACTGAAGTGAAGCATCGGAATCTAAAACTGGTCTCACAGTAAAGGTTCAATTCATAGAATGTAAGAAGAGTCAGTCCTCTTGTACTTCAGTCGGCATTGTGCCTTTTGTATTTAGTTCCGATGCAATTTCTATGTTCCATCGTCAATAAGAAGGTCCAAGGGATACAGTAAATTTGAAGTAAAGCATCGGCATCTAAAACTGGTCTCACAGGATAGGTTCAAAACATAGAGAGTAAGAAGAGTCAGTCTTCTTGTCTTTAAGTGGACATTATGGCATTTGTATTTAATTCCGCCGCATTTTCTGTGTTTCATCGTCAATAAGAAAGTCCAAGGGAAACAGTAAACCTGAAGTGAAGCATCGGAATCAAAACTGGTCTCACAGGAATGGTTCAAATCATAGACAGTAAGAGGAGTTAGTTTTCTTGTACTTAAGACGGCATTGGTCCTTTTGTATTTAATTCGAATGCAAAATCTGTGGTTCATCGTCAGTCAGAAGGTCCAAGGGATACAGTAAACATGAAGTGAAGCATCGTAATCTAAAACAGGTCTCGCAGGAAAGGTTCAAATCATAGACAGTAAGAAGAATCAGTCCTCTTGTACTTAAGGGGGTATTGTGCTTTTTGTTTTTAATTCCAATGCAACTTCTGTGGTTCTTCGTCAGTCAGAAGGTCCAAGGGATACAGTAAACCTGACGTGAAGCATCGGAATCTAACACTGGTCTCACAGGAAGGGTTCAAATCATAGAAAGTAAGAAGAGTCAGTCCACTTGTACTTAAGTCGGCGTTGTACCTTTTGTATTTAATTCCGATGCAATTTCTGTGATTCATCGTCAATATGAAGATCCAAGGGATACAGTAAACCTGAAGTGAAACATCGGAATCAAAACTGGTCTCACAGGAAAGGTTCAAATCGTAAAACGTAAGAAGAGTCTCTTGTACTTAAGTCGGCATTGTGCCTTTTATATTTATTTCCGACGCAATTTCTGTGTTTCATCGTCAATATGGAGGTCCAAGGGATACAGTAAACCTGAAATTAAGCATAGGAATCTAAAACTGGTCTCACAGGAAATGTTTAAATCATAGACAGTAAGAAGACTCAGTCTTCTTGTACTTAGGTCGGGAATGTGCCTTTTGTATTTCTTTCCGATGCAATTTCTCTGTTTCATCGTCAATAAGAAGGTACAAGGGATACAGTAAACCTGAAATGAAGCATCGGAATCTAAAACTGGTCTCACAGTAAAGATTCAAATATAGACATTAAGAAGAGTCAGTCTTCTTGTACTCAAGTCGGCATTGTTCCTTTTGTATTTAATTCCAATGCAACTTCTGTGGTTCATCGTCAGTCAGAAGGTCCAAGGGATACAGTAAACCTGATGTGAAGCATCGGAAACTAAAACTGGTCTCACAGGTAGGTTCAAATCATAGAATGTAAGAAGAGGCAGTCCTCTTGTACTTAAGTCGGCATTGTGCCTTATGTATTTAAATCCGATGCAATTTCTTGTTTCATCGTCAATAAGAAGGTCCAAGGGATACAGTAAACCTAAACTAAAGCATCGGAATATAAAAATGATCAAACAGGAAAGGTTCAAAACATAGACAGTAAGAAGAGTCAGTCTTCTTTTACTTAAGTCGGCATTGTGCCTTTTGTATTTAATTCCGATGCAATTTCTGTGTTTCATGGTCAATAAAAAGGTCCAAGGGATACAGTAAACCTGAAGTGAAGCATCAGAATCTAAAACTGGTCTCACAGGAAAGGTTCTAATGATAGATTGTAAGAAGAGTCAGTCCTCTTGTACTTAAGTCGGCATTGTGCCTTTTGTATTTACTTCCGATACAGTTTCTGTGCTTCATCGTCAATATGAAGATCTAAGGGATACAGTAAACCTGAAGTGAAGCATCGGAATCAAAACTGGTCTCACAGGAAAGGTTCAAATCGTAGAATGTAAGAAGAGTCAGTCTTCTGGTACCTAAGTCGGCATTGTGCCTTTTGTATTTTACTTCGATGCATTTTCTGTGTTTCATCGTCAATAAGAAGGTCCAAGGGATACAGTAAACCTGAAGTAAAGCATCGGAATCAATAACTGGTCTCACAGGAGAGGTTCAAAACATAGTCAGTAAGAAGAGTCGGTCTTCTTGTTTTTATGTCGGCATCGTGCCTTTTGTATTTAATTCCGACGCAATTTCTGTGTTTCATCGTCAACAAGAAGGTCCAAGGGATACAGTAAACCTGAAGTAAAGCATCGGCATCTAAAACTGGTCTCATAGGAAAGGTTCAAATCATAGACAGTGAGAAGAGTCAGTCTTCTTGTTTCTAAGTGGGCATTACGAAATTTGTATTTAATTCCGACGCAATTTCTGTGTTTCATCGTCAATAAGAAGGTCCAAGGGATACATTAACACTGAAGTGAAGCATCGGAATCTAAAACTGGTCTCACAGAAAAGGTTCAATTCATAGAATGTAAGAAGAGTCAGTCCTCTTGTACTTAAGTCGGCATTGTGCCTTTTGTATTTAGTTCCGATGCAATTTCTATGTTCCATCGTCAATAAGAAGGTCCAAGGGATACAGTAAATTTGAAGTAAAGCATCGGCATCTAAAACTGGTCTCACAGGATAGGTTCAAAACATAGACAGTAAGAAGAGTCAGTCTTCTTGTCTTTAAGTGGACATTATGGCATTTGTATTTAATTCCGACGCATTTTCTGTGTTTCATCGTCAATAAGAAAGTCCAAGGGAAACAGTAAACCTGAAGTGAAGCATCGGAATCAAAACTGGTCTCACAGGAATGGTTCAAATCATAGACAGTAAGAAGAGTCAGTCTTCTTGTACTTAGGTCGGCAATGTGCCTTTTGTATTTCTTTCCGATGCAATTTCCCTGTTACATCGTCAATAAGAAGGTACAAGGGATACAGTAAACCTGAAATGAAACATCGGATACTAAAACTGATCACACACGAAAGGTTTAAAACATACACAGTAAGAAGAGTCAGTGTTCTTGTACTTAAGTCGGCATTCTGCCTTTTGTATTTAATTCCGATGCAATTTCTGTGTTTCATCGTCAATAAGAAGGTACAAGGGAAACAGTAAATCTGTTGTGAAGCATCGGAATCAAAACTGGGCTCACAGGAAAGGTTTAAATCATAGACAGTAAGAAGACTTAGTCTCCTTGTACATAAGTCGGCATTGTGCCTTTTGTATGTAATTCCGATGCAATTTCTGTGTTTCATCGACAATATGAAGGTCCAAGGGATACAGTAAACCAAAGTGAAGCATCGGAATCTAAAACGGGTCTCACAGGAAAGGATCAAAATAAAGACAGTAGGATCGGTCAGTCTTCTTGTCCTTAAGTTGCCATTTTGGCTTTTGTATTTAATTCCGATGCAATTTTTGTGTTTCATCGTCAATAAGAAGGGCCAAGGGATACAGTAAACCTTAAGTGAGGCATCGGAAACTAAAACTGGTCTCACAGGAACCTTCAAGTCATAGAATGTAAGAAGAGCCAGTCCTCTTGTACTTAAGTCGGCATTGTGCATTTTGTATTTGGATCCGATGCAATTTCTGTTTTTCATCGTCAATAAGAATGTCCAAGGGATACAGTAAACCTGAACTAAAGCATCGGAATCTAAAACTGATCACACAGGAAAGATTCAAACATAGACAGTAAGAGGAGTCAGTCTACATGTTTTTAAGTCGATATTGTGCCTTTTGTATTTAATACCGACGCAATATCTGTGTTTCATCGTCAATATGAAGATCCAAGGGATACAGTAAACCTGAAGTGAAGCATCGGAATCAAAACTGGTCTCACAGGAAAGGTTCAAAACATAGACAGTAAAAAGAGTCAGTCTTCTTGTACTTAAGTCGGCATTGTGCCTTTTGTATTTTTTTCCGATGATGTTTCTGTGTTTCATTGACAATATAAAGGTCCAAGGGATGCAGTAAACCAAAGTGACGCATCGGAATCTAAAACTGGTCTCACAGGAAAGGTTCAAAATATAGACAGTAAGATGAGTCACTCTTCCTGTACTTAAGTCGGCATTTTGATTTTTGTATGTAATTCCGTTGCAATTTCCGTGTTTCATCGTCAATAAGAAGGTCCAAGGGATACAGTAAACCTGAAGTGAAGCATCGGAATCTAAAACTGGTCTCACAGTAAAGATTCAAATATAGACATTAAGAAGAGTCAGTCTTCTTGTACTCAAGTCGGCATTGTTCCTTTTGTATTTAATTCCAATGCAACTTCTGTGGTTCATCGTCAGTCAGAAGGTCCAAGGGATACAGTAAACCTGATGTGAAGCATCGGAAACTAAAACTGGTCTCACAGGTAGGTTCAAATCATAGAATGTAAGAAGAGGCAGTCCTCTTGTACTTAAGTCGGCATTGTGCCTTATGTATTTAAATCCGATGCAATTTCTTGTTTCATCGTCAATAAGAAGGTCCAAGGTATACAGTAAACCTAAACTAAAGCATCGGAATATAAAAATGATCAAACAGGAAAGGTTCAAAACATAGACAGTAAGAAGAGTCAGTCTTCTTTTACTTAAGTCGGCATTGTGCCTTTTGTATTTAATTCCGATGCAATTTCTGTGTTTCATCGTCAATAAAAAGGTCCAAGGGATACAGTAAACCTGAAGTGAAGCATCGGAATCTAAAACTGGTCTCACAGGAAAGGTTCAAATGATAGATTGTAAGAAGAGTCAGTCCTCTTGTACTTAAGTCGGAATTGTGCCTTTTGTATTTACTTCCGATACAGTTTCTGTGCTTCATCGTCAATATGAAGATCTAAGGGATACAGTAAACCTGAAGTGAAGCATCGGAATCAAAACTGGTCTCACAGGAAAGGTTCAAATCGTAGAATGTAAGAAGAGTCAGTCTTCTGGTACCTAAGTCGGCATTGTGCCTTTTGTATTTTACTTCGATGCAATTTCTGTGTTTCATCGTCAATAAGAAGGTCCAAGCGATACAGTAAACCTGAAGTAAAGCATCGGAATCAATAACTGGTCTCACAGGAGAGGTTCAAAACATAGTCAGTAAGAAGAGTCGGTCTTCTTGTTTTTATGTCGGCATCGTGCCTTTTGTATTTAATTCCGACGCAATTTCTGTGTTTCATCGTCAACAAGAAGGTCCAAGGGATACAGTAAACCTGAAGTAAAGCATCGGCATCTAAAACTGGTCTCATAGGAAAGGTTCAAATCATAGACAGTGAGAAGAGTCAGTCTTCTTGTTTCTAAGTGGGCATTACGAAATTTGTATTTAATTCCGACGCAATTTCTGTGTTTCATCGTCAATAAGAAGGTCCAAGGGATACATTAACACTGAAGTGAAGCATCGGAATCTAAAACTGGTCTCACAGAAAAGGTTCAATTCATAGAATGTAAGAAGAGTCAGTCCTCTTGTACTTAAGTCGGCATTGTGCCTTTTGTATTTAGTTCCGATGCAATTTCTATGTTCCATCGTCAATAAGAAGGTCCAAGGGATACAGTAAATTTGAAGTAAAGCATCGGCATCTAAAACTGGTCTCACAGGATAGGTTCAAAACATAGACAGTAAGAAGAGTCAGTCTTCTTGTTTTTAAGTGGACATTATGACATTTGTATTTAATTCCGACGCATTTTCTGTGTTTCATCGTCAATAAGAAAGTCCAAGGGAAACAGTAAACCTGAAGTGAAGCATCGGAATGAAAACTGGTCTCACAGGAATGGTTCAAATCATAGACAGTAAGAGGAGTTAGTTTTCTTGTACTTAAGACGGCATTGGTCCTTTTGTATTTAATTCCAATGCAACATCTGTGGTTCATCGTCAGTCAGAAGGTCCAAGGGATACAGTAAACATGAAGTGAAGCATCGTAATTTAAAACAGGTCTCGCAGGAAGGGTTCAAATCATAGAATGTAAGAAGAGTCAGTCCTCTTGTACTTAAGTCGGCGTTGTACCTTTTGTATTTAATTCCGATGCAATTTCTGTGATTCATCGTCAATATGAAGATCCAAGGGATACAGTAAACCTGAAGTGAAACATCGGAATCAAAACGGGTCTCACAGGAAAGGTTCAAATCGTAAAACGTAAGAAGAGTCTCTTGTACTTAAGTCGGCATTGTGCCTTTTATATTTATTTCCGATGCAATTTCTGTGTTTGATCGTCAATATGGAGGTCCAAGAGATACAGTAAACCTGAAATTAAGCATAGGAATCTAAAACTGGTCTCACAGGAAAGGTTTAAATCATAGACAGTAAGAAGACTTAGTCTCCTTGTACATAAGTCGGCATTGTGCCTTTTGTATGTAATTCCGATGCAATTTCTGTGTTTCATCGACAATATGAAGGTCCAAGGGATTCAGTAAACCTGACGTGAAGCATCGGAATCAAAACTGGTCTCACAGGAAAGGTTCAAATCGTAGAAAGTATGAAGAGTCAGTCCTCTTGTACTTAAGTCGGCATTGTGCCTTTTGTATGTAATTCCGATGCAATTTCTGTGTTTCATCGTCAATATGAGGGTCCAAGGGATACAGTAAACCAAAGTGAAGCATTGGAATTTAAAACTGGTCTCACGGGAGAGGTTCAAAATATAGACAGTAAGATGAGTCAGTCTTCTTGTACTTAAGTCGGCATTTTGATTTTTGTATTTAATTCCGTTGCAATTTCTGTGTTTCCTCGTTAATAAGAAGGTCCAAGGGATACAGTAAACCTGAAGTGAAGCATCTGAATCTAAAACTGGTTTCACAGTAAAGATTCAAAACATAGACAGTTAGAAGAGGCAGTCTTCTTGTACTTAAGTCGGAATTGTACCTTTTGTATTTAATTCCAATGCAACTTCTGTGGTTCATCGTCAGTCAGGAGGTCCATAGGATACAGTAAACCTGAAGCGAAGCATCGTAATTTAAATCAGGTCTCGCAGGAAAGGTTCAAAACATAGACAGTAAGAAGAGTCGGTCTTCTAGTTTTTGAGTCGGCATTGTGCCTTTTGTATTTAATTCCGATGCAATTTCTGTGTTTCATCGTCAATAAGAAGGTACAAGGGATACAGTAAACCTGAAATGAAGCATAGGAATCTAAAACTGGTCTCACAGGAAAGGTTCAAAACATAGACAGTAAAAAGAGTCAGTCTTCTTGTACTTAAGTCGGCATTGTGCCTATTGTATTTTATTCCGATGATGTTTCTGTGTTTCATTGACAATATAAAGGTCCAAGGGATACAGTAAACCAAAGTGACGCATCGGAATCTAAAACTGGTCTCACAGGAAAGGTTCAAAATATAGACAGTAAGATCAGTCACTCTTCTTGTACTTAAGTCGGCATTTTGATTTTTGTATGTAATTCCGTTGCAATTTCCGTGTTTCATCGTCAACAAGAAGGTCCAAGGAATACAGTAAACCTGAAGTGAAGCTTCGGAATCTAAAACTGGTCTCACAGTAAAGATTCAAATATAGACATTAAGAACAGTCAGTCTTCTTGTACTCAAGTCGGCATTGTTCCTTTTGTATTTAATTCCAATGCAACTTCTGTGGTTCATCGTCAGTCAGAAGGTCCAAGGGATACAGTAAACCTGAAGTGAAGCATCGGAAACTAAAACTGGTCTCACAGGAAGGTTTAAATCATAGAATGTAAGAAGAGGCAGTCCTCTTGTACTTAAGTCGGCATTGTGCCTTGTGTATTTAAATCCGATGCAATTTCTTGTTTCATCGTCAATAAGAAGGTCCAAGGGATACAGTAAACCTGAACTAAAGCATCGGAATCTAAAAATGATCACACAGGAAAGGTTCAAAACATAGAGAGTAAGAGGAGTCAGTCTTCATGTTTTTAAGTCGACATTGTGCCTTTTGTATTTAATACCGACGCAATTTCTGTGTTTCATCGTCAATAAAAAGGTCCAAGGGATACAGTTAGCCTGAAGTTAAGCATCGGTATCTAAACTGGTCTCACAGGAATGGTTCAAAACATAGACAGTAAGAAGAACAGTCTTCTTGTTCTTAAGTCGGCATTGTGCCTTTTGTATTTAATTCCGATGCAATTTCTGTGTTTCATCGTCTATATGAAGATCCAAGGGATGCAGTAAACCTAAAGTGAAGCATCGGAATCAAAACTGGTCTCACAGGAAAGGTTCAAATCGTAGAAAGTATGAAGAGTCAGTCCTCTTGTACTTAAGTCGGCATTGTGCCTTTTGTATTTAATTCCAATGCAGTTTCTGTGTTTCACCGTCAATAAGAAAGTCTGAGGGATACAGTAAACCTGAAGTGAAGCATCGGAATCTAAAACTGGTCACTTTGGAAAGGTTCAAAGCATAGACAGTAAGAAGAGTCAGTCTACTTGTTTTTAAGTGGGCATTGTGCCTTTTGTATTTAATTCCGACGCAATTTCTGTGTTTCATCCTCAACAAGAAAGGCCAATTGATACAGTAAACCTAAGTGAAGCATCGGAATCAAAACTGGTCCCACAGGAATGGTTCATAACATACATAGTAACACGAGTCAGTCTTTTTGTACTTAAGTCGGCATTGTGCCTTTTGTATGTAATTCCGATGCAATTTCTGTGTTTCATCGTCAATATGAGGGTCCAAGGGATACAGTAAACCAAAGTGAAGCATCGGAATCTAAAACTGGTCTCACGGGAGAGGTTAAAAATATAGTCAGTAAGATGAGTCAGTCCTCTTGTACTTAAGTCGGCATTTTGATTTTTGTATTTAATTCCGTTGCAATTTCTGTGTTTCCTCGTTAATAAGAAGGTCCAAGGGATACAGTAAACCTGAAGTGAAGCATCGGAATCTAAAACTGGTCTCACGGGAGAGGTTCAAAATATAGACAGTAAGATGAGTCAGTCTTCTTGCACTTAAGTCGGAATTGTACCTTTTGTATTTAATTCCAATGCAACTTCTGTGGTTCATCTTCAGTCAGGAGGTCCATGGGATACAGTAAACCCGAAGCGAAGCATCGGAATCTAAAACTCGTCTCACGGGAGAGGTTCAAAATATAGACAGTAAGATGAGTCAGTCCTCTTTTACTAATCTCGGCATTGTGACTCTTGTATTTAATTCCGATGATATTTCTGTGTTTCATCGTCAATAAGAAGGTACAAGGGATACCGTATACCTGAAATGAAGCATAGGAATAAAAACTGGTCTCACAGGAAAGGTCAAAACATAGACAGTAAGAAGAGGCAGTCTTCTTGTACTAAACTCGGCATTGTGCCTCTTGTATTTAATTCCGATGCAATTTCTGTGTTTCATCGTCAATAAGAGGGTACAAAGGATACAGTAAACTTGAAATGAAGCATAGGAATCTAAAACTGGTCTCACAGGAAAGTTTCAAATCATAGACAGTAAGAAGACTCAGTATTCTTGTACATAAGTCGGCATTGTGATTTTTGTATTTAATGCCGATGCAATTTCTTTGTTTCATCGTCAATAAAAAGGTCCAAGGGATACAGTAAACCTGAAGTGAAGCATCGGAATCTAAAACTGGTCTCACAGAAAAGGTTCAAATGATAGATTGTAAGAAGAGTCAGTCCTCTTGTACTTCAGTCGGCATTGTGCCTTTTGTATTTACTTCCGATACAGTTTCTGTCCTTCATCGTCAATATGAAGATCTAAGGGATACAGTAAACCTGAAGTGAAGCATCGGAATCAAAACTGGTCTCACAGGAAAGGTTCAAATCGTAGAATGTAAGAAGAGTCAGTCTTCTGGTACTTAAGTCGGCATTGTGCCTTTTGTATTTTACTTCGATGCAATTTCTGTGTTTCATCGTCAATGAGAAGGTCCAAGGGATACAGTAAACCTGAAGTAAAGCATCGGAATCAATAACTGGTCTCACAGGAGAGGTTAAAAACATAGTCAGTAAGAAGAGTCGGTCTTCTTGTTTTTATGTCGGCATCATGCCTTTTGTATTTAATTCCGACGCAATTTCTGTGTTTCATCGTCAACAAGAAGGTCCAAGGGATACAGTAAACCTGAAGTAAAGCATCGGCATCTAAAACTGGTCTCATAGGAAAGGTTCAAATCATAGACAGTGAGAAGAGTCAGTCTTCTTGTTTCTAAGTGGGCATTACGAAATTTGTATTTAATTCCGACGCAATTTCTGTGTTTCATCGTCAATAAGAAGGTCCAAGGGATACATTAACCCTGAAGTGAAGCATCGGAATCTAAAACTGGTCTCACAGTAAAGGTTCAATTCATAGAATGTAAGAAGAGTCAGTCCTCTTGTACTTAAGTCGGCATTGTGCCCTTTGTATTTAGTTCCGATGCAATTTCTATTTTCCATCGTCAATAAGAAGGTCCAAGGGATACAGTAAATTTGAAGTAAAGCATCGGCATCTAAAACTGGCCTTACAGGATAGGTTCAAAACATAGACAGTAAGAAGAGTCAGTCTTCTTGTCTTTAAGTGGACATTATGGCATTTGTATTTAATTCCGACGAATTTTCTGTGTTTCATCGTCAATAAGAAAGTCCAAGGGAAACAGTAAACCTGAAGTGAAGCATCGGAATCAAAACTGGTCTCACAGGAATGGTTCAAATCATAGACAGTAGGAGGAGTTAGTTTTCTTGTACTTAAGACGGCATTGGTCCTTTTGTATTTAATTCCAATGCAACATCTGTGGTTCTTCGTCAGTCAGAAATTCCAAGGGATACAGTGAACATGAAGTGAAGCATCGTAATCTAAAACAGGTCTCGCAGGAAATGTTCAAATCATAGACAGTAAGAAGAGTCAGTCTTCTTGTACTTAAGGCGGCATTGTGCCTTTTGTTTTTAATTCCAATGCAACTTCTGTGGTTCTTCGTCAGTCAGAAGGTCCAAGCGATACAGTAAACCTGACTTGAAGCATCGGAATCTAAAACTGGTCTCACAGGAAGGGTTCAAATCATAGAATGTAAGAAGAGTCAGTCCTCTTGTACTTAAGTCGGCGTTGTACCTTTTGTATTTAATTCCGATGCAATTTCTGTGATTCATCGTCAATATGAAGATCCAAGGGATACAGTAAACCTGAAGTGAAACATCGGAATCAAAACTGGTCTCACAGGAAAGGTTCAAATCGTAAAACGTAAGAAGAGTCTCTTGTACTTAAGTCGGCATTGTGCCTTTTATATTTATTTCCGATGCAATTTCTGTGTTTCATCGTCAATATGGAGGTCCAAGGGATACAGTAAACCTGAAATTAAGCATAGGAATCTAAAACTGGTCTCACAGGAAAGGTTTAAATCATAGACAGTAAGAAGACTCAGTCTTCTTGTACTTAGGTCGGCAATGTGCCTTTTGTATTTCTTTCCGATGCAATTTCTCTGTTTCATCGTCAATATGAAGGTCCAAGGGATACAGTAATACCAAAGTGAAGCATTGGAATCTAAAACTGGTCTCACAGGAAATGTTCAAAACATAGACAGTAAGAAGAGTCAGTGTTCTTGTACGTAAGTCGGCATTTTGACTTTTGTATTTAATTCCGATGCAATTTCTGTGTTTCATCGTCAATAAGAAGGTCCAAGGGATACAGTAAACCTGAAGTGAAGCATCGGAATCTAAAACTGGTCTCACAGTAAAGATTCAGAACATAGACAGTAAGAAGAGTCAGTCCTCTTGTACTTAAGGCGGCATTGTGCCTTTTGTTTTTAATTCCAATGCAACTTCTGTGGTTCCTTGTTAGTCAGAAGGTCCAAGGGATACAGTAAACCTGAAGTGAAACATCGGAAACTAAAACTGGTCTCACAGGAATGGTTCAAAACATAGACAGTAAGAAGAGTCAGTCTTCTTGTACTTAAGTCGAAATTGTGCCTTTTGTGTTTAATTCCGATGCAATTTCGGTGTTTCATCGTCAATAAGAAGGTCCAAGGGATACATTAACCCTGAAGTGAAGCATCGGAAACTAAAACTGGTCTCACAGAAGAGGTTCAATTCATAGAATGTAAGAAAAGTCAGTCCTCTTGTACTTAAGTCGGCATTGCGCCTTTTGTATTTAGTTCCGATGCAATTGCTATGTTCCATCGTCAATAAGAAGGTCCAAGGGATACAGTAAACCTGAAGTAAAGCATCGGCATCTAAAACTGGTCTCACAGGATAGGTTCAAAACATAGACAGTAAGAAGAGTCAGTCTTCTTGTTTTTAAGGGGGCATTGTGGCTTTTGTATTTAATTCCGACGCAATATATGTGTTTCATCGGCAATAAAAGAGTCCAAAGGAAACAGTAAACCTGAAGTGAAGCATCGGAATCAAAACTGGTCTCACAGGAATGGTTCAAAACATAGACAGTAAGAGGAGTTAGTTTTCTTGTTCTTAAGTCGGCTTTGTTCCTTTTGTATTTAATTCCAATGCCACTTCTGTGGTTCATCGTCAGTCAGAAGGTCCAAGGAATACTGTAAACCTGAAGTGAAGCATCGTAATCTAAAACAGGTCTCGTAGGAAAGGTTCAAAACATAGACAGTAAGAAGAGTCAGTCTTCTTGAACTTAAGTCGGCATTGTGCATTTTGTATTTAATTCCGATGCAATTTCTGTCTTTCATCGTCAATAAGAAGGTCCAAGGGATACAGTAAACCTGAAGTGAAGCATCGGAAACTAAAACTGGTCTCACAGGAATGGTTCAAAACATAGACAGTAAGAAGAGTCAGTCTTCTTGTACTTAAGTCGGAATTGTGCCTTTTGTGTTTAATTCCGATGCAATTTCTGTGTTTCATCATCAATAAAAAGGACCAACTGATACAGTAAACCTGAAGTGAAGCATCGGAATCTAAAACTGGTCTCACAGGAAAGGTTCAAATCATAGAATATCAGAAGAGTCAGTCCTCTTGTACTTAAGTCGGCGTTGTGCCTATTGTATTTAATTCCGATGCAATTTCTGTGATTCATCGTCAATATGAAGATCCAAGGGATACAGTAAACCTGAAGTGAAACATCGGAATCAAAACTGGTCTCACAGGAAAGGTTCAAATCGTAAAACGTAAGAAGAGTCTCTTGTACTTAAGTCGGCATTGTGCCTTTTATATTTATTTCCGATGCAATTTCTGTGTTTCATCGTCAATATGGAGGTCCAAGGGATACAGTAAACCTGAAATTAAGCATAGGAATCTAAAACTGGTCTCACAGGAAAGGTTTAAATCATAGACAGTAAGAAGACTCAGTCTTCTTGTACTTAGGTCGGCAATGTGCCTTTTGTATTTCTTTCCGATGCAATTTCTCTGTTTCATCGTCAATATGAAGGTCCAAGGGATACAGTAATACCAAAGTGAAGCATTGGAATCTAAAACTGGTCTCACAGGAAATGTTCAAAACATAGACAGTAAGAAGAGTCAGTGTTCTTGTACGTAAGTCGGCATTTTGACTTTTGTATTTAATTCCGATGCAATTTCTGTGTTTCATCGTCAATAAGAAGGTCCAAGGGATACATTAAACCTGAAGTGAAGCATCGGAAACTAAAACTGGTCTCACAGGAAAGGTTCAATTCATAGAATGTAAGAAGAGTCAGTCTTCTATTACTTAAGTAGGCATTGTGCCTTTTGTATTTAGTTCCGATGCAATTTCTATGTTCCATCGTCAATAAGATGGTCCAAGGGATACAGTAACTGTGAAGTAAAGCATCGGCATCTAAAACTGGTCTCACAGGATAGGTTCAAAACATAGACAGTAAGAAGAGTCAGTCTTCTTGTACTTAAGTCGGCATTGTGCCTTTTGTATTTAATTCCGATGCAATTTCTGTGTTTGATCGTCATTAAGAAGGTCCAAGGTTCAAATGGTTCTAATGGCTGTGAGCACTATGGGACTCAACTGCTCAGGTCATTAGTCCCCTAGAACATAGAACTAGTTAAACCTAACTAACCTAAGGACATCACAAACAACCATGCCTAAGGCTGGATTCGAACCTGCGACCATAGCGGTTTAGCGGTTCCAGACTGCAGCGTCTATAACCGCACGGCCACTTCGGCTGGCCAAGGTCCAAGGGATACAGTAAACCTGAAGTGAAGCATCGGTATCAAAACTGGTCTCACAGCAAAGGTTCAAAACATAGACAGTAAGAGGAGTCAGTCTTGTTTTACTTAAGTCGGCATTGTGCCTTTTGTATTTAATTCCGATGCGATTTCTGTGTTTCATCGTCAATAAGAAGGTCCAAGGGATACAGTAAACCTGAAGTGAAGCATCGGAATCTAAAACTGGTCTCACAGTAAAGATTCAGAACATAAGACAGTAAGAAGAGTCAGTCCTCTTGTACTTAAGGCGGCATTGTGCCTTTTGTTTTTAATTCCAATGCAACTTCTGTGGTTCCTTGTCAGTCAGAAGCTCCAAGGGATACAGTAAACCTGAAGTGAAACATCGTAATCTAAAACAGGTCTCGCAGGAAAGGTTCAAAACGTAGACAGTAAGAAGAGTCAGTCTTCTTGTACTTAAGTCGGCACTGTGCATTTTGTATTTAATTCCGATGCAATTTCTGTCTTTCATCGGCAATAAGAAGGTTTAAAGGATACAGTAAACCTGAAGTGAAACATCGGAAACTAAACCTGGTCTCACAGGAATGGTTCAAAACATAGACAGTAAGAGGAGTCCGTCTTCTTGTACTTAAGTCGGCATTGTGCCTTTTATATTCATTTCCGATGCAATTTCTGTGTTTCATCGTCAATAAGAAGGTACCAGGGATACAGTAAACCTGAAGTGAAGCATAGGAATCTAAAACTGGTCTCACAGGAAAGTTCAAATCATAGACAGTAAGGAGACTCAGTCTTCTTGTACTTATGTCGGCATTGTGCCTTATGCATTTAATTCCGATGCAATTTCTGTGTTTCATCGGCAATAAGAAGGTACAAGGGATACAGTAACCTGAAATTAAGCATAGGAATCTAAAACTGGTCTCACAGGAAAGGTTTAAATCATAGACAGTAAGAAGACTCAGTCTTCTTGTACTTAGGTCGGCAATGTGCCTTTTGTATTGATTTCCGATGCAATTACTGTGTTCATCGTCAATATGAAGGTCCTTGAGATACAGCAATACCAAAGTGAAGCATCGGAACCTAAAATTGGTCTCACAGGAAATTTTCAAAACATAGACAGTAAGAAGAGTCAGTCTTCTTGTACGTAAGTCAGCATTTTGACTTTTGTATTTAATTCCGATGCAATTTCTCTGTTTCATCGTCAATACGAAGGTCAGAGGGATACATTAACCATGAAGTGAAGCATCGGAATCTAAAACTGGTCTCACAGTAAAGGTCAAAAACATAGACAGCAAGAAGAGTCAGTCTTCATGTACTTAAGTCGGCATTGTGCCTTTTGTATTTAATTCCGATGCAATTTCTGTATTTCATCGTCAATAAGAAGGTCCAAGGGATACATTAACCCTGAAGTGAAGCATCGGAAACTAAAACTGGTCTCACAGAAGAGGTTCAATTCATAGAATGTAAGAAAAGTCAGTCCTCTTGTACTTAAGTCGGCATTGCGCCTTTTGTATTTAGTTCCGATGCAGTTGCTATGTTCCATCGTCAATAAGAAGGTCCAAGGGATACAGTAAACCTGAAGTAAAGCATCGGCATCTAAAATTGGTCTCACAGGATAGGTTCAAAACATAGACAGTAAGAAGAGTCAGTCTTCTTGTTTTTAAGGGGGCATTGTGGCTTTTGTATTTAATTCCGACGCAATATATGTGTTTCATCGGCAATAAAAGAGTCCAAAGGAAACAGTAAACCTGAAGTGAAGCATCGGAATCAAAACTGGTCTCACAGGAATGGTTCAAAACATAGACAGTAAGAGGAGTTAGTTTTCTTGTTCTTAAGTCGGCATTGTTCCTTTTGTATTTAATTCCAATGCCACTTCTGTGGTTCATCGTCAGTCAGAAGGTCCAAGGAATACTGTAAACCTGAAGTGAAGCATCGTAATCTAAAACAGGTCTCGTAGGAAAGGTTCAAAACATAGACAGTAAGAAGAGTCAGTCTTCTTGAACTTAAGTCGGCATTGTGCATTTTGTATTTAATTCCGATGCAATTTCTGTCTTTCATCGTCAATAAGAAGGTCCAAGGGATACAGTAAACCTGAAGTGAAGCATCGGAAACTAAAACTGGTCTCACAGGAATGGTTCAAAACATAGACAGTAAGAAGAGTCAGTCTTCTTGTACTTAAGTCGGAATTGTGAATTTTGTGTTTAATTCCGATGCAATTTCTGTGTTTCATCATCAATAAAAAGGACCAACTGATACAGTAAACCTGAAGTGAAGCATCGGAATCTAAAACTGGTCTCACAGGAAAGGTTCAAATCATAGAATGTCAGAAGAGTCAGTCCTCTTGTACTTAAGTCGGCGTTGTGCCTATTGTATTTAATTCCGATGCAATTTCTGTGATTCATCGTCAATATGAAGATCCAATTGATAGAGTAAACCTGAAGTGAAACATCGGAATCAAAACTGGTCTCACAGGAAAGGTTCAAATCGTAGAACGTAAGTAGAGTCTCTTGTACTTAAGTCGGCATTGTGCCTTTTGTATTTAATTCCGATGCAATTTCTGTGTTTGATCGTCATTAAGAAGGTCCAAGGTTCAAATGGTTCAAATTGCTCTGAGCACTATGGGACTCAACTGCTGAGGTCATTAGTCCCCTAGAACTTAGAACTAGTTAAACCTAACTAACCTAAGGACATCACAAACATCCATGCCTGAGGCAGGATTCGAACCTGCGACCGTAGCGGTCTAGCGGTTCCAGACTGCAGTGCCTATAACCGCACGGCCACTTCGGCTGGCCAAGGTCCAAGGGATACAGTAAACCTGAAGTGAAGCATCGGTATCAAAACTGGTCTCACAGCAAAGGTTCAAAACATAGACAGTAAGAGGAGTCAGTCTTCTTGTACTTAAGTCGGCATTGTGCCTTTTGTATTTAATTCCGATGCGATTTCTGTGTTTCATCGTCAATAAGAAGGTCCAAGGGATACAGTAAACCTGAAGTGAAGCATCGGAATCTAAAACTGGTCGCACAGTAAAGATTCAAAACATAGACAGTAAGAAGAGTCAGTCTTCTTGAACTTAAGGCGGCATTGTGCCTTTTGTTTTTAATTCCAATGCAACTTCTGTGGTTCCTCGTCTGTCAGAAGGTCCAAGGGATACAGTAAACCTGAAGTGAAACATCGTAATCTAAAACAGGTCTCGCAGGAAAGGTTCAAAACATAGACAGTAAGAAGAGTCAGTCTTCTTGTACTTAAGTCGGCACTGTGCATTTTGTATTTAATTCCGATGCAATTTCTGTCTTTCATCGGCAATAAGAAGGTCCAAGGGATACAGTAAACCTGAAGTGAAGCATCGGAAACTAAACCTGGTCTCACAGGAATGGTTCAAAACATAGACAGTAAGAGGAGTCCGTCTTCTTGTACGTAAGTCGGCATTGTGCCTTTTATATTTATTTCCGATGCAATTTCTGTGTTTCATCGTCAATAAGAAGGTACCAGGGATACAGTAAACCTGAAGTGAAGCATAGGAATCTAAAACTGGTCTCACAGGAAAGTTCAAATCATAGACAGTAAGGAGACTCAGTCTTCTTGTAGTTAAGTCGGCATTGTGCATTTTGCATTTAATTCCGATGCAATTTCTGTGTTTCATCGGCAATAAGAAGGTACAAGGGATACAGTAACCTGAAATTAAGAATAGGAATCTAAAACTGGTCTCACAGGAAAGGTTTAAATCATAGACAGTTAGAAGACTCAGTCTTCTTGTACTTAGGTCGGCAATGTGCCTTTTGTATTGATTTCCGATGCAATTACTGTGTTCATCGTCAATATGAAGGTCCTTGAGATACAGCAATACCAAAGTGAAGCATCGGAACCTAAAATTGGTCTCACAGGAAATTTTCAAAACATAGACAGTAAGAAGAGTCAGTCCTCTTGTACGTAAGTCAGCATTTTGACTTTTGTATTTAATTCCGATGTAATTTCTCTGTTTCATCGTCAATAAGAAGGTCAGAGGGATACATTAACCATGAAGTGAAGCATCGGAATCTAAAACTGGTCTCACAGTAAAGGTCAAAAACATAGACAGCAAGAAGAGTCAGTCTTCTTGTACTTAAGTCGGCATTGTGCCTTTTGTATTTAATTCCGATGCAATTTCTGTGTTTCATCGTCAATAAGAAGGTCCAAGGGATACATTAACCCTGAAGTGAAGCATCGGAAACTAAAACTGGTCTCACAGAAGAGGTTCAATTGATAGAATGTAAGAAGAGTCAGTCCTCTTGTACTTTAGTGGGCATTGTGCCTTTTGTATTTAGTTCCGATGCAATTGCTATGTTCCATCGTCAATAAGAAGGTCCAAGGGATACAGTAAACCTGAAGTAAAGCATTGGCATCTAAAACTGGTCTCACAGGATAGGTTCAAAACATAGACAGTAAGAGGAGTCAGTCTTCTTGTACTTAAGTCGGCATTGCGCCTTTTGTATTTAATTCCGATGCGATTTCTGTGTTTCATCGTCAATAAGAAAGTCCAAGGGAAACACTAAACCTGAAGTGAAGCATCGGAATCAAAACTGGTCTCACAGGAATGGTTCAAAACATAGACAGTAAGAAGAGTCAGTCTTCTTCTACTTAAGGCGACATTGTGCCTTTTGTTTTTAATTCCAATGCAACTTCTGTGGTTCCTCGTCAGTCAAAAGGTCCAAGGGATACAGTAAACCTGAAGTGAAGCATCGTAATCTAAAACAGGTCTCGCAGGAAAGGTTCAAAACATAGACAGTAAGAAGAGTCAGTCTTCTTGTACTTAAGTCGGCATTGTGCATTTTGTATTTAATTCTGATGCAATTTCTGTCTTTCATCGTCAATAAGAAGGTCCAAGGGATACAGTAAACCTGAAGTGAAGCATCGGAAACTAAAACTGGCCTCACAGGAATGGTTCAAAACATAGAAAGTAAGAAGAGTCAGTCTTCTTGTACTTAAGTCGGAATTGTGCCTTTTGTGTTTAAGTCCGATGCATGTTCTGTGTTTCATCATCAATAAAAAGGACCAACTGATACAGTAAACCTGAAGTGAAGCATCGGAATCTAAAACTGGTCTCACAGGAAAGGTTCAAATCATAGAACGTCAGAAGAGTCAGTCCTCTTGTACTTAAGTCGGCGTTGTGCCTATTGTATTTAATTCCGATGCAATTTCTGTGATTCATCGTCAATAAGAAGTTCCAATTGATGCAGTAAACCTGAAGTGAAACATCGGAATCAAAACTGGTCTCACAGGAAAGGTTCAAATCGTAGAACGTAAGAAGAGTCTCTTGTACTTAAGTCGGCATTGTGCCTTTTGTATTTAATTCCGATGCAATTTCTGTGTTTGATCGTCATTAAGAAGGTCCAAGGTTCAAATGGTTCAAATTGCTCTGAGCACTATGGGACTCAACTGCTAAGGTCATTAGTCCCCTAGAACTTAGAACTAGTTAAACCTAACTAACCTAAGGACATCACAAAAATCCATGCCTGAGGCAGGATTCGAACCTGCGACCGTAGCGGTCTAGCGGTCCAGACTGCAGCGCCTATAACCGCACGGCCACTTCGGCTGGCCAAGGTCCAAGGGATACAGTAAACCTGAAATGAAGCATCGGAATCAAAACTGGTCACCCAGGAAAGGTTCAAAACCTAGACAGTAAGAGCAGTCAGTCTTTTTGTACTTAAGTCGGCATTGTGCTATTTGTATTTAATTCCGATGCGATTTCTGTGTTTCATCGTCAATAAGATGGTCCAAGGGATACAGTAAACCTGAAGTGAAGCATCGGAATCTAAAACTGGTCTCACAGGAGAGGTTCAAATCATAGAATATAAGAAGAGTCAGTCCTCTTGTACTTAAGTCGGCGTTGGGCCTTTTGTATTTAAATCCGATGCAATTTCTGTGATTCATCGTCAATATGAAGATCCAAGGGATACAGTAAACCTGAAGTGAAACATCGGAATCAAAACTGGTCTCACTGGAAAGATTCAAATCGTAGAACGTAAGAAGAGTCTCTTGTACTTAAGTCACCATTTTGCCTCTTGTATTTAACTCCGATGCAATTTCTGTGTTTCATCGTCAATAAGAAGGTACCAGGGATACAGTTAACCTGAAATGAAGCATAGGAATCTAAAACTGGTCTCACAGGTAAGTTCAAATCATAGACAGTAAGGAGACTATGTCTTCTTGTACTTAAGTCGGCATTGTGCGTTTTGTATTTAATTCCGATGCAATTTCTGTGTTTTATCGTCAATATGAAGGTCCAAGGGATACAGTAAACCAAAGTGAAGCATCAGAATATAAAACGGGTCTCACAGGAAAGGTTCAAAATAAAGACAGTAAGATGAGCCAGCCTTCTTGTACTTAAGTCGCCATTTTGACTTTTCTATTTAATTCCGATGCAATATCTGTGTTTTATCGTCAATAAGAAGGTCCAAGGGATACAGTAAACCTGAAGTGAAGCATCGGAATCTAAAACAGGTCTCACAGTAAAGATTCAAAACATAGAACGTAATAAGAGTCAGTCTTCTTGTACTTAAGTCGGCATTGTGCCTTTGTATTTAATTCCAATGCAACTTCTCTGGTTCATCGTCAGTCAGAAGGTCCAAGGGATACAGCAAACCTGGAGTGCATCATCGTAATCTAAAACAGGTCTCGCAGGAAAGGTTCAAAACATAGACAGTAAGAAGAGTCAGTCTTCTTGTACTTAAGTCGGCATTGTGCCTTTTGTATTTAACTCCGATGCAATTTCTGTGTTTCATCGTCAATAAGATGGTCCAAGGGATACAGTAAACCTGAAGTGAAGCACCGTAATCTAAAACAGGTCTCACAGGAAAGGTTCAAATCATAGACAGTAAGAAGAGTCAGTCTTCTTGTACTTAAATTGGCATTGTGCCTTTTGTATTTATTCCCGATGCAATTTCTGTGTTTCTTCGTCAATAAGAAGGTCCAAGGGATACAGTAAACCTGAAGTGAAGCTTCGGAATTAAAACTGGCCTTACAGGAAAGTTTCAAATCATAGAATGTAAGAAGAGTCAGTCCTCTGGTTCTTAAGTCGGCATTGTGCCTTTTTAATTAATTCCGAAACAATTTCTGTGTTTCGTCGTCGATACGAAGATCCAAGGGCTACAGGAAACCTGAAGTAACGCATCGGAATGTAAAACTGGTCTCACAGAAAAGGTTCAAATCATAGGCAGTGAGAAGAGTCAGTCTTCTTGAATTTAAGTCGGCATTTTGCCTTTTGTTTTTAATTCCGACCTAATTTCGGTGGTTCATCGTCAATAAGAAGGTCCAAGGGATACAGTAAATCTGTTGTGAAGCATCGGAATCAAAACTGGGCTCACAGGAAAGGTCCAAAACATAGAGAGAAAGAAGAGTCAGTCGTCTTGTACTTAGGTCGGCATTGTGACTTTTGTATTTAATTCCAATAAAATTTCTGTGTTTCATCGTCAATAAGAAGTTCCAAGGGATACAGTAAACCTGAAATGAATCATCGGAATCTAAAATTGGTCTCACAGGAAAGGATCAAAGTATAGTCAGTAAGAAGAGTCAGTCTTCTTGTACTTAAGTCGGCATTGTAACTTTTGTATTTAATTCCGATGCAATTTCGGTGTATCATCGTCAATAAGCAGGTCCAAGGGATACAGTAAACCTGAAGTGAGGCATCGGAATCTAAAACTGATCTCACAGGAAAGGTTCAAATCATGGAATGTAAGAAGAGTCAGTCCTCTTGTACTTAAGTCGGCATTGTGCCTTTTGTATTTAATTCCGATGCAATTTCTGTGTTCCATCGTCAATAAGAAGGCCCAAGGGATACAGTAACCTGAAATGAAGCATAGGAATCTAAAACTGGTTTCACAGGAAAGGTTTAAATCATAGACAGAAAGAAGACTCAGTCTTCTTGTACTTAGGTCGGCAATGTTCCTTTTGTATTTATTTCCGATGCAATTTCTGTGTTTCATCATCAATATGAAGGTGCAATGGATACAGTAAACCAAAGTGAAGCATCGGAATCTAAAACTGGTCTCACAGGAAAGGTTCAAAGCATAGACTGTAAGAAGAGTAAGTCTTCTTGTAGTTAGGTCGGCATTTTGGCTTTTGTATTTAATTCCGATGCAATTTCTGTGTTTCATAGTCAATAAGAAGGTCCAAGGGATACATTAACACTGAAGTGAAGCATCGGAATCTAAAACTGGTCTCACAGTAAAGGTTCAAAAGCATAGACATCATGAAGAGTCAGTCTTCTTGTACTTAAGTCGGCACTGTGCCTTTTGTATTTAATACCAATTCAATTTCTGTGTTTCATCGTCAATAAGAAGGTTCAAGGGATACAGTAAACCTGAAGTGAAGCACCGTAATCTTAAACAGGTCTCACAGGAAAGGTTCAAATCATAGACAGTAAGAAGAGTCAGTCTTCTTGACTTAAATCGGCATTGTTCATTTTGTATTTAATGCCGATGCAATTTCTGTGTTTCTTTGTCAATAAGAAGGTCCAAGGGATGCAGTAAACCTGAAGTGAAGAATCGGAATCAAAACTGGTCTCACAGGAAACTTTCAAAACATAGACAATAAGAACAGTCGGTCTACTTGTTTTTAAGTCGGCATTGTGCCTTTTGTATTTACTTCCGATGCAATTTCTGTGTTTCATCGTCAACAAGAAAGTCTGAGGGATACAGTAAACCTGAAGTGAAGCATCAGAATCAAAACTGGTCTCACAGGAAAGGTTACAAATCATAGTCAGTAAGAAGAGACAGCCTTCTTGTACTTAAGTCGGCATTCTACCTTTTGTATTTAGTTCCTATGCAATTTCTGTGTTTCATCGACAATACGAAGGTCCAAGGGATACAGTAAACCTGAAGTGAAGCATCTGAATCGAAACTGGTCTCACAGCAAAGGTTCAAATCATAGACAAAAAGAAGAGTCAGTCTTCTTGTACTTAAATCGGCATTGTGCCTTTTGTATTTAATTCCAATTCAATTTCTGCGTTTCTTCGTCAATAAGAAGGTCCAAGGGATAAGGTAAACCTGAAGTGATGTATCGGAATCTAAAACTGGTCTCACAGGAAAGGTTCAAATCTTAGAATGTAAGAAGAGTCAGTCCTCTGGTTCTTAAGTCGGCATTGTGCCTTTTGTATTTAATTCCGATGCAATTTCTGTGTTTCATCGTCAATAAGAAGATCCAAGGGATACATTAAACCTGAAGTAAAGCATCGGAATGTAAAACTGGTCTCACAGGAAAGGTTCAAATCATAGGCAGTGAGAAGAGTCAGTCTTCTTGATTTTAAGTCGGCATTTTGCCTTTTGTATTTAATTCCGATGTAATATCGGTGGCTCATCGTCAATAAGAAGGTCCAAGAGATACAGTAAACTTGTTGTGAAGCATCGTAATCAAAACTGGTCCCACAGGAAAGGTTCAAAACATAGAGAGTAAGACGAGTCAGTCGTCTTGTACTTAGGTCGGCATTGTGACTTTTACATTAATTTCCAATAAAATTTCTGTGTTTCATCGTCAATAAGAAGTTCCAAGGGATACAGTGAGCCTGAATTGAAGCATCGGAATCTAAAACTGATCTCACAGGAATGGTTCAATTCATGGAATGCAAGAAGAGTCAGTCCTCTTGTACTTAAGTCGGCATTGTGATTTTTGTATTCAATCCCGATGCAATTTCTGTGTTTCATGGTCAATGTGAAGGTCGAAGGAATACAGTAAACCCTCACTGGTGCATCGGAATCTAATACTGGTCTACCAGGAGCAGCTCAATGGACAAACTCTTAGAAGTTTAACTCTTCTTGTCCTTAAGTCGGCATTGTGCCTTTTGCATTCAATCCCAATGCGATTTCTGTGTTTCATGGTCAATGCGAAGATCCAAGGGATACATTAAACCTGCCTGGTGCATCGGAATCTAATATTGGTCTCCCAGGAGCCGCACAAAGCACAAATTCTTAGCATATTCTTTCTTCTAGTACTAAAGTCAGCATTGTGCCTTTGGTATTCAATCCCGATGCAGTTTTTGAATTTAATGGTAATTGTGAAGGTCCAAGAGATACAGGAAACCTGCACTGGTGTATTGGAATCTAATACTGGACTCCCAGTAGCCGCTGTAAGCACAAATTCTTCGAAGATTCACTCTTCTTGTACTTAAGTTGGCATTGTCCCTTTTGTATTCAATCCCGATGGAATTTCTGTGTTTCATGGTCAATGTGAAGGTCCAAGGGATACAGTAAACCTGTACTGGTGCATCGGAATCTAATACTGGTTTCACAGGAGCCGCCCAAAGCAGAAACTCCTAGATGATTCTTTCTTCTTGTACTTAAGTCGGCATTGTGCCTTTTGTATTCAATCACAATGCAATTTCTGTGTTTCATGGTCAATGTGAAGGTCCAAGGGATTCACTGAACCTGCACTGGTGCATCGGAATCGAATGCTGGTCTCTCAGGAGCCGCTCAAATCACAAAGTTTTAGAAGATTCACTCTTCTTGTACTTAAGTCGGCATTGTGCCTTTTGTATTCAATCGCCATACAATTTCTGTGTTTCATGGTTAATGTGAAGGTCCATGGTATACAGTAAACCTGCACTGGTGCATCGGAAATAAATACTGGTCTCCCAGGAGCCGCTCAAAGCACAAACTCTTAGATGATTGACTCTTCTTGTACTTAAGTCGGCATTGTGCCTGTTGTATTCAATCCCGATGCTTTTTCTGTGTTTCATGGTCAATGTGAAAGTCCATGGGATACAGTAAACCTGCACTGGTGCATCGATATCTAATACTGGTCTCCCAGGTGCCGCTGAAATCAGAAACTCTTAGAAGATTCGTTCTTCTTGTACTTAAGTTATTTATTTATTTATTGATTTATTTAACCTGGCAAGATTAGGGCCATCAGGCCCTCTCTTACATCTATCCAGGCATCCTAATTATTTTACATTCATATGTTTAAGTAGGCATGTTAAACTACATTTCTACAAAAAGTGAAATAAACAATTAGAAAGGTACACCTGGAAAAATATATACATATAGAGTTTATATTCGAAGATCATAAGTACTGTTATAATTAGACATTATTGAAGAGACAAATTTTAGATAGGAGTGCTGGCAGCAGGGAGTATGAGGGACACTCATTGTGAACGGAGGAGAAGAATACACATGATGAAACATAATTAAGGAAATATAAAGGAAAAGAGGATTGCCTGGCTAATAGAGATAGATGAATGGGAAGGCATCTCAGGAGCAAGATCGGAGACGCTAGCTTTGCTATTTGACAGATGAGAGGATTGGCCTGGTACATTAATTTTGTGGAGAACTTTATGAGGATGATAGTACGAAATGCTTCAACTTCTTCTTAAAAGCAGCAGGAGATTGATTTTTGCGCAAGGTAAGGGGCAGTTTGTTCCGGATGCTGACAGCGGCAACTGAGAAGGAGTTTGCAAAAGTTTTTGTTTTGTGAGTGGGCACAGTTAGGATACCAAATAAGAGTGACCTCGTGTTTCGATTATGATGGCACGACAGGTTTTTCATCTCTGAAGCAAGGTACTGGGGTGCTTGCGCGACGAAGAGTTTGTGAAGTAGACATAGAGTGTGGTAGTCACGCAATTTGTCCGGCCGCAGCCACTTTAGCTCGGAGTATGAAGCACTAACATGATCATATCGGCGAATGTTGCAGGTGTAATGCACACAGGCATTCATGGTTATCTCTAGCCGTATTTTCTTTTCACTACCCGTGCCTTGTTGAATCACATCACAATAGTGGAGGTTCGGTGGAAAGAGTGCTTGCACGAGCTGGCGTTTCAAGTCCAGTGGAAATATGTTCTGAAACTTTTTGAGAGCATAGAGACAAGCAGACGTCTTTCGGCACACTGCGACTGTATTCTCCGCCCAGTTGAGATGCTCATCCAAAGTTACACCCAATTTTTCACTGTTTTCTGATATGGTATTGGAGTACCATCGAGCAGAATAGAAGGTAGCCATTCGCGGAGATCTGAACTTATTAATTTCTGATGGGCTATTAAGATTACTTGCGTCTTCTTTGCATTTAGTTTAAGCCCCAGGCTTTTCGCCCATGTCACTACCGAAGACAGATCATCATTCATCTGAGCGTTTGCAGTGTTTACGTTTTCAGGTCTGACGCTTAGGTAGAGCTGGAGGTCGTCGGAATAGAAATGATATTTACAGGACAGAACCGACGAAATATAGTTGACATATAAAGAAAACAAAAGTGGTCCTAAGACTGATCCTTGTGGCAGTCCCGAGGAAAGATGTTTCCAGGAAGATTTTTCATTTACGCAGCCAACACATTGCTGTCTGTCTTTTAAGTAGCTTTCAAACCATCTCACTGCACTAACAGAGAAATTAAGCTGTTGCATTTTTTTGAGCAATATGTCAAAGTTACCAGTGTCAAAAGCTTTGCTGAAGTCCAGTAGCGTCAATATTGCTGCCTTTAGATTGTCAATGGCACATTTCAGGTCATCTAATACTTTAATTAGAGCAGTGTTTGTGCTGTGATGTTTACGGAAACCGGATTGAAATTTGTGATATAGGCTGAATTCGTGCAAGTGTTCAGTGATTTGGTCATGAACAATATATTCGAGTGCTTTGGAAACAGCAGGCAGTATGCTAATTGGTTGGTGCCTTTTGTATCCAATCCCGATGCATTTTCAGTGCTTCATGGTCAATGTGAAGGTCCAAGGTATACAGTAACCTGCACTGGTGCATCGGAATCCAATACTTGACCCACAGGGGCCGCTCAAAGCACAAACTCTTACAAGATTAACTCTAATTGCAGTTATGTAGGCATTGTGCCTTTGGTATTCAATCGCAATGCAATTTCTGTGTTTCATGCACAATGTGAAGGTCCGAGGGATACAGTAACCCTGCACTGGTGCATCGGAATCTAATACTGGTCTCCCAGCAGCCGCTCAAAGCACAAACTCGTAGAAGATTCACTCTTCTTGTATTTAGGTCGGCATTCAGCTTTTTGTATTCAATCCCGATGCACTATCTGTGTTTCATGGTCAATGTGAAAGTCCAAGGGATACAGTTAACCCACACTGGTGCATCAGAATCTAATACTGGTCTCCCACGAGCCGCTCAAAGCGCAAACTCTTAGAAGATTCACTCTTCTTGTACTTAAGTCGGCATTGAGCCTTTTGTATTCAATCCTGATGCAATTTCGGTACATCATGGGCAATGTGAAGGTCCAAGGGATTCAGTAAACCTGCACTGGTGCATGGGAATCAAATACAGGTCTCCCAGAAGTGTCTCAAAGAAGAAACACTTGGAAGATTCACACTACTTGGACTTAAGTCGGCATTGTGCCTTATGTATTCAATCCCGATGCAATTTCTGTGTTTCATGGTCAACGCGAAAGTCGAATGGATACAGTAAACCAGCACTGGTGCATCGAAATCTAATACTGGTCTGCCAGGAGCCGCTCAAAGCAGAAACTTTTAGAAGTTTCACTCTTCTTGTACTTAAATCGGCTTTGTGCCTTTTGTTTTCAATCCCAATGCATTTTCTGTGTTTCATGGGCACTGTGAAGGTCCAAGGGATACAGTAAATCTGCACTGGTGCATTGGAATCTAATACTGGTCTCCAAGGAGCCGCTCAAAGCACAAACTCTTAGAAGATTCACACTTCTTGTACTTAAGTCGGCATTGTGCATATTGTATTCAATCCCGATTCAATTTCTGTGTTTCATGGTCAATGTGAATGTCCAACGAATGCTTTAAAGCAGCACTTGTGCTTCGGAATTTAGATCGGGTCTCCCAGTAGCAGCTCAAACCACAAACTCTTAGACAATTCACTCTTCATGTATTTAAGTCGGCATTGTGCCTTTTGTATTCAATCCTGATGCATTTTCTGTGTTTCATGGTCAATGTGAAGGTCCAAGGTGTACTGTATAGCTGCACAGGTGCATCGGAATCTAATACTTTACCCATCAGGAATCGCTCAAAGCACAAATTCTTAGAAGATTCACTCATCTTGTACATAAGGCGGCATAGAGCCTATTGTATTTAATCCCGATGAAATTTCTGTGTTTCATGGTCAATGTGAAAGTCAAAGGGATACAGTAAACCTGCACTGGTGCATCGGAATTTAATACTGGTCTCCCAGGAGTCGCTTAAAGTAGAAACTCTTTCAAGATTCACTCTTCTTGTACATAAGTCGGCATTGTGCATTTTGTATTCAATCCCGATGTAGTTTCTGTGTCTCATGGTCAATGTGAGGGTCAAAGAGTTACAGTAACCTGCACTAGTGCATCGGAATCTTATACCTGACCCCCAGGGTCCGCTCAAAGCACAAACTCTTAGAAGATTATCTCTAATTGTACTAAAGTCGGCATTGTGCCTTTGGTATTCAATCGCGATGCAATTTCTGTGTTTCATGCACAATGTGAAGGTCCGAGGGATACAGTAAACCTGCATTGGTGCATCGGAATCAAAAACTGGTCTCCCAGGAGCCGCTCAAACCACAAACTCTTAGAAGATTCAATCTTCATGTACTTACGTCGGCATTGTGCCTTTTCAATTTAATTGCGATGCAATCTCTGTGTTTCATGGTCAATAGGTAGGTCCAAAGTATACCGTAAACCTGAACTGGTGCATCGGAACCTGATACTGGTCTCCCAGGAGTTGCTAAAAGCGCAAAATCTTAGAAGATTCACTCTTCTTGTAGTTATGTTGGCATTGTGCCTTTTGTATTCAATCCCGATGCAATTTCTGTGCTTCATGGTCAATGTGAATGTCCAAGGGTTACTGTAAACCTGCACTGGTGCATCAGAATCTAATACTGGTGCCCCAGGAGCCGCTCAAACCACAAACTCTTAGAAGATTCACTCCTCTTGTACTTAAGTCGGCATTGTGCCTTTTGTATTCAATCCGGATGCATTTTCTGTGTTTCATGGTCAATGTGAAGGTCCAAGGGATTCAGTAAACCTGCACTGGTGCATCGGAATCTAATCCTGGTCTCCCAGGAGACGCTCAAAGCACAAACTCATAGCAGATTCACTCTTCTTGTACTTAAGTCGGCATTGTGCCTTTGTATGCAATCCCGATTCATTTTCTGTGTTTCATGGTCATTGTGAAGGTCCAAAGGATACAGTAAACCTACACTGTGCATCGGAATGTAATACTGGTCTCCCAGGAGCCGCACAAAGCAGAAACTCTTAGAAGCTTCACACCTCTTGTACTTGAGTCGGCATTGTGCCATTTGTTTTCAATCCCGATGTAATTCATGTCTCTCAAGGTCAATGTCAAGGTCCCAGGGATTCAGTAAACCTGCACTGGTGCATCAGAATCTAATACTGGTCTCCCAGGAGCCGCTCAAATCACAAACTCTTAGAAGATTCACTCTTATTGTAATTAATGCGGCATTGTGTCTTTTGTATTCAATCGCGGTGCAATTTCTGTGTTTCATGGTCAATGTGAAAGTCCAAGGGATACAGTAAGCCTGCATTGGTGCATCGGAATCTAATACTGGTCACCAAGGAGCGGCTCAAAGCACAAACTCTTAGAAGATTCACTCTTCTTGTACTTAAGTCGGCATTGTGCCTTATGTATTCAATCCCGATGCAATTTCTGTGTTTCATGGTAAACGCGAAAGTCGAAGGGATACAGTAAACCAGCACTGGTGCATCGGCATCTAACACTGGTCACCAAGGAGCGGCTCAAAGCACAAACTCTTAGAAGATTCACTCTTCTTGTACTTAAGTCGGCATTGTGCCATTTGTATTCAATCCCGAAGCAAATTCTATGTTTCATGGTCAATGTGAAAGTCCAAGGGATAAAGTAAACCAGCACTGATGCATCGAAAACTAATACTGGTCTCCCAGGAGCCGCACAAAGCACAAACTCTTGAAACATTCACTCTTCTTGCACTTAAGTCGGCATTTTGCCTTTGGAATTCAATCTCGATGCAATTTCTGTGTTTCATGATTAATGTGAAGTTCCAAGGGATACAGTAAACCTCGATTGGTGCATTGGAATTTAATACTGGTCTCCCAGGAGCCGCTCAAAGCACAAACTCTTAGAAGATTCACTCTTCTTGTACTTAAGTCGGCATTGTGCGTTTTGTATTCTATCCCGATGTAATTTCTGTATCTCAACGTCAATGTGAGGATCCAACGGATTCAGTAAACCTGCACTGGCGCATCGGAATCTAATACTGGTCTCCCAGGAGCCGCTCAAATCACATACTCTTAGAAGATTAACTGTTATTGTAATTAATGCGGCATTGTGTCTTTTGTATTCAATCGCGGTGCAATTTCTGTGTTTCATGGTCAATGTGAAGGTCCAGGGGAGACAGTAAGCCTGCATTGGTGCATCGGAATCTAATACTGGTCTCCCAGCAGCCGTACATGGCAGAGACTCTTAGAAGATTCACTCTTCTCCTACTTCAATCATTGAGCGTTTTGTATTCAATCCCGATGCATCTTCTGTGCATCATGGTCAATGTGAAGGTCCAAGGGATTCAGTAACCCTGCAACGGTGCATGGGAATCTAAAACTGGTCTCCCAGGAGCCACTCAAAGCACATACACTTGGAAGATTCACACTTCTTGTACTTAAGTCGACATTGTGCCTTATGTATTCAATCCCGATGCAATTTCTGTGTTTCATGGTAAACGCGAAAGTCGAAGGGATACAGTAAACCAGCACTGGTGCATAGGAATCTAATACTGGTCACCAAGGAGCCGCTCAAATCACAAACTCTTAGAAGATTCACTATACTTGTATTTAAGTCGTCATTGTGACTTTTGTATTCAATCCCGATGCATTTGCAGTGTTTCATGGTCAATGTTAGGGTCCAAGGGATTCACTAAACCTGCACTGGTGCATCGGAATCTAATACTGGACCAAAGGAGATGCTCAAAGCACAAACTCTTAGAAGATTCACTCTCCTTGTACTTAAGTCGGCATTGTGCCTTTTGTTTTCAATCCCGACGCAATTTCTGTGTTTCATGTTCAATTTGGAGGTCCAAGGAATTCAATAAACCTGTACTGGTGCATCGGAATCTAATACTGGTCTCCCAGCAGCTGCTCAAAGCACAAACTCGTAGAAGATTCTATCTTCTTGTACACTCCTGGAAATTGAAATAAGAACACCGTGAATTCATTGTCCCAGGAAGAGGAAACTTTATTGACACATTCCTGGGGTCAGATACATCACATGATCACACTGACAGAACCACAGGCACATAGACACAGGCAACAGAGCATGCACAATGTCGGCACTAGTACAGTGTATATCCAACTCTCGCAGCAATGCAGGCTGCTATTCTCCCATGGAGACGATCGTAGAGATGCTGGATGTAGTCCTGTGGAACGGCTTGCCATGCCATTTCCACCTGGCGCCTCAGTTGGACCAGCGTTCGTGCTGGACGTGCAGACCGCGTGAGACGACGCTTCATCCAGTCCCAAACATGCTCAATGGGGTACAGATCCGGAGATCTTGCTGGCCAGGGTAGTTGACTTACACCTTCTAGAGCACGTTGGGTGGCACGGGATACATGCGGACGTGCATTGTCCTGTTGGAACAGCAAGTTCCCTTGCCGGTCTAGGAATGGTAGAACGATGGGTTCGATGACGGTTTGGATGTACCGTGCACTATTCAGTGTCCCCTCGACGATCACCAGTGGTGTACGGCCAGTGTAGGAGATCGCTCCCCACACCATGATGCCGGGTGTTGGCCCTGTGTGCCTCGGTCGTATGCAGTCCTGATTGTGGCGCTCACCTGCACGGCGCCAAACACGCATACGACCATCATTGGCACCAAGGCAGAAGCGACTCTCATCGCTGAAGACGACACGTCTCCATTCGTCCCTCCATTCACACCTGTCGCGACACCCCTGGAGGTGGGCTGCACGATGTTGGGGCGTGAGCGGAAGACGGCCTAACGGTGTGCGGGACCGTAGCCCAGCTTCATGGAGACGGTTGCGAATGGTCCTCGCCGATACCCCAGGAGCAACAGTGTCCCTAATTTGCTGGGAAGTGGCGGTGCGGTCCCCTACGGCACTGCGTAGGATCCTACGGTCTTGGCGTGCATCCGTGCGTCGCTGCGGTCCGGTCCCAGGTCGACGGGCACGTGCACCTTCCGCCGACCACTGGTGACAACATCGATGTACTGTGGAGACCTCACGCCCCACGTGTTGAGCAATTCGGCGGTACGTCCGCCCTGCCTCCCGCATGCCCACTATACGCCCTCGCTCAAAGTCCGTCAACTGCACATACGATTCACGTCCACGCTGTCGCGGCATGCTACCAGTGTTAAAGACTGCGATGGAGCTCCGTATGCCACGGCAAACTGGCTGACACTGACGGCGGCGGTGCACAAATGCTGCGCAGCTAGCGCCATTCGACGGCCAACACCGCGGTTCCTGGTGTGTCCGCTGTGCCGTGCGTGTGATCATTGCTTGTACAGCCCTTTCGCAGTGTCCGGAGCAAGTATGGTGAGTCTGACACACCGGTGTCAATGTGTTCTTTTTTCCATTTCCAGGAGTGTATTTAAGTCGGCATTCTGCCTTTTGTATTCAATCCCGATGCACTATCTGTGTTTCATGCTCAGTGTGAAAGCCCAAGGGATTTAGTTAACCCACACTGGTGCATCAGAATCTAATACTGGTCTCCCACGAGCCGCTCAAAGCAGAAACTCTTAGAAGTTTCAGTATTCTTGTAGTTAAGTCGGCATTGTGCCTTTTGTATTCAATCCTGATCTAATTTCTGTGTTTTTTGGTCAATGTGAAGGTCCAAGGTATACAGAAACATGCACTGGTGCATAGGAATCTAATACTTGACCCCCAGGGGCCGCTCAAAGCACAAACTCTTAGATGATTAACTCTAATTGTACTTAAGGCGGAATTATGCCTTTGGTATTCAATCGCGATGCATTATCTGTGTTTCATGCACAATGTGACCGTCCGAGGGATACAGTAAACCTGCACTGGTGCATCGGAAACTAATACTGGTCTGCCAGGACAAATTCAAAGCACAATCTCTTAGACGATTCACTCTTCATGTAAATAAGTCGGAATGGGCCTTTTGTATTCAATCCTGATGCATTTTCTGTGTTTCATGGTCAATGTGAATGTTTAAGCGCTACAGTAAATCAGCACTGGTGCAATGGAATCTAATACTCGTCCCCCAGGAGGCGCTCAAAGCACAACCTCTTAGAAGATTCACTATTCTTGTAGTTAAGTCGGCATTGTGCCTTTTGTATTCAATCCTGATCCAATTTCTGTGTTCCTCGGTCAATGTGAAGGTCCAAGGGATACAGTAAACCTGTACTGGTGCATCTGAATCTAATACTGGTCTCCCAGGAGCCGCTCAAAGCACAAACACTTAGAAGATTCACTCTTCTTGTACTTAAGTCGGCATTGTGCCTATTGTATTCAATCCCGATTCAATTCCTGTGTTTCATGGTCAATGAGAATGTCCAAGGAATGCTGCAAACCTGCACTTGTGCATCGGAATTTAATTCTGGTCTCCCTGGAGCAGCTCAAAACACAAACCCTTAGAAGATTCACTCTTCTTGTACTTAAGTGGGCATTGTGCATTTTGTATTCAATCCCAATGCATTTTCAGTGTCTCATGGTCAATGCGAAGGTCCAAGGTATACAGTAACCTGCACTGGTGCATCGGAATCTAATACTTGACCCCCAGGGTCCGCTCAAAGCACAAACTCTTAGAGGATTAACTCTAATTGTACTAAAGTCGGCATTGTGCCTTTGGTATTCAATCGCGATGCAATTTCTGTGTTTCATGCACAATGTGAAGGTCCGAGGGATACACTAAACCTGCATTGGTGCATCGGAATCAATAACTGGTCTCCCAGGAGCCGCTCAAACCACAAACTCTTAGAAGATTCACTCTTCTTGTACTTAAGTCGGCATTGTGCCTTCTGTATTTCATCGCGATGCAATTTCAGTGTTTCATGGTCAATAGGAAGCTCCAAAGTATACAGTAAACCTGAACTGGTGCTTTGGAATCTTATACTGGTCTCGCAGGAGTTGCCCATAGCACAAATTCTTAGAAGATTCACTCTTCTTGTACTTAGGTCGGCATTAAGGATTTGGTATTCAATCCCCATGCGATTTCTGTTTTTCATGGTCAATGTGACAGTCGAAGGGATACAGTAAATCTGCACTGGTGCATCGGAAACTAATACTGGTCTCCCAGGAGCAGCTCAAAACACAAGCTCTTAGCAGATTCACTCTTCTTGTACTTGAGTCGGCATTGTGCCTTTTGTATTCAATCCCGATGCATTTTCTGTGTTTCATGGTCAATGTGAAGGTCCAAGGTATACTGTAAACCTGCACTGGTGCACTGGAATCTAACACTGGTCTCCCAGGAGTCGCTTAAAGCAGAAACTCTTAGAAGATTCACTCTTCTTGTACTTAAGTCGGCATTGTGATTTTTGTATTCAATCCCGATGTAGTTTCTGTCTCTCATGGTCAATGTGAAGGTCCAAGGGATTCATTAAACCTGCACTGGTGCATCGGAATCTAATACTGGTCTCCCAGGAGCCGCTCAAATCACAAACCCTTAGAAGATTCACTCTTCTTGTACTTAATACGGCATTGTGTCTTTTGTATCAAATCACGGTGCAATTTCTGTGTTTCATGGTCAACATGAAGGTCCAAGGGATACAGTTAAGCTAGAATAGCGCATCGGATTGTAATAATGGTCTAAAGGGAGCCGCGCAAAGCACAAAGTCGTAGAAGATTCACTCTACTTGTACTTAAGGCTGCATTCTGTCTTTTGCATTCTATCCCGATGCAATTTCTGTATTTCATTGTCAATGTTAATGTCCAAGGGATACAGTAAACTTGCAGTGGTGCATTGGAATCTAATACTGGTCCCCCAGGAGCCACTCAAACCACAAACTCTTAGAAGATTCACTCCTCTTGTACTTAAGTCGGCATTGTGCCTTTAGTATTCAATCCCAATGCAATTTCTGTGCTTCATGGTCAATGTGAATGTCCAAGGGTTACAGTACACCTGCACTGGTGCATCGGAATCTAATACTGGTCCCCCAGGAGCCGCACAAACCACAAACTCGTAAAGATTCACTCCTCTCGTACTTAAGTCGGCATTGTGCCTTTGTATGCAATCCCGATTCAATTTCTGTGTTTCATGGTCAATGTGAAGGTCCAAAGGATACAGTAAACCTACACTGGTGCATCGGAATCTAATACTGGTCTCCCAGGAGCCGCTCAAATCACAAACTCTTAGAAGGTTCACTCTTATTGTAATTAATGCTGCATTGTGTCTTTTGTATTCAATCGCGGTGCAATTTCTTTGTTTCATGGTCAATGTGAAAGTCCAAGGTATACAGTAAGCCTGCATTGGTGCATTGGAATCTAATACTGGTCTCCCAGTAGCCGTACATGGCAGAAGCTTTTAGAAGATTCACTCTTCTTGTACATAAGTCAGCATTGAGTCTTTTGTATTCAATCCCGATGCATTTTCTGTGCATCATGGTCAATGTGAAGGTCCAAGGGATTCAGTAACCCTGCACTGGTGCATGGGAATCTAAAACTGGTCACCCAGGAGCCACTCAAAGCACATACACTTGGAAGATACACACTTGTTGTACTTAAGTCGGCATTGTGCCTTATGTATTCAATCCCGATGCGATTTCTGTATTTCATGGTAAACGTGAAAGTCGAAGCGATACAGTAAAATAGCACTGTTGCAACGGAATCTAATACTGGTCATCAAGGAGCCGCTCATAGCACAAACTCTTAGAAGATTCACTCTCCTTGTACTTAAGTCGGCATTGTGCAATTTGTATTCAATCCCGAAGCAAATTCTATGTTTCATGGTCAATGCGAAAGTCCAAGGAATAATGTAAACCAGCACTGATGCATCGGAAACTAATACTGGTCTCCCAGGAGCCGCACAAAGCACAAACTCTTAATACATTCACTCTTCTTGCGCTTAAGTCGGCATTTTGCCTTTTGAATTCAATCTCGATGCAATTTCTGTGTTTTATGATCAATGTGAAGTTCCAAGGGATACAGTAAAAGTCGATTGGTGCATTGGAATCTAATACTGGTCTCCCAGGAGCCGCTCAAAGCACGAACTCTTAGAAGATTCACTCTTCTTGTACTTACGTCGGCATTGTGCGTTTTGTATTCAATCCCGGTGTAATTTATGTGTCTCAAGGACAATGTAAAGGTCCAAGGGATTCAGTAAACCTGCACTGGTGCATCGGAATCTAATGCTGGTCTGCCAGGAGCCGCTCAAATCACAAACTCTTAGAAGTTTCAATCTTCTTGTACTTAAGTCAGCATTGTGCCTATTGTATTCAATCCCGATTCAATTTCTGTGTTTCATGGTCAATGTGAAGGTCCAACGAATGCTATAAACCTGCACTTGTGCATCGGAATTTATATCAGGTCTCCCAGTAGCAGCTCAAAACACAAACTCTGAGTAGACTCACTCTTCTTGTACTGAAGTCGGCATTGTGCCCTTTGTATTCAATACCGATGCATTTTCAGTGCTTCATGGTCAATGTGAAGGTCCAAGGTATACAGTAACATGCACTGGTGCATTGGAATCTAATACTTGCCCACCAGGGACCGCTCAAAGCACAAATACTTAGAAGATTAACTACAATTGTAGATAAGTCGGCATTGTGCCATTGGTATTCAATCGTGATGCAATTTCTGTGTTTCATGCCCAATGTGAAGGTCCACGTCGTTCAGTAAACCTGCACTGGTGCATCGGAATCTAATACTGGTCTACCAGGACAAACTCAAAGCACATACTCTTAGACGATTCACTCTTCATGTCTTTAAATCGGCATTGTGCCTTTTGTATTCAATCCCGATGCATTTTCTGTGTTTCATGGTCAATGTGAATGTTTAAGCGCTACAGTAAATCAGCACTGGTGCAATGGAATCTAATACTGGTCTCCCAGGAGCCGCTCAAAGCACAAACTCTTAGAAGATTCACTATTCCTGTAGTTAAGTCGGCATTGTGCTTTTTTGTATTCACTCCTGATCCAATTTCTGTGTTTCTTGGTCAATGTGAAGGTCCAAGGGATACAGTAAACCTGTACTGGTGCATCGGAATCTAATACTGGTCTCCCAGGAGCCGCTCAAAGCACAAACACTTAGAAGATTCACTCTTCTTGTACTTAAGTCGGCATTGTGCATTTTGTATTGAATCCCGATGCATTTTCAGTGTCTCATGGTCAATGAGAAGGTCCAAGGAATGCTGCAAACCTGCACTTGTGCATCGGAATTTAATTCTTGTCTCCCAGGAGCAGCTCAAAACACAAGCTCTTAGAAGATTCACTCTTCTTGTACCTAAGTCTGCATTGTGCCTTTTGTATTCAATCCCGATGTTTTTCTGTGTTTCATGGTCAATGTGAGAGTCGGAGGGATACAGCAAACCTGCAGTGGTGCATTGGAATATGATACTGGTCTCCCAGGGAGCGCTCAAACCACAAACTCTTAGAAGATTCACTCTTCTTTTACTTAAGTCGGCATTGTGCCTTTTGTATTTAATCGAGATGCAATTTCTGTGTTTCATGGTCAATAGGAAGGTCCAAAGTATACAGTAAACCTGAACTGGTGCATCCGAATCTAATACTGGTCTCCCAGGAGCCGCACAAAGCAGACACTCTTAGAAGCTTCACTCTTCTTGTACTTGAGTCGGCATTGTGCTTTTGTATTCAATCCCGATATAATTTACGTCTCTCAAGGTCAATGTGAAGGTCCAAGGGATAAAGTAAACCAGCACTGATGCATCGGAAACTAATACTGGTCTCCCAGGAGCCGCACAAAGCACAAACTCTTAAAACATTCTTTCTTCTTGCACTTAAGTCGGCATTTTGCCTTTTGAATTCAATCCCGATGCAATTTCTGTGTTTCATGGTAAACGCAAAAGTCGAAGGGATACAGTAAACCAGCACTGGTGCATAGGAATCTACTACTGGTCACCAAGGAGCCGTTCAAAGCACAAACTATTAGAAGATTTACTATTCTTGTACTTAAGTCGGCATTGTGACTTTTGTATTCAATCCCGATGCATTTCCAGTGTTTCATGGTCAATGTTAGGGTCCAAGGGATTCACTAAACCTGCACTGGTACATCGTAATCTAATACTGGACTCCAGGAGATTCTCAAAGCACAAATTCTTAGAAGATTCACTCTCCTTGTACTTAATTCGGCATTGTGCCTTTTGTTCTCAATCCCGACGCAATTTCTGTGTTTTATGTTCGATTTGAAGGTCCAAGGGATTCAATAAACCTGCACTGGTGCATCGGAATCTAATACTGGTCTCCCAGCAGCCGCTCAAAGCAGAAACTCTTAAAAGCTTCACTCTTCTTGTACTAAAGTCGGCATTTTGCATTTTGTATTCAACCCCGATGCAATTTCTGTGCCTCATGGTCAATGCGAAGGTCCAAGGGATACAGTAAACCTGCATTGGTGCATCGGAATCTAATACTGGTCTCCCAGGAGCCGCTCATGCACAATCTCTTAGAAGATTCACTCTTCTTGCACTTTAGCCGGTATTGTGCCTTTTGTATTCAATCGCGATGCCATTTGCTCAAATTCATGATCAATGTGAGTGTTCAAGGGATACTGTTAGCCTGAACTGGTGCATCGGAATCTAATACTGGTCTACCAGTTGACGCTCAAAGCTCAAACTCTTAGATGATTCACTCTTCTTGTACTTAAGTCGGCATTGTGCCTTTTGTATTCAATCCCGATGCAATTTCTGTGTCTCATGGTCAATGTGAAGGTCCAAGGGATACAGTAAACCTGCATTGGTGCATCGGAATCTAATACTGGTCTCCAAGGAGCCGCTCATACACAAAATCGTAGAAGAATCACTCTTCTTGTACTTAAGTCGGCATTGTGTGTTTTGTATTCAATCCCGATGTAATTTCTATGTCTCATGATCAATGTGAAAGTCCAAGGGAATCGATAAACCTGCACTGGTGCTTCGGAATTTAATACTGGTCCCCCAGGAGCCGCTCAAATCACAAACTCTTAGAAGATTCTCTCTTCTAGTACTTAAGTCGTCATTGTTCCATTTGAATTCAATCCCGATGCAATTTCTGTGTTTCATGGTCAATGTGATAGTCGAAGGGATACAGTAAACCTGCATTGATGCATTGGAATCTAATTCTGGTCTCCCAGGAGCCGCTCAAAACTCAAATTCTTAGATGATTCACTCTTGTACTTAAGAGGCATTAAGCCATTTGTATTCAATAGCGATCCAATTTCTGTGTTACATGGTCAATGTGACAGTCCAAGGGATAGAATAAACCTGCATTGGTGCAGCGGAATCTAATACTGGTCTCCCAGGAGACGCTCTAAGCACAACCTCTTAGGAGATTCACTCCTCTTGTACTTAAGTCGGCATTCGGTGTTTTGTATTCAATTATAGTGCAATTTCTGTGTTTCATGGTCAATGTTAAAGTCCAAGGGACACAGTAAAACTGCACTGGTGCATCGGGATCCAATACTGGTCTCCCAGTAGTCGCTCAAAACTCATATTCTTAGATGATTCACTCTTCTTGTACTTATGTCGGCATTAAGCCTTTTGTATTCAATCCCGATGCAATTTCTGTGTTTCATGGTCAATGTGAAGGTCCAAGGTATACAGTATACCTGCACTGGAGCATCGGAATCTAATACTTTACCCATTAAGTGTCGCTCAAAGCACAAACTCTTAGAAGATTCACTCATCTTGTACATAAGGCGGCGTAGAGCCTATCGTATTCAATGCAGATGAAATTTCTGTGTTTCGTGGTTAATGTGAAAGTCGAAAGGATACAGTAAACCTGCGCTGGTGCACCGGAATCTAATACTGGTCCCCCATGAGCCGCTCAAATCACAAACTCTTAGAAGATTCATTCTTCTTGTACTTAATTCGGCATTGTGTCTTTTGTATTCAATTGCGGTGCAATTTCTGCGTTTCATGGTCAATATGAAGGTCAAAGGGATACAGTAAACCTGAACTGGTGCATCGGAATGTAATACTGGTCTCCCAGGATACGCTCAAAGCAGAAACGCATGGAAGATACACTCTTCTTGTACTTAAGTCGGCATTGTTCCATTTCAATTCAATCCCGATGCGTTTTCTGTGTATCATGGTCAATGTGAAAGTCGAAGGGATACAGTAAACCTGCATTGATGCATTGGAATCTAATACTGGTCTCCCAGGAGCCGCTCAAAACTCAAATTCTTAGATGATTCACTCTTCTTGTACTTAGGTCGGCATTAAGCCGTTTGTATTCAATCCCGCTCCAATTTCTGTGTTACATGGTCAATGTGACAGTCCAAGGGATAGAGTAAACCTGCATTGGTGCAGCGGAATCTAATACTGGTCTCCCAGGAGACGCTCTAAGCACAACCACTTAGGAGATTCACTCCTCATGTACTTAAGTCGGCATTGGGTGTTTTGTATTCAATCCCGATGCAATTTCTGTGCATCCTGGCCATGTGAAGGTCCAAAGCATTCAGTAAACCTGCACTGGTGCATGGGAATCTAATACACGTATTACAGGAGCCACTCAAAGCACAAACATTTGGAAGATTCACTCCTCTTGTACTTAAGTCGGCATTGTGCCTTTTGTATTCAATCCTGATGCAATATCTGTGTTTCATGCACATTGTGAAGGTCCAAGACATTCAGTAAACCTGCACTGGTGCATCGGAATCTAATACTGGTCTCCCAGGAGCCGTTCAAAGTTCAAAATCTTAGAAGATTCAGTCTTCTTGTACCTAAGTCGGCATTGTGCCTTTTGTATTCAATCCCGATCCAATTTCTGTGTGTCACGGTCAATGAGAAGGTCCAAGGGATACAGGAAACCTGCACTGCTGCATCGGAATCTAATACTGGTCTCCCAGGAGCCGCTCAAAGAACAAACTCTCAGAAGATTCACTCTTCTTGTACTTAAATCGGCATTGTGCCTTTTGTATTCAATCCCGATGCAATTTCTGTGTTTCATGATCAATGTGAGGGTCCAAAGGATTCAGTAAACCTGCACTGGTGAATCGGAGTCTATTACTGGTCTCCCAGGAGACGCCCAAACTACAAACTCATAGACGTTTCACTGTTTCTGTACTTAAGTCGTAAATGTGCCATTAGTATTCAATCCCAATGCAATTTCTGTGTTACACGGTCACTGTGAAAGTCCAAGGGATACAGTAATCCTGCACTGGTGCATTGGAATATAATACTGGTCTGCCACGAGCAGCTCAAACACAAACTCTTAGAAGTTTCACTCTTCTTGTACTTAAGTCGTCATTGTGCCTATTCTATTCAATCCCTATCCAATTTTTGTGTTTCATGGTCAAAGTGAAGGTACAAGGCATACAGTAAACCTGCACTGGTGCAACGGAATCTAATACTTTACCCCCAGGAGTCGCTCAAAGCACAAACTCTTAGAAGATTCACTCTTCTTGTACATAAGTCGGATTAGAGCCAAATTGTATTCAATCACGATGGAATTTCGGAGTTTCATGGTCAATGTGAACGTCCAAGGGATTCTGCAGACCTGCACTGGTGCATCGCAATCTAATACTGGTCTTCCATAATCTGTACAAAGCAGAAACTCTTAGAAGATTCACTCTTCTTGTACTCATGCTGGCATTGTGCCTTTTGTATTCAATCCTGATGCATTTCTGTGTCTCATGGTCAATGTGAAGGTCCAAGGGATTCAGCAAACCTGCACTGGTGAAACGGAATCTAATACTGGTCTCCCAGGAACCGCTCAAAGCACAAACTCTTAGAAGATTCACTCTTCTTGTATTTAAGTCGGCATTCTGCCTTTTGTATTCAGCCCCGATGCAATTTATGTGTTCCATGTCAATCTCAAAGTCCAATGGATACAGTAAACCTGCACTGGTGTATCTGAATCTAATACTGGTCTCCCAGGAGCCACTCAAAGCACAAAATCTTAGAAGATTCACTCTTCTTGTACTTAAGTCGTCATAGTGCCTATTCTATTCAATCCCGATCCAATTTCTGTGTTTCATGGTCAATGTGAAGGTACAAGGGATACAGTAAACCTGCACTGGTTCGTCGGAATCTAATACTGGTCTCCCAGGAGCCGCTCAAATCACAAAGTCTTAGAAGATTCACTCTTCTTGTACTTAAGTCGGCATTGTGCCATTTTTATTCAATCACGATGCAATTTCTGTGTTTCACGGTCAATATGAAAGTCCAAGGGATACAGTAAACCTGCACTGGTGCATCGGAATCTAATACTGGTCTACCAGGAGACGCTGGAAGCACAAACTCTTAGAAGATTCACTCTTCTTGTACTTAACTTGGCATTGTGTGTTTTGTATTCAATCCCGATGCAATCTCTGTTTTTCACGGTCAATGTCCTGCAAAGTAGTGTTCCACGGCCTGCACAATCTAGAGAACATACTTGTCCGCCACTAATCCTGTGAGTGACCCAGGTGCAAGACCTGTCCCACAAATCCACCCACCACCTCCTACAGCAGTCCAGTCGCAGGCATCTCCCACCATATAAAAGGCACGATCATGTGCAAAAGCAACCTGTTAAAAATCAGCTATGCTGCAATTACCATACAATTTTCCATGTAGGGATGACAAGTAACCAACTGTTCACTCGCAGTAATGTCTAGCACCAAACTGTGGCAAACCACAGACTTGACATTGCAGTTGCCAAGAGGCAGTACACCACTTCAACAACTGCTTCACTAGACATACCATTTGGATATTCCCTTCCAGTGCAAGTTTCTCTGAACTACACAGGTGGAAATTGTCTCTCCAGCACATCTAGTGCCATTCACCTGACCTAAACCTCTGCTAATTTGTTTCCCACTGTTTCACTTTACCTTTTCCCTTCTCTCTTCTGTACCCACCAATCTTTTCCCATTCAGACCATGTACTGTCTTCTCCAATCACTCTGCCCCCCCACCCCTAGCAGCTACTGCGGGTGTGTACATTTGGCTGTTTGTGTGGTTTCCAAACTAAACCATGTGCATTTTAGATATGTTAGACCCATATACTTTACCTGAAACTAATTCTCTGAGGTACTGAGACTACTGCTTCCTGGCTCAGGGTTTCTATTGTCAGCTAACACAGTAGTATTGTCTACAAACAAAAGTGTATGGGACAGGATATTTACCAGTGAATCATTCACACTGGACACCAAAAAGACTGTTGTGGGGCATGTAGACAACCCCTGAGATGGTGCACCAAGGCTGTGTGACTGCAGGAGCAGACAGCAAAAACTCTACACAAAAGATGGTCTAGCACGTCTCAGAGCTTACAGTCAAAAATTATCAGGCAAGGTGTCCATATTATGCAAATTAACGTAGGATTAACAAGTGACAAATGCAGTTACCAAAGCAAATTAAATGATGAGCATGCCATCAGTATTATAGCTCTAAAGGAAATGCATTTAGGTGATAATTCAGCAGCTACATGCAAGATTACGCAATATAAAGCAATATCAATACTCCTCTCAATTGTTAGGTGCATCCACAATAAATGAAAAAAGAAACAGCTCTTGGATTATGCTGGCTTAAGCTGTCAGAAAATTAGTGATGTAGAAGTAATTAGGATAAAACTCAAAGGCCTGGTTATTACATCAGTCCACAAATCACCTAACGGAAAGTGTCTGACACTAGTCTTACACACAGCAACTAGACAGCACGTATATGTTTAAGATTTTAATTCCAAAACACAACCTGGAGATACATAAATAGAGACAAAAATAGAGAACCATTGTTCGAATGGATCAACACACAAGAAATTATCTAAGTTTGATGCCAAGGAATTTAAAAAGTTTTGGGCAGGCAGATGGAAACTGATACAAAACCTGACCCATCCATCTTTTCCACTGATGAGAACAAATTACCACTGAATCACTCAATAGTAGTACCTAAACATTTTTCAAGGAGTGTACATTGGCTCACAAAAGTTATCATTGGTGCTGAAATATCAGTTACAAAATACATTGATAAACCCTCATGGAAATTTGAAAAAGCTAACTAGATACAATACACCCAGGAAGTGGAGAGCAACCCACACTGGACACCTCAAAAGTCAGAACATTGGGAATTATTGTAGATGTAGCTAAATGGAATATCTGAAGGGAAGTAACAAAATAATGTGTACTAGGATGGGACAAACCTGCCCAAGTCCTCTACAAAGGATACCAAGTGTCTGAATAATGTTTTGATAACATTTTGTATTTAAAAATATGTGTGTGTATAAATTGTTCATGTTGATGTAAATTTGACAATTTAAGAAATGGTCATGCTTAGGAACAATGTAAGAAATAGGTGTTATGTAAAAACCAGTGTGCTTTTGTTTGAAACGAAAATGGCTGTGGCGCACGGAAGAGGTGCGAAAGGCGAATTGGCGTGCTACCTTGAGCAAGTTCGGGAAGTAAGTCACACAGTCTGAAGGCAGCAGTGATTGAGGTAACTCCTTTGTGGAGCAGAAGCTTTGCCTGCAAATTTTCATAAAAATGCCTCGGTTGAAGACTGCAAACAGCTTACAGCATAGCTGCGAGTTGTTGAGCTACTGTATGTAAAACTGAATGAAGCCAAGAAGAGAAATTGAGCCCATACAGCAAGAAACTTGCAGGCCGTAGTGTGGGTAGTGTAGCCATCATAACTGTTCACCACACTCAAGCCTACAGCCACCAGATAAGATTTTTTTCTATTTTTACCTTTGTACAGCATGAACCATTAATTTAAACTGTGTTTTAATAATCATTCTTGAACTTTACGGAAACTGGCTCACCCTGTTATTTCATCCTAATCATACATCTGTATAGGGTTCCTTCCTGGTGTTTGATTAATCCGAGTGTCCTGTTTTACAGACTTATGAAGTGCCAAGTTAATATAAAGAGGCACCATTTAAATTGCTTTAGTGTAAATAATAAAAATGTTTTCTTAACTATTGCAAAGTGTTATGGTTTGCTTACATAAAATTCAATCAGAGTGAAGCCAAGTTACTAGAACCTGTTAGATGGCTACACAGAATTATTTCAAACAATAATAGCTTTTGAAAGTAAATTCCACCAAGAAAGAGGTTTTCTTTAAGTGAAATGTTCAGTTAAAAAGTGTGTGCTTTAGTGTCTAAGTATTTAAGTTTCTTGATTATGGAAAGTGCTTTTCTAAAGGTAGTCCCCCCCACCCCGGCTAATTTTTTTTACCTTCCTTGAAGTTATCTACTGGGCTTTTTCTTTTTTAAAAACATAATGTATAAAGATGCAGCCCAAAATTGTTTAAGTGGGGTAATTTATTTGAAGAGCCAAACTAAACAGTAGCAAGAAAGTAGGCAAAATTCACATTTCTGCTTCTCCAATACTTCACTATTTCATTGCCAGGATAGGTTGGTGACCATTAAGTACATGTTTTAAACCACTAAATGAACTTGGAAATGAGTTTTCCTAGCTTCAGTATATTATTATTCATACTGTGTTCCTATCTTGCCACTGGGTAAGATCTTAGGAAAAGAAGTGAATAGTCCAATTTACTTATCCATTAAACGCAACACACGGTAAATCCTGTAAGAAGGATAACTCTATTGATTATCTTTTCCTGTAAACAGGACTATCCTTCGATAGTGTATTTTATTTTAAAACTAAACTAAATTTTAGTAAGAGGGTTATACGTGGCAACATAGAGACAGGGTTTCTGTTATTTACGTAAAAGCATACTAATATCATAATGGTAGTGTTATAAGGTCCTATTAATGTGTGGTCATGACATTTGTTAAATGTCTCACCACATTCCTATTGAAACTACTTACTCTTCTTGTAAATAACACCTATGACAATTTTATACAAATGTCCACTAAGACTTTGCCCGTCAACTTTCATTTAGGTAACAGCGATCTTTTAGATGTATTTAAATCAGTACTGTTAAGAAATACTGACTAGCTTTATTTTCAAGAATCTCAAGTTTAAGTTATACATACTGTTATCCTCCAATAAGAATCATTGGCCGATTCTTCATCTTTGACAGGTTCATCATGCCTGCAATGCAAAACATTATCTTTTGTATTAACAGATGAAATCCAACTTTTTAAATTTAATAAATGCTTATACAAACATAAAGTTTCTTCAAAAAATGTATTTATGACAACTTCCTGTCACAGATAATTTTCACTGAATGTTGCAACCCAGTTATAATGCTGATGAGAAGCAAATGTTGTTCTTTTCCCTCTCTTCCTTCACCATCTCCTGTTTTGTTCACCTTGACATATTTCTACCAAACAGACTACCCCAATGGATCCACTGCTTATATTTAACACACAGTAAATTCAGTGCAAATATTTCCTTAACACAGGATGTGCATTGACGAGCTTGAATTAATCAGAAAAATATAAACAGATACTAACCGTTCCACAGCTCTTACAAAATACTTGCATTAAGTAATCATCAAAGCTACTTTTTGTACAGCAAGAGGACTAAAAGTCAAAATGGTGCTACATGCTACAGGCAGTGCAATACAATTTATTTTACTCATTGCTATAGCAATAAATGTACTTATAAAAATATTCAGACTTAGACTATAATCAAATACAGAGAGAGAAAATATTCTAACTAAAGAGATATAGCAGCCATAGGCAGAAACAAATAAAAAAACTGATACTAATCTTAGCTTTGAGGACCAAAAGTTTCTTCATCTGGAAAACACAAAAAGAGAAATGAGACTGTTCAAGAATTAAGGATGAAAATTCAGGATCTTGAGTCAAGGAAGATGGACATGATGAAATTCAGTTGCGAAAGAGCAGCAGATGATGTAATTTTAAATGCTGAGAAATAAGATCTCTTCAAGAGGAGCCACCAAAAGGTCAAATAAGTGAAGAACAAGCTGAAAATACCGGTAAATGGGCTAAAATGGCGGCAAATAGATAAAGGAAACAGAAAGAAAGTGCTGAAGAACAGGCAACCAAACAACAACAACAACAACAACAACAATAATAACAGCACATTGTAGCAATATATAATAGCAGTCCCACAACATCTGGAGGAAGATTTTCCACTAACAGAGCAATAAATTCATGAAGCCATCAAATCTTCCAAAACTTCAAAGCAACAAATGAAGACTCCACTACAGCAAAATTATTGAAATAGTCAGAACACACAAATGATCTACAACTGCTGTTTGAGAACATTTGGAAAGCTGAAGAGATTATTGAAAGCATTAATCCACAGCTATGAAAAAAAGGGGACACACAAAATGTCAACAATTGCAGAGATGCCTGACTTCTGCCAGTGGTATACAAAATATTATCAAAAATTCTCTGGACAGAGTTGTAGAAACTTTAGACAAATAACTGGGAGAATCTCAAGGAGCTCTAGAAAGGGAAGACCCTGCACAGAACAGATGTTTATTAGAAAATTGATAATTCTCCACAGACTGTTAATCACCAAACCAATAATAGTATCACGTATTGGTTTCAAGAAAACATTTGATTTGGTAGGCAGAGAAATTATGGGTAAAATCATCAAAGAATTTTGTGTTAAAGCAAACATAATCCTCAAAACACTAGCAAATAGGGTGACTGAAGCTAAATTTATGGGAGAAGTATCTCAACCATTTGAAATAAAAACTGGTGTTAGACAAGGGGACAGTTTATCACCTTTACTGTAACACTGCATTCTAGAAAAAATAGAAAGTATCTGGAATTTGGAGAAAAAAAAATTACAAAATTGAACCAATAATTTTAGGACGAATAACAAATGGAATTAAGGTAAACTGCCTGGCTTCTGCAGATGATTCTGATATACTTTCAAAAAATCTGACAGACAGTTATTGAAAGAAATCTTTTGGAAGAAATAGCAAAGAGAGCTGGTCCCAAAATTTCAGCCGAAAAAACAACATTGATGACAATTTCAAACAATGCATCAACATTCTTAGAAAAACAAAAATGTAAAATAGCGTTAGTAAGTAAATTTAAATATATTGGACAAACTGTACAACAAAATGGACTAGAAGAATTAACAGTAGATGCAAGAGTCAGCAAACTGGAGAGAGCAAATCGTTTTACAAAGGATATTTACAACAAGAAATGTACAACTAAAAAAACAAAACTAAAACACTATCCCACAGTGGTATGACCAGGATGTTTATATGGATGAGGATGCCTAATGATGAACTATAAGCTGGACAGAACAGAGGTTCCTCAAAGGAGCATTATTAGAAAATAATGATTGCAATACAAGCTACAGATGGCTGGAAAATGAGAAGTAATGAGGAGATCTACAAAAATTTTGAGAAAATATCAGAAGTAATGGCTAAAAGAAGATTAATCTTTTTTTAGAGACCTCTACTGAATGAGTAGTACTGGAAGAAGGACTCAATGATAGCATGGATTACAGAAATAAGAAAGAAACAACATCAAACAATCAGAAATAATAGAAAGAAACCTTTTTACAGATAAAATACTGAATTTAAAAGGATCATCACCTCTCCAAGATCAAAATTAATTTCATCCCTCTCAATAAGACCGTGAAAACCGGAAATAAAATTCATAAATATGATATTGCGAAGATCAAAATCAATCAAAACATATTGGAACAATGCCACCAGTAACTGACAGTTGAATCCCATAAATGGGCAGACATTGCCTCCATGATCCAACAAGCAGCTAATACTACAATCCTGACAGCTAAAAAGAGGAATCATACATGGTGGAATGAGGTTTGTGGTGAGGTGGTGGCCTAAACAGCAAGTGCATGGAAAAAGTGGAATTCTACCAGGAGTCCTGATGATTTTGATGTATTCCATGAAGTTCGAAAATATGCAGCCAGAACTCTATGAAGGTCTAAGCAATTGCATGAGAAACAGCAGTTAGAATAGATCGATCAGCGTTTCCAGATAAACAATGTCAGAGACTTCTATCAGACGTTCAAATCGAACTTGAAAGGATACCAAGCCCCTAGTTTTTGTTTTAGAGACGAAAATGGAAAGCTCAGTGTTGTGTACATAGTTCCGCATATTCAGCGCGTACACAAATTTCCCACTAGAGTGCGCCCCGCTAAGCAAAACAGCGCAGGCGCAGCGCTCGTCCATCTCCGCACTATGAGATGGCGCTGCCATAGAGACGGACAAAATTCTGCTTCCGCCGATCCGCGTATTAATATGTAACGCAGCCAATGAGATTGCTGCTAACATAGAACATTTTCTCCTCGCGCATCACACTCGCGCAGTGATACATGAACGTGCGAGGTATTATAACGAGTGTAAAGACCTTCGATCAGTCAGTCTGCATTTGTCTGCACCAGTCTGTATGAGTCTGCATTAGTCTGTACCAGTCTGCATTAGTCTGTACCAGTCCGTCGAGTTCTACAATTGTCTGTACCAGTCCATAGTCAAGATTCAGTCTGCGTCTGATAAGATTACCATATTCCTGTACATAGCCATGAAGATAAATGTATAGACACTTTTGTCAAGTATCTGAGATATATGTGAGAATAAGATTAACGTACCAATCCCAAAGAACTTCAGATTGTCAATTGTAAATAGCATCCAGAACCAAGTTAAGTAATTTTTATATTTGTTATTATTTTAGTAAATGTGTGTGAAAATTAATCAAATTCTGTTTAAAGTTGGTCACCGTCAATCTGCTACTCTAAGCATGCAAGTGGCATTTCTATCATCTGACCGAATGGCAGAAGATAAACACACCATGATAAGACCACGAGACATATTGCTGACACTCGCTTACTTCGTTAGAGCAACAAGTCAAATAATCTGATGGTGTGTGTACTGAAGGTCTTACAGTATGCACACCACACTCGGCCTGACCAACAAAGAAAACTGCAAGATCATGTCTCGTTACTTTGAAAACCTACTTAATTGTGATGAACCGAAAGAAAGATTCCCTGCATGTGCCCCAATCCACAAACTACCCCTAATCTCCATCTAGTAAAGAGGAGACCAAAGAGATCATCAACAACTTTAAGAATAATAAGGCAGCTGGAGAGGATTCAATAGTGGTGGAACTACTGAAGCTGGCAAATAATGAAACTCTAGATATACTAGTCCAACTTTTTGAGGAGATCTGGAGAGCTGGGATGATACCAACTGAATGGCAGTCAGCTTTAATCCATCGTCTACACAAAAAAGGTGATAAATAGAATGTCAATAACTATAGGGGTACCTCATTAGTATCTGTTCCATATAAGATTCTCTCCAAAGTGATACAGAATAGAATAGAAGGTCATTGTAACCAACTGATTGGGGACTATCAAGCTGGTTTCCGAAAGGGCGATTCTTGCGCAGAACAGATCTTTAGCCTGAAGAACATCATCAGGTCCAAAAAACTGGAAGAAATAACTATGTGGTCATGTTTGTTGATTTTCAAAAAGTATATGACTCCATCGACTGACAGGCATTAATGAATATTTTGGAAAAGTTTGGGATGGATAATACCTCAAGAAAGCTGATCAAACAAACTCTTACTAACACAGCGTCAAAATTTAAATTTATGGGTGAGGTATCAATTCCCTTTACAATCAGAACGGACATAAGACGAGGAGATGGACTATCCCTCTCCTTTTCAATTGTGTCTTGGAAAAGGTCACTCGAGAGTGGAGAAAGTTATTAGCCCAAGAAGAAACAAATGAAGAGTGGTTCAGACTTGGTCCTAAGAACAAAGGGGTGTGCATTGACTGCTTAGATTTTGCGGCTGACCTGGCCATTTTTGCTAACAACATAGAGTCAGCAGTCAACAAGATAAATAGGCTGTCAGAAATTGCTGAAAAAAGTTAGACTCCAGATCTCTATTCAAAAGACAAAATATATGACGAACATCTGTGATGGACCTGAATGGATGATAACCAACCTGGGAAAAAATCGGATGAGTTAAGAATTTCAGGTATCTCGGTGAAGTCATCCACCAGGAGAATGGATTAAAAGAAGAAGCAATTGCCAGGATGAGGAAGTTAGACCAAGCATACCAACTGACAAAGAATACTTATAGCAAAAAGTCTATGAGTATGTGGGCCAAGTTCCAACATTATAATACAGTTGTAAAACCTGAGGGCTTATAAGCATCCAAAACTTTGACCACGAATAGACAAGGTCAAGCTGAGCGGCTGGAAAAGTGTGAGTGTAGGATATTAAGGAAAATCCTAAGGTAATATATGGGTCGATGGACAATGGCGAATGAGAGCAAATGAGGAATCGTGCAGCAAGACAGAACCTATCACAGCATCCATTACAAAGAAATGATTGTTATTTTATGGTCATCTCATGAAAATGGACGGTGATCGACTATCAAAAAGAATACAGAGTTTCATCCCATCTAAGAAAACGAGGCCGAGATGGTTCAAAGAATGTGAAAAAGATCTTAAGCAGATTGGTATCTCAGAGAGAAATTCCTGAAAGGAACAAATTTAGAAGATTGGTGACCAACTACCAAGGTTTTAACATGGCATCAACATCCGAAAGACAGTGAGGACCCTTATCTGAAGGGCATAAAAAGGTACTTCTTGGAGGGGCTCAGAAGATACTGGCAGGAAGTCAAAGCTGGAGCAAGAACAAGACCTGGACACTACAGTGAAGTCGGTTGTTACCACACAGTCCATAAAGACTCACCTCGATAAAAATAAAAATAAAAATAAAAATAAAAGGCTTTCGATGCAGAAGAAATAGGGGATTGAGAACAACACGAATAGAATAAAGGGGGAAAAACATGAGGAGGAGATGGATGAGTACTGGAAAAACAGGAGACGACAAGGGAAGAAGAAGAAGTGAAGTTATTACATGATGAGAGATGGTGATTGCATTTGATTTGATTCAGTTTTCGTTACATACACCGAAAAAATGAGATGATTCTCAAGGGTGTGGAACATGTCAGAATGTATAACACAAAACATTTTAATATAATGAATACTACCCTGATCATTTGTCACGAGATTGTCAAAATAGGTGAATACAATACAGTAAACTGGAGAAGCTAATATTTACAGAATTAATACGCTGTCAGAATGAAATATTGTTGTTGTTGTTGTTGTTGTTGTTGTTGTTGTTGTTGTGGTCTTCAGTCCTGAGACTGGTTTGATGCAGCTCTCCATGCTACTCTATCCTGTGCAAGCTTTTTCATCTCCCAGTACCTACTGCAACCTACATCCTTCTGAATCTGCTTAGTGTATTCATCTCTTGGTCTCCCTCTACGATTTTTACCCTCCACGCTGCCCTCCAATACTAAATTGGTGATCCCTTGATGCCTCAGAACATGTCCTACCAACCGATCCCTTCTTCTGGTCAAGTTGTGCCACAAACTTCTCTTCTCCCCAATCCTATTCAATACTTCCTCATTAGTTATGTGATCTACCCATCTAATCTTCAGCATTCTTCTGTAGCACCACATTTCAAAAGCTTCTATTCTCTTCTTGTCCAAACTATTTATCATCCATGTTTCACTTCCATACATGGCTACACTCCATATGAATACTTTCAGAAATGACTTCCTGACACTTAAATCTATACTGGATGTTAACAAATTTCTCTACTTCAGAAACGCTTTCCTTGCCATTGCCAGCCTACATTTTATATCCTCTCTACTTCGACCATCATCAGTTATTTTGCTCCCCAAATAGCAAAACTCCTTTACTACTTTAAGTGCCTCATTTCCTAATCTAATTCCCTCAGCATCACCCGACTTAATTAGACTACATTCCATTATCCTTGTTTTGCTTTTGTTGATGTTCATCTTATATCCTCCTTTCAAGACACTGTCCATTCCATTCAACTGCTCTTCCAAGTCCTTTGCTGTCTCTGACAGAATTACAATGTCATCGGCGAACCTCAAAGTTTTTATTTCTTCTCCATGAATTTTAATACCTACCCCGAATTTTTCTTTTGTTTCCTTTACTGCTTGCTCAATATACAGATTGAACAACATCGGGGAGAGGCTACAACCCTGTCTTACTCCCTTCCCAACCACTGCTTCCCTTTCATGTCCCTTGACTCTTATAACTGCCATCTGGTTTCTGTACAAATTGTAAATAGCCTTTCGCTCCCTGTATTTTACCCCTGACACCTTTAGAATTTGAAAGAGAGTATTCCAGTCAACATTGTCAAAAGCTTTCTCTAAGTCTACAAATGCTAGAAACATAGGTTTGCCTTTCCTTAATCTTTCTTCTAAGATAAGTCGTAAGGTCAGTATTGCCTCACGTGTTCCAGTGTTTCTACGGAATCCAAACTGATCTTCCCCGAGGTTGGCTTCTACTAGTTTTTCCATTCGTCTGTAAAGAATTCGTGTTAGTATTTTGCAGCTGTGACTTATTAAGCTGATAGTTCGGTAATTTTCACATCTGTCAACACCTGCTTTCTTTGGGATTGGAATTATTATATTCTTCTTGAAGTCTGAGGGTATTTCGCCTGTTTCATACATCTTGCTCACCAGATGGTAGAGTTTTGTCAGGACTGGCTCTCCCATGGCCGTCAGTAGTTCCAATGGAATATTGTCTACTCCGGGGGCCTTGTTTCGACTCAGGTCTTTCAGTGCTCTGTCAAACTCTTCACGCAGTATCATATCTCCCATTTCATCTTCATCTACATCCTCTTTCATTTCCATAATATTGTCCTCAAGTACATCACCCTTGTATAGACCCTCTATATACTCCTTCCACCTTTCTGCTTTCCCTTCTTTGCTTAGAACTGGGTTTCCATCTGAGGTCTTGATATTCATACAAGTCGTTCTCTTATCTCCAAAGGTCTCTTTAATTTTCCTGTAGGCGGTATCTATCTTACCCCTAGTGAGATAGGCCTCTACATCTTTACATTTGTCCTCTAGCCATCCCTGCTTAGCCATTTTGCACTTCCTGTCGATCTCATTTTTGAGACGTTTGTATTCCTTTTTGCCTGTTTCACTTACTGCATTTTTATATTTTCTCCTTTCATCAATTAAATTCAATATTTCTTCTGTTACCCAAGGATTTCTACTAGCTCTCGTCTTTTTACCTACTTGATCCTCTGCTGCCTTCACTACTTCATCCCTCAAAGCTACCCATTCTTCTTCTACTGTATTTATTTCGCCCATTCCTGTCAATTGCTCCCTTATGCTCTCCCTGAATCTCTGTACAACCTCTGGTTCTTTTAGTTTATCCAGGTCCCATCTCCTTAAATTCCCACCTTTTTGCAGTTTCTTCAGTTTTTATCTACAGGCCATAACCAATAGATTGTGGTCAGAGTCCACATCTGCCCCTGGAAATGTCTTACAATTTAAAACCTGGTTCCTAAATCTCTGTCTTACCATTATATAATCTATCTGATACCTTTTAGTATCGCCAGGGTTCTTCCATGTATACAACCTTCTTTCATGATTCTTAAACCAAGTGTTAGTTATGATTATGTTGTGCTCTGTGCAAAATTCGACCAGGCGGCTTCCTCTTTCATTTCTGTCCCCCAGTCCATATTCACCTACTATGTTTCCTTCTCTCCCTTTTCCTACACTCGAATTCCAGTCACCCATGACTATTAAATTTTCGTCTCCCTTCACAATCTGAATAATTTCTTTTATTTCATCATACATTTCTTCAGTTTCTTCGTCATCTGCAGAGCTAGTTGGCATATAAACTTGTACTACTGTAGTAGGCGTGGGCTTCGTATCTATCTTGGCCACAATAATGCGTTCACTATGCTGTTTGTAGTAGCTTACCCGCATTCCTATTATCCTATTCATTATTAAACCTGCTCCTGCATTACCCCTATTTGATTTTGTGTTTAGAACCCTGTAGTCACCTGACCAGAAGTCTTGTTCCTCCTGCCACCGAACTTCACTAATTCCCACTATATCTAACTTCAACCTATCCATTTCCCTTTTTAAATTTTCTAACCTACCTGCCCGATTAAGGGATCTGACATTCCACGCTCCGATCCGTAGAACACCAGTTTTCTTTCTGCTGATAACGACATCCTCTTGCGTAGTCCCCGCCCGGAGATCCGAATGGGGGACTATTTTACCTCCGGAATATTTTACCCAAGAGGACGCCATCATCATGTAATCATACAGTAAAGCTGCATGCCCTCGGGAAAAATTACAGCTGTAGTTTCCCCTTGCTTTCAGCCGTTCGCAGTACCAGCACAGCAAGGCCGTTTTGGTTATTGTTACAAGGCCAGATCAGTCAATCATCCAGACTGTTGCCCTTGCAACTACTGAAAAGGCTGCTGCCCCTCTTCAGGAACCACACGTTTGTCTGGCCTCTCAACAGATACCCCTCCATTGTGGTTGCACCTACGGTACGGCTATCTGTATCGCTGAGGCATGCAAGCCTCCCCACCAACGGCAAGGTCCATGGTTCATGGGGGGGGGGAAACATTGTTATGCACTATTAATAAATTTATGTTATGCACTATTAATAAATTTAGCATACACAAAATACCTAATATTGACTGTTGCAACCAAGTACTGTCAAAACTTAAATCTAACATATTTTTACTTACGCTGGCCTAACAGTCTCTGTTAGGAAATTCATCTGTAGAGTAGAAGGCATTGCCTATCAAAAAGTCATTCAAACTCTGTTTAAACTGTGCTTTATCTGAAACCAAGTTTTTAATGGTTGCTGGTAATTTATTGAAAATGTGTGTTCCTGAATATTGGGCCCCCTTTTGGACCAACATAAGTGATTTTAGGTCTTTATGTAGATTGTTCTTATTCCTAGTATTGATAATATGTATTGAGCTATTTGTTGGAAATATAGATATATAACTTGCATCAAATTTCATTGAGGAGTAAGTATACTGAGAAGCAATGGTTGGAATTCAAAGTTCCTCGAATAAGTTCTACACGATGTTCTTCAAAGACTGGTCCCAGATACTCCATTGCACCATTCACCGAACCTGATAACCCCAAGCCGTCAGTAACAAAAATTAAGTCTTGCTTAAGAGATTTACAGCACTACATGCACTTGTTACCAAAGTCTCATTTACTTTTAGAGCTATCTGTTCCACTTCCTTTTTGGCCCCACTTCTCTCTGTCTTCACTATATCCCATACAGTTCTTATTTTGTTGCCAGATATAATCATCTTTTTCTCTTAATAAAGTTACTTCGATTTCTGGATTACTTGATTCAATATTTTGCAGTATTCTTTGCAATGCATTACAATTCTAATATCAGAAATGTTCCTAGATAGTAGATACAGTCTCCTTTTTGCCCCACATGATATCTTTATTCCTTGTGTAATCCATGGTTTATCTTTTGACTTCTGTGTGATCTGAGTTACCTTTAGGGGAAAACAATTTTCAAAAGAGGAGGTAACTTTATTAATAAATGCTTTGTATTTTCCATTTGAGTCAGGTAAACATCTCTCCAGTTCATGTCTTTGAGCAATTTCCTGAATTCCTCAATTTCTGGCTTATTTATTATCCTCCTGTACTCAGATTTAATATTTTTTTATCCTGACAAGTTTCAACATTTAACACAAGATGCTGCACATCGTGATCAGATAGTCCATTTACTATTGGTTTTGTGATATGACTTTTTTCCCCTAGATTTGTTCATAAAGATATTATCAATAGCAGTCTCAGAGCATTTACATATCCTAGCTGCAAAGTTCACAGTAGGAACTAAATTGAATGATAGTGTTAAAAACACCAGCAACCACTATTTCCTCTTCTTTTTTTTTTACACAAGCTATTCCTTTCGCTTTGTGAAATGAAGCACTGCCTAGTTCCAAAACACAGGACTACTATGACAAGGTGAAATGTTCTCAGAGTGCTACATGTATGATAGTAAATGTAATCCGCACTATAGTTGTTTTCTGAGTAGTTATGCTGTGTGTGTTTCATTCAATCAGATGAAATGGAATAAAATCATCAATTTATTTATTTTGGCTCTTTATCACCAAGATACATTCAATGTTGGTTGAGGTTTATCTTTTGAATTCACTCCAGTGTAGATTGTCAAAATTTTATCAGTTGTCAAAGTACTTGTAACACAGTTTCCGAATTTACTGCCATCCAGGAAAGTTTCCCACTCAAATTATTCTCAGAGACTGAGAGCTGGCTGAAACCCAGAGTAGAAAGCTCTCACATATTTAGTGATTAATGGAATATATATCGGAAAGGCAGGTTAGACACTGTAGGAGAGGGAGTGTCCATTGTCTCTATTGAGGCCAAAGCTGATTGTGACAGTGAAGTTACCTGGTTGCCTATAACAAGTCTATGTGAAATCACGTTAATTAATGGATGTTTTAATCATCCACCCAGTTCTGCTATGACAGTTTTGGAGCCATTCAAAGAAAGTCTACAGACAGTAGCACGTAAATACCTAGATCATGCAATGCTAGTTGGAGGTTAATTTAGCCTACTGAGTATAGATGGTAGCCTATGGCTTTATTTCAGGGGGTGCAGTCAATCTTGTGAAGCACTTTTGAATGTGGTTTTCGAAAATTGTCTTGAGCACCTAGTTTGGCATGCCACATGCAATGGAAATATCTTAGACCTTGTAGTTACAAACAGCCCAGATATCATCAATGGCTTCAGCATAGAGATGGGGATTAATAATCATGATAACATCATAACAACTAAGATTACAAAAATTAATAAATCAGTCAAGAAGGCTAGGAAAATGTTCATGCCAGAAAGAGCAGATAAGCAGATGTTAGCATCTCACTTAGACAGAACTGACATCACTTAGTTCCATTAAGATGGACATAGAGAGATTATGGTCAAAGCTTAAATAGATCGTGAATTGCACTCTCAACAAGTCTGTACCTAGTAAACGAATTATGGATGCAAAAGAGCCACTGTGGTTTAACAATGAAATTCAGAAAATACTGAGGAAGGAAAAGCTACTGCACTCTTAGTTCAAAAGAGAATGCCAAATGCCAACAAGGAAAGGTTACTACCACTGTCATACCTCAGCAAAAGATCTGGCTGAGAAGCAGGGGAAATTATTGTCCTATGTAAAATCACTAAGTGAGTCAAAGTTTTCCATCAAGTCACTTGACCAGTCTGGTGTGGCAGTAGGAGATAAATGTTTTAAATTTTGCATTCAAGAAATCATTCATGCAAGAGAATCATATAAACATACCGTCATTTGACAATAGCACAAAGACACCTAACAACAATCACCACAAGAGGCCAGCGCTAGCACAAGTTGTTCACATGATATTCGTTGGACTGTTGCCTGTAAACACATGCCATGTCAGTGCTCTTGGAAGAGAGCTGTGGCAGTGACACGGCTCTGTTGTTGTTCCTGTGTAGTGATCTGCAATGACGGGACGGTACAGGGGGGGGGGGGGGGTCGAGATTCAAGCAGTAATTAAGAACTTCATAAAGAAAGGTATGAAAGCGAAGGACATTCATGCCGATTTCCAGAATACACCAGGGGACTCTGCTCCTTTGTCTTCAACTGTTGCCAAGTGGATAAATGAATTTAAATTTGGTCAGGAGAGCTTAGATGATGATCATCCATGAATAGGTCAGCCAAGATGTGTCACTACTCTAGAAATCATTGCAAAAGTGCGCATAATGATCAAGGAGGATCACCAATTTAGAGGGCATGAAATTGCTCACGCTTGCCAGATGTATCTGAAAGGTATTCACAAGATGGGTGCCGCGACTCTTGACGCTGGGTCAAAAACGCATGAGAATGGACATATCACAACAATGTTTGGCCTGTTTTAGGAGAAACAAACAAGATCTCTTGTGCTGGTTTGTGACCACGAAGAAACTTTGTTTTACTACTATACCCCAGAGACAAAGCAACAATCAAAGCAGTGGAAACATGCTGAATCTCCGCCGCCAAACTCCTTCAGCGGGGAAGGACTTGGCGTCAGTGTTCTGGGATGCGCCACCAAATTCCTTCAGCGGGGAAGATCATGGCATCAGTGTTCTGGGATGAGAAGGGGATTCTGTTTGTACATTGTCTCCCCACTGGGCAAACAATTACTGGAGAATACTATGCTAACCTTCTGGACAAATTATAACAAAAGGTATGCGAAAAAGGCCAGGTTTAATAAGGAAGAAAGTCATCTAGCATCAAGCCAATGCACGCTCACACGCGTGTGCCATCGCCATGGTAAAATTACACAAACTAAGGTATGAATTGTTGCCACACGTGCCTCTTCCCTAAACTGAAAATTTTTCTTTGTGGATGAAGATTCACTTAAATGAAGAATTGGTAGCCTGAGTTGACAACTCTTTTGTAGGCCTGGAGGAAAATCATTGTCGAGATGGCATCAAGGTATTGGAACACTGCTGGACCAAGCGAATTAATCTACAAGCAGGGTACATTGAAAAACAAAAAAGTTTCAGTGACATAAGTACTTTTTTTCTATTCTGTTTCAAGAACTTTTCAAACCACCCTCGTAAGCATCCCTGACACCTGAAATAATTAAAAACAAATAAGTCGCCAGTTGCAGATGGAATCTCAATTTGGTTTTACAAAGAGTGCTATATGGCACTAGACCCTTACTTAGCTTGTATTTATTGTGAATCTCTCACCCAGCAGAAAGACCTAAGCAACTGGGGAAAAAAATACAGAGGCGTCTCCTGTAAATACGAAGGGCGAAAGAACAGACCTACGAAATTACAGACCAATCCGTAACATCAGTTTGCTGCAGAATTCTTGTACATATTCTGGGTTTGAATCTAATCAGTTTCATAGTGACCAATAAGTTTATGTCCACAAATCAGTACAAAGCATCACTCATGGGCAACTCAGCATGCTCTTTTGTCATACGACGTCTGTTCAAAAAATTCCAGAACTTTGTCCACAAAATTTTCTATGCTTATCTTTTAGTTACTATGGATTGTCTCATTCGAAATACTCTCCTCCACAATTGATACACTGCTTCCAATATCATTTCCACTTCCAGGAGCAGTCTTGACACACCTCTTGCTGGGTCGCATAAAGTGCTGTCTGCGAATTTTCTTTTATCTCATCTACCATTGCAAAACTTCATCCTTTTCAACTTTGGAAATAAAAAGAAGTCTGCAGGGGTCATACTATTCTCACATGGAACATCTCATTCTCTTTTGTGAGATCCAAAAAGTTTTTTTGGTTTTGACTCATGAGCCGTGGAATGAACTTGGCGGCAACACAATGCATTCCAAGATGCTGTGTCATTTCATAACATGATCCAATTGAAATGTTACATTCTTCTACAATCTCTCGGACAGTGAATCTTCGACTGGCACACACAATTTCGTTGACGTTCCTGACACAAGCGTCATCAGGGGACATCTAAGAGCGTCCTGAACAAGGATCATTTTTGACTTTTGTAAAGCCATTTTTAAAACGTGTGAATAATACGTAACACCGAGTATGGCTTAAGCACTCATCGCTATAGGCTCCCTGCATCATTTGGTGTGTCTCTGTAAAGGTTTTCTTGAGTTTCACGCAAAATTTAATGCAGATGCATTGCTCCTCTAACTTTGCCATCACAAAATTCACAAACCCAGATTCCATATTTCTTGATTTCCGAGAAGCATTTGACATAGTGCCTCACTGCAGACTTTTAACAAAGGTACAAGCACATGGAATAGGTTCCCAGACATGTGAGTGGCTCAAAGACTTCTGAAGTAATAGAACCCACTACATTATCCCGACGGTGAGTGTCCATCAGTGACTAGGGTATCATTAGGATCGTTCCAGGGATGTGTGCTAGGAGCGCTATTACTCATATTTTCTATGTGCATAACTGATCTGATGGACAAAGTGGACAGTAATCTATGGTTGTTTGCTGATGATGATGTGGTGTATGGAAGGTGTCATTGTTGAGTGATTTAGGAGGATAAAAGATGACTTGGACAAAGTTCCCAGTTGGTGCAATAAATGACAGCTAACCCTAAATGTAGAAAAGTATAAGTTACTGCAAATGAGTTGGAAAAACAAATCCATAATGCCAGAATCCTGCATTAGTAGTGTCATGAATGAAGAAGTCATATTGTTTCAATATCTGGACATAACTTTGCAATGTGATATGAAATGGAACAAACTTGTGAGGGTCATGGTAGGGAAGGTGAATAATCATCTTTCGTTTGTTGGGTGGATTTTACTAGTGTGGCTCAGCTGTGATGGACATCACATATAGGGTGCTAGTGTGATCTCTTCTTGAGTACAGTTTGAGTGTCTGGGATCCACAAGGGGTCAAATTAAAGCAGACATTGAGGTATTTCAGAGGCAGGATACTAGATTTGTTAACAGTAGGTTGAAACAACAACATACAAGTATTATGGAGATGTTTCTGGAACTCAAATGGGAATCCCTGGAGGGATTTTGAGGAACACTGTGCTGACTGCAGAACAATTCTGCTTGCACCAACATACATTACGCATAGGGACCACGAAGATAAGAGATGACAAATTAGGACTCATAGAGAGGCATATAGACATTCACTTTTTCCCCACTCGATTGGCAGATGGAACGGGAAAGGAACTGACTACAGTCGAATTAAAATTACTTGATAGTTGGCACTTCAAACGCCAATAAGAGTTGTCAGCGTCACACTTGAACTGTCTGCTGTTGCCAAACTCCACCAAAATTGTCCAGTCACTTCCAATTCCTGGTACAGCATTCTTTCTTGATGTATTTGTATCCCGAATTATGAGCCCGACACTTTTATTATGTATTTCATGACACATGATAACTACACCAAAAACAACACACATTAACAATGCTAATGAAAGACACATATTTCATTCATAGCACTAACCAAACACTACTGAATAAATCAGCACAAGGTGTAATTCAGTATCATACTTATAGTTATCATATTCACAGAGATCATCTTACATTAGATAAGCTTTTCACTATACTGCGTGAAACTGAAATTTTTAAGGTTGCAATTCATAGTTGGAACTGGGTCACTACATTCACATATATAAATACTTCATGCAGTGCTGTGGCATAGCACAATGGTTGGCAGATTAATCTAATGTGTAGCATGTCGTAGGTTTGAATCTCATCAATGTAGCAAAATTTTTAATTCCAAATCTAACCAAATGAGTGTGATTATTATTTTCATTCAATTAATTGGTTTAAATGTATTTTTTTATTTTTAATACTTCGCTGCATCATTTTTCATCATTGTTTTGACTGTTCTATTTGGTCTTATTTTTCATCTTGTCATTATTTCTTCATTTGGAATCTGTCTCAGTCATCTATAATCCACGACTAAGGGCCCACACGGACTGTTCACTGGTTTCAAACATGGCAGCATGTGCAGCTAGTTTAAGGATAGTTACAGGTAACAAATGACACGGAGAAATTTCAATTTGCTTTCAGCCCTGAAATTGAGTTTTTGTTGTCTTGAGTTTACCCTTAAGGGTTAGCTTTAATCGCCATGAACAAAGCGATAATGATATTAGTACTGCTGCAGACTGTTGACCACAATTTTCTCAGCTGGGTTAGGACACAAGTTTACAGTCAGGGATACAAAACGCGTTGTCTGCCCCAGTTCAGTCACTGGTCACTTTAAATCAATAGTCAACAGAGTATCCAACATTTCTGACATACCTTGCACCAGCCACTAGAAAAATTGCTCTGTGTTAAACATTTAACATAATTTGTGAAGTGAGCCGCTTGTTTGTTGTCACCTGTAACCAAACGGTAGCTGGTAGCCAATATGGCAACATTGTTGCAGCAAGTGATTGATGTCAACTATCAAGCAATTTTATTCAGACTATTGTAGTGAGACAGGGTACCTTCAGCCATGCACCATATGGTGGCTAGTGGAGTATGTATGTAGATGTGGAATCAGTCTTTCCTTCTCATCCCATCTGGAAAGTCTCCCCTGATCTGCAGTTCTGGGTAACTTTCTCAAAATCTAACCTTTTTCCTAGACCTATCCTTCACCCCTCTTCCTTCCACTTCAACCCTTCTGCCTGAAGAATGAGCTACTGGCTCTGAAAGCTCGCCTAATTATAATCTTCTTTTATGTGTGTGTTCTGCCGCCACTTAGCGAGTAGATTGTTTATCTATCCAATTCAATTATCATGTAATCAAAAGCTGCATTTAACACGCCAAGTCTCTTTTACCAATCATTTTTAATATGTCCTACAGAATGTGCTGTCTACCTTGTCCTTTTTTGAGATTACTGTCTTGCTGTACTTTTCTACAGGCATCATCTTACTTATTAGGAGTCAGTTCATTCATGTTGTTGTTGTTGTGGTCTTCAGTCCTGAGACTGGTTTGATGCAGCTCTCCATGCTACTCTATCCTGTGCGAGCTTCTTCATCTCCCAGTACCTCCTGCAACCTACATCCTTCTGAATCTGCTTAGTGTATTCATCTCTTGGTCTCCCTCTACGATTTTCACCCTCCATGCTGCCTTCCAATGCTAAATTTGTGATGCCTTGATGCCTCAAAACATGTCCTACCAACCGATCTCTTCTTCTAGTCTAGTTGTAGAGCTGCATGTCCTCGGGAAAAATTATGGCTGTAGTTTCCCCTTGCTTTCAGCCGTTCGCAGTACCAGCACAGCAAGGCCATTTTGGTTAATGTTACAAAGCCAGATCAGTCAATCATCCAGACTGTTGCCCCTGCAACTACTGAAAAGGCTGTTGCCCCTCTTCAGGAACCACATGTTTGTCTGGCCTCTCAACGGATACCCCTCCATTGTGGTTGCACCTACGGTACGGCCATCTGTATCGCTGAGGCACGCAAGCCTCCCCACCAACGGTAAGGTCCATGGTTCATGAGGGGAGTTCCTTCATAGTCAACAGTTAAGGAATGGGTGGCTGAATTCATATGTGGCATATGTCTGTAAGATGACTCATGAACAATTTCCTAGAATTACAATCAAATATGAAAATGCTGAGAAAGAACACAGTGTGATATTGCAAGATCAGTAATTAAAAAGATGTGCAAAACAGTTGATGCCGTGGCTGTACCAGAAAGTGAGTGGCATATCTGTTGAAGCCTCACTACAACCTAATGTGAAAAACAATTTGGGACAATCTGACACACAACTGATTCTATGCACCAATCTGTTCCCGTGGATGAGAGATGACCGAAATGAAACAGCAGTTGCACAAAAATAGCCAAGGTGACTTCATCAGAGAGAAAGAGTGGTCATTGTTTTCTAGGATGCAAAAGGGATTTGTATTTTAGATTAGCTTGCAAGACTGAAACAATACCTCACAAATACTATGCAAGTATTCTGACTCAACTGGATGAAAAAATATGGAGCCAAGACCCAGGGGGAAAAAAAAAAGTTTATCGTCAGTGAAATGCATATGGTCACAAAGGCACTTTCACAATAGGAAAACTGGGAGTTTCAAGTGTGAAGTCTTCAAATATCTATTCCATTCTCCAATTTTTTCACATTCTGACTTTAGCTTCTTCTTCTTTTCTTTTTGTATGAATGATTCACTTAAGACTATATGCGTCACAGCTCAAAACCATTTTGTGAGTCAACAACTGGATATGTTTTCACTGCTCTGTCTCTTGTAACTCCGTTGGACATGGAGGTAGCAAATGAGGATGTAGGATGTTCATGACATACTGCTGTGCTGTCAGAGTGACCTGAAGTCATATCCGATGCTGCCCCACACGCCCTCTCCCTATGTCGTTGTCATACTGACTGACAACTGCAATCGCGGGTCTTGCAGAATGTGACTCACTGCTGATCACATGACAGGTGCAGGTGTGAAAGGGTTACAATGTGCTCAGTGTACATTACAGCGATTCTCCCATGGGCTCGTCAGACACGGTCAACTGGAAGCTTGCTGACAAGCACGCTGCCCTTACGTTCCCAAGCAGTCCAACATGGGGCCACTACCACATCTGAATGTCTCACAAATCTGCATATTGCATAATTCAATCAGCCTGGCAAATGGAGACACACAATTAGGCCCCTTCAAATTTTATTACATGCTGATAATGCTGACTCACAGAAGTACAGGGCATCTGTGTCCTTCACAGGGATCACTCAACATCTTACACTCTTCACATCTCTTATAGCTCCTACCATTCATGGTAACAATCCAAGACACAAACAAAGCTAATGCAATCTGGTGGCCTTTGTATCCATTTCAGAGAGTTGCGACTCTCATAATTTACCACTGGTATGCACACTCGTGAAACTACGTTGCTTCAGGGAGCTTCCCTTTTTTTTCTTCAAGCAGTTTAGTTCTTTGAATCCATTTTTCTTGTAGCTCAGAATAATTATTTTATTGTGTAGCAAACTTACAGACTAGCATTCTGCTCTGAGCTGTCGGAGTTGGCGGTCATGTGTGTGTGAGGTGTGCTTGCTTGTGTGAATGAATGGTGTGTATTTCTATTTCTTTTTCTGATGAAGGTTGTGGCCAAAAGCTTATGTGTAAGTGTCTTAACTGTGCCTGTCTGCATTTTAACGTGCCATCTTTATGGTAATTAGCACTCTATCTTTTCCTACACTGCTGATATTCCAACCTGGAGTTTCCATTGTTTGAACTTACGGTCTACTGTTTTATTTTGCAGTGCACTTCTACAAGTGTAATACACAAATGTTGCCTTAGGAAAGAGTCACAATAACATCCATGTCTACCGTTTGCTATTTTTTACTAAATAGCATGTCACACTCGAAATTTAACTTAGCCAATGAAATAAGTTTGAAGATTTATTGTGTGTAAAAGACACTATGGCCCACTGTGTGGGAAATGTGGGAAGTTCTGTGCAGAGACGGAGTTATCCACAGACGTGGTAAGTCTGGGGAGCTATACGGGTGTTAAAACATCGCCACCTGCTGGGATGAGGGGCCACTTACTCTGTGGTGGCGCTGTGCCAGCAACGAGCTCGACCCATTGATTAGCACCACACATGACAATGACCAACCAGCTGCTTCTCTGTGCAGAGATATAAAATTTATCGATTTTGGACGTCGGGTGACAATCTGTCACATGGAGAACAATGTTTACTCTGGCAATTTTAACACTAATCTAGTGTTCTGCAACATATTAATGTGAAATGTTGTCTATGATGTTGAAGCGTGTAAGTTAAACTGATATCTGAGAATTTGTTGTTTTTGTGGCACTATCTGCAAAATGACCTCTCTTGCAGCTCCAAGCATAAATGTCAAGTGAAGAAGAATAATTAGCACAGCACACTGGAACCGAGTAGGGATCCGGTTTACTGCTCGGCCACTAAATTAGCATATTGTGAGTGCACCAGAATAGACGCTGTACACACTTGCATATACTACATACACAAGTACAAGCATGGATCAAGCTACTGTGAAACTGCACTCTGTGTGACTCATCACTACATCAGAATACTGTAAATGTAGTGATTCCAATTTCTTAAGGTCTCTTCCTGTTTGTTTTCATCAGTTGGATCTTATTTTTCAAGTATGTGGGAATCCAATGAGCTGCCTGTTTGGACACATTCTTTCTGTATGTCCCACAAGTTGGATTCTTTGGAGACACATTGTAACAAGAGTTTTTAGGAATTTGATGGAGATTTCACGCTGGGTTCTGTGTGATGTGTTCCATCTTTTATTCTTGGGCCTAAGATTTTTACTACAATTTTACATTCTTCTAATTCAGTTTGCTGTTTTCATGTCTTGTGTTGGACAAAGAGTCTCTCTCATGCATAAAGAAATTCTAATTTGATCACTGTTGTACAATGTTAGATTTTAGAGTTCCAGGAAAAATACTTTTAGTTAACTGAGAGACAGTTTGTATTTTCTGAAGTCTGTATTCTATGGCCTTCTTTTCATTATGATGTTCAGTGGTCTTTTTCACCTAATTATTTAAACTCTTTAACACCAAATACTATGTTGTTGCCTACATAAGTTCAACTAGTGCCATTTTGGTATCAGCCAAGAATTTTTTCTCCAGGTGAAATTAGTAGTCCAATTTTCCTAGCTTGCTCCCTTAATATTTCAAATTGCTTTAGCACAACAGTAATGTTTTTGTCAATTAGTATTATGTCATCGGTATAGGTTACACAATATAATTCTATCTTTAAGTTTACGTTCTAGTCAGTGTAATAGTGCACCTGCTCTTCTCCATTACCTTACCATTTTCTTAGGGGCATAGTTGAATAGCAATGTGATGTGCCATCCCATTTTCATATTCTTATGTCTGTCTTAAATTACACTGCTTGAAAAAAAGTGAGACACTCAGAAGGTGGGGAGAAAACAAATTGAAACATAGCTAATTTAGAGGGTATGTGATGTTATTTCAGTGATAACAAAACAGAGTCAAATTTACACAGAACTTATCAGTTTGAGCCCACTTATCAATACAGCAATGCACCCTGTCTGGCCTGGACAGTGCGGGAGGATGTCGTAAAGCTGCTGCATACCCTCCTGAGAAAGGTGATCCACAACTGTTGTAACTGGACATTGCAATCATGGATACAGGCAGTGGGACGGAGTTGACGTCCATGTTGGTCCCATAATGTTCTATCGGGGACAGATATGGGGATTTTGCTGGCCACAGGAGTATATCAACATCACACAGACAATTTAAAGAGACACATACTACATGTGGACAAGCACTGGCCTGTTGAAAAATAGCACCACAATACTATTACACACTGCTGTACCATCAGAGTTCCCTCGGCCATTACAAGCCGTGACTTGAAGTCATACCCAATGGCTCCCCACACCATGGGACTCCTTTGTGACCCCCCCCCCCCCAAAAAATGTGGAAGAATGGGACCTCTCCCAATCTCCCCGGGTCACTGTCAAACTTCTCCACGATAGTCATTTGGAGCAGTGCAGGACTGGGACTCATTAGTGAACATAATGTGACACCATTCATTAGCAGTCCATACTTCTCGATCATGGCACCACTTCCTAGCTGTATGACACAGCATGTTGCAAGGAGTCTATTACAGTGAACTCCTGTTTATCCGAAATGATCAGGACGGTGGCCGGTTCCGATAACGAAAATTTCAGATAAATCAAAGTCCCCCTGTTTTCACATGTGAACACTACAAATTGTGTCAATATTGCGAAATACGATCGTAAAACGTGCGTAGGGTATGTAAAACGTTTCTGATACGGTTGCAAATAACCCTGTACTTTTTTACTGAAAAAATTGTGTTGACATGTTAAAAAGGCACCAAACTATGATTGAAAACTCAAAGTTTTTAAATGCTGTATAACAAAGCTCGTTTATTTTGCATTCTTACAGAAAAAATCTCCCTTATTTGGCAGCAGGAAAAAACAGGAGTTTTAATTTTATTACCTGCTCTTTTGAATAAAAAATAAACTACTGAACAAAATTGTGAAACAAATCTAGAGATTACTCAAAGGAACGAAAAGTCTGTCTAGAGGAACTTTCAAGAAAATTAAAAAAAAGAAACCTTTTAAGTTATGGACATAGAAGTTCTAGGATTCATTAGAGTTTATTTTTTGGTAACGAAGTCACGAATGTCTTTTTTTTTTTTGTTTTTTTGCTTGAGAAACTATTGCTGCAACAATACATCTCCAACATTGAAATCAAACTATTTCAGGATAAATCGTCTCCTCCTGTTGGCTGATGTACTCCAGGGCAGTTTGGATCACTTCGTAACAGAATGTGTGAGGAATATTTTTCTCTGATTCATCATCAGAAACATAGTCTTCTAACGCTTTATGATCGGTCACAATTTGGACGATTTCATCCTCAGTCACATGAAAAAATGCCATTTTCCATTCACTCTTCAATGTCTTCGAAGTGTGTGTCTTTACAACCAGCTTCTCCAGTAAATTCACCAAAATTATGTCAGCTTGAGTTTCGGTGTTGCCTCCTCCTTCCCACCACTTAGGTTGCCTTACGATCTAAGAGTTTTTTCCAAGACCTAACAAGAGGAACTGGAGGAATTAGATTCCAAGCTTCAGCAATCAATGAATGACACTTAAAACATCGATTTTTTTAAGAGCTTCCACAAAATCATCTGCAGCATCAATCACACCTATTAAGTATTCCAGCATCTTGCGTCTGTAATGTTTTTCTATCGCCTCAAGAATACCTTGGTCCATCGGTTGACATAGAGATGTGACATTTTGTGGGAGAAATACAACTTTGATATCCCCGTCTTGCAGATCACCTGGGTGATAAGGAGCATTATTCACAAGAAGTAGCGCTTTTCAAGGAAGTCCTTTTCCTTCCATGTAATTTACTACAGCTGGAACAAACTCTGCCTGGAACCACTCTCTGAAGATGGCACTGTTCATACATGCCTTAAGACTGATTCGTGTACCTCAGTGGCAAAGCTGGTTGGTTGGTGTCTAAATGCTCTTGGTGTTTTGGATTTACCAATTAAAGTAAGACACAGTTTATGATTGCCAGTGGCATTACTGCAAGTGAGGACAGTAAATCTTTCTTTGATTTTTTTGTACCCGGAAGCCATTTCTTCTTCTTTAGAGGCAAGGGTTTTCGTTGGCAGCATTTTGTAATTCAACTCAGTCTCATCACATTTGTAAAGTTGATTGCCAGTATAACCTCCTTTGTCAATGATTGCGTGCAGTTTCTTCTTAAAATCAGCGTAGCAGCTTCATCCCCAGATAATGATTTGGCACTGATGGCAATTTCATGAATGCCATGCCGCTTCTTGAAACAATCCTGCCGGCCATTACTTCCGAGGAATTCTTGCTTCTTTCCTTCAATCAGCTCATCAGCTCATTTTGACAAAGTAGAGGACGTGAAACTGACACATCTTTGGCTCTTATTTATTCGTGCCACAAAAATAATGCCTCTTCTAACTGAGGATGTGCACCTTTTCTCATTGTTTTTCAAGATTTCACTGCGCTGCCCAATGCTTGGATGGAACAAAATTTTTCAATTCCTGATCGATTTGTCTTCCGATCAGTAATTGTACTCCTACTCTGCAGCAACTTTTGTGGGTGGCTCACCAGCATCAATTCTCTGCAAAGTGTGAAGCTCTTTTTCCAACAAGATCACATTTGTTTTATGTTTTGTGCCCGTAGTCACGTTCAGTGTTCTTTTTACAGACACTCGACTGAGTCCTTTATGGTTTTTGGCCCCTTTTATCTCTGGACACTTTAAGGCACATAGTGGGAGCACAAAACCTCAAATCAGAAACACACAGATGCAAAACTTGACAACACTCGAGATGCACTAGACAAACTTTTGATTTTTGAAACCAGGCTGTGGCAGCCATCAAATGAAAGCATTCGATACATCTATGCCATTTCCTCTGTTCTACCCAAGCCCACGTGGCAACACAACAGGGTGTTGTACGTTCACTGTTAAACACTCAGCTTTGGTGTACCGACAACAAGTGGAAAGTGTTAGGCGGCGCACTCTAATTGTCGGTTTCGACAGGGCTACGTTGCGCTGCATAGAACAATACTGTATGTACTGTACTTCCAAGGAGTTCCAATAGATGGCAGTGGCATACGAATAAGAAACACACTAGAGCTTCAACCAACACACGCACGAATTGATGATACTTGGACTTTTGACACGCACCAGTGCACTGATTAGCAGTAGATTGCCAAAAAACACTAGCAAATGCTTGGCTCCAGGTGCATGCAAATTGAAACTTGTCAAGCGTCAATCTAGCTAGCCAAAAGTGTAGCTGCACGAGAGTTTACTGTACTTGTTCTCAGATGGCAGTCACAGACATGAACAGATTACAATGTACTCAGTACACTACACAGTGATGCTCCCTTGTAGCGGTCAGATGTAGTCAACTGGAAGATTGATGATGAGTATGCCCTTACTTTCCAACATCAGGCCACTGTCAGATCCAAATACTCCAAAAATACAGATGTTGCAAGGTTTAACCAGGCGACCAAATGGACATCCACAATGAGGTTTCTTTCAAACTCTCATCAGATAATGCTGTCTCACACCAATATGCAGCACCTTCATATCCTCCAGAGTGATGATTCAACATCTGACGCTATTCACATCCCTTATGTACCACACGATGCTTGCTAAACAGCAATAAAAACAAAGAACACTAATGAATAATGAAGGAAAAGACAGACTGTTACTTACCATAAAGAAGATACCTTAGGCTGCAGATGGGCAGAATTAAAAGAAACTTACACAAAGCTTTCAGCCACAGCCTTCATCAGTAAGTAGTAATCTGTCTTTTCCAACATTGTTGATATTCCTACTGGAGTTTCCATTGTTTCAAGGACACTGACGCTTTTCTGTGAGTGTTTCCTTTATGATGTTTTCTGCATTTTAGCTATTTTTAAAAAAAGAAAAAAAAAAGAAAGAAAGAAAAAAAAAAGATTTGTTGCTGGAAAACTTCTGAAGTCCAATAAAGGAGTTACAACAGCCATATATGGTTATCTGGTGGACCTTGCAGAACCAAATTCTAGGGCTGAAATGTACTGTTGACCAATGGGCATTAATCAGAATGAATACTAAATAAAAAATTAAATCCAATTTTACACAAAAAACTCAGGTTCTATCACTGTTGTTTTTCGTTCTGTTTTGCTCTTATGTTTGCTATGACTTGTTAAGCAGAAATTTTCTTTCTATCTATAGAGTTACATTTGCTGTAATGTATCTTACCTGCATGTTGTTTCTTCTTTCTTCTCACTGCTGCCCCAATCATGGCAAGCAAGTCATCCTCACTGCATTTGCTTCGTATTGCATCTCTGAAACAACAGTTAAAACACCCGTTAAACAGTACCAGGCCAACACCACACAGTGAAATGTTGGTACACTAAAAAGGAAGAAAAACTTTACAGAAATCTTCAACAGTAATCTTGTAGTCTGCAGTAGGCAACAGCAGGATAACAAACCCACTGGACAAAAATGGGAAAGTCATGATAGAAGTTACTTTTATTTTTATAAATAAACAGGTATCTTACACAAATGCTCAAGAGTATACATAGGATCTCGGGCTGAAGAGGTGGAGCAGAAACTGACATTAGTTTTGTTGAAGAGGGAGTAGTGGAACACAGCACAATTTCTTGCAAAATGAAGCCAAATTTATTGATAAACTGTTAATTAATTGCGAAGCTCACTAATGTGACCATTTTACAATAGGTACTTACTGCTTGGAGTATATGTGACTTTTCAGGCTTGCCTGATAGATCTGTTGCAAAAACACTTTGGGTTCCCCACCAGATAACATTATGCAAGTCCCTCCCTCAATATTTCAGTGACACAACGTTTTGGCATCTTCAGGTGATGGTGATTTCCACCATCACTGCTGCAAGATGGAACTGGCAATTTCCACATGACAGCTTTGAAATTTATCATGTGGATGACTATGACCATCATATTTAGAATTCAGAGGATTTCATAGAATACCTGAAAATGCTTAAACTAGAACTTTCAGATCTTTTAGTTAGCTCAAATGTTATATCATTACTTACAAAAGTGCCCTGCAGCCCTCATTAGAGGTTATTAGCAGCAAGTTTGAGAAAGAAATTGTGGTGCTGTTTAAAAATGTGCATACCTCATCCTATTTCTTATGTAACACCAACTACTTTAATCAAGTGGACAGTGTTCCCATGGGAGATCCTCTATTTCCCTTAGTAAATATCCAACATTCCTCCTTCTGGCAGAATGCTGAAGAGACATTTGTGGTGTGGCCCACATAATACAGACACTACCTATGTTCCTGCAGCATTTGCACTCGGTCCATCTAAATATTCAGTTCACTGTGGAAGTACAAAAAGATAGCAGCTTACCATTCCTGGATGTCACGGTTAGAAGAAAAGCTGACAGAACACTGGGGCTTAGTCTCTACTGCAAACTGATACACGCAGAGTTATATTTGCGGTCCAAAAGTTGCCGTCACCCTGCACAATGTGGTGGTGTCTTACACTCCCTGGCACATAGAGCACACGTGATCTCAGATACCGACAGTCTGCCTGGTGAACTGTAACACCTAAGAACAGTGTTCCAGCAGAATGTTTATTCTTGTAAACAGATTTGCAATGTGTTCTGAGCAAAGCAAGTTCAGTGTAGGGATGTAAATGAAGTTACTTAGACAAGCACTGCAAATGGCTTTCCTACCATATTTCAGCGGCATGTTTTCAAAAATAGAAAGAATCACTAAGAGAAACAGAATCAAGTGTGTTTTTTGTCTACCAGCAAAACTAAGGAATTGTTTGTGTTCAGTTAAAGACAATCTTGACCTTAGAAAACACAGATCATATATAAGATCTGATGCCATTATGGGAAATCTTATATAGGGCAGACACCTCACATTGTGCAAGAACACTGTGTTCAACAGCGCTGACAAAAATGCCACCCAGTAAATTAGTGGTAGCAGAGCACTGCCTGAATACAGGGCACCACATGTTTCCCAAGAGGACTGAAATTTTATTCTCAGGATCATCACTCTAGGATTGTGTTTTTAAGAATGAGGCATGTATCCATACGGTGGGCAATCTTACCAACAGGAATATGGAATTTTGACTAAGCACTGCCCAGAATCCAGCACTGACTGCCATGAAATTAAAACAGTAGAAACCAGATCCTCCGATGTATGACCTGATGCAGCACCTTGCAGAGAGTTAATTCAGCGTTTAACCACACGAGTGTCCAGAAGTGCAGTCATTGCCCACAACACATAAGCAGAAGGCTACTATGAATGGCATTTCCATCCAACTGGGAGTGCCTTCGTACTCCTGCTTCTAGCCTGACAAATTTCAATTCTGCTGTGCAAATATCACCAGTCACATCTTGCAGCAGTGATGACAGGACCCACCACTACCTGAAGATGACGAACAGTTGTGTTGCTGAAATATTGTGAGGCTTGCACAAAGTTATTCAGTGGAAAATCTGAGAAGATTCGTATACATTATTTTTCTGTGACGCAGGTAATGTGCAGCCAAATGTGATAATTTTCTGCATTTGCCTTTTTGTACATTTCAAAATACCCCAAAAATTGGCGAGAAACACTGAACATATGACATAACCAGATGACATACCCCACAGCATGTGCAGCAGTCGGGGTTGAGTGTAAAGGAATGATTGAGCAGTGCAATACTTTCATTTGAGCAAACAGAGCAAATTTCGAAAACATTTTGTAAATATGATCTGTTGTAAATGTAGATGTTACAAAATTACTGTCCCTGCTGTAATCAAGCAAAAGCAGTTCTGATTTTGTGTTTTTTGCTTCTGTCCTCTTTTTGTTTACAGACATTAGTTAGTAAAGAAAACATAGGTCATTTAATGGCAATGATGCTATTCTGAAGTTTATACTCATCTACTTTTTATGCAATACGGTAGGTTTTGATTTGTACTGTACTTTGCAAGAAATCAAGGAAACTGCAAGATCGGTAAATAAAATAATAAACTTCAATATAAATACATAATTGTTAAACACAATGAAAAAATACTGCCTGCCAGATGCAAGACTCAAATCCTGAACGCCATCACTAAAGTCGCACATGTGTGTCCGTAGCCACAATGATATGAATACTTGACTTGGGTTGGGATGATCAAGTGTGACAGACCGAGAGGCTCTACCACTGCAAGCATGACAAGGTACATCATCTGGTGACATTTATCATTCACTTTTGACACATTTCCCAACATTTGTATCGTATCCAAGGGTAGAGAAGGTGGTCTGGGAATATTGTAGGGTTTGACAAGGATGATACGGAGGTTAGGGGGTTGGCAAAAGGCAACTCTGGGTGGTGTGGGGAGAATATTGTCAAGGGATGATCTCATTTCAGGGCTTGACTTGAGAAAGTCATATCCCTGGCGGAGTAATTAGTTGATGTATTCGAGGCCAGGATAATATTGGGTGACAAGGGGGATGCTTCTGTGTGGTCTGGGGGTAGTACCATTGTTGTTGGGTGGGGAGGAATGTATTGCTTGGGAGATCTGTTTGTGGACAAGGTCTGCAGGATAGTTGTGGGAGAGGAAAGCACTGATATATAATATAATACAGGGAAACATTCCAAATGGGAAAAATATATCTAAAAACAAAGATGATGTAACTTACCAAACGAAAGCATTGGTATGTTGATAGACACACAAACAAACACACACACAAAATTCAAGCTTTCGCAACCCACAGTTGCTTCATCAGCAAAGAGGGAAGGAGAGGGAAAGACGAAAGGATGTGGGTTTTAAGGGAGAGGGTAAGGAGTCATTCCAATCCTGGGAGTGGAAAGACTTACCTTAGGGGGGAAAAAGGACAGGTATACACTCGCACACACACACACACATATATCCATCCGCACATATACAGACACAAGCAGGGTATATGTGTGGATGGATATGTGTGTGTGTGTGTGTGTGTGTGTGTGTGTGTGTGTGTGTGTGTGTGTGTGTGTGTGTGGCATACTGATCTGATCTGAACTATGCAGCCTTAAAATGGAAGTTTTTTGATCACTCCTTATTTTGCTCCCTGCCACCTTGGCAATATGTACCGCAAATCATCAGACAGACGACCTTCCTGCATGCTTCATGTTGTGTCTAGACAAGACAGCCTAGACACAATGAGAGGAAGCCGAAAGGCATGCTCTAAGTTAAAAAAGGAGGGCGTGAGGTCTGAAACAGGATACGTAATGAATGCTATAAAGAAAAGTACGTAGCTTCTGGAATACTTAACTTTAATCCATCCTTTTGGTACATCTGGAGATTGTGGTGATACAAGTGAGACTCTTTATATACATGCAATGTTACTAATGGTGCCTTGCTAGGTCGTAGCCATTGACTTAGCTGAAGGCTATTCTAACTATCGGCTCGGCTAATGAGCAATGCTTCGTCCATGTAGTCGCTAGCAAAGTCGTCCGTACAACTGGGGTGAGTGCTAGTCCGTATCTCGAGACCTGCCTTGTGGTGGCGCTCGGTCTGCAATCACACAGTGGCGACACGCGGGTCCGACATGTACTAATGGACCCTGGCCAATTTAAAGCTACCACCTAGCAAGTGTGGTGTCTGGCGGTGACACCACATTCCTCCCCTGCAAATCGGCGAATGGTCGTGTTATAAGGCTTCCGCCCGCCGTGGGGAGAACCCCATGTTGACGTATGCGATGAGGTGGGGAGCCTAACAACAGGCGAGGCTGTGCCACCCGCACGCGGCCATTTGGTCCAAGGGGAGCTAGGAAACACCTGAAAACCTAGTCCAGGGTGCACGTCAACATGCGGTGTATGTGCCCGTAAAGAGACAGGAGGGGCCGAAGGGTCGACCTCCATTGCGTCGGGGTACCCGACGCGCGAAGACGCCATGTGGTCCGGAGCGGGCAAGAGTTCCATGGCGGAGGACAGCTGGTCACGGGAAGCGATCGGCGGCGTGTGACCCAGGGAGGCGCTTGGTGGCTGCAGCGAAGCGTCCACTGCGGGCGGCACCAGCTGGACAGGCGGCGGCGACGGAGGCGGCAGCGGCGCGTCGCCATGGGGCAAAATGGAAGGCATCGTTGGTAACACCTGGGGATGAGGCGAACCAGTAGATGGGTCCCCAGGGCGCTGACCGGATGGCACCGTCGCTGAAAGCAGACGGGGAGCGGCAGAACCCGTGCGACGACAGAGGTGCAGCTGATTGAGATGCCGACGCACCTCACCAGAGGCCCCCAAAACCAAATACATCACGCGGCCGTGGCAGCAAAGAATGTGCACTGCGAGCCAACGCCGTGAACCTCGATAGTTGCGATAAAATACAACGTCGCCTGGAGCAAAAGCAGAAGTCTGCCGCTGCACAGGAACCTGATGCGGCGGGTGCAGCAAAGACATCAAGGTTCGATGAGGACGACTGTGGAGCAACTCAGCTGGCGAGCGACCATCTCGGGGCTGAGAGCGATACAAAGACAAAATGAGCAACAACGCGTCCTCCCGAGAATGCGACTCTTTCAACTTCAACATCTGTGACTTGAAAGTCCGGACCAATCGTTCAGCGGCACCGTTTGACTGAGGCGAAAACGGCGCGGATGTCAGATGTTGAATACCATTGGCCTGGCAGAATGACTGAAATTCTGCGGACATGAATTGTGAGCCATTGTCGGAAACAATAGTCTGCGGAAGACCTTCAATGCAAAAGATGCAGACAACGCTTGGATGGTGGCAGTTGATGTCGTGGAAGACATCCGGACAACAAAAGGAAAATTACTGAAGGCATCTACCAGAACAAACCACCGAGCATACCAGAATGGACCAGCAAAATCGATGTGCAAGCGTTGCCAAGGGGAAGTGGCTCTTGGCCATGCAAAGACTTTCCGCGGCAGTGTGGATTGTTCTTTGGCACACGCCACGCAAGAAGAACACATATTCGTAATTGCAGCATCGATTCCGAACCAAGTACAGTGCTGACGAGGAAGTTGTTTCGTTTGCACTATACCCCAATGTCCTCGGTGAAGAAGCCGTAAAACAGAGGACTGTAACGAACGTGGGACCACGATTCTGGACTGATCATTATCAGAACGCAACAACAAAACACCGCGTCGAACAAAAAGTCTCTCCTTGTGAGCAAAAAATCAGCAAACCAACGGATCCTCGATCCGAGACTTTGACAAAGGCCATTGCGTAGCAACAAAATGCAAAACGGTAGCAAGGACCGGGTCAGCAGCTGTGGCTGTAGCTACACGACGAAAATCAATCGGAAACGAGTCGACCACGTCATCGGTTTCCGAATCAATGAACATGCAAGCAAGTTCAGAAGAATCGAATGCTCTATCCTCAGCAACAGGCAAACGGGACAACGCATCGGCGTTTCCGTGCTTAGCAGTGGACCGATACAAGATATCGTAGCGGTACTGCGAGAGGAAAATAGACCAGCGAATGAATTTCTGCGCTGTACGCGGAGGTACAGGCTTGTTCGGATGAAAAAGCGACATCAAAGGTTTGTGGTCTGTGATGATGGTAAAGTGACGACCATACAAGAAATCATGGAACTTAGTAACACCAAACACGAGAGCCAAAGCTTCTTTCTCTATCTGTGAATAATTTCTTTGCGCAGACGAGAGCAATTTGGATGCAAAGGCAATAGGGCGATCATGCGACCCATCTTTGTGCGCAAGCACAGCACCGATCCCGAAATCTGATGCATCTACCATCAACAAAAGGGGTTTCTGGGGATTGAATGGCGTAAGGCAAGTATTAGAAAGCAACGCCGATTTCAACTGGCGAAAGGCGCGTTCGCATTCCGTCGTTCAGACGAACGGAACACCCTTACGGCGTAAGCTATGAATCGTAGCTGAAATGGAAGAGGCATTGCGCAGAAAGCGATGATAATAGTTAATTTTACCCAACACACTCTGTAGCTGCTTCAAATTCTGCGGCAAAGGCAAGTCTTGTATGGCACGGAGGTGCTCTGGACTCGGATGTATGCCTTGGGCATTGATGACATGTCCCAGGTATGGTAAGTCACGAGCAAAAAACACACATTTGTCCTTCCGCAAGCGAAGACCATTTTGTCGCAATACCTGAAATAATGTTCGTAGGTGTGCTAAATGCTCGTCTGCTGTCTTTCCGGAGATCACAATATCGTCCAGATAGTTCGCAGCAGTTGGGACTGATGCACAAACAGTTTGTAAATATTGCTGAAACAATGCAGGGGCGGATGCACACTCGAATGGCAGTCTTTTGAATCGGTACAAACCAAGATGCGTGTTAACCACCAAGACGCGCTGGGATTCTTCGTCCACTGGTATTTGGAAGTACGCATCTGTGACGTCCAACTTTGAAAAATATTTACCCGGGCACAGTTTGTCAAAAAGATCTTCCAGGCGGGGTAATGGAAAAGTTGCAAACACTAGTTGTGGATTCACAGTGGCCTTGAAGTCCACACAAAGTCTCAGTTTTCCGGAAGGTTTGGGCAAAATTACTAATGGTGAGGCCCAGAGAGAAGCCTGCACACGTTCAATTACACCTTGTGATTCTAAATTGTGTAATGTTCTTGCAACCTCATCATGCAATGCGTGAGGAACATTGCACGCTCTGAAAAATTTCGGTTGCCCGTTGACTTTCAGTTCCAAATGTGCTTCATAGTTTTTAGCGCAACCTAAGCCCGGCGCAAAAATGTCTGCAAATTCTTCACACAGACGAGAAACACTGTCTGAAGGCACAGTCTGATTCACTGATAGGACCTGATTTACTATAGACATGTTAAACAACTGAAATAAATCGAAACCAAACAAGTTCACTGCAGTAGAAGAACGAAGAACGTAAAATGAGACAAGTTTTGTTTGTCCCTTGTATGTTGCAAGAAGGCTGCACTGTCCTAACACAGGGGATATTCTGACCTGAATAACTATTTAACTTAACATTTGCGGCACGCAACGGAGGTTTGCCCAGTTGTTTGTACGTGTCGTGATTGAGCAACGAAACTGCAGCTCCGGTATTGAGCTGGAATGGTATGACCATTCCATTAAAATCCAAATCTACAAAAAGTTTATTGTCCTGCTGACGACAAGAGCAACTGTCTCGTGCAATTTGAACTGATACAGGTACAGCATCACTTGCTAATTGACGTGATTTCCGGCGACGACGACGCACACTTTGTGTGGGACGAACACTGTCACTGTTTGAGAAAGTGGCACTGGACGGGGTGGAATTCACTACATGAATGTCCATGGGCGAAGGTCCACGAGCCTGAGTGTCCTTGGTTCGATTCCGGCGCGAAGCAAAAGGCCTGGAATGGTTGTGATTGTCTGATCTGAGCTTTTTCTGGCAAACACTTTGAACATGTCCTTTCTTATTACAGAAAAAGCAAATAGCTTGGCGTGACGGGCAATTTTCACGCGAATGTCTAGTAGCACACCGCGGGCATGATTTTACTGCAGTTGTATGCTGTCGTGGCACACCTGGTTTAGAGCACAGTGGCAGCTGCGTGGACGTGCGCGAGGGCAGTTTACCGGGCCGTGCAGCGCGCCCGGCGGGCTGGTTAATGTTACACACGGCTGGCGAAGTTGCAAATGATTCCTGAGCAAAGTGAAGTGTGTCTTGTCTATCTAATATGTCTATCACTTGCTGAAGGGAGGGATTAACTAGTTTCAAAATCTGTTCCCATATACGAACATCAGAAACGTTCTGTGCAATTGCATCACGGACCATTGTATCTGAATAAGGGAGTCCACATTCACACTCAAAAGCACAATCCCTTGTAGGCCTTGCAATGTTGCAACCCACTCCCTATTAGTTTGACCGGCCGTACGTTTTGTACGAAAGAACGTATACCTTTTTGCAACTACATTAACTGTTTCCTTGAAATAGGCATCTAAAGCAGACAAAAGTTCTTCGTAGGACAGAGTTGCTACGTCGCATTGGGGAAATAATTTCACTATCACACGGTACGTTTGCACCCCTACACATGCCAATAAATGAGGCTGCCGCTCGTTACCTTGAATTCTGTAGGCGGCGAGATGAAATCCAAACTGGCGTGACCACTCCGTCCATGTTTCCTTAGCTGGGTCAAACGGCCTAAAAGGCGGTGCAACTGCGAGTTGTGGCTGCAGTAGTAGTAGAGCGGTGGCTGCCGCATCATTGTGCAGTTCACGTTGACCCTGGACGAGCCGTCCAAGGGCATCCAATAACGCCTGCGTCTGCTGATTCTGCAAGTGATAAAATTCGGACAGTACATCTGGCGAAACCATGACACAAGTAAATGTAAGCAATTTGAAAGAACAAGACCCTTTCCGTTGACTTGTCGCCAAAAATTGTTGTGTCTAGACAAGACAGCCTAGACACAATGAGAGGAAGCCGAAAGGCACGCGCTAAGTTAAAAAAGGAGGGCGTGAGGTCTGAAACAGGATACGTAATGATTGCTTGTGTGTTGTGCCTGGTGCAACTTTGTTTTCTTTATGGTAAATAGTGATCTATCTTTCCCTGCACACACACAGAGAAAAAAAACTGCCAAGTCCAGCAGCTAGGGGCAAGCTGCTGGAGTTGGCAGTCATATGTGTGTGACATGTGCTTGCCTGTGTGTATGAATGTGTGTGTTTCTCTGTATCTCTTTTGCTGATGAAGGCTGTGGCCGAAAGCTTTGTGTAAGTGCCTTTTTAATTGTGCCTGTCTACAATGTAACATGTCTCCTTTGCAGTAAGCAGCAATCTATGTTTTCCTATATTTTTCATTTACACAGATGTAATTAACAAATCAGAGTCTATTTATTCCAGAGAAGTGACAGTTTGTTCATGACAGTTCAGCACAAATCTGATTTTTTATATACAGCAAGGCTACCTATAAATTATTCTGTGTGCCAGTGTTCATGCTGACTATAGGGATTCACACTGATCATGTGTAATTTGACACCTGGTCCTGTAAAGTTACTTCTGCTCAACGTGAAAAATTCTCCAATTCACATTTTGTAATTAACCTTAACATATCAAATAATGCACCCTTTGATATAACTGCTTATTGTCCACTTCCCATCACTCTATTCCCAATGTCAACCCAGCTGACCTCTACTTCTAATCCAAAAACCATGGTTGACTCAATGTTTGCTATTGCAAGCTATTGCTATTGCAACACAAAAGTGCCAGAGGCACCAGTAATGATATACAATTAAAAATACTAGAAAGTAAGGCACACCGGTTAGTACATGCTAAGCCAAACACTACAAGTGTCTAAGACACTGCGCTCTCACACAACAAGTACGAGGTCTGAATACATTACAGTTATGATACACTAAACTGTTTCATTCACAGTGGCTATATACATACTCTCTCCCCAATAAACAGAATAGTTATAACTCAATTGTTCACAAGTGTATATTATGACTCTTGCCACAGCCACACAGTCAGTATGCCACAGGCGTGCCATAGAAAGCGATCAGGTTCAATTCCTTGTAGAGCCGGGAAATTCTGCTCGGTGGACAGACTGGAATAGGGTACACTCTGCTTGTAGTTCCAGCTGAGGAGATACTCAAGTGAGAAGTAGTGTCTTCAACTTCTGGAAGTTGATAACAGCCTGGAGAGTTGTATACTGACCCCCTAACTCTCCATAGATTTATAGTAGAGGACATCTCTCGAAGAGCATTGCGTGGTCTTCTGGGCCCAATGCAGAGTTCCTTTATCTATGTATATTGTATATCACCACTTGTACACACTCATCAGCACAGTATCATATTGTCTCTTCACATGGCAAATTTTTATTCCCTTGTTTCCAGATCAAGACTTTTCCTCTTCCTCTTCTTCGTTTTTTTTTTTTTTTTTTTTTTTTTTTTTTTTTTTTTTTTTTTTTTTTTTACTTGTACCACACATATTCCACACGGTTTATGCTCACTCCTTCAATGATACTTCCCATCCTCCTCTAGTGTGCGAGTTGTCCCTGCTTTCCTGCGTGTTTCTTGGTTTAAACACCCTTGTTTCAAAAGAGAGTGACAGCTTAGATACAGTCTTGTCAACATTTTGTAATTTTATTTAGCAATTATTGTTTGAGCCTTATAGGCGAATGTCACAAGATATTGTCAACCACTGGATTCACTAGATTGGAATGGGGTTCATGGTAACTTATCAATTCATTTTTTAAGTTGCTGTTATCTTTTTCATCCTATCTTGGACTAGCTTTTCCATACTCCCACTCTATTTTACGTAGCCAAACAGTTATCTGCCCTTGCAAACTTGCTCCTTTACTACCAAGTTAACTAATACTGGGCAGCCTAACAGAAGTTCCAATATCCAGTCTTTCACCACAATTCACCTACACACACTTTTCACTCATTGATTTTCTTTTTTCAATGTCATAAATATTTTGCTTTCACAGACTGCTGTGCTTTGAACATAAAATTGTAGGAACATCTGCCTCACATGTCACTTTTTTTTTTTTTGTATTAAAGAATATGTTCCTTGCTTATTCCTATTTGCTTCTGATACATTTCCATTCTCACTTTTATTTTCTTTTGATCCATTTCTTTTTTCTTTGATAGACAAGTCAAACAACAATGGCAATATGTTGCAGCCCCCTGTGTTTCACCCTACTTACTACGAACTTACTTTTCTTAGCTTCCAATTTTATTAGTCATTTGGTTTTTAAGATACTTAAATTAATTGTTTGACCCTGTATTTTTATATCTTATTTTACCTTCGGTTGATAAAGGATTTCTGGTATGCTCACAAAGAGAGAGCTGATTTTCCCACCCCTCACCCCCCTTACCTTGTCCTGAAACAAACTTATCGCCAAGTATCTTGCAGTTTTTTTCCTATTATTAATCTCTTAGTCTAGTCATCAATTTAAAAGTGTCAGTTGTTGGTCCCATTGTCTAATAATTTGTACATTTATACACATGAAGTTCCAATTTTTATTTGGAACATATAGACTCTGATAATCATGAATCACAGTTCAAATGGCTCTGGGCACTATGGGACTTAACATCTGAGCCAAGGCAGGATTCAAACCTGCGACCGTAGCAGTCGCGCAGTTCTGGACTGAAGCGCCTAGAACCGCTCGGCAACGGTGGCTGGCGAATCATAGTTACCATCACACGGACAGAAATACTGTGTTAACTTTAATACAACATAGGGACATAGCTAAAAATGTCTTTACATAATTTCCAGTTCTGATTACTTTCCTTTAATTTAATCTAACAAATAGGTTAGTGTAACATGATGTTGACAGAGGCAAATTATATATACTCACAAATTATTTAGCTAGAGGTATCTGGTTTGTATGTCTGGGAGGGAGGAGGGTGCAAGATGAAAACTTCAAGAAAAGATTACTCATTTCATACCTGCTGAATTTAACTGCAGTTTATCTCTTCCATATACCAACCACATACCTAATGTGCATGGCAAACAGTTTGAAAGTATTATTCTATACTCAGCATTTGGAACTATCAGTTCCTTCATGAGAGAGGAAAGAGGGATAAGTTTCTGAAGGTCTGGAAGGTCACTCGGACTCCACAACTAATGTGAGGACAAGAGGAACAAATGTGTCTATAAGAAGTTTTGGAATTTCACCTCCTGAAGGTAAAATACTGATCAGTCTGTCAGTCTTCTAGTAATTTTATGGTTTCCTCGCATGAATTTTCACTTGGACATGATTATTCTATGTTTCATCACTCACCTGAGAGATATCTCTGAATTCCCAAAGAGACACACCTTCAAATTGCCATCAGCTGTTATCGGTAAACGGTTGCACGTGCCACAGAAGTGTTCACTCATTGAGGTAATAAATCCCACACGTCCCTTGAAGCCCGGGACATGGTATGCCTGCAAAAAGAAATTGTAAGAAAATAGGTACTGCTGTTGTGAAAATACTATAAATGTGTTGCTCACCAAGTGGAGGAAGGAGAAAATGTGCATTAAGGGGAGTTTGAACGCCCTATCCTGACAATGTTACATTTAGTGACTTAACTTTCCCGTACTTCAGGAACAACTGTAGCCATTGACAAGAAACTTTTACAGGACATTAAACTATATGTTCTGAGTCTTACAATAATTGCATTTCAGCCACTGCTTTTGGAAATACAATTTTTTAATTACACAGTTAAAATTTTGTGTACCTTTTTGTATGTTATTCTAAATAATTTTATTTATACATAACATTATGCTTTTCTTTTAGTTCAGAAGACTCAGGATACATATGTCATTACTCCCTGAAAATTTGAATTTGCTACTTGCCGTAGTTTCGGAGATTTAGGGAAAAATGCAAGAGAAAATGTAAATTTTCAGGAAGAGTTTTTAAAGTTTCAATAGACTGTAACTCAATATATGCTTAACATTTTATTTTTAGTCACTCAGAAGCACCCTGCACCATACTGTATATCATCCTCTTGATCTTTTTTAAGTTTTTTTTGTTTTCTTCTTTCTGGACTCCGTAGTGGCCAACTGTGCTGCATACTCTGCTTTACCAGTGCAAACCTTGTCCATCCCTTCAAATTCTCTGATGCAGTTTGCTCCAGAATTAATTCCCATATGTTGTAGCACTTTCACGCTACCAATGTTGCCATCATTAAAAGCAATAACAGCATGACTGACCCCCACTTTAGTGTCTTCATTACAAGAAAAACATTTTTTGGTCTACATCTACATCTACATCCATACTCCTCAAGCCACCTGATGGTGTAGGCTACCTTGAGTACCTCTATTGGTTCTCCCTTCTATTCCAGTCTCGTATTGTTCATGGAAAGAAGGATTGTCGGTATGCCTCTGTGCGGGCTCTAATCTCTCTCATTTTATCCTCATGGTCTCTTCGTGAGATATACGTAGGAGGGAGAAATATACTGCTTGACTCCTCAGTGAAGGTATGTTCTCGAAACTTCAACAAAAGCCCATACCGAGCTACTGAGCGTCTCTCCCGCAGAGTCTTCCACTGGAGTTTATCTAACATCTCCGTAATGCTTTCATGATTACTAAATGATCCTATAACGAAGCATGCTGCTCTCTGTTGGATCTTCTCTATCTCTTCTATCAACCCTATCTGGTACAGATCCCACACTGCTGAGCAGTATTCAAACATTGGGGGAACAAGTGTACTGTAACCTAATTCCTTTGTTTTTGGATTGCATTTCCTTAGGATTCTTCCAATGAATCTCAGTCTGGCATCTGATTTACCGATGATCAACTTTATATGATCATTCCATTTTAAATCACTCCTAATGCATACTCCCAGATAATTTATGGAATTAACTGCTTCCAATTGCTGACCTGCTATATTGTAGCTAAATGATATGGGATCTTTCTTTCTATGTATTCGCAGCACATTACACTTGTCTACATTGAGATTCGATTGCCATTCCCTGCACCATGCATCAATTCGCTGCAGATCATCCTGCATTTCAGTGCAATTTTCCATTGTTGCAACCTCTCGATATACCACAGCATCATCCGCAAAAAGCCTCAGTGAACTTCTGATGTCATTCACAAGGTCATTTATGTGTATTGTGAATAGCAACGGTCCTACGACACTCCCCTGCAGCACACCTGAAATCACTCTTACTTTGGAAGACTTCTCTCCATTGAGAATGACAGGCTGCGTTCTGTTATCTAGCAACTCTTCAATCCAATCACATAATTGGTCTGATAGCCCATATGCTCTTACTTTGTTCATTAAATGATTGCGGGGAACTGTATCGAACACCTTGCGGAAGTCAAGAAACACAGCATCTACCTGGGAACCCGTGTCTATGGCCCTCTGAGTCTCGTGGACGAATAGTGCGAGCTGGGTTTCACACGATCGTCTTTTTCGAAACCCATGCTGATTCCTACAGAGTAGATTTCTAGTTTACAGAAAAATCATAATACTCGAACATAATACATGTTCTGAAATTCTACAACTGATCGACATTAGAGATATAGGTCTATAGTTCTGCACATCTGTTCGACGTCCCTTCTTGAAAACGGGGATGACCTGCGCCCTTTTCCAATTCTTTGGAATGCTACGCTCTTGTAGAGACCTACGGTACACTGCTGCAAGAAGGGGTGTAAGTTCCTTCGCATACTCTGTGTAAAATTGAACTGGTATCCCATCAGGTCAGTGGCCTTCCCTCTTTTGAGTGATTTTAATTGTTTCTCTATCCCTCTGTCATCTATTTCAATATCTACCATTTTGTCATCTGTGCGACAATCTAGAGAAGGAACTACAGTGCAATCTTCCTCTGTGAAACAGCTTTGGAAAAAGACATTTAGTATTTCAGCCTTCAGTCCATCATCCTCTGTTTCAGTACCTTTTTGGTCACAGAGTGTCTGGACATTTTGTTTTGATCCACCTACCGCTTTGACATAAGAGCAAAATTTCTTAGGATTTTCTGCCAAGTCAGTACATAGAACTTTACTTTCGAATTCATTTAACGCCTCTCGCATGGCCCTCCTCACATTACATTTCACTTCACGTAATTTTTGTTTGTCTGCAAGGTGTTGGCTACGTTTATGTTTGCTGTGAAGTTCCCTTTGCTTCCGCAGCAGTTTTCTAACTCGGTTGTTGTACCAAGCTGGCTCTTTTCCATCTCTTACGATCTTGCTTGGCACATACTCATCTAACGCATATTGTACGATGGTTTTGAACTTTGTCCACTGATCCTCAACACTATCTGTACTTAAAACAAAACTTTTGTGTTGAGGCATTAGGTACTCTGATATCTGATTTTTGTCACTTTTGCTAACCAGAAAAATCTTCGTACCTTTTTTTAATATTTCTATTTACGGCTGAAATCATCGCTGCAGTAACCGCTTTATGATCGCTGATTCCCTGTTCTGCGTTAATTGTTTCAAATAGTTCGGGTCTGTTTGTCACTAGAAGGTCTAATATGTTATCGCCACGAGTCAGTTCTCTGTTTAACTGCTCAAGGTAGTTATCAGATAAAGCTCTTAAAAAATTTCACTGGATTCTTTGTCCCTGCCACCCATTATGAAAGTTTGAGTCTCCCAGTCTATATCCGGCAAATTAAAATCTCCACCCAGAACTATAACATGGTGGGCAAATCTACTCGAAATATTTTCCAAATTATCCTTCAGGTGCTCAGCCACAACAGCTGCTGAGACAGGGGGCCTATAGAGACATCCAATTACCATGTCTGAGCCTGCTTTAACCATGACCTTCACCCAAATTATTTCACATTTCGGATCTCCATCAATTTCCTTCGATACTATTGCACTTCTTATCGCATTAAACATGCCTCCCCCTTCACTGTCCAGCCTGTCTCTGTGGTATACATTCCAATCTGAGTTTAGAATTTCATTACTGTTTACATCTGGTTTCAGCCTACTTTCTGTCCCTAGTACTATGTGGGCATTGTGACCGTTTATTAATGAGAGCAGTTCTGGGACCTTTCTATAGACGCTCCTGCAGTTTACTATTAGCACATTAATATTGTTATTCCCTGCTGCATTTTGTCTACTCCTACCTTGCCGCATCTCAGGAGGTGTCTCGTCGGGCCTAGGGAGGGAGTTCTCTAACTTAAAAAACCCACATGTGCACTCCACACATACTCCGCTACCCTTGTAGCCGCTTCCTGCATGTAGTGCACGCGTGACCTATTCAGGGGGACCCTACATTTCTGCACCCGATAGCGGAGGTCAAGAAATTTGCACCCCAGATCTCCGCAGAATCGTCTGAGCCCCTGGTTTAAGCCTTCCACTCGGCTCCAAACCAGAGGACCACTATCGGTTCTGGGAACGATACAACAAGTAGCTAGCTCAGATTCCACCCCGCGAGGCTTTCCGCCTACACCAACTCCGCTAACTGCCTGTACGAACTGAGGATGACCTCTGAACCCAGACGGCAGGAGTCATTGGTGCCGACATGAGCAACAATTTGCAGTCGGGTGCACCCAGTGCTCTCTATCACTGCCAGCACGGCCTCCTCCACATCTCGGATGAGACCCCCGGCAAGCAGACAGAGTGAACACTGACCTTCTTCCCCGACCTTTCCGCTATTTCCCTAAGGGGCTCCATCACCCGCCTAACGTTGGAGCTCCCAATAACTAATATACCCCTCCCCCCATGTGCCTCCTTGGACCTTGCTGAAGGAGTGGCCACATGTCCACTCACAAGCAGAACGGGCGATGCCACACGGCCAGCCTCCACACTGACCCTCCGCCTCATGCGCCGCGAATGCCGATGAACCCGCCACTCCCCTTGGGAAGAGGGTGGCCCAACCGTGCCCGGTAGCCGCAAAGATGTCTTGACAGCAGGGTCAGTGGGTGAAGCATGTAATGTAACACCTGGTGTGTACCATGCAACGCACAAGACTCCCCACTGCCGCTACACTCTGAGGCAGCAGCCTGAAGATGGCTAACCGCGGCTTCAACACATTCAGCTGTTTGCGAACAGTGGCCAGCTCCTCCTGTGTCCGTACACAGCAGTCACACATCCTATCCATCATAAGAAATCAATTTACTGTAGAGAGTTAATCAACTTATAACTAGACTGCTAATTCACTAAAGGCGGCTGATAGTTGACTAAACTGTGGTTACTAGACACTTCCTGTAGAAAACAATGAAAATAGCACTACCTGTCTCTGGACTGTATTGAAAACAAACACTAGCACTACTGGCACTATGGCTGACTAAACGGACTCTCTCTGACTGTATTCAAAACAAACACGAAATCTATGGAACACTATTACTAGCACCCGACAATTAAAGCTTCCTAAAAGCAAAAACACACGGAAAAGGAAGTGACAAGTAAGAAAAATAGAGTTAATACTTCAATTAGCATAGCTCGCTGCACAGCAGACGTGACGCAGATGGCAGTTACAACGACACTGACACAATAAGATTATTGAACGACTCACTGGGATTTTGAGTCTGACAATGCAGACACTTCTTCAATAATTCAGGATTGCCAGGTCTCTGTAAACAGGTTTTATGATATCCACAACTGCTGCTGGGATAGAATGTTTATGGCTGTATGACCTGTTTGAGTACTGGGCATTGCGGTAATTGCACCATGAACCAGATCTAGGAGGGCAAAGATGGTGTACTGGTTTATCATCAGCTGACAGTCTCTGGAAGAAGGTAGCCCATACTGCCTGCTTCATTTTCAACAAATCCTCAGTATTATTTCTAATGGCAATCTCATAATACTGTTGTAGTTCATCAATCATGTTGTCTGTCAGCCTGCTTCTTATGGTCTTACCACCTGAAAGTTTCTTGTCTCTCAAACTTTGTTTCAACTTCCTCAATCTGGTATCCATCCTCTTCTGGACATGAGCAACACATTCCAGTTCTGTGATAAGCTTCTCACCATAAGGCTGAGTGGCTACTACACTGTTATATGCATTTGAGTCTGCATAACCTAAGAACTTAGTGTAACACACTCCCCTTTAGTTTACAGATCGATTATAAATTTCAACAGCTGCACAGGCCTCCGTACGACTAGTTGTCCTTCATAATTTCTGTCACAGATATGCCCTTCTTCATTCCCTGATTTATACTTATAACAATGTTTGGTTAAAATCTGGAAATCTATTAGCTTTCCAGTATCAACACTGGTCACTGTAGCAACAGAATTCTTAGAACTGCAGCTGCGCTTCTACCAAGTGCCCCAAAAGCTACTGATATGACAATCATACCATCGTTTATTTCAGCAGCTTCATTTGTAGCACCCTTAATTGACTCACATGCAGTGGATTTCACAGCAGCTCCAATAAATCCTGCATACTTGTCCATTTTACAAAGTGGGCGTGGCATATACATCACGACACACATTGTTTCTGCTGCAGTGTGTCCTTTGCCAATAGCTCTCAATCCATAAAACCACCTAACATTTACGTCAAAATAATTATCTTTACACTTATCAGAATTCCAAAATGAATGAGTGTATTTACAAATGGCAGAATTAATGGTAAGTTTCCTGGCTAGTCCATTTGATACCTCAATGTCTTCATGTAAACTAACTGGCCCTCCACATACATACAGCACACACATTCACATAACACCCCTGTTAGGATGTGTAAATGTATCAGAATATAACCTAACCTACCGTTTACATGAGTTTTGTTTTGAGATAACTGTGTTATCACTATGTTTTATTTTAATCTTCGAAGCACTAATGGGTGTTTCGCTAGATACTCATGAGTTTGCCAGTATTTCATTGTCTGCAACTTCACACACCACATGCTGAACACAATGTTTCTCTTTATTCAAAAATTTATTACCATGAAACCCACATTTCTTAAAAACACTTCATTTTGGAGTCATACTTTTTGAGAGATTTACCAGTCTATTCATCACTTCTCCTCGGAAAAACGTTAGCACTTTGATATACAAAGCATGTTTATACTATGAAAAGATACGATACTATTTTTGACAGTGCTACCAATGCAAACACATAATTTAACCTTTATAACACAGCAATCCACAGCTTTCTACAGGGTAGTCCATTGATAGTGACCGGGCCAAATATCTCACGAAATAAGCATGAAATGAAAAAACTACAAAGAACGAAATTCGTCTAGCTTGAAGGGAGAAACCAGATGGCGCTATGGTTGGCCTGCTAAATGGCACTGCCATAGGTCAAACTCATATCAACTGCATTTTTTAAAAATAGGAGCCCCCATTTTTTATTACATATTCATGTAGTACGTAAAGAAATGTGAATGTTTTAGCTGGACCCCTTTTTCACTTTGGGATAGATGAAGCTGTAATAGTCAAAAATGGTTCAAATGGCTCTGAGCACTATGGGACTTAACTTCTGAGGTCATCAGTCCCCTAGAACTTAAAACTACTTAAACCCAACTAACCTAAGGACATTACACACATCCATGCCCAAGGCAGGATTCGAACCTGCGACCGTAGCGGTCGTGCGTTTCCAGACTAGCGCCTAGCACCGCTCGGCCACTTCGGCCAGCTGCTGTAATAGTCACAAACATATAAGTATGTAGTATCACATAACTTTCCGCCAGTGCGGACGGTATTTGCTTCGTGATACATTACCCGTGTTAAAATGGACCGTTTACCAATTGCGGAAAAGGTCGGTATCGTGTTGATGTATGGCTATTGTGATCAAAATGCCCAAGGGGCTTGTGCTATGTATGCTGCTCGGTATCCTGGACAACATCATTGAAGTGTCGGGACCATTCGCCGGATAGTTACATTATTTAAGGAAACAGGAAGTGTCCAGTCACATGTGAAACATCAACCATGACCTGCAACAAATGATGATGCCCTAGTAGGTGTTTCAGCTGCTGGGGCAGCTAATCCACACATCAGTAGCAGACAAATTGCGCGAGAATTGGGAATCTCAAAAACGTCGGTGTTGAGAATGCTACATCAACATTGATTGCACCCGTACCATATTTCAATGCACCAGGAATTGCATGCCAATGACTTTGAATGTCATGAACAGTTCTGCCACTGGGCACAAGAGAAATTACGAGACGATGAAAGATTTTTTGCATGTGTTCTATTTAGCGATGAAGCATCATTCACCAACAGCGGTAACCTAAACCGCCATAATATGCACTATTGGACAACGGAAAATCTACGATGGCAGCGACAAGTGGAACAGCAGCTACCTTGGCAAGTTAATGTATGGTGTGGCATTAAGGGAGGAAGGTTAATTGGCCCCCATTTTATCCATGGCAATCTAAATGGTGCAATGTATGCAGATTTCCTGCGTAATGTTCTACCAATGTTACTACAAGATGTTTCACTGCATGACAGAATGGCGATGTACTTCCAACATGATGGATGTCCCGCACATAGTTTGCGTGCGGTTGAAGCAGTATTGAATAGCACATTTCATGACAGGTGGATTGGTCGTCAAAGCACCATACCATGGCCCGCACGTTCACCGGATCTGACGTCCCCGGATTTCTTTCTGTGGGGAAAGTTGAAGGATATTTGCTATCGTGATCCACCAACAATGCCTGACAACATGCGTCAGTACATTATCAATGCATGTACGAACATTACGGAAGGCAAACTACTCACTGTTGAGAGGAATGTCATTACACGTATTGCCAAAGGCATTGAGGTTGACAGACATCATTTTGAGCATTTATTGCATTAATGTGGTATTCACAGGTAATCACGCCGTAACAGCATGCGTTCTCACAAATGATAAGTTCACAAAGGTACATGTATCACATTGGAACAACCGAAATAAAATGTTCAAATGTACCTAGGTTCTGTATTTTAATTTAAAAAACCTACCTGTTACCAACTGTTCGTCTAAAATTATGAGACATATGTTTGTGACTATTACAGTGCCATCTATCACAAACTGAAAAAAGTGGTCCAACTAAAACATTCATATTTCTTTATGTATTACACGAATATGTAATAAAAAATGGGGTTCCTATTTTAAAAAACACAGTTGATATCCGTTTGAGCTATGGCAGCGCCTTATAGCAGGCCAACCATTGCGCCAGCTGGTTTCCCCCTTCGAGCTAGACAAATTTCGTTCTTTGTAGTTTTTTCGTTTGACACTTATTTCGTGAGATATTTGGCCCGGTCACGATCAATGGACTACCCTGTATATAAAAAATTACCGATTTTATTAGGTCTTGAAGTAATGCATGTAAAAATTTTAACATTTTCAACTGGTGTATATTATATTTTAGAAAATAAAATGAAATACTTCTCACACAAGTTTATAAGTAATATACATATCATTTTATTTGGAAAATGGCAAATTTTATAATCAGATAAAAACCCGAAAAAGTGAAAAAGAATGTTTTCCCCTTCTAACTCCCCTTAAAGTTATGGAAATGTGTAAGCTTTCGGAGCCAGTGGCTTCTTCTTCTGGCAGAAACAATAAGGGGAAGGAAAAGGGAAGAAAGAAAAGGATTGTCAAGGTTTAGGAAATGGGGAGAGTTGCAGAAAAGCTGCAGAGAAACCCAGGCCAGGACAGACTTACTGAATGGGATGAGAAATATGTAACTAAACCAGTCTATCTCTCATACCACCAGCAGATGTGAAGTATTCTTGTGATTGGTAGTAAGTCATAAACATTAAATTATTTTCAATGTACGTTCATACGTAATACTGCACGTACCTTTGAGGTATCATTGGGCCTATTGGGAAGAGGATCAAAATTAGGCCACTGCTTTCTAATTATTTGGAGCATTTCACAAAATGAGACCATCTTCCCATCATTCCATTTGTTGCCGCTGAAAGGCATGTACTCGATAAATCTTACATCAACATTTTTCTCTTTTGTTAACTCCACAAAACTGCACACTTCATCTTCATTAAAACTTCGCATTACAACACAATTTATCTGTGGAAGAAAGACACCATTAAAAACTTGGTATCAGATAAAGCCTGGTTTAAACAGAGTTTGAAAGACTTTTTGATAGATAACTCATCCTACTCGATAGATGAATATCTTAACAGTGGCTGTTAGGCCAGCTTAAATAAGAATGTCTGTTAGATTTCAGTTCTGAGAGCACTTTGCCATAACAGTCAAGATTATGTACTTTTTGTTTGATAAATTTATTAATAGTGCATAACAATGTTTCAGTCTGACAGCGTATCAATTCTGAAAATATTAGCTGTTCCAGTTTGTATTGTATTCACCTAGTTTGACAATCTCCTGACAAATGATCAGGGTATTCAAATGTTTTATATTTTTTATGTTATACTTTCTGGCATGTTACTCACCCATGAGAATCGTCTCATGTTTTGGGTCTTGGAACAAAAGCTGAATCTAATCTAATCTAACCTACAAAATAATGGTTCTACAAGTCTGTTGTTATATTTGTATACCTCACTGATTCTGTTAAATTAATCTTTTTCTCTCTTTTTAGAGAATGTCTGAATTTATCTTAGCATGCCAAGCTGTTAACCTTCTTAACAATTTATGAAAATTAAACTACATACATCTTCAATCTTTTTCCCCACTCCAATGCACACATCTTTTGCTGAAGGTATTATTTTAACTATTACATGAAATTAAGAAGCTTTCTTGAAACTGTGCTGCCATTTGTGAAACAAAGTTAAAAGTGTTCTCAAGATAAAAGGTCTTCACAAAAGGAGCATTTAGTATCTGTGCAGGTGGTAATACTGACAGCCATCATATAAACAAGCCCAAATGGTAGAACATCCTGCTTTACACATACACGCAATGGCAGAAAAAAGGAAAAGAGCACACCTTTCATTCAAGCATTGAATATATAAACTGATGAGACAAAACACTATGACCTCATGTTTGATAATGTGTTTGTCCACTGTTGGAACACAATACAGCAGTGATTTTGTGTGGGACAAGTTCAACAAATTTCAGGTATGTTCCCAGCATTATGTGAGGTATGTTCCCAGCATTATGCAGCACCGCATGTCTAAGCACAGGTCATGTAATTCCCATAAATTGCAGATCAGTGGTTTCTGGGTGCAGAACTGGTATCTGATAGCATTGCAGATGTATTCCATCAGATTCAGAAGGGGTGAATTTGATTCTGGCCTCGTGACACTGAAAGTCATATTGTTGAAACATGTCACCTTCATTAGGGACAGGGTGCGGACAGTGCACAATAATGTTCACACAGAACAAAGCTGTTATGGAGCCTTCAGTTACTACCACAGGACCCATAGAAGACCAGGTGAATGTCCTCCATAGCATAATATTGCTCCCACTGGCCTAAGTCTGTAGCAAAGTGCACCTTTCAAGCACCAATTCACTCTGTTGACAGTGTATGTGCACAAAACCGTCACGCAGGTGTAATGCGAAACTCGAATGATTCAACCAGATGACACATTTCTATTGATTCACTGCCCAATCTCAATGCTCCTGAGCCACAGAAATTGTAATTCAACTGTGTTGTCAACATGGGAACATACAGGGGTTGTCTGCAGCAGAGCCCTATGTTTAACAATGTGCAATGGATGGTGTGCTCTGAAATACTCGTGCTTCCACCAGCACTGTGTAGCTTCCTCAGCTGAATGTCATCTTTTTCAAAGGAACCATCCCAGAATTTGTCTTAAATCATTTAGGGAAATCAAGGAAAACCCAAATTTTGGTGGCCCGGTGGGACTCGGGTCCGTTGTCCTCTCGAAGGCAAGTCCACTGTTTGACCACTGTGGTGGCATGACCTAGTCTTAATTAAGCCAGAAAATCTTGGGAAATGCTGACAGATTTAAGATATAACAATTTAAAACAATCCTTTCATGAATTTCATTACAATTTTCTGCTCTTTTGAAAAACAATTTCTTTTGACTGTTTTGATGTTGTTTAGTATGTTTAAATAATGATGGCAGGCTCTATAAAAGGGCAGTTCGGCTTTTAAGTTTAGTTATACTGTTTTAAACTACATCCTTCATCTATTTGTCCACCCAGAAGTGCTATAGGATGTAACTTGAAGACTATGGTGAGGTGGTGGGGGACAGTCATGTGTTGAGGAGGAGGTGCTGCCAGAAATGAAGTGTGTGAGGTGACGTTATTGACACTGCATACAGGGAGAATAAAAATACTCTATTCCATATTCATTCACAATCTACGTCTGCCCCCATATGGTTTTACTTTTCTCCAATAAGAAAAAAGAAATTGTCAGTAACTGTCTCTATAAGGTCTTAAAAGGAAACAAACAATAGAAAATCTAGGCTGGAATAATGACCATATTATAAAAAAGATCCATTGCTATTCACTGCACACAGGAAATGTTAGGTCACAGACAAGCACAACAAAAAGACTACTAAACACGTAAGCATTCGATCAGAAAGTCTTCTTCGTAAGTGGACAAAACACACACACACACACACACACACACACACACACATATGACTGTTGTTTCTCCCATGATGCGCAGTTGCTCCCAGTCTGGCCCTAGCAGCCAGAGACCGTGGTCATGTATGTGTGATCTGCATTTGCGCGCATGTGTGTGTGTGTGTGTGTGTGTGTGTGTGTGTGTGTGTGTGTGGGAAGGGGGGGGGGAGGTTTGCACCAAAAGCTTACGTGTTTAATGGGTGGTGTATTTTTTTTTTTTTTTTCCCCTGCCTGCAACACAACATCTACACTATACAGTGAGTGCCAATCTATCCTTTTCATAATACTGTCGTTACCACCTTGCCAAGAGGCATATTGTGGAGTAATCCGAAGGGCTCTACTAATTTGTACAAGAGGAAGGAGAGCACAATCTCAATGTAAGTTTTTAGAAAACTGGTATGTGCATTACTTCTGCAAACCTTTCAGAAAGGACACAGTATGCACTTCATCCAGCAAGATGAGTAATAAACAATATTAGCAATACTGCATCAAACTTGTTCACTTTCATCTTTGGATTAAACATTCGATTTCAGAGAGTACAGAATTTGGCAGAATCAAATTTTGGGGATATGTGGAACTGGGACAACGGCATATTTTTTACCCATTCACAAACTAAGCACTGCTGATTGCTACTTTTATTGTGTCTGCTGCTGCAATGCATATATGAAACTGTAAGTGCAGCATCTATGATGGAATAAAATGTTATACAAATGAAACAAACAGGCACAGTGAAATAGAGTAGTATGGCTCATCATTTCGGTCTCACAGATTAGCAGGTGTTGACTTGAAAGATAATACTTAAGAAGTTGAATCCAAAGGAGAGGATGTACCGTATTTACTCAAATGTAAGCCCCATTTTTTCTGGTTTTTGTAATCCAAAAAACCGCCTGCGGCTTAGAATCGAGTGCAAAGCAAGTGGAAGTTCTGAAAAATGTCGGTAGGTGCTGCCACAACTAACTTTTGCCGTCGAATATATGTAGCGCAACACAGGCATGCTTCATAGGCACAAAGATAAATACTTGCGCCAAAACCTCTGCGTCAGTAAATAAATTAAAAAAAAAGGTGAAAGACGATTTTCACACATTATCCAACGAAGTAAATATAAATTCCGCATTGTTCATCTTCGAATGTAGCAGAACTTCAATGTATTACAAAAATCCGACTGGCAAGACTGTTTCAGATGTTTGTCAATATGGCCAACTCTACGTTCTGAATTTTTTCCTACCTGTGAGAAGAGATGGTTGCTTATAGGAACCTGATGAAATGTGAATCACATGCAGTATTCTCTTCATCATAAGAGTAATACGAATATAAACATGTTGCCACGTATTCTTTCGTGTTTGCTGCTATCTTATTTAAATCCTGTCTGCCTAATAAACTACGAAACTAGAGTGAGACAACAGCAAATGTGGAAGAATATACGTATCGTGTCATGTTTATATTCGTATTATTCTTATGCCTAATAGTGATACAGTCAGAACTGAAGCACAGCAACTGACTAGATTTTTAAATCTAAGATGACTCTAATTTCTGTGCAGAATTTGATGTACTAAAGAAGCGGCCGCAAAGATTTTCAAACGGAGATAAATTTTCGCCTAACTCTCGTTCAGAACATGTTCTATCATACGCAGTCTATTATTTGGTTCTTGTTGATCATTATCAAAGAAAGCAGCAGTGTAAGTAACAACAAATAGTCTCTTGCCATTGTTTCGCTAATGAGATGATTTCTCTCTCTTTTTTTTTTTTTTTTTTTTAATTGTAGGCGGTGGTAGCGTGCATAAAAGCAAGCCATGCCGCGAGTGACGACAGGCCGCAAACACGCACTATCAGAATGCGACAAACAATGCATGACACAGTACAGTAATGTATTTTCAGCTTAGAGTGACATAAACGCCTATAACAAGGAAAACGGCACTTATCAGATCAAAGCAAAATAAGCAATTGATTCAAACCAGACGAAGCACGTGAAAAAGGAAGGGTACCAGTATAAATACGGACGGAGGGCCTGACGCATAGCAAAGGCTACCTGGTAAAGCTTAAGTGCTAAGCTTACGACTCGAACCAAACTACTGTAGCTGTATCGTCATTCATTCGACCTAAATTGTGTCTCATATTACAATGGACCGACTTTGTTTCGATTTGGAGGTGCAGCCTAAAACTTTTCTCTCCCCTTGAACTTCGAGTCTCAAATTTCAGGTGCGGCTTAGATTCGGGAATTTTTTTTTTCCTTCCTTTATTTCGAGTCTCATTTTTCAGGTTTGAGTGCAGCTTAGATTTGAGTAAATACGGTAGGTGGTATTTCACCTAATTCTGACTATGAAATAAAACAAAGTACGGCAGGGAGCTCTGACGAATCAAAGAGCAGCGATGAAGATTCTGATGAATAGTAAAGTATGAGTTAAGAAATAAGATGCTACTGAGATCGTAAATTTTTGTTGTGTTGATGAATCTGTTAACAAACATATTCAAAAATGCACTGAAACATTGGCACATGTAGTGTTGGGAGGTGATAAACTGTCATTACGGTTAGAGGAGCTACGTATTTCTTGCTGTTCTACTCCTACATGACACTGTATCTGAAGGTACAGAATGAATCTTCACTGGCTAGAGAAATGGGTAACACAATTTTACAAGTCTCTGCTGTCATGTAATCTCTTCAGGGAAATCATGACTGTACTAAGATTCGGTTTGTGGTTGACAAGGTCAGAGTCATTAAGAAATGCAAGGCAGCTACCATGTCAGTCCTAGAAGAGAGAGACGTAGCAAACTGTCAAAGCATGTACATTCCCGGTCCATATGTTTGTGGTGATGTAATAACCAAGTAATACTGAAGTGTGATCCAAGTCGCACAAATATGGCTTTAATAATAACCTCCGAACAATATGCCTCTAAGGACTCAACAAGACACAGAACACTGATGTGCACATTACAAACTAGAATCACACAGAGAATCAGTCAGCACTGTTCCACACTAATATATGTGCGAGTCACCAGCAGATGGCATGGCAGCGACCGCGCCACACGCTTGGCTCCCAGAGACAGAATCCAGCAGCCAGCCTGCAATGATCAGTGGGTGACCAATTTAAAGACGCATGTACGGCAACACCACTCTCGGTGCACTCACACTGACATGTACTAGTAGCACGATACAGCAGTGATGAGCAGTAGTACCCCTCCTGTCTTGCGCGCCTTTTATCTGGCTCTACAATTTACTTTCCTAGACCCACACAAATGCCTGATCCTCCTAATTCAATTTGCTCTGCAGACTATTTAAAATTCACAAAGAAAAAGGAGCCAAAATTGCACTTTGTGTGCCAGTTACTTTCCAATACATTGCCACCAGCTGATCTTATTTAAGAATACTCAACTTTCGTAGCCATACTTACAGCACATCCTTTGCTTCCTGGCCTAAATCCAAGTTAACTACCAGCCCCCCTGCCCCCTCCCCCCCCACACACACACACGCCCCTGCCCCCCCTCCCCCCCCCCCTCTCCCCCCTTCCCAATCAGCTAGTTGTGTGTTGTTATCTCATGTCACACCCTAGTCTATGAGTGCCCAGCTGTCTGTCGCCTGACCCCTCTACCTGCACCCCTAGCTAACCCACAGATGGCTCCCCACTCTCCCACGAGCCACTAAATGCTGCCCTCCAAACCCCTCCCATCTCTCTCCATCCCTCACATTGCCTCAACCCACCCCATCCTACCCCACTCTAAAGCCCTACCTCACTCCAGAACACTCACCATGGGCCAGTAAAGAGCTGGCAGTTGAGCGACCACAACATAAGGAGACATGCATGTGCATGTGAGTGAGAGTGTGTGTGTGTGTGTGTGTGTGTGTGTGTGTGTGTGTGTGTGTGCACGCGCGCGCATGTTTTCCCTACAGCTAGAAAAAGAAAGTGCATTGTGGAAGCTCGCCAAGCAACGTACCTTTTAGCTTGGAAGGTAGAAGACGAGGTACTGGTGGAAGTAAAGCTGTGAGTACGGGTCGTGAGTCATGCATGGATAGCTCAGATGGTAGAGCACTTGCCCACAAAAGGCAAAGGTCCCAAGTTTGACTCTTAGTCCGGCACACACTTTTAATCTGCCACGAAGTTTCATATCAGTGCACACTCCACTGCACAGTGAAAATCTCATTCTACAAACCTTTTGTTCGTGTGCCTATCAATGAGACAGTGCTTCTGCCTTTTGGTGAGCCATCTGCTTTATTCCTAAATAATTCGTAATTTTCAACAGAAACTTTCCGTACGTTATTATTGCATCCTACATTACAATATGCAATTTCCACAATATGTGGTCATCTGTGAATATAATGGGGGTAACAACTGTAGGAGACCAAAAACTGACTGCAGTAAGCAAGTTCAAGTTATTGTACGCTGTAGTAGTTACGCAGAGGTGAAGAGGGTCACACAGGATAGGCTAGCATGGGCAACTCCATGAAACCAATCTTCAGATGGAAGATCACAACAATAAAAACATTTGATTCAGCATACACCAGACTCCAAACAGCGCACACAACCTGTATGCTCAGAAACACAGAAAATCATATTGGTTCCATCAGCAGGAAACTTCAACCCGTAATTGTTGTGGAACACTGTGGCGATTTTGTTCATTAATAAAACCCAAAACTGGGGAGTAATAAGAAAGTATTGTTGTAACTTCTTATCAACCTCATTACCAAAATACATATTAAGAAGACTGGTAAATTTTTATTTTAAAGGGGTCACTCCAAAGCGCCACGAAAGTATTTGAGCAATGTATAAAATTAGAGAATAGGTGCACAATATTGAAAGCCTATCTACATTATCTATATCTGCATGACTAGTCTGTAATTCACAATTGAATGCTGGCAGAGGGTTCAGAGAACCACCCTCAACCTATTTATCTACCATTCCACTCCCCTACAGCATTTGAGGAAAAACAAACACTTCAATATTTCCGTACAAGCTCTGATTTCTCTTATTTCATTACAATGATCATTTCTCCCTATGTAAGAGGGCTCTAACAAAATATTTTCACATTCGGAGGAGAAAGTTGATGATTGAAATTTTAAGAACCTGCTCCAGCAAAATGCTTTTGCTTTAATGACTGCCACCCCAATTCACATGTGATATCTGTGGCATGCACTTTCCTGTTTCCCAATAATACAAAATGAGCTGCCTTTCTTTGAACTTTTAAATGATGTCCTCTGTCAGTCCAATCTGGTAAGGATCCCACACCATGCAGAATACTCCAAAAGAGGACAGACAAGTATAGTTGTAGATAGTCTCTTTAGTAATCCTAATCTTCTAAATGTTTTACTATTAAATCACAGTCTTTTGTTTGCTTTGCCACCGCATTATCTATGTGAGCATTCCAATTTAAGTTATTTGTAAATGTAATTCCTAAGTATTCAGTAGACTTCACAGCCTTTAGATCTGTGTGAATTATCATGTAAACAAAATTTAGTAGATGCCTTTTACTACTCGTGCAGATGACATAAAAATTTTTATTATTTAAGGTCAGTTACCACTTTTTGCATCATATGGATAGGTAGCCTAAATCATTTTGCAGTTCATTTTGATCATCTGATCACTTTACAAGACAGTAAATGATTTGCGAGACTGTAAATGATAGCATCATCTAAGAGGACTGCTCAGATTCTCTCTTAAATTGTTAATGTAGATCGGCAACAGCAGGTGGTCTATAACACTTCCTTGAGGAATGTCAGATATCACTTCTGTTTTACATGACGATTTTCCATCAATTGCTATGAACTGTGACCTTTCTGACAGGAAACCACACATCCAGTTGTACAACTCAGACAATACTCCATAGGCACACAATATGATTAGAAAATGCTTGTGAGGAACTGTTTCAAAAAGTCTTCTGGAAATCTACAAATATGGAATCAATTTGAGATCCCCAGTCGACAGCACTTATTACTTTGTGTGACTAAAGAGCTAGCTGTGTTTTAAAAGGTCGATATTTCTGAATCTATCTTAGCTATTTATCAATGAATCATTACCTTTGAGATAATTCAAAATATTCAAACACAATATATGTTCCAAAATCCTAATGCAAATCAACATTAGTGATATGAGTCTGTTATTTAGTAGATTACTCCTCTTTTCTTTCTTGAGCATTGGTGTGACCTGAGCAACTTTTCAGTCTCTAGGTATGGATCTTTATCAAATGAGCGGCTATATATGATTTCTAATGGAGCTATTGTATCAACATTCTCTGAAAGAAACATAAATGGTTTATGACACTGAGGAGAGCTACTACTAAGTTACTCACAGTTGCAGTTGTTCTTGATTTGAATACTGCAATATTTACTTTGTTGTCTTTGGTGAAGAAATTTCAGAAATCCGTGTTTAGTAACTCTACTTTAGTAGCACTGTCATCAGTAACATTACCACAGCTATTGCGCAGTGAAGGTATTGGTTAAGTCTTGCCATTGGTGTACTATACATTCAACCAGAACCTCTTTGGATTTTCTTCCAGATTTCAAAACGAAGTTTCACTATGGGAATTATTAAACACATCTTCCACTGAAATCCACCCTAAGTTTCGAGCTTCAGTAAAACATCGCTAATCTTGGAGATTTTGCATTCTTTTAAATTTTGACATGCTTTTTTTCATTGCTTCTGCAGCTGAGTTTTGACATATTTTGTGCACCACCCTTTTAATTTATTTGGTATCCATTCAATTTATTTGGTATATATCTCTTAATTGATGTCGATACTATTTCTCTGAATTTAAACCATCTCTGGTCTACACTTACATAGTCAGACTTGAAGGAGTAGATACTTAGTAGAGACCGTCACCTTGGAAGGCATCAAGTTAATTTTTATCTGCTTTCTCATTAAATGCCCTATTGTGTACGGCTGAAAATTAATAGAGATAAGGCAAACAGAATGTGCAAAGTAAGTGGAAATTACTCGTCTCTTCCCCGATTACAGTGCAATAGAAGATACTACAAGATGTTGACAGATTGCCATATCTCGGTAGCTTTATATGTAATAATGAGGTCACAGATGCAGAAATCACCAGCAGAACTGGAAAATCAGTCCATATGGCAATTAGGTCTGTAATATGTCAACAAAGCTTTGCCTGTACTCCTTTATTGTTTATATTTGTGAGACTTGGAAAATGTCAGTAAAATCAGCACACAGTCTCCATATTTTTCACCAACAATGCTAGAGATGAATTCTGAAGATGTTAACCCGACCAAGTTACAAACGATGTAGTGCTGAGAATACGAGGTCTACACAGCCTGCACAAAATTATTGTTGAAAGAAGACTGAAGATTGCAGGTTATGTTCTATACATGTAAGGTGGAAGAATCCCAAAATCAACACTGTTGTGGAAATCAATGGACAGATACAGATGTACAGGAAGACCTTTTAACACCTGGAACTTTTGCAATGAATCTTCAATGCATGGACACAAACTTGGAGGAAGGTGAGAACTTGGCAGCTGATCGAGTGAACTCTGTGAAACCAGTTCCTTGTATGGTACACAGCAAATCTGAGTAAGTTAGTAAGTAAGTAAGTAAAGTAAGTACAACTGGGGATTTTGCAAAACTGTTGGATGATCGATATTATTGTCTAGATTTGACACTGTTGGACTTCTACCTTTTCCTTGATGTGTATTCTTCAAATTGTGAGTTTTATGAGAAAGCTGATAGGTACTTACCAATCAACCTTCCCTCACATGAACTGACATTGTCTCTTTATAAATTCTACTGTGCTAACAATTATCTACTGAGAATCCTCGACTAGGTCTCCACAGCTCAAATGAGCCAGTTTCTTTTAAATTTCTGTCTTTGGCTATAATTGTCTTCCAAGTATGGTGACACAACATCCTGTCATGAAACTTTTGCCTTTACACTTGTTTTTTTTTCTGGACACTGCCTTTTTCTGCACTGTGCACCAAATACACTATGTGAGTAACGCCCAAGCTCCAACAACCAATCGTGAGCTGTAAACAGTTGTACACTCTACCAGGGCACATAACAAACAATTAACATTTGTTTTTTAGTGTTCTAAGCTGTGAGGTCATCAGCGGACAAATAATTTAGTACCTATTCCTAGGCAGCCGGAGTGGCCATGCGGTTCTAGGCGCTACAGTCTGGAACCGAGTGACCGCTACGTTCGCAGGTTCGAATCCTGCCTCGGGCATGGATGTGTGTGATGTCCTTAGGTTAGTTAGGTTTAATTAGTTCTAAGTTCTAGGCGACTGATGACCTCAGAAGTTAAGTTGCATAGTGCTCAGAGCCATTTGAACCTATTCCTGACGTGCAGTTGTTTGGAACAACGACTGACATGATCCAAAATATTACTTTCTTTTATTATAGCTTCACTTTTATTTTGTCTAATGATTACTAATTTCAGTATCAAATTCCATCATCAAGCCACTATATGATCAGAAAGCATAGTGTATCATTAAAATATTGTTTAATAAACAGATTACCATTATATCATCATTCCTTAAAGTAATGTCCAAACTGGAAGGACAGATGATTAATTTTGAGTATATACAAAAGTCAGAGTACTGAACCGGATATGAAAAAAGGAAAACCAGAAGGGCAGTGAGAGACGGGTGCCTTCTATCACCTTACTTCCTTAATATGTTCATCAAGGAAGTAATAACAACAACAAAGAAAAGATGACAAGAATCAAAAGGTAATTTCTGGAATACTCCAAGGAAATGTGATAGGGCCATTACATTTACAATGTATATAAATGATCCAGTAGAAAGTGTCAGAGGCTCCTTAATATTGTTCACAGGTATTACACTTGTCCATAAGAAAGTGTCAACAACAGAAGACAGTATCAATTTGCACAATGACCTGCAAAGGATTGGTGAATGATGCAGGCTCTGGCAGTTGACCCTGCACATAAATAAATGTAACATATCACACACACACACACACACACACACACACACACACACACACACACAGGAAAAGAAATCCAATACTGTACAACTACACTATTAATGACAAATTGCTGGAAACAGAATCTACCACAAAATATCTAGAAGTAACTATTCAGAGCAACCTTAAAGCGGAATGATCACACAAAACAGCAATAGAAAAGCAGATGCCAGACTAACATCCACAGGAAGAATCTTAAGTGAATGTAAATTACCCCTGTGTCCTTACCCTGTACGACTGACAGAAGAGAGAAAGAAGATCCAATGAAGTGTGGAGTGTTTTGTCACAGAATCATTTAGTCACTGTGAGATCATTACAGAGATGCTCAGCAACTCCAGTGGTAGATGCCATAAGAGAGCAGTTGTGCATCACGGAAAGATTTACTACCCATGTTTCGAGAGAGTAGTTTCCGAGAAGAGTCTGACAACATAATAGTTTCTCTCATATACAATTCACGAAATGATCACGAGAAGAAAATTTGAGAAGTTAGAGATAATACAGAAGCGTACTGACAGTCATTCTTCCCAAACACTGTTCACAAGTGGAACAAGGCAGAGGGGGTCAGTTGGTGGCATGAGACGTACCCCCTGTCACACACAGTTAGGTGGTTTTTGGAGCATGATGTCGATATGGAGACTTAATTGCATGCATATACACTGCAGACTGACGACATCACAATAGTAAATCAGAGTAGGAACTAAATAAAATGTTTCAGGCCTTAAATCAAGAAATGGTAAAACTAAAGCTAAAAATGAATACAAAGAAGACAAAATTTATGGCTACAGACAAGAAAGGAGGTGGAGGCAGGACTGACGCAAGAACAGGCAATGAGCAACTCAAGAAAGGAACTGAAATTCACTATCTCAGTAGCATTTTGCAAGAAAACAATCAATATTTCAAGGCATTCAAGAAAAGAATAGCACAGGTGAAGAGTTCCTTCCAAAATAAGAAGAAGCTGCAACTGAATAAACATATCAGCTCCCACATTAAGAAAATATTTGTAAAGACCTTTGTGTGGAGTGTTCTGACACACAGATGCAAAATCTGTACATTAGAAAAGCCAAAGGAAGCTCACCTCAAACCTGCTGAAATGTGGTTCTGGAGGAGAAGTACAAGAACTAGCTGCATTGACAGAAAAATTAAAGGAAATAGGAGAGAAGAAGGAACCACTGAAAGTTATAGGCCAGAGCAAAGCAAAATACACTGGACACTTAACTGGAGATGATAATCTTTTAAAAAACATTTCTGAAGGCAAGATCATAGGTAAGAAAACAAGGGGATGACTGAGAACATCCTACTTAAACAATATGATCAATGAATGGGATTTTCTTCACACATGGAGATGAAAACAACTGCTGAAGAGAGGAAGCTGTGGCTGCAGAGACAAGGTTTAACCTTTTGGAAGAGTAAGGACAAACTAATACAAAATATGATTCTGCATGGCAGCTACATATGGAATAAATGACAACTTCTTGTGTGCATTCATCAAGTCACTTACCCCAGTAGGTGTCTTATCTACTAAAAGTAAAGGTCACTGTTGTGCTTTCAATAGATGTGAACTGCACCCTGAAAATGGTATGTCTAGTTTGCAGTTGTACAGAAGCTTTTTATTTTGCAAAATGGTTCAAATGGCTCTAAGCACTATGGGACTTAACATCTGAGGTCATCAGTCCCCCAGACTTAGAAGTACTTAAACCTAACTAACCTAAGGACATCCCTGCCTGAGGCAGGATTCGAACCTGCGACCGTAGCAGCAGCATGGTTCCGGACTGAAGTGCCTAGAACCGCTCGGCCACAGTGGTCAGCTTTTATTTTGCAAAGAAATTTTTGATAATAAGATGAACTGATGCTGGTACTCGCTACTGAAACCAGTAGTACTTAGACACAACAAAAGTGTGACTACAGAATTAAGAATAATTTTTCCAAACAATTGAGTATTTTTTTCAAAACAACACCACAATAGAGGAAACTTATTTTAAACTAAAGACACAAAAGAAAAAAAGAGAAACTGTAAAGATCTTGAGTCTCATAAGACTCTCTTGGGAGGAAAATATAAGATATTTAATAGGTAAACTTGCAAGGCATACTTTTTTATGTTGTATAAACTACGAAACTGTTAGCATCTTCAGCTAAAATTTACTTCTTCTGTCTTAATATACCTTCCTTCACTTTCAGCTGCAGTGTGGAGACAGGGGTGAGGGTGGGAGCGGGGATGGAGTCGAGGGTGAGGGCGTACTGCTTTAAAATGGTGATTCTTGTATTGATATTCTTAACAACAGATTTATATCTCTTGCTTATGAAAGTCTGCATGCGATGACAGCTGCACTAGTAATACCTTCACAGGGTCGTATTCAAGTTGCAAGGCTAGATCTATGCCAGCCATGGCACGCTCCCAGCCTTTCCTCCTCGTGATCTGGTTGTAGCATTGGGACTGCAGGGTGTCTAAGCAGATGTTCAGACCGTCAAGCCCTGCCCTCTGCAAGGCAACCAGCTGTCTTGTCAATATGAGGCCATCGGTTGTCATTAAGACACTTTCGCAATCTTTTATTTTTTTCAGGGCACCTGTGAAACAGCAAAACTGAAACAAATAATTTGTAACATTTCTGCTGCATATGAAACAAAACTCCAGTTGATAAATTGAAAATACAAATTCCTTAAAAGTTAACTGTACATTTGCCCTAATACAAAGAGATAAGAAGGGTTAATAAACTGAATTGAAGAATGCAAGTTAAGATAGCAATGAAAAAATAATTAGAGGCATAAGATCACCTACTGAAACAGAGAAATGGGAATCAATATGAACCATTACCACTACTGTCAACTGATTCCATGTCTCCATGCACACTGTATAAACCACTGTGGGTTTGTCCGACAAAGTACATTGTTGTACCACACATTATGGTTTTTCCCCATTCAGTGCTCATGTGGAGTGTGGGAAGAATGATTCTTTAAATGGTTCTGTGCATGCTGTAATTAATCTTGCCTTCATGGTCCCTATAGGAGTGATACATATGCGGTTATTGTATAATCCCTAAATACCTCGCTTAATACATGTTCCTGAAATTTCATAAGTTGGGTTTTGTCATATATTTGGCGTCTATCTTCACTTGTCTGGCATTTCCAATTTTTAGTAGCTTCTTGGTGCTCTCCCATGCATCAAATAAATCTATGATCAATCATGCTACACTATTTTGTATACATTCAATGTCTGCCATTAGCCTTATTTGTTATGGGTCATACTTAAGCAATATTCTAGAATGGGCCACACAAGTATTCTGTAAGCAATGTCCTCTATTGACTGATTGCATTTTCCAGTATCTTACCAACGAATTGAAGTCTGCATTCTGCTTTGCCTACAAGTGAGTCTATGTCACCATTTCATTTCATCCAGATATTTGTATGAGTTGACCAATTAAAACTGTGATTATTTGATAATGTAGTCATACAATTCTGTCTTTTATTTGTTTTGTGATGTGCTCCAATTTACATTTCTGAAAACTTAAACTCAGTTGCCCATCTTTGGACCAATTTGAAATGTTATGATCTGACTCAAATTTGTACAGATCTTTTTCAGGCAATAATTCATTATAGACAACTCTATCATCCAGGAAAAGTATGAGGTTCCTTATAATATCGTCTTCCAGAACATTAAGGTACAACATTAATGTAATGGTATAAATTACTATAACTGTATAAATAAGTTTATAAGTGTGTAAAATACATTGAACTATTTGTTACAACAAAACATTGTACTGGTATACTCAGCAAGATGTTAAATCAGCAGATAGCTATATTTTATGTTCAACATTTTGTGTACAGCATATATGCTGGAAAGGATTTATACCCAAATTAAATAAATCTGAAGAAATGGTAGTGTGTCTCTGGAAAAAAAATCCATAAAAACTCATACAGTCCAATTTGCTATTATGTCACTGTTACTGAAATATAATACAAAGTAACTGAATTCGATGAACATTCTCAGAGTGCAATATGCCTCAGAGTGAAATGCACAGTAATGTCAACATTATTTTTCAAGGCTATGTTTGTGAAAATGGATGACAGCAAACCGCACATTTTGTTCTCAATCTGAGGAAGCATTATGCACTGTAAAACACTGTACTGCTGTTCTACATAAAAGCTGTCTCATTGCCAACATCTTTCCCCTGCTGGCTGTTCTACACTTCTCATCACTGATTCAACATGTTGTAAGGTATTTTATGCTGTATGACACCACAGTCCAATCTGGTAAGGATAGCATAAAAATAATATATGAATTTCAGTATTGAAACTGGAACAGCAGAACAGCTCTCATCACACTGGATATCAAATCGAGGTTGGATTACAGCCATGGGTACATTAATTCATGCTACTCAACTGTATGTCATATGTCAGAGTTCATCAACTGTAGTGGTTGGCGACTGGTGGCTGGCGACTGGTGGCATACCCATCTCTTGGCATCCTGTGAACAGATGTTCTCCACAGGTGACAGATTTGAAGAAAATGCTGGATATGGCAACAGTGGAACACTCTCTGTATCGAGGTAGCTCAGTACAGCTCAGGTGATGTGTAGTCTTGCATTATCTTGTTAAAAGATAACATCATGGAGCCCTTGAAAATACGGCACAGCGATAGGCCTTAACAAAACACAAATGCAGTGGCTGCTGTCCAAATTACTGGCTATGTGAACCACAGGTTGTGACATGTATCCAGTTGCACCCCATACCATCACATCACATGCTGGACCCGCATGGGAATGACAGGTACAATCTGGCCAGGTCTGTTGGCATCAGAGCCTCCACACACAAGTACATCAATTGTGACGATGTTACAGAACCGAGACTCATCTGGTACAATGACACAGTGCCATTCCTGTGTCTGGCATTGTTGTTAGTTGCACCGCTGTCAGTTCACCTCTCTCTAGAGCTGCATTAAGGGGTTGACAGTCTGTGCTGCTCCAGATGCCATCACATTGTCTGTGTGGATACTTGTCTCACTGTATACAAGCCCACTTCCTGACTAAATGTACACAACTTCACTGCAGGATCACGTACGCATGAGCAAACACTTGTCTGCCCTCTCAGGTTCTAGTTGGGTGGCACTACTGAGGCCCTGCAAGGCATTTAGCATGGCCCTCCTGAACCTACCAATTCTATGTTCGCACAAAATGAGATTCTGAGCAATGCAAGCAGCAATATAGTGAAACAATAAACCAGAGTCTCAGCAGACCATGAGCCTGCCACTGCCAAATCTGGAATGCTGATAAACATTTCTCCTTCTTCCATTGTGCTTAACACGGTCTTCGTGTAAACAATCAACACCGAAATAGAATTTCTGAATGAGAAACCTGCTCCATAAGCTTATCTTGCATACAGAATATGCATGGGAGTGCTGAAAAGTAATGCCTCTGAATTTTTTATTCTGTTCTCAATATCGGTCGAGGTATGACACGTCACACATATTACTTGGTCAGCTTTCCCACTTCACTGACTCGTGGCACACCCCCCTCCCGCAAACAGATGGAGTCACAATAGGCAGCCCACTCTGACCAGAGATTGTGGATATATTTACGGTGCACTTTGAGGAAGAGGCCCTGATGTCATCCAAATGGAAATCCTTCTTCTTCTTCTTCTTCTTCTTCTTCTTCTGTTATGTGGATAACACACTTGTCATCTGGCCTCATGGAAGAGACAAACTTCTTGACTTCTTTGTACATCTGAACTCCACACGCCACAAAATCAAATTCACTATGGAGACCAAAGAAGAAGGAAGACTACCATTCCTGCACATCATAGTCAGGAGAATAACGGACAGCACCCTGCGCCACAGCGTGTATCTGACTCTACAAAACACATAAACTCAGTTCTCCCTATGGCACTGTGAATAATTTCAATAACAAAAAGTGTGATGAATGTTGCAGCGTACATTTAATTTCCACTTAGGCTTTGCATTCAAGATCAGTCTTACCTGAGAGTGCAACATTACATCTTTGGTTAATTTAATTATATGTTCATTAGATTTTGGTTATAAGGCACGTTTTGGTGCCTAATGTTTCATCTCCAAATGCTGGAAACAATCCATGGAGGAAGAGGAGTATGTAAGACATTGGTGGACCAGGTTGGAAGAATCTGTGAATTTCAATACTCTGTAGAAGAGCTCAATCATTTGAAAATAACTTTCAGACCTTGTGGCTATTCTAACAGATATACATAAGGCACTACATTCTAAAATATTTGCATCTTTCACTGAAAAACAAGCAACTAGAGGAAAAGTTCTCTTGCCATTTGTAAAAACAGTCGCAGATCGCGACCTCCGAGTGCTATGAAGAGAAGGTATTGACGCAGTGCTTAAACCAAACTGAAGACCACAACAGCAGCCATACTCAAGTAAATTGCTATGCAGTAGTTTCAGTGAATTTGACAATGATGTGGCTGCTTTCATGGTGGCCCAGTCATGTTGTGGGGATAGAGAATGCCAGTGACAGGGCTGGAATTGTAGGTGACAAATTGATTTTTGGCAAAGCCTTGTATCAATACCTCCTTAATTATTGAGCTGAAAAACTGTAAAAAACATTCATACAGTAAAATCACACAAAAAAATTTCCTATTTCTGCAGGTATTGTGCCTTCTGTTTCCTTTTCATTACAAAAACATATTGATTCAAATTTATAAAGTCACAACTATGTCGCTGTGATTTGTGTAACACACATTCTGGAACATGTTCCAGGAATGTCATGAAACAGACAGCTTTAAATACTTACTCTAGCTCATCTTTCAAGACTTGCATGCCAACAACAACACCATCTATCCAATCTGTTTTTATTTCTCTTTCATGTAAAGATTTCTCCACAAAGGATATCATCTGCCATGTAGGCAGTGCAAGAGGAAATTCCACACTCGCATTTGGGTAATCAAGTAGAGTCTGTGTCTTGTCAGAACCAAGTACAATCAACCCAATTTCATCTTTCCCACTGGTAAATATCTGGAAACATATTAAATGGTAAAAATAAGTTTTGTTTATAACAAGTTGTATACCAATAAAAACATGACACACAGAGACTCTTTATAAAATTATTTAATTGGATAGATAAAAAATCTACTCGCCAAGCAGTGGCAGAACACACACATAAAAGACTGTTGTGATAGGCAAGCGTTTGGAGCCAGTGACTCCTTCTTCAGGCTAAAGGGTTGCAGGGGAAGCAAGAAGGGTGAAGGAAAAGGACTGGAGAGGTCTAAGAAAAGGGGTAGATTTTGGGAAAGTTACCCAGAACCGTGGGTCATGGGTGACTTACCGTACAGGATGAGAAGGAAAGACTAATTGTTGGGGACTGCATCGGGCAAGATTCGGAAACCTGAGAGCTTAAAGGTGGAAGACAGGGTAATATGCAAGACAGAGATTACTACTAAAACTGTACATGAGTTAATAAGAGTGAGAAGCTAAGCGTATTGTATACAACAGCTGCGGGAGGGGGTAGTGAAAATAGACGGGAAAGACAATGAAAGATGTAGAAAGCTAAAACGGAGTGAAGCAAAGAGTAATTACAGTGAAGAAAGGCTGAGACAGCAGAAATTAACGTAAATTAAAGCGAGGTGGGTGGTGAGAACCAAGGACACGTTGTAGTGCTAGTTCCCACCTGCGGAGTTCTGAGAAACTGGTGTATGGCGGAAGAATCCAGGTGGCATGTGTGGTGAAACAAGTGTCGAGGTCACGTATGCCATGTTGTAGAGCATGCCCTGCAACAGGATATTGTGAGTTTCCAGTATATACACTATGCCTATGCCCATTTATCGTAACTAATAATTTGGTGGTAGTCATGCAGATGTAGAAAGCTGAACAGTGTTTACATAATAGCTGGTATATGACATGTGTCATTTCTATTTTTCGCCTGATCCGCAGTTCTGGGTGACTTTCCCAAAATCTACACCTTTTCCTGGAACTCTCCAGGCCTTTTCCTTTACCCTTCTTTCTTCCCCTTCAATGCTTCTGTCTGGAGGAGCCACTGGCTCCGAAAGCTTGCCAATCATAACAGTCTTTTATGTGTATGTTCTGCTGCCACTTGGTGAGTAGATTTTTTATCTATTCAATTGAATAATTTTATCAATAATATATTGTTTTTGTTGTTATAGTCACTCTTTATAACCTACTTAAAATACATCACGTACCCTCCTCTCCACAATTCTTCGAACACATAGTTTTGCCTTTTGTAAAAAATCACTGCGTTTCTGTATAACATACTTGGAATCAACGTGTCCAACATCTATTACAATCATAAACAGAAGAAAGAAAGTCATTGTATTTATTGGCAGTATTACGCAATCAAATATTTTGAAAGAGTTCCAGTGGTATAAATTTACAAAATCTTACAAATAAATATATACGTTTATTCTTTAAATCAATTCTTAGCAATAACATAATAGTATAAATTGCAGAATCAATATAGCCAATTTTAATGTAATGACTGCAATACAAATACAAAATAACAGCGGTAAGTTATAACAAATGAGAGAGAGAGAGAGAGAGAGAGAGAGAGAGAGAGAGGCATTTAGACAATGTTTCATTACAGTGTGAAACTTATTAGAATTAAAATGAAGCCATAGTGAATTATTACATTCCAAAAATAATAGTTATTGTGCTCTTTCACCCCAAAATACTACCTTCATTAGGTAATATATACTTTTAATTTCAGAAATTTTTACAACAGCTCTGGACTTCACTGCCTCGATGAATTTATTACATGTGTCAATGAATGAGGGTTGATAACACTGCTTTAGTCATTCAATTGTTCATCATGTGATATTCACAATGTTCTTAATAACTTCTTATGTAAAGTTCTATCATGAAAAAGATAATCTACGTAAGTTTTAAAAGTCACGAATCTTTAAACAACAACTTGATAATGGGTATATCAGTATTTTGTATACATTCTAGCATTGCTAGATTTACTTTTAAATTTCAAAGTATATGAGCAGATTGGCAACTTTCCATCCAGAAAATTTGCTGTTGGCAAGACCTCACTACAAAGAAAAATGGTCTTTCCGGAGTCAAATGCTAAAGAATTCATAAATACCAGCAGTGTAAGTGATACAAACAGGTATCAAGCAACGGTCATAAATATCGTTCTGCTAGACGAGAAAAAAAGTAGGTAGATGAAAGAGTAAATTGGGTGCAAGGATTGAACATAAACTCACCCAAATTACAAAGGATCTTTCTTTTTTTTTTAAAAAAAAAAAAAAAAAAAAAGTGTCACTGCTCAAGAATTGAGAACTACCCCCACCCCCCTTTCTTTTACAGGCTTGCTTTCACTTCTCAGATGAGACCATGTCCCCCATATAAGAAGAAAATAGCCAATATGTAAAGAGAATTACAGTTAAAGAGTTTTCTAGAATGAGACTTTCACTCTGCAGCATAGCGTGCACTGATATGAAACTTCCTGGCAGATTAAAACTGTGTGCTGGACCAAGGCTCAAACTTGGTGATCGTAACCCCAGACCTGTGTTGCCGTTTTCGGAGGTAAATCTCGTATCTGGAAAGAGGAGATGACAGTTAGGGTACTATGGGCGAGCAGCTGCCATCAATTTTTGATGGTGCAGAACCCACAATAGTGGAACTGCTGCCTAGTCCAAAGGCACCTGTTACCAGTCTTACCCCACAATAGTGTATTGAATCCAGGCGTAATGTCGTAGCTGATAAAAAGTCATATGAGAGATTCCTGTAATCTAGGTGTGACTGCACCAATGCTGCATACAGCCATATCAAAGTAGAGTGGACCACTCCGCTGAGGCATAGAAGAGCATTCAGGTGCGACCTACATGTCTGCTTTAGTTGACAAAGACGGGGAAGCCATGTCAACTAGGCATAAAAGACCGGTCCTAAAAAACACAATGGCAGAAATGCATAACGTAGGTCATGGCAGCCAAAAAATGGATGCTATGAGTGAAAGCGCAGGATTGTGCTTAGTGTATTGCTCCCTGCATTCTGCCTCCAGCAATAGCCGTCGCGGATGAACAAAAAAGATGGGGACACCATATGTCATGCAGCTGCCACCAGATCATTGATAGCCACATAAAAGAGAGCGGCACTCAAAACAGAACCTTGTGCAAGCCCCGTCTCCTGCAGGGGGGGATGCTACAGGAGGCACCAACCTGTACCCAAAAAGTGTGACATGGAAGAAAGTTCTGGATAAAAATCATGAGTGGACCATGGAGGCCCCACTCCTTTAAGGTGGCAAGGACGTTATGGCACCATGTGGTATCATAAGATATATATGCAGATCAATGAAAACTGCAACAAGGAACTGATGCTGAGCAAAAGCTGTTCAGATAACACACTTCAAGTGGACTAAATTATCTTCAGTAGAGCGCCCTTGGCGAAAAGCACACTGGATCGAAGCCAAAAGACCCGGGGATTCAAGGACACAATACAGCCTTCGACTAACCATATGTTCAAGTAACTTGCAGGACACTGAGTAAACAATCTGGACGACAGCTGTCCGTTTGAAGAGGCAATTTATCTGATTTCAAAATTGGAATAACAGCATTTTCTCGCTACTGGGAAGAAAATTCTGCATTGCACCAGGGATGGTTAAAGAAAGGCCAGGTACACTGACGGAAAAATTTGCAACACCAAAAAATAATTAATGTAGAGTAATGAAATACCAGGAATATATTTGTTGAGACAACATATGTAAAGTGATTAATGTTGCAGGATCAGGGATCAATGTAAGTGTGAGATAAGCCACAGCAAATGTAAATGTAAATTCTGGTACGCTGTAGTACACGTGTCATGTGTCAGTTTGTGGAATGGAGTTCCATGCCTGTTGCACTTTGTTGGCCAATATAAGGACAGTTAATGATGTTTGTGGATGCGTTGAAGCTGTCATCAGATGATGTCCAATATGTGCTCGATTGGAGGTAGAGCTGGTTATCGAGCAAGCCAAGGCAATATGTTGACACACTATAGCATGTTGGCTTACAACAGCAGTATGTGAGCAAGTGTTATCCTGTAGGAAAACACCTCCAGGAATGCTGTTTGCGAATGGCAGCACAACAGGTCAAATAACCAGACGGACATACAAATTTGCAGTCAGCGTTCGTGGGATTCTACAAATGTATTGTTTAGCTTGCCAAGGCAAGTGTAATTGTGTACTTTGACCAGTGGGAAGCCAGTCGGTGTAGTGTTCTGCGTAGCGGCTGGGGTAGTGTTGTGTAGTTGAGGTGCTGCAGAATTGTTTGTATGGTCCCTCATATTACCGATGCTCGGAACTGGTGTTGGTAAAAGCACGCTGCATTTGCCGTGTGAGTCAGTAGGCTCAGTTGTTCGTGTATGTTGCTGCTGATTGCATTTTGGACCCACCAGCTTCCAAGGTCCATCTTTGTTCCACGGAGCTCACACTTCCAGCTCGAGGACTACTGCGGTGATATTGAGGGCCTCTCTAGTATATTCACTGGTGGTGTGACTGGTGTTGGTGTTGCTGTTGCTGTTGTGTTGCTTCCACCCGTCAGTTGGACAATGAGCTCATGCTGTCTCCGAGCCATTGCTTCTTGATTTGTGGCAGCAAAGTCCAGATTTAGCTGGTTCATCACTTACTGATAGGTGGCAAAGCAAGACAGAAACGTCGAAGGGAACAGATGGCACTCCTGCCTCTTGTGCTGCAGTCTTGCTACGGGGGGAGTGACGATTTGTTATTGTTTCCACCCTCCCTCGCCCAGCTTCCCTCAAAAATGCAACTCGCTAGCAACCTCGCTGTTAGCATACGACAGACATCTACAATTTTAATAACAATAATAAACACACAAAAATATATTAAATTATTCAATATAATAGTAACAATACAAATAGGTGGATCAAAGAAGGAAGAAAACATAGAACAAACAAAAGAACTTCAGAAAGTGTACAAACTGACATGGACACACTATAATAAAAGAAACATTTCAGTACAAGGCAAACACATGCACTACAATACAGTTATAGTATCAGAAGCACTCTTCGCATCAGAAATGACCACAATCTGAGGACCAGGCACCACAAAGCAGAAAGAATACAATGCAAAATCCTCAGAAAATTTTTAGGAGCAGTGCACAGAGATGGTATATGAATGAAGAGATCAACCAGAGAATTATATGAACACAGAGGCAGACTCAGTCACAATCAGAAAACACCGACTAACATTCTGTGGACACATACACACAATGAATAGCGACAGATTCACAAAGGGATTTAGGATGTAGTAAATGCCTTAATCAAAAAAACCAGTTGGTTTCAAGAAATAGAAGAAGGCTACAAACAAGCAGGAATCAGAATGGAAATGATGAATGAAAGAGACAAATTCAGAAACAAAATTATGAACATAAAACTTGAAGTAAAGGAAAGGAAGAAAACAGAGAAAATATGTACATATCAAAGGAAACAAGAACACAGTCAAAGAATGAAAAGATTTTGGGAAGAGAAAAGGGAGGAGGAAAGAAGGAAAAAGCTGAACAATCACGTAACAACCAAGTTGAACTCTGTCAAAGTGTGTGCTCACCATCATTATTTCAATAAACATTATGACTGAACAGAGGTCTGCAAACACATGTGAATGAGGGGAATGCTGTTTCTATCAGTGATTTCCAACTGTGTTCGGGAAGTCATTCTTTCTGTTGTTGTTGTATCGGATCTGTTGTTGACAGCTGGTATGTTCAACCCAGTGGTGTGCAGCTTTACCCAGCTGGAATGTTGTCAATCAGACCAAAAGCATGTCCTTGTGGGCAGACCCTAGCACGAGCAACTGAAAAGTGTCCTTTATTACATGTAGCTTGTCATTGCTGGAAGAACTTGGCATTTTTGACACACTTCTGTTTCCACGCTACCTCCTTCTCCAAAAGTTATGTGTGCATTTGGAAATTGGTGAAGTAAAAAATATAAAGACATCGTGTCATTCTGCCACATCTGTCTGTAGTGTGCATTTTGCAGTGCGTGTACGATACAAGGCATTTAGGTATGGTGAGGTTACTTAGCCATTAGTGTTCACAATGGCTGGCATAAAGGAAACATGACAAGTATTACATTAGAAAGCAACAGCGATAGCTTTCCGACCGCATAAATTCTACTAGGCAGAGTCAGAAGCAGACACAGTGGCCTGTGCCAGATACGAGGGTTGGAAGTGGCTGAAATGTGAGTTGTGGGACAGAGAGAAAGAGAGAGAGAGAGAGAGAGAGAGAGAGAGAGAGAGAGAACACACAGACAGCACCATAAAACATTCCCCATCTCTTTCTGCACAGAATGCACCACACTGCTGCCTTCTTAAGGGCACCCCAGTATAGTATGTTGTTTGGGAAGTGTTTGGTAGTTATCATCATTGCTATGACCTCCACTTGTATCCACTCCTGCAAGATTGTGAAATCTACAGCCACTGAGGAGATTTATGTGAGATGTTCCTATCAACTTTATGTAATATTCATATTGCACACTTCTGCAGACAAAACAGATTTTCGACCTTAGCTTAGGAAAGAAAAGAATCATCACAGATCATTAAGGTTCAAAGAACTTGTCTTGAACACTGTAAGGGATCCGTGATCCCACAAACATAGATGCTAGTATCTGATGCCCAGGTCGATAGCGGACAGGAGTCGATTGTCGAGCGCTGCAGTAGGCAGTGAGACTAGTGCTGAGTGCGCAGTAGTATGGTAGAGTGTCGAGTGAGAAGTAGAGTGGGAAAGACGGGCAAGAATGGTGGTCGAGTGAGTTGTAAACGGTAAAATTCACTGGAGTATGACGAGTGAGCACGTCCCCCTGATCGTCGTGGGGTTGACTCTCACTAATGCCGATTCGCGAGTGATAAGAAACAGAAAGTGACAAGTGCCGAATTACGTGTTTCACGTCAACCGCGTCGGCCAGCAACAACCATGGATTGCAGTGAGGATTGTTGTGAATGTTAACCATCAGCATTGCGTGTGACAAAGTACTGAAAATCAGCAATCAGTAAAAAGAGATAACCGCAATTAGACGTGTAAGGCAAAGGTAACAACTGCCTCAGAATTTGTGTGTTAGTAGGAAATATATATCAGTTGTACATCGCAACCTTTGTGATACTTAATAATAGACAAACTTTCAATCATTAGCTATTCTGTCTCAGAACAGCCGCATTCGCAGAACAACCAATAGCCTTTCATCCATTAAGCACACGGTCATATATCATAATAATTAACTGTTTGGTGGCTTCGGTAAATTACCCAAAATCCAGTAAAGGAATTAATCGGGGGTGTTTCAACACAAATGCTTAAAAATTCTTTTGTAGTTAACCTATTTTCAGATTATGAAGAGTTCTTTGTTACAGCTTGTATTTTTGTTCCAGGTGGCACTGAACTTGATGGCTGTAGTGATGTCATGAAGGCACAGAGTTGGAAGTTGTTAAACCTTCAGAAACAAGATTTTCAAAAGTACTTCTTCTCAGACACCAACATTTCGCCCCTGTTTGTGTTGGAAACACAGATGTCTCAGTTGTTGTCACATAATTTGAGTGTAGTGACTGAATCTAGAAAACAGTTTCTTTTGCTTCCCTGTACCCCAAGCATTATGTGCAATGCAGGACTCCTAACAAGACAAACACACAGAGCACAGCCCTCTGTCTTCTCTTGCCGTTTCTGCAGTTTGGGAGCACAGTCTGGAAGTCTGACTCATGTTGACCGGACCGGCAGGGCGAAAATGGTCGACATGGGTTCGAAGCTGGTGACAGAACGGACTGCTACAGCATGAGCAAAGGTTTTTGTGGGACCCGAACTGATGAAACTCGTACGAGAAAATGGCCTGAAGAAAGGTGACGTACTTAGCGTTGCTCGCCTGGCGGGAATTGTGGGGTCCAAGCAGACGTCCAGTTTTATCCCTCTGTGTCATAATATATCTTTCTCCTCTGTGGCTGTGGACATTGAACTGGACTCTGCTCTCAACTGTGTGATTATAACTGGCACAGCAAAGTGTAGAGGGCAGACAGGCGTGGAGATGGAAGCTCTCACTGCTGTATCGGTGTCTGCCTTAACAGTGTACGATATGTGCAAAGCTGTGAGTCATGACATTGTGATATCTGAAATAATGCTTCTGACCAAAAGTGGGGGAACTAGAGGAGACTTCCACCGGACATGAGCATCTGTGTGGGTCAGTGAAATAAGTTAAGTATACCTGGTGTGACGTAGGCAAATTTCAAAGTCTGTTCGTAGTTATCATAAATTATACACACATCGAATTGGCCTGAATATAAGTTGCACCTTTAATTTCGAAAAAGAGAGAAACTTAATTAAAAATAATTTGTCAAGTTGCCCATTTACAAAAGCTTTTCAAAATGTGATTTACCCTTAACCACTTTTTTTTGTAGTACACTGTAGATAAATTACACACCAAAACAAAGCTTTCAGTTGCAGTTTTCATGTAAGACACTCTTAACTTCACTAACATTCATTGTTTTGTCACTGTCAGTATTTTTGTCACTCTCCTCCCAAAGTACAGTGCCGTCGCTACAATCCCGGGCATTGCATGTGCAGCATTTCTTGAACCGTACCTTTAAAAAGCACATCTGTTAGATGAATAACTGTGAGTTTGAAATTTGCAACGTAACTGTACGGAATTCCAAAATTTTCTCTCAATGTTGTGCTTCATTGGTGAAGAATAAATTATATTCTTTAGTTAGAGAAAAACTGTGCCTGTCCCATTGTCTAAAATAGTGAAACTGTGAGAATGGTAATACGGAGGGGTCCAGAAAAATGTAGACTCTCTTTGATAGTCAATATTGATGGAACAAAATGGCATAGTGTCAAAATTCTTGCATGGGAGGAAGATCATTTTGTGTGTTCAAAGTGACACCTGTTAGCAGCCAAGCAACATCAATGTTGCTGAATTGTTGACTGAAGTACAGCTGTCAGTGTTGCCAGTGTGGTAGCTGCACAGAATGTCTTGATGGTTTCTCATATCTCATTCAGTGTAGCTGGGTTCTGTTGGTAAACTTTGTTTGTCGAGGTCCCCCATTGGTAGAAGTCGAGAATTGTAAGGTCCCGTGACCTTGGTGGGCACTTGACAGCTCCTCTTCGACTTATCCGTCACCCACGTAGATTTTCATCTAAGTAGAATCTGATATCTCTGTGGTGGTGAGGCGGAGTACAGTCTTGTAGGTAAAAATCTTTTGTTTCCAAACACCTCTTGGATGGCTAATAAAATCAATGTTTGCAGCATATGATACACCTCACCAGTTATGTACCTTCAAAGAAGAATGGGTCAGAGAAACAATACTATGACGGACTGCACCACACATTAACACCATGTGAAGTAACATGTTTGTCCATGTGAACATGAGGATTTTCAGCAGCCCAATACATGCAGCTATGACAGTTTACATTACCATTCAGGTTGAATTGTGCCTCATTAGGCCAGATAACCTTCCCTGCAAACCATCATCTTCGTGAAGCATGCCTTCAGACCACTCGTAGTGCTCCATCCTTCGATTCGGGTTGTCCTCATTCATAGTGTGAAATAATCTTGGAATGTACACTTTCCACTTTGCAGTCTTCAGAATTTATCATGCACTTGATCAGCTTACCCCACTTCCCCATAGATCCTGCTTCATAGATTTTTGAGATGATCTAGAAAAATGTTGCAATACAGCAGTGCTGGAACCTGGAGGTTGATGTTCTTGTTCGGAGGACCTTTCCTTGTGCACATTTTAAACAGTATTGTCTGCTTAAAATTTATACCAAATACAATAAATTGTTGTTTCAGTACATCCTTGCATTGCTCAAACAATAGTTGTATTTCATTCAGTGCTGCATTGTCATCTGCTGGAAACCCACACGACAAGATCTGTTGGGAAAACAGTGGTTTATGCTACCACTCAAAATTGCAGCCATATAACACTTTGTTCCAAAGGTAATAACAATCAGAAAATGTCTACACTTCTCTGGATCCCTCTGTAGTCACTACCTAAATGGGATAGCAACAAAGAGAATGTTTGCATTGCTACCTCATACACAACAATTGATTTACAAACTGTAGTGATATTTTTGTTTCATTTCAAACTTAAGAAAAAGCACTACAGTTGAGGTTTCTATGATTCATAAAAGTCCCAGTTTTTATGGGAGATTTTTTGTAGAAATGGTGTATCTTATATTCAGGCCAATATGGTACCCGTTTCCATCCTGTTTTAAGTCTTAATTCAAAATATTTATCTTTCTTTTTCCAATACCTGATCAGTTTGAGAGAGATATTTAAAACAAAAAATAAGCACTAGCAAGTACGTTAATTTGCTATTGTTAAAAACTTTTTCTCGTGCATGTTCTCTACAATTTTGATATGACACCACCTGCACTCTTATCTTGTTGCCAGTAAAAAGTGAGTAAGTAGGTCATTAAACTCTCTCTCTCTCTCTCTCTCTCTGTGCCCTCCCCCAGCTGTGTGGTAGTGTCCTCTGTGTTGCTCTATTGTTTCAATTTTTGATGGTCCCGTGCTGTGAAAAGTTGAGGTGAAGTGTTCATTCTTAAATAAATAGTGTGTATCAGCTCTTTTCTCCTAGGATCAGGTTGTCATTGCTGTGTTCATTGATGTAAAATGACACTTTTTTAACAGTTCCTAAAAGGTGCACCACTTCATTGACATTTTTGCTCAGGTGTAGAGCATATTGGCCAGACCAATTTACATGTTTCAGCTTTACACTGTATGGTATCCTCTTTTTTAAAGGCCTATTATCTTTCTTGTGTGTGACTTGTCCAGAGATTGAAAATGTTTTATTTTGTAAGTTACCAATCCAGAACAGGTTTCTGTCAATTTAATTCTTCAGGTTTTTCCAGAAGTTTGCTGAAATTCCTGAGTTGTCCTTTGCACAGTCGGACATCATTGTCTTCCTCGCATATTTCGGTGACATTAGTTGTTGCTTTTACAAAGTGCTACTTGAGACTGACCGTCAGATGGAGCAGGTCTGTAATTTGTTCCCTCTGCCTTCGTGCTTCATCTGCAATGTGCTCTGACAGACACCATCCTCGGGTATCCGTGTTGCGTGATATTCCGAGTGTCATCTACACTCACGGGCACGATTCTTGTGTGTTATGTTTTCAGTCCAAGCTGGTTGGTAGAATTCTGTTTGCGGGCTGTCCCCGTTTGGGGACAAGGATCGGCAGGGCATGAAACCCTAATCTTTCATCTTTCAGTTAACTCAAATGTCGAGTGTCACTTTTTTCATGTACTGTGATTACAAATATAAGAAAATACAAAATGAAAATTTCTCAACATAGTCATGTTTCTTTTCAGTATGTTTCTCAGATCAGTACACTGCAATGTAAATATTCCATTAAAAGAATATATTTTTGATTGTTTCTTCAGTCAAAGATGCATTGCCTTTCTGACTTAACAATCAATGTCAAATCATTGTCCCTCAAACAATCCTGCAGGGGTTTGACAACGTGAGACCATGGCTTTATGGAGCATCACCTAGAATTAGCTGCCGTCTTTTCTGACATCATTTTAAATCAATGCTATCATCACTGTTTCTTTTGCTTAGGGTTTTGAGTCTAGGAATGATGCAAACAATCAGCAGTTTATTTCTTTCTTACGTGATCTTGTTTTCTCCTCCCTACCCCCCTTTCTTCTTTCATTTGGTAGCCTCGAGCAAATTGAATATTCCTGCTTTCCTTTGTATTTATTAATCTGTCTGTGCCCCTAATTCTTAAAAGACTTCATTATGACACTAATACTCTGAAGCAGCAAATTTGGGGAAAAAGAGCTGCATTCATTTATGCTGTTGTAAAATGGAGGAATTGGTTGTAGTTGGAAAAAAAATCTGCCTTTTACAGCTGCTGATTTTTGTCCTACATACGAGTCCTCCAAGCTACTGATGATCTGACCAATGTACGACATGCCAAAATGCTACAGCTGCATGGGGAGATACAATTAAATCCCATCCCCCCCCCCCCTCTCTCTCTCTCTCTCTCTCTCTCTCTCTCTCTCTCTCTCTCTCTCTCTCTCAAAGATCGGCAGGTTCAGGAATCTAACACAGAAAGAATTTAATCACAGTTTCTTTTTCATCTCTATCATACAATGTAGTCCTATATAAAAACAAAGATGAGGTGACTTACCGAACAAAAACGCTGGCAGGTCGATAGACACACAAACAAACACAAACATACACACAAAATTCAAGCTTTCGCAACAAATTGTTGCCTCATCAGGAAAGAGGGAAGGAGAGGGGAAGACGAAAGGAAGTGGGTTTTAAAGGAGAGGGTAAGGAGTCATTCCAATCCCGGGAGCGGAAAGACTTACCTTAGGGTGAAAAAAGGACAGGTATACACTCGCACACACGCACATATCCATCCACACATACAGACACAAGCAGACATATTTAAAGACAAAGAGTTTGGGCAGAGATGTCAGTCGAGGCAGAAGTGTAGAGGCAAAGAAGTTGTTGAAAGACAGGTGAGGTATGAGTGGCGGCAACTTGAAATTAGCGGAGATTGAGGCCTGGCGGATGACGAGAAGAGAGGATATACTGAAGGGCAAGTTCCCATCTCCGGAGTTCGGATAGGTTGGTGTTGGTGGGAAGTATCCAGATAACCCGGATGGTGTAACACTGTGCCAAGATGTGCTGGCCGTGCACCAAGGCATGTTTAGCCACAGGGTGATCCTCATTACCAACAAACACTGTCTGCCTGTGTCCATTCATGCGAATGGACAGTTTGTTGCTGGTCATTCCCACATAGAATGCGTCACAGTGTAGGCAGGTCAGTTGGTAAATCACGTGGGTGCTTTCACACGTGGCTCTGCCTTTGATCGTGTACACCTTCCGGGTTACAGGACTGGAGTAGGTGGTGGTGGGAGGGTGCATGGGACAGGTTTTGCATCGGGGGCGGTTACAAGGATAGGAGCCAGAGGGTAGGGAAGGTGGTTTGGTTATTTCATAGGGATGAACTAACAGGTTACGAAGGTTAGGTGGACGGCGGAAAGACACTCTTGGCGGAGTGGGGAGGATTTCATGAAGGATGGATCTCATTTCAGGGCAGGATTTGAGGAAGTCGTATCCCTGCTGGAGAGCCACATTCAGAGTCTGGTCCAGTCCCGGAAAGTATCCTGTCACAAGTGGGGCACTTTTGTGGTTCTTCTGTGGGGGATTCTGGGTTTGAGGGGACGAGGAAGTGGCTCTGGTTATTTGCTTCTGTACCAGGTCGGGAGGGTAGTTGCGGGATGCGAAAGCTGTTTTCAGGTTGTTGGTGTAATGATTCAGGGATTCCGGACTGGAGCAGATTCGTTTGCCACGAAGACCTAGGCTGTAGGGAAGGGACCGTTTGATGTGGAATGGGTGGCAGCTGTCATAATGGAAGTACTGTTGCTTGTTGGTGGGTTTGATGTGGACGGACGTGTGAAGTTGGCCATTGGACAGGTGGAGGTCAACGTCAACGTCTTTCCTTGACGTTGACCTCCACCTGTCCAATGGCCAACTTCACACGTCCGTCCACATCAAACCCACCAACAAGCAACAGTACCTCCATTATGACAGCTGCCACCCATTCCACATCAAACGGTCCCTTCCCTACAGCCTAGGTCTTCGTGGCAAACGAATCTGCTCCAGTCCGGAATCCCTGAATCATTACACCAACAACCTGAAAACAGCTTTCGCATCCCGCAACTACCCTCCCGACCTGGTACAGAAGCAAATAACCAGAGCCACTTCCTCGTCCCCTCAAACCCAGAATCCCCCACAGAAGAACCACAAAAGTGCCCCACTTGTGACAGGATACTTTCCGGGACTGGACCAGACTCTGAATGTGGCTCTCCAGCAGGGATACGACTTCCTCAAATCCTGCCCTGAAATGAGATCCATCCTTCATGAAATCCTCCCCACTCCGCCAAGAGTGTCTTTCCGCCGTCCACCTAACCTTCGTAACCTGTTAGTTCATCCCTATGAAATAACCAAACCACCTTCCCTACCCTCTGGCTCCTATCCTTGTAACCGCCCCCGATGCAAAACCTGTCCCATGCACCCTCCCACCACCACCTACTCCAGTCCTGTAACCCGGAAGGTGTACACGATCAAAGGCAGAGCCACGTGTGAAAGCACCCACGTGATTTACCAACTGACCTGCCTACACTGTGACGCATTCTATGTGGGAATGACCAGCAACAAACTGTCCATTCGCATGAATGGACACAGGCAGACAGTGTTTGTTGGTAATGAGGATCACCCTGTGGCTAAACATGCCTTGGTGCACGGCCAGCACATCTTGGCACAGTGTTACACCATCCGGGTTATCTGGATACTTCCCACCAACACCAACCTATCCGAACTCCGGAGATGGGAACTTGCCCTTCAGTATATCCTCTCTTCTCGTCATCCGCCAGGCCTCAATCTCCGCTAATTTCAAGTTGCCGCCACTCATACCTCACCTGTCTTTCAACAACTTCTTTGCCTCTACACTTCTGCCTCGACTGACATCTCTGCCCAAACTCTTTGTCTTTAAATATGTCTGCTTGTGTCTGTATGTGTGGATGGATATGTGCGTGTGTGCGAGTGTATACCTGTCCTTTTTTCACCCTAAGGTAAGTCTTTCCGCTCCCGGGATTGGAATGACTCCTTACCCTCTCCTTTAAAACCCACTTCCTTTCGTCTTCCCCTCTCCTTCCCTCTTTCCTGATGAGGCAACAAGTTGTTGCGAAAGCTTGAATTTTGTGTGTATGTTTGTGTTTGTTTGTGTGTCTATCGACCTGCCAGCGTTTTTGTTCGGTAAGTCACCTCATCTTTGTTTTTATATATAATTTTTCCCACGTGGAATGTTTCCTTCCATTATATTGATACAATGTAGTCCAATTTTTTGCTAATACAGAAATAACATTTTGTGATTTATGTTGTGTACTCTTCAAAAGATCTAATGATGTCCTCATTCCTTTCTTATAAACAAAACAAGAAAAAACTGACAATAATTGTCGTTAAAATAAAACACAGAACAGTGTCTCCATAGCATCAATGAGCACATCCTTTCAGCACCTTTGACCCAGGCAGTGAACACAGCAGCGGTCAGTCTATGACTTGCAGCAGGTGAATCCCAGTCAGCTGCATTGTTCATGCACCCCACATAAATAATAATAAACAAAATCTAACAATACACATAACCAAGGCTTGATTTGTGACAGTATACCGCTGATGACGAAAAAAATTGGACCCAAAGATTTTGAGATGTGGTACAATAGAACTTTTGCTCTAGTTGAAGCGGTAAGATGCAAATGTTGTATTCACACTTTTAAAAAGCTCAGAAAAGTGTTATAACTTTTTCAGAAGTCTAAATCAAACTACGGAAACTCTCGGTAGGAACTTAGAAATATAGGAAATGATAGAGTGCTACTTACCATAAATACATGTTAAGAAGTCTATTTTTTTTCTTTTAACAAATCTAGCACTGCATATTACTGCCAAATTAGTCATTACCTGTGATTGCCCCAGTGGCAGACGTATGTATAATAATGTCAAAACGTTTGTGACACTACACATCTAGGAGAAGCTCAAGTTTCAGATACACATCGATTGCGTTCTTGATGATGCTATCCACATGTTCATCCACACTCTGCAAACCACTATGAAGAGTATGACAGAGGGTACATCTCACTGTACCAGATATTAAAGCTTGTTCATGTTTCAAGACCATTTAAATCTTTCTCTGCATGCTGTAATTAATCTAATATTGTCCTCATGGTTCCTATGGGAGCAATAGTTACAAGGTTGTAGCTTATTCCTAGAGTCGTCTTTTGGTAAGCATACTTTCTTAGGATAGTGTACATCTTATCCTGAAGCGTCTGCCAATTCAGTTATTTCAGCATCTCTGTGACACTCTCCCTTGGGTCAAACAAACCTGTGACCATTTGATCTGCCCTTCTCTGCATGCGTTCAATTCCCCATTAATCCATTTTGATATGGGTCCCACACATTTGAGCAATATTCTAGGATGGATCATACAAACGATTTGTAGAATGACTGCATTTCTATGGTATTCTACAAAAAAAAATCTCACTCTTTCGCCTGCCTTACCCCTGAGTAGGCCCATATGACTGTTCATTTCATATCCCTACAAAGTGCTTCACCCAGGTAATTGTACGAATAGACTTAATCCAAGCAAGACACCCTGATACTGTAGTCATACCACACTGCGTTTTCTTCACTTTGCAAAATGCACGATTTTACATGTCTGAACATTTAAAAGAAAGTTTGAAATTATCAAGATCTGACGAATGTTTGTACAATTTCTTTCAGACTGCACTTTATTCTAGATAAATGCACTATTTGTGAAAAGAGTGCTTTACTATTAATATTGTCTGCAAAGTCATTAATGTACATGAACATGAACAGCAATGGTCACAACATACCTCTCTATGACACATCTGAGGTTACTTCTACATCAGATGATGACTCCCCAGCCAAGATAACATGTAAGTCATTCCTACCAAAATATCCTCAATTACAGTGACAAATTTCACTCGATACCCCTCACGGTAGCAATTTTGATAATAAGCATCAATCTGGCACTAAGTCAAAAGCTGTTCAGAAATCGAGAAATACTGCCTGCACCTGTCGAGTCAGGAAGACGAAAGTTTGAAGGTCAGGTTGACAAAACAGATTTTTAATACTCTTGGAAAGAACCCTAAAGTTTCTGACATAGTTCAGGGGAATGACAAAGGGATCTTTGACAGGCTGGATTAAATCTAGGCGGCGTCTCAGACCGACCAGAGTTACAACTTTAAAGGCTTCTACGCTGAGCAAATACAACGGGCTGTTGGAGGAAGAATGCAAAGCCAGCTTCTAGTAATGTGCAATTGCTATTCTGCGTGGTCTTTAATGGCCATTATCAAATTTTAAAAAATTAAGAATAACAATAACAGTACACAACAGGAAGGGTACAGCAGACTTTTCCTGATTGTTCCTTACATTACCTTTCCTTGATTTTTTTTTTTTTTTTAATGATAATGTTTCTAAGTCTTTCCTGGTTTCCATTGAAAGCTTTGGATTGTTTCAAAGATTAATTTACACATTTTTTAATATTTTAATGTATTCTAGGACAGGAACTCAAAGAGCACAAGTATAAAAAAACTGCATGTAGGACATTCATGTAAAGCTTCCCATTTTTAACTGCAAGGTAATGGCAGTCTATTTTGTTACAAGAAAATGAATCGGGACTTAGTTCTCCAGAGCTGATACTATTATAAGGAGTTGTGATGGAAGAACATGAGTTCCAAACAATGGATGCCTTGGATCTGTTTGCTGCTGCTTCTTTTTAATCTCTGCTGCTAATCCCATGAGTGAAAGATCTCTACCAATGAAAAAGTAGATTTGAATGACATCAAGTTTCTTCTCTTGTCAATAGTTGTTTCTACTGAAGAGAAATGAGTCTGGTCATCTTTGTCCATTTGCAGTAATTCAAAGGTGTCGTGGCACCTGAAATGTATGCTTGAAAATAACAAACGATCAATATTGTAATTAAGAAAAGTATTGACAGCAGTAAGCTGTATTTATCACATCCAAAAAGTTTGTAAAAGCTGTGGACCCTTGTTTTATCATGTCAATCCATTTGTGCCAATGGCTAACAGAGTACCATTCACCATCATGTCAAGTGGCAATAACAGTTTGCTTGCATCATAAATATTGAGTGTCAAAAGTTAATTCCAACAATATGAAATAGGACAGATTGCTACTAACCAGTTAGAGCAGGCAATGGGCAGCAGACAAGCATACTGAAAAAAAAAAACTGTCAAATACTATATACTCAAAAAAAACACTTAGGTACTGAAGGAATTATCCAAATACCAAATAGGGCTGAAATCAGTAAATGTGACATACATGTGAAGACAGAAAAATAATTACAGTTTCAGAAAAAACTGGATGATTTATTCAAGAGAAAGAGCATCACAAATTGGATGAGATGGTCCACCTCTGGCCCTTATACAAGCTTGGCTCTGGCTGATAGAGTTGTTGGATGTCCAACATAGGGACATCATGCCAAATTCTATTCAAATGTCACGGTAGATAGTCAAAATCCCGAGGTGGTCTAATGGCCCTGCCCATAATGCTCCTTACATTCTCAATTGGGGAGAGATCCAGCAACTTTGCTGGCCAAGCTAGGGTTTGGCAAGCATGAGGACAAGCTGTGTGCGGACAGGCATTATCTTGCTGAAATGTAAGCAATGTATGGCTTGCCAAGAAGGGAAACAAAATAGGATGTACAGTATTGTCAACAGACGACTATGCTGTAGGGGGGGCATCCATGTCACCCCTACAGCATAGTCGTCTGTTGACCAAAAGGGATCTGTTAGGAAAAGAAATCGCACCCCAGATCATCAGTCCTGGTAGTTGGACCATATGGGATGTGACATTCACGGTGGCATCCCACCGTCTGGGGCGTCTTCAGACACATCTGTGCTGATCATTGGGGCTCAGTTCATAGTGGGATTCATCACTGAAGCCAATTATATTCCAGTCAATGCAATTCCAGACCAGGGACGTGCCTGGGGGCACACCAGATAGCAGTGCGATACCAACCTGGCTGCTGGCTGCCATACAGCCAAACGAGGACTGATGGTCTACTGTGCCATTTCTTTTCATAACAGGACCCCTTTGGTTGTCATCTGTGTCACCATTACAACACAGACATCTGTTGACGATATTATAAACCCCATTTTGTTTCTCTTCATGACAAGCCATCATTTGCTTACATTTCAGCAAGATAATGCCTGCCCACACACAATTCGTCTTCATACTTGCCACACCTTATCTTTGCCAGCAAGGTCACGGGATCTCTCCCCAACTGAGTATGTCTGGGGCATTATGGGCAGGGCCACCCAACCAGCTCATGATTTAGACAATACAATGCGCCACTTGGATAGAATTTGGCTTGATGTCCCTCAGTAGGACATCCAACAAATCTATCAATGCCAAGCTTGCTCAAGAGTCAGAGGTGAACCAACTTGCTCAATTTGTGAAGCTCTTTATCTTGAATTAATCAATCAATTTTTCTGACATTGTAATTTTTATTTTATTTTATTTTATTTTATTTTTTTTTTTTTGTCTGTGCACGTACATCACATCTACATATTTCCATCCCACACAGATAATTCTTTCATGCTGCATAATGTTTATTTTTATCTTACGAGTGTAATTTAATGGACAGAGCCCACCTCAGCATAGGGAGTCTCTGCTGGTTGGGAGTGTGGAGGTGGACAGACAGAGAGAAGTGTACTAGGGGGACAGTAACAGTGTGTGAGATTGGAATGGGAGCAGGGGAGGGCATTGAGGTGTGGGGCCACAGGAACGAAACCTAGAAACTTTAGCTGCGGCATATTCTTCACTCCTGTAAACCCCGTTATGTAAACCTTTGCTAGTCTCTCTGTCTCACCTGTCCTTTACCTGCTCCCACCCCAGCCTCACACCACCACACCTGCTTGATGAGGGCTGTCCCATACTTTCTAATATCTAAAAATCTTCCTTCAATGTGCCAGTCTGCCACTCAGTGTCTTCTCTAGGTGGGGAGCAGAAAGCTATCCTATTTCATATTATTGTTATTCCATCCCAGATTTCCCAATGTTTAAAAATTAATTTTACGCTTGCCGTAAAGTATTACACAAACACTAGGTGGTGAGTGAAAATCTCATTCTGGAAACTAAGTGGTTATTTTTTCTGATATTCAAATTATATTTTACTCTCATTTTTGTCCCTTTACCTAATCAACTTTGCAGTGTGACATTTCTGACGAAAGTACGAGTTATTCAGAAAGTAGGTAAAAAGTAGTGAATTCTTCCTTTGAATCACTCTCACTTTGTCTCAGGCGCGAGCAAATGTGTGTACCCGTATATGCATTTAGCTGTATCAAATTATCTTCCCCAACACACAAAATGGGGGTCATTATTCAATTTATCTTGAAAGTATGTGTGAAACGCACTTTCCACAAAAAGGCTCAGATGTATAACTCTCAAAATATGTGTTTGCACAATAGGTCTGGAATTTTTAAAGACAAGGCGAAGAAACCATTGGATTGTATAATTTTTTTATTAATCACAAAGAACCAACATGATTCAAAGACATCAACAACAGCAATGGACGTTCAAGTAAAAATGGAAATGTCGTGTGGCTAGGGCCTCCCGTCGGGTAGACCGTTCGCCTGGTGCAGGTCTTTCGATTTGACGCCACTTCGGTGACCTGCGCGTCGAGACGTTCAAGTGAATTGTCTGCCTCCAATTCTGATCACAGAGAAACACTCCAATAGGAGAGAGGGCACAACATCCTGCTCCATTTTCAAAAGCTGCAATGTCAAATATTACAACCTGTAACAAAAAAAGGTCATGTGATAATTATTGTTTACATACCGATTACAGTAACAGAGGCATATATGATCTAATAGGAAGGGGGAACAGAAGGGCAGGACATGGGGAACAATGAACAGATGAGATGTGAAACCATGGTAAGTTAATAGTGGCGATAATGCCAGTTAATTACATGTGTGGGAAAAGCAACCACTCTTGCAACTCAGAGCTACTCTTGTTTCTGCAACTGATCTTCCGTTCTTTCACTGTTCCTATTTTTCTCATATTAATAATTCTAGTTATAGAAGGTTTTCTAACTAAAAGCTTATTAGCATTTTGTAATGAAACCGATAAACAATACAGTCTCATTCTCTAATGGAAGAACACAGTACATCGCGTTCGTAAATAACTTGATCCAACAAAACTTTTTATATGAGTATCTGGACATTCATTACATGACATTTAATTTTAAGTATCAATACAAACACTTACATAAAACATTATTTACACTCAAAACCCATTATTCAAAACTGATGTCCATATGTGTAACTGTTTACAGCAGCAATTATTAATATAGTTACTATTGCTAGCTTTAATATGGATTGTTAAGAAGTTTAGAAATGTTAACTAAAAAATGAACTGTAAGCAAAATCTTTTCTGTTAAAAAGTTAATGTTGAAACCACTGGAGAAACATTATAATGTATTATTGTAGTCATCATGTACACTGCAAAAAAAAAAAAAAATTGCAACACCAAAAAGTAATTAACGTAGAGTAATGAAATTTCAGGAACATATATGTCTAAGTAACTTATTTAAGTGATTAATGTTGCAAGATCACAGGATAATATAAGTGCGAGATACACCATTGCAAATGTGATACACTAATACATTGAAATCCAGTGTAACTGCCCAAATGTAAGCATGCAAACATGCATGCATTGTGCTGGATATGAGTTTGTGGGATGAAGTTCCATGCCTGTTTCACATTGTCATCGAAACAGGGATGGTTAATGCTGTTTTTGGGAGACACTGGAGTTGTTCGATGATGTCCCGTGTGCACTGAATTGGAGCCAGACCTGGTGATCAAACAGGTCAAGGCAACATGTTGACATACTGTAGAGTATACACCCATGCCTCCATCTTTGCTACCCTCCCTGTTTACCTCTACCCTGTTGCTTCATAACCTGGGTTGTGAGTAACTGAATCCACTTTCTCTTCTTCCCCTTCTTTCCCCTCTCTCCTCCCTGATGAAGGAACAAAGTTCCAAAAGCTACGATACGTAAATTTTCTGTTATGTTTTGTGTATCTATTGGCTGTACTGGCCAGCCCCTCTATCTCTTTGTTAGTATTTGTTTCACGTCTTTATATGAGACTTTCCATCATCACAATAATGTTAGTTTATAATTTATGGACAGCCTAATCCATTATTTCCTGTCAAGGTTTGAAACTTTAGTAAATCATAATTTTTGTCTTGGTAAAATAAAGGTGATTAGATGTTTCCCTCATGCACATGTAAGAGACTGTCAGTTCACATCTACGTTTGTAATCTGCAATCCACCAGGAGGTGCATGGTACAGGGTAAGTCCCATTGTACCAGTTATCAGGGTTTCTTGCTGTTTCATTCATGTATGGAGCGTGGAAGAATGATTGTCTGAATTTGTCTGAATGCCTCTGTGTGAGCAGTAATCATCCTAATCTTATCTTCACGACCCCTGTGAGAGCAATATGTGTGGGGGGGGGGGGTTGTGGTATATCCCTAGAGTAATCATTTAAAGACAGTTCTTGAAACTTTGCTAATACACTTTCTTGGGATAGTTTACACCTGTCTTCAACAGTCTGCCATTTCAGTTCCTTCAGTATCTCTGTGACACTCTCCCATGGATTAAGCAAACCTGTGACCATGCTGCCTTTCTTTGTATACATTCAATGTCTCCTGCTAGTCTTATCTGGTACAAGTCCCACACACTGTAGCAATAGTCTAGGGCAAGGTCTACAACCTGCTTTACCCACAACTGAACCTATGTGATCATGCCATTTCATATTCCTACAAAGTGTTACACACAGGTATTTGTACGAGTTGGCAGATTCCGACAGTGACTCACCAATATTATGGTCACAGGATACTAAGTTTATACATTTCTAAACATTCAGAGCAAGTTGCCAATCACTGCACTATGTTGAAATCTCATCAAGATCTGACTGAATATTTATGCAGCTTCTCTGAAATAGCACTTCATTACAGATAACTGCATCATCTGCAAAAATCCTGATTTACAGCAAGGTCATTAATGGACAAGAACTGCAAGGGCCCCAACACACTTCCCTGGGGCACACCTGAAGTTACTTCTACATCTGATGATGACTCTCCATCCAAGGTAACATGCTGTGTCCTTCCTATCAAAAAGTCCTCAATCCAGTTATGAATTTCACTTGATACCCCATATGATCGTACTTTTCACAGTCAGTGTAGGTGTGGAACAGAGTCAAATACTGTTAGGAAATCAAAAAACACTATCTACCTGTTGCCTTGATCCAATGCTTTCAGCAAGTTATGTGAGAAAAGTGAGAGTTGGATTTCATATCATCTATGTTTTTGAAAACCATGCTGGTTGATATTGAGAAGGTAGTTCCGTTCGAGATACCTCATTATGTTTGAGCTCAAAATATTTTCTAAGAATCTACAACAAATCGATGTCAAGGCTACTGGATGGTAGTTTTGTCACGCCTACAACCCTTCTTGTAGACGGGTGTGATCTGTAACTTTTTCCAAAAACTGGGTAAGGTTTTTTGGATAGATTACAGTGAGAAGAGAGGATAGCTCAGCCACAAATTCAATATAGAATCTGACTGCGATTCCATCGGGGTCTGGAGCTTTGTTTAATGATTTCAACTGTTTCTCAACACAACTGACACTAATACCTATTTTGTTCATTTTTTCAGTGTACAAGGATTGAATTGGAGCAGTTCTCCTGGGTTTTTATTTGCAAAGGAACATTTGAAAATCGAGTTCAGAATTTCAGCTTTTACTTTGCTACCCTCAATTTCAGTTCCTGTCTCACTTGCTAGGGACTGGACACTAACTTTTGTGCCACTAACAGCCCTTACATACGACCAGAATTTATTTGGATTTTGTGAAATGTCATTTGACAATATTCTGCTACAGTAGCCATTGAAGGCTTCATGCATTGCTCTCTTGACAGCCAAACATGTTTCATCCAGCGTCTCTCAATCTATAATCCTACACTTTGTTTTACACCTATTATGCAGTAATCTCTGTTCCTTTAGACGTTTTCTTTACAGTGACTGTATACCACGGAGGTTCCATCCCATTATGAACTGTTCTACTAGGAACCTATCTACTCAGTGTGTGGTCAACTGTTCTTTTCAAGTAGAGGAAGAGCACCTCTACATGCTCCTGACCTGTCCTGAAAGTTTCAAGTTCCTCACTGAGATAAGATATTACTAATTTCTACTTAGTTAACTGAACGCATAATAAGAGGATCCTCACGACACAGTAAATAACTGTGCGTCAGTCGGGTGTGGCCAATGTGGAGCCGACAAACGACGACTGAGTCCCTGCGGGTGGCTCGCAGGGATGACCGCCAAACAGTCGTCATCTCCTTGATACGACGGAGTTTGTTTGGCACGGGCAGGTTGCGCCATTCAGTGTCCCAGAATTCGAAAACTTTGCGGCGTAATAGTGCCCGCGAATCAGTCGCCGGGAGGCCAATCTCCAGAGGTGGTTTACTGATGGCCTCTTTCACCAGGCGGTCAACATTCTCATTGCCGGGGATCCCAACATGGCCTGGGGTCCACACAAAGACCACAGAGTGGCCGTTACGTGCAAGAGTATGCAGGGACTCATGGACAGCCATCACCAGACGAGAACGAGGGAAATACTGGTCGAGAGCTCGTAAACTGCTCAGGGAATTGCTACAGATAACAAAGGACTCACCTGAGCAGAAGCGGATATACTCTAGGGCACAAAAGATGGCGACCAGCTCAGCTGTGTAAACGCTGCAGCCATCCAGCAAGGAACGTTGTTCAGAATGGTCCCCTAGAGTAAGCGCATATCCGACACGACCAGCAACCATTGAACCGTCAGTGTATACAATGCCAGAGCCCTGATACGTGGTCAAGATGGAATAAAAACGGCAGCGGAAGGCCTCTGGAGGGACGGAGTCCTTCGGGCCCTGTGCCATGTCGAGCCGAAGGCAAGGGTGAGGAACACACAATGGGGGTGTCCGCAAAGTGGCCCGGAAAGGAGGTGGAACTGTAAAAACCGTAAGCCCAGAGAGAAGCTCTTTGACGCGGACCGCGATCGTACAACCTGACCGGGGCCGACGTTCAGGAAGATGGACGACCGATTGTGGGAACAGGAGACAATAGTTTGGATGCCCAGGCAAGCTAAAAACATGGGCAGCATAAGCGGCCAGTAAATGTTGGAGCCTCAATCGCACTGGAGGTACACCTGCCTCCACAAGTATGCTGTCCACAGGGCTGGTGCGGAATGCTCCTGTCACCTGTCGAACCCCACAGTGGTGAACGGGGTGCAGCAGTTGCAATGCTGAGGGCGACGCTGAGCCATACGCCACACTCCCATAATCAAGCCGGGACAGCACAAGGGCTTTGTAGAGCTGCAGCAGCGTATTACGATTGGCACCCCAAGTTGTGTTGCTGAGGCAGCGAAGGGCATTCAGATGCTGCCAGCACTGACGCTTGAGCTGATGAATATGTCGAAGCCAAGTAAGCCGGGCATCGAACAGCAATCCCAGAAAACGGTAAGTGTCAACAACCTTGAGAATGGCATCCTGAAGATAGAGCTCAGGGTGGGGATGGACAGTTCGGCACCGACAAAAGTGCATAAAAAAAGTCTTTGCAGGATAAAATTGAAACCCATGAGATAGGGCCCATGCCTGCGCCTTGCGTATGGCTCCCTGCAACCCACGTTCTGCAACACTAATGGTGGAGGAGCTGAACAAGATGCAGAAATCGTCAGCATATAACGTGGGTGAGACAGACGACCCAACTGCTGCTGCAAGGCCATTTATGGCCACAAGGAAAAGGGGCACACTCAATACTGAGCCCTGTGGAACGCCATTCTCCTGGATATGAAGTGAACTATGGGATGTGCCAATTAAAACGCGGAATGTCCAAACAGATAAAAAATTCTGAATAAAAATGGGGAGAGAGCCCCGGAGACCCCATCCGTGCAACGTGGCGAGTATATGGTGCCGCCACGTCGTGTCATATGCTCTGGAGAGGTCGAAAAAGAGGGAGACAAGGTGTTGGCGCCTGGAAAAAGCAGTGCGGATTGCAGACTCAAGAAAGACCAAAGTATAGGCGGTGGAACGGCCCTGACGGAAGCCGCTCTGGCACTGAGCCAGAAGACCCCGAGACTCGAGCAGCCAACACAGCCGTCGACTCACCATACGTTCCAGTAGCTTGCACAGAGTATTTATCAAGCTGATGGGTCGATAGCTATCCACAGTAAGCGGGTCCTTACCAGGCTTCAGCACCGGAATGATGGTACTTTCTCGCCACTGCGACGGAAAGACACCATCACCCCATATGCGGTTGAAGACGGCAAGAACACATCGCTGACAGACCGGGGACAGGTGTTTGAGCATCTGATTGTTGATGCCATCTGGCCCAGAGGCCGTATCGGGGCACTGTGCCAGGGCGCTTTGGAGTTCCCACAAACTAAATGGGGCGTTATACGTCTCAGGGTGGCGAGAAGCAAAAGAAAGCCGTTTGCCTTCCTCCTGGCGTTTAAGCGCGCGAATCGCAGGCGGGTAATTCCCCGACGCAGAGGCCCGAACATACTGCTGTGCGAAATGCTTGGCGATTGCATCAGCATCGGTGGATACCGCCCCGTTGATGGTAAGCCCTGGGACACCTGTAGAGTGCTGCACTCCAAAGATGCGCCGAATCTTCATCCACACCTGGGAGGGTGAAGTACGGGAACCAATGGTGGAAACGTACCTCTCCCAGCGCTCCTGTTTCCGACTCTTGATGAGCCGCCGTGCCTGAGCACGGAGACATTTGAAGAAAATGAGGTTCTCCAAAGACGGGTGCCACTTATGTCGCTGAAGAGCCCGCCGACGTTCTTTAATGGATTCAGCGACCTCCGGAGACCACCAAGGCACTGCCTTTCGCCGGGGGCACCCTAACGAACGAGGAATGGTACGTTCTGCAGCGGAAACAATCGCTGCAGTCAGTGTCTCAACCACCACATCGATGGTACTGTGGGGGAGAGATGCAACAGTGGCAGCAGAGGAGAATGTTTCCCAGTTTGCCTTGCTAAATGCCCACCTAGGCAGGCGTTCATGGGATCGACGCTGGGGTAGTGAAAGGAAGATGGGAAAATGGTCACTACCACACAAGTCATCATGGACTCTCCAGTGGACCGATGGTAAAAGCCCTGGGCTGCACAACAACAGATCTATGGCCGAGAACGTGCCATGCGCCACACTGAAATGCGTGGCAGCGCCAGTGTTTAAGAGGCAGAGATCAAGTTGGGAGATGAGATTCTCGCCATCTCTGCCTTGGCCAGTAATCTTCGATCCACCCGACAGGGGATTGTGGGCGTTAAAATCCCCAAGGAGAAGAAAAGGCGTGGCAAGTTGGGCGACAAGTGCAGCCAATTCGGTCAGAGAGACTGTACCACCTGGAGGGAGATAGACACTGCAGACGTTTATGTCCTGGGTAGTCCTTACGCGGACAGCCACAGCTTCCAAAGATGTTTGAAGGGGCACAGGAGCACTATATACAGAGGTAAGGACATACACGCAGGCTCCACCTGACACACTATTGTAAGTGCTTCGGTTGCAGTAATAACCCCTGTATCCACGGAGGACAGGGGTCCGCATTGCCGGGAACCAGGTTTCCTGGAGAGCAATGCATAAAGCAGGTGTCAAGCTTACAAGCTGACGCAGCTCAGGTAGATGGCTAAAATAACCGCCACAATTCCACTGGAGGATTGTACAAAGCGTGTCCTGTAGAGGCATTCAGGCACTGAAAAGGCAAATTACTGGGCAGGGTCACATGCTGCCACCGACTGAGTGACGGACATCGCTACGGCCATCGTTTCTGAGGAGACGGCGAGATCCAGGTCATCAGGGGACGCAAAGAGCTCGACCTCATCCTCAGAGGCTGAGCTGACAGGAAGCGTTGGTGCGGGAACCACTGGGTCCTTATCCTTCTTGGAGAGCTTCCTCTTCTCTCTCTTGTCTTTCGGAGGAGGGTTGGCATGCTGGGAGGGCTTTCCTGACGCATTATCAGGAACAGAGGAAGAGCGTGAAGCCCTTCGACCAGCAGCTGGTGGCTTCTTCAGCCACTGGCTAGTGTCTTGTGAGACACTGGGGAAGTCCTTGGAAGGGACTCCCCCAAGGGATCCCTTCCGAACAAGTGAGGCCAGAGGAGGCTGTTGCGTCTCCGGCTGAGCAGCCGGAGAGAGCTGTCGCTTCCCCGGCTGAGGAGCCAGAGAGGGCTGTCGCCGCTCCGGCTGAGAGGTGGGGACCGACGTCCTCGGTTGCTTGGGGCGCACTGCTCCCGAACTGTGTGTTTTGGGAGCAGTGGAAGAGAGAGTGGCCCCCACCGGTGGTGGGGCAGGCGAAACATGACTGTTCGGTGGGCCAACTGTCAAAGGAGTCTTTGCAGGAACTGGCGGCTGCAGTGTTACAGCAGCATAACTCCTCAACATAGGTGTGGGGTTGAGCCATTCTAATTTCTTCCTCGCCTCTTGGTAAGTTAAACGGTCCAGGGTCTTAATTACTTGTATCTTCCGCTCTCGTTGGTAGACTGCACAATCTGGCGAGCAGGGAGAATGATGCTCCCCACAGTTAACGCAGGTGGGAGGTGGAGCACACGGAGCATTTGGATGCGAAGGTCGTCCACAATCGCGACATGTGGGGCTGGCAGTGCATCTGGAGGACACGTGCCCGAATTTCCAGCACTGGAAGCATCGCATAGGGGGTGGGACATAGGGCTTGAAATCGCACCGGTAGATCATGACCTTGACCTTCTCAGGCAAGCAGTTGCCCTCAAAGGCCAGGATGAAAGCACCGGAAGCGATCCTATTATCCTTGGGTCCCCTAAAGACACGACGAACGAAGTGTGCACCTCTTCGTGCCAGGTTCTCCCGTAGCTCGTCATCAGACGGTAGCAGAAGATCTTTATGAAAGATAATCCCCTGGACCAAATTTAGTGACTTATGGGGAGTGACGTTAACAGGTATGTCACCAAGCTTCTCACAGGCGAGCAACGCCCTTGACTGTGCAGAGGAAGGTGCTTGTATCAAAATGGCCCCGCTCCGCATTTTGGAAAGAGGGGCCACTTCCCCAAACTTATATTCAAGATGGGTCACAAAGAACAGAGGCTTAGTCCCCAAAAATGAATCCCCATCAGTTCTGCTGCACACAAGATATCGCGGTGAATATGGCTCCTGTCTGTCCGCAGCCCTGCGTCCCTCCCAGGGCGTGGCTAGGGAAGGGGACGATTTGGGGTTATATGCCACAGCGTTAAAGTCTACTTTATTGCGCTTAGAGACGTTGGTGGTCGTGCGACCACCGGATTGAGATTGTACCCATTTCATTGCGGGGTATCCGCCCCGATGCCACCCACTCCGACCAGGGGCTCTCCCCACGGGTGGCACCCAGCCACAGCAAAGGCCACCTAGCAGGATGGCCGTTGCCGGGAGTCCTGATGCCCCGGAGAGACGGGCATCTACTCCTAGGCTTACGTAGGGAGGCGGCAGTTCAGGCATCGGCAGTACGATCCCTGTGTTGTCAGGGGGCTACAACCTAGAGGGTACATGACGACCCCACCACAACGGGCTGGCTACCGTGCTGGATTTTGGGTGCCATGGGTAGTCCATAGTGATCGTGGGTGCAGATGATGATGCACTAAGGGCGTAACTTACACAATCCATCAGGTGTGTATGCCCAAAATGAGGGATGGAGGGTGCAGTTACGACACCCAGACAATAAAGAGTGCCAAGGTCTTAGGGCACAGAGGACTGATGGTGCACCACGTAAGGGGTCCTTCCCCAAAAGGCTCTTACTTCTGTTGAATTTGGAAAAATGGAGGTCAAACCCTAATGGGGACCATCACATTAAAGGCCGAAACAGTTGAGACTCCTATTAGTCGCCTCTTACGACAGGCAGGAATACCGCGGGCCTATTCTAACCCCCGAACCCGCAGGGGGGAAATGGACACAGGCAGACAGTGTTTGTTGGTAATGAGGATCACCCTGTGGCTAAACTTGCCTTGGTGCACGGCCAGCACATCTTGGCACAGTGTTACACCGTCCGGGTTATCTGGATACTTCCCACTAACACCAACCTGTCAGAACTCCGGAGATGGGAACTTGCCCTTCAGTATATCCTCTCTTCTTGTTATCCGCCAGGCCTCAACCTCCGCTAATTTCAAGTTGCCGCCACTCGTACCTCACCTGTCTTTCAACATCATTTTTGCCTCTGTACTTCTGCCTTGACTGACATCTCTGCCGAATCTCTTTGCCTTTACAAATGTCTGCTTGTGTCTGTGTACGTGTGGTTCGATATGGGTGTGTGTGCAAGTGTATACCTGTTCTTTTTTCCCCCTAAGGTAAGTCTTTCCGCTCCGGGGATTGGAATGACTCCTTACCCTCTCCCTTAAAACGCACATCCTTTCGTGTGTGTGTGTGTGTGTCTGTATATATATATATATATATATATATATATATATATATATATATATATATATATATAAAATCATTTATTTATTGTTGATGTGCCCTATTCTTGTATACACATAATATACAGAGAAGAATTGCATTTTATGTTCTTTATATCTGCTTTTTTCATATTCTATTCGAATTTTACGATTCCAACAGGACAAAAACATGCCACGTGAACTTACATTTGAAGAAATTCTAGCAGAACTAGAGAACCATCAAGAGAGTGACGATGAAGATGATATACAGAATTGGCAATTATTCCACCCAATGCAGATGTAATAACAGATGAAGAAGACACTGACGAAAATGTACTGTTGTACAAGATGACGCCGGTACTTTAGAGCTCACAACCAGCTGAGATGAAGTTAATGCTACAGTTGTACATCCAGAAGCCAAAAGAAGGAAAGCGTTGGGAGGTGGAGGAGAAAGTGGTATGTTATCTACAAAAAAATATATATGTAAGTGGTATAAATGTCAACCAACGTACACAAACAATAGTGAACCAGGGAAGAGCAACAAACATTATGATGCGGAATGTCTAGCAAATAACACAGTGCCCCAGGTGTTTGAGGATTTCTTTTTCTAAGAAACTAATGGATACTATTATTGAACAAAGCGAAATTTATGCTTGCCAACATAACAGAATAAATTTTCTGCTAACCAAAGAAGAACTAAAATTATTTATTGGCGTACTACTTCTGAGTGGTTATCATAAGCTTCCCCACAAGAATAAGTACTGGGAACAGGCTCCTGACGTCGGTGTTCCTTTAGTCTTCAACTCCGTGTCAAGAAATAGGTTTTGGGAAATAAAGAGATTCATTCATCTCAATGACAACTCCAAAATAGACAGAAACGACAAGATGTACAAACTGAGGTTATAATTTGAAATGCTGAAATAGGAATTTGGTAAATTTGGCGTATTTCATTCAGAACTCTCAACTGATGAAATAATGGTACATTATTATGGCAAACATTCAGCTAAAATGTTTCTGAGGGAAAAGCCTATCAAATTTGGATATAAAATTTGGTGTCTTACAAGTTCCAATGGCTTTCTTTATAATTTTTCACCATACTGTAGCAAGACTGACAACAAACAGGAGCCTTTAGGTGCAAGGGTAATAAATGAACTAAAAACCATTATTCCAGAATCAGAGTATCCGAATTATAAGCTTTTCTTTGACAACTTTTTCACCAGTGTTGACACACTGATCACACTCGGAAAGAGTAAAATGAAAGCTGCAGGAACAATAACAGAGATCCGAACTAATGCATGTCCTTTGATTGACTCGAAAAGAATGGCAAAAGGAAGGAACGAGGATTCTATGACTACATATTTGACAAAGAGAATGAAGTTCTGGTTGTGAAATGGAGTGACAACAAACCAGTATGTGTAGTGACAAATAACAGTACTATTATTCCTTGAGTTCTACTAAAATATATTCACGGGCAAAAAAAAGGAAATATCTGTTACACTGCCACATATCATTGAAGAATACAATGCCCACATGGGTGCCATATATCTACTGGACAAGCAGATATCACTTTATAGGACGAGGATAAGGTCAAAGAAATGGTGGTGGCCATTATTCACACAGATGATATATATCTGCATAGTAAACACATGGCGTGCATACCAAATTGCTAACTCTAATGAGAAGCTCTTACTTTTGGATGTCCGACAGAGAATAGTGATGTTTTTTCTATCAAAGGAAAAAGGATCAGTACCAAAACAAAGAGGAGCACAAGGAAGCAAATTGATGGGAGGATGGGTGAGCACAGATGTACGACTAGATCCAGGAAATCATTTCTTTGTGCCAAGTAAAACACAGAAGAAATGTGCTTACTGCAACAAAAAAACAACAAAAATTTGTGATAGGTGCAATGTTGGTGGACATGACAAGTGTTTTGCTTCATTTCATACTGAATATTGTAATGTAATTAACTGTCAGAGATAAAGTTTATCTCATGCGAAAAGTACGATGCCCACAGTAGAGAGTTAAGGTAACTTCATTATGTTGCCATACAATGTGTTTAATTTATTTATTTATGAATATTTTCTTTTATGATAAATAATGGATTTGTTTGAGATGATAAATGTGGTATATTTATAGGTATTTATTTATATGTGTCTTTGGAGTGTATTAAGGTCAGAAGACCAAAGAATCTGGAATGCAGGAATGTCTGCAACTTCCGGGCACATGTTGGCTTGCACGCCACTTCTTTGTCGGTATTGGAGGGAGATGGACGTGTTTAAGTGACCAGTACAGTATAATGCATTTTTAGGGTATCAATGTTCGAAGAGAATATATTGTAGTTACTAAACAAAGAGTACGAATAAATATTATTTTTAGCCGAAAGTAATTCGAACCCGGTAGTGTTTATTTCAAACAAGAAGAAAACCCAGGCCAGGCTTGTTAGAGTAATGTTTTGCAGACAAAACCCCTAGACAAACGAGATCTGCAGTGTGTAATCTATCGGCAGCTACTAATAAATAAGCCTTGCTGAAATTGTGCTGGAACTACTCGTATTATTATCAATTACAAACACGTTGTGCGAAAGTGGTCCTACCACAATATACCGCGTAAGATTCCACATCATTCAGTTATCAAGAAACGAGATAGGTAACAACCAGTACAATATGGTGGCGTCGTCCGGGATTATTGAAAATGTTACCGAAATGAACTACCACCGAGATTGCGAAGAAAACGACAGAATTCGTACATCCTGGCTGAAAATGTTAAAGGAAGTCAAATGCTGATACCTTCAAGACAAAGGAAGTCGAATGCTGATACCTTCAAGACAACGGGATGCAGTTACTGGAGCAAGAATAACGGCGCAATAAGTCACGAAAGAAGAAAAAAGTGTAAAGTGTTGTGCAACCAAAAAAGCAATATTCATATAAGTGTAGTGTTTCAGTGTTGTGAATTCCATCACGCACCAATCAACAAAGAAGACCTTATAAGAAAATAAGTAAACTGTGAGTAAAATAGTTTAGTTTCCTTTAGAAAAGATAAATTTGTTGTGTTTTGTTTATTCCTGTGTAAAAAGATGACTATTGTAAAAGAGGAAGGTATTGACGACGGTGTCGCCAACGCTAGTACAGATGTGAATTTATCATACGAAAGTGAATGCAACAGTAATAGTCCGAATCCTGTAGACAAAGTTGAAACTCATACGGAAAGACAGAATGAAGTTAAAGACATGCTATCAAAAATAATGAATTATATGGAGGGAAAATATAAGGCAATTGATGACACTAACAGACAAAACGGACAGTGGTTAGGAAATATTAAAGACAGACTCGATGCTAATGAGATTCGTTTGGATCAAATGGAGCAAAACAATGCTGCTCAGTTAGACCAGACTCTCAAGCTCATGAGTGATAAATTTGAAAAACAATTCAAAGAATATGAAAAGAAAAATGACAATCACTTTCAAAAAGTAGAAGCAAAAATTTCCAGTTTGAGTCGTAATATGGTTAAGATCACGGGTAAGGTCAATTATGTCGGGAGAAAAGTTAAAAATGTAGATGCAAAAGTAAAAAATCTGAAAACTGAAGCAAGTACAGGTAGAGAGAAAATCCATAATGCGTTTAAAGTTGTGCATTCAGATATCAAACATGTAGAAGAAACAGTATCTGAGCGTATTTCTCTTGTAGACGATAAAATTGTTAAAGTAGAAAGCAAATTTGAACAAAAGATAGGAATTATTACTGAAAAAATAGATGTAAATAATCAGATAAACAAAAATGAAGTCAAGAGTTTAGAAAGTAGTATTAATGACATCACTAAGAAACTTGAAAGTGTTAGTAGCAATATGGTCAGCAATAGTTTGCCGAACAATATTGGCACTTTGTGGTACAATATTCCAGTACAAAACTTTTCAGATGAGAGCAGTATGCATCCGGTAGATTTCCCGCAGCATTGCAAGGATATCTTTTTTCCAAATATGAATGATAATTTGAAAATTAAATTTGTGAAAAGATTTCTAGAAGGTGAAGCATTGTCATGGACTAATCATTATTGTACTGAGGGAATGTCTTTTGCAGAGTTCGAGGAGAGGTTCTTAAGTAAATTCTGGTCAGAGACAGAACAGGCAAGAATAAAAAGCGAATTCTTGAATGGACCTGTTTATAAACATGAATTTCGTAGCATGAAGCAATTTTGCAGAAATCAGTTAAGGAAACTCACTCGCCTAAGCAAACCTTTTGATGAACTCACTCAAATTGATGCACTCAAAAGGAGGCTACCATGTGAACTACAGTGGGAGTTAGCTTATGGTCCAGATGACACAATAGATCAGTTTTTGAAATATGTTGACAAACTAGACAGAATTATTGAGAAAACGGGTAAACCACCACACCATAGTCAAAACCATTTTCAAAGGACAGGGCATACAAATTGGGGAAACACACAACATGATAAAAAGGAAACACACAATTTTGGAAGTAGTGATTCTCATCAGAGAAATCACCAGTACAACTTCAAGGGATCACAAGGACACAATTTCCATTACAAAGGTCAGTATGGAAATAATCATAACCAATCTGGTAACAGACACTTTGGAAATAAACCAAAGGAGTGGAATAGTCATAATGGTATGGGGAGAACTGAACAGGAGTTAAAAAACTGAATGAGGCTCCATTGGCGGTCCGCAAGGTAGGAGCTACTTATACACAAATGGAAAGGGCCAACCCAAACTGTCTAACTAAACAGAAAGATACCTGTGACATAATGAGTAATTATTTCAAAGAGGAGTGTTATCCCATTAATGTAGTATCTGTTACAAATAATATATGACATACAAATAAACCTGAAACAAAAGGTAAGTTATTTAAAGACACTGATTGCTTAGAAAACTGTGAAGACTTAAACTTAGATTCATTCTATGAGTGGGCTGAGAGGAGCACCTTGCTGGAAAATAGTTGTTCAAATGATCAAAGTGTATTAGGAATTAGAGAACTTATGGAAGAGTCTGGTGGGCTAGGAATGAAAAGAGCACCTAGTAAGGATGATTTAAATGTGTATCTGCATACTGAAGGTAAGAGTGCAGAGGATAAAGATGATAATTTTTGTGATGTTGATTGGGAAGAAAAGGAAATTGAGGATAGTAGTGAAGATAGATGTTTTATTGGTGTAAGTGAGGAGTTGGAAGCTTTAGGGATTACTAATATAAAAGAGGATAGTAATGAAATTAGCGAGGTACACATGAACACAGTTGACAATTTCAATGATAAGGATGCCAGAATTTCAGCCAATGAGTTATTTGATCTTAATACATGGAAGAAAAATGAGAAGGAATTGACAGCAGGTAATCTTAACAGCATTAGGGGAGTAGATGATGAAATGTCAGATAGTGAGCAATTTTTGTTTAACTTATGGGTTAACAGTAGTGCCATTAAGGATGATGAAAATTTCAGAAAGGTAACACTTGATATATGTGAAACTTTGTATCCAGACTGGTGGCATAGAATTAAGTATCACATTGCACAAATGTTAAGACAGAAATATAAAGGAGAGACACACAATAGCACAAATGAATGTAGTTGGCTTAATGAAATATTCAGAAATAGTAATCAGGCCAAAGAAAATGCAATTAGGGTAATAACAGCATATAACTCTGGTAGTAATGATACAGGTAAGGATACTGGAAAGGGATATGGATTCAGTGAAATTGAAGATGACTTATTACATGAGAATATTAACAAAAAATTTGACTTTGATGTAAGCAGTCCGTTTATTGATGTGCAGATAGGATCATGGAAAGGAAAGTGTTTAGTAGACACAGGAAGTCAAGTATCTGGGATATCAGAATCATTAAGTAAAAAACTGAAAACTAATAAGGATTATGTCGAGTTACCTGTGGTAGGAATTAAAATAAGAGGTGCTACCGGGAAGCACAGTAAATCAATAAGGAGTCAGGCTTTTATTACTTTTGAAATTGAAGGAGTATCATGGTCACATGGGTGTCTCGTCATTCCTGATCTCACAGAGGATTTTATCCTAGGCATGTCTTGGATAACAAAAGTAAGTGCAGCATTTGATTGGGCAGGGCAGAAATTAATGATGACTCTACCAAGTGGTGAAGTCATCACTACGAAACTTCTTCAATCAAATGTGTTTTGTATGAATAAGACTGTGAACAGTATTGAATTTACAAAAGAAGGTGAGTACATTGAAAGCCATGTCACAGATTTCGATACAGATGAGATAGAGTTTGAAAAGTTAGTAAATGAAAAAGTAGTCGAGGCTAGAGAACTAACTGAGAACCAAAAACAAGATTTGAAATTATTTTTGTGGGAATATAGTGATGTATTTAGCAATATACCAGGTAAAGTAATTGGATACCAATGTACTTTACAGTTGAAGCCACATGAACCTTTCTTTACAAAACCATACAGTATTCCAATCTCGAAAAGGGTAGCAGTGGAGAAAGAATTGCAAAAGATGGAAGTGTGTGAAATCATTGAGAGGAGTATAAGCCCTTATAATAATCCCTTAGTCACTGTAAATAAACCTAATGGACAAGTCAGATTAGTACTAGATTCCAGACAGTTAAACAAATGTTTATACAGAGAAACTGACCACCCAGAGAACATCGATGAGTTGTTATATAAATTTAAAAATATCCAAATTATGTCAAGCCTTGACCTAACTTCAGGTTTTCATCAAGTACCTCTTGCAATTAGTTCTAGAAAGTACACTGCTTTCTTATACAATGGGAGATGTTACCAGTATTGTGTAGTGCCTTTCGGATTAAACTCATCAGTCGCCGAATTTATAAGGGCACTAGACTATGTACTTGGCCAAGAAGTTGTGTCAGAATTAACAATTTATGTAGACGATATATTAGTTTCAAATCAAAGTTGGGAGGATCATTTGAAGTTATTGAAGAAGGTGTGTGAGAAACTCAGAAGAGGTGGTATGACATTAAAACTGGAAAAATGTAAATTTGGTGTGTCAGAACTAAAATTTTTAGGTCATGTCATTACTAAGGAAGGGATAAGTGCAGATCCGGAGAAAATAAAATCTATCGTAAACTTTCCATCTCCTAGAAACCGGAAACAATTAAAGTCTTTCTACGGACTCTGTGGATTCTATCGAAAATATGTAAATGGACAATGCCTTAATATAACATGTTTAAGCAACTTACTTAGAAAAAATACTCCATGGAATTGGTCTGAAGAGTGCCAGAAAGCATTTGATAAAATTAAGAATGAACTTTGTAAGAACAGTCTTTTACACAGACCAGATTTTAGTTTGCCATTTTGTCTTCACACTGACAGTAGTGATTATGGACTAGGAGCAGAACTATTTCAGGAGAAAATTGTGAATGAAAAAAATCTTCATTGTACAATTGCATTTGCCAGCAGAATGTTACTTAAACATGAGAGAACGTACACTGTCACAGAAAAAGAATTACTCGCAGTACACTGGGCGTTTACAAAATTTAAAACATACCTGTTAGGACACAAGATAAAAGTCTATTCAGACCACAAAGCTTTAAGTTACTTGCAGGAGTGTAGATTATATCACAGTAGATTAACCAGGTGGGCAATGTTCATGCAACAGTTTGATTACGAAATTGTGTATATTAAGGGATCAGAAAACGTAGTAGCTGATGCTTTATCCAGGTCACCAGTAGGAGGAGATCAGGAAATGTTTGATCAAGAGGAAGAAAAGGAATTTAAAATAAGATACATGAAGGGAATCCAGGATGAAAAGCTCATAAAGACACTTTGCAATAACATCAGGAGGGGACAGAATAACGATCCTAATTGGAAATTGGTTAAGGACTGTTTAGGCAAAAGAGGGTATGATAAACTTGACAAGTACTATAAGGTCTTTAAGGGAACACTCTTTAGAAGAACAGATGTGGACTCTGACAATTGGAAGCTACGTTGGCCAGAGTGTGAGGCAGACAAATTAATGAAGTACACCCATGAGAGTTATGGTCACTGTGGAATACAGAAATGTGTAAAAAAAGTTACAAGAAAATATCTACTTTTATAACATGGTAAAGAAGGTGAGGAACGAAATATCAACATGTGACAAATGTCAAAGAGTAAAAGTAAGCAACAGAACATGTCAGGGAGAAATGCAGAACATCATTCCAGATAAACCATTAGATTTAGTAGCTGTAGACTTTTATGGACCTTTACCTAAAAGCAAAGGTGGCCATTGTTTTATATTCGTCATGGTTGATGTATTTTCCAAACTAATTAAACTTTATTCTGTGCAAAAAGCTACAAGTAAAGAGATCATTGCAAAAATTGAGAGAGATTACTTCAAGAGTGTAGGGAAACCTAAAGCTATACTATCTGATAATGGTTCACAATTTGTTTCAAAAAACTGGAAAGCATTCATGGAAAAAAACTAACACAAAACATATCTTGATATCCGTGTACAACCCATCTTCAAACCCAGCAGAAAGGTACATGAGAGAAATAGGGAGACTTTGTAGGACATATTGTAGTCACAAACATCCTAGTTGGTCCGACCATGTAAACAACTTTGAGGATATCATGAACAGCTTGCAGCATAGCTCTACTGGGTTTTCACCATATGAAATTATGTTTCACCTCAGACCAGCAAATCTTATTTCTGAATTAATAGACTTTCCACAATGTAGCTTAATATCAATGAAAGAACGTGAAGAGATTGTAAAGAAAACCATGAAGAAACTAGGTGAAGCTAGGAAAAACAGACGTAATAGGAAAATAAAGGCTACCACATTCAGAGTAGGTGACCATGTCTTAGTGAAATCCCACGAACGATCAAAGTTACTAACAGCAGAACTCAAGAAGTTCTTTGACATTTACATTGGGCCATTTGAGATTATTGAGAACCCCATCCAAATGCGTACCGATTAGTATATCCCAAGTCGAGAAAGCTGTTTGGTCTTAGGAATGTTTCTTTGAAGCCGTATATTGAGAAAAGAGCAAACTGAGCCTAAAAACATGCCTTTATCTGGAAAGAATTTTACTGGAAGTAAAGAAAGAAAGAAAAAAAATGCAGTCACCATACTATGCCATGTAACACATCTCATGCAAAACGATGTTGTATCTAGACTGATTGTCACGTACTTATATTATAAGATTAGATTTCATGATTCCTATGTGTTTTTTAAAGTAATTTTACAGTATTTAATGAATTGCAAAATATGTAAACTTGATAAATAAGGGATTTTATTTTATTGATGATGCTAGGAGACAAGACATGTCACCCACCCTCACAGTTTGAGAATAGCAAATCTCATAAATTTTGAAATTTGTTCATTCACTTAAATAGACCATAATGCTAAAAAAAAAAAAAAATTGAATAGTTAATAGAATATATTTTCTTGTATATGCAAGTGTGCCTTTGTTTTACATCATGCTCACCATAACTGGTTTTATTCAGCTCTGTTTATAACCCCATAAAGATACTTTGTTGGCTTATTTTGCCTCTTAATTTTGATATAACATAATTCACAAGGCTCATGAGAGAATAGTGTTGTTGAATTGAAATACTTTTGCAAACTCACTGATGATATAGGAGTTAGTACTATGTTTGTTCTAATATGAGAAAATGTTTTAACTTTAGTATTATTTTATAGTAAATTTCTGGGCAACAAATCGACATATGTATTTATGTTGTGAGACAAAGGAGGAAGTCAATGGTTGATGAAAGAATAAACAGTTTACTACAGTTGTGATAAAAAGTTGTATACAAGCTAAGACAATGATGCAATTTCTGTATCGGACTGACAAGTGGACCAAGGTACACTTGCAAGTCCTGGTGGGCTATTGTAATGTAATTAACTGTCAGAGATAAAGTTTATCTCATGCGAAAAGTACGATGCCCACAGTAGAGAGTTAAGGTAACTTCATTATGTTGCCATACAATGTGTTTAATTTATTTATTTATGAATATTTTCTTTTATGATAAATAATGGATTTGTTTGAGATGATAAATGTGGTATATTTATATGTATTTATTTATATGTGTCTTTGGAGTGTATTAAGGTCAGAAGACCAAAGAATCTGGAATGCAGGAATGTCTGCAACTTCCGGGCACATGTTGGCTTGCACGCCAATTCTTTGTCGGTATTGGAGGGAGATGGACGTGTTTAAGTGACCAGTACAGTATAATGCATTTTTAGGGTATCAATGTTCGAAGTGAAAATATTGTAGTTACTAAACAAAGAGTACGAATAAATATTAGTTTTAGCCGAAAGTAATTCAAACCCGGTAGTGTTTATTTCAAACAAGAAGAAAACCCAGGCCAGGCTCGTTAGAGTAATGTTTTGCAGACAAAACCCCTAGACAAACGAGATCTGCAGTGTGTAATCTTTCAGCAGCTACTAATAAATAAGCCTTGCTGAAATTGTGCTGGAACTACTCATATTATTATCAATTACAAACACGTGGTGCGAATGTGGTCCTACCACAATATACCGCGTAAGAGTCCACATCATTCAGTTATCAAGAAACGAGATAGGTAACAACCAGTACAATATACATTCCATAACATTACAATATTCTTTATTTAATGTTTGTGTTGCTTCTTACAATATTATGCATGGAGAATAAGATTGTGAATTTGGATAGCGCATTTGGCCAATGTCCCAAAAATGAGGACTTCTGTAGTTTTTGTTCTAATAAACTGAAACTTTTCAAAACAACTTTTTATTCAATTTATCACTCAATGTAACATATTTATGTATAAAAGTTTGCAAAAAAAAAAGATCCAATAGAGTTTTGGCCAGTAAAGGGTTAAGGGAAAACCAGATGTAACACAAAATGTCTGGCAGAAAATCTGCTACAGGAACTACATCACAAACCCCGACTGCTCACAGATTATGCAAAGGACAATGGTAACTTCCGAAAATTCTCAAAAATACACATTTATTTGCATTGATATACAATGAAATTCAGGGGTGATGTATACTTTGGCTGAGCTGTGAACCACAAAGCATTGATTTGCTACGTAAATTACGTATACAAAACACTGGTAGCACTAACTTACAAAGTATAGTTTTGCAGGCATCTCAAAATTCTGAAACTAAACTATTTCTCACATAATTGGACAACAAAATAAGAGACAGAATATTTTGAATGAGGATGATAGGCATACTGTTCTAAAAATTTTTGAAAGAACACAGTTTAGTTTAAGCCTACAATTGACGGTAATAGTACTGGTTTATCACGGGATTCCCAAATGTTTGAAATTTCACAACATATCAGAATTCAAACAAGTATCGATACAATCAATGAAAAATTACGCAGAAGTGACATGAACAGCAAAATATACAAATATAGAACTTCAAACAGACACATTATCTAGTACAAACAGTCCCCACATAAGGGAAAATTCCTAAGTCAGCTTTATTTAAATGGGCAAATAAAATAAATAACAAAACTGGAAATTGTCCCTCCTCTTGCAATGAATTGCTACTGGACAACTGCTTTTGTACATTAAATGGAGAGTACAGTACACATCTAATTAACACCAATGGATATCTGTTCACAGAATAACAATCTTTGGATACTGTACTGCATAGTGTGGGAATTCTGAGACATTCTGGGTTGCTGCAGAGTGATTCATTTTTTAAAATAGACAATGTGTAGTGGTGTACACTGTTAACACACTAGGCATATTACACGGGCCACTTGTTCACTCCTTTTGTACACACATCAGTTAGACTGAGGTAGCAATGGAGTTTAAAAGCAAACATTCATACATGGCACTGAATTTAAGATAGAAGTGAATTTAAAGCAGTATTTGGAATCTCTTCATGCAATAAACCAACAGTCTGCTGCTGATTTAATGATTTCTGAGACACACTCTTGAAGACTGAAGTCAATAATGACAGCCACTACTGAAAGAAACTAGCTTCACCTCTGGATAATGATGACTGAAGAGGACAGCTCCCCACTGTCTCTACCAACAAAATGAATGCAGTCTTTGAATCAGATCAGAACTAGTTTGTTGAGTTCCTGCATGGCAATCTTCAGATCAGAAAAATAGTTGTGAAGATCAGAAAAATAGTTGTTAGATACAACACCTTTTAACACTTGAGTAAAAAAACTTGCTGCTAAATCCTGATATTAAACAGTTGAAAAATTTGATTCTCAGTGGTCAAAAGCAGCATACAATAACTAATGACAGAAAACAACTGTACCAATCTTAGAAACAAACATGTGATAGACCTTCTCAGAACACACCCATATGGCAAAAGTGAAAAAGAGGACACAAAAATTATTAATGTCATTGGATGAAAATGATATTTTTCAGCTTAAGATAATAGAGTTACTAAAAATATTTTTAATTAAGCAACTAGTTTCAGCTCGAAAAGCCATTTTTCGGTTTACACACATAGCGAGGTCCCACAGAAATAAAAAGGCAGCAAACTCACACTATGTGCTACTGTTCATCATGGCTTACAAATTACAGTAGAAATGCTACTGTTTGTTGTACTTTAAAAACATTTAAAATGACTTTTTGGGCCAGAACTAACTGTACAGGGTGATTCAAAAAGAATACCACAACTTTAAAAATGTGTATTTAATGAAAGAAACATAATATAACCTTCTGTTATACATCATTACAAAGAGTATTTAAAAAGGTTTTTTTCACTCAAAAACAAGTTCAGAGATGTTCAATATGGCCCCCTCCAGACACTCGAGCAATATCAACCCGATACTCCAACTCGTTCCACACTCTCTGTAGCATATCAGGCGTAACAGTTTGGATAGCTGCTGTTATTTCTCATTTCAAATCATCAATGGTGGCTGGGAGAGGTGGCCGAAACACCATATCCTTAACATACCCCCATAAGAAAAAATCGCAGGGGGTAAGATCAGGGCTTCTTGGAGGCCAGTGACGAAGTGCTCTGTCACGGGCTGCCTGGCGGCCGATCCATCGCCTGGGGTAGTTGACGTTCAGGTAGTTACAGACAGATAAGTGCCAATGTGGTGGCGCTCCATCCTGCTGAAATACGAATTATTGTGCTTCTTGTTCGAGCTGAGGGAACAGCCAATTCTCTAAGATCTCCAGATACTGTAGTCCAGTTACAGTAGCACCTTCGAAGAAAAAGGGACCAAAATCTTTATTGGCTCAAATGGCACAGAAAACGTTCACCTTAGGCGAGTCATGTTCATACTGAGTTGTTTCCCGCGGATTCTCAGTGCCCCATACACAGACATTGTGACGGTTGACTTTCCCGTTAGTGTGGAAAGTTGCTTCATCACTAAACACAATCTTTGAAATGAAAGATTCATCTGTTTCCATTTGAGCAAGGATAAAATCACAGAAATCGATTCTTTTAATCTTAAGCTGTTGATATTTTTTTTTATGATGCAACCAGTTTTGGTCAAAGACCATTTTTGAGGACCTGTTGTACCCACAGCATGGAAACAGGAAAAATTCAGGCAAAATGGATACTTCAAAATTGTAGTAACAATACATACAATGCTTGTGGATATTTAATTTATATTTCTGACATTGTATTCTTTTGATATATATAGTTTTTGCTGGTAATCAAATTCTGTAAGTGTTGCTTGTATTGTTACTATAATTTTCAAACATTCTTTTCATCCCAAATTTTCCCGTATCCACGATGTATATACAACAGGTGCCTGAAAATGGTCTTCAACTGAAACCAGTCACACAGTAAAAAATTAAGTTGAATAACAGCTCAAGATGACACATACTGTCATTTCTACAACTCACTGCTTTTGGTATCACCTGTGAGTAGCTGTACGCTTTGATGACGTTGGCACTGGGGTCGTGCGGTATTCTACCACCACCAGTGCACTCGGTATCAACGCCGAGGCCTTTCACCCTGTCCATCGTCTCATCGTAGACGTCCGAATGGAAGCCAACTCACTTGTATCCTCGCACCTAGTAGCAGGAACCATAGTCAAACTTTCAACAAAATGTATCAAGAGTACTAAGCAAGAAGAAAACACAAAAGTAGCAACGTGAGTGGAAATTGTGGCATCAAAAATAATCTGAAAACATAACTTAAAGGAGCTGTTGTTATATCCACTATCTATAGGAAACACAAACAGGGGCTTCTGTTTTTTTTTTTTTTTTTTTTTTTTATTTTTATTCCATACCTACTGCAAATGCAAACGAAAGCTTTTGTATATTCGGACATGTGTTCTCTCGGAAAACACTGAACATAACGTAAATCATCTAGCTGACAAGGTAGTTGGCAACATCAGCACATGGCTTTTGGAGAATGGATTAATACTTCACTGCCAACAACGGAACTCTTGTAAAATAGAAATAGTCTTGTCCTGAGCTGGTCGAACAGACATTTTAAATTCTTAAGACTGAAGATAGATGAAAAGCTCTCTCAGAAGTATCATGTTCAACACCTTAAGCAGAAAATGAACACTTCTGTCTTCACTATACACTATGTCTTGGACACAAACACAAAAGCTTGTTTACTTTTGCTCTGTTATCTCATATGGTGTTATAGTTTGGGGCAATTCTGTGCACTTGGCAAGAATATTCTCATCCCTGAAAAATGCAGTCAGCAAGGTCTGCAGTGCCAGCTTGTGAACATTCAGGGTTGCCGCAAGTTTCCCCAAGTGACGTTCCCTGATTTCCAGCAAGTTTTAGCATTTTTCCCTGACAAATTTCGAGGTCTCAAGGGCAAGTAAAGACATAAGTTCACAAAAAAAATGTAAGGACTTCTGTCTTTCTTCCCCTCATGAGCAAAAATCTTAAGTACTAATGTCAGCATCTTTTGTAATGAACAGTTTTTAGATGGAGAAAGAAAGACAATGGTATATAATATTCCATGAAGAGCACTGATATTATTTTATTTCAATAAAACTAAACATATTTGGTGACACAAATACGCATTTCCTTGGAGTCGCAAGACAGATTTAAAATACCTACACTGATTTCAGAAATAACCTCAGAAAAAAGTAGGCCTATTGAAAGTAGTATATAAGGCAGGCCAAAATATACAGGTACATAGCATACAAACCGCCTGTGACTGCCACAAGTTGTTCTTCCTATCGCTCATACTTTCTAATATACAGGGTGTACATTACATCTGGGAACACTTTCAATTATTTATTGCACAAGAACCAAACATAGCACAGATATCACACATATGTCTTTTTGAAGGAAACCCTGAAAGTTCTTTTTCATGTATACCACCGCAGCATACTTTGGTGATTTGCCGATAACACCAGTCATAAACATTGCAAGTTCAGGTGCGGAGCGAGCTTTCTGCGTGTTGGAGTTCGACAAACAAAGTGTTTGCTACAGCTGTTCAATGGATGTTTAGAACAAAGTACGGTAAGAAACCACCAATAAGGAAGGCACAACAAATTTATTATGACGGGTTGCTTGTGCCCAGCACAGAGAAGCAGACATCCCAGTGTGAGTGAAGTGAATTTGGATTGCATATGAGAGACATTCATAAGGAGTCCAAAGAAATTGGTGCGTCGTGCATCCCATGAACTCGAAATGGCTCCACTGACTGTGGCAAGTCATGCGACAGAAGTTGTCTATGAAACCATTCAGATTGGAGCTAGGGTAGAAGGTCAATAACAACGACAAAGACAAGTGTTTTGAGTTTTGTTCACAGTTGCAACAATTGAATAAGGACGGGGATGGAATTTTTGATCGCTTAAGTTTTAGCAATGAAGCCACTTTTCACACTAATGGGAAAGTGTACAGGCATAATTGTCGAATCTGGGGTGCAAAGCATCCACACGAATGCATTGAATTTGGGTGTGATTCGCTAAATGTAAATGTTTTTTGTGCTTTGTTGTGTCGAAAACTGTACGGGCCATTCTTCTTCGCCAAGAGAACTGTCACTGGATATTCCTACTCGGATTTGTTGCAGCAACGGCTGATGCTTCAGATGCAATTGGGCTCTCCGTTCATCTTTCAGCAGGATGGGGCTCCCCCCCATTTTCATCGTGAAGTTTGCGGGTACCTGAATACGGAGCTGCCGCATCGATGAACTGGCCGTGCTACAGAAGGGAACAGCTGTTTCATGAAATGGCCTCCCTGATCACCAGACCTCACTCTGTGTGACTTTTTTTCTGTGGGGACACATTTAAGATCCGGTGTATGTATGGTCTCTACCACGTGATGTAGCGGAGCTCCGGGAGAGAATACGAGAAACAAATATCACAATCGACGATGCCATGCTGGGACAGGTATGGCACGAATTCGATTATTGTATTGATGTCTGCCGGGTCACTCATGATTCGCGTACTGAATGTTTGTAAAAAAAAAAAAAAAGATATGTACATCCTGTATAAATTATTTTCTAAGCCCCAAAAAGTACTAGAATAAATAAAATGTTTATAAAAAAATGTACCGCACACTGTACTTGCAGTGAGAAAGTCACAATTCCTGAACTCCATCGCCCGTGGCCTCTGGCCTGCCGAGGAGCACCACAGTCCTGAGTCCTCATATAAATCACGAAAACCCACTGCATTATACCACACACAAACAGAGCCGGCCTGGGAGCAGATCGGCGAGACTAGATCCGATGGGCAGGGCTTGCACATTATTGGGAAACTATGGGCTTCAAATCGGCAGACCCAATCCGTTAGAGAGACCCACAGAAATGGCCTGTGGTTTTGGCCCATCATGGAAGTCCATTCATGTGGCCAGCTTTACACAAGTCACTGACATTATGTTGACAAAATGAGATGGTGGTGATAAATCCATCAATTTGTGCAAATACTCTGAGAATTAATGCTAATGAAGATAGGTAGCAACTCAACGTAAAGATGATAGCTGAACCATGGACAGACACGTAGAAAAGACAATCACACTCTCACAACTAAATTTTTGTGGCCATAACCTTTCTTGGAAAATAACACACACACACACACACACATATTCACACAATCACTCAGACACAACTCGTGCACATATGACCGTTGTCTCCAGCCACTGGGTCAACAATCTCCAAGAATCATATCAAAACAAACCACCCCTCACGCCACCCATCGGCAGCTACTAGGCTAGTGGCAAGAAGTGGTGGCAGCACTGACTGCAAGCTGAGGGGAGTGGTAGGAAGTGGAGAAGCAGTAAGAATGAGGGAGTAGGGAAGCGGTGCATGTATTAAGCTGCACCCAGCCAGCGACGATGCAGGAAATCCCAGTAAACAAACTGTTTCATCTACTGAGACAAAAAACAAGATTTCTCCAGGGTTTGTTTTCCAAATTTCCCAGCAGGGCAGAAAAAAAGAGTGATACACCTAAGTATTCAAATCCACACACAAAGGTTACCTTGTGGTATGCTAGAATTCCACACAGGAGACCCTCACAATACATGAAAACTTCTCTATGCAACATGTAATTTATCCTAATTTCTCTTAATTTCATATTTTATTAATTCTGTAATTTTTTGTTTATAAATTATATATTCAGCTTTCTGTAAACTAGGTACCACCTCATCCCATGAGCTTTGGCTCAAAGTCTCAAGATACGCGATAAAAAAATAAATGTTAATCCCAAAACCTCACACGCCAATATAATGATCTGCATGCAATCATTCTGTTGATAATGGCACATTAAATTTGGAAAAAAAAATGCATTCAGCCCCCTCACATCATTACATCATCAGTGCAAACCAGACGATATTTCTCGTGTAAATCTACACAGCTATCTGGCAGTTCACACTTAAGGATACACGGCATTTTTCCAGCTCAATATTATGTAAAAATCAACACCTATTTCTTTCAGGCACTGTTTATAATGTATATGTTTTAAGATTTTTTGTTGATATCAGGTAATAGATCACACTTTCTAAACAAATTAGAAGTATTTTGAATATTTTTGAACCTGCTTAGAGTTATTTAAAAAAAGTAACAAGGAAATTCTTCCTCAAACTGAGGTACCATTTGATCCAATGTTATACATTTGAAGGAGACCAAATTTTTACCAGACATGCATGACATGGCTGAGGTACTAGACCTATTTAATTCCACCTATTACGTATATTACAAGGATAAAAAAGTATCACATCTTACATTTAATATTTATAATTTTTTCCTAATAAAAATGTTATTTTTTTTATGATTTAGCTGATTCTGCAATAAAGCTTAGGTCTACTACATAAGTATGGACTACCGAAAGTTACAGAAAAAATGAGAGCAATGCTTTATAAACTTTAGGAAATATTTGTACCTGAATTCTGAAGAAAACAACTAGCGGGAAATTGCGAATGAACATATGAGTCCAATTAAACTGTGCCTCAGAACATTCCTGAAGCATAGTCTACATCCTGCAGCCTTTCTTCATCTTCAAGCTTCCTCTTGGCATTCCTTTTAGCACTTCTTGCTTCTTTGGTAACTTGAAGAGCGAATCTCTCAGCTTCATGCACCCGTTGTCTGTCACACAGAAGAAATTGATCTTTCATATTAGAGCCACATTTTATGCCTAAATTTCTCAGGACTTCCTACCTTCCTATCACTCCATCATTGAAACATAGCACACCATCTAGTACACCAACTATTAATGTATTTATTCCTACAAAAACATTCTTGAGTAATCTTTCCCGTATGGAATGGTTGAAACTTTCATTTGTATTCTGAGTGCCCCCATGAAGACATTTACCGTATTTACTCGAATCTGAGCCGCACTTCTTTTCCAGTTTTTGTAATCCAAAAAACCGCCTGCGGCTTAGAATTGAGTGCAAAGTAAGCGGAAGTTCTGGAAAATGTTGGTAGGTGCCGCCACAACTAACTTCTGCTGTCGAATATATGTAGCGCTACACAGGCATGCTTTGCAGGCACAAAGATAAATACTGGCGCCAAACCCTCTGCATGAGTGTATTAAAAAAAAAAAAAAAAGAAAAAGAAAAAGGGGTGGCAGACAAGTTTTTCCTCCGCCTTGAGTTTCGACCACTGCATTTTCATACATTATCCAACGAAGTAAATACAAATTCCGTATTGTGCACCTTTGAATGTAGCAGCATTTCAATGCACTACGAAAATCCGACTGGCAAGACTGTTTGGGATGTTTGTCAATATGGCCAACTCTACGTTCTGAATTTTTTCCTAACTGTGAGAAGAGATGGTTCCTTATAGGAACTTTTATGAATTGTGAATAGCATGCAGTATTCTCTTCACATAAGAATAATTAGAATATAAACATTTTGCCATGTATTCTTTCGTGTTTGCTGCTAACTCATTTAAATCCTGTCTGCCTAATAAACTACGAAACTAGAGTGAGACAACAGCAAACACGGAAAAATATAGATATCATCCCATATTTATATTTGTATTATTCTTATGCCTAATAGTGATACAGTCAGAAATGAAGCACGGCAATTGACTAGATTTTTAAATCGAAGATGACTAATTTCAGTGCAGAATGTAATGTACTAACGAGGTGCCTGCAAAGATTTTCAAACGGAGAAAAATTTTCGCTAAACTCCCGTTCAGAATATCTTCTATCGTACGCTGTCTATTATTTGGTTCTTGTTGATCATTCTCCAAGAAAGCAGGAGTGTAGGTAACAGTAAATAGCAGTCTCTTGCCATTGTTTCGCTAACGAAGTACGCGAAAGAGGAAGGGTACCCGTATAATATGGACGGAGCGCCTGACGCATAGTAATGGCTACCTGGTAAAGCTTAACTACTGAGCTTACGACTCGAACCAAACTACTGTAGCTGTATCGTCATTCATTTGACCTAAATTGTGTCTCATATTACAATGGACCAACTTTGTTTCGATTTGGAGGTGCGGCCTAAAACTTTTCTCTCCCCTTGAATTTCAAGTCTCAAATTTCAGGTGCGGCTTAGATTCGGGAAAATTTTTTTTCCTGGATTTCGAGTCTCATTTTTCAGGTGCGTCTTAGATTCTAGTAAATGTGGTACTAAGCAAAACAGGGTCCACTCAGGTCTCTAAAAATTGGTTTTATTTCATTCATAACAGGCTCAAGAAGAAAATGCTTATGATATTTTGATAGTATATTTGACCACTTTCTTTTGCTTTTTGGTAAGCACACCTAAGAATCTACTCCTTTAGGGCAAAGTCCATGAACAGTGTGGTCATCTGTGGACAACTTATGAAAGTAGGTGGCCCATACAGCTTTCCTCATTGCTGTATCATCATTCAGAGGTGCAGTTTGTCTAATGGCCAGTCCTTAATACCTCTGAAGGAGGTCTATTTCAGTTTTTGTCAATCTGTCTCAGCCAGACAGAGATTTTCCATCAGATAGCAATTTTCCTTTCATTTCTCTTCTTAGCTTCCTCAATCTAGCACCCATCCTCTTTTGCACATGTCCACAACACTCCAGTTTTGTTACGAAGCTATCACCATAAACATTGAACTCATTAATTTTATTGAAAGCTTTAGATTCCCCATCACCTAGGTACTTTGTATATCTAAGGTTATGAACGGGCACTGACCTCTGAAATAATTTTAGAGCTCCATCACTCTCCATACCTCTACTGTAACCATCATAATTATTATAACACTGATGTTCAATATGTCCTTCAGTGTTACTATGGCAGGTGTGGCAATAATTAGATAAGCACTCAACATCAAAAACTTTTCCATTCTCCACAGAAGTAGCACTTAAAACACCATTCAAGGAACGATGTCCTCGATGTTGCCATGTCCCATCAAGTGCAACAGCAATGTCCCTTGTTTCACTAATATTAACAGTTTTTTCTACTGCACATTTCATAGATGCTTTAGACACAACCGTCAAGGCACCTAAAAGTATTCTTATGTACTTGCTGAACCTACTGGGAGGAGGAAGATCAATCAAATGACAGAACGTTTGTGCAGCCTTTTTTTCCTTTTCCTATTGCACGCATTGCGTACACTAACTTCAAATTCACATCATATGAATTATGCACAATGTTCGAAGTCATTTTCGAGGTAGATTTATTACAGGATCTACACAGACCAACTAATTTTGGCGCTAAACCCTTCCTGCTACTTTGTTGTTCAGTTAGTTCCAGACAGCCTACACCATCACATTGTTTACATTTTTCCACTTCCTTTATCAAAGAAGATAAGATACCCACACCAACAACAACAAATCCACTACAAACAGCGTCATTTTTAACACAAAAATTTGAATCACCAGGAGGCGTGCCACATGTGAATTTCTTCACTGAAGAACTGACACGTAGGTTACTTTCAACAGTGTGGCTTGTTTTGTTTGTCAACTGGTTACCACAGAATTTCCTTTTATTGAATTTCTTGATGTGTGGCACACTAAAAAATATGTATTTCCACAAATATATGTAGCACTTGGGAAACAAACGTTTATTAACATGTGAACAAACTGCTTCAGAACACAAAAGTAAATACTTGCAAAGATAATCATTTACAGACGCTAGAAACCTGCACTGTTACCAACATATACAATGTATCATACATATAATCGCTGGAAACAGAAAGAAAGTGCACAGTTCTTTTCAAAATAATACTGGTTTCTGTAACAGAAATAAAGGGGGCATGGCAGTATACAAGGTGCGAATGTAAAGTAATGACACTGATGTGAAAAAAAATGTTGCTTACAGTTTTAGTCAATTTTCGTGTTGTCTCCTTCAAAGTTCCCTTCTGATTGCACACACTTTCTTTAGCACTTCTGCCATTGATGGTAACATTTCTGGAACTAATCTTCTGTAATATCCTCCAAGACCTTCGTCACAGCTCTTGGGACATCTTGTGTTATTTGAAAATGGTGTCCTTGACCGCCATTTTGACTCTTTCACAGAGAAAAAAGTTGCACGGAGTAATATTTGGTGAATAAGGTGGCTCTGGTAGTACCGAAATTTGTTTTGAGGTTAGAAATTACTGTACTGACAGAGCAGTATGGGATAGTGCATTATCGTGATGCAGAATCCAATTATCAGCAATGTTATTATTAGACGAACCGTTCCTCGATTGATGTGCAGTTCTCCTGCAATCATTTTCATGGATAAACTTCTATCAGATTTTACGAGTTCATGCACCCATCCGTGAGGTTGACAGTCGTCCACTGCAGTCTTCATCTTCAACATTTGTTCTGCCTTCACTAAACATTTTATGCCAATCAGAAACTTGAGCTTTTGACATAACCTCCTCTCCAAAAGCCTTCTTAAGCTTACCGTAAGTTGTCGTCGCGTTTTCACTCAATTTAACGCAAAAAGAAATGGCATACTGTTGCGCAATATTATGCAGTTCCATTTCTGTGATGAGAGACACTAACACGTGTTAACTTATTACAGCACAACTCGTGACTGAGCAGTTGCTTCAACATGCCGCTTGGACTAGAAGCGGCTTATAGACCAAGGTCACAGATATTGTGCCTACGCAAGCCTGCAGGGGTGCCACACCTTGCAAAGAAAATCAGTCTCATTACTTTATTGTCGCACCTCGTACATGACCGTAACTTTAAAATTTGGTATGTATAGGTCTTTTTTCATTTCAAACCCTACAGTGTATATATCAATGTAATCAGGAAAGACTATAGAATTTAATAAAGTCATTTAAAAAATTTTGATTTTTCCACCATTTATAAGTATCCTGTATCCTTAAGTGTTCGGCAGAGGATTCATCGAAAAGCCTTCAGACTATTTCTGTAACATTCCACTCTTCAACAGCACTGGGGAAAAATATCATTTAAATCTTTCTGTGGGAGCTCTGATTTCTCTTACTTTATCATGATAATAATTTCTCCCTATGTAGGTGGGTGCCAACAAAATATTTTGCCATTCAGAGGAAATTTCCTGAAAACATCTCATCATAACAAAAAACACCTTTGTTTTAATGACTGTCACCCCAACTTGTATATCATGTCAGGGTATACGCGGACAAGGAAAAAAAATTCCCAGTTTTCTCAGTCAAAAATACACTTTCTCCCAAGTGAAAACATACTTTTTCCCTGTTAACTGACGGTATATTTTCTCTTGGAACTGTATAACTTATAAGTCCTTTGATTATGGTTTTATACACGGGCGTAGAATGTCCTGGCGCTTTAGGGAAAAAAATAAAAAAAACACGCATTTTGGAAAGATCTTTGATGTGCAGCAACATGTATGCTGTATATTTTTGTATCAGGAAAGTATGAACTCGAATTCCACCAAACACCGCATGTTACTTTCCAAAGCATTGAAATTGAGATTGGGATGCGCTTTTGTAAGTTAGTCATAGCTCATTTCATGCGATTTCGCCAGCCGATCACAGCAGGTATTCAGAGCTTAGGACACGTGATGTAGTCAACCAACAGCAACATCACTGTTAAGTAGCGTGAACACACAAACAGAAAAAGTTAATGGTTCAAATTAATGTAAATAGTGTTGCTAAACGAAACGCAAAGCCTTCACATATAATATTGGTCTATCAGATTAATACGCTGCAAGAGAAGCTAAGCTTTCACATAAAATGTTGGTCTTTTATGCGCGTATTACAATTTAAGATGTATCACACAAAGGTGCCAGTAAAATTTTTAATAACGACATTAATGTCTGATCTTCCAGGCTCAAAATTCATCTAAATGGCTCATCATCAAAGAGTTGATTTTTAAATGAGAGTCAAATACTTTGTGATTTAAGAAATTCATCGTATATTATCTCACATAGTTCTGGTGTAACTGCTAGAATGGTACTTTGATGGTAACGATTTTCAACCCACCATTCGAAATATTTTCCCACGACCTGTTAGAAATAGGTTCGTTTCTGCAGTTGCCAGAGAGCGCCAGATGACAGGCATCACTGCGCAAGCGCAGCTACGATGTCGTAGGGAGCCCGCATGTTCGTACGTGTGAAACAATAAAAGATATTACATTATGTAAGAAACAAGACATCAGAGGATACTCCAAGAGAATCAGAATTTCATGACCCATACTAAAATGTTCACATTTAAAGTGCAAATTTGTATGTCCAGAATCCCACGACCTGTTATTAAGCTTTTCTATGTGGTTTTTGGGATGTAAATTTTCTTGGAGTACCAGTACTGTCCTGTCTCATATTTGGTTCTTTATTATGGCGTAACGCCAAATAAGCTAGAAGTTGAAAATGTGCACTTGAAATGCAGCAAACACAGTGTGTGGAATTAAACACTTTGTCTAAATTATATTGTCTGCCTTAGTGGAAAAGATCAATGAAAGAAAATAACTTTGGCAAACCAACAAAAATAACTTCATTGTTCTAAAAGGCAATTAACGCTTGACTGTCAGAAAGATGGAAATAAAATAAAATCTGCTACTAATAACACAGTTTAGCCTTCCATAATTATGTGAATGTATTTTAATTCACTTGATAGCTCCCGGCCACAGAAATCTGTTTTGTCTTCATTTGACGTGGGAGCAGTAAATGAAGAGGAAGCAGCAAAAACACTAAATGTAAAAATGGGTCACGTGGAGACTACACACTTCCCAACTGTAATTCAGACTGTTCTGCGCATCGGTCCCGGATCTCTAATATTTCCGAACCGGGGCAATACCCCGCCATCCCCTCGAGCGTTTGAGATAGGACGTTAAAAAATATATATATATATATATATATATATATATATATATATATATATATATATATCTATAATTTTTTTTTTAACGTCCTATCTCAAACGCTCGAGGGGAATTTATATATATATATATATATAAAAATTTTTTTTAACGTCCTATCTCAAACGCTCGAGGGGATGGCGGGGTATTGCCCCGGTTCGGAAATATTAGAGATCCGGGACCGATGCGCAGAACAGTCTGAATTACAGTTGGGAAGTGTGTGTATATATATATATATATATCCCGGGAGCGGAAAGACTTACCTCAGGGGGAAAAAAGGACGGGTATACACTCGCGCACACACACATATCCATCCACACATATACAGACACAAGCAGACATATTTAAAGACCACATATACAGACACAAGCAGACATATTTAAAGACCATTTTTTTGTGGGGGTGTTGTGAGGGTGACATGGTATTAGAAGGTGGAAAGTGTAACATGAGGTTGAAATGAAAATGAAAGATAAAAAAATATGGGGAGAGATAAAGGTGAACTAGAAACTTAAAGTAGCTGCTAGCTGTGGACTGTACAACTCGCCCTTACTAGTATAGCGATCTGCCCAAAAATTTTTTGTCAAAATTTCATTTTCTTGTATACACCGAGAACGTAATACGTAATCATTCTTACCTGTTATTCGTTTATTTCCACTCCTGTAATCTGAATCTATGGATTCCGCTAGTAATTACAACAACGCTCATCATTCGCAAACACAATCAACCACACAATCAGACAGCGGTTGGCATTCATCCGTTCTGCCTTACTTCGCTCAGCTCTGTCAGATTCCACTGACAGAGGAAACATGTACACTACGCACGCATTCACAAATCAACTTACGATTCATTCAAAATCAACTTAGAATGTGTTAAAAATGTTCAAAAACCGACAGGGATGAGTTTCAACGTAATATGAATAATCGATAAACTAACAAACTAACGTGCGCTGGATGCGAGTCGCTTTGTGAAACAAGGTTTCCTCCCCCCCCCCCCCTCAAGAATATGAATTTGCCCCCCCTCCCTAGATTTGGACCTCCTGCGCATGTATAAATCTGGCAGCTTGGGCGCTCCAGTAAAATTTTTCCCAGTAGCATCTAGCTGCTTGCTGCGACTGCTTACACAACCAACAATTTCTGTAGCCAGAAGCGGGAGAAGGTACTACTCAACTGTGCATGTGCATGATCGAGCTCGTAACTGTTAAAATGAATTTAATGTAAACAGTTGTGACGTCACGCTCAGCAGAGGCAATTTGCTGTTACAAAGCATTGCACAGTCTTCCTAAGGCCTTTGACGCATTTTACTGTTGGCGGACACTTGTATGAGCCCCGTTTTGTTGCTGTATATGGTGCATTTCCCTTGAAATTTAAGTTTTATTTTCGTTTTTTCTCTTGTTCATGTTTTATTGCTGCAGTATTGAGACACAGAAATATCCTTTGTTAGAGTATTGGTTCTTACCAATCAAAATTACACAAATTTAACTGAAAACAAAAACAATGAAAAATTTCCCGGGTTTTTCCCCAGCTCTTCCGGGTCGTACACACCCTGCATGTCCATGGCGCACTCCCCCTTCTTAGCAATAAAACAACATAAGTTGCTCTTCTTTGAATGCTTTTTCATGTCCTCTGTCAACACTATCTGACAAAGATACCATAGCACACAGGGCCATAACTGTAGTTCAACAGTGTTTCAGTGAAAATTTTTTGTGTGTTTTCAGTTGTATCACCATCCACCATCTCCCTTCCAATTTAACAGTAAACACTGAAACACTATGTTATGCAGATAACAACCAACCTTAGGCTACAATTCCCCATTGGAAGTCACCGACATCAAAAGAAAAAATTCAACTGAGAAAATTGAAAAATGATGCTAACGACTGTCTCTCAAATAATAATGTATCACAAAGTTGACCAAATATTAGTTTACCAGTTACTGACCACTAATTTGCTCGGTTCTTTGCCATCAGGACCCTCTGGACCAAAGACACCTATTAGAACATACTTAAATGTTCCTTCTGGGTCGATATCCACATCAGGAACAGCGGCAAGCTTCTCCGCTGCTGTCATTAGTGTCCTGTTAAACAGGTGATAAAATTATTCCAGAAATATTTATATACAACAGGTGAGAGAAGAGTAGTGCTGCAGTCACAATGTAAACAATACAATTCTGCCTCTAGGATTTATACTGGAAAAAATGTTTCCTTCAGAGAAATAATGATCTAATATTTGGATTTTGAAACGTGTGCCTATTAAGTAAATACAAGCATTCTGTGGAAGATCGTACACCATCCAAACCATAAAACTATCAATTAATTGTATCCAAAGGGAAACATACTTGAGAAAGCAATAAAATTACAAAGAGAGACAATTGCATTCGCGTAGAAAGAATTCGCTGGGTGAATTCCTTCATGTTTGGTGGACTCAAAAATATTTTTTAAAAACATTTATTGGTTATCGTTTAGAAAGAGCAGCCATTTTTGTTTCAGGCTGCAAGCATTCTTACACTTTTATAAGCGTCTGTGGTTTTTTAAATTATTCGGTAATGGATTGCGCCAGACCTTTCATATAAGAGGTATTTATTTCAGCAGACACTGGACCATAAATTAAAACCATGATCACCCTGCTGAATGTATTAGGGAATACACTTTTAATGTCTCAAAGTTGTTGGTTGTAAATTTAAAAAAACCATTTTTAATACTATCTTTCCAAAGAGTAGTTTCTTAGCCTTAATACATTTTGTGGTATTACACTACTCAGTATAGATACCTTTTTTTTTTTTTTTTTTTTTTTTTTTTTAGAGAAACAATTATGACAAGCTTATACTTAAAAACACTTTAAAAACAAATGTTTTGAATTTTTTCATTCTTTGGTCTGCAAATCTTTGTTAATGGACCAGATATAAATCTGAAAATTACACATTTAATAGACCTTTATGATATCAAACTTCTGTATAAATTTCAACCTTGAGATTCCATGGACAAAAAAATTTCAAATACGAGTCAAAAATATGTTTCTTACTGTTTGCAATATCTGGGCTGATGGAAACAGTGTATAAATTACATAATTTAAAAATATCTAGGATAACTCTTTAAAAAATGAGACAATTCATTACATTATCCCGTTCTCAACTTATTTGTTTTTACTATGTTGTTTATTGAACAACAGAGATATTTCTTCACTCATGTTGGGCACAGGGTTAAATGTTCGCCTAGTCACAGTCATAAATTCCAGGGGAGAAGACAACTCCTTTAATGATTTTTAACGGGCCTCTCGAATTCATCCTTTTCAAATTTTTTAAACGGGGTTCTTGGTGCTGGTAAAATGTAACATCCACATCTTGGTTTTGACGAGCAATGTTACCAACTTTGGCAATCCACCACTGTTCGTCATAGACACAAGCCACTATGTCCTTACTTTGAAGTGTCAGTGGTACAAGTTTTCCACAGTGATACAGTTGAGCAAGTTGTATGACTAAGGTATAAAACAATGAAAAGATCAGGTGCCTTTAACCTTCTGACAAGTTTTGAATCTTTCCTCCAAGACATTGGCATAGAGTTCTCGTATTTCCTCACATTTAATGAAACATACGTAATCCCTTTTACCTATTCTTTATACAGAATGTGAACATTTCTTGACGTGTCCAGATTTGGTTCTCATAGGTCCGTTGCAGACTAGCTTTTGTGACAGCTCACTTTGTTGTACCCTTTATGCCATCACACTCACTCTTCCCAGGGCATGATGCAAAAAAGTGCTATTCTGCACCAAGCCAACGGTCTTTTTTTCTCGGAGAAAGGAGATATTAATATTTGTTTGCTTTTATATTGGCTTGCAGCACCATCAGAGAAGTTCATCAGTTTGTTTATGGAACTGTCGTGCTGTTTTACGTAGTTTGTTAACTGCAGGTGAAAAGCATGCACTGCTGTAGCTTTGTGCTCAAAGTAATCATTTGCAACACAAAAACTATGACTCTAGTTTATCTGGATCTTTATAACAGAACATAAATGGACAAACTGTGGCCTGTTTGTTTACCCAGTGGTGCCCTTGTATTTCACTTGAACAACAAAGGAATAGTTTTCAGAAAAGTCAGCAAGAACTATACATTCATCAACTGCCAAGGTTTGCTTTTGTCCTTCAGAAATTTATCCTGACTTTGGCAATTAAATGACACACTATTGAGTTTTCAAGGTTAGTAACCAACACTTAGAAAAACTATTCTCATTATTTTGAGACTCGATTGTTCAACTGCACACTTCAAGGGCTCATTATTAACTAAGTGTGAGTGAACAGATGTTGGTGGAAGGGGGATGACAACACACAGATTTGTACAGGCTTGTCTACATCTACATGGATACTCTGCAAATCACATTTAAGTGCCTAGCAGAGGGTTCATCGAACCACCTTCGCAGTTCTCTATTATTCCAATCTCGTATAGAGCGCAGAAAGAAGGAACACCTATATCTTTCCGTTCGAGCTCTGATTTCCCTTATTCTATCGTGGTGATCGTTTCTTCCTATGTAGGTCAGTGTCAACAAAATATTTTCACATTCAGAGGAGAAAGTTGGTGATTGGAATTTTATGAGAAGATTCTGTTGCAACAAAAAATGCCTTTCTTTTAATTATGTCCAGCCCAAATCCATTATCATTTCTGTGACACTCTCTCTCATATTTCACAATAATACAAAATGTGCTGCCCTTCTTTGAACTTTTTCAATGTACTCTGTCAGTCCTATGTGGCAAGGATCCCACACCGCGCAGCAGAATTCTAAAAGAGGACGGACAAGCGTAGTGTAGGCAATCTCCTTCGTACTGCCAATAAATTGCAGTCTTTGATTACACTTCCCCACAATATTTTCTGTTTGTTACTTCCAATTTAAGTTTGATATCATGAAGATCCATTAAGTGTGTAATTTTCAGACTTTTATCTGCTCTCCTTACAAAGATATTGTAGGTCAAAGAATGAAAAAATTCAAAAAATCAATTTTTTAAAATAGTGTACATTTTGTGTAAGCTTCTCACTATAAGAAGTAGTTATACTGTATAGTGAAATAGCACAATAAATATTAAGGCTGAGAAATTACTCTTACTTTGGAAAAATACAATTAGGGTAGATAAAAAATCTACTCACCAAGTGGCAGCAGAACTCGCACATAAAAGACGGAAGAGGGGTGAAGGAAGAGAACTGGAGACGTCTAGGAAAATTGGTAGATATCGGGAAAGTCACCCAGAACAGCGGGTCAGAGGAGACTTACCGTAAGTAATGTCTTTCCTTCTCATCCCGTACGGTAAGTCTCCTCTGACCCGCGGTTCTGGGTGACTTAACCAATATCTACCCCTTTTCCTAGACCTCTCCAGTCTTTCTCCTTCACTCGATTACTTCCCCTTCCACCCTTCTGCCTGAAGAAGGAGCCACTGGCTCCAAAAGATTGCTAATTACAGCTGTCTTTTATGTATGTGTTCTGCCGCTGCTTGACGAGTAGAATTTTTATCTATTCAATTAAATAGTTTAAAGAATGAGCTTTTTTAGCTTGCAATCAACAAGTTTGAGCCATTAAAAGTAGGGCCTATATTAAGGAATACATTCAGCATGGTTATCATGGTTTTTAATTTATAGTCCAGTTAATGATTCTTATTTGAAATTTCTGGGGCAACTCAGTACTGAATAATTTATATAAAAACAGATGCCTGTAAAAGCAAAAAATAGCCACTGTTTCTAAATGTTGAGAATAAATTTTTTTAAAAAATGTCTTTAAACCCATTAAACATTCGGGAATTCATCCAGCAAATATCAATTTTTTTCTGAAATGACCGAGCGACTGGTTACTTTTTTCCCTGGCCCACTAGTCCTAGCTTACATAACAGAAATTTTGATTTTTATCAATACCAACTGTCTGCTTTCACCTATCACATCATCAAAATGCTGGACATAAATCACTCATCGAAATCAGCCACACACTGCAACGACAAGTAGCCCAAGTTACCTATGGTGTTGTAAGTTGCCACAAATCAGAAACTGCTGTGTTTCCAGTAGCAAAACATACTGTTGCAAAATTGGCAGCAAATGGGTAGCATCACGTTGTGGCACAGCAACCATAAAGCTTTGCTTTGTCTCAACGTCATAACCACCAAAGACCCATTGCTCTCGCACCTATGACTTCGATGGTGCTGACGAAGCAGCTCTCGTCTATTTCAACAGTATGGCCAGGGCCGCCCAAAACTATTGGCTCAATTAAGAAATATTCATGGCAGATATTTCTACAAAATTGGCACCAATCGAACACAGTGTGCTCACTGCCAATTTTGAGCTCCCTTATTAAAAACTTTTGCCTACTGAGTTCGAAAACCCACATGTAAGACAGTTGCACAATTTTAGAAATGTCTAAATGACTGCCAGCAAAAAATGATATTTTCCTGACTGAACATTTCTTTCTACAGTCCCTGCCAATGGAGCAGCTCCAAATTTCGCCATCTTTCCCTGTAGTTTTCTCCAGCTTCATCTCGTTGTATCCAACACAATACCTATTTTCACACACCATATCGTTCTTCATAAGACCTTGTTGCCTAGCCCATTGTATTGAGCTTCGGGTGTTCTCCATAACATGGTATAAATCTTCCATTACCAAATTGCTCAAATCTGGAAAATTTCTCGCCATTTTGGCACACGCAGTAATATACGATACTTCAAAACGGACAGCCTCAACAGGAAAATATAGGTTGTTGGGCGCACTGATCAAGATGCATAACTGTGAGCAACAGGGACAAATACCATATGCAACAATATGCAAAGCCAACAATAGCTATCATGGTAAGGATGTATGAAACTGTCAGCATTACCTATGGCTAAAGAACTCTGTGAAGAAATATATTAAAATGTCTGCAGCATATTGGCATAGCAACATGAATAAGCTGGTGAAAGCAGACAGTTAATTAATCTTTCCCTCCCCCCCCCCCCCCCCCCCCACCACCATATGAAAATAAGTACTTTTTTGGTATTCTGTGCATATATATGCTTATATCTTAAGAATATGTGTTTGCTTCAAAAATAGGTATTTTTCTCATGATCAGTGCATGTACCCCCCCAAACTGCGTAAGTGCCATTTTCGTTATTGCAGATGTTCGTTTTTTGGTATTGTGGGCTTGGTTTGAGCTATATAGGTCGAGTGAACTGTACGATTCCTGCTGGCTTTGTGGCTGTAGCATTATGTCGTAGGGTGAGACTTTTTTTAGGGGTGATGTGATGTGATGTTTTGTATTGTTAAAATTAGGTTGTCCTTGCGCTAGACCCCCTATTTCCCGCGGTTGTTATGTAGTTTCATTTTATCATTGAAGTAAGATTACTTTCACTGTTTCTATTTTCTCGATCCCTTTACAAACGCAACCACAAATCACATGGAGTCAGTCTGGCAAAAAGCTAAAGAAAAAAATCCTATAAGGCCTTTCAGAACTCACTGTGCTATGCTGAATAACTACCTGGCGGAATTTCTCTGGTGTCAACGTTTTGGGGAAAACCCATTCCACAATTTTGTTATTAATTCCACCTTTCTAGAAGAGAGAGAGAGAGAGAGAGAGAGAGAGAGAGAGAGAGAGAGAGAGAGAGAGAGAGAGGAGAAAAAAAAAAAAATTAAATTCCGTGCATACATATGCAATATGTCATTTTTGATACAAAAAAATTTTTTGAGACAGTTAACAGATTTTTTTCTTTGCATCCAAATGAAAAATAAGTACTTTTTTGGTGAAGAGCGCGTCAGATATGACTGTAACACTCAAGTTTTGAAATAAAAAAATTTTTGGCATTCAGCGCATATATATGCTTATATCTTCAGAAATACGTGTTTCCTTCAAAAATAGGTACTTTTCTCATGATCAGCGCATGTACTCCCTAGACTGCCTAAGTGCCACGAAAAGCAGAATCAGATGTTTCCCTCGACCTCTACAGCTGAAAGGAAGCCCAGATAGCAAGGAACCAATACAGCTGAAAGGAAGCCCAGATACCAAGGAACCAATAGCTACAACCTGAAGAGTGGAATCAGACATTTCCCTTGACCTATGTAGCTCAAATGCAGCTCTCAATACCTACCAGCAATAATAATAATAATAATAATAATAATAATAATAATAATGAAAACAATGTAAACTTCACACACCAACATAACTCAAAAAACACCACAAAAACCAAAACCTTCAACAACTCGAAAACGCAAAAACCTGTATATACACCAGATCAATTAAAACCAACCAAAGTACGATAAATGTAAAACAGACAGAACATCAGAATTACTACAGATTAAAACCAAAATAAAAGTTTATTACCAACAAAAGCATGCAACAAAATCACCTAGGTTGACCGCCGCTACCAGTACACACACACACACACACACACACACACACACACACACACACACACACACACACACACACACACACACACACACAAAACTAATCAAACCTAACAAAATGCCACACACATAAAAAACCATCACTGAAAAATGAAGATTTCCAAACCCACATTGCAGCACTGGCTACCCAGACTCAAATAAACCCATGTTACCATAGTGATAATGAACCCAATATCACATGTTAAACTCAACAAACACAAACCAATTCAAAAACACACACACACCACCATTATGTCATGGGTCAAAGGAGACAGGTGGAATAGAACACTTCCAATGGCCCCTTAACTTAGTTCCTACCTCACGCAGACAGACAGGATGTGAAGACAAGAATGAATAGTTCTGAAAAATAAGATTAGTGTTTCACTTTTAAAAGTGTTAATCAGCAGTAGGGCCTCCTGGGATCTTGCTTACTTGACTATCAGTAGTGACCAGCCATACTGTTTCTTTATAAAACAATTCCTTAATAACTTCATTGTTTAATATTTGGATTCTTGCACTGATGTCACCTCACGTGTAAGATTGTTCCCCCTATTGTTATCTAGACAACAAACTTGAACTCTAAGACATGATATCACAGTACATAAAATGATTTTTACATGTTAGTCTGAGAACGTGGACAGTGACCAAGAAGGCATACCCTAAAATTGCACTTACTTTAAGTTTTCAAAATGTCACAACCCCTTTCTTCTGTCATTTATCACTCTTTAACCTCTGGCAACAATCTGTTAATATAAAAACTGCACTGTTTTTAGGGTTCATGTTAAACCACAGACCTCTCTATAACTGACTGGTTGGAGAAAGGCAAGACAAAGAACTGGTTATGAACTGTTGTGTCCAAATCAATCTTTGAAATGCCAAAAACAGGATTAGTTAAAAATGTGATACCAAGCTTATGAACGACAACACCCTTAACGTGGTGGAGATATAAGACACAGAACTGATCAACTGCTCACCTAACTAATAACACGTAAATGTTAGCGAAATAAAATGCTAGGGACTAACAGGATCTCTGTGAGAAAAGGTAGTTTTGGGCCCAGGATGTTCTTTCTATTAGTCCTTCAAATATATTAAAAACTTGAAAATACCAGACCCCAATTCGAAAATGGAGCCACACATAGGTACTTAAATGTATCTATGGAATGACCTACCAACCCAACCTATCCTAGATATATGTTTACACCAGTCTACAGATCAGCCTGTCAATGTAAATGAACACATATATACATCTTGTATGTCACAAGCATTCCCCCAGTCGAACACAATCTCCAGTAGGCCTAGACTTAAAGTACACCTAGCAAACAATACAGTCTAAGCTACCAGCCACAAAAAATAAACATATTATGATCAAAACACACACTCAAAATATTTCACTGAAACAAACGAAATATCCTAGATGCCATATCACATCACATTTCATATAGGCTACCTATGGCTCATGTTGTTCACTGGACTCCAAACACGTTTATTTTTTCACACACAAGCATTTATTGCTTAGTCCAGTTTCCTGAATAAGTATCATGAGGCTATCGTGGTTAAGTTTGTCAAATTAACTCCCAAAAACATATTTTTGATAGCAATATTCTTGAATACTGGTTGTTTCTCAGATTCCACACCCCCTTCGGAATACCAGCTTGGTGCTTTCTGGGGTTTAGATATTAGCTACACAGTCATAGTTATGCTACCAAGACCTTGTAATGGATCTGGGAGATGTTATTTTCTTACCGTATTTGTCGATACCGAATTGTAAATGTTTTCTTATATTTTTGTCAGAATTTATTATAATTTGTCTTATTATATGTTAATTTACTTCTGTTTTTGAGAGTAAAAGCATATTGATTACTATTAGAAAATGTATCCACAGTCTAATATAACAGTCGCGACACTCACTGCTGTAAAAATTGTTGCCGTTTGACAGATGGAGCGACACTAGCGCTCCAAGTGGCAGGTAAGGTGAACGTCAGACGCGTCGTAAGCATAATGTTTGTTTGCATCCATTTCCTTCTTCATTTCCGAATTATTTGAGTTATTTTCTTGGCTCCAAGGGTTTGTGTGGTACCAGAAGGCATATATGTTACTAAAAATGATTCTAAAAAAAGCGCAAGTAAGGACAAAAATCATGAATAGAGTGGCAAGCTACAACACATTCGTGAAGAAACACTTTTGACATTGGACAGAATTGCAGCTTACCACATTGATATCAAAAGATTATAAACACACAGATTCACATGTAGGAAGCACATACATGTACCTCTACATGCAAAAACGACCGACAGCTCGTTTATCGTACTGTAGGCCTACTGCGTTTGTCATTTTCGCCCGTTGCCACAAGTACGACCTTCATCTTTATATTATTCTAAGTGACACAAGCAACTGCAAAATAGCGGGAGAAATATGCTAAAAACATTATAATGAGCTGATTACACTACATTTCAAGAAAAACCAAATATTTGAATAATTTTCAATCAATCAGTCAGTGCACAAGGTGCTGACAAAATAATGTCATCACACGAAAGAAGCAAGGAAAATTAGGTGACTAACAACAGAAGTGAACGAAATACATACCAAAGAAATCAGCAGCCCAAATGAGCCAACTACTTCAGTTTCTTATTTGCTTTCTTGTTGTTAGAAACTAAGTCTTGATTCCAATATTTGAGCCGGTAAACAAGTCTCACTTTAACAAATATCTTGATTAACAGCAGCTTAGTTTCTTCACAACATCCAGGGGGAAAACTTGGGACAGCCAGCAACAAGTTTACATATAATTCACCACAGTTTTTCTTGTGAGAATGTTCATCAAAAACTGATGCCATCTGATTTTCACAATCCCTGAAAAATAAACAAATATTTTCACTGCAAATAACCAAGCTTCAAAATTGTCTTCGTAACTTTTGAAATGGCAATAAAATTTGTCATTTGCATCTAAGTCCTGGCTGTTGTCTACAAGTAGATTCCTGCACTTGACACAATTATGTAAAGAAAAAAGTTTCTTCAACATGTAACCAAACACATATCTCATACTGTTTTGTTCTTCAAGGTCTGCTGGAACTTCCACATTTGGTAGCTTTGTTGCAGAACGTGTATCACTACTGCATAACAACTGAGAGACCTTTAATGTTTGAGCAGATTTCATGTCCAGTATTGCCTGACCCCAGTCAATTCCTTCACAATTACTGCTTGCCACATTAGAGGAATTTATCAGTTTGCTTAGTGTACAGCTGTTAAATGCAGCACAAAACTGCCTTGGAAATGGGTTGCTGCAAAAACCACCTCTCTGCCTCATAGTTGAAAAAAAGTTTTCCAATGTGTCTTGGTTAATTTTACGTGAGAATAAGTACAGTTTTGTTCCAGTCAGTACCTCGAAAGCAAGCATTTCCAAAGCACATATATTGCTTAGAAGCCCCTTTACACATTTTATCCTCAGGGAGTAATCTTTTCCATCAGAGCCTACAAATTTCCAAGAGTGAATCCATGGCTTCATCACATGTAGAACATCCAGATGCTCTGAATCACTCCTAATACAGTTTCTTAGATGCACAGGCCCTTTCACACTGTATGTATTAAAGAAATCAAAAATGTCATTAACTTTCTGACAAAAGTCTGAAGTGCCAGTTGCAGATAATGGCATACTACCACAAAATACAAGTGTGTCAATACCAGCTGCCACTGTGTGGCTTAACACACGAACTGCAGCACCCACTTTCATTTTTGAAAAAGCTGGCAGTTTGACAGCTTTTTTAGTCAGCTTCGGAGCTAACTTGTATTTCCTGTGCAAGTCATTTGAATAGAGCTGAGAAATGTCCTTCCAAGAAGCAGTACCAACCAAACCATCATTTGATGTATGAATTATGCCATACCTAAATAGGTTGTTTCTGATGCTCTTAAACAAACGTGGGGTATCATAGAAGAAATAGATCTTCTGCTCCTCATATACCAAACTTGGATTGTCTTGTGTAATTCCCAGTCTCTTTCTACAGCCCACAAAATTTGAACCCTGATCAGTCACACAGGTCTTTACAACCAAGCCAATTTCCTTAAGTGTCTTGAGTACTTCATAAAATATAGCAGTCAAATGCATAGCTCCCACTGTTCCTTTACAAAAACAGTACAGCAATGGTTGTTTGAAACATGAAAAAAATGCCACTAATCATTATCACCAACACACTGTTCGCAATTTTAACTGTGCCTCATATGTCAAATTTGCCATTAGAGACATTTCATCCAATGACATATTCACAAGTTTATCAATATAAGAAAAATGTTGCACCTTTTGCTTTAAAAGATGGAATATATAGTCACTTATCCCACATTTTATTTGTATGCCTTCCACATACCTTTGTAATGTACGCACTGATGGAAGCATAAAACATTCTGACAAAAACCTGTATGCCTGAGTGCTGTAATATAATAAATTTAGAGGAAACAGATTATTTTCGTCTTTCCATCTTGCAGCACGTTTTTCTCTCAATGGCATGGTAATCTGGCTTACCAACAAGTCAAGGGCACTTTTTTTAAATATCGGGGTCCTACAGTCTTTAACATTCGTTTGTCCTTGTTCACTTGCTCCTTCTGATACAGTTTCTGTCGCTGTCTGTAGGCACTTTCCTTGTCCCGTAATAGTTTCGCTCAAAGTCTAGCGATTTGCACATTCTGACACTTCACACGCTTTTGTAAGACACGAACAGCTGCACTTAATCTAACCACTTCATCGTCAAAGCAAATTGTGTTGACGATTCACACGAATCTGGCACTGATACATGCAGAGTTGAACCGGCTGCTTCTGTGTCATAGGACTGTTTTACTGCTTTAGATTGACTGTCGAATCTTTGTGGCAGTTTCCTCTTCATCGTCAGCTGAGGTGGCTTATTTGGAATGTCAAACAGTGTGGGTACTGCATTCCACACGAGTCTGTTGTTGTCTGCGTTCATGAACTGGTTTTGTTCGAAATGTGGCGAACAAAACCTAATATTATTATACAGGTACACTGGTTCTTTCTTAATGAGGCCTTCTCGCCTGCTATTAACAAGCCATTTTCTGCTCCTAAAACGAAACATTCATCATTTATACACATATAGTTTGCAAGTGAATCCTGACGATACAGTTTAGTAACATGATGGTATATACCTCTCAGGATCCTTAGGAAACCTAAAAAAAGACAGCTGTGGTGTCTTCTTCCTGTTGTTAGTGCAATTTATTGCGCTACAAACGCTCCCGCCAGTAAAAGCCATTGTATAAATCGAAATAAACAACCACTATTCTCTTTCACGATCGCGGCGAATTCACAGTGTAACGCAGCAGCCTCTTGGGGCGCTGCTGGCGCTGTAGGCAACAAAATCGAGGAGAAGTGTCGCTACTGTTATGATGTATCGAAGAATAGCAAAGAGACTGATTACGAGTGGAAACTTGTGAATTGTGTAAAATATCTTTGACGTTGGAGTCGTCTTTGACTATTGTTTTGGTGTGTGTTGACGGAAGAACAATGTGAAGGTCGCCGTCATAAATAATTTTGAATTATATTACTATTATTTTTGTATTAACTAAAAAGAAGAAACTACATTTGAAGAAACTGTATTTGAAACACCAAAATGAGAGAAACACGTTGAACCACGTCTTTTCTGCAGCCGACAACGATGCATTGTGGAATCATACTTAGACAACTGAAGCCTAGACTAATATCGCCTTGCAAACGTCTAACGGAAAAGGTACAATCACGAAATATGGCAAATTTAAGTAAATAAAAAATAGTGATCATATTTTCAACTTGTGTCTTAGCCGGGATGCCATATTTCAACTGGGGACTGTAGCCGGGATATTGTGTTCACGAGATTTTCAACAGTGCTACGAGGAAGAACAGATTTGTGTGTTAATACCTGTTTCTTCAGAATGTGTGTTACAGTGTTTGTGTTCATCGGGAAGTAAAAGTTTTGGAGAAGAAATGTTTCGGCAAAAAATATAATTTTCGACAGAAGAAAATACTTCAAGAATTTTGGTCAACAATCACATGGATGGAAAACGTGGTTTTGCAACAGTAGAAGAGTGTTCCAGATAAGTCACGAAAACCTCGTATTTTGTTAATACAATATTTTTATCTTGTTTTATATTGTTGTGTATAAATTTTTGTTCTTCACAATGACTTACGAGTTTTTCGAGAGTATTGTGCCTAAAGTAGAAAGTAGTAATTTAATAGACTTCGAACATCAGGACAGGTCAAATCAAAGAGAAAGAACCGATCAATTTGATTTAAAAAGTTTTCTTGTAAATTTCACGAGAGAAATTAAACAATCAGTTGACGACAATAAGACTTACCGGGATGAAAAAATTGATAACATTTTGTTGCAAGTCCAAGCAGTCAATACCCAAGTGGGTGAGCTTTCGAACAGAGTTGGCAGTGTTGAGGAAAAAATTGAATCTGTGGAAGCAAAAGTAAATGAAATTGATGCTAAATTGAGCGGTGAAATTAATACTGTAAAAAATGACTTACTGGTAGATAGGGAACGAAATTTAATGTATTTTAATGAGATAAAAGGGGATATAAAAAATTTGGATGAGAATACAAAAAGTTTGACAATCGTTTGGTTACTCTAGAAGAAAAAGTAGAATGCAATGATTTAGAAAACAAAAAAATCTGTCAAAGAACTTAGCGAAAAAATTGAAAGTTTTAACATTGAATTTCAAAGCAAAAATTACAATGTCAACACATGTAATCTTGTATCTAATATTCCACTGAAGCACTTTTCGGTAGATGGACCCTTACATCCTGTTGATTTTATGCTGTATTGTAAGGATTGTTTTTTACCTCACTCACCAGATGAAATAAAAATTAAATTTGTGAAAAAATTCTTAGAAGGGGAAGCTTTGACTTGGGCAAACCAGATTGTAACTCTGGAAAAATTTTGGGATGATCTTAAACAAACTAGAATCAAAAGTGAATTTTTGAATGGGCGAAACTATAGAGAATCAGATGGGAGCATGAAACAATTTTGCAAAAGTGAACTTCAAAAACTTATTCATTTAACAAAACCTTTGGATGACTTGATCAAAATTGATACCTTAAAGAGAAGATTGCCATCAGCAATGCAGTTGAGTTTAGTTCATTGTCCTGATGGGTTTACTCAGAAAGGTAAAGGTCAAAATTGGGGAAATGACAACTTTCAAAAAAGGGAACAAAACAATTATCATGGCGTCAGTCAAAATTCAGGGGGATATAACAATTTTGAAAAGAAGGACCATAAATTTTATCCAAAACAAGAACAACATTTTCACATTAATAATCAACAAAATAGAGAACACTTTAGGGATCAAAATCACAGAAATTTTGATAGAGGTCCGTACAATAGGAACTACCAACAATCAGGTAATGTTTGGCATAGGAATGGGATCAGAAATGTTGAACCGAGCGAGGTGGCGCAGTGGTTAGACACTGGACTCGCATTCGGGAGGACGACGGTTCAATCCCGCGTCCGGCCATCCTGATTTAGGTTTTCCGTGATTTCCCTAAATCACTCCAGGCAAATGCCGGAATGGTTCCTCTGAAAGGGCACGGCCGAATTCCTTCCCCATCCTTCCCTAATCCGATGAGACCGTTGACCTCGCTGGCTGGTCCCCTTCCCCGAAACCAACCAACCAGAAATGTTGATCAGAGACATTGGCAGAACCACAATCACCAGTTCATACAGGAACCGGAAATAAAAAACGAGTAGACGCCCCCTTGAAGGTCCGCAAGGTTGAGGCAGAAGGTGAGCATGATGAAAGGACCAATGGATGTGACTATCATAAACCCAAACATGACAGTTCCAAACCTAAGCTATCACATGAGGTTATTAGTTGTTACTTATTGAAAAAATTTCAAGAGGAAAATAATATTGATAAAGATAAAATTTTCAGTACACAAGAACATACAGTAGATAAAAGTAATTGTGATTCATTTAATTTAACAGAGTTTTACACTCGGGCAGAAAAGAACAACACTTTGTCAGATGATGTAATTTGTAGTAGTTCAGAGATGTGTGTGAATGAAAGAGAGAATGCATGCTGTGAGAATGAAAATGTTGGTGAAAGGGATCTGGTAACTTTAGAAAGGGGAAATAATATTTTGGGGAATAATTTGAATGTGTATGACCTGAATATGTGTAATGATAATGATGTTGTTGATAAAGTTGATAATGATGGTAATGGTATTGATGATGATGTTGAGGAAAGGTATTTCATTAGTTTAAATAGGGAATTGGGTATATACATGGTTGAAAATGGATTAAATAGTGAGAATATTATAGAAATTCCCAGGGATGTTACCAGGATGAATAAAGCTCACAAGCTGGATGTATGTGAAAGTGTGAATTTTGATGTTGTTGATAAAGAATCTGACTACACAAATGACAATGACACATGTATAACTTTAACCTAAGTGAAACTTTTACAGATACTAATGATACACACACATTTCTTATGAATATATGGCTCAACAGTGAAACTATTTCTTTTGACAAGAACTTTAGAAAGATGCTTATTAATGTATGTGAAACTGTATGTCCTGAGTGGTGGAAAAAGATGAGATATTTTATTTTTGAAAAGCTGAAGGATAAGTACTTCAATAGTATACAATGTGATTTGGATGAAAATTCTTGGCTATTTGAGATAATAGAGAGTACTCATGACAATTTTGTGTCTTGTGCAAATTTTATAACTGTGACAAATAATACATGTAATGATATGCCATATGATTCTGATAAGTATAGGTTTGGGGAAATTGAAAGTGATTTATTACATGAGGATACAGGTTCTGAGAAAAGTGATCAATTTTGCAGTCCCTATATAAAAGTTCAAATTGGGTCATGGATTGGTAAATGTTTAATTGATACAGGAAGTGAGATCTCGGGAATATCTGAAAGGTTAAGCAAGAAATTGAAAGTGGGGAAAGATTATGTTGAAATGCCAGTTGTTGGGGTAAAGATAAAAGGTGCTACTGGGAAGAGCAGTAAATTGGTAAAAAGCCAGGCTTTAGTGACATTTTTAATTGGAGGCAAGTTGTTCACACATGGATGTTTCGTAATTCAGGAATTTAATGAGGATTTTCTTTTGGGTATGAATTGGATAGTAGAAGCAAATACAGCATTTGATTGGGTTGGAAAAAAACTTTTGTAGAAACTAGTGAAAGGGAGTACATTCAGACAAATTTTGCGAACACACTTGGTGATCAGAGTAATGGAAATTTTGACAGTATCAATTTACTAAAAGAAAAAAGATTGGAGAATATTGAAACTCATAGATTTGATACCAATGAAGTTGAATTTGGGAATTTAGTAAATTTGAAAATTTCAGAAACACAAAATTTATCTGGGGAGCGAAAACAACAGTTAGAAAATCTGCTGTGGGAATACAGTGATGTTTTCAGTGACATACCTGGAAGGGTAAAGGGTTGTCAGTGTGAGCTTCAGGTAAAACCTCATGAACCATTTTTCATAAAACCATACAGTATTGCAATATCAAAAAGACCTGGTGTTGAGAAAGAGCTGAAAAAGATGGAAGGATGTAACATAATAGAAAGGAGTATCAGTGCATATAATAATCCTCTAGTAGTAGTTTCGAAAAAAGATGGTGGAGTAACATTGGTTTTGGACTCTACACACTTAAACAAAATTTTGTTCAGACAGATAGACCATCCTGAAAATATTGATGAGTTACTCTATAAATTTACGGATTTAAAATATATGTCAAGTTTGGATCTAACTTCGGGTTTTCATCAGGTACCACTTTCGGTTAATCCTAGAAAATATACTGCTTTCTTGTACAATGGTAAGAGTTACCGTTACCAATATTGTGTTGTGCCATTTGGGTTAAATTCTTCTGTTTCTGAATTTATAAGAGCTTTGGATCATGTACTGGGGCAAGAACTTGCGTCTAAACTGATAATTTATGTAGATGACATTTTGGTTACAGGGCAAAATTGGGAGGAACATTTTTTGATTTTGAAGTCAGTTTGTGAAAAACTTAGAAAAGGGGGGATGACATTGAAATTAGAGAAATGTAAATTTGCAGTTTCTGAATTGAAATTTTTGGGTCATGTTGTCACAGACAAGGGAATTTTGGCAGATCCAGAAAAAATTAAAGCAATTTCAGAAATTCCTATTCGTAAGACTAAAAAACAATTAAAGTCGTTCTTTGGGTTATGCGGTTATTACCGAAAACATATAAGTGATCAGAGTCTGAATGCACCATGTTTAAGCCAATTACTTAAGAAAAACACTGTTTGGGTTTGGGATAAAAGTTGTCAGGAAGAGTTTGATAAAATTAACCAAGAGTTGAGAAAGCAACACTTATTACACAGACCTGATTTTAGTTTTCCATTTTGTTTGAACACGGATAGCAGTAATTATGGGCTTGGAGCAGAGTTATTTCAAGAAAGAGTAAAGAATGGAGTTAAGATACATTGTACCATAGCATTTTCAAGCAGAATGTTGCTCAAGCATGAGAAAAATTATACAGTCACAGAGAAGGAACTTTTGGCAATTCATTGGGCTTTTACAAAATTTAGAATTTACCTTGTTGGACATAAAACCATAGTATTTTCGGATCACAAAGCTTTGAGTTACTTACAAGAGTGCAAATTATACCACAGTAGATTGACCAGATGGGCAATTTTACTGCAACAGTTTGACTTTGAAATCAAACACATAAAAGGTTCTGAGAATGTAGTAGCTGATTCACTTTCAAGTTTACCAATTGGGGGAGAAAAGGAGATTTTTGAACAAGAGGAGGAAAAGCAATTTAAAATTAGATACTTGAAAGGGGTGGAAAATGAAAAAACAATTAGAGCTATGTGTAACAAAATTAGAAAAAATCAAAATTTAGATCAGAGTTGGAAATTAATCAAAGAATGTTTAGGCAAGAAGGGGTATGAGAAACTTGATAAATTTTACAAATTGCATAAGGGGATTTTGTTTCGGAGAACAGATGTAGATTCTGATAATTGGAAACTGTGTTGGTCAGAGGCAGATGCTGATAAGCTGATCATTTACATACATGAAAGTTTCGGTCATTGTGGGATACAGAAGTCAATTCAAAAGATACAAGAAAATGTTTATTTTTACAATATTGGAAAGAAGGTAAGAAAAGAATTGGCAACCTGTGACAAATGGCAGAGAGTTAAAGTGAGCAATCAAAGATGTGGTGGAGAGATGCAAAACATTATTCCGGAAAAACCTTTAGATCTTATTGCAGTGGACGTATATGGAATGTTACCAAAGAGTAAAGGTGGTTACTGTTACATATTTGTTATGGTAGATGTATTTTCAAAATTAATTAAACTATATCCAGTGAAAAAAGCTACTAGCCATGAAATTATAATAAAAATTGAAAGAGATTATTTCGAACAGGTGGGTAAACCAAAAGCTATATTATCAGATAATGGTTCACAGTTCACCTCTAAAATTTGGAAAAAGTTTATTGAAAGATAAAAATTGAAGCATATACTTATATCTGTTTATTCTCCGTCCACCAATCCTGCAGAAAGATATATGAGGGAAATTGGGAGACTTTGTAGAAACTATTGTAGCCATAAGCATCCAACCTGGTTTGAGCACATTCGAAATTTTGAAGATATTATGAATAGCCTACAACATAGTTCCACAGGATTTTCACCATATGAGATTATGTTTAATATTAGACCTCCAAATCTTATATCAGAACTTATTGAATTTCCTAAATGTCCACCTTTAACTATGCAAGAGAGAGAAGATATTGTCAGGGGAACTATGAGGAAACAAGGGGAAAAGAGGAATAAAAGATATAACAATAGGGTAAGATTAACCACTTTTAAAATTGGGGATCTTGTTCTGGTCAAATCTCATGAAAAATCAAAAATGTTAACTTCAGAAATTAAAAAATTCGTTGATATCTGTATTGGGCCTGTTGAAGTCATAGAAAATCCACACCCTAATGCTTATCTTTTGGTGTATCCTAAGTCAAAGAAATTATTTGGTCTCAGGAATGTTGTCTCTTAAAAACTGTATAAACAGAAATCATAATTTCAAAATTTAAATAACCTATTATCATCTAAAACAAAAGTTCTCCACTGCAATACGCTTGTTAGAACAAAACTGCCTGTACAACGAAGTGTGTATATTTGCATGTATAAATTAATAATTTGAAGTCACATATTAATTGAAACTGATGAAAAACACTGTTCTAACAAAGAATGAGAGAAAGATTTATTTTTACTTTTTTACAAAAAAAAGTCTCCATAGTGAGAATTTCTGAATTTTTCTAATTTTTGGAAGTTAAGTCTTCCCTGTGGGTGAAGGCATGCATGTGAGGACATGCATGCAAAGGTATAAGTTTCAAAACCAATTTTAGATAAAGCCTCATGATATATGAGCAGTTTATTGTTGTTTATACTGATGTTGTGGGGAGCAAAAGTACTCTTCACAAGAATGTAACTTGTAGTAATATTGTAGTAGAGAGGAAAGTGTACATAAATAATTGCAAAAAATTTAGATAATACTGATGTATCTTTAGCTGTACTAAAAGAAGAAAATCATAAAAAAATACAAAATAAAAAAAACCTAAGTAAAAAAATTTAAAAAGAAAATCATAAGCAAAAAAAATATACAAAAAACAAAAAAATCCATGACTAATAAAAAAAATATAAAAATTAAAAAAAAATCAGATGTTAAAAAAATATATATATATAAAAGGGAAATATAGAGAAAAACACATTACACTATATATGTCCAATATCATTTTTACTGTACAATATGTAAGCATAATGAAATTAACATTAATATTTAAAAAAAAATTAAAACTTATTCTAGGAAATGAGTTTTACCTTTCTATTATTTTCAATCTGCATGCTGTATGTTAGAATATTTCTCATGTATGTTTTATACCATGTATATTTGTCATGTTAAATAATTTCTTTACTTGAAAATTTTGTGTATGGGATTGATGGGGAAGTATCATTGCAACAACAGCCAGTAATAAGTCCACAGATTCAAAGAGTCCAAATTTGGAAGAGGCTATCAGACTGCATCATTAATGTCCTAATTGTGTAATACAGATCCATCACTGAGTGTTGTCGGGATTTTGTTGTATATGTCCATAACAACAAAAGCCCTGGGGAGCAGTTTAATGGATCTGGGAGATGTTATTTTTTTACCGTATTTGTTGATACCGAATTGTAAATGTTTTCTTATATTTTTGTCAGAATTTATTATAATTTGTCTTATTGTATGTTAATTTACTTCTGTTTTTGAGAGTAAAAGCATATTGATTACTATTAGAAAATGTATCGAAGAATAGCAAAGAGACTGATTACAAGTGGAAACTTGTGAATTGTGTAAAATATCTTTGACATTGGAGTCGTCTTTGACTATAGTTAGTCGGCAGCTAACTCTTGGTGTATGTTGACGGAAGAACAATGTGAAGGTCGCCGTCATAAATAATTTTGAATTATGTTACTATTATTTTTGTATTAACTAAAAAGAAGAAACTACATTTGAAGAAACTGTATTTGAAACACCAAAATGAGAGAAACACGTTGAACCACGTCTTTTCTGCAGCCGACAATGATGCATTGTAGAATCATACTTAGACAACTGAAGCCAAGACTAATTTCGCCTTGCAAATGTCTAACGGAAAAGGCACTGTCACGAAATATGGCAAATTTAAGTAAATAAAAAATAGTGATCATATTTTCAACTTGTGTCTTAGCCGGGATGCCATATTTCAACCTTACCAATGATTTACGCTACAATTAAAACAAAACTTATTCACAATTCCAATTACAATAGCTACACATTTCATGTACCGGTTTTCGTAAATACAGATCTTTACGTACTTGGTTTAGGTGAAATAATGCCAATGCGTCACAATTATTTCGATGTGAGCAATGAAACTTCACGTAAAACATGACTGCGATAAAATGCGTAATAAAATAAATATACCGAGGTCTAGAAATAAGCATGATTACACATAAAAGGGATGATTAATACAGTTCAATATTAAAAATGTGTATTCAACAAAACCGTAGTCCTACAGAACTGGAGGGGTGTGACGGTAATGGTTTTATTTTATCAGTGAAATTACATACTGGTACTGGATGTTACTAATGCACCTGCAACCATCAAATAAATGATTACAAATTTAATTTACCGGTTTTTCTCCCCCGGAATCCAAAACATCAGACAGTATATATAATAATGGTATGAGACAATGAAGGGAGATTATTTGAGGACGTATTTTCATCAATTTTGAGACGTTATGACTCGTAATAGCCCTGGAGACGTCTTTTACAACAATCGAATAATTTGTAGCAGTACACCGATAAAAATAACTGCTTGCAACTAGCAAGTAATCGCGCAACCAAACTTCGAACACACAAATAACTTCTTAACACGATACGATTACATGACAATGGACACCATACGCATACTCAAAATAACAAACCTAGATGAACACAGCACCGGTTTTCGTACGCCTCCAAACAAACTGCTTTTCAGAGATTGTATTTTAATAAATGAAGACATACCGGAGCAGTGGATTTTAATAATACCGACAACCAAAGACAACAAAGCAACTGAACTACGCACTAGAACAAGCCAGTTTATTTGATTAATTTAAAATGTTTTGTTATTTGCTGACATGAATCCATGGCTTTTTAGATTAAAGTACTGACTTCGAAAGTGGGGGCATTTGATGACAGAATTAAAAATCATTATTGACAAAGCCAATCCAATCCAATAGAGATCGTAGATCTTACACTAATAACTAAACAAGAAATTTCCAGAAACTTACCTCCGCTTATAAAAATGTCCACAGTGTGCGTTAGAAAAATGTGTAGAAGAATGAAACTCAAGGAGAAAATACGAATTGCTTTGGAAGTAAAGGATACTTATTATAAATGTCACTATCTTTATCGTAAGTTTTGCATATGATTTTTACGGCTTAATGCTTTGGTTGCTATTATTGGCTCGTTGTAATACGAGAGTTTCTTATTTAAATTTGAACGAAACCATTAAACAGAGGCACATTTTCGAAGTGTTGTTTGACCGATTTAGTCACTCAGTACAAAACACCTTCCTATACTCTTTACTAGTTTAAAAAAATGGTTCAAAAGGCTCTGAGCACTATGGGACTTAACTTCTGAGGTCATCAGTCCCCTAGAACTACTTAAACCTATTTAACCTAAGGACATCACACACACCCGTGCTCGAGGCAGGATTCGAACCTGCGACAATAGCGGTGGTCTGATCCCTGAAAATGTTACTGCAACTTTTCTGAAGTGTATAATCCTTGACTCATTTGCCAGATTTATGCATTCTGTAATCTCACTAAATAACTCAAGGAAAATAACAGAGACAGTTCTATCCTTCTCCAATCCGTGCATGTATCATGGCTTCAGTGAATTCGGCACCAACAGGACATTACGAATTTGACTTTTTTAAATGTCCAACCACACATGCATATTTCCTTGTCCAGCAGTTCATTCGGTTGGGCAGTCTCCAGTATATGTTTCCTTCTGTGTTTTGTTTGTACAGACATACCGGAGCAATGATCATTCACATAGATTTTAACTTATTTTTTGCCAGTGCACTGTTAATATCTGCGAAAACAAAAACTGCTGCACAAGCTCTGCAAACAACAAATGTGATCTTACAAAACATCAAACAATGGTTCTTCAACAATAAAATGAAAACAAATGAAGAAATAACACAACAAAATCTTACATGCAGCCTTACAAATGTGGCATACCCCGATAATATGGAGGCTATCAAACTGCTGGGATTCCTGATTGACAGCAAATTAATAATGAATGAACAAACAGTGTATGTGTGCTCCCAGCTCTCTGATGTACTGTCTGCAGAAAGTAAGTTGACACTCGGCGCCGTGGCTTATGGGAATGACTGTAAATGGGAGATGCCTCCACTGTCACTCGCTTCAGCCACCGCGCCGAGTGTCAACTTAGTTTGTGTGTACAGTAATATACCTTCTGAGGAGAACAGAAGGTGTATTAGCTGACCCATACCTTATAACAGTGCATTATGCAATATTTAATAGCCACATCAATCATGGCCTACTGTTATGGGGATATTCTGAAGGCTGCAAGTATGTGGCAGTGCTACATAAAAAAAGCAGTCAGAATCTTTGCATCAAGCTAAAGACTGCAGCACTGCAAGCCTATGTTCACGCAATTCGACCTGGTGGAGGCTCTGTAATGGTGTGGGACGTGTGCAGTTGGAATTAAATGGGACCCCTTATACTTCTAGATACGATTCTGACAGGTGACACATATGTAAACATCATGTCAACCTGCCTCCATTCATGTCCATTGTGCATTCCGACAGACTTGGAAAAATCCAGCAGGTCAATCCAACACCCCACACGTCCAGCACTTCCGCTGGCCTCCATCTCTCCAGACATGAACATGTTTGTGCATACCTGGGATGCCTTGCAACAAGCTGTTCAGTACAGATTCGACCCCCTTCTACTCTAGCAGATTGATGGGCAGCACTGCAGGATTCATGGTGTCATTCCTTCCATGACTACTTTAGACATTAGTTGAGTCCATGCCACGTCATGCTGCAAAACTTCTGCATACTCGCGGGGGCCCTACCCGATATTAGGCAGGTGTACCAGTTTCTTTGGCTCTTCAGTGTGTGTATCATATATATTTCCTTATATATATGAAAAATGATAAATAACTCTTGCATATTTAATCTTCACACAGTCTGTCCAATCATGACTGGTAAACGACACAGATCCAGAAATTAAAAACATCAAGTTACTGGTATTTCTATAGATACGTTAACTTTGCACACCTTATGTTATGGAAGTAAGAGCTCTGGAAACCAAGGGGCTGTTAGTTCTGTTTTGTATATATATCTACTTGATTAGTTCTCATTAGTTGGAAAATAATATTGTGGCAATATAAAATCTACCACCCCAAGAAACGACAGTGAGAAAATGGATGTCATGTAAAAATAACCAAACACTGCAGAAAGTGCTAGATTCCCAATTTCTGGAATAGACAGGAAGATTTATGGGTCTCTACGTCAGCCGAACATAACGAATAGAATAGTTTGGTAAATACCATAAATGGATATAAGTCTGCCACAGCAGCCTGTATTCGAGATGACTGTAACTGCAAAATTATCTGAAAGGAAAAAAGATCAAGGTCAATTACAAATACACACTTTCTATCTAATCAAGTGCTTCAGATGAAGGATGTTTCATTTATTTATTTATTATACACCTTTAAAAATGCAACCAACATAATCTTTTGTGTACACAGACGTAGCAATACAATTACATAAATAACACGCACAGACTAAAAAATATTTTACGTAATTACTGTTCGACATTAAATTGTCCATCATACTGCGCATGATGTATTATGTAGAATCACATACATAAGTTTAATGTAATGAAACTATATTACTGTCTGAGATAATTTTTAAAGCCTATTTCGAACTCTTCTATTGTATAAAATGCTTTTTCTCTCAAAGCCACAACTGTGCGACGTCTTTAAACATATTGGTGACACATTGTGTACCTGTAGTGACAACATATTAAACTGTTTTACCCTCATGTATTTGTAACTGTCTAGAGTTTCCTTAAGTCTAGCGACTGTGATGTCTGTCTTCTGTTTTAGGTGTGTATTATATTGACGGGCCATGAGGCTACACCACCGCGGGGTCGAGGCACCTTGTCACAGTTCCTGCAGAGCTCCGCCCCCCCCCCCCCCCCCCCCCCCGCCATCAGAGGTTCGGATCCTCCCTCGGGCGTGGATGGGTGTGTTATCCTTAGCGTGAGATAGTTTTAGATTAAGTAGTGTGTAAACCAATGACCTCATGACCTCAGCAGTTTGTCCCAATAGGAACGTACCACAAATTTCCAAAATAACATCAATGGATAGAGTGTTTTAGTTTGTAATAATGCTAGTTTTCTTTTGTATGTATTAGACAACTTAATATGAAGAGGAATGTAGCTGTGGGTATTTTTATTTATTTATATATATATATTTTTTTTTTAAATAGGGTTTCCAAGACATTATTTATAGCCCCACAGATGCATCTGAACTCCTTATTTTTGCCAAATGTGATCTTTTTTTGCTCCAGGGAAATTCCTCAATAACACAATGGCATGTCAATTGTGCTTAGAAAAAGGTATAGTATGCATTTAGCAATAGCTTATCATTAACACATGACCTTAGTTTACCTAACAAATATGTAGCACATACTAAGTTAGTAGAGATATATTTGGTATAATTCTTCCATGTTAATTTCGTGTGAAGACAGAAGTCAAGAAGTTTAGCTGAAGCAGTTATTGCCATCCTCTTTAATTGATAAGGTAAAGAGAATATTTACAGTTTGTCAGTATTAATACAAAATTCAGTGAGATGGAACCACTTACTGGCTGCTCTGAAATGATCCCTACTTTACTGCTTTAATGCTCCTCAATTTTTACCAGCTGGAACAAAAGTGGTACCATCATAACATAAATTTTCACATACTAATCACTGGTTATGACATAACGTATTGTGAGTCACTAAAATTAGGAAGTATTATGTTATGTGGCTGGCATTTGGCTGAAATCAGAAATTAGTGGCTAGTGTTTGGTTGAAATCAGAAATCGGTCATGTGACATTCCTCACTCACTAATTTTGAGACACAGTATTGTATCCATCATATTTCGTTGTTTCCATGTTATAACTTTGATTTTTTGACAGTATGCAATTTGAAGGCAATGTCAAATAGAAGATTTATCACAAACACATCACTCTATATACAATTTGTTATAATTAAATATCTCTTAGACACATCAGTCCTTAAGAGATTTCAAGATGAAATGCATTCACTGTGGTTAGAGACGTAGTGTTACAGAACTGAAAGAAGTAGGATAATATCCTAGAACACACTAATACCTTTTCTCTCCAGCTTTGCTTTTGTAACACATTCTGGGTCTTCTTATTTATGTAATAGAAGCATGTCCCACAATATTCGATGTTATTTACATGAAATGAGTTTCTTCTCTTTCATGGCTTCAAGCTTAAAAAATGAACGATGAAACTGCTGCTAGTGAAACAAGCAGTAAAGACATTTACATCATATGAAATTTACATTTTTTCTTATCACAAATAATTGACTTTTTTTTTAATATGTCATGATTCCTGAGGGTGTGGTTAGGTGGGAACCTACAAGTAAAGCTTAAGTTACTGCGAGTGAAACGAGCAGCAATCATATGTATAGTCTTGCTTGTTACCAATGCTTTGTGATTTCTTTGAAATAAGCCACGATTTTTGAGAGTGTGGTTATACACAAACCTAAGAGCACAGCTTAAATTGGTGCAAATGAAATGAGCAGCAATCATATTTGTAGTTTTGCTTGTCATAAATGCTGCGTGGGATTAGCCGAGCGGTCTAAGGCACTGCAGTCAAGGACTGTGCGGCTGATCCTGGCGGAGGTTCGAGTCCTCCCTCGGGCATGGGTGTGTGTGTGTTTGTCCTTAGGATAATTTAAGTTAAGTAGTGTGTAAGCTTAGGGACTGATGACCTTAGCAGTTAAGTCCCATAAGATTTCACATATATTTGAACGTTTTGTCATAAATATTTAGTTATGATCGAATCTTTAGCAGCGCTTTCATAAATGTGGTAGTCAAGACAAAGAGCACATTACACTGGGAGAAAGACATCATGTCACAGTCTGATTTCATGCAAATGCCAGTCACACACTGTGGTACTTCCTGATTTCAGTCACTCATAGCATAAGAAACAGTCCCTAATACAACATAAAAATGCTATCAGTTATTGTGTCTTTTCATATAAATCTTTTCACTTATATCTACTTTATCAGCTTTCACTTTGTAATTTAAGTTTTCTTATTTAGAAACTATCATCAGCATTACTAACACTTAGTGGATATCAGAACCACCCACAGTAACATTATGTGTGTGGAGGATGGCTTCTATGGACTAATCCCACTAACTCTGATACGAAAGTGTGTTTCACTTTGCTTTTTGATACTTTCGTTAAATATAGTTTTTAAGCATATGAGATAGATTGATCAAACTGTGAGGTCAAAATGCCGTGATGGAAGTGATCTGATTAATCTAAAAGAAGATGTTTTAGTCATTATTAATTAACTAAAGCAGAAATAAGGATGTAGCAGCAAATTTCGAGATAACTCAACCTTACAAAATCCGACGCCTAATACGTAATGTGCTAATCAGATACAGTCTTTTAATATACCAATTAAATTATGTACAATTTTGATTTTGTAGTAATTATTGTTTTTGTAACTTTTAGCCCTTCTGTCCCCACACCAAACCAGTTTAGTCAATATATTACAAACACGATTTGCCTCGAAACAACAGAGACAGAGTGTAAGGATACCTGAACATCATTTTGGTTGTCTTTGAAATTGTTTAAACGATAATTCGATTGAAAAGTCATTGTGTAATTCTAACCTGACGCCATAAGAACGACATTACACATCACCATTGTAAAATTAGCTGTTATAGGCAGTTATCTACTAACCAACTAATAAGGGACACATTTGTTTGGTTTGACAGCTTCAGATGACAGTGTGTATTTTCTTTTCTGAGCTATGATATGGTGCAAACATTGATGGCAGCCATATTTAAATGCAGCAAACGTGGATGTTTGCAGAAATTTATTCAGGAGTGGTCAAGGTTTTAAAATTTTTGTATTTGATGTGGTCCTCAGCAGACAATTATACCCTAAGAATAAATTGTAACATGGTATTATCAGTTTTATTGTATCTCAAAGCATTGGTAGTTGACTCAGTATATTTTGAAGAACACACTACTTTCATAACCCAAAAGGCAAGCATATTTCATAAATAAATGCAAAGTAAATCTTTTTGTACTAGTAATAATGAATATGGATACATTCTTTTCAATTAAACGATCAAAAATGACATCTGCATATGATTCAACAAATCGGGAAATTATGGCAGACAATATTCACTAAAGATATTTTCATTCATATAGTTATAATGTTTAGATTGTCACTGAATACTGCAATAGAACGAAAAAGTCAGACAGGCTACATAAACCTTGTTGAATATCACAAAACTAACAATAAAAAGTGACTGATTAAAATAGTAACTTTGAAGTCATATGGCTTACAAAATGTAAAGTCTGATCATGTGAATGGATTTATTAGATTATTTTCACACCATCCAGTGTTTAGGGCTGACCTGCATAATTAAAGTAAAATGAAGCTTCTTTTTTGGTTTGTTTGGATAATGTGCAACCCACAGTCAGCATTCTAAGCTCCCAAATCGAAGAGCATAAAACATAAATTTAAACGTAATTTTAAATCTTCGTTATATTTTTTCTCCCTTACATGGTTAGTGTCAAATATTTAACACCTTACCTCATTCTCGTATTTATCAGACGTTTGAAGGTGTTTCATACATATGAGTTTGAATCTTTAAAGAATTGGGTGATGGGTTTACTGATGAGGCACTTAAAAGTTTTAGTTGATTTTTGCTGTTTTGACAGCAAAGTAACTGAGGATGGCGGGAGCAGAGAGGATATAAAATGCAGACTGGTTGTAGCTAGAAACACATTTCTCAAGAAGCAGAATTTGTTAACATCTAATACAAATTTCAGTGTCAGGATGTGTTCTCTGAAGCTATTTGTGTGGAGTGTAGCCTTCTACAGAAATGAAATGTGGATTGCAAGCAGTTCAAATAAGAAGAGAATAGAAGTTTTCCAAATGTGGTACTACAGAATAATGCTGAACATTAGATAGGTAGATCGAGTATCTAATGAGGTGGTACTGAATCTAATTGGGGAGAAAAGAAATTTATAGAAGAATTTGACTAGAAGAAGGGACCATTTGGTACTACATGTCCTAAGGCATGAAGGTAGCGGTAGTTTGATAGTAGAGGGAAGTGTGCTGAGTAAAAATTGTAGAGGGAGGCCAAGCGATGAATACAGTTAAGCAGATTCAAATAGAGGTTGCTGTATTTAGCGAACATGAGGAGGCTTGCACAGGATACAGTAAAGTGGAGAGCTGCACAAACCAGTCTTTCATTCAAGACCACATCAACAACTACATCACGTTTTATTGGTAGCATTATTATTATTATATTTTCCTTATTACTATGCTTGAGACGCTGGAAACAAAGGGAATGGATACTGCTACTAGCTTCACAGTTGTGTTAGGCTTTAACCATAAAGATTGCACTGTCTGAGAGGCTAATTTTGCATTTTTGAATTGATGTGTTAATCGGAGAATGTTATTAAAATTGTGTTTAGAGAAATACAATATCACTCTTTCCAACAATCTGTGTGCTGAGATGATGTGGATGCGACCACACCCTGCTCTGTACTGCTATGAGAGTATCACGCCACTTCAAGGCAGCCAATCCCGTGTCAGCACGTCGCCACGTGACCGACGGAATGACGGCAGCCTACGGGACTTTGTCCTTCCTGTTTCTTTTGCGCAATACTCTTGCCATACAACTGGGCAAGCTGACACATTGGTTAGCTCACTGTACTCGCATTTGGGAGGACGACGGTTTAAACCCACGTTCGGCCTTCCTGATTGAAGTTTCTGTGATCTCCCTAAATCGCTTCAGGCAAATGCCGGGGTGACAGCTTTGAAAGGGCACGGCCGACTACCTTCCCCGTCCTTCCCTAATCCGATGCGACCACCGATGATCTCGCTATTTGGTCCCCTCACCCCAAATCAACTCAAACCCTCTTACCAAATGAGGCAACATAAAAGAAATCTATTGCTTCTATTAGTGAAAACACGATTTCTCGAAAGTTTTTTAAAAAAATGTTAATCATGACAAATAACAACCATCCTGTGGTTTTCCACACTCATGCAGCATATTTGTTTGCAGAACCATTATAGCCGTGGTTACGGCATGAGTGAAGAAACACAAAGTATGAAGAAAAAATTACGACTAATCGTGGTAATTTAGAAATCTGATAATTTCCGGTATGAAAAACTGTCATCATACCCACTCCTGTGTGTGAGTTTCGTCTGAGGCGAAACGACGGGAAACTCAAAGCGGACACAAGTCAGTGTAGTGCGATTTAGGTTTAACAATAAGTTGTAAAACGAAGGACAGCAGCGATCGAGTATTCGCTGCTGCGTGGTGGTCTTACGTAGCAGTGGCGTGCGAGGCGAAAGTGGAGGAGGCTGGCAAAGAAGGCGTGGCCAATATCTTACTCACAATCTCTCGACGTCAGCTTTTATCGACTGATCGAGAAAAAGAAGTAGTCCATCTTTAGGCAAAGCCTTTACAAACTATTTCATTATGCCTAACTTTATATGTAGAGGTGGCAGGAGGACGTTATTTGGATCTACTAGGTTTTGTGTAGAATGTTCTTCTCACCAGGTTTTAAAGACTTCCTCACAGACGAGTTCTTTCTGTACCAGTGTTCATCCCTAGCCCTACTGTCCCATTCACACAAGAAACATGGAAATTTGGTAAAGCCACCTTGCTGACCAAGGAGCATCCGTGTTACTTTTAGATCGCCACATTTCATCCAACCATGAGCAGAATAGCCTATTTCATTTAACATTATTTCTAGATTTTCATAGCTTTTTTTCATGTGTACAGAATGTCCAACAGGTATAGATGCATACATGTTACAATTGTCTAATAAAACAGCCTTAAAACTAGTTTTGGATGAATCAATAAACATCCTCCAGTCTTCCTTGTTGTATTCAGTACCAAACTCATTCATCAGACCTGGAATGTCTGAGCAGTGCACTAAATAACCTTCTTGTTGAAAAAAGTTGGAAAATTGCTGCTCACTCTTTCTATGCACGTATATGCTGGTTTCAACTGCCAATAAGTTCTTTTCTTTTAATCTAAAGCCAAGCAATTCAACTTTTTCTTTCATTAAGCCCAGATCCCTAACCAAATCGTTAAGCTCGGTCTCAGTAAACAATTTGGGCTCTAGACTTTCTGTATTACATTGGAATTCATCATCGTCTGGTTCATCTAAATCACATTGTGCATCAGAAAATACTTCTGTTAGAACAGAATTTAAATCATCTGGTGGGTCAGGAAACAGCAAATCTACACCATGCCTTACTGGTCGGATGGCAGATGAAAGGTTAGAGTAGCTTATTACCTTTTTTGTTTTCCGCATAATGACCAGTAATATCAACACTGCAAAAGTAGCAATCATCGGAATGATTTCTTGGCTTCCTCCATATCATGGGAACAGCAAATCTAAAGGCTTTTCTCTCCTTTTTCAACCATTTTCTCAGGTCTCCAACACACACACAATATACCTTGTGTGGCGCCTAAAATTTATCTTGATGATCAAGTTTAGATCGAAAGTATGATAAATAAACCTTTTTCAAAAAGTCAACAATGTTTCTTTGGTGTTTTTAATCACAAATTCAACACAAATATAACAAAAACTGTCAGCAGAGTTTTTACAACCATGATTAAACACTGTATTGAGCACATGTACAGGAAACGAGAAAGTGAAGTTAGATTGACAGTATACAAACCACCATCTGTTAACACAAAAATAGAATTGACCTTTTGTGCCAGCAAATGTTTCTCATCTACATTTATTACACCTCATTTTAAATTATTTTAACTATACAAAAGCTGTTAAATTCTTTAAAAAATCACTTACTTTAATAAATTTAACTGTAAAGTGTGAAGAAATGGTGGGTGATACAGTTTTTGAAGTATCATATTTAGATTTCCCACCCTAACAATAAAAAGAATAAGGTATTTTCACCAAAAAGTTTTCCATTGTTGGTCTGTGTAATTATTTGTTAATATGGATTTCTCTTCACTGTAACTTTTCTGGTGCTGTAAGCTGTATATTTTTCTCAAATTAGTAACTTTCTGCTAATTAGGAAATAGCATTTCTTTGGAAGTACAATTGTACTGACCATTCATATATGATGCAAAAACACTTCATAAAGGTTTGTTTTCAAATATGAGCTGTAATGTTACATGCATTCTGCTTAACCTTAATGAAAGTTATCTTAATCCATTTTGACGTATAAAAAATGTTTGTTTTGTTTTTTTCTCTGCATGCAATAATTCATATTGTCACAGAGTATGCAGTTTCATGGCAAGTCACATCTCCGATGGAATAAACAGCCGAACCAGCAAGTACCACAAAAGTATAGTAAAGCAGCTGCCGTCATTCCACCTTCCAGACATGTGGCGCCCATCCTTACCCATGTACATGCACAGACAGTCATAAACTTCCAAACAACATGCTATTCTAGAACAACAAACTTATAAAAAACCGGTATGCTCACTATGATACTCATCATTTGTCGGCCTGGTAGACATTGTGCAACACATTGCCTTACCCAAGTGGTATGTTATACTGTATGTCACCTTTTTGTGTATGTAAATGATGTCATCACAACCACAGGACGTAGAGAAATAAATAATACTGCTAGTTCAGATTGTACATTTGTCTTCAGAAACGAAAATTGTTAAAACTTTGTAAAATAAAAACCCTTTACTTATGGTATTTGAACTAAGTAATATTTCATATAATTCCATTTCAAAACATCTTTACTCATGACATAGCCCTAACGTTACTTAATGATTACTTGTGGATTACTTACAAAGACTCAGTAAAAATTTATCATTTCAATGTATCTGATCTCAAATACTTTGCTTGAGGTCGGATAAACACTGGTGCAAAGTAACCATTCTTCAATAGGAATTTGAATTCTTGAAGTAAGTTATAGTCTTAAAATGTTATGACCATATATTATTTTTTCATTGTCTCTATTTCTCTATGTATGTGGACCAGCCACAATGGTGGCTGGTAAACCAGCTGTACCTCTGTTTTAATTATCAATGGTCTATTCAGACACAGGGAGTATTCGTAGCCTAATCATGCTGACTGGACATGGAGTAATTATTAATTCTTATTATGAATTGATCATAGTTGTATCTTCATCTGGATTACCAACTAAACTTGTGAGGAAACATAGGCTTAGGAGCCTCATTTCTTATTTCCTCTACACATCCTTCAAGTAGGATAAGGTAAGCAGGCAGTTAACCTACTTATTCTAAGTTAAGCTAACATTCCCTAAAAATGTGTATAAACTAAATCATGTGATTTAACCATCGAAAATAAGTAAAAATTCCCCTCGTAAAAAGCTCCTAGCAAACAAAGGTACTGCTAACCATGAGAAAAGTACAAAAAATTCTAAGGAATAGTTGTGAAACATGCAAACATCCCAAGTCGTTGGATGTATCCATTCAGTTCTGACAGCAAATTATAGTTTTCCATAGACACTTCGAGCTTTTCGGAGTTTATATATTAATCTGTCAATTTCAAACAATCAAATGTAATAAATGTTGAGAACAACTAGTGTAGTGAACTTGTTAACTTCCTACTTTCTGTGTTAAGAGCAGCACACAAAGTTAAGACAATTCTGTCCTAGTTATCCATTTCTGAAATGAGTATAAGAATTAGACCACAAAACTCAGGTTCGTTCCTGTATTTTGCAACTTTATAGTAATCCTCAAAGCTAATAGTATCCTACTTCTGCAGAAACCCATAAATACTACTCCTCCTACAGAAAAATCCTTCATAAAGACCATTCAAATTTTATAGCTATATTGGCCCTATATATATGCCTCCATTTTTCCTCCATTTAAACTTAAGTAATACTCCCTTTATCCCACCTGCACTATTCATAATATAATTCATGTATATACGCGTATCATAGCCTGTTCATTATTACATCACTCCCACTAAACTGCTACTTTCTCGTCTTCCCTCTTATAACTTTAGTTACCTTAATTCTATTGTATTTTGAACCCATACCTTATTACTGAGCTTCCTCTTAAATATACTACTGTCTCTTAAATATACTACTCTTTGTTCAACTCAGCATGAGCAAGAAACATTATTTTGAGTAAAGTCGTCTAGACCGATATTAAAATTTTCTTCATTTATTACACCACTTCAGCTCCTGCCACTATCAGAGATCGAAAAGCTTAGAACTTACAGAACAAGGTTGTCCTTGACAAAATATATGTTGTTCCTTTTACAGAGTAGCCTTTTTGGACTTAGAATGTAATCTGGATATTCTTGCCATTTATTACCATCTCTCTATGTGGTGATGGCTATGCATGTAAGAGAGAATCTATTCAGTTCTGATGTCTCTTCTGATCTCTTGTTCTTTTTAAATGTGGGCTGTGGTAAATTATGGTGACTTCTGTGAGTAATGAGTAATTCCTTAATAGTAAATGCTATCTTCTCATGCATACTTATCTAGATATTACTCATAAAATATTTATTCTCATCTATTATGTAGTGAAGTTCATAGTCAGTGCGAAATAGTGACTTGTCTTATTTCCATGCTTTTGCTTTAGCTTGCTTAATATTGCTAAAGTCTTCTTTTGTACTTTCATCACAGTTCCAGATAGTTTTCTATTTCAATAAGTTCGATAAATGAGCATCTTTCATAGCCTAGCCTCTTACAAAGCTCCTATAGAATCCAGCCAAATCTAAGTGATCATAGATGCTTAATATTTCTAGTCTCTGGACAGTCTCTTATAACTTGCATTCTTTCTGGACATAGTTGTATTCCCATTATTCTCACACTGTGTCCCAAAAAGTCAACTCTTGTCACCAAAAGTATGTTTTAGAAACTTTTATTAGTAACCCTTTTTCTTCCAGTCACCTCAAAATATATATCAATAATTGTCAACAGTCTTCCCAAGTCTTGTAGACTATTAATAAATCATTGACATACATTATTAATTCTTGCACTAATTCCCTCCCTAATAAATATTGAGCAGGAATGAAAGCTGACACAGGAATGTCCAATTCGGTAATGGAGTAATTCAATCATGCTTGCCAAGACTTCAACTAATGAAAGCTGTTGTTCTGTGATCACCTTCTCCTGGATTCCATTCTCCTTGGTACAGCTCACAACCCAAGGCGAATTGTAATACTTCCATGGCATTTACTTTAAACTGAAAAGATTTTCTTTCAAATAAGAAGACTGTGTATGGCCTTGAGTGGTCATGTAATGCTACCTGCCAGTATCCTTCCATGAAATCTATGGAAATATGAAATTCTGCTTCATCAAAGTTAGATAACATCACTTCTGTACTCAGGGTTCTAACCCTTTCTGTCTCTTTGTGTTTATGGAGTGATCATGAATCTAAAACTAAATGAACACCTACCACAAGTCTCTTAAGTACCCACAACAGACCCTAAAAATACATTGAGTTATGTTGCTGTCTATCTCCTTTCATATTTCATCTCTCACTGCAATTCGAAGGTTTATTGGTAGTGGATATGACTTGCAAAAGGAAAAAAACTGTGTCATCTTTTACTTTAAACTTACAGAAGTATTCCTTCATTAGTCCCAAGTTATCTGTGACCACATCTTTATGTGTTAACAGAATACCTTCTAATTAAGATTTCTGTTCTTCTGGCACTACAGGTGATTCTCTTGCTATCAATTTAATGCCAACTCCTCTTGATTTAATACTTCCCTTCTTTTTCTTGTTTATTTTCATCTGTTGCAATAATATCAGTAAACACAACTAAATGAATATGCTCCTCTGATGATGGGCCTTGCTTAGATTTCAATGGATTACTTTGGAAAGCTATGCTAGCTACCTTTTTACCTATTTTCCACACAAATATTTTCTGGTTGAAATCCAATCGATAATAATTATCAAGTAACCAATCTTATCCTAACAGGATCTATGGCACTAGCAACAATGTTTGATGGAAGTTCCACTTTTTAATCGTAACTGGTAGTCATGTTTCTTTTTTAATTTGCTTCCCTTTATTACAGGGGGTTCCGGTAACACACACTCCCATTACTGGTACTAGGAGGCAACAATATTTCTTCCTCATTAGCGCTAGCCATGGTGTAAGATTAATGATATTTTATGCACAGAATATAGGTGAACATCAACTTTATTTCCAAAAATGTCACTCACTACTATTGGTTTACAATGTTCTCCCTTAGCTGTTACTTTTCCTTCTTTAAACAACTACTCAAGAATAGGTCTCAACCATGTGAGGATTACTGTCTTCTCTGAATGAGGGCCTACTATTCTATTATTAGTTTGGCATGGATCTTAGTGTCAAATCTTTTTCCTGAACTTTAGGGTGAATTTTACAGCAATTCATCCACAAAGCTTTAATGTAGCAAAAATTATGTTTATATCTTTCTTAGTAATAGGTCAAATTTCGGACAACTTTTTCCATAATGAATCATATTTCGACCAAATTTTTTTCCAGAAATCCAAATGTTTGTCATTTTTTTTGAAGTACACAAGAATATAAACACGAAAATTTTACTCACATGACAATGTTTGAGGTAATGTTGTCACAATTAAACACAATTACTACAAAGATTTATTTATCGGGTTTATAGTAGACAAGCAGTGTAACACATTATGTAGTCCGTTCACTGATATAAAGATTGTTGCACAGAGTCTACAAAACATTCTCGAAGCCAACAAGGGTGGCTTCTGGTGCAATAAACATAGCACAAGTAGTCGCCCCATTCAGTTTGAATACAAACTTAGTCCTATTCGACGAAACCAGGGGAGAAATTCTTCAGCAATGACAAGGAAATATTATTTTATAAACTATATGAAGTTAAGGTTAATGGGGGAAATGGCTTTAACGTGTAAAAACACTGCAACACCTCCAAACACAGTAGCTGCACGAAGATAAGTGCTGAGAAGGACAGCAGACGAACGCTGTTATTTGAGTAGACATGTCCATCTTCAGAGGTGCAAGAACTTGTTTAAGATGGTGGTGTCTTGCAATGTCCTATTGGAGAAGCTGAAGAATCCCCGCTTCAGACAGTGCTTGAAGTACAAAATAAATCCAGTTCCAGATGAAGCTACGCTGAGAAACGACTATTTATCTGTGTGCTACGAGGAAGTGCTCGACAAAATACGAACTAAAGTTGTTGACCAAGAGATTAGGGCGTCTATCGGAAATCACCAATTTGGATAGGGGTTAAATTGTAAATACTTTTGTTGGTGTCCTTAAAGTTGACGGACCTGGAGAAATGTTTCTCCTAAGGGTGTGAAGCTCTCAGCAGAATAAACAGCTCGACAACTGCCTTTGCGTTTGACAACTCAATGAAGCTACTGTCACTGTTGGTGTGAATAGAGACCAATAAATGGTGCTTCATACATGGCTGTAGCAGCCTACAGACTTCAGAGTCTCTATCCCAGTGTGGCACACATCACTTGCCTTGCACACGCATTGTACAGAGCTGTAGAAGAGGTGAAATTAAATTGCACTGATGTGAGCCAACCGATCTCCTCTAGCAAGAAAATCTATGTGAAAGCTCCACTAAGAGTACAAAAATTAAAGAACAGGGAGCTTCCCTCCATTTCCCCCTCAGCTTGTACTTACACAATGAGGTTCTTGGGTTAATGTTGTTGAGTATTACTGTACCTATTACACCAAAACAAGACGATCTTTTCTGAGCCTGATAGTGATTAATAAAGTGCTATCAGAACTGCCAAAGAGTTCTTTACAGATACGTTGTCTCTAAACTTGACATACATCAACGCACTGTGTCATCCGAACAAGACACAGGTGCAAAGATGCGAGCTGGTGCCAGTGCCATAGAGACTCTCCACTTGCGCAAGTTCCACCTGCGCCACTGTCGGCGCTGAGCATGGAGGTAAGAATAGAGGGAGACGCCGTGATGTCACAGCTGTGAAGTTATGTGAAGCCGAGGGTAGTCATCTCAATCCGACCAAAACATTGCTGCTGTAAACTTGTGTGCATAGGCTTGTCGCTCACTTTTGGAAGGATTTTGCGCTATTATGGTGACTTGTGTGGTGTTCGGATGTACGAATCTTTCTGATTGTGATGCGAAATCGAAGGGAATAACATTTCATGTGTAAGTTGTCTCGTTAAGTGTGATTTTACAACTTCATTGTGAATGAACGTGTGCTACATCGATACTTGTACTATAGCGTGTTTTTCTCCTGTAGATTTCCTAAAAATGAAAGTCGGAAAGCTCTGTGGGAGAATGCCGTGAGGAGGAAGAATTGGTGTGCGTCGAAATGGAGCACTATATGTTCTCAGCATTTCCGAGAAGAGGACATAGACCGAACTTCCGTTTCAACAGTAAGGCTCCGAGAAAATGCTGTACCATCAGTTTTCCCTACACACCCAAAACATTTGCAAAAGGTATGTTAATTCGAAGAATTAAATTCTTAGTTTTCAAGTTCACATTTCAGTATAATACGTACGTATCGTCGATAATCAAAGTGTTGAGTAACTCACTTTGTCTTCATGATGTACCAAATTAAAAGCTAACACTACATTAACTGTCCTAAACAGGACACTGTGTAGATTTGCCATTCTATGTACCTCATTTCAGTAAATATTGGTGGTAATGAAGAGTGTTTCCCAGTAGTGTAACGTAACTGAAATGTCCCAGCATGTATTACAAACAAGATGTATTTATGGGTCTTTGGAGGGAGGGTATAGCTAACTTAGTTTTCAGTTTCTATTATTTAGTTTGTGATACACGTTTATTACTGAATTAACAACATTGTATCGTTTACATTGAAGGCTAGCTGTTCGTAATATTACATTAAAAACTATTTTTAATCAGAAGAAATGCGGAATTTCGCCTTTACGAGATTTTATTTTAAACAAAAACTTTGAAACAACCAATCTGATGACGTTACATGCGTATATGGTGCAATTAGCGACTGTAATACACGCAGCGCTATAGCACACTGACAATGTTTTGGTCAGAGTGTCATGGCAGTGAGCCACGCCCCCATGGCTTCAAAACGTAGTACGGCTGGGATACGTAGCGCCATCTCCCCTTATTCTTACCTCCATGGCGCTGAGGGTAAAGATATCGACCTCGCCTCAGCCAATTGCTGACCGATTACCGTCCGCCAATGACCAGACGACAACGGAAAGAAGCCCGCTCGGACGATAGAAGAGCAGCTCTCGCCCACTTGTTTATAGATCATCGTCCAGGGCTGACTTGGACAGGGAACGTCATTTAGTGTACTCTTAAAAGTGAACAGACAGTTCTTGTAAAAATTTCATTTGCTATGTACTGTGAAGTTTACCTTCAATCATTTTGCACTTAGCCATTGAGGGCCTCTTTTGTCTTATATTACATGCAGTATTGCAGACTTAATCATTCAACAAGTCACAAAGACAAGTAAACCTTTTTAACTCATTAGTGTGACTTTGTTGCTAATTTGTTGGAGTGTTGTTGAACCTTCATTCACCTATCCTGTCACCTGACCCTGGGGCACAGTTGTGTAATAGTGGCAGGGACAAATTGTCTTAGCGGTGTACTGCACCAGAAGCCATTCCACAAACTCTCAAACTCGGCCTGCCGTAACACGGTGGCAACTCGGCCTCCACAACAGTATCGACGAGCCCTTTACAAAACTGGTGATGTGAGTTTGCAAAACAACGCCAACTTTCCAGTGGTATCAAAAGGCATCACATGACTGTAAGCTGATGGTACTCAACTGTGTGATGCCCTGTCTATTGTGCAACACAAGCAAAGTGAGTTGCATTGAGCTCGTGTTCATCTGATCAATAAAGTGAACAACAAACTGCAAGGTGTTCTCCAGTCAATCAGCATATTAGTACTTACATTACTGTTCACACAACAATTTGACACTCGGCACGGTGGCTGATGGGAGCGACAGCTGCTGGAGATACCTTCACATCAGCCACCACACTAAGTGTCAACCTAGTTCCTGATGATGTTGTTTACATTACTAGAATGAATTATCTATGCCTCGTTACTTCCTTGATTATTTCTCCTATTATTATTCCACATCCTTACTTCACAATACTTCGTATTACTTTTTCATTAAAATGTGTGTGGATACCTTTCTCTTCATTATTGTCTGGTTGGCAGTTGTCACCTTGTGCGTAGTCTCCTCATTCTTTGTTCAGTATATCAATACCTTTGATAAATGTCAATAAACAGTTTGCCGTCATCTGCTAAAATATTATATATCTTTCTTGACATAGTAAGGTATCCTCTGCACCAACACTTTAGTTACAGGCTGTCCTCTATAGGATTGTCCACGTATTTTGAGCTTTTTAGCTACCACTCAATATACAGGGTGTCCCAAAATAATGTATACGCTCTTTGAAACAGAGAATATCGTTAATTACAGGAGACAGAAGTACAATTTTTATGGGTAATAATTAAGAAGGCGGTGAAAAACATAACAATGATTTCTTCTGTTTCAGGATTGTCAGCGAACATGGCGTTATCGTTTGAACAAAGGAAATGGATGCTATAGTGTTACTGGAAAACAGAGAATGTGAGTGTCGTATGCTGACATGTTGTTGTTGTTGTTGTGGTCTTCAGTCCTGAGACTGGTTTGATGCAGCTCTCCATGCTACTCTATCCTGTGCAAGCTTCTTCATCTCCCAGTACCTACTGCAACCTACATCCTTCTGAATCTGCTTAACGTATTCATCTCTTGGTCTCCCTCTACGATTTTTACCCTCCACACTGCCCTCCAATGCTAAATTTGTGATCCCTTCATGCCTCAAAACATGTCCTACCAACCGATCCCTTCTTCTAGTCAAGTTGTGCCACAAACTTCTCTTCTCCCCAATCTTATTCAATACCTCCTCATTAGTTACGTGATCTACCCACCTTATCTTTAGCATTATTCTGTAGCACCACATTTCGAAAGCTTCTATTCTCTTCTTGTCCAAACTAGATATTGTCCATGTCTCACTTCCATACATGGCTATACTCCATACAAATACTTTCAGAAATGACTTCCTGACACTTAAATCTATACTCGACGTTAACAAATTTCTCTTCTTCAGAAACGATTTCCTTGCCATTGCCAGTCTACATTTTATATCCTCTCTACTTTGACCATCATCAGTTATTTTACTCCCCAAATAGCAAAACTCCTTTACTACTTTAAGTGTCTTATTTCCTAATCTAATTCCCTCAGCATCACCCGATTTAATTTGACTACATTCCATTATCCTCGTTTTGCTTTTGTTGATGTTCATCTTATATCCTCCTTTCAAGACACTGTCCATTCCGTTCAACTGCTCTTCCAAGTCCTTTGCTGTCTCTGACAGAATTACAATGTCATCGGCGAACCTCAAAGTTTTTACTTCTTCTCCATGAATTTTAATACCTTCCCCGAATTTTTCTTTTGTTTCCTTTACTGCTTGCTCAATATACAGATTGAATAACATTGGGGAGAGGCTACAACCCTGTCTCACTCCTTTCCCAACCACTGCTTCCCTTTCATGCCCCTCGACTCTTATAACTGCCATCTGGTTTCTGTACAAACTGTAAATAGCCCTTCGCTCCCTGTATTTGACCCCTGCCACCTTCAGAATTTGAAAGAGAGTATTCCCGTTAACATTGTCAAAAGCCTTCTGTAAGTCTACAAATGCTAGAAATGTAGGTTTTCCTTTTCTTAATCTTTCTTCTAAGATAAGTCGTAAGGTTAGTATTGCCTCGTGTGTTCCAACGTTTCTACGGAATCCAAACTGATCTTCCCCGAGGTCTGCTTCTACCAGTTTTTCCATTCGTCTGTAAAGAATTCGCATTAGTATTTTGCAGCTGTGACTTATTAAACTGATAGTTCGGTAATTTTCACATCTGTCAACACCTGCTTTCTTTGGGATTGGAATTATTATATTCTTCTTGAAGTCTGAGGGTATTTTGCCTGTCTCATACATCTTGCTCACCAGATGGTAGAGTTTTGTCAGGACTGGCTCTCCCAAGGTTGTCAGTAGTTCTAATGGAATGTTGTCTACACCGGGGTCCTTGTTTCGACTCAGGTCTTTCAGTGCTCTGTCAAACTCTTCACGCAAAATCATATCTCCCATTTCATCATCATGTACATCCTCTTCCATTTCCATAGTATTGTCCTCAAGTACATCGCCCTTGTATAAACCCTCTATATACTCCTTCCACTTTTCTGCCTTCCCTTCTTTACTTAGAACTGGGTTGACATCTGAGCTCTTGATATTCATACAAGTGGTTCTCTTCTCTCCAAAGGTCTCTTGAATTTTCCTGTAGGCAGTATCTATCTTACCCCTAGTGAGACAAGCCTCTACATCCTTACATTTGTCCTCTAGCCATCCCTGCTTAGCCATTTTGCACTTCCTGTCGATCTCATTTTTGAGACGTTTGTATTCCTTTTTGCCTGCTTGATTTACTGCATTTTTATATTTTCTCCTTTCATCAATTAAATTCAATATTTCTTCTGTTACCCAAGGATTTCTATTAGCCCTCGTCTTTTTACCTACTTGATCGTCTGCTGCCTTCACTACTTCATCCCTCAGAGCTACCCATTCTTCTTCTACTGTATTTCTTTCCCCCATTCCTGTCAATTGTTCCCTTATGCTCTGAAACTCTGTACAACCTCTGGTTCTTTCAGTTTATCCAGGTCCCATCTCCTTAAATTCCCACCTTTTTGCAGTTTCTTCAGTTTCAATCTGCAGTTCATAACCAATAGATTGTGGTCAGAATCCACATCTGCCCCTGGAAATGTCTTACAATTTAAAACCAGGTTCCTAAATCTCTGTCTTACCATTATATAATCTATCTGATACCTTTTAGTATCTCCGTGATTCTTCCAGGTATGCAACCTTCTTATATGGTTCTTGAACCAAGTGTTGGCTATGATTAAGTCATGCTCTGTGCAAAATTCTACAAGGCGGCTTCCTCTTTCATTTCTTCCCCCCAATCCATATTCACCTACTATGTTTCCTTCTCTCCCTTTTCCTACTGACGAGTTCCAGTCACCCATGACTATTAAATTTTCGTATCCCTTCACTACCTGAATAATTTCTTTTATCTCGTCATACGTTTCATCTATTTCTTCATCATCTGCAGAGCTAGTTGGCGTATAAACTTGTACTACTGTAGTAGGCATGGGCTTTGTGTCTATCTTGGCGACAATAATGCGTTCACTATGCTGTTTGTAGTAGCTAATCCGCATTCCTATTTTTTTATTCATTATTAAACCTACTCCTGCATTACCCCTATTTGATTTTGCATTTATAACCCTGTAATCACCTGACCAAAAGTCTTGTTCCTCCTGCCACCGAACTTCACTAATTCCCACTATATCTAACTTTAACCTATCCATTTCCCTTTTTAAATTTTCTAACCTACCTGCCCGATTAAGGGATCTGACATTCCACGCTCCGATCCGTAGAACGCCAGTTTTCTTTCTCCTGATAACGACATCCTCTTGAGTAGTCCCCACCTGGAGATCTGAATGGGGGACTATTTTACCTCCGGTATATTTTACCCAAGAGGACGCCATCATCATTTAATCATACAGTAAAGCTTCATGTCCTCGGGAAAAATTGGAGACATTGGAGAGCTGAATTTGGAATACCACCACCAACAAGAGTAACAATTCTAATAATCAGAGATAAGTTTGAAATCGAAGAAACAGTGCAGAATGAGAAGAAGAGAAATAGCGGACGAAAGAGAAGTTCAACAGACAACGAGGGTTTTGATGCAGTAATCCAGGCATACACACGATCCCCGAAGAAATATGTGAGGCAATGCTCTCATGGGACTGGGATCTGCAGAAGCAGGGGTCATACAATTTTGCCATCTCAGAACTTTAAGCCTTACATTCCAAGACTTCTCCATGCTCTTAACGAGGATGATCCTGATAGGCGAAGCGAATTTTGTGAGTGGCACATTAACAGATGTGAAGAAGAGCAATGTGTCCAAGATCGAATTATTTGGTCAGATGATGCGACGTTTGAACTTGATGGAGCAATTAACAACCATAATTGCGTGTACTGGGCCAGGGAGAATCCATACGTAACTGAGCAAAGGCATGTTAATCTACTAGGAGTAACAGTCTGGTGTGGTCTGTCTTCTAGAGTGTTAATCAGGCTGTACTTCTTCAACAACACTGTCACGGGTGACTCGTACTTGGAAATGTTGTAAATGATAACTCCTGGTCTTAGCGTTGTGTCTGGAATGGAAGATTATTACTTTCAACAGGATGGGGCGCCACCTCACTTTCACCTGGATGTGAAGACATTTCTCAATCATACATTCCGTACCAGATGGATAGGACGAAGATGGAGTGTGGAGTATCCCACTCAATCTCCAGATTTAACTCCTCTAGACTTCTTTCTTTGGGGTACTCTCAAGAATACAGTTTACACTGTGAGACCACACACACTGGATGACCTTAGAGAGCAAATTAAACAAGTCTGTGCTGCTATTCCGTTGGAAACAATAACATTGGCATGTCGCTCAGTTGTAAGTCTTTGTCGATAGTGTATTGCGATGGACAGACACCACTTTGAACATTTACCATCTTAAGTCGGGCCATGAGGCACCTAGTACCACTAAAATTGTATTTCTAACCCCTTTCATTAAAGAGATGTTCAGTTTCAAAGAATGTATACATTATTTTGGGACATTCTGTATTTCTTATAACTACCAGGATGCCAACTATTACTATAATATTTTGGGCCAAATAACTCTAGCATTAACTTTTCCTGTGTGCTGGACAACCAGTACTTCTTAAACATTTCCTGAAAATCATTCCAAGAAGGGAATTCTTCGAATGACCAGTTCCTCATTTAGCATCATCCTCTTCCAAATAACTCAGGGAAAAATCAGTTTTTTGGATTCATCACAACACTTAAGCAGGGACTTATAAAATATCTTTAAAAACATGTAGAATGTACATCTGCCTCTGGGTTTAACTTAATACCTCCAGTTTCAATATTTGCATAAGTAGTATCCAATTTATTATTAAAGTAAGATTTTAATTCTGCAAAAATCTTGAATAGCTCTTCCATCTCATATTGGCATATGGTAAAACCATAACGAGTTTGCACCTAATATTCTACTGCTGCTAACTTGAGGCTAAACAAGTGCTGTATCGTTATAAGAGGCATAGGGGAAAGCTAGTGTGCAGGGGTTTACTCCAATTCACTACTACCAATGTCACATCATCATAACATCTGTGCTTAACATACAAAGGATTACACCATAATATAATTGTGACATTAAATCTAAAATAAATGCTCCAAACTTGATCAGTGTAGGCTTAAGTATATTATTTTTAACATTTTAAGGTCTCAGAATGATCAAATGAATATGAAGGGCTTATTTCAATAGTCGTACAAGTACATTTTTGTTCATTCTGAGATGCAGAGTCCTAAAATTAAATGAGCGCTGAAAAATCTGCAGTTGAGATACCAGAAATATTCAATTATACTATTGAAATAAGCCCTTCATATGTCAGGCAAAATATACGACCTTAAGAAAAAATAGTGGCACTAAATAATAGAACTAGAGAGCTAAAAACTGGTCATAATATACAAATGCACATCATGTACATCACAATCAAAAGTTATTTGGGTTTTTATGAAAAATTAAAGGCTCTAAATACTAGACTTAGAACATCCTCAGTAAGATGTAAACTTCTTCTATATGTAGCACCAATATGTTACCTCTTTTGGTTTTCAAATTATTTACTAAAAACCAAATTTGAAATGAAGTCCTTACTCATAATTGATTATCATTTGTATTTGTAATAGAAAGTTGTACTTACAGTACGCGATTGCAATAGTGCAGTAATACAGCTATAGCAAGTTTCGGGACAGTTCATAAATAACTATGAGAACAAGGAATCTTAAAAAGGCAGTTCAGAGGTCATGTTCTACTGTCGATTCCGCTTTAAAAAATTGTAGCCAGCTAAAACATTTTAATAACTAAACCAAACTTAATTCTATTTATATACAAATTGAGAAGATTACAAATTGTTAAACAATTATTATTAATTAATACGTGTCCGAGAAATGGGCCTTTTAGATTCTGACCCTGTCCCTAGGACGACTGATAGCAGATGTTCCCTTTGGTGGTCCACTGTGGCCATATATAAATATGGCCTGAGAGGCAGTTAGGAGAGACACTTTGAACCAGGATATCAATATGTTCATGTCAGTCAAATGCCTGCTTGCCTGGTGTCTTGGACGACGTCAGAGCTTGGCAGAGTTGAATGCGATTTTCCATAAAAGCTGGAAGTGAACCTGTGAAGATATTCCACTATCCTGGTTCCCTTAAATTTCACAGAAGTAACTGTGTGTCGCCCACAATGCTGACAAAACCACGTGGCAAGTGAGGAAGTTATTTTTCCGCTATATTGGCAAGGAAGTAACTTTTGGTGATTAGAAATCAGGATGATATACCATTTTACTTGGAAGTTCCCACAGTGGTCATCTCTGCACTGTTAATAGTGCTGTTTCTGAAACGATTATTATTATTATTATTATTATTTCCTTCACTTTCTCAGACGTTAAGTCCGGTTAAAAATGGAGTGACGCGGACCTTGATCAAGCGTCACTTCCTTTTAACTGTACGGTATGTGTTATATTGCATTTAGGAACTTTCGGGTAATTGAACATGTATCAATAATTACAGATTTCTGTAGTTGTATATATATGTTTGGATGTAGCTGTATTGCATTGATGTACTGGTGGATATTGTGTGGTATGACTCGTGTAGTTGATAGTATAATTGGTATGATGTCAACTTTATCCTGATGCCACATGTCTTTGACTTCCTCAGCCAGTTGGATGTATTTTTCAATTTTTTCTCCTGTTTTCTTTTGTATATTTGTTGTATTGGGTATGGATATTTCGATTAGTTGTGTTAATTTCTTCTTTTTATTGGTGAGTATGATGTCAGGTTTGTTATGTGGCGTTGTTTTATTTGTTATAATGGTTCTGTTCCAGTATAATTTGTATTCATCATTCTCCAGTACATTTTGTGGTGTATACTTGTATGTAGGAACGTGTTGTTTTAAAAGTTTATGTTGTAAGGCAAGCTGTTGATGTATTATTTTTGTGACATTGTCATGTCTTCTGGGGTATTCTGTATTTGCTAGTATTGTACATCCACTTGTGATGTGATCTACTGTTTCTATTTGTTGTTTACAAAGTCTGCATTTATCCGTTGTGGTATTGGGATCTTCAATAATATGCTTGCTGTAATACCTGGTGTTTATTGTTTGATCCTGTATTGCAATCATGAATCCTTCTGTCTCACTGTATATATTGCCTTTTCTTAGCCATGTGTTGGATGCGTCTTGATCAATGTGTGGCTGTGTTAAATGATACGGGTGCTTGCCATGAAGTGTTTTCTTTTTCCAATTTACTTTCTTCGTATCTGTTGATGTTATGTGATCTAAAGGGTTGTAGAAGTGGTTATGAAATTGCAGTGGTGTAGCCGATGTATTTATATGAGTGATTGCCTTGTGTATTTTGCTAGTTTCTGCTCGTTCTTGAAAGAAATTTCTTAAATTGTCTACCTGTCCATAATGTAGGTTTTTTATGTCGATAAATCCCCTTCCTTCTTCCTTTCTGCTTAATGTGAATCTTTCTGTTGCTGAATGTATATGATGTATTCTATATTTGTGGCATTGTGATCGTGTAAATGTATTGAGTGCTTCTAGGTCTGTGTTACTCCATTTCACTACTCCAAATGAGTAGGTCAATATTGGTATGGCATAAGTATTTATAGCTTTTGTCTTGTTTCTTGCTGTCAATTCTGTTTTCAGTATTTTTGTTAGTCTTTGTCTATATTTTTCTTTTAGTTCTTCTTTAATATTTGTATTATCTATTCCTATTTTTTGTCTGTATCCTAGATATTTATAGGCATCTGTTTTTTCCATCGCTTCTATGCAGTCGCTGTGGTTATCAAATATGTAATCTTCTTGTTTAGTGTGTTTTCCCTTGACTATGCTATTTTTCTTACATTTGTCTGTTCCAAAAGCCATACTTATATCATTGCTGAATCCTTCTGTTATCTTTAGTAATTGATTGAGTTGTTGATTTGTTGCTGCCAGTAGTTTTAGATCACCCATGTATAGCAAATGTGTGATTTTGTGTGGGTATGTTCCAGTAATATTGTATCCATAATTTGTATTATTTAGCATGTTGGATAGTGGGTTTAGAGCAAGGCAGAACCAGAAAGGACTTGGTATATTCCACGCTTAATCTGTATTGGCTGTGATGTGATATTATTTGAATTTGTTTGGATATTAAGTGTGGTTTTCCAATTTTTCATTACCATGTTTAGGAACTGTATCAATTTAGGATCTACTTTGTATAGTTCCAATATTTGTGGTAACCATGAGTGGGGTACACTATCAAAAGCTTTTTGGTAAACAATGTATGCGTAGTGTAGCGACCTTTCTTTAGTTTTAGCTTGATATGTCACCTCTGCATCTATTATCAGTTGCTCTTTACACCCTCGTGCTTCTTTGCAACAGCCTTTTTGTTCTTCATTTATAATTTAGTTCTGTGTTGTATGTGTCATTAATTTCTGTTTAATGACTGAAGTTAATATTTTGTATATTGTTGGTAGGCATGTTATGGGCCGATATTTAGCTGGGTTCGCTGTGTCTGCTTGATCTTTAGGTTTCAGATATGTTATTCCGTGTGTAAGTGTATCAGGGAATGTGTATGGGTCTGCAATGTAATGGTTAAATAATTTAGTTAGATGTGAATGAATTGAGGTGAACTTCTTTAACCAGAAATTTGCTATTTTATCATTTCCAGGGGCTTTCCAATTGTGAGTAGAATTAATTGCTTGGGTGACTTCATGTTGCAAAATTATCACTTCAGGCATTTGTGGTATCATTTTGTATGTGTATGTTTCTGCTTGTATCCATCGTGCATGCCTGTTATGTTGTACCGGGTTTGACCATATGTTGCTCCAGAAGTGTTCCATGTCTGTTATGTTTGGTGGATTGTTTATTTTAATGTGTGTGTTAACTATTGTCTGGTAAAATTTCTTTTGGTTTGTGTTGAATGTTTGGTTTTGTTTCCTTCTATTTTCACTTTTTTTGTATCTTCTGAGTCGTTTGGCTAATGCTTGTAATTTCTGCTTCTTTTCGTCTAATTGCTCTGTCGCTTCTTGTTGTGAGATTTTACCCAACCTTTTTTGTTTTCTTTCCGAGATTTCATTTCTTATAAATTGTGTTAGCTGTCCGATGTCTTTTCTCAGTTTTTCTATTTTGATCTGTAGCCTGTGTTGCCATGCTGGTTTTGTGGGTTTCTTCTGTGTGTTTGTTGGTTCTGATCTCTGCCTAGTGTGTATATTTAGTGTAGTGAGTGCTCCTATATAAACCAGTAGTTGTAACTCTTCCATAGTTGTGTTTTCATTTATTTTGTTGTGTATGATTGTGTTGATAGTTTTTATTGTTGTTTCGACTTGTGGGTTATTTGGTGGTCTATGCAAGAATGGTCTAATGTCTGTATTTGTGTCTTTGTATTCTATATATGTTAGCTGAAATTTTTCTTCTATATCTAACATCTGTGTCACTTCGTGTTCTATTTGTGCTTGTTCTGTTGGCTGTCTTAAGATTTCGTTTTCCTCTAATTGTTTAATTGGTGCGTGTTGTTCTTTGTTTGTTTGCTCTGGGATGTTTGAGTCCATTACTGTATTTTCTTCTTCTTCTTCTGATTGCACATTATTTTGTTCCAGTATTTGTTGTACTTGTTGTTTGATGTTTTCTAATTCTGACTGGGGTATCCTGTTATTTTTTATTATTACACAGATCTGATCAGCTAGTCGTTGTTCTGTTAAAAATTTTAATTCTGGGTATCTGGTAATAAATGTTGTGTATACTTGTGATCTGTATCCAGTTGTGTTGGTTCCTAGGTTTGTTGCTTGGTAATAACAGAACATGAGGTGTCGATTAACTTCATGTGACCATCTCATCCTCTGTCTTTGTTTTCCTTCTAGGGTGGTTGCAGGAAGCATATCCTGCAAAACACCTCTATTTGGATTTAAATCATTTTCCAGTTGGCTAGCAGTGTCGTTACCATTATTATTATTATTATTATTATTATTATTATCAGGGATATTATTATATTTTGTACATGTGAACTTTTACAGAATATAGCAATCAGTTAAAACTCAAAAGTTTTACTAATAATCGTAGTTCCTGATCCTGCTGAGTAAACAGCAAAGAGGCACATTTTCTTTCAGTGAGCATAAAGAGGAATCTGGACTTGCAGACTGGAAATTATGCTCAGTATGTTCTCCACTACTTTCTGCCAGACTGCAAAAGTAGTTTCCAGGCTCTTGTAAATATCAAAGGAAGGTGTAAAGCATGCACACAAAATTTAAGTGCTTATTCATAACTACATAACAAAAGAAATGACCATTTGAATATTTACCCGCAACCCCATGAACTGTCAAGCTGGCGTATATATATTTCGTTCAACGTCTCTGTTTTTGGATGTAGACACTTTTAAATTATTTCACAGTAGGTACTACTGTCACAAAAAAGTAGTATGAATTAAGTACAGCTCACCACAGTTGCTGTGCAGCATGGTGTGTAGCGGACACTGATGGCGAGCTGGATCACTGTGCCAGGTGGACTCCATTGCTTCTCAATTCTATGACATAGTTGTGGAACCAATGAAACAGTTTTAGTCCTTAGAAATTGTGATTGACGGTCTTCCCACTCATTCTTCAACAGCAGAGTTGATGGCTTTAATAATTACTCATCAACCAAGCAGGTATTCTAAAGTTTCTTTATTGAATTGCTGGTAATGGCTCGTGTGCTACTATAATCTCAACTATTGGCCACATAGTTAAGAACAACAACAATATTTTTCGATGAAACCCCCTTCAAAATCGTTATTTTTTCCTGGGTTTCTGTTTATTTTTCTTATTCAGATTTACAGCACAGAAGTAGTCTGGGCTCTTCAATGAGTTGTCAGGATGAAGTGTTTTCCCTTTTGTGAGACAGTATGTTTAGATTACGGCCATTATTTCAATTTCTGATCTACTTCTTTATTGAGTGTTCTGACAATCATGTAATTCTTCTTTAATGTGGACTAATTCCCCACTGCACCTCCTCAGGTGGTGGAAGCTGTAAACTTTGTTAATTAATTATTAATTAAGATCAACCGCTACACAATTCTCATATTCTTCAAGTTTAAGATAGACCTTCTCTTTCAGCCACTTTAGTGAGACCTGTGGTACCTATGAAGGTAATATACTAAAACGCCTTGTAACTAGACACTTGTAACTACACTGCGTTTTCTCTAGTTGTTTGTGTATCTGTTTTTAATATTTGATAAGTATTATGTTTGTGCACAGGCTGCCTTAGGCTATACTGGTGGTGGTTTTCTTTTAAAGCAAAGGGACAACTCTGTATGAAGAGACATGTAACTATTAATACAATTTACTGTTTGGAATTAGGCCCACAAGATGTTTCAGTTATGGAAACAGCTAATGCTCTACTTCTGCTACATTTTTTTTCTCCAGGAGAATCACCCCACCCAACAAAACCAAATCTTATATAAAAGTGAAAGAATGCACAAAATGAACAAAGGTACAGTTTTTCAGAAAGACATTTATGTAGTTTACTCAACAGATAAAATCTGCATCCATATACATGCCAAGTAGTTTACCAGATATTCATTGGCATTAAACCAAGTATTTGATAACTTGAAGGACTCACCGTTTTGTAGTTTCAGTTTGTTCACATCTTTTCCAGAATTTGCAGTCATTGTGTCATCTGCATCATGTACAGATATACATGACAAATTACTCTGAAGATCATTAACAAACATTGCAAATGACAGTGACTGAAGAATTGATCCTTAGGCAAAGGTTCCAAGTCGTGGATGCCATAATGCCTTGGTATCTCCAGTTTACTAAATCAAATACATTAATCAGATCAGCTAGAGTGCCTTCAGTAGATGTTTTTCATTCAAAAGAAGCTTGCACGAAAGAAATAACATTTTCACATCTTTGAATATGAACCATTGGGGCCTGAAACCACACTGAGACCTAGTGAATTATAAACAGTGTGTATAAAAACAATCATCTGATTTCGCACATCAACATTTCTGAAACTAAAAATAAAATATACAATGAACTTTGTTTTTTGATGAATGGGATACTCAAAAAGTTTTTTCAACTTAAAAGGTCATATTTTTTTTATTAAAGTTGGGTATGGGAGTGAACATCTTGTAGCAATCACTTGGGAACATCCTGTATGCTAATGAGGAAGTTATTTGCTTGAGACAGCATTCATTTTAAAATCATTTTTGAATGAGTAACATCAATTTTGAAATCCTTTTTGAGCTATATTTGTGGCTCTGTAGCAAGATCTAGTACACGTATGCAAGCTGTCATGCCACCTCACATTAAATTAGAAGTAACACTGACACATCTGGCAAACTGATGTCACTGCAATATTTGTATATGTTTGTTTCGCTGGTGCAGCACTTATTTTGTAATCAGAATTTATAAAGCTGTGGAGAAAAGTAATCACTCAGTAACAGCGCCAATATGAACACTGTCACATTTGCATAGGATTTTAATGATGGACAAGAGTAGTTTTGATTCTCTAAAGTTAAAAATAAACTTCTATTTCGCCATAATACTTACACTCAATGACTAAAGCAAGACCTTATTATCACTATACTGAAATAAAAAATACCTTTACAGTATTGAGTGTTCTGCTGTAATATGAACTTCGACAAGTCCATTCTGCCAGTAACGATACTGTTTAATCATTTCGTCGCTTTGAAAGATGATATGTTACTCTGATACAAATAAATGATTATAAAGAGTTGTTGAATGTTAAAAAGATGTCCCTGTCACATAGTTTAAGAATATTTTGTCACTTTAGAAGGTATTCATTAACTTAGTTGAAGAACAAGCACATTATTTTGGTATGATACTAACTTTTCACGTAAATAAACAAACAATTCTAGATCTGTGCTGTTGAATGAATCAGAGTAGAATGAGAGCAGATCCACTAATCATAGTTGCTGAAACTTGTAGATGATGGTGGAGGAGGTAGAACGCCACTTAACTTTCAAAAGTTAGGTGTAAGTTGGTATAACAACATGCAAATTGCATGTTTCCACACGTATGTTGAATTATGGGAGTGGTAGCAGGGGATCTACTTGTAAGAAATTCATGCCAGTAGAAACCCAGCTTTAGAGCCAGGTATGGACTTCTGATTACCAAGAGCAGGGGAACTGGCCTTTGTAGCATTGTGACAACAAAATGAAAGATTAAATTTGTGTTAAGTAACATTAACATCATAGATAGCTTTTTCACACTTTCTGCTTCTACCTAATTTTATGTTAATGATAATCCAAGGAGATGGGATAGAGACCATGATGTGGAATATGAACTAGAAATAATTAAAAATACAGAAACATTATAATTAAAGTTCAACTTTCAAACCACTGTAGAAATAACACCACTGGTCAGAATAACTTCAAATTGATATGGAATATTATCGGAGAAGGGGGAAAACTTATGGCAGAAGAAAAACAAATAGTTACAAAATGTAGCAAAAGAGGGCGCTGTAAGCATCATGATTTAATAGTGGTCAACTAAAAATGAAGAATGAATCATACAACGATACCTAAGGTGTATGTTTGACTTTAAACAAACTGTACTACTCAGTGTGCATGGGTGTACAGTTGTGATACTGTTAGTTAAGTAAGCCCATCCACCATGGCAAGGTCATATCTCATAAGATGGGAAAAATCTATTTTTAATGTCCTGAGGTCAAAACCGCATAAAAAGCATCACTTACATGGGTTTTTAATTGTTCTGAGGCATAAAACCACATAAAAAGTATCAGTCACATCGGTTTTTAATTGTCCTGAAGCCAAAAACCGCATAAAAAGGATCAATCACATCGGTTTTTAATTGTCCAGAAGCAAAAAAGCACATAAAAAGCATCAATAAAAATCAAATCGTATTATTAATTTCCATGTGACTGGCGCAAAACATGTGCAGTATGCTGTCCACCGTTTTCCACAACACTATGCCTATTGACACACAGTCAACATGGGTTCAGAAAACATCGTTCCTGTGAAACACAACTAGCTCTTTATTCACCTGAGCAGCAATGTAGCAGGGCATGTATACACACCCACAGCAGCGAAAGGCAAGATGATGATAATCTGCATAACTTGTCATGAAAAAGACACTTCCACTTTCACATGGATGCTGGTTGTCATCTAACTTGGGAACACCCAGCTTATGGTGTGCATGTAGATATACTGCTGCCATGATGTAATATCATCTGCACACTCAGACAGAGAAAATACAGTAGCCTTGGTCTGTCTATTTATGTTTTAATTGTTGTTGACAATGATGATGATTTGATGAAGATGATGTATCTTCAGACTGGTTTGATGTAGCTCTCCACATGGACCACCTTGTGCAAGCCTCTTCATCTTTGCATTACCACTGCAACCTATATCCACTTTAATCTGCTTACTGTATACAAGCCTTGTTCTCCCTCTACAGTTAGTGCATTACATTTTACTGGGTGCATTCTGTTTTCAGACAACAGACAAGGGAATTGTGATAAACGGAGATCACATCTTTTCTTTCTTTCCTTTCTTTCTTTCTTTATTTTTCTTTCTTTCTTTCTTTATATTTTTCTTTTTTTTTTATGGTTGATGCAGCTGCTGTGGATCTCTTTTTAAAACTGTATTTTGCCTGATTGATTTCTCAGTCTTTCAAAGCTGATGCTTTAATGTTTTTCAGTGTGCTTAGCTCATCTCTGTTTTGTCTGATGTTCATTGCCACACATACAAATGTATACAGGTTGGAATTCTAAATTAGGGTGTTTTTGCTAAAAATGAGAATGTATTTGCAGGACATGCTGTAGGGATAAAAGAGTGAGACCTTGTGACTCCGAGAGATTTGTAAAGAAATAAGAACTGTTTCTTCTCATTGACATCGGGGACTTATAACATGGTGGATGTTTATAGGGACCCATTATTGCACTCATTATTTTTGCTCACTTAAGGCTCCAATTGTTTCAAAAAATAATCCTAACTTCACAATCAGCAGCAACAAAAGTTATGAAGTATAAGAAAAAACAAATAGGCCATTGGACCTAGTAGGTAGAATATGGACACCATTATGAAGGCAATCAAGAATTTACAAGACAGAGAGAGAGAGAGTTTCATGCAATGCTAAGCTTTTTCTTTTTATCGTGATCTTTACATCCTGGCGTATTTGTTTATTTTAATCATTTTAACATCTAGCTTATCAAAATATTTTATCATTATCAGTGAAGACAATGTTGTGTGCTGTGTAAACTCGTGATTTCCTTCAACATTATGGCCATATCTTACTTACAAGGCCAGATACCTTGTTTGTTTTATGTTACACTTTGTAACTTTTGCAGCTGCTCCTAATTGTCAAGTTGGAATTTTCTTGAAACAGTGGGGAGCCTTATACATGAGCAAAAATAATAGCTGTAACAATATAAATCCCCAATGTTACAGAGAAGAAACATTTCGTATTTGTTTACATAGCTCTGTGTGTCACATGATCCTGCCCTTGTATCACTATTAGCAAGTTCTGTAAATATGGTTTTATTTTCAGCAAATGTATCCTCATTTAAAGCTCCATTCTGTTTAGGCACATCTGCTTCTCTATTATTGTACAAAATTGTGACATATTTCAGAATGAAGATAACAACAACAACAAGAACAGCAGCTAAAATATCTAATTGAGAAGTCATAATTTATTCTTCAAACAGTTGGAACCTTAAATAAGCAAAAATAATAGATGTTATAATAGTTCCTTATAAATGTGCACCTCGTTATAAATCTCAGATGTTACAGAGAAGAAACAATTCTTATTTGTTTACGTCTCTCTCTAGGTCATGTGGTCTCACTGTTTTATTACCATAACATCTCCAGTACATGCTTTCATTTTAACCAAAAACATCTTTATTTATAACTCCAATCATTTTAGGCATATTTGCTTCTCATCTATTATCCAACAAGTATAACATGTTCAACAAGTAAGATGTAGTGTAAGTTCACATACTCCATATCATGTAACACAGATATGATAACAGTTTGAAATTCTGTTTACAGTACAGAGTTGGAAGGGCACGATATAATGAAATCAATTGCCTATCAATGTATGTGTCAAGGTCTCACTGCAATATTGTGAAGAAAGACAAAGGATTATACATAATAGATGGTGGGGTAAGTTATGTAATGTAGAGACTCGAAGTTAAAATAAACTGATTACTTCCTTGTAAACATTTGAGTATGAGTGTTTTATTTAATACACATTTTATTATTTAAACTGCTGCATGTAACTTTAAATGTCATATTGGCTCGAGGAATAGGCTCAAACCCTTTTTAATGTGTACTTGCTAGATCTAAACAACAGTATAATATAAGAGAAACCAGTGGAGTGAGGTGTGGCATATAGAAACATGCAGTAGAAAACAGTATTCATATTAGCTTTTGAGCTCTTACGCTTTCTCTAGAAAAAGTACACATATTTAGGCAGACAGACACCCAACCACATTCCTGCAGTGAGACTGGCTGTTGATTATCACTTATTGAGAGCACTTGCCTGCGCAGATGGTGGTGGGGAGGGAGGAGAGAAGAATGCACTAGAACTGAGGGGTTAGTAGGATAGTGTGAAGGAGGTCTTTCGACAGATGACTCAGTGTCTGCACAACAAGACAAAAGAAATTCAGAGGGTAGAGTTTGTAAGAGATAGAGAAAGGAAGTGGGGTTGAAAGGGATGGGAGGAAGGGAGAGGAAGGTAGAGATGAAGAGGGAGACAGGAGGGAAGGAGGAAGGATGGAAAAGGGTAGAAGGGAGGGGGGGGGGGGGGGGAGAGAGAGAGAGAGAATGCATGCCACCTCTGGGGGTGGGGGGAGAGTGCTGGGAGAAGACAGTACATGATCTGGAGTGAAAAGGACTGGTGAGGACAGAAGAGAGAAGGGAAAAGGTAATGAGGAACTGATTAACGGAGGTTTAGATCAGAGGAATTGCGTGAGTGCAGGATGTGTTGGAGAGGGAAGTCCCGCCTATGTAGTTCAGAGAAACTATTCTGGTAGGGGAATCCATTTGCGCAGTTACTGAAGCAGCTGTTGAAGTCATTTGTGCTGTGGTACACAGCATGTTCGGGAACTGGATGATCAAGTTTGCAGACTGCCACAGTTTGACGATGGCCACTCATGCAAGTAGACAATTGGTTACTTGTCATGCCCACATAGCATGCTGCAGAGTAATTGCAGCATAGCTGATGTAAACTTTTCGGATTTTACACATGACCTTGCCTTTTATTGGGTAGGAAATTCTCTGTCTGGATGGGCCCTGGGGGGCCCAAATGGTATCAAGTGATTGCCACAGCAGGTTATAGGCGTCACGGGATGTGGTTGTGGAGGGGCATGTGGTCAGCCCACTGCTGTTCTGGCCATTGTTAGTTTTTGTGACCGTAACTACTACTTCTCAATGAAGTAGCTCCTTACGTGGTTGTCTCAACGGCTGAGTGCATCCCGCTTACCAACATCCCAAGTGCTAGCCAAGCCTGACAGCACTTAACTTCAGTCATCTGATGGGAACCAGTATTATCAGTGTGGCAAGGCCATTGGCCATTGGAAAGGAAATGCTGTCATATATTAACAACTTATTGAATCATTCACTGTTAAGCTTGAGACTGTTGAGAGTCAGCAAGAGTGCTCCGAGGCAAGAAACCAGAGACACACTGTAGGTACAGGCGTAAATCGTAGCTTTTAGGTTACTCTAGGGAAATAGTAATGGAGGAAACTTACGAACTGCAAATGCTTGGACAGCTGTCCCAGGGTATAAGTCATGATAAAGAGAACTAATTAGTATCTCCACAACCATCTACATGTTGTTGTAAGTAGGCGATAATCATAAACAGGCATTTCTTAGCACATGCAGCAAGAATGACCATTACACCTAAGAATAGCCGCATCAGTAGTTTCACAGAAGTTAGATTGAGAGGGAAAATGAAGAAAACTGCTGAAGTAGAGGCCTCTGCTCATGAGATAGAAGCCTGCGTCTGCAGGGTGAAGCATGGCGATGTAAAACACTGTTGTTCCTTACCGTACTAAGAAGGGCAGTGATGTTTAGCTTTCAGCTGGATGCTGTTGCTAAGAAATGTACAGCTTGTTAGTCTGAATGCTAGAAGCAGTCATCCAGCAGAGAAGAAGAAGGGGAAGGATGCAAAATGGAGTTGGTTGGAGGCACCATGAAGGAGAAAAGCCCCATGTTAGACTGGCAAATGACTGTGACATTCCAGTAGTGTTGGTGGGGTGGCTGCAGAAACATTGTGCTGTCAGAATACTTTCTAAAGCCTCAGGTTTTCGTATTCCAAGTATTTGTCAGTCAGAGTGTTGGGATTACGTGTTGCTCAACACCAACCTTGGGTAATGTCCAATTTAAGTCTGTTTTCTCACTTTTAATGTTGCTCTCAAATGTTTGTACTTAATGAAGCACTGGGTGATTCTTCTTCTGTTCTCTCTCATCTATGTTTATAAATGGTCTTCAGTGTAGTAGTTAAGTTGGAATAAAGTAATTGATTGTTATGAAACTCTAGAATTCCTTGAGTCTCCTATAATATTGTGAAAGGATAGTTGCTACTCACCATATAGTGGAGATGCCGAGTCAGATAGGCACAACAAAAAGACTGTCGCAAAGTTGTTTTGTTGTCCACATCTTTGACCCAGCATCATTGCTATATGGTGAGTAGCAATTATCCTTTTCATAATATTGTCTTCATTCCATCCTGACTTTTCGATTGTTTGAATCTCCTACAAGTATCCTCCAAGAGTCGCAAAATCCACACCACTTGTAGGTGCTCCCTTGTGACAGTGTTTGGTGCTGACCCAAGGAGCTACCTGCTATCACTGGATGTTTGTCTTTCGGCATTTGCTCCTGACTGCTCGAAAACTATGTCTCACCTGAAACTCCCCTAAAGTTCTCATACACTTCATCTAGCCTATATCAGAACATTACAATGCATATGACTTGACTGCAGTACGAGGTGGTGGATGGGGGGTTGGTGTATGGAAGTGTCTTGCTCCTGTGTTGACCAGAAGGAAATGACCCATGGGGTGCAGGATTGGGAGCTGTATGGCAAGGATATTCTGTTGGTCTGGTGCTTGGCAAACCACTACTTTGGTTGATGTGGGTATGATTTAAGGTACAATGTCCCTCATCTCAGGGTGTAATGAGAGGTAGTTGAAAACCTGGTGAAGGGTGTGGTTGAGCTTTTTGTTGATCTTTTCAAGGCCAAGGTGATACTAGCAGATCAGAGGAGTGCTGGTCGGTGGCTGGTTAACAGGTTTACTGGTGTTTCAGGAGATGACACAGCAGATCTGTCTGTGGACTAGCTCGATAAAACCTTATTGACAGACAGTATCCTGTTCACATCGTGCAGTGTTCTACTGCCCACGCAGTTTACAGAGTATACTTATCCGTCCCTATTCCAAACCTACTCCGAATGCACCCCATGGGTCATTCCCTTGTGGTTAACTCCAGTGCAAAATATGTCCCACACACCTAACCATCTCCTATCACAGTCCACTCACTGGCATTTCTTAGCCAATAAAAGGCAGGGCCACATTTAAAAGCAACCATGTTTTGTGTCAGCTATGCTGCAGTTACTACCCAGTGTTCTATGTGGGCATGACAAGTAATCAACCATCTACTCGCATGAATAGTTACCTCCAAACTATGGCAAACTGCAAATATGACCAACCAGTTGCCGAACATTTTGTGCACCACAACACAGGTGACTCCCACAACTATTTCACTAAGGGAGCCATTTGGATACTCCCTGGCAGCACTAGTTTCTTATAACTACACAGGTGGGAATTGTCTCTCCACCATATCCTGCACTTGTACAATCCCCTTGGCCTAAACCTCCATTTAACTGTCTACCACTGCCTCACCTGACCTTTTCCCTTCTCTCATCTGTCTACAGCATTCGTTTCCTGTCCAGATTATGTCCTGCTGCTCCCTCCCCCCCTCCTCCTGCCTCGTGTCGTGTCAAGTGGGCTCTCTCTCTCCCCCTCCCTCCCCCCTCTCTTTTTCCCTCTCCCCTCCCTCCCTCCCCTTTTTCTCTCCCCTCCCCTCTCCCCCCTCTTCTCTCCCCTCCCCCTCTCTTCCCCTCCCCTTCTCTCACTCCCACCTCTCCCTCCCCCTCCTCCTCTCCCTCCCCCTCCTCCTCTCCCTCCCCCTCTCCCTCCCCCTCCCCCTCTCCCTCCCCCTCTCCTCCCAGTCTACCTCCCCCCATCTGCCACCTCCCCTCCCCTCCTCTTACCCGCACCCTCTCCACTTCCCTCCTCACTCCCCTTCCCCTCCCCACTCCTCTCTCCCCCCCTTCCCCTCCCACCCCCTCCCTCTCTTGCCCCTATCCCTCTTCTCTCACTCCCTCCCCCTCCTATATCCTCCCCTCTCTCACCCCTCCCCATCTTCCCACTTCACCCCTCTCTCTCACCCCTGTCCCCCTTTCCTTTCCCCTCTATCTTCTGCACTACTTTTGTCTTGGTGTGCAGCCACTGAGTCATCTGTCGAAAGATCTTCCCCACATTAATCCCACTATCCCTCCTTGCCTTGTGTGTCCTTCTCTACATCCTCAGCACCTGCAGCTGTGCAGGCAACTGCTCTCAATAATCAATAATCATTAGTCAACCTTTCTATAGTTGTGGGAGAGTGTGCTTGGGAGTTTGTGTGGTTGTGTGTGTGAATATGTGCATTTTTGCTGGAGGAAGGTAAAGAGCTCAAAAACTAGTGTGAATAATGTTTTCTGTTGCGTGTTTACATGTGTGATACATCAGTCCTCTACAGTCCTTATTTTATGTTTTAGTTCATCCAGAAATTTCCCTTGTTGTTATATGGCAATATGGCAGGCAGTGGGTTATAAATTCCTCTTATTGTTTCAATGTGAAAACAAATTGACTTTTTCAACTTTAACTGCCATGCATGCCTTAATCTATATTAGATCCTGCCAAATATATAACTGAAGCTGATTCCTTGTACTGATCTCCTCCTATAGCAGACCGTAGCAGAGTGAGTGGATTATTGACATTTTTTATAAAACTGTGCTTGAGTTCACTCTCATCTCGAGTATTGAATAATTTCTGTGATTCAAAAGTCCTTAACGTTAAAGGCAGATTTCAAAAGAAATGTCCGGAATGTCTATTCCAGTGCCGAACTGTAAATGAAATTCATGAATTTATTAAGTAGCGAACAGACCCAAATCTGAATACAAGAATGTTTTTATTCTGTCTGTATGTTTCTGCAAAATAGAGTACCTTCACTTAAATTTTTAAAAACAATAAAAACTCATAAAAGATGTGTATTCACTATATTTCTGTCTTAAATTACACAATTTTTCGATTTTTTTATGCTTCTTAAATAGCTGTTAAGTATTTTTGCAGAAACTATAGCCCATGTAGGAAGGTGTTATCACACAGTGAAGTGGAGCAGTAGAGAAGTGTGGAGGGGACAAGATTTACATAAGAAAGGCAGTAGAGAGTGGGCAGACAAAGTCTGCATTGCAAGACCTTGTTGCTGTGGGCAACAATCAGTTTCATTTGTTTTGGTTATGTGTTCCATTGATCATTCTCACAGTAACCATTATGATGTGGAATGTGTCAAGTGCATAATAAATGCATACATGAATCAATTTTTTTATGCTTAAAATTTTTATCATGTACCCCATATTATTAAATGGCACAAAACTCATATATTATACCTATAAATTTATTTATTCCTATTGAAGAATTCATGTATGGTCTGTCAAACATTTTATTTCATCTGGTAATTTATCAAAAAGTTTTACAGCAGCATATTTTACCCCTTCCTGTGCCAAATATAGGTAAAGAAGAGGAGAGTGTAAGTCTTTCTTCCTTCTAGTATCATAATCATGAATGTCACTGTTGTTTTTAAAATGGTCCATGTCATTGAGAACAAATTTCATTAGTGAGTAAATGTACTATGAGGCTGTTGTAAGAATTCCTAACCTTTTAAACAGATGCCTAGATGTGCGACTATGAGTCCCACAAATTATTCTAACCTCTTTCTTCTGAACAGTGAATACATTTGCCCAAGTGTTGAGTTACCCCAAAATATAATTCCGTATGACATCAGAGAGTGAAATTGTGCTAAGTATGTTAGCTTACTAATTTCTATATTCTCAGAATTGGCAATTATTCTGATTGCAAAGTTCCTGAACCTAGTCGCTTTAGGAGATCCAAAATATGAATTTTTCCAATTAAGAATCTCATCTATATGTCCACCTACAAACTTAGTATGCTCTACCCTGTCTACTGACTTCTGTTGATGTGTTATTTTTATTGAAGGAACTGTACTCCTTGTGGCAGAAAATTGGATGTACTGTGTTTTTTTTTTTTTTTAAGTTCAGAGCAAGCCCATTTGCAGAAAAGCAATGAACAACTTTTGCAAATTCATTAGTTGTATCATTTTCTATTGGAGTTTCTTTTACTGGATAAATAATGATGCTTGCATAATCAGCAAATAGTGTCAGGTTAGCTTCTTGTTTCAGAAAAGGTAGGAAGATCATTCATTTATATCAAGAACAGAAGGAGACCCGGGATCAAACCCTGTGGAACACCTAATGTAATTTCACTCCAGTTACATGAAGTGGCAAACTTCCTTAAATCATCTAAACCATAGAAAGAAACTTTTTTGTTTCCTCTTTTGTAGATATGGCTTAAACCATTCATATGCTGTTCCATTTATACTGTAGAGTTGCAAGTTCTGTAATATAATGTCATGGTTCACACAATCAGATGCTTAGGATAAGTCACAGAAAATTCCTATTGGCGATATTTTACTATTTAAAGACTCTATTACATGGACAGTGAAATTGTATATAGCTGTCTGAGTAGAACAGCATTTTTGAAATCCGAACTGTGATTTACTAAGTATCCCATTACTGTTGAGATGGCTAACCATTCTTGAGTACATTACATTCTTGGTGATTTTTGAAAATGCTGTAAGCAAGGATACTGACCGGTAATTATTGACATATGTGGTGTCCCATTTTTCCTAGAGAGGCTATGACAATGACATATTTTAAACTGTCTGGGAAAATACCTTGAGTTAGTGATGCATTACATATGTGACTCAGAACATCAGTTGTAAATTCTCCACATTGTTTTAATATCTTGTTAGAGATGTCATCTACTCCAACTGAACATTTATTTTTCAAAGATTTAATGATTTTCCTTATTTCATAAGAGGTTGTTAGGTGAAAATTAATTTAAGATTTCTCCAAACTGACTCTTCCACGTGCTGCTTGTTTTTTTTTTCTTGAGCTGTTCTCACCAAGTTTTTTACCTACACTTAAGAAATGGTTGTTAAATACATTAGCGGCTTGTGTAGTTGTTAAATACATTAACTGCTTGTGTACTGTTGGTTAAAATAGTCTCATTCCCCTTAATAGTAATACTACATACCCCCGTGGTTACTTTTCCTGTCTCCCTTCTAACAACATTCCATATTGATTTGATTTTATTGCCCGAGTTGTTAATTTCATCTCTAACATATGTATCTCTTTATTTTCTGACAACTTCTTTCACTATGTTACAATAACTTTATAGTGTAAAATTACTCCTGGGTCTATACTAATTCTTGCTATCTCATACAGTTTTCTTTTTCTTTCTGGAGACATTTTAATACTTTTAGCAATCCAAGGTTTCTTTGAAAAATGGTGTTACATTTAGTAATTTTTTTGGGCAACAATGTTCAGAAGGGGATATAAACCTATCAAGATATATGTTGCATTTATCATTAGCATTTGGCTCATTATATAGGTACATCTCCCCAATTAACATTTCTTAAACTTTCTTTGAAGTGCTCTATAGGTACTGGACTGAGCAACCTTACACTGTTACTTAATGGTTTCTGAACTGTACACCCTGCTAGGTTTTGTAAGTTAATCAATTGTGCATCATGGTCTGATAATCCATTTGTCACAGGGAAAGCATGTGTTAGTTCTGCATCCTCTTGCTTTACAAATACATTATCTATTAGAGTGCTACTGTCTTGAGCTATATGTGTAGGGAAATTGATCATTGATTCTAAGTTACATGTCATTAATAACACTTCTTGTTCACTTTTCCTATCAGAGTTGCTTAGAAAGTTTATATTGAAATCACCACAGATTAATAACTTCTTCTTTCTGTCTGACGGACAGCATAATAGGAAGTCAAACGTTTTTTATGAATAGCTCCCATTCTCCTAATGGGGACCTGTGCACTGTTGCTAATATCAACATACACTAGCTAGCTGTAGTTCACATGCACAAACTTCAGAGTGCTGATCAACACAAAATTTGCTTACTTCTACAGTTCTGTATTTGTACCCTTGTTTTGTGTAAATGGCAATTCCTCCTTTATCCATGCTAGATCTGCAAGTGTAAGATGCTGAATTATACCCATTTGTACTGACACTTTCCATCCCCACAGTTACATGGTGTTCAGACAGACAAAGTATATCAATCACATTCTTATTTTTGAGATCATCTAAACACACTAATAGCTCATCTACTTTATTTTTTGTTTCCCTGATATTTTGGTGAAGTAAGTTGATAGTACCCATAGCTTTATCTCTATTTGCTGTACATATGGCTTCATTTGTACTATTTTTCTTGATTGTTGTCTGTCTGGACTTTGGCTTTAATCTAAAGAACCTGTTTGCCTGGTCCCATTAACCACAGCGATCGTCCCATGTGTAACTGTGGCCCTCCTTACAGTATCTACTAATAGAGAAGCGACCTTGTCTTTCCCCTTCATATTTAGGTGCAGGTGTATTCCCACTTACCAATAGCATCAACTGGAACAACACTTACATGAGATTTTGCCGGTGTCTGGGGCATCCTGTCCAGTCGTGCCTTATAGCAGTGTTTATCCAGAGCCGATCATGGCATAGAAAGAGCTCCACAAACCCCACATTTGTGTGCCCATTTTCTGCTCCTGTTTTATCCAGGTCACTCCTAATGATTTATCTTGGATTCATAGCCAGGCTGTCTCCTGCTCCTCCAATTATAATAACCTGATGTTCCTTCTCAGAGTTCCTGCATAACTGACCTAAGTTTGCTGTCACCTGGCTAAGGCTAGCACATGGTTTCACAAAACTTGTGACCTATTACCCTGCGCCTAATTCGTCCTGAAGCCGCTGGCCTACACCCCTCCCATGACTGCTACCTAGAAGCAGAATTCTTCTTTTCCTGTTCTAATTTAATCCCAACCTGTTTTTTCCTTTAAGCTAATATTCTGCTTCAACCTACATTCATCTACATCTGGGTGAGACCCTTCCTACATTGCCTCAGATAGCAAGTAAAACTGATGATGTGTTCAAATATGTGAGTGGAACAACAAATTTTAAAATCTGATTTGATTTGATTTGATTTTTTATTGGTCCAGTTTTATCATACAGCACAAATTGTACAATTGATATTGGACAGGTCAAATATAAGTTACAATAATACATAGTATAAGCAAAATAGTAGGCAAATTAAAAATAGGTACCTATTACAATTAATTTTGTTACGTATTCAGAAATTCTCTGGCAGAATAGAAACAGTGCTTTATTAGAAATGCCTTTAGTTTAGCTTTAAATATTGGATGAGTAGCATTTTTTATTTCCTCTGTTATCTTATTATGTAGTATTACACCAATGTTAATTATGCTCCTCTAATAGGTGGTTGTTCTGTGATATTTTTGATGTATATTTGATTTCCCTCTGGTACCATAGTTGTGTACATTTTTGTTCTGTAGCAGTTTGCTTGTTTTCAGGAGGTAGTCCCTAGTGAACAAGACAGTTTCATAAATGAATAAACTTGGAACATTTAGAACACTAAGCTCAGTAAAATGGGATTTACAGGAGTCCATCTTTTTAAGGCCACAAATTATTCTTAGAGCCCTTGTTGCATTCTAAAAACCTTTATACTATGAATTGAGTATCCCCAGAAAACGATCCCATATTGGACTAGTGAGTGGAACTGTGCATAGTATGCCTGCAGTACTGTTGTTTTGCTTGTTGTAGCCTTTAAAATTCTTAGGCCATAGCACACAGATTATAGTTTTCTAGACAAGTTATTTATATGTGTGCCCCACTTTAAGTCCTGCTGAACCAATAGACCCAAAAATTTTGTGACACTTACATTTTCTAGGGTATCATTTTTTAATTGTGCTTGAATAGACATTTGATTAGTTGGAGGAATTAAATGAAAATCGACACACACAGTTTTTTCTGTATTTATAATGAGTTTGTTTTTTTGTGAACCACTCAGAAAGTCTTTCCATAGAACTTTTTGCTGTGGACTGCAAAGTTTCTGGATTGGATCCAGTGAGCAATATGCTGGTGTCATCGGCAAACAGGATGGTTTTTGTGGGACTCGTATATTCAACTAAGCCATCCACATAAATCAAGAAGAGTAATGGACCTAAGATTGAGCCCTGCAGTACACCAAGTTTTATTGTTAATTCGCTAGAAAGTAAGGAGTTGTTTCTTATTTTATTAATTTTGTTGAATTCATACTGAAGTGATACTTTCTGCCTGCAGTTTTTTAGGTATGAAAACAACCAGCTATGTGCTACACCTCTTACTCCTCGTCTTTCTAATTTTTCGAGCAGAATGTTATGGTCCAGGATATCAAAGGCTTTTGATAGATCTAGAAAAATACCTGCAGCTAATTTATGTTGATCAAGGGATTTTAAAATGCAGTCTAAGAATTCGAAAATTGGTGTCTGTGTAGATTTAGACTTTCTAAAACCGTGTTGTTGTACTGTAAGTGGTGCATATTTATTTATGAAACTTAGAAGCCTGTCATAGAAGAGTTTTTCTAGAATTTTTAAGTAGAAACTTAACAGTGACACGGGTCGGTAGTTTGATATTTTTTTCCGAAGACCCTTTTTTTTAGCATTGGTGTAACTTTTGCTATTTTAAAAACATCTGGAAATACACCAGTTTTTAAAGAGAGGTTGAAAATTTTTGCCAAGGGGTTTTCTATGTGGTGAGCACATGTTTTTAATATGAAATCAGGTACTTCATCAAGACCACTTGACATTTTATTGCTTAATGATTTAATTTTACTTATAATTTCATTGGGGTTTGTTTCATAAACATACATAGAAGCAGTCAAGATCACTGACTTGCTGGAGAAACTTGGGACTGGTCCTTGACAGTGTACTTGAATGAGGTCTTCAGCCAGTGAAGTGAAGTATTCACTGAATTTTTCCACTATCAAATTTGGGTCTGTGACTTTTGAGTCTTCTAGTGTTAATGATACATTCTTTTTCTTTGGAGCTGAACTACAAGTTTCTTTCTTTATAACTCTCCACGTGGATCTCATTTTGTTAGATGAGTTTCTTATCAAATTGTCATTCCACATAATTTTTGCCTCTTTGACTACTCTACCATAGATTCTTTTGTAGGCTTTTGAATAATCAGTAATAATGATCAATCGGGTCAATATAACTTTTACTGACATCACAGAACTTTATTTGTTTTTTCACAAAGATAGCAGAGCCACCATGTTTGGAAAACTCTCGGCTAAAATGACTTGCTAATCTATATCCTGAGATTGAGGTTAATTTTACTTCGGCATTTCATAGCCAGTGTTCAGTAATGCAAATTGTATCTACATTTAGTGCATAGTGGAGTAGTGCTTCCAACATGGAAATTTTATTTGTGAGTGACTGAACATTATGGTGTACGATAGCAAACCCTGGGTATTTAGTAACTTTAGTGGAAATGGTTTCTGATTCTTTATCCAATGGCATTTCTAATACAGCACTTACCCTAAAAATTTTCAGTACCTTTCTTGTGTATGGCTTCTGTTTTCTGGTGGCAATCAGTAGGTTAGTTAACTTCTGGAGCTTGTATAAGTTTTGCTTCATCCACATCTGACCTCTTCAGTTTAAACCATTTCGTAATTTTCGTTTGGCTGATGACTTGATTGTTTGTTTCTCACCTAATCGGTTTAAACCACACTGTTTGGCAGATGGCACAGCTTGTAACTTGTCTAAAGCACTTCTTAATCTCCGTTTGTTTGTCACTTATACTTTTTTCTTCACTCTTCTTTGAGATGCGAGTACATATTTTTTCGGCTAGTAATTTCTTTCCATTAGTCGTCTACACGAGACATGAGCTGACTATGTTGTGTATGTTGCTCCACAGCTATAACCTCTGTGACGGCAGAAGGTGAAAACAGCTGATGCGGCTTTGTGAAGACTTTTTAAGTACAATTTTTCTCAAAAAAATGATCGTCTAATGATACAATCATCAAAATTGGTTACAGTGTTTATCATTTTAGTAAAAACTGAACAATATTATTAGTAAAAAATGTAGTAACAACCAGATTAACTTCAAGCAGAAACCAAAATTGCTATACTTGATTGACAACTGCTTCTACTACATAGAATTTAAAAAAAAATGTAAGTTTATATTTTGTGTGTGTGTGTGTGTGTGTGTGTGTGTGTGTGTGTGTGTGTGTGTTTTACTGTAGTTGAATGTAAATCACTGTGTGTAAAAAAGAATTACTTATCACAATTCTTTAAAATTATAGTGGTTGGGGGGAGAGATGATGTGAATTGTCCAGATCTGAAGTAATTATCATTTAGCCGCAGCAAAACTTGTCCATAAATGCGCACAGGTATAGATGCGTACACGTTAAGAACATTGTGGCATTGAATAAATGTTAATTCCTGTTAGTTTGGGTGCGCGTCGTGGTATTTACCTTTTCTCCCCAACGATGTACAACAACATGGCTGCGGCGGCTATTCTCTCTTCAGGTTGACTTCATCTCCAAAAAGGTCCATTTAAAAATGCAAGCCCTTGTCACATTGGGAAGTAGAAAATAAGGTGTAGCTAGGTACGAGAATGAAAACTTGTGTCTTCTGCATATTGTAACTTTTAATTAAAAGAATACTGGTAGAGTGCAATTACATACGTCTTTATTGCACCAGCTCAAAAGACCAACAAGACACCGAGATATATATACGAGGGCGGTTCATAAAGTAACCTCCGATTGGTCACAGTGTGGGTTGTGGGGGGAGTAGCGACGCCATCTGTGCGTTCACGCACTCAACAGGTCAGTCGGCATCAAGCCGTGGTCGAGTGAACGCCGTACCTGGGCTAGTTTAGTTTTTGTGGCAGTTTGAAATGTGTGCTGCAATAGAAAACCCCGCCAAATGTGAAGTGCGTGCTGTCATAAGGTTTTTTACAGCCAAAGGATATTCTGCAGCAGCTATTCATCGTGAGCTTTGTGCCATGTACGGACCAAGAGTTATGAGTGAAGGAGTTGTCCGTGAATGGGTACGTTTATTTAAAAGTGGACGAGAAAACGTTCATGATGAAGGGAGGAGTGGTTGACCATCATTGGTGACTGACGAACTCGTTCAGACAGTTGATGCAAAAGTTCGTGAAAATCGACGTTTCTCAATGTCGGAGTTGTCTACTGGTTTTCCACAGATTTCTAAGACTCTCTTGTACGAGATAGTGACAGCAAGATTGGGTTACCGTAAGTTCTGTGCACGATGGGTGCCCAAAATTCTTACCGACCACCACAAAACTCAAAGAATGGCCTCTGCATTAGACTTTCTGTCACGTTATGAGGACGAAGGAGAACCATTGTTAAACAGAATCGTGACCGGTGACGAAACCTGGATTAAGTACGTGAACCCTGAGACAAAAGAACAATCAAAGATGTGGGCACATTCAAATTCACCTACCAAACCAAGAAAAGCCTCGCAAGATTTTTTCTGCCAGAAAACTGATGGCAACGGTGTTTTGGGATGCCAAAGGGGTGTTGTTGGTTGAATTCATGGAACGTGGTACGACCATTAATCAAGACGTGTACTGTGAAACAATAAAAAAGTTACGACGGGCTATACAGAACAAACGCCGTGGTATGCTGACTTCCGGTATCGTTTTTTTGCACGATAACGCCCGTCCTCACTCTGCTCGCAGAACAACGGCCCTTCTTGAGTCCTTCAAGTGGGACGTTATCAACCATCCACCTTACAGCCCAGACCTGGCGCCAAGTGATTATCACCTCTTCATGCATTTGAAGAAATGGCTCGGGTTACAGCGGTTTGATGACGACGAAGAGCTCAAAGATGCGGTGACAGGCAGGCTCCAGGCACAAGCGGGTGATTTTTATGCAGAAGGAATTTCAAAGCTTGTGAAGAGATACGATAAGTGCCTCAATCGCTATGGAGACTATGTAGAAAAATAGTGCAAAGATGTAGTTGTAAGATGTATATATTAAAATATTTTTATTTAACTTGGTGTATTTTTTTAAATCAACCGGAGGTTACTTTCTGAACGGCCCTCATATATATATAAACAAAGATGATGTAACTTACCAAACGAAAGTGTTGGTATGTTGATAGACACACAAACAAACACACACACAAAATTCAAGCTTTTGCAACCCACAGTTGCTTCATCAGGAAAGAGGGAAGGAGAGGGAAAGACAAAAGGATGTCGGTTTTAAGGGAGAGGGTAAGGAGTCATTCCAATCCCGGGAGCGGAAAGACTTACCTTAGGGGGAGAAAGAGACAGGTATACACTCGCACACACACATATCCATCCGCACATATACAGACACAAGCAGACATATATACATAAAGAGGTACATAAAAATCGATAGTTTTGTTTTTAAATTTTCTGTCAACGTAGATGTAATCATACCTCCCTATGATATCTCTGCCACGTGGGGATGGTGCGACTTTTTATTGATATGTGTAGGTCATTTAAAGAACCTACACAATTGCAACCCCCCCCCCCCCTCCCTTGCCACCCCTTACCCCTTACCCCTCCCCATTTATTGTATACTGGAGTGATCCATATCACTGGTCGCTGGATGTCAGTATGCAGTGGTGGTGCATTAACACCATTTAACTTTTCTGTGCTTTAAACTCTTGGCCTGCCATTGTACTGAGACCTTCATTTGTGCCCAAGTTTACCTCATGTACTCTCAGAACATGCCATTACATAATGTTTGTATCTAATTTTGTTTAATGTACACTTTACACATTATTACTACCGCTATTTACAAAATAATAAATGAATAAATAAAGGTTGCATCAACAGGCACATTTGAATTCAGAGTCTGTAGTTTGATTATTGGAATTTAACTGCTGCTATTGCGGCATCGTCCAGAGTGCTCACCTCACATGAAATATGGTGCAGGCGCACTTGAGTTTGTTAATGCTGCTGTTAAGTTGAACTGTCCATGAATGTGCTACAGTTTCACTTGTTTACCAAAGTCAATAAAAGTGTTCATCCCTTTGCTGGAACATGGTGTGCTGAGGCTTGTGCATAGTGGAACCATTGATACTGTGGTGAGGAGGTTCATCATTTATGGCCCAGGCATTTGTTCCTCTCATAATCCACATGTTTCAGTGGTTGAACCAAGCTCACGCTGTCAGCATTCTGAGGCAATTGAATGGATTCAACGTAAGTCTCCAATGCCCTTATTCTTTTCCATACCACGTCTGTGGTAGAATGCTTTGTCGATACTCAAGTCCACTGATGATACTAATGTTTGATACTCTTCAGCACTGGCACACGGTTTTTACAGGAACACACCATTGAATTGCGAGTTTCAAACCTTCATAAAATGTTCGTTGCATATTTGGTGTTATATTCAGCTCTACATTACATCACAGGCTGCCACGTAATCGTGACTTATTTAGTTTCATAATCGAAAGCAGTCTTTCATGCATTTATGTTGATCAAAACATTGTTATCACGTTTGCAATCTCATTATATGGACGTGGAATGTCGAGCTTCGGGACAGTTTCAACACAGATGGATTTGGCTTATAAACGGGAAATACGTTGCAGATCGATAAGCTCCATCTGCAGTTGCCCAGGGGCGCTTTAAAATGAAATGCAAAACGGTCTCTAAAAGAGATCACAAGGAAATTTAGAACTGGCAGTGCGCTCAAATGTTTGGAAAACTATTTCTGTAATTCTTTTAACGAGACAGAAGTTTGTTCAAATTCATGTTTTCTTTAACACCAGTGAGTTTAGGGAAATGGACGGTGTTTTTTTTTTCATAATTTATCACCCGCACAATGCTATTTTTTTAAACATATCCCCGTCATATCCAAAATAGATTATTTCTCACCTTGCAACATCTTACTGTGGGCAGTGTGCAGTCAAATCCACGTAAAATGCAAAGTCTTCAGCCCATCCTGGGTGTTCCAATTTTCTTTCCTCCTTTCATTTTTCTTTCATAAATTTAACAATAGCGGGTTTCAATTTGAAAAATCATTTCAGGCATGCCCCTTGACTTAACCAACGTACTTTGAAATAATATAGTCCAGTTACAAAAGACCTGACACCCCTTTAATTTCCTGAACGGTTACAGATATCGAAACGAGGTTTCGTGCAATTGATAGTACCCTGAGGGGCACTGTTTTGTATGGATAATGCCCTGATATCAGGCATCAACCAAGATGTTGATACAAGTATGATTTTTTTTAATGGAAATGTATACTTTTCATAACTATATTCAGTAGGTCTTGGAAAGGCAGTTACGATGATATAGCGCTTTTATTACTGACACTGAAGCCTTTCGCAAGAGAATCCGAGAAATGCACTAAAACTGGGAAGCAATGAGGCGAGAGTAGGCCATTGCTGTGAAATAACACCAAGCTCTCAGACCAGACTCAGCCGTTATATGCCGATGCAGCAAGGCACGCCTTCGCTACTAAAATAAAACCTCATTTTGTATACGACCTAGAAACACCTACGATTTTTTTTGTGAGACTATGGCATATGCTAGTTTCTGGCGTATCAGATGGGACTAAGGAAAGCTGTTTCAATTGTACGTACTTTTCCAGGTTTTTGTTGGAACAACTACAGTTTTTCGAGCAGTTTTTCATTACTATTTTCACAGAATTTTCTTGACATTCGTCTCATAATAGCGTGTCTAACTTTTGCACATTGGTGTACATGTCAGCATGCAAGAAATTATGAATCATAAATGATCTGCTGACAGACAACACAGTTTTGTTAGTTCTGGGGCACAGAGAAGTAAACAGTCGAAAAGCTTAATACAACGATGTAGACTGGCATGACCATGTTTACAATGTAATATCTGATTCCGGATGACTCAGTTTTAGAATATTTCTCTCATTCTTTTGCAAGGAATTTCTACTACAAAATTAACAAGCATTGTATCACTGCAGTCGTCTTCTCATGCGCTTTCGGATGCCGTTAAGAAAGTATATCATTCTCTTTAAAAAATTATACTTGCCTCATAATCACGATCGATACAAAAGTGAAGATTCTGTATTACACACCAAATTACGTGTCCCTTAGCGTGCTATCATTGGCCCAAAACCTAGCTTCGGTATCTAAAATCATTCACGAAATAAAAGGGGTATTACGTCGTGCATGACTCATCCTGAATATACTCCCTTTGTCAGAAATGTTACAGGACAGATTAAAAAATATATAGAAAATTGTACTTCAGTTACCAACGTTTCTGGAGGTCTTGAAAGAAAGCAGGGAAATTTTCAACTTCTATGCTTGTAAGCTCATTTGTCACAGGCTGTCGTATGTATGTGATATCTTGATGGAGTTTTCTTTCAGTTGCATTCTTGAAAGGGCCTCGCTGCAGTTGCTTAATCATCGTCCACATTTCACTAGGGTTTTCCCAGCTTAACGCATATCTTATTTTTCACTCTTTGCTCAGACTCAGCATCGATTGTGTCACCAAAACTAATGCGCCAAGAATCCAGACAGGGTGTTGCTAAGCACAGCCTTGCCACATAGTGAGTTTCACGGAAACACGTGCAAGGTCATTTAGAGGACACACACATTAACATGAAAGCAACATTTGTTCCCTTTTGGTATTGCAAGCTCAGAAATAAAAAAAAGCCTGTCCTGGAACTTTTTCTGCGAAATGGATTAGTCTCCATACTCTTCGTACAGTTTCACTGAAACAGTTATACCTGACGGCATAGTAATGTATTCTACTTCCGAATATTTGCTACTTGAACCATCAATGTCATCACGTCAGCTACGTCTGCTAATTTAAAACAAAGTGCTTTTTGATGTACAGAACACAGAATCTCGTCTGATAATCTTTGTAATTTCTGGTTCTTTCCTCGTCAACTAAAAAAATGGTTCAAATGGCTGTGAGCACTATGGGACTTAACTTCTGAGGCCATCAGTCCCCTAGAACTTAGAACTACTTAAACCTAACTAACCTAAGGACATCACACACATCCATGCCTGAGGCAGGATTCGAACCTGCGACCGTAGCGGTCCCGCGGTTCCGGACTGTAGTGCCTAGAACCGCTCGACCACCCCGGCCAGCCCGTCAACTAAATCTTTAAATTCTATCTGAGTGATGTGTAATGTTCCATAGGAAATTTCTGCTACTCATATATTACTGCGACTGCATAATGGATATGGAGAATTTCAACCTTCTGTTCTCGTTCCCATCCACATCTTGTGACGATAGATCACTAGACTGCCTGTTTTTGTGCGAATAACCACTGGACCAACTTCCTTTATACCACGAACAAATAGCGAAGGATAAACAGTGCTTACACCAAGACCCTGGCGAGCTGAAGAAAGCCGTGTCGATCAAAAGAAGCCTCATCAAATGCTGGAAGGAAGTGTCGCATCGCTCTGCTGTATGAAATGTGGCGCTATACCGAGAGGGACCGAGCAAAGGCGAGACGTACCAAACAGTGACGAGACAGACCGAACCTCGGAGCGCTTGGAAGCAGCACATTGTGCAAAAGTGAAATTTTGCACGACTTGGTCGACCATGGTGTATAACAACTGACGCTCGGAAAACCGATATTTGATCGGAATAGCAGAGCCGAATTAGACAACGTGTGAATATGATAGTGAAAATGGGCCTCCGGTATCTGGCGAGCTATGCGGGCGCGCGCGGGCCGCTTAGCGCTTACCTCCTCGCGGGACAGCGTCTCGTGTGGCCAGCGCGCGTCCAGGTCCTGCAGCAGGCGCAGCAGGATGCGAGTGTCCAGCGGCGAAGACAGCGCCTGCCGGCAGTAGGACGTCCAGCGCACAGCGGCCAGCTGCAGCTCCGTCACATCGCCCTGGATCGCGTGTTGGTGCTGGATCGTCTACGCCACATGCGGCAACTCGCCGCTCCACTCCCACGTCGGGCCCTGCGGGCACATCGCCGGCACCCGTCACTACAGACAATCTCACAGGACAAAATATCAGCCACCCCATCAAAAAAGCTCAACTCGTCGCTTTGGAGCTCTGAAGGTGGCAGGGGTAAAATACAGGGAGCGAAAGGCTATTTACAATTTGTACAGAAAGCAGATGACACTTATAAGAGTCGAGGGGTATGAAAGAGAAGCAGTGGTTGGGAAGTGAGTGAAACAGGGTTGTAGCCTATCCCCGATGTTATTCAATCTGTATACAGAGCAAGCAATAAAGGAAACAAAGGAAAAGTTCGGAGTAGGTATTAAAATCCATGGAGAAGAAATAAAAACTTTGAGGTTCGCCGATATTGTTGTAATTCTGTCAGAGACAGCAAAGGACCTGGAAGAGCAGTTGAACGGAATGGACAGTATCTTGAAAAGAGGGTATAAGATGAACATCAACAAAAGCAAAACGAGGATAATGGAATGTAGTCGAATTAAGTCGGGTGATGCTGAGGGAATTGGATTAGGAAATGAGACACTTAAAGTAGTAAAGGAGTTTTGCTATTTGGGGAGCAAAATAACTGATGATGGTCGAAGTATAGAGGATATAAAATGTAGACTGGCAATGGCAAGGAAATCGTTTCTGAAGAAGAGAAATTTGTTAACATCAAGTATAGATTTAAATGTCAGGAAATCGTTTCTGAAAGTATTTGTATGGAGTGTAGCCATGTGTGGAAGTGAAATGTGGACAATAAATAGTTTAGACAAGAAGAGAATATAAGCTTTCGAAATGTGGTGCTACAGAAAAATGCTGAAGATTAGATGGGTAGATCACATAACTAATGAGGAGGTTTTGAATAGAATTGGGGAGAAGAGAAGTTTGTGGCACAACTTGACTAGAAGAAGGGATCGGTTGGACATGTTCTGAGGCATCGAGGGATCACCAATCTAGCATTGGAGGGCAGCGTGGAGGGTAAAAATCGTAGAGGGAGACCAAGAGATGAATACACTAAGCAGATTCAGAAGAATGTAGGTTGCAGTAGGTATTGGGAGATGAAGAAGCTTGCACAGGATAGAGCAACATGGAGAGCTATATCAAACCAGTCTCAGGACTGGAGACCACAACAACAACAACCTGTGTAGGACTTCTGCCAAGCTGTCACGTTACCCTCCACCGCTCTGAAGTATGTCATGCCAGCCAAGTGGTGGGTACACCTTCTGATCAAAAGTGTCCAGCATCTAGTAATGGACATAAAGGGCACTGCGCACACACACCAACCGACCGACCAATTTCCTGTACAGCCTACACACTTTACGACCTACTTTACTGAGTGACTACAGGGACAAAAGATGAACTTCTGTTGGTCGGCTGGCAGGGCAGCGCTACACATAACATAATTTTTTGGGTGGAGTGATTGGGGGAGGGAGGGGTTGGGTGAAATTGTGACGGAGATCATGCGAAGGGCTGGTGGGTCGGCTGTTGGCTGTGTGTGTGTGTGTGTGTGTGTGTGTGTGTGTGTGTGTGTGTGTGTGTGTGTGTGTCCCTTTATTACTCATGGGATATGACCACCCTTTAATTTATGATAGCTGGAATTCTGCTGGGGACATTTCCAGTGAGGTGCATGAATGTCAGTGAGGGAATGACAGTCTGTTCTTCTTCAAGTGCTGAAACCAGAGGTGGTAGTGATGTTGGATTCTGGAGCGAAGTCGATCTTTTAACACTTCCCAAATGAGTTTCATTGGGTTCAGGTCGGGACACTGGGCAGCATAGTCCATTTCAGGAATATTGTTATTCACAAACCACAGATACTGCCGCACAACAGGGTTTACTATCACGCTGAAACAATTATAGTCTCCGAAAACGTCCTGTGCTGAATGCAGCCTAAAGCTCCACAAAATGTCTTCATATACTTCTGCATATAGCGTTTTCCTAAGTGCAATGAGGGAACGACACCCTAAGCACGATAAACAGCCCCATATTGTAACATCATCTCTTCTGTACTTCTGTGTTGGAATTACGCATGATGGCAGGCATTCTACAAACCCTTTCATTGGATTTCCAAAGTATGTAGCGTGGTTCCTCACTTCAAATCACCCCTTTCCAGTGATACACTGCCCAATGGCGTCATTCTTTACATCACCCCATGTTTTGCTTAGCACTAATTACAGAAATTTGTGGCTTGACAGAAGCTGCGTGACCATCGTACTCCATTCCATTTAACTCTCATTCATTGTGCTAGCTGGACTACTGGTAGTACTTTGGAACACACGAGTGATCCCTTCCACTCATTTCGTGCGGTTTCTTACAACCACCGTCTGCTAGGGTTGGAGGTCCTGTCCGTCAGTACATGATGTCTGCTTCATCTAGGTTTAGCTGTTAAGTTTCCTCCCCACTTCCACTGCACACTCCCATCGCTAGCAGTCGACTTGGGCAGCTTTAGAACGTCTGAAATGACCCTGATGGATTTGTTACTCTGGTGACATCCAGTCACTACGTTCGAGATCACCGAGCCCTCGTGAACAACCCATTTTACAGTACTGTTTCTCTGCTAATAAGACAATGGCTCCCACCTCCAGTTACCCTGTCGAGTCTACCTCTCGTGACATATAGTCGCCAATTCCGCATCACATAGCGGTGTCCAGATACTTTTGATGAGATGGTTTATGTGCCAGTTAGTTATAAGGAACACCGCAGTAAGAAGGCTCTACATGGAGAAGTGACAGGATTGCAGTTAGTAGTAATCGTGTTTGGACTCTCCTGTGATCAGATCGTGAGTGCAGTCCACCGATTTGTTGATGTATCAAGACAGTAATGGTAGATCTCTCGCAGCCATGTAGTACGGCGTAGGAGCAACACTAGTAAGAAGACTTTAGCTGACATGGACCAGAGACAATTGTCATACACTACCAGATACAATCGGTTTCAAACATGACAAGGAATTGCTGCTCACAGCGAATGCTTTGGATCGCTCTAAGTCACGTAGAACTGATACCAGATGGTTGTGTGACACTCCACTGCTGACCTAATTCAGGACAGTGCCTCTTTACAATGAAATTCTGTGTATGTGCCACTCAGTTATCCGAAATTTGCGCTGTAAGATAGGTTGACGAGGTAATAGGACATGTACATGTGTTAAGACATTAGGCAGTAACTTGGATGGTACTAGAGGGAGCTGTAGAAGGTAAAAACTGTAGGTGAAAACAGAGATTGGAATATATGCACCAAATAATTGAGGACATTGTTCTTCTGAGATGAAGAAGTTGATTGGTGTATCATTGTGGATTGTCTACAAGGAATGGTAGACCACTCACAGTCATGTAACACATGTTAAGAGCAGCCATTGTTAAAACACCCTAACCGACAGTGACTAGTGACGGATGTCACACCTCGCCAATGACAATATTTTTCCAACCCGACAGAAATTGCTGCAGTCATTCAATGCAGACACGGATCCACAGTAGGATCCTAATTGGGGGGGGGGGGGGCTCTCAGTTTCTTACTTTCTCACCTCTCCCACCTGATGGATCCAGGACTGAAAGAATGCAACAAGTTTCCAGCGAACCAACGTTGCGAATGGAACTGCATGCCATGGACTTTCGAAACGAGGTACTTCGCAAAAGGTCATTGCTCTCAGCGGCATGTGGAGTTGGACGTCTTTAATTGGACAAACAACACAGTATCTGGGCAGTAGTTGACTGGAGTGCAATCATGCCATACTGAAGAGTGGAAGTTGTGGATCAGGCCGGAGGTGGTTCTGTGATGTTTTGGGGCAGTTTTCGCACCGTGACTTGCGACCATTCATTGCCATGAAAATAAACCACGATGTTCATCTCTGCATTATCTGTAATTAAGCATTACCCCTCTACATTTTGATATGGATATGCTGTGGACCCTCCCGTCTTCCAGGATGACAGCAGCCATTTTCACAGGGTTGTATTCTTATGTTCCTGGTATGACAAACACTCTCACTCCTCTCTGCAGATGACAGCTCTTGCAGGGGTGGATTCGTCAAGTGGATGTGGCATACCTGAAGAAAGTTCTGGAGCATATCATTGTGTGGAACTGAAATATATACCAAGCGAAAATTTGAGAAGTATAAATTAGAAGGACCGAAGATTTGGCTTCCTTTCAGCATCATCATGACTAGAGACTGTGCATAAACTGAGATGTGTGAAGGGTGTGAAGGGAAATCGGCGTATGCTTTTCAAAGGATCTATCCATGCAGTGACCTGAAGTGGTTCAGGGAAGCCACGAAAATCTGATCTCAGTGTGGGGCGAGTATTTGAATCCACCGTCCTCCCCAGTACGAGACCCTTATCTTCATCACTACGCCACTTCAAACGATCAGAAGTTGGGGAGAATTTGATCCTTTCAGATGAGGTACTATCGAAGAAGGTAGTAAAGTAGAGAGACGGGATACGAAACAAGGAGGTACTGAAAAAACAGCCCGCCGCAGTGGCCGAGCGGTTCTAGGCGCTACAGTCGGGAACCGCGTGACCGCTACAGTCGCAGGTTCGAATCCTGCCTCGGGCATGGATGTGTGTGATGTCCTTAGGTTAGTTAGGTTTAAGTAGTTCTAAGTTCTAGGGGACTGATGACCTCAGATGTTAAGGCACATAGTGCTCAGAGCCATTTGAACCATTTTGAAAAAACAAATAGGCCCTATATTAAATCTATGGGAAAGCCTTACCAGTAGAATGGTCACGTTAATGGAACATTTGCCACGCAGGCCGCTAAAATTAATTTTGCGCTGGAAGGAATTAGAAATGGAAAAAAGTAATGTAGGTGTAGACAGATACTAGAACACGCGTCCTAGTACAAAGAAATTATAAACTTGGTGTTCTAGATACGTTGAAACAGACTTCGAGGGGTTGTAGATGGTATCTTGAGGAATACGTTGCGGGTAGAAACCCGTGTTGGGGAACGTCGTTCAACGACGCTAGAGCGCGCCGATGTTATAGTCGCTGGCAGCAAACGTGACTTTGCACGCTGAAGGACGGTAGGCAGAAAGTCTCTTAATGTTGTTTGTTTATTCACTGATCGACTGATTACCGCGACCTTCAGTGGAGAAGGTGGAGCTAGCTGCTGCTTAGAACGGCTTTGTTTCCTATGAATACGATGCTCTGGTGCTTCGGTTGGTGGCGGTTTCTGACACGAGTATCCACCCGCAGTTTATTTTTCTCCTGGAACCCTCTAAAATACAGGAGAAAAATAAACTACAGATGGAAACCCGTGTCCGAAACAGTCATCCACCAAGGCAACAGAACATCGCATTCATTGGAGACAAGGCCTGTCTACGCAGCAGCTAGCTCCATCCTCTCCAATGGCGATCATGGCAATCAGTTGCGATCACTGAATAAGAAATAACATTGCGAGGCGTTCCTCTTGCATTTCGTCAGTGTACAATGTGAATTTGCTGCCGAAGGGGTGCCCTAGTGGCAGACATAGGCTTCTATGACTTCGACGTTCTGTAGCTTCGTTGGATGAAATTTCTAGACACGTACTCCTATCCTCCATTTGTTCCTCAAGACACCCTCTACAACTCCTTGAATTTTGTCGCAACATTTCGGGGACACCCTGTAGAGATGAAAAGTAGTGCAGAAGATAGGAAGCGATGTAGGACTCCAAACCAGTCGAAAGACAGATGAATTAAAAAAACAGACAGTACTTTGGATACACAGCTGTACACCAGGATAAACTGAAGCAATACCACGTGGGAAGACTGTGGCTAAGGTCCTAAATTCTAAGCTTGTATATGTATTGTCAAGCAACGTACAACTGGTTCATGAATCAGTACTGACAATGTTTCGTGTCAATTGTTAAATGTGTGATATAATAACCAGAACATGTTTCGGGACTACGTTATTACGTTATAAAGTGGTATAAAGTAAGGAAGCAAATCGAAGATCGCAATACTACATACACTGAAAACCATGTAATTATATTGTCCTGCATTATACCATACCCTGATTGAGCCGTGCGCGGCTCGTGTTAGTGCCGTTTATTGCTTAACATCTTGTCTTTGCGGTACTGCCGTCCTGTTTCTTATTAGATTTACTGGCGTCACTAAGTTGCTGGCTTGCCTGCCCGTGAGTGGCACCAGCGGCGCTTATCGATAAGAGGACTGTCGTACTATCTTTAGAGCGACCGCTAGTATTTCCGGGTCGTCGTGTGTTGGGACGGAGCAGCAGTGAGGTCCGGACAGCCATGTACCTGTTATTGGAACACAGCATTCTGGACAGCTCAGGAGCATATTTAGATAGTTGCATGTATTCTCTGTGGTTATCAAGATTAGTGGTGAACCATCTTTTTTTCTGATTCAGTGCTGGCAGACAGTAATAAACTTAGTTTCATGTAAGTACTGTGTGAATTATGAAATTTTTCCACCACACAGTGCTGCCTGCATATTACTGGATGTTCTGTGAGTAAATTTTCCACTGTAACTGCGAGAAATGCGTTCGATTTTCCCCAGATAGTAGCATAGCTATATTTTTAAAACACTTTCCCCGGTTTTCAGAAAGCATGGGTGGTTTTTCAGGAATTCCATTTCTAATCTGTGCAATCGCATTTGAGCAAACTTTTTTATATCCTATTTTGAAATTTAATTCATAGTGTCGCACTTCGTAGATTTATACTTAGTCATAGGCTACAGAAGTGGGGGGGGGGGGAGGAGAGGGACGTCAGGGGACAGACAGCAAGGAGTTGCACTTGCCACCAACCCCCCCCCCCTCCCTCCCCACCATGAGCGTCTGCGATAAACTTCATCCATTTAAGAATTCTCACTAATTTCTGGATGTGTCCCGCATGTAATTCGTGACAGACTAAATATTGAGTGTCCTGTCAGTTATTTGTGCAATGTTTCATTCGTTATAATAAATACATCATTTGCCTGTCGTTTCGGAACACTGCTGAAACAAAGTACCTTGTGTTGCTTCTTTCGCCCCCTCATACAGCTGGAAATTAGTTGCGGTAATGGACAGTTCCGACTTAGCACCGTGTATACCTGTCTGACAACTGTCCGAAATTTTAAGAACAGCCCTTTCGTTTCTGGACATCGTGACCTTAACAAAATGTCTGAACTTTACCTGTTAAGGCTTGCTGAGACTTTAACAGCAGACAACTGGATTTCATATCCAAAGATTTATTTCATTTGCAGTATGGACAACATAACATCCTATACTATGTGTTTCTTTACTTTTGGTTTATCTGAGGGCAAACAATAATCCTAGGCTAAACACGATGGAAAATTGTGAATATTGAGGTTGAAATGGTGTTTGGATCTTTCTCAACTGCATGGTTGAGAATTTATACGCTGTATGACCCTGTCTCACTTCTAGTCACATAACTTGTGTACTCGAGTTCACGCATGTACACATGATCACTCCAAACCGAAGAGACGAAGACCATTTTGTTTGCATCATTGGCCTTTGATACGTGATTATGGGTATTCATGTCGGCTCTCCAGCCAGATCAGATGATGTTTTGAATCTGGAGCCCCGACATGAATACAACCAATTATTACGCCGGCAGAGATTACGGAATCACATGAAGATCCTCTACGGTGAGGGGACGTTTCAACTTTCAAGGGTATTTCATGAACTTCGTAAGAAGGGGAAATTACTGAGCAACCTCGCTTTTTGGCTGAGATGCTGGAATGAAGTTTTAATACCTAAATTTGCCAGAATTGTTGATTACATTGAGACAAGAATGGCCAACACCATTAAGAAGCGTGCTGGTTTTGCCTTACTAAGGGAGCGCAATAGTTTTATACGCGCACAACTGGATTTCATATCCAAAGATTTATTTTATCTGCATTTGGCAGTTTCAGCGCTGCTTCCGCTGCATCCTGGAATTGGGTCGACAGTTCGTCCTGGGCAATATCAGACTGGGTGTAGGCAAACGCCGTCAGTAGGAAATCTTCGAAAATTCAACGGTTTTCTTCGCAGTCTACACTGATAACACCCGTCGACATGTGATCAGTCTCACAACGAAAGAGTGAACGATGCTATGCCTGCAGTATTGGAACAGGAATTCAATTTTACCCATACACCCAGTGATGTTCCAATTACGGAATACATTTCTGCCGTTGAACAAGTCGTGTCCAGGTTTCCCGACCATCTAGCTGATGAGGTTAGGTAAGAGGTGTCTCAGCTGTGTCAGGTGCCACCCCCGCGAGGTAACATCTCGCTTTAAAGAGCCGCAATCCGGTCCTTCAGAGAAGATTTCGTAATTCCTCCAGCGGACAAGGCCAGTTCAACGGTTCTTCTTTTGCGGGACAATTATGTGCTTAAAATTTATCTCTCTCTTGCACACTTGGCATACCAAAGATTGCAGAACTATCCAACTCACCGTATAAAACCCAAGACTCTCAAGACTCTTCCAGTCATTAAAAGAGACTTCATTATCTGATGAAGTTCTGGGAAAAACGTCGACCTGGTTCTGCAGTCCAGCCGAGATTATACGGTTTGCCTAAGGTAGACAGGAAGTACTTTCTCTTCGGCTTTTTGTTAGAAATTTGGGCACTCCTACTTATAAGTTGGCTAAGTATCTAGCGTCCATGCTCAGTCCCCCTGTCGGAAATTGCTATAATCTTATTTCCAATTCTCTGGTTTTTATTCAACATATGACTTCTGAGTCTCAATCCCAAGAATTGGCTCTTTAGTTTTGATGTTGCGTCTCTGTTTTCCAAAGTTCCTCTTGAGGATTCTTTGCAGTTAATTTGTGAAAAATTGGACGAAGAAACAACAAGCTTTGTCGCCATGTGTTGACGTTGACGTATTTTTTTACTTAATGACAAAAGTTTTAAACAAACTGAGTGGCTATTGGGAGTCCATTATCCCCCGTGGTCGCCAATTTGTGGAAGATTGAGGACATTGCAACATGGTTCTTTAAACCAACTTGTTCATGGAGATACGTCGACCATACGTTTATGGGATGGCCATTTGGGAGGGATGTTCTGGATCGTTTTCTGTATCATTTTAATTGTGTGCATCCCAATATTGAGTTCATTATGGAAGTCAAAGAGGACGGCGAACATCCGTTTTTAGGTGTCTTGGTCCACAGGAGGGGTGATGGGACATTAGGACAGTTTATCTGAAGCACACGCATACGAACAGATATCTTTATCCATCAGGCAGTTATCAATCCTACCAACGCAATGGGGTCCTACTTACATTGGTGAAAAGGGTTTACGCAATCTGAGATGCAGACAGTTTGACGCAAGAACTGGAGACTGGACATTCGCGGGAACTAACAGAAGATACAAGCAAATCTGCGGAATTCCTACATTTTGCGGGGAGCATATCTTCAGAAACAGGAAAAAGTTTAAAGAAGTTTGATATTAAAAGTATTTTCCGTCCACCGCCTGAGACCACAGCTCTGCTGGGCTTAGTGAAGGATAACTTTGGTTCGAGAAAGCCCGGGATCTACACAATTCCCGCAGTTGCGGGAAAGCCTGTATTGGACGAACTATTTGTATGCTCCAGTATCGTTGCGTGAAGCACGATCGGCACGCACATTTAATTCAGCCAGAAAAATCTGAGTGTCTGAACATTGTCTTACTGAAAAATATGAAATGTTGTACGATGAGACAAGTGGTTGACCCTGCGTCGCTGTATTGGGACTGTGTAGTGGAAGAAGCCATTGGAATGCCGCTATCTAACAATACTCTGAATTGAGATAAGAGGTACCCTTTAACTAACAATTAGAACCTTGTTCTGTTTGATGTTAAGAAACACAATGGTCCCTGTTTCGGTCATCAGAAACTGTCAGTTTTTTATATCTATTGTTCCCACGAGCTTTCACCACCTGTGCGCTGTTGTGCCTGTCGCTAGAGGGCAGTTGTGTTCGCGCACGCGCGGTGGACCCACGGTCGATGGATATTTGTGTTCCGGCTGATAGTGCGACGGCTCACAGCCATAGTATTGTGACCAGATGACGATGTGTTCCACCTGGAGACCTGACATGAAAACAACCAATGGGGACGTTTACGGAACCTCAAATGGTGATTCTGCTGACCAATTCTATAGTTGTTTTTAACTATTATTCTATGTTCACATTCACATCAAGCATGTCAGAAGATGTACTGCTGATATACTCATGAGGTACGCTTACTTTCAAGGTACAGCTGCCATCTACATTTGAATAATGTTCGCTGTGTAGCTGTCAAGCGTTTGAGACAGGATAGGCTGTGTGTACTTCATGTGAAACTTATTTCTGCTGCCAAGGGTATTTAACTCCACTGGACGCTCTTTGTTGCTTCCGTACAAGGTAAAACAAAATTAACCACTCTGGAGCAACCCATACTCTAGCTACGCTACATATAAATCTGACCACAACCAACATTTCATTGGGGAGTTGGCAGTATTTCTAACTAGTCAAAATCAGCCTCTGATTATCACAAGAAGCAACTGCATGGAAAAAAGCGGGAATTTCAGAACATCCTTTAGTTACATGATTTGGCCTCACCAAACACCTGTAATACTTTGCTCGGAAGAAACACAGCAGTATGATGAATCTCACAGGATACTGAGCTACAAGCATGTGAATTGGGCATTGTTCAAGGAAATGCTTGAAAAGTCGTATCCCACAAATTCCCAAAATTACACAAAGCAGGAAACTTGTTGAAGCTGTCAAAGCCCTTACCACCACAGTTCAGGATGCAATAGCAGGTACCATTACAGTACTTATACCACAAGAATGCTCAATGGCCCTGCTCCCAGAAATACAGGGGCCGATGTCAATGAGAGATCATCTCGGGAGATACTGGCTGTACAAACAGAATATTAGCAGGCTCCAGGGGATCATACGGGCTAAATTAAAACTTTTAAAACCACAAACTGGGACAATACACTCGCAGGGCTGCACACCACATGACCTGGAGTGTGGCAAATAGCTGTCCACTCCACCAAGAAGAAATACTACACACCAAGTTTACAAATACCTTACAGACCAGCATACTACATGGAGGAGAAGCATGAGCTGATGACCAGAACACTAGCAACATCATTCACACTGAATCTGGCTCCTTCCAATCCAGCACTGCTACTTGAAATGGACCAGGAGGTTACATGGCTTGTAACCCAGCCCAAGTGCAGTGTAACAATACATACTGCTACACATGAAATTACACAGGTTATTAAGCACAAAACAGCTAGAAAAGCTCCTGGTCCCAATCACTTCCAAAACCGTGTCACCCAGGAGTTCATGAATAAAGCTATAGAGCATCTCACACATATGACGAATACCATTCTACAACATCAACACTTCCCTGTCCTGATGTTCAGGAAGCCAGGGAAATACCACTCCCTACCACAAAATTACGGAGCCATCAGCCTGCTGAGCTCCCTAAATAAGATTGTTGAGAAGATGATTCTCAAACATCTTACTATGCACTGCAACACCAATGACTCGCTGAGACTGGAGCAATTTGGATTCAGCAATCACCACTCCACAACACAACAACTCCTCCGCGTAGTAGAACATATTACACACACCCCCAACACCAACTAAGCTACAGGAGCGCTGTTCCCGGTCTTCAGTCATCTACAGCACAATCGTCTCATTCGCAAACTCTGCACTGCTAGTCTCTCCGACGAGCTCATACATCTTACACACTCATATCTTACCCACAGAAGCTTCAACACCGACGTTCAGGGCAAACAGTCAACACAACACAGTATACAAGTGGGAGTACCCCAAGGCAGCATCCAAGGGCCCCTCTTGTTTAATCTCTACGTCAATGACTTTCCAACTGAACAAAACACAATGGCAACCATCTACGCAGATGACACTACCATCCTACTGCAAGACTGGAAACCATCAGGCATAATTCGCAACTGCAAGCAAAACTGCCTAGCTGGAATGACAGTGTGTTAAAGCAAATGCTGACAAGTGTGAAGCAGTTCTGTTCATTGACAAGCCATAACAACTGCACAAACATTAAGTGTTCTGGCATACCCACAAGCTCTGGAATGAAAATTAAGATCGCAAGAGCAAAGAAGGCAGCCAATAGCCCATTGGCAAGGACCACACCACGACGGGAGCAGGCCCCTAGACCAAGAGAATATAAGTGCCGCTCCTGCCAGCCTCGGCCACTCAGTATTTGGACAGGATTAGGACAGTATACGGACAGGCCTAGCGCAGAATGGTACAATAACAGTTATTAGTGATCCACAAACTGTGTGTCAAACTTGCACGAACATTGTATATAGCAAAGGACTCTGATTTATACTGCATGTCGCCTATTGCTTGCGACACCATTGTAAATTCCAGGTTAAGCATTGTCAAACTTCTTATTTGTAATAAAAACTATTAATGTTGTTTGCTTGAATTGTTGTATAGCATTTTGAGAATGCAGCATCCTTTAGGCACCCTATACAAGATGAGTGGGCAGGACCCCACATTAAGACTGCAGACGAATAACACTACACACACGCCCGATACGTTTCAGTGTGAAAGTCAAACACTTCAGTGACAGGCCAACTGAGCAAATGCAAGGCTCAAACAGTGTTACTCTAAGCTCAGCAGGTAAAGCACACTGAATAGGAGGGTATCGAGGTCCGTGTAGATGATACTGATTAGACCCATGATGATACATGCAGCTGCAGTCTGGGGTTACGTGGCTCTGACCGCCTGTGCTGCCTACAGGTGATACAGAACGAAGTGCACCACAGTCCACACACACACTGTCGACCTTCACAGAGAATACTGCCTTGAGACTCACACACAGATATTCAAAAAACTCACCACACGACTGTACAGGAACTTGAGACACTCTGACAATCACTTCATTCTTAACCTGGGAAACTACAACCACAACCATGGGTGAAAACACAACTGCTGAAAAACACTTCTATCTAGGGACAATTAATCACCTGTGGACAGCACAAGCTCACAGACAAAATAAACACTGGTGAATCCCTGCATTACAGCAAAACTAAATGGCATTGCCAGCTGCAAATATCTAGCTGACCAACTGGCAATACGGGAAAGCAGTATTGCACACTAAACATAAACATATCCAACCAAACCTCTTTATGGCCAATTGACCACTTGTATAATGACCTTGGCATGTTACAAGTACAGATGCTGCAGGCGGCCCAGGAGACACTCAGGTGCACAGCCCAGGAGTACCCCTCCTCAATAGGACTGACACTCGTAAAGAGTGTTTTAAGCTGCGACAGTGGTATTGAGCATCGCACGATACCCAAAACTAATGACAACCTCACCCTTGCAGACAGAAAGAAACTGCTACTGCTCTTACTATCTGTCCAGACTATTGCAGAAGTTCTTTTCCTTTGGTGCTTGCCTCGGCACTTTTCTCCCTCTGCCCTTAAAACTGCTACGTTCTGCTCACTTCTTGACCACTTCTATCGCCTCAAAGTACCTGTATTAGTGGGTAATCCTACGGACAACATCATGACCCCACATCCTGTGCACTTCTCAATTGTAACGAAGCAAACGGAGGTGATGGTAGAACTTTGGTGATGGTCACCATGTCAGTGTGGGTGTGGAGTAGCTTCGCCCTTTAAAGAAAAAGGCATTACCATGAATTGGACCTGGGTCCTCCACATAGCAGCAAGATATGCTGACCTCTGAGCTGCTCAAATGGACAAGAGAGAATTTAGCATTAATTGCAAAGTTTGCAACCATAACAATCACAATATAAATAATTTCCATAGAGAATATGCATTGAAGCTTAGGGTTAAGAAAACTGTTTTATATTCAGGTGCAACACCCTTTTAACATCTGCCAGCCGACATTAGGAGCAATCTGGAAATCCCCAAATATTCAAAATTAAAGTAAAAAATGTTTTATTAGCCAGTCCACCAATAATTTACCTGGATATGTGAATTTACCTACCTGTCCCACCTCAGATACACAACGCACAAACACTTTCTAACAGAAACCATATTTAGCCATGGAACATATTCTCTAGGAGCAGACAGGAATGGCAGATGGTTTACTCCACAGAGGGAAGCTGGCAGCAGCTTTGGAATGCCTTTTGAAGTGGTGATTCCACCTTAATAATAGCCTATGTGCAGGTACGGTTGGTTCTCCACGGAACAGAAACTACTGTACTGGTCCCAACGTGGCATTGACAGCATAAAGGGCAGCAGCCCTGTAAAGTTAATTGTTTTGGTATCATTTTAGAAGTGTCAACTACATTTCATTTTTGATTATTTTATTTTTGTGATTTAGGAGCAGAAAACTATAGTGGTAAGTATACTTCCCACTGTCTTTAGTAAGCTGTTATGAGTTTTATTTGACTATCTATTTTACAATCCTAGAAACTTCATTCAACACTACGTAAAGAAACAAGCTGAGACAAGTCACAATAGCATATATTGCAGAATGAAACAATGTGTTCTGTTGTAACAAGTGACAAAAGCACTGATGTCATGACAAACAGACACCAGTTGTTTAGCATATTATCACAAAAGGTCAACCACATCCAGAGGAGGTACAACATTTTCCCAAGAGCATAGTAAAACAACTAAATTAGTGGTAAGTATGGTCAGTTGGTGGTAAGTATCCTTTCTGCTGTCCAAAAAAGAAATTAATTTTGTGGTAAGTATATTCCCCTTGTATCATGGAAAAATTACTTTGGTAGTAAGCATACTTCCCAGTGGCCTTCAGAACAACATTATTTGGTGGCACATATAGTTGCAACTGCTTCTGAAAGGAACAAGTGACATTTAATGACAATTAAAAGCTACATTTCATAACAGACAGAGAGTTCAGCTGGTGCAGCAAACTAACATCAGGTGCCAGGTGCATACAGAGCTCGTATGATGTGTTCTCAGGAATACAGTAAAGAAATACAGTTGATGGTAAGTACACTTCCCACATCCTGTGAAATGGTTAAATCAGGAACTTCTCTCACAATATATCGAGCGAGGTGGCACAGTGGTGAGCTCACTGGACTCACATTCAGGGCGACTAACAGTTAAAGTCCATGCATTACTCTCCTGTGGCAACCTGTTCATCTCAGAGTAGCCCTTTCGACCTACAGCCTCAATTATCTGCTGGATGTATTCCAGTCTCTGTTTTCCTCTACAGTTTTTGCTCTCTACAGCTCCATCTAGTCCACCCAGACTTGGGTTTCCTGAGCTTTCTCTAAATCAGTATAGGCAAATGCCGAGATGGTTTCTCTGAAAGGGCACAATAAATAGCCTTCCCATCCTTGAAACAATCAGAGTTTGTGCTCAGACACTAAAGACCTCAATGTTTATGGGACATTAAACACTTATCTTCCTTCATTTCTCCTTTCTCAATATTCTTTTGTCTACCAGAAATCACTAAGTACAACTGACTGTGTAATGTAGGTGAAAGCGAACCTGCACTCTCATTTACCTTAGCAGAGTGCACTGTGTCTCCATTCGTTAATGGGACAGTGTGACTCACATGGGCCGTACAGTCTGTCGACCTGCTGCAAAGAGTCACTTAAGGCTTTTACTGGTCATGAGAGATATACTTAGCAGTAGCTGTGTTTCTTTAATGCATTTATGGGAATACATTGAACCACTCTGCATGCTCCTGGCATCCAGTGATAGTCCGCTGCACCAGTTTACTTTCTTTTTGTTATGAAACATAGCTTTTAGGGCTGTGAGAAGTATACAGCCCACCAAATAACAGTGTTTTAATGGCTCTTGGAAAATATGCTTTCCATCAAAATAGTTTCTCAAAATGGTTTGGGAAGTACACTTACTGTATTTACCCGAATCTAAGCCGCACTCGAATCTAAGCCGCACCTGAAAAATGAGACTCGAAATCAAGGAAAAAAAATTTTCTTGAATCTAAGCCGCACTTGAAATTTGTGCCTCGAAATTCAAGGGGGAGAAACGTTTTAGACCACATCTCCAAACCGAAACAAAGTTGGTCCATTGTAATATGAGACAATTTAGGTCGAATGAATGATGATACAGCTACAGTAGTTTGGTGCGTGTGGTAAACTTAGCAGTTAAGCTTTACCACGTAGTCATTGCTATGTGTCAGGCTCTCTGTTCAAATTTATACTAGAGAGCCTTTTTCACGTGCTTCGTCTGGTTTGAATTGATTGCTTGTTTTTCTTTGATCTGATAAGTGCCGTTCTCTCTGTTATAGGTGTTTCCGTCAGTCTAAGCTCAAAATGCATTATCATACTGTGCCATGCATTGTTTGTCGCATTCTGATTATGCGTGTTTACAGCCTGTCACCGCTCGCGGGATGGCTTGCTTTTGCGCACGCTACCGCCGCTTACAATTAAAAAAAAAAAAAAAAGAGAGGAATCGTCTCATCAGCAAAACAATGGGAAGAGACTGCTATTTGTTGTTACTTACACTGCCACTTTCTTTGATAATAATCAACAAGAACCATATAATAGACTGCATATGATAGATGTTCCAAACGAAAGTTTAGCGAAAAATTTTCTCCGTTTGAAAATTTTTGCAGACGCCTCTTTAGTGCATTACATTCTGCACAGAAATTAGATCCATCTTAGGTTTAAAAATCTAGTCAGTTGCCATGCTTCATTTCCGACTGTATCACTATTCAGCATAGGAATAATACGAATATAAACATGACATGATATATATATTCTTCCGCGTTTGCTGTTGTCTCTCTCTAGTTTTGTAGTTTATTAGGAAGACAGGATTTAAATGAGATAGCAGGAAACACGTAGGAATACATGGCAAAATGTTTACATTCGAATTATTCTTATGGTGAAGAGAATACTGCATGTGATTCACAATTCATAAAAGTTGCTATTAACAACCATCTCTTGTCACAGGTGGGACAAAAATTCAGAACGTAGACTTGGCCATATTGACAAACATCCCAAACACTCTTCCAGTTGGATTATCGTAGTACATTGAAAGGCTGCAACATTCGGAGATGAAGAATACGGAATTTGTATTTACTTCATTGGATAAAGTATGAGAATGCAGTGGTCGAAACTTGGGGCAGAGAAAAAAGCTCGTCTTCCACCCCCCCACCCCCGTTTTTTTTTAATTTGTTTACTGACGCAGAGGTTTTGGCGCCAGTATTTATCTTTTTGCCTGCAAAGTATGCCTGAGTAGTGCTACAAATATTCGAGGGCAGAAGTTAGTTGTGGTGGCACCTACCAACATTTTTCAGAACTTCCGCTTACTTTGCACTTGATTCTAAGCCACAGGCGGTGTTTTGGATTACAAAAACCAGAAAAAAGTGCAGCTTAGATTCGAGTAAACACGGTATTACACAATTATGTCTTTTGTGAATCTTGGGAAGCATACTTGCCAACCACTTAGTGGTTTTACAAAGCTTTTGGGAATATATATTACCATCTGTAGATGTACCTGGTATCTTGTGATAGTACACTGTACCAGGTGCATAAAAATTGCTACAACAAATAGTTTTTGTTTGTTGTCTGATCACTACTATCGTCACCTGTGTAGTTGGAAAAAAAATTGCCTCATTTTCACAGTGGGAAATAGCAGCTCACAAAAGGGCTTTAGGAGAAATACACTACCACTACAGTTTTTGTCCTAAACCACAAAATAAAATTACAAAAATAAATAAATAAACAAACTGATCACATGTCCAATATAACATCAAAAAATTTGACTTTGCAAAGGGATTAAAGCGTTAACGCTTAAAGACTGCCCAAGCATTGTTACTTTACAGTAAGAATGTTTGTCAGCATGGAAAGTTACCACACAATTGGCAAACGCTACAGCGACATCAAATGAACATTCCACAGCCTTTGCAGTAACAAAATGTTAAAAATCAGCACTACAGAGATTGCTCAGAGCCAACAACAACTGATGACTGCTAACTTCAAATTATAGCTGACAGGTAGTACCTCGGGAAATTAATGTAACTGCACTGTGACTTTTTTTGCAGCTAATGGGGAGAGCTGTGTTGACTCACACGGTACACAACCATCTCAACCCATTCAGTGGGGTCTCTAGGTGTCCATTATGTACTACAGTACAAACCCCCGGGCAATGTAGTGCACAAAGAATCGTGGTGTACATGGAAACTGATGGATGGAAAGCGACATTCTTTTTAAGGACCACTAGTGAGAAAATTTAGAGAAATGGCTGTTGACGCTGACTGCAGAACAATCTACTGCGACTAATGTACATTCCATGTAAGGGCCATGAAGACAAGTTTAGTGAGATTAGGGCTCATTCAGAGGCATATAGACAAGTCATTTTGCCCTCACTCTGTTTGTGGTACAACAGGAAAGGAAATTACTAGTGGTGATACAGGGTGTCCTCCAGCGGAACTTGGATCAGTGGTATTGTATTCCTTTCACAAGAAGTGAAGCATTTCTTTGATACCTGATGATCCTTGTAGAAGGGTGCGGAAATGACCAGGTACCAATGCATGTCTGAAGTGTGAAGACCCACAGATTCAGCACATAGTTGAGTCAGCCTGGTTTTGGTCTGGTGTCACCTATGGATATCAAATGCCTCTAATAACTAGTAAGTATAATTTGAGAGCTGTGCAGTATCAGAACTGAATCCTCCAGCCTACTGTCTAGCCAACATAATGTCAAAATTTCAGCAATGGGTCTCTCGACAAATAGTGCACTATGGCATAGGTCCTGTTCTTAGCATGCATTTATTGTAATTTCCTGCTTAATACAAAGTCCTAAGCAATTGGAAAAAGCACGGTAATTCCTGTATATAAGAAGAGTAAAAAAATGGACCCACAACGTTACAAACCAATATCCTTAACATTGGTTTGCTGCAGAATTCTTGAATGTATTTTCACTTTGATTTCCACGAGACAGAAAAGCTTCTGTTCACAAATCAGCACAGATTTAGAAATCATCGTTCGTGTGAAACTTGACTTGCCCCTTTCTCACAAGATATCCTGCAAATCACGGATGAAGGGAACAGGCAGATTCCACATTGTTATTTCCAGAAAGTGTTTGCCACAGTGCGCCACTGCAGACTGTTGATGAAGGTCTGAAATTACAGATTAGGTTTCAAGATATGTGAATGGCTCGAGATGGCTTCTTGTGTAGTAGAAGCCAGAATGTCGTCCTTGATGGTGAGTGTTCATCAGAGGCAGGGGTATTGGGGTTATTCTCAGTAGTGCCCCGGGGAAGTATGATAGGACCACTCTCATTCCCTATACAGGGTGTTACAAAAAGGTACGGCCAAACTTTCAGGAAACATTCCTCACACACAAATAAAGAAAATACGTTATGTGAACATGTGTCCAGAAATGCTTAATTTCCATGTTAGAGCTCATTTTAGTTTCGTCAGTATGTACTATACTTCCTCGATTCACCGCCAGTTGGCCCAATTGAAGGAAGGTAATGTTTACTTCGGTGCTTGTGTTGACATGCGACTCATTGCTCTACAGTAATAGCATCAAGCACATCAATATGCAGCATCAACAGGTTAGTGTTTGTCAGGAACATGGTTTTGCAGTCGGTGCAATGTTTACAAATGCAGAGTTGGCAGATGCCCATTTGATGTATGGATTAGCACGGGGCAATAGCCATGGCGTGGTACGTTTGTATCGTAACAAATTTCCAGAACGAAGGTGTCCCGACAGCAAGACGTTCGAAGAAATTGATCGGCATCTTAGGGAGCACGGAACATTCCAGCCTACGACTAAGCGACTGGGGAAGACCTAGAACGACGAGGACACCTGCAATGGACGAGGCAATTCTTCGTGCAGTTGACGATAACCCTGATGTCAGCATCAGAGAAGTTGCTGCTGTACAAGGTAACGTAGACCACGTCACCGTATGGAGAGTGCTACGGGAGAACCAGTTGTTTCCGTACCATGTACAGCGTGTGCAGGCACTATCAGCAGCTGATTGGCCTCCACGGGTACACTTCTGCGAATGGTTCTCCAACATTGTGTCAATCCTCATTACAGTGCAAATGTTCTCTTTACAGATGAGGCTTCATTCCAACGTGATCAAATTGTAAATTTTCACAGTCAACATGAATGAGCTGACGAGAATCCGCACGCAATTGTGCAATCACGTTATCGACACATATTTTCTGTGAACGTTTGGGCAGGCATTGTTGGTGATGTGTTGATTGGTCCCCATGTTCTTCCACCTACGCTCTATGGAGCTTGTTATCATGATTTCATACCTGTGCAGCTAGAACATGTGCCTTTACAAGTACAACACAACATGTGGTTCATGCACGATGGAGCTCCTGCACATTTCAGTCGAAGTGTTCGTATGCTTCTCAACGACAGATTTGGTGACCGATGGATTGGTAGAGGCATACCAATTCCATGGCCTCCACACTCTCCCGACCTCAACCCTCTTGACTTTCATTTATGGGGGCATTTGAATGCTCTTGTCTACGCAACCCCGGTACCAAATGTAGAGACTCTTCGTGCTCATATTGTGGACGGCTGTGATACAATACGCCATTCTCCAGGGCTGCATCAGCGCATCAGGGATTCCATGCGATGGAGGGTGGATGCATGTATCCTCGCTAACGGAGGACATTTTGAACATTTCCTGTAACAAAGTGTTTGAAGTCATGCTGGTACATTCTGTTGCTGTGTGTTTCCATTCCATGATTAATGTGATTTGAAGAAAAGTAATAAAATACGCTCTAACATGGAAAGTAAGCGTTTTCGGACACATCCACATAACATATTTTCTTTCTTTGCGTGTGAGGAATGTTTCCTGAAAGTTTGGCCGTACCTTTTTGTAACATCCTGTATAGACTGGTGGTCCAAGACATTATGACCTGCTTAATAGCTTGTTTGTCCATCTTTGGGACAAAATACATCACTGATTTTGCGTATGAGGGATCAGACGGCTTGTTGTTAGGTTTGAGGAGGTATGAAACATTAGATGTCTGCACACAGGTCTTGTAATTCACGTAAATAACATTTCACTGATTTGCATACGTGGTAATGATGCTCAATAGCGATCCAGATGGGTTCTTTAGGTTTACATCAGGCAAATTTGGCCACCAAGACATCAATGTGACGTCACTATAATGCTTTTCAAACCTCTGTAGCATGATTCTGGCTCTGAGACACAGACATTTACACTGCTGAAAGATGACGTCGCTGTCGGGGAAGACATCAAGCATGAAGGGACATAGGTGATTCACAGCTGTCGGCATGTCTTCGATTACTACATGCAAGTGCAGGAGAATGTCTCCCAAGCATAATGCTGCTCCCACCAGCCGGCATCCGTGGTGTGCTGCACATTTGGAGCCGCCATTCTCCTCAATGATGGTTTTTGTGGAGACACCTATCAACCTGGTGTAGCAAAGAGCCAACAATTCCATTGATTGATGGTTTAATCCGAATGGTCCTGTGCCCACTGCAATCACAACTGATGATGTTGTTGGGTAGACATGTGAACATGTAGGAGTGGTCTGCTGTGGAGCTCCGTGTTCCAGAATTTACAATGAACAGTGTGCTATGGAACACTTGTGCGTGCACCAGCATTGTGCTCTTTCAGCAGAGTTGCTACAAATCACCGTCTATCCTACATTGCAGACAGACATGCCCTCAAACCCCAAGTACTGTGAAGCGTCATGGATGTCTAACCATTTAGCACCTAGTGATAGATAGCACATGAACATTTGACCAGCATTGCTGCTTTTGAGATGTGTGTCACAGGCTCAGCATAATAATAATCTGCCATTTATCATAATCACTTATCTCAACTGATTTCCCCATTTGCAGCCCATATCTTCCCTAAAGTGAGCCCCCATCTGTGTCTGCTCTATTTACATATTTTTGTTACCGCATCACATGCCCGCAATGCCACCAGGCAGCATCCAACTCGCAGTGGGCAGTGGTCATAATGTTTTGGCTAATAAGTGTACATTAAGGATCTGACAGCCAACGTGGCCAGCACTATGAGGCTGTTTGCTGATGACGCTATTGTGTATGAGCAAATGTCGCCATTGAGTGACTATAGGAGGATATAAGATGAATATAATGGAAGGAAACATTCCACGTGGGAAAAATTATATATAAAAACAAAGATGAGGTGACTTACCGAACAAAAGCGCTGGCAGGTCGATAGACACACAAACAAACACAAACACACACACAAAATTCAAGCTTTCGCAACAAACTGTTGCCTCATCAGGAAAGAGGGAAGGAGAGGGGAAGACGAAAGGAAGTGGGTTTTAAGGGAGAGGGTAAGGAGTCATTCCAATCCCGGGAGCGGAAAGACTTACCTTAGGGGGAAAAAAGGACAGGTATACACTCGCACACACGCACATATCCATCCACACATACAGACATGGATATGTGCGTGTGTGCGAGTGTATGCCTGTCCTTTTTTCCCCCTAAGGTAAGTCTTTCCGCTCCCGGGATTGGAATGACTCCTTACCCTCTCCCTTAAAACCCACTTCCTTTCGTCTTCCCCTCTCCTTCCCTCTTTCCTGATGAGGCAACAGTTTGTTGCGAAAGCTTGAATTTTGTGTGTGTGTTTGTGTTTGTTTGTGTGTCTATCGACCTGCCAGCGCTTTTGTTCGGTAAGTCACCTCATCTTTGTTTTTATATATAAGGATATAAGATGACTTAGACAAAATTTGTGATTGGTGAGATGAATGGAAGCTTATTGTAATTGTAAAAAAAAATGTAGCTTAATGCAGATGAGAAGGAAAAAAAATCCCATGATGTTTGAATACAGCATCAGTAGTATGCTGCTTGACAGTCATATCAATTAAATACCTAGGCATAATGTTGCAAAGCAGTAAGACATGAAACAAGCAAATTTGGTTGTAGGGAAGGCAAATGGCCAAACTGGTTTATTGCAAGTATTTTAGGAAAGTGTAGCTTATCTGTAAAGGACACAACACTAGTGTGACCCATTCTTTAGCATTGCTTGAGTGTTTGGGATCTGCATGACATTGGATTAAAGGAAGACATTGAACCAATTCAGAGATTTATCACCAGTAAGTTTGACCAGCACATAAGTATTATAGAGATGCTTCATGAACTCAAATAGTAACCCCTGGAGGGAAGATGATATTCTTTTCACAAAACACTATTAAACTATTTAGGTACCTCGTACTTGAAGCTGACTGCAGGACGATCCTACAGCCACCAATTTACAATTCATTTAAAGGCCACAAAGACAAGAGAAATTAGGGCTTGTACAGAGGCATATAGACTGTCGTTTTTCCTAGCACTATTTGTCAGTGGAACAGGACAAGAAATTACTAAGGTGGCTTGTGGGGTATGTACGTAATTTTAATCAGCACGATAGATACATTTTTGTACATGTTTACTTTCAAGGAACCTTGTTGTGCTGTTCTTTTTTAATAAAAACAAATACAAAGCTCGTGTGGGGTATGTACATAATTTTAATCAGCATGATAGATACATTTTTGTACATGTTTACTTTCAAGGAACTTTGTTGTGCTGTTCTTTTTTAATAAAAACAAATACGAAGCTCGTGCTTATTCACTCCATTCCTGGCTGATGAAAGTGTCTATTGTAATTATCATCTTTCTCATGTTCCCAGTACCTCGGAAGCTCTCTGTCAATTGTATTTCTTTTTATTTGGCATTTATGGTGTAGACATCTTGGAATTCACGAGCATCTATTCTGTTATCAGAAACATTACATTCTCTTCAGACCATTATGCTGCTCAAAGATCTTGAGTTGAAGACAAAAGTTCACTGATGAAACACCAGAATTTAGCTCTTTCTCTCCTGCTCTCACCAATGCAGAGATAATGGAGACTTCATTTGACAGTTCATCGAAAGACTGATAATGGGCAGAACACGAGTGAACACCTGTGAATGCTAACCAAATGCAACAGAATGGTGTCTGCTTGTGCTCAGCTACTGTTCAGAGCCACAGAGAATTCTTGTTCATTTGTGTCCGCTCCAGTGAAAAATGAGTTTGAGACCTGCAGTCCAGTCTTTTAAGTTTAGCAGGCAGATGGATCGGTCATATTTTGGGCCAGTATGGTATACAGATGTCTGACACATCTCATTTCGAATGAGGCTATTTGAGGGCTGTGCAATGTGATGATAGGATCCTCGAACCTACTGTCCTGTCATATAGTCGACGTTTGGATGATCATTGGTTGTGTTACAAGATGACAATGCACAAGTACACCATGGGATACGAATGATGGAGGAAATCAAAGTCAAAATGAGGGCAGCTCAGTCTGTATTATTGTAAAATATTAGGAGAGAGAGAGTCACGGACATGATATGCAAGTTGAGATGGTAATCACAATAAGAAATACTTTTTTGCTGTGGCAAGATGTTTTCACAAAATTCCAGTCTCCAACCTCATCCTCCAAATGCAAAAACATTTTCATTTTCATAGCACTCACCTTCATAGGGAAATATGATTGTTATAATAAAACACAACAAATCAGAGATCACACAGAGCAATTAAAGTGTTCCTTTTCCCCACACATTGTTCAAGAGTGGAACGGTGGAGAAAAAGTATGAAAGTGGTTTGATAAATCCTCTGTCAGGCACTGAGCTGTGAAATGCAGAGTAGTCATATAGATGCAGACATTTCATATCCCATAAGCACGGTGGTTGTGGTGGTCTAGTGGGTAGCGCACTAGACTCCAATCAGGGGGTCCTGGGCTCAATTCCCAATAAAACATAAAAGGTGGGGATTTTTCCTTGTTCCAGTGACTGCAGGGTGGCCCCAGGTGACGCCAACCTGTTATCAGATGACTCCTGGGGATATTTCCCAGGGGTAAAAGGAAGCTGGGGTGATAGGCCATAACCCTCTCCCTCCTAGTGCCACGGTGAACAAAGGCTGCACCCTACCTGCTGTCAGGACAACAGCCCAGTCACTGCCTGCCATCATAGACCTTACTTTAACTTCTATGTTGTATGCATCTGAACAATTACTTTAACACAGAACAAATACGGAATGAACAAGACCAGAATAATTAACATATTCTGTTGGATTTTCTGTTGCGGCTATATCATAAATTAAACAACAACAGAAAGACATCTTCAATCAGTTTTCTAAAATTCATGACATAAAAGTATTGTATAAATCATTAAAATTCTACTGTACTCTATCGAAATTGTAATACTCCTGGGTAGATGCCAACGTTAGCATGCAGCTAGAGCCAGTGTGGACATAGTTTTTAGGCTGTTGTCCACATCCGACTAGATGAATAGCAGACTGGTATGCACACCCCACATCAGTTACATGATCCTCAAACATTTTGAAAACATTCTCACACTTTCACACACGATAATATTAGATACATACAGATACAGGGTACATAACTTTCATCCTGGTGTGGGTTGGAAGGGGGGGGGGGGGGGAGGTGGCACGGAAAGGGCATCTGGCCACAATTTACCACTAATACTACCAAATCCACATTAACATGCTGAGACTGTGATAGCAGGGGATAAAGACTAAGAAAAAGAAAAAGTAAAATGTATCAAAGTCGTGAGGTAAAAGTCTGTGCCCACTGCCAGAAGAAAATTCACTCCAGATTTAATGTTGTAACAGTGCATATGGAGTACATGAAATGATCACATTTACAGATCAATACTGCAAATGCTTCTCAGCTAGCATGTATCGACCCGTGCTAAAACACACACATTAGTATGTGGTGTAGCCCTCACTGGTGACAATGCAGGCACTGACTGTGGCATGCAGTCGATAGTACAGATGGCAAATACTGTCCTGAGATAAATTATGTCACACATGCTCAATCTGTTCAGATAGTTATGTAAGAGTTGTTGGTTGACAAGTTGCACGAGTCACTTCTCATCCCATGTTCCCACATGTGCTCGGTTGGAGACAAACTCGTAGAACATGGTGGCCCGGGAAGTCACTGTTCATCTTTCTGAGAACACTGAGTTTTGTGGGCAGTGTGTGGGTCAACACTGTACTGTTGGAACAGTACATTACCTTCCAGTTGCAAGAATGCAAAAATAACAGGTGTAACATCATTCTGTATGTACCAAGTGCAGAAACACCACAGACGAATGAGAGTTGTAGTTTATCGCCTGGGGTAGGGCCACTGTATCTTGGACTAATGCACTCTACAAGAGAGTGCTCACCAGATTTATGTCATTTGCTGATACGACCATCACTTGTCTGCGAGCGGAATCTGCTTTCATCACTTACAACCATGGCGTGCCATGCCATCCTCAAAGAGATCCTCTGATGGCACCACTCGAACCATGCATGTCAGTGCTGAGGCACGATTGGAAGACGGGATAGATGTGTGCACGTCCGTAACGCAACTGGCAATAACTGCTTCGCAACAGTTTGTGTTGACACATCTGGGGCTCACAAGACCTTTTATCTGTGCTGTGGTAGCCGTACGATCTGCAACTGCTGCCCTTTCAGTACAACAATCCTAGTGAGCATCTGTGCTGTGTGGATGTCCAGAACCTCGACTACGTGTGTGAGAATGTTCACGTGACTACTGATACTAGCAATGTTGCATAACTGACGCAGCACATCCAACTTGTGTGGCAATTCCCCCGAAAGGACCATCCTGCCACTCGGAAGCCCACAATTTGACCCCTTTTTAAACTCACTCGTTGGCTATAAGAATCACAAGTGTGCCTTCCTGGCATGGTTGCCTGCTTGCTTCACATGTCTGCATCACACTGGCTGTGAGCATTTCCTATTAAAGGGTAGACACATATAGCACTCTGATAGCTATGCCATTACACTATCTGTTGGCGGATGACACTGAAACCATTGCCAGTACATCTACTATTCCCAGGTGACATGTGTTGTCATCAGAACAAAATTGACATTGTATTGCCAGGTGTACAATATAAGCTGTATCAGCAGAAACATGTGACTAAAAAGATGCTAGCCTTACATTATTCTTGCACATTATCATTATCTTTGATGTTAATATGACAAGAAACATGAAAAATGCAATATCGAAAGTGAAGTTCATGGGAGAGATCTATGAACCGTTCAAAGTAAAGACAGGAGTGAGCATGAGGAGAAAATAATCAGGACATGGGACAAAAGAGACAGATGGGTGAAGACTGAACCGTCGCCCTCCAAGTGCCGTGCCAAACAAAGACTGCACTCTACGTGTAGTCAGATCATGTCACACACCACACCATGGCTTGCGGAATATATATGCACATGTAGATAAAATGTCTGGCCTTTGCTGATGATATAGCCATCATAACAAATAACAGAAAAGAAGACAAAAAAGCTCTACAAACTATTTATCAAATCTCAGTCAAAACGGGACTACAAATCTTACATGAAAAAAACTTGTACATTGACACAATGTGAAGAGACAGACACCCACTAGTAACAAAGTATGGAACGATATCACATGAAGAAAGTTTCCAGTGCCTGGAAGAGATTACACAGAAAATGGGACTGAACTCAACATCCAATGAAAAAAGAATCACAAAACTACATAAGGTATTCAGACTTATATGGAACAATTATAACAAAAGAAGTTTTTCCATCAATGCCAAATTAAGACACTGTAGTACAGTAGTTACCACAGGCCTTGTACACCTCAGAACAACAGCCATGAAGGGAAGAACAAAAATCAAAGAGATGGAAAAACAGAAGGAAAGATCTACAGGCCAGTTCAGAGAGAGGGGATCTGGATAGACATATTGACAAAAGAACTGTACAAATACAAACAGAGGATTAAAAACAACACCAGGTAAAGAAGGACAAAGTTCTAGAGACACATACAAATTATGCACAAAAACAGACTTACCAAGAATATTTTTAATATAGTTATGACTAATAAAGTGAAAACCAACTGGGTATAGGAAACCGTGGAGGACCTCAAGAAACTAAACATCTCCGCAGAAGACATCACAGACAGGAAAAAATACAGAGTAAATAACTGGAAAACAGAAATTTCAGCAGATATTGAAAGAAGGAAACGGGGAAGAACGGTACAGAAGAGAGGAAGAAGAATCACAATGAATATATGAGAAGTTTTTGAAAGACAAATGAAAGAGACAGAAAAAAACCTTGAAAATTGATGGTGCTTTACTGCTCTCCTAAAGGGGGTATTAATTAACAATAATTCAATATAATAATAATAATATTTGTTGTACTTTAGAAAACATCAAACAACAAGTGCAAAAAATACTGGAACAAAATAATGTGCAATCAGAAGAAGAAGAAAATACAGTAATGGACTCAAACATCCCAGAGCAAACAAACAAAGAACAACACGCATCAATTAAACAATCAGAGGAAAACGAAATCTTAAGACAGCCAACAGAACAAGCACAAATAGAACATGAAGTGACACACATGTTAGATATAGAAGAAAAATTTCAGCTGACATATATAGAATACAAAGACACAAATACAGACATTAGACCATTCTTGCAAAGACCGCCAAATAACCTACAAGTCGAAACAACGTTAAAAACTATCAACACAATCATACACAACAAAATAAATGAAAACACAACTATGGAAGAGTTACAACTACTGGTTTATACAGGAGCACTCACTACACTAAATATACACACTAGGCAGAGATCAGAACCAACCAACACACACAAGAAACCCACAAAACCAGCATGGCAACAAAGGCTACAGATCAAAATAGAAAAACTGAGAAAAGACATCGGACAGCTAACACAATTTATAAGAAATGAAATCTCGGAAAGAAAACGAAAAAGGTTGGGTAAAATCTCACAACAAGAAGCGACAGAGCAATTAGACGAAAAGAAGCAGAAATTACAAGCATTAGCCAAATGACTCAGAAGATACAAAAAAAGTGAAAATAGAAGGAAACAAAACCAAACATTCAACACAAACCAAAAGAAATTTTACCAGACAATAGATAACAAACACATTAAAATAGACAATCCACCAAACATAACAGACATGGAACACTTCTGGAGCAACATATGGTCAAACCCGGTACAACATAACAGGCATGCACGGTGGATACAAGCAGAAACAGACACATACAAGATGATACCACAAATGCCTGAAGTGATAATTTTGCAACATGAAGTCACCCAAGCAATTAATTCTACTCACAATTGGAAAGCCCCTGGAAAAGATAAAATAGCAAATTTCTGGCTAAAGAAGTTCACCTCAACACATTCACATCTAACTAAATTATTTAACAGTGACATTGCAGACCCATACACATTCCCTGATACACTTACACGTGGAATAACTTGTCTGAAACCTAAAGATCAAGCAAACACAGCAAAATATCGCCCCATAACATGCCTACCAACAATATACAAAATATTAACTTCAGTCATTACACAGAAATTAATGACACATACAACACAGAACAAAATTATAAATGAAGAACAAAAAGGCTGTTGCAAAGGAGCACGAGGATGTAAAGAGCAACTGATAATAGATGCAGAGGTGACATATCAAGCTAAAACTAAACAAAGGTCGCTACACTACGCATACATTGATTACCAAAAAGCTTTTGATAGTGTACCCCACTCATGGTTACTACAAATATTGGAAATATACAAAGTAGATCCTAAATTGATACAGTTCCTGAACATAGTAATGGAAAATTGGAAAACCACACTTAATATCCAAACAAATTCAAATAATATCACATCACAGCCAATATAGATTAAGCGTGGAATATACCAAGGAGACTCATTAAGTCCTTTCTGGTTCTGCCTTGCCCTGAACCCACTATCCAACATCCTAAATAATACAAATTGTGGATACAATATTACTGGAACATACCCACACAAAATCACACATTTGCTATACATGGATGATCTAAAACTACTGGCAGCAACAAATTAAGAACTCAACCAATTACTAAAGATTACAGAAGTATTCAGCAATGATATAAATATGGCTTTTGGAACAGACAAATGTAAGAAAAATAGCATAGTCAAGGGAAAACACACTAAACAAGAAGATTACATACTGCATAACCACAGCGACTGCATATAAGCGATGGAAAAAACAGATGCCTGTAAATATCTAGGATACAGACAAAAAATAGGAATAGATAATACAAATATTAAAGAAGAACTAAAAGAAAAATATAGACAAAGACTAACAAAAATACTGAAAACAGAATTGACAGCAAGAAACAAGACAAAAGATATAAATACTTATGCTATACCAATATTGACCTAGTCATTTGGAGTAGTGAAATGGAGTAACACAGACCTAGAAGCGCTCAATACACTTACACGATCACAATGCCACAAATATAGAATACATCACATACATTCAGCAACAGAAAGATTCACATTAAGCAGAAAGGAAGGGGATTTATCGACATAAAAAACCTGCATTATGGACAGGTAGACAATTTAAGAAAATTCTTTATAGAACGAGCAGAAACTAGCAAAATACACAAAGTAATCACTCATATAAATACATCGGCTACACCATTGCAATTTCATAACCACTTCTACAACCCCTTAGATCACATAACATCAACAGACACGAAGAAAATAAATTGGAAAAAGAAAACACTACATGGCAAGCACCCGTATCATTTAACACAGCCACACATCGATCAAGACGCATCCAACACATGGCTAAGAAAAGGCAATATATACAGTGAGATGGAAGGATTCGAGATTGCAATACAGGATCAAACAAAAAACACCAGATATTACAGCAAGCATATTATTAAAGATCCCAATACCACAACAGATAAATGCAGACTTTGCAAACAACAAATAGAAACAGTAGATCACATCTCAAGCAGATGTACAATACTAGCAAATACAGAATACCCCAGAAGACATGACATTGTAGCAAAAATAATACATCAACAGCTTGCCTTACAACATAAAGTTATAAAACAACACAGTCCCACATACAAGTATGCACCACAAAATGTACTGGAGAATGATGAATACAAATTATACTGGAGCAGAACCATTATAACAGATAAAACAACACCACATAACAAACCTGACATCATACTCACCAATAAAAAGAAGAAATTAACACAACTAATCGAAATATCCATATCCAATACAACAAATATACAGAAGAAAACAGGAGAAAAATTGAAAAATACATCCAACTGGCTGAGGAAGTCAAGGATATGTGGCATCAGGATAAAGTTGACATTATACCAATTATACTATCAACTACAGGAGTCATACCACACAATATCCACCAGTACATCAATGCAATACAGCTACATCCAAACATATATATACAACTACAGAAATCAGTAATTATTGATACATGTTCAATTACCCGAAAGTTCCTAAATGCAATATAACACATACCATACAGTTGAAAGGAAGTGACGCTTTATCAAGGTCCACGTCACTTTCCATTTTTAACCAGACTTAACGTCTGAGGAAGTAAAGAATAACAATAATAATAATGACACTGTCTCTGTCTCAAGAAATTGATCTTCGAAGATCAGCTGAAGTTATCTCCCATGTCTTACTCTGCCTCTGTCCATGTGAATAACAGTAAAATTTAGGCTTATTTGGGAAAACAGCATCAAAGAAATTGTTTATTACAAATGGAACAACAGTATTATAGATTGCACATGACAAAGATTTATTGTCACAAATTGATGTTATCACCACTCTTGATAAATCCTGTTAATACAGTCCAATAAAAATAACAACACCCGATAAATCTCTGTACACACGCCACATTACCACAAGTGAAAACTACATGGAGTGGAAACAGAGGGAGATACTACGACGCAAAATTGTTTCCATCTTATGACCTTCTTGTTGTTGCTGTGGTAGTCTGAAGATTGGTTTGCTGTAGCTCTCAATACTAATCTATCCTGTGCAAGCCTCATCACCTCCACCTCTACATATCTATTACAACACCCACCCATTTAAACCTGCTAGTTGTCGTGAAGTCTTGATCTATTTCACAGTTTTTATACCCCTTCCCTTCCAACACACACACACACACACACACACACACACAAGCCACCAAGGAAGAGCCTACAGCTTTGATTCAACCTCCCCCCAGTCATACCCTCATACCTCCCTAACTATGCTTTGTTCATTACTCCATCTTCCACAATCACTATGAATTCCTCCATCCTCCACGAGATATATACATCCTAAGCACCAATCCTGTAAAACTGTTGTCAACCTTTCTGCCACAACTCTTAGCCCTGCAGAAGTCTTGGTACTTTCTAAAGGCCTCACCTTTAGCCCAAAACCTAAATTCAAGTGTGCTGGACTTGTAAAGGACCTTCTTTCCTTACCTAATCTCTGCAGCCGAAATTTCTTCAATGTGCATTAGAGAGGTATGAGGGTATGACTGGAAGAGGGGGGGGGGGGTGAATCAAAGCTGTAGGCTCTTCCTTGGTGGCTAGTGTGTGTGTGTTGGAAGGGAAGGGGTATAAAAACTGTTGAAATAGATCAAGACTATGCTCCAGACTGAACGCGGAAAGGCATAATCAGTCTTAAATGATGATGATGATGCATCCCACTAATAACAGCCAACAAAAACCTCACATAGAACCTTGCTTAAAACAGTTCCAGCCTCCCTCCCACCCTGAACCTCCCATTCCAGCCAGTCATCTCTTGGTTATCTTTCAGGAATTCGTCACTTCTAACCCGGCCTTACTTTCCTTTCCTAAATTCTCCCTAGTGAGACCAACATCACTCCTATGTAACACACACCTACCCATATCCTGAAAATCAATCCGTGCCTTATCATCTTCCCTACAGATAAAAGCTTCATCACAGTGTTCATGAATCATAGTGACTATGTGGCTGAGAGTCTTCACCAACTTTCTAACACCTCTGCATACAAACCTTACAACCATGATCACATCCTTGAATTCCAACAAGACTCCAGCAGCTCTCCAAGACCTTATGTCCATCCCATAACCTGACTCCTGGATCTATCTCCCTCCTCACACCACTCCTTCCTTTTTACCTATTCGCCAAACTACACAAACCCAACTACACAGGTCTCTCCACTTGTCCAACTGTGGCTGGGTACAATCCTCCCACTGAACATCACATGCAAACCATTGTCTGTAACCTCCCATCCTACAGTGAAGACAATGCTCACTTCCTTCACCGCCTTTCTGCATTTCCTGTTTTGCTACCACATGACTCCTTGCTGGTTACTATGGATGCAACATCATTTTACAACATCCCCCATGCCCGTAGCCTCACTTTCCAAACATCCTCCTGATACCAAACCCACCACCTCTTTCCTAATCCCCCTACCCAATCTCATCCTGACCCACAATTATTTCACTTTTGAAGACCAAGTCACAGGGTGAAATGCCTAAAGCTCGCACCACAAGTATGAAGTGCTATTGATTTGCAGCTTTGACAGAATGGATTGGTTGTCAGGGACTCATTATTGTTACCCAATCAACAGATTGTAAAAATTCTTTCTTGTGCAGATGTACACTTTTTAAATGAAACTGTGCTTACTGACATTAACAAACTAAAAATATGGTAAATCAGAATGTCAGTGGGGTTTGTTGCAGGATTCTAGTACAAGTTGTCAATGAGATACAATATTTTTAAAAGTTTCCACACCAATACTAGTTTGTGCCACTCAATCTGGGTAGTTGCTAGGTATGATGTTATCAACCTCTTCAACCAGTTATGTGGAAGTCATAGCCTAACTCTTAGCAACATAACAGATGAAACAAGTAGTTGATCCACATGTTACCTCTTGCACAATCGCATGTGGAAATGGCATTAATCAGGCAAGTGTCCTATGCATTCTCCATTGATATAGGTTTATCCCTTTCTATAAAGAGCTGCATGGAATTGATCAAAAGAATTGTGTTAACTTCCATACATGGCCATTAAGACAGGATACTCCAGATGTATCATGTATCTTGTTTAGTGGTGAAGGAAATTTTAACAATCGTGGCCTGGTAAAGTGCTGAAATAAGCACAATTGGTCTGTTAAAAATTCTCTTTGGCTGTGGCAGGTGGAATGTCAGCATCCTTGGAGTGTAAACGTGTGGTGTGGGGCAGTGAACCATCAGCTCATAGGCCCGTTTTTCTTAGAAAGAACACTGGATGCGCACAAGTATCACAGCCTCCTAACAAATCATCTTCCACGGATGCTAGAAGAGATTCCTCTGCAGACTAGGAGCAACTTGTGGTACCAATACGATGGCTGTACAACCCACAGTGCATGAAGTACAACATGGCTTCACAAACTGTTTACAAATCATTAGATTGGATGTAGAGTACCTGTATCTCGATTGATCCATTCGCCAAATTTCATGCCTGCAGACTTTTTTTCTATGGGGAAAGCTGAAAGACTGTCTACAAGGGCATACCAACTACATCTGATGATATGCAATGATGTATTACTGCAGCCTGTCGGATTGTCCCTGCTGAAATACTGGTTTGTGTGCAGCAGTCTTTCCATACCAGAATGGGAGCATATACTGGTGCTGCCAGTGGTCGTTTTGAACACAGCCTGTGATGGTCAATTGTCTCATTACTGGTCACAATCCACATAACTAGTGTATGGACTTGGACTGTTCTTTGGTGTGTGCTACCGCAGTACATTGTTGTACCACACATTATGGTTTTTCCCCATTCAATGCTCATGTGGAGTGTGGGAAGAATGATTCTTTAAATGGTTCTGTGTATGCTGTAATTAATCTTGCCTTCATGGTCCCTATAGGAGTGATACATATGCGGTTATTGTATAATCCCTAAATACCTCACTTAATACAGGTTCCTGAAATTTCATAAGTTAGGTTTTGTCATATATTTGGCGTCTATCTTCACTTGTCTGGCATTTCCAATTTTTAGTAGCTTCTTGATGCTCTCCCATGCATCAAATAAATCTATGATCAATCATGCTACACTATTTTGTATACATTCAATGTCTGCCATTAGCCTTATTTGTTATGGGTCATACTTAAGCAATATTCTAGAATGGGCCACACAAGTATTTTGTAAGCAATGTCCTCTATAGACTGATTGCATTTTCCAGTATCTTACCAATGAATTGAAGTCTGCATTCTGCTTTGCCTACAAGTGAGTCTATGTCACCATTTCATTTCATCCTGATATTTGAATGAGTTGACCAATTAAAACTGTGATTATTTGATAATGTAGTCATACAATACTGTCTTTTATTTGTTTTGTGATAGCCTCCAATTTACATATCTTTGGATGTTATGATCTGACTCAAATTTGCGCAGATATTTTTTGGGTAATAATTCATTATAGACAACTCTATCATCCAGGAAAAGTATGAGGTTCCTTATAATATCGTCTTCCAGAACATTAAGGTACAACATTAATGTAATGGTATAAATTACTATAACTGTATAAATAAGTTTATAAGTGTGTAAAATACATTGAACTATTTGTTACAACAAAATATTGTACCGGTATACTCAGCAAGATGTTAAATCAGCAGATAGCTACATTTTATGTTCAACATTTTGTGTACAGCATATATGCTGGAAAGGATTTATACCCAAATTAAATAAATCTGAAGAAATGGTAGTGTGTATCTGGAAAAAAAATCCGTAAAAACCCATACAGTCCAATTTGCTATTATGTCACTGTTACTGAAATATAATACAAAGTAACTGAATTCGATGAACATTCTCAGAGTGCAATATGCCTCAGAGTGAAATGCACAGTAATGTCAACATTATTTTTCAAGGCTATGTTTGTGAAAATGGATGAAAGCAAACCACACATTTTGTTCTCAATCTGCGGAAGCATTATGCACTGTGAAACACTGTACTGCTGTTATACATAAAAGCTGTCTCATTGCCAACATCTTTCCCCTGCTGGCTGTTCTACACTTCTCATCACTGATTCAACACATTGTAAGATATTTTATGCTGTATGACACCACAGTCCAATCTGGTTAGGATAGCATAAAAATAATATATGAATTTCAGTATTGAAACTGGAACAGCAGAACAGCTCTCATCACACTGGATATCAAATCGAGGTTGGATTACAGCCATGGGTACATCATTTCATGCTACTCAACTGTATGTCATATGTCAGAGTTCATCAACTGTAGTGGCTGGCGACTGGTGGCATACCCATCTCTTGGCATCCTGTGAACAGACGTTCTCCACAGGTGACAGATTTGAAGAAAATGCTGGATACGGCAACAGTGGAACACTCTCTGTATCGAGGTAGCTCAGGTGATGTGTAGTCTTGCATTATCTTGTTAAAAGATAACATCACGGAGCCCTTGAAAATAGGGCACAGCGATAGGCCTTAACAAAACACAAATGCAATGGCTGCTGTCCAAATTACTGGCTATGTGAACCAGAGGTTGTGACATGAATCCAGTTGCACCCCATACCATCACATCACGTGCTGGACTCACATGAGAATGACAGATACAATCTGGCCAGGTCTGTTGGCATCAGAGCCTACACACACATGTACATCAATTGTGACGATGTTGCAGAACCGAGACTCATCCGATACGATGACACAGTGCCATTCCTGTGCCTGGCATTGTTGTCAGTTGCACCGCTGTCAGTTCACCTCTCTCTAGAGCTCCATTAATTGCTTGACAGTCTGTGCTGCTCCAGATGCCATCACATTGTCTGTGTGGATACTTGTCTCACTGTATACAAGCCCACTTCCTGACTAAATGTACACAACTTCACTGCAGGATCACGTACGCATGAGCAAACACTTGTCTGCCCTCTCAGGTGCTAGTTGGGTGGCACTACTGAGGCCCTGCAAGGCATTTAGCATGGCCCTCCTGAACCTACCAATTCTATGTTCGCACAAAATGAGATTCTGAGCAATGCAAGCAGCAATATAGTGAAACAATAAACCAGATTCTCAGCAGACCATGAGCCTGCCACTGCCAAATCTGGAATGCTGATAAACATTTCTCCTTCTTCCATTATGCTTAACACGGTCTTCGTGTAAACAACCAACACTGAAATAGAATTTCTGAATGAGAAACCTGCTCCATATGCTTTTCTTGCATACAGAATATGCATGGGAGTGCTGAAAAGTAATGCCTCTGAATTTTTTATTCTGTTCTCAATATCGGTCGAGGTATGACACGTCACACATATTACTTGGTCAGCTTTTCCACTTCACTGACTCGTGGCACACCCCCCTCCCGCAAACAGATGGTGTCGCAATAGGCAGCCCACTCTGACCAGAGATTGTGAATATGTTTACGGTGCACTTCGAGGAAGAGGCCCTGATGTCATCCAAATGGAAATCCATCTTCTTCTTCTTCTTCTTCTTCTTCTTCTTCTGTTATGTGGATAACACACTTGTCATCTGGCCTCATGGAAGAGACAAACTTCTTGACTTCTTTGTACATCTGCACTCCACACGCCACTAAATCAAATTCACTATGGAGACCAAAGAAGAAGGAAGACTACCATTCCTGGACATCATAGTCAGGAGAAAAACGACAGCACCCTGTGCCACAGCGTGTATCTGACTCTATAAAACACTTAAACTCAGTTCTCCCTATGGCACTGTGAATAATTTCAATAACAAAAAGTGAGATGAATGTTGCAGCGGATATTTAATTTCCTCTGTGGCTTTGCATTCAAGATCAGTCTTACCTGAGAGTGCAACATTACATCTTTGGTTAATTTAATTATATGTTCATTAGATTTTGGTTATAAGGCACGTTTTGGTGCCTAATGTTTCATCTCCAAATGCTGGAAACAATCCATGGAGGAAGAGGAGTATGTAAGACATTGGTGGACCAAGTTGGAAGAATCTGTGAATTTCAATACTCTGTAGAAGAGCTCAATCATTTGAAAATAACTTTCAGACCTTGTGGCTATTCTAACAGATATACATAAGGCACTACATTCTAAAATATTTGCATCTGTCACTGAAAAACAAGCAACTAGAGGAAAAGTTCTCTTGCCATTTGTAAAAACTGTCGCAGATCATGACCTCCGAGTGCTATGAAGAGAAGGTATTGACGCAGTGCTTAAACCAAACTGAAGACCACAACAGCAGCCATACTCAAGTAAATTGCTATGCAGTAGTTTCAGTGAATTTGACAATGATGTGGCTGCTTTCATGGTGGCCCAGTCATATTGTGGGGTAGGGAATGCCAGTGACAGGGCTGGAATTGTAGGTGACAGATGGATTTTTGGCAAAGCCTTGTATCAATACCTCCTTAATTATTGAGCTGAAAAACTGTAAAAAACATTCATACAGTAAACTCACACAAAAAAATTTCCTATTTCTGCAGGTATTGTGCCTTCTGGTTCTTTTCATTACAAAAACATATTGATTCATGTTTATAAAGTCACAACTATGTCACTGTGATTTGTGTAACACACATTCTAGAACATGTTCCAGGAATGTCATGAAACAGACAGCTTTAAATAATTACTCTAGCTCATCTTTCAAGACTTGCATGCCAACAACAACACCATCTATCCAATCTGTTTTTATTTTACTTTCATGTAAAGATTTCTCCACAAAGGATATAATCTGCCATGTAGGCAGTGCAAGAGGAAATTCCACACTAACATTTGGGTAATCAAGTGGATTCTGTGTCTTGTCAGAACCAAGTACAATCAACCCAATTTCATCTTTCCCACTGGTAAATGTCTGGAAACATATTAAATGGTAAAAATAAGTTTTGTTTATAACAAGTTGTATACCAATAAAAACATGACACACAGAGACTCTTTATAAAATTATTTAATTGGATAGATAAAAAATCTACTCACCAAGCAGTGGCAGAATACACACATAAAAGACTGTTGTGATAGGCATGCGTTTGGAGCCAGTGACTCCTTCTTCTGGCTGAAGGGTTGCAGGGGAAGCAAGAAGGGTGAAGGAAAACTACTGGAGAGGTCTAAGAAAAGGGGTAGATTTTGAGAAAGTTACCCAGAACCGTGGGTCATGGGTGACTTACCGTACAGGATGAGAAGGAAAGACTAATTGTTAGGGACTGCATCGGGCAAGATTCGGAAACCTGAGAGCTTAAAGGTGGAAGACAGGGTAATATGCAAGACAGAGATTACTACTAAAACTGTATATGGTTAATAAGAGTGAGAAGGTAAGTGTATTGTATGCAACAGTTGTGGGAGGGGGCAGTGAAAATAGACGGGAAAGACAATGAAAGATGTAGAAAGCTAAAACGGAGTGAAGCAAAGAGTAATTACAGTGAAGAAAAGCTGAGACAGGAGAAATTAACGTAAATTAAGGCGAGGTGGGTGGTGAGAACCAAGGACACGTTGTAGTGCTAGTTCCCAGATGCGGAGTTCTGAGAAACTGGTGTCTGGCGGAAGAATCCAGGTGGCATGTGTGGTGAAACAAGTGCCGAGGTCATGTATGCCATGTTGTAGAGCATGCTCTGCAACAGGATATTGCGAGTTTCCAGTATATACACTATGCCTATGCCCATTTATCCTAACTGATAATTTGGTGGTAGTCATGCAGATGTAGAAAGCTGAACAGTGTTTACATAATAGCTGGTATATGACATGTGTCATTTCTATTTTTCGCCTGATCCGCAGTTCTGGGTGACTTTTCCAAAATCTACACCTTTTCCTGGAACTCTCCAGGCCTTTTCCTTTACCCTTCTTCCTTCCCCTTCAACGCTTCTGTCTGGAGGAGCCATTGGCTCCGAAAGCTTGCCAATCACAACAGTCTTTTATGTGTATGTTCTGCTGCCGCTTGGTGAGTAGATTTTTTATCTATTCAATTAAATAATTTTATCAATAATTTATTGTTTTTGTAAAAAACAAAGATGAGGTGACTTACCGAACAAAAGCGCTGGCAGGTCGATAGACACACAAACAAACACAAGCATACACACAAAATTCAAGCTTTCGCAACAAACTGTTGCCTCGTCAGGAAAGAGGGAAGGAGAGGGGAAGACGAAAGGAAGTGGGTTTTAAGGGAGAGGGTAAGGAGTCATTCGAATCCCGGGAGCGGAAAGACTTACCTTAGGGGGAAAAAAGGACAGGTATACACTCGCACACACGCACATATCCATCCACACATACAGACACAAGCAGACATATTTAAAGATGTCTGCTTGTGTCTGTATGTGTGGATGGATATGTGCGTGTGTGCGAGTGTATACCTGTCCTTTTTTCCCCCTAAGGTAAGTCTTTCCGCTCCCGGGATTGGAATGACTCCTTACCCTCTCCCTTAAAACCCACTTCCTTTCGTCTTCCCCTCTCCTTCCCTCTTTCCTGACGAGGCAACAGTTTGTCACGAAAGCTTGAATTTTGTGTGTATGTTTGTGTTTGTTTGTGTGTCTATCGACCTGCCAGCGGTTTTGTTCGGTAAGTCACCTCATCTTTGTTCTTTACATATAATTTTTCCCACGTGGAATGTTTCCTTCCATTATATTTATTGTTTTTGTTGTTATAGTTACTCATTATAACCTACTTAAAGTACATCACGTACCCTCCTCTCCACAATTCTTCGAACACATAGTTTTGCCTTTTGCAAAAAATCACTGCGTTTCTATATAACATACTTGGAGTCAAAGTGTCCAACATCTATTACAATTATAAACAGAAGAAAGAAAGTCATTGTATTTATTGGCAGTATTACGCAATCAAATATTTTGAAAGAGTTCCAGTGGTATAAATTTACAAAATCTTACAAATAAATATATACGTTTATTCTTTAAATCAATTCTTAGCAATTACATAATAGTATAAATTGCAGAATCAATATAGCCAATTTTAATGTAATGAATGCAATACATGTACAATATAACAGTGGTAAGTTATAACAAATGAGAGAGAGAGAGAGAGAGAGAGAGAGAGAGAGAGAGAGAGGGGCATTTAGACAATGTTTCATTACAGTGTGAAACTTATTAGAATTAAAATGAAGCCATAGTGAATTATTACATTCCAAAAATAATAATTATTGTGTTCTTTCTCCCCAAAATAATACATTCATTAGGTAATATATACTTTTAATTTCAGAAATTTTTACAGCTCTGAACTTCACTGCTTCGATGAATTTATTACATGTGTCAATGAATGAGGGTTGATAACACTGCTTTAGTCATTCAATTGTTCGTCATGTGATATTCGCAATGTTCTTAATAACTTCTTATGTAAAGTTCTATCATCAAAAAGATAATCTACATAAGTTTTAAAAGTTGCGAATCTTTAAACAACAACTTGAAAATGGGTGTATCAGTATTTTGTATACATTCTAGCATTGCTAGATTTACTTTTAAATTTTAAAGTATATGAGCAGATTGAGCGACTTTCCATCCAGAAAATTTACTGTTGGCAAGACCTCACTACAAAGAAAAATGGCCTTTCCGGAGTCAAATGCTAAAAAATTCATAAATACCAGCATTGTAAGTGATACAAACAGGTATTAAGCAATGGGCATAAATATCGTTCTGCTTGATGAGAAAAAAAGTAGGTACATGAAAGAGTAAATTGGGTGCAAGGATTGAACATAAACTGCAGAGGTTAAAAAAAAAAAAAAAAAAAAGAGGGTCACTGCTCAAGAATTGAGAACTCTCCCCCCCTCCCCCACCCCTTCCTTTTACAGGCTTACTTTCACTTTTCAGATGAGACCATGTCCCCCATATGTGAAGAAAATAGCCAATATGTAAAGAGAATTACAGATAAAGAGTTTTCTAGAATGAGATTTTCCCTCTGCAGCATAGTGTGCACTGATATGAAACTTCCTGGCAGATTAAAACTGTGTGCTGGACCAAGACTCAAACTTGGTGATCGTAACCCCAGACCTGTGTTGCCGTTTTGGGAGGTAGATCTTGTATCTGGAAAGAGGAGATGACAGTTAGGATACTATGGGCGAGCAGCTGCCATCAGTTTTTGATGGTGCAGAACCCACAATAGTGGAACTGCTGCCTAGTCCAAAGGCACCTATTACCAGTCTTACCCCACAATAGTGTATCGAATCCAGAAGTAATGTCGAAGCTGATAAAAAGTCATATGAGAGATTCCTGTAATCTAGGTGTGACTGCACCAATGCTGCATACAGCCATATCAAAGTAGAGTGGACCACACCGCTGAGGCATAGAAGAGCATTCAGGTGCGACCTACATGTCTGCTTTAGTTGACAAAGACGGGGAAGCCATGTCAACTAGGCATCAAAGACCAGTCCTAAAAAACACAATGACAGAAATGCATAACGTAGGTCATGGCAGCCAAAAAATGGATGCTATGAGTGAAAGCCCAGGATTGTGCTTGGTGTATTGCTCCCTGCATTCTGCCTCCAGCAATAGCCGTCACGCATGAACAAAAACGATGGGGACACCATATGTCATGCAGCTGCCGCCAGATCATTGATAGCCACAAAAAGGAGAGTGACACTCAAAACAGAACCTTGTGCAAGCCCCTTCTCCTGCAGGGGGAGATGCTACAGGAGGCACCAACCTGTACCCAAAAAGTGTGACATGGAAGAAAGTTCTGGATAAAAATCAGGAGTGGGCCATGGAGGCCCCACTCCTTTAAGGTGGCAAGGACGTTATGGCACCATGTGGTATCATAAGATATACACGCAGATCAATGAAAACTGCAACAAGGAACTGATGCTGAGCAAAAGCTGTTCAGATAGCACACTTCAAGTGGACTAAATTATCTTCAGTAGAGCGCCCTTGGCGAAAAGCACCCTGGATCGAAGCCAAAAGATCCGGGGATTCAAGGACACAATACAGCCTTCGACTAACCATATGTTCAAGTAACTTGCAGGACACTGAGTAAACAAGCTGGACGACAGCTGTCCGTTTGAAGAGGCAATTTATCTGATTTCAAAATTGGAATAACAGCATTTTCTCGCTACTGGGAAGAGAATTCTGCATTGCACCAGGGATGGTTAAAGAAAGGCCAGGTACACTGATGGAAAAATTTGCAACACCAAAAAGTAATTAATGTAGAGTAATGAAATACCAGGAATATATTTGTTGAGACAACGTATGTAAAGTGATTAATGTTGCAGGATCAATGTGAGTGTGAGATAAGCCACTGCAAGACATTGCTGAAGATGCCACTAAGTGAGACAAGTTCATAGAAAATTGCAATAGAAGGCAAAATCGTCAAAAAAAAGGGAGCCGGAGATGCCCAGTGGGAGACAGGCCATTATAGGGTTTATGGTGATAGCAAAGAGAATGACACTCAGAATGGAACCCTGAGACACACCATTTTCCTGGATAAAGGTGTCTGACAAGGCAGACCCTTCATGCACCTGGAAAACTCGGTCTTTTAAAAATGTCTGAAGGAAACAGGGTAGGTGGCCACGGAAGCTCCACATGTGAAGAGTATGGAGGGTACTAGCTCTCTAGCAGGTGTCATAGGCCTTTTCCAAATCGAAAAACACAGCGACAATCTGGGATTTCTGCAGAAAACCATTCATGACATGGGTGGGCAAAATAATGAGACGGTCCACTGCAGAATGCCCTGTTGAAGGCCACACTGTGCATTCATCAAAAATTGTGAGACTCGAGCCACCATATCATCCGGGCATGAATCATATGTCCCATCACCTTGCGAACACACTGGTAAGAGAGATGGAGTGGTAGCTAGTAGGAAGAGTGTGTGTGTGTGTGTGTTTTTGTGTGTGTGTGTGTGTGTGTGTGTGTGTGTGTGTCAGAGAGAGAGAGAGAGCTAATTTCAGCAAGAGCTGGATTTCCATCAATAAACTGAGTTGAAGTCTGCTGTTGTGGTCTTCATCCAACTACTGCTTTGGTGCATCTCACCAGCCTATTCCAGCCTTTGTAAGCCTCTTCATCTCTGCATAGTATTTCAACCTAAATCCACTTAGAATGGTGAACCACCATTCAGAGAATAACTTTTTAACAACACAGTTTGACTTCTGTAAAGGCTTCTATACTGAGAATCCAACATAATGTCTCACAAATTCAATTCCAGTAGAATTAAATAGTGGAAATTATCCCCTCTGTCATCTTGCCAAAGCCTTTGACTGTTTAGAAATCAAAAATTCTGTGAGGGGGAGCAAAAAAAGTATGGCATTAAAAGTCTTCCCCTTGCATGGATTGAGTTGTACTTTAACTACAGATAATGGAAGGTCACATTAACAAATGATAAGACAGGAATAAGATTAAACTCAAAAAAGGAGAACATAAAATATGGCGTGGCACACAGTGTTTGCTGCCAAGTCCACAAAAATGATTTACTTGGGGCACTGGAGGGCTTTGGAAAAACTCTAATGTTTTGCAGTGTCACAAACTTATTGATGCAAGATCTAAACTCATCCATACCAGAAACATCCAGGAGAATAACAGAACAGGCTTGTACTGATCAACAGATACCAGCTTAATGCCTAAAAACTTGTATTGTGCAGTTCTAAAGAAATAAAAGTGACTTACAGATACGAATATCAAAAGTAGGGATAAATGGGTAACTAGGCTCCCGTGTTCTAAGTTCCTGGAAATGCAGATACCACTCACATGTGAGACCAGCATGTGAGTCAGTTAACCGAGAAGCTCAGTTCTGCCCATTTTGTGCTTAGAAATCTCTTACTGTATCAAACTGGACAAAGGATTGCTAACACACTTTCACTCAGTTTACTCATATGGCATAATCTTCTGAGGTACTTCAGCTAAGCGGAAAAAAATATTTATTCTACATCTTGAAAAAGCTTCTTCAGGGACCCATGGATTCTCACACTTACATGCCTATAGAAGTTATATTCCCTAATGGTATATGTGATTAATAACAAGATTTAGTTTAAGATGAACTCAGCAATTCAGAACTGCAATACTAGAAGCAAAAATAATTTCCATATATAAAAACCTAAAATCAGGTTTGCCACAAGTTTCTCCAATTGAAATTCCCTGATATTTCTCTGATTCCACAGACACGTTTTAGAATTTTTCCCCGACAAATTTTGAGGTCTCAAGGGGAGGTAAAGACATAAGTCGACAAAAGAATGTAAGGGCTTTGTATTTCTCCCCCATTTTGTTTTAGGGTGCAAAAACAACTAGGGTCATATGTGTCCATGCCAAAACTGTGAAACACAAAGATGAAGAGAGGAGTTAAAAATGATTACATGTCAACGTTTAATGACGGAAGATAGGACAGCTAGAAACAGGGACGTGGAGAAAGGTCTATGAAGTACGCAATAGTGAAATGGAGGCCCAGAACTAAAAATTAAATGGCCTTCACTATATTGCTACAACTGATAAAAAGTAAAACACGGTCGACAGCCCACGGATTGTTCACTAAAATGGCCAATAACTCAGATGGCAAACCCAAACGGGAATGTAAACGGTAAAAAAAAAAGGGCATCCCTTCAGGAAACGGCAGACAGTTAAAAGTTGGGTGCAATGTGCACAAAGTAGTAGGGGAGCACCACTTAACAAATGGTGATGGCTAAAAAAGCAGTGCCCAATATGCAACCTAGTTAAAATGACCTCCTTGCCGCAGGAGGACTGAGAGGAGGTTGTCCAAGCCACTGGGAGAGGCATAATAACCCAGAGCTTATTCCTATGAATGGAGGACCAGTGGCGATGCCAAAGTGACACCACCTCCTGACAGAAAGCAACAAGAGATCATCAGAGGGAATGCAAGAATTATTGGGCTGAAGTACAAGGAATGCAGCTTTGGCAGCAGTGTCAGCAACCTCTTGGACCGATATGACCTGGAACCCACATAAACATCACAGTGGCTCCATAAAAAGTGAGCAAGTGGAAGCTTTCCTGGAACGGGTGCACTAAGGGATGGCCATGTCATAGGCTTTCTCCAAATTGAAAAACACAGCCAGTCTGGGATTTCCACAGAAAACCATTCATGACATGGGTAAACAAAGTGGGTGATAGCCAGAAGGAAGTTGTTTGTCCTTACCGGGCTTAGGTGTGGGTATGACAGTGGCTTCACGACAGTGGCTGGGAAACATGCCCTCTGCCCAGATCCGGTTGTACGTATTAAGCAAAAAGTGTTTGCCCACAAGAGAAAGGTGCTGCAACTTTTGAAAGTTAACAGTGTCTGGTCCAGGGCGGAGGATTGAGATGAAGTGAGAGCATGATCTAGCTTCCTCATAGTAAAGGCAGCACAGTAACACTCACGATTCTGAGAAGAGAAAGGCATTGTTCGAGTCTTCTCTGCTCATTTCCAATAGAGGTAGGCAGGACGATAGTGGGAGGATCTCAAAATTTCTGCAAAATGGCGACCCAAGGTGTTGGAGATAGCAATAGGGTACACGATGATAGTGTCTGCTACTGTCAGGTCGAAAATTGGGGAATGTATCTTGCACCCAGAGAACCGTCGGAGGTTGGTGCACACGATGGAAGAGGGGGGTGAAACTGTTAAAAGAACTAGTGAATGAAGTTCAGCTGCCTTTTTGGTTATCCCGAAGAATGCGAATTGCATTGCAGCTGGCTTCAGTCCACCAAAGGACTGGGACACAGCATGGTAAAGAGGAAGTGTGAGGAATGGAATGTTCTGTGATGGTAAGAATAATGTTTGTAAGAAATTCCACCTGGTCATGACAACTGCGGAAATCGTGTTCGTTGAAGGTCACCAGGGAGGAGTAAAGTCTCCAGTCAGCCTTAGTGAGCTGCCATTTCGATGTGCACGGAGGTGGGGTAGGAGTTAGCAAATGGATAGCACACAGTAAATGGTCGCTCGAGTAGGTGTCAGAAAGAACGGACCGTTCAAGATGATGTGCAGGACGGGCAGTGAAGAAGGAAAGGTGCAAATGGGAATAGGTGTGTGACGAGTCTGAAAGCAACATGGGTGCTTCTGTGCTAAAGAAGAAAAAGTTAAGTTGATTAAGAATGGCAGCGAAGAGGGCACCTCTCGGATAGGTTCTGGAAGAGCCCCAAATGTGATGGTGTGCATTAAAGTCCCCAAGCAGCAGAAATCGGCAAGGAAGCTGTCCAATAAGCTGGAGGAAGTCGAACCTGGTGACATCGAATGACGGAGGGATGTAAATGGTAGAAGGGGAAAAGCTCAAGTGAGGAAGGAAAAGACAAACTGCAACAGCTTGATGACAGGTAGTCAGGGAGATGGATGGGTTGACTATGAATGTCATCCCATAAGAGCAGCATGACTCCCCCATGAGACAGAATGCCAACCTCGAGCGGAAGGTCAAAACAGACTAGGAAGAAATGTGAAAGCTCAAAGCAGTCATGAGGATGAATTTTGTTTCCTGAAGACAGAGTACAAATAGAAGCTGCGATTCTAAAAGCAGTCATAAATCCTCTTTGTTGGATCAAAGGCTGCAAAAGTTCCATTGGAGGACAGTCACGATGAGGACAATAGGAAGGGGTGTCACCTCGGCAGCTGCCGAGTGCCAGTCTGCGAAAACTCGCTGCTACAGGGCACAGAGGCAAGAGGATCCTGCTCCATGTGGTCCTACAGAAGTGTCGGCTTTCTTCTGCTGTCGACATGAGGAATCCAGGGCATGTTGTCTGTAGTTCAACAATGCCTAGATGATCAATACTGCAGTTCGATTACATCTGCATTATTACACTGTGCCAAGAAGGGCTCTCAACAAGGGTAGTGTCCAGGCATCGTGGAGTGAACCATGGCAATGTTGTTCAGACATGGAGGAGAAACAGAGAGACAGGAACTGTCAGTGACATACCTTGCTCAGGCCACCCGAGGGCTACTACTGCAGTGGGTGACGCTACCAACGGATTATGGCTCTGAGGAATCCTGACGGCAATGCCGCTGTGTCGAATAATGCTTTTCGTGCAGCCACCTTACATCACATTACGACTCAAACTGTGTGCAATGGGCTGCATTATGTGCAGTTTCACTCCACACATCCATGGCTAGGTCCATCTTTGCAACTGCAACACCGTGCAGCACGGTACAGATGAACCCAATAACAAGCTGAATTGGACTGCTCAGGATTGGCATCACGTTCTCTGCACCAATGAGTGTCACATATGCCTTCCGACGATTGTCAGAGATGTGTTTGGAGGCAACCCGGTCACGTTGAACTCTTAGACACACTGTCAAATGAGTGAAGCAAGGTGGAGGTTCCCTGCTGTTTTGGGTGGGATTATGGGGGGCTGATGCACACTGTTGGTGGTCATGGTAGGCACCATGACAGCTGTGCTATAAGTGAATACCATCCTTATATTAGAACAAATAAGCCCTCGGTCACAAATATTAAGTAAAAATTGACCAGGTTTCGATGCTACTATGAGCGTCGTCTTCAGAATTACACTAACTGTTCTAGAACATATTATGTATATAATACATTAATAAAATTAAAGTTTATACTGACTGGAAAAGATGAAGTACAAACTTTAATTTTATGAATGTATTATATACCTAATATGTTTTAGAACAGTCAGGCTAATTCTGAAGACGACGCTCATAGTAGCATCGAAACCTGGTCAATTTTGACTTAATATTTGTGACCGAGGGCTTATTTGTTCTAATATAATTCTGACACGGGCACTGAACCTTAGCAGCTATGTTCAAAGTTTTATGAATGCCATCCTCCGACCAATAGTGCAGTCATATTGGCAACATATTGGCGAGGCATTCGTCTTTGTGGATGACATTTCGCATCCCCATTGTGCACATCTTGTGAATGACTTCCTTCAAGATAATTACATCACTCGACTAGAGTGGCCAGCATGTTCTCCAGACATGAACCCTATCGACCATGCCTGGGATAGATTGAAAAGGGCTGTTTATGGGCATGTGACTTGCCAACCACTCTGAGGGATCTACGCCGAATCGCCGTTGAGGAGTGAGACAATCAGGACTGACAGTGCCTTGATGAACTTGTGGATAGTATGGCACGACGAACACAGGCATGCATCAATCCAAGAGGACGTGCTACTGGGTATCAGAGGTACCCGTGTGTACAGCAGTCTGGACCAACACCTCTGAGAGTCTCGCTGTATGGTGGTACAACATGCACTGTGTGGTTTTCATGATCAATAGAAAGGGCGGAAATGATGTTGATCTCTATTGCAAATTTCTGCACAGGTTCAGGAACCGAGGGGATGCAAAACGTTTTTTGATGTGTGTATGTATGTATGTATGTATGTATGGGATGGGCATCAGTTGTTTGGTAAGTGGTGCTTAGGTGTGTGTGTGTGTGTGTGTGTGTGTGTGTGTGTGTGTGTGTGTGAGAGAGAGAGAGAGAGAGAGAGAGAGAGAGAGAGAGTGGAGGGGGGGAAACTGTGGTTGGTAAGACCTTTTTCCTTTTTGTAATGTAGTGGATTTGTTTACGGTTCATTGAGGTAATTTATGTTTGATTAATTTGGTATTATTTTTTGGGGGTATTTATTTGCTTATATCGGTGGGTTTTATGGAGTGTGGTCTGGTGTTGTTGATTTGTGGCAGTTGGTAGTATTGTGCACCTTGGTTGAGCTATATAGGTCAAGTGAAATTTGCAGTACCAGGTTTTTGTGTCTGGTTTCATGGTATCTCTGGCTATGTTTGAGCCGTATAGACCAAGTGAAAGTTTCAGTGTATGTGTGGGTTTCTAGTATCACTGTCTTCATTGGAGCTGTTTAGTTCAGGCAAAATGTATGATACCAATAGCTGTTATTCGCAGTTTTGGGGTGGGATGATTGTTGAGGGTTTGTTGAGGATTTTGTGTGCATAATTTTTGGTTTGATATTTATTTTGGAATGGTGTCATCATCCTTATTGTTGTGTGTGGTGATTGACACTGCCCAAAACCCCTACTTTGAGCGGTTCCCCCATTAGTTTCACTTTATTTCTGGTGTTAACTATTCCACTTGTTAGGGCCTGTTTATGTTTGTTCATGGGTGTAGTGATAGATGTCGTGGTCTCCATATTGAAAACGCTTGAAATAGGACTGTCACCATCTTGAAGATGCCACGGGTTAAAGCAAATAAGAGAACAAGAACTTTTGGTAATCCCCTGCTGCCTATGTCTGTAAAATATGCTAACAACAAATTATGGCTAGTGCTACTCTGCTCGAATTGATAATTATGAAATTACTTGTAGATTTGTTATGTCAGGGGTAAAACAGCGATTTTGAAAATATCCACTGCTCGTCCTATACTATTTAGCTGCTATTTTTATATAATACTTCAAACAAAACATTCATGTAATGGGACGCAGACTACTGTCAGCTCTCTATATATGGGTAAAGTCAGGATCTATATAATAGTATTAGTATGCAGAATTTACGTTCTGGAGCCCAGGTATTCTTATAAATTATGGACACCTTGTCTCATGGGGTATTTTTTTACTTCATTTTTAAGGATTTGGGGATTTTTGTTTGCCTGTCCGTCTCTTGTCATACTGTTACACTTTTCTAGCAGAATATAAAGCTGTAATCTGAACCGTACAGAGAGGTGCACAGTCTACATGGAAATATGCCATTGGTACTTGAGGGAACATAGATATATTAATGCTTAAATTCACATCATTGATTTTCCACAATAGTATTTGTTTTATAGTCAGTTATAAACCAGCTTTTGGCATTCTGTGTCATCCTCAGACAATTTCTGATGATGTCCAAAAAAGCCAAAATCTGATTCATAACGAACTGTAAAATAAATGACTTTGATCATGCTGAGCACCACAGCTGAGACCAATATTAATGATTATATGTGTTATTACATATTTATCATGTTGCAGTTGGTTTCACTGATTGAACATCTTCAAATTTCCCATTTGTGTCATGACTTTACACATGTAGGCCACCTGAATATGTTTAGTGAACAAATCTGGTCATAACACAATAAATGTGTAATAATACAGCTTAGATGGTTATTAATATGAAATAAATATTATTATGGCACATCAATCATGTGTATTTCCAGGGTTGCCACATGTTCTGGAAATCAGGGAATTTCAAATGTATCAGGGAATTTTGAAAAGAGCACTGGAAAAATCTTGTTTTTGTCTCAGTAGATGAAATGGTTTGTTTGCTGAGATGTCATGTGTCATCACTGGCTGGGTGCAGCTGAGTATGTGCGTAACTTCCGTACTCCCTTATTCTTACTGCTTCTCCCCTTTATACCACTCCCCTCGAATTGCAATCAGTACCACCACCACTTCTTGCCACTAGCCTAGCAGCTATCGACAAGAGACAGGGAGGCAGGAGGAGTGGTTATTTGAATCTGATTCTCAGAGATTGTTGACGCAGCAGCCAGAGGTGGTGATCACGTATACATGAGTTGTGTCTGGGTGACTGTCTGAATATCTGTGTGCTCTTGTTTTCTGACAAAGGGTATGGCGGAAGTTTAGTTGTGAGAATGTTATTGTCTTTTTTACATGCCTGGATGTGGCTCAGCAATCATCTTTACCGTGAGTTGCTACTATCCTCATTAGCGTTGATTCTCAGAGTATTTGTGCAACTCACCAGCTACACAACCGGCAGGCCGGAAAGGACAGAAGGAAGAGTCCCTTGAAGACTTGCTACATCCCTCCAGCCAATCAACACATGAGTCTCCCTCTGCCAACTGGAAAGGCTCGAAAAAGTCCACCAAAGGCAAATGGTCTTCTGTTTCGCTGACCCAAAGATCCTCTTTGACGGTGTCGCCATGTGATACCTTCTCCTGGCCGGCCACCATTTCGCCAGTGTGCCCCACCAACCTTTCTTGTGCCCTGGATTCCTCATGTCGACAGCAGAAGAAAGCCGACACTTCTGTAGGACCACATGGAGCAGGATCCTCTTGCCTCTGTGCCCTGTAGCAGTGAGTTTTCGCAGACTGGCACTCGGCAGCTGCCGAGGTGACACCCCTTCCTATTGTCCTCATCGTGACTGTCCTCCAATGGAACTTTTGCAGCCTTTGATCCAACAAAGAGGATTTATGACTGCTTTTAGAATTGCAGCTTCTACTTGTACTCTGCCTTCAGGAAACAAAATTCATCCTCACGACTGCTTTGAGCTTTCACATTTCTTCCTGGTCTGTTTTGACCTTCCGCTCGAGGTTGGCATTCTGTCTCATGGGGGAGTCATGCTGCTCTTATGGGATGACATTCATAGTCAACCCATCCATCTCCCTGACTACCTGTCATCAAGCTGTTGCAGTTTGTCTATTCCTTCCTCACTTGAGCTTTTCCCTTTCTACCATTTACATCCCTCCGTCATTCGATGTCACCAGGTTCGACTTCCTCCAGCTTATTGGACAGCTTCCTTGCTGATTTCTGCTGCTTGGGGACTTTAATGCACACCATCCCATTTGGGGCTCTTCCAGAACCTATCTGAGAGGTGCCCTCTTCGCTGCCATTCTTAATCAACTTAACCTTTTCTTCTTTAGCACAGAAGCACCCATGTTGCTTTCAGACTCGTCACACACCTATTCCCATTTGGACCTTTCCTTCTTCACTGCCTGTCCTGCACATCATCTTCAACGGTCCGTTCTTTCTGACACCTACTCGAGCGACCATTTCCTGTGTGCTATCCATTTGCTAACTCCTACCCCACCTCCGTGCACATCGAAATGGCAGCTGACTAAGTCTGACTGGAGACTTTACTCCTCCCTGGCGACCTTCAACGAACACGATTTCCGCAGTTGTCATGACCAGGTGGAATTTCTTACAAACAATATCCTTACCGTCAGAACATTCCATTCCTCACACTTCCTCTTTACCATGCTGTGTCCCAGTCCTTTGGTGGACTGAAGCCTGCTGTGATGTAATTCGCATTCTTTGGGATAACCAAACAGGCAGCTGAACTTCATTCACTAGTTCTTTTAACAGTTTCACCCCCCTCTTCCATCGTGTGCACCAACCTCCGACGGTTCTCTGGGAGCAAGATCCATTCCCCAATTTTCACACTGACAGTAGCAGACAATATCATCGTGTACCCTATTGCTATCTCCAACACCTTGGGTCGCCATTTTGCAGAAATTTTGAGCTCCTCCCACTATCATCCTGCCTACCTCTATAGGAGATGAGCAGAGAAGACTCGGGCAATAACATCTCTTCTCAGAATCCTGAGTGTTACTGTGCTGCCTTTACTATGAGGATGCTAGACCACGCTCTCACTTCATCTCAATCCTCCGCCCTGGACCAGACACTGTTAACTTTCAAGTGTTGCAGCACCTTTCTCTTGTGGGCAAGCACTTTTTGCTTAATACATACAACCGGACCTGGGCAGAGGGCATGTTTTCCAGCCACTGTTGTGAAGGCACTGTCATACCCACACCTAAGCCCGGTAAGGACAAACAACTTCCTTCTGGCTATCACCCACTTTGTTTACCCATGTCATGAATGGTTTTCTGTGGAAATCCCAGACTGGCTTTGTTTTTCAATTTGGAGAAAGCCTACGACATTTGTTGGAGGACTGGTATCGTTTGTACTCTCTACACATGTGGCCAACTGCGCCATCTCCTTGAGGAATTTTTAAAAGACGAGTTTTCTATGTACGTATGGGGTCTGCCTCCTCGGACACCTTTATCCAGGAAAATGGTGTACCTCAGGGTTCTGTCCTGAGTGTCGTCGTCTTTGCTGTCGCCATTAACCCTACAATGGCCTGTCTCCTGCCGGGCATCTCCGGCTCTCTTTTTGTTGATAATTTTGCCATCTACTGCTGCTCTTCATGAACCTGTCTCATTGAGTGGTGTCTTCAGCAATGTCTTGATCGTCTTTACTTATGGAGCATGGACAGTGGCTTAAGTTTTTCTACTGACAAAAACATTTGTATGAATTTCTGGTAGCACAGCTGGTTTCTCCCACCATTTTTACATCTTGGGCCTGTTGCTCTTCCATTAATTGAAACTACAAAATTCCTGAGGCTCCTGCTTTATACAAAACTATCTTGGTCCTCCCACTTCATGCTCCCTGCAGCTTTTTCGATGGGTGTGAACCCTTCACCATCTTGGCTTCGTGCGGCAGCCCATCTTCACCTTGACCTTCATTCACTTTCTAAAGACACTGCACCAGGCTCGGTCTATTGCCTTCAGTTTCACGACCTATGCATGGAATTTTGCAGTAGTATCTTTGTGTACACTGATGGCTCTTGGACTGACCATGGTGTCAGGTGTGCCTTCAACGTCAACCAACATTTTTTGGTACTGACGTCCGGCACATTGCTCAGTATTTACAGCAGAGCTCTTCACCCTGTATCAGATCATCGAGTACATCTGCTGACATACTCTTTTCACTGTGTCACTGCTCAGACTCTCTTGGCACCCTTCAAAGCCTCTGTGCAGTGTAGACTGTCCATCCCTTAGTGCACCGGTTCCAGGAAAGCTTCCACTTGCTCACTTTTTATGGAGCCACTGTGATGTTTATGTGTGTTCCAGGTCATATCGGTCCAAGAGGTTGCTGACACTGCTGCCAAAGCTGCATTCCTTGTACTTCAGCCCAATAATTCTTGCATTCCCTCTGATGATCTCTTGTTACTTTCTGTCAGGCGGTGGTGTCACTTTGGCATCGCCACTGGTCCTCCATTCATAGGAATAAGCTCTGGGTTATTATGCCTCTCCCAGTGGCTTGGACAACCTCCTCTCAGTCCTCCTGTGGCGAGGAGGTCATTTTAACTAGGTTGCATATTGGGCACTGCCTTTTTAGCCATCACCATTTGTTAAGTGGTGCTCCCCTACTACTTTGTGCACATTGCACACAACATTTAACTGTCTGCCGTTTCCTGAGGGGATGCCCTTTTTTTTTTTAGAGTTTACATTCCCTTTTGGGTTTGCCATCTGAGTTATTGGCCATTTTAGTGAACAATGCGTGGGCTGTCGACTCTGTTTTACTTTTTATCAGTTGTAGCAATATAGTGAAGGCCATTTAATTTTTAGTTCTGGGCCTCCATTTCACTATTGCGTACTTCATAGACCTTTCTCCACGTCCCTGTTTCTAGCTGTCCTATCTTCCGTCATTAAACGTTGACATGTAATCATTTTTAACTCCTCTCTTCATCTTTGTGTTTCACAGTTTTGGCATGGACACATATGACCCTAGTTGTTTTTGCACCCTAAAACAAAATGGGGGAGAAATACAAAGCCCTTACATTCTTTTGTCGACTTATGTCTTTACCTCCCCTTGAGACCTCAAAATTTGTCGGGGAAAAATTCTAAAACGTGTCTGTGGAATCAGAGAAATATCAGGGAATTTCACTTGGAGAAACTTGTGGCAAACCTGATTTTAGGTTTTTATATATGGAAATTATTTTTGCTTCTAGTATTGCAGTTCTGAATTGCTGAGTTCATCTTAAACTAAATCTTGTTATTAATCACATATACCATTAGGGAATATAACTTCTATAGGCATGTAAGTGTGAGAATCCATGGGTCCCTGAAGAAGCTTTTTCAAGATGTAGAATAAATAATTTTTTCCGCTTAGCTGAAGTACCTCAGAAGATTAAGCCATATGAGTAAACTGAGTGAAAGTGTGTTAGCAATCCTTTGTCCAGTTTGATACAGTAAGAGATTTCTAAGCACAAAATGGGCGGAACTGAGCTTCTCGGTTAACTGACTCACATGCTGGTCTCACATGTGAGTGGTATCTGCATTTCCAGGAACTTAGAACACGGGAGCCTAGTTACCCATTTATCCCTACTTTTGATATTCGTATCTGTAAGTCACTTTTATTTCTTTAGAACTGCACAATACAAGTTTTTAGGCATTAAGCTGGTACCTGTGGATCTATACAAGCCTGTTCTGTTATTATCCTGGATGTTTCTGGTATGGATGAGTTTAGATCTTGCATCAATAAGTTTGTGACACTGCAAACATTAGAGTTTTTCCAAAGCCCTCCAGTGCCCCAAGTAAATCATTTTTGCGGACTTGGCAGCAAACACTGTGTGCCACACCATATTTTATGTTCTCCCTTTTTGAGTTTAATCTTATTCCTGTCTTATCATTTGTTAATGTGACCTTCCATTTTCTGTAGTTAAAGTACAACTCAATCCATGCAAGGGGAAGACTTTTAATGCCATACTATTTTAGCTTCCCCTCTCAGAATTTTTTAATCTAAACAGTCAAAGGCTTTGGCAAGATGACAGAGGGGATAATTTCCACTATTTAATTCTACTGGAATTGAATTTGTGAGATATTATGTTGGATTCTCAGTATAGAAGCCTTTACAGAAGTCAAACTGTGTTGTTAAAAAGTTATTCTCTGAATGGTGGTTCACCATTCTAAGTGGATTTAGGTTGAAATACTATGCAGAGATGAAGAGGCTTACAAAGGCAGGAATAGGCTGGTGAGTTGCACCAAAGCAGTAGTTGGATGATGACCACAACAGCAGCTTCAACTCAGTTTATTGATGAAAATCTAGCTCTTGCCGAAATTAGCTCTCTCTCCCTCTCTCTCTCTCTCTCTCTCTCTCTCTCTCTCTCTCTCTCTGACACACACACACACACACACACACACACACACACACACACACACACACACACACTCTTCCTTCTAGCTACCACTCCATCTCTCTTACCAGTGTGTTCTCAAGGTGATGGGACATATGATTCATGCCCGGATGATATGGTGGCTCGAGTCTCACAACTTTTTATGAATGCACAGTGTGGCTTTCAACACGGCATTCTGCAGTGGACCATCTCATTATTTTGCCCACCCATGTCATGAATGGTTTTCTGCAGAAATCCCAGATTGTCGCTGTGTTTTTTGATTTGGAAAAGGCCTATGACACCTGCTAGAGAGCTAGTAACGTCCATACTCTTCACATGTGGGGCTTCCGTGGCCACCTACCCTGTTTCCTTCAGACATTTTTAAAAGACCGAGTTTTCGAGGTGCATGAAGGGTCTGCCTTGTCGGACACCTTTATCCAGGAAAATGGTGTGTCTCAGGGTTCCATTCTGAGTGTCATTCTCTTTGCTATCACCATAAACCCTATAATGGCCTGTCTCCCACTGGGCATCTCCGGCTCTCTTTTTTTTTGACGATTTTGCCTTCTATTGCAATTCTCTATGAACCTGTCTCACTTAGTGGCATCTTCAGCAATGTCTTGATTGTCTTTACTCGTGGAGCATCAACAATGGCTTTCGCTTTTCCACTGACAAAACTGTCTGTATGAATCCCACGAACGCTGACTGCAAATTTGTATGTCTGTCTGGTTATTTGACCTGTTGTGCTGCCATTCACAAACAGCATTCCAGGAGGTGTTTTCCTACAGGATAACACTTGCTCACATACTGCTGTTTTAAGCCAACATGCTATAGTGTGTCAACATATTGCCTTGGCTTGCTCGATAACCAGCTCTACCTCCCATCGAGCACGTATTGGACATCATCTGATGACAGCTTCAACCCATCCACAAACATCATTAACTGTCCTTATATTGGCCAACCAAGTGCAACAGGCATGGAACTCCATCCCACAAACTGACACATGACACGTGTACAATAGCGTACCAGCATTTGCATTTACATTTGCAGTGGCTTGTCTCACACTCCCATTGATCCTGCAACGCTAATCACTTTACATACGTTGTCTCAACAAATATATTCCTGGTATTTCATTACTCTACATTAATTATTTTTTGGTGTTGCAAATTTTTCCGTCAGTGTACCTGGCCTTTCATTAACCATCCCTGGTGCAATGCAGAATTCTCTTCCCAGTAGCGAGAAAATGCCGTTATTCCAATTTTGAAATCACATAAATTGCCTCTTCAAACGGACAGCTGTCGTCCAGATTGTTTACTCAGTGTCCTGCAAGTTACTTGAACATATGGTTAGTTGAAGGCTGTATTGTGTCCTTGAATCCCCGGATCTTTTGGCTTCGATCCAGGGTGCTTTTCGCCAAGGGCGCTCTACTGAAGATAATTTAGTCCACTTGAAGTGTGCTATCTGAACAGCTTTTGCTCAGCATCAGTTCCTTGTTGCAGTTTTCATTGATCTGCGTGTATATCTTATGATACCACATGGTGCCATAACGTCCTTGCCACCTTAAAGGAGTGGGGCCTCCATGGCCCACTCCTGATTTTTATCCAGAACTTTCTTCCATGTCACACTTTTTGGGTACAGGTTGGTGCCTCCTGTAGCATCTCCCCCTGCAGGAGAAGGGGCTTGCACAAGGTTCTGTTTTGAGTGTCACTCTCCTTTTTGTGGCTATCAATGATCTGGCGGCAGCTGCATGACATATTTTGTCCCCATCATTTTTGTTCGTCCGCGACGGCTATTGCTGGAGGCAGAATGCAGGGAGCAATACACCAAGCACAATCCTGGGCTTTCACTCATAGCATCCATTTTTTGGCTGCCATGACCTACGTTATGCATTTCTGTCATCGTGTTTTTTAGGTCCGGTCTTTGATGCCTAGTTGACATGGCTTCCCCGTCTTTGCCAACTAAAGCAGACATGTAGGTCGCACCTGAATGCTCTTCTATGCCTCAGCGGTGTGGTCCACTCTACTTTGATATGGCTGTATGCAGCATTGGTGCAGTCACACCTAGATTACAGGAATCTCTCATATGACTTTTTATCAGCTTCGACATTACGTCTGGATTCGATACACTATTGTGGGGTAAGACTGGTAACAGGTGCCTTTGGACTAGGCAGCAGTTCCACTATTGTGGGTTCTGCACCATCAAAAATTGATGGCAGCTGCTCACCCATAGTACCCTAACTGTCATCTCCTCTTTCCAGATATGAGATCTACCTCCCAAAACGGCAACACAGGTCTGGGGCTACCATCACCAAGTTTGAGTCTTGGTCAAGCACACAGTTTTAATCTGCCAGGAAGTTTCATATCAGTGCACACTATGCTGCAGAGTGAAAATCTCATTCTAGAAAACTCTTTATCTGTAATTCTCTTTACATATTGGCTATTTTCTTCACATATGGGGGACATGGTCTCATCTGAAAAGTGAAAGTAAGCCTGTAAAAGGAAGGGTGGGGGAGGGGGGGGGGGCAGTTCTCAATTCTTGACCAGTGACCCTCATGGTTTTTTTTTGTGCAATTTGGGTTAGTTTATGTTCAATCCTTGCACCCAATTTACTCTTTCATCTACCTACTTTTTTTCTCGTCAAGCAGAATGATATTTATGCCCGGTGCTTAATACCTGTTTGTATCACTTACAATGCTGGTATTTATGAATTTTTTAGCATTTGACTCCGGAAAGACCATTTTTCTTTGTAGTGAGGTCTTGCCAACAGCAAATTTTCTGGATGGAAAGTCGCTCAATCTGCTCATATACTTTAAAATTTAAAAGTAAATCTAGCAATGCTAGAATGTATACAAAATACTGATATACCCATTTTCAAGTTGTTGTTTAAAGATTCGCGACTTTTAAAACTTACGTAGATTATCTTTTTGATGATAGAACTTTACATAAGAAGTTATTAAGAACATTGCGAATATCACATGACGAACAATTGAATGACTAAAGCAGTGTTATCAACCCTCATTCATTGACACATGTAATAAATTCATCGAAGCAGTGAAGTTCAGAGCTGTAAAAATTTCTGAAATTAAAAGTATACATTGCCTAATGAATGTATTATTTTGGGGTGAAAGAACATAATAATTGTTAGTTTTGGAATGTAATAATTCACTATGGCTTCATTTTAATTCTAATAAGTTTCACACTGTAATGAATCATTGTCTAAATGCCTCTCTCTCTCTCTCTCTCTCTCTCTCTCTCTCTCTCTCTCTCATTTGTTATAACTTACCGCTGTTATATTGTATTTGTATTGCAGTCATTACATTAAAATTGGCTATATTGATTCTGCAATTTATACTATTATGTTATTGCTAAGAATTGATTTAAAGAATAAACGTATATATTTATTTGTAAGATTTTGTAAATTTATACCACTGGAACTCTTTCAAAATATTTGATTGCGTAATACTGCCAATAAATACAATGACTTTCTTTCTTCTGTTTATAATTGTAATAGATGTTGGACACTTTGACTCCAAGTATGTTATACAGAAACGCAGTGATTTTTTGCAAAAGGCAAAACTATGTGTTCGAAGAATTGTGGAGAGGAGGGTACGTGATGTATTTTAAGTAGGTTATAAAGAGTAACTATAACAACAAAAACAATAAATTATTTGTGATTGGCAAGCTTTCGGAGCCAATGGCTCCTCCAGACAGAAGCGTTGAAGGGGAAGGAAGAAGGGTAAAGGAAAAGGCCTGTAGAGTTCCAGGAAAAGGTGTAGATTTTGGAAAAGTCACCCAGAATTTCGGATTAGGCGAAAAATAGAAACGACACATGTCATATACCAGCTATTATGTAAACACTGTTCAGCTTTCTACATCTGCATGACTACCACCAAATTATCAGTTAGGATAAGTGGGCATAGGCATAGTGTATATACTGGAAACTCACAATATCCTGTTGCAGAGCATGCTCTACAACATGGCATACGTGACCTTGGCACTTGTTTCACCACACATGCCACCTGGATTCTTCTGCCAGACACCAGTTTCTCAGAACTCCGCAGGTGGGAACTAGCACTACAACGTGTCCTTGGTTCTCACCACCCACCTCGCCTTAATTTACGTTAATTTCTCCTGTCTCAGCTTTTCTTCACTGTAATTACTCTTTGCTTCACTCCGTTTTAGCTTTCTACATCTTTCATTGTCTTTCCCGTCTATTTTCACTGCCCCCTCCCACAACTGTTGCATACAATACACTTACCTTCTCACTCTTATTAACCATATACAGTTTTAGTAGTAATCTCTGTCTTGCATATTACCCTGTCTTCCACCTTTAAGCTCTCAGGTTTCCGAATCTTGCCCGATGCAGTCCCCAACAATTAGTCTTTCCTTCTCATCCTGTACCGTAAGTCACCCATGACCCATGGTTCTGGGTGACTTTCCCAAAATCTACCCCTTTTCTTAGACCTCTCCAGTCCTTTTCCTTCATCCTTCTTGCTTCCCCTGCAACCCTTCAGCCTGAAGAAGGAGTCACTGGCTCCAAACGCTTGCCTATCACAACAGTCTTTTATGTGTGTGTTCTGCCACTGCTTGGTGAGTAGATTTTTTATCTATCCAATTAAATAATATTATAAAGAGTATCTGTGTGTGATGTTTTTATTGGTATACAACTTGTTATAAACAAAACTATTTTTACCATTTAATATGTTTCCAGATATTTACCAGTGGTAAAGATGAAATTGGGTTGATTGTACTTGGTTCTGACAAGACACAGAATCCACTTGATTACCCAAATGTTAGTGTGGAATTTCCTCTTGCACTACCTACATGGCAGATGATATCCTTTGTGGAGAAATCTTTTCATGAAAGTGAAATAAAAAGAGATTGGATAGATGGTGTTGTTGTTGGCATGCAAGTCTTGAAAGATGAGCTAGAGTAATTATTTAAAGCTGTCTGTTTCATGACATTCCTGGAACATGTTCCAGAATGTGTGTTACACAAATCACAGTGACATAGTTGTGACTTTATAAACTTGAATAAAAATGTTTTTGTAATGAAAAAGAAACAGAAGGCACAATACCTGCAGAAATAGGAAATTTTTTTGTGTGATTTTACTGCATGAATGTTTTTTACAGTTTTTCAGCTCAATAATTAAGGAGGTATTGATACAAGGCTTTGCCAAAAACCCATCTGTCACCTACAATTCCAGCCCTGTCACTGGCATTCCGTACCCCACAATATGACTGGGCCACTATGAAAGCAGCCACATCATTGTCAAATTCACTGAAACTACTGCATAGCAATTTGCTTGAGTATGGCTGCAGTTGTGGTCTTCTGTTTGGTTTAAGCACTGTGTCAATACCTTCTCTTTATAGCACTCAGAGGTCGCGATCTGCGACTGTTTTTACAAGTGGCAAGAGAACTTTTCCTCTAGTTGCTTGTTTTTCACTGAAAGATGCAAATATGTTACAATGTAGTGCCCTATGTATATCTGTTAGAATAGCCACAAGGTCTGAAAGTTATTTTCAAATGATTGAGCTCTTCTACAGAGTATTGAAATTCACAGATTCTTCCAACCTGGTCCAACAATGTCTTACATACTCCTCTTCCTCCATGGATTGTTTCCAGTGTTTGGAGACAAAACATTAGGCAGCAAAACGTGCCTTATAACCAAAATCTAATGAACATATAATTAAATTAACTAAAGATGTAATGTTGCACTCTCAGGTAAGACTGATCTTGAATACAAAGCCAAAGTGGAAATTAATTGTAAGCTGCAACATTCATCTCACTTTTTGTTATTGAAATTATTCACAGTGCCATAGGGAGAACTGAGTTTGTGTTTTATAGAGTCAGATACACGCTGTGGCACAGGGTGCTGTCCATTATTCTCCTGACTATGATGTCCAGCTATGGTAGTCTTCCTTCTTCTTTGGTCTCCATAGTGAATTTGATTTTGTGGCGTGTGGAGTTCAGATGTACAAAGAAGTCAAGAAGTTTGTCTCTTCCATGAGGCCAGATGACAAGTGTGTTATCCACACAACAGAAGAAGAAGAAGAAGAAGAAGAAGAAGAAAAGAAGAAGATGGATTTCCATTTGGTTGACATCAGGGCCTCTTCCTCGAAGTGCACCGTAAACATATTCACAATCTCTGGTCAGAGTGGGCTGCCTATGCCGACTCCATCTGTTTGCGGGAGGGGGGTGTGCCATGAGTCAGTGAAGTGGGAAAGTTGACCAAGTAATATGCGTGACGTGTCATACCTCGACCGATATTGAGAACAGAATAAAAAATTCAGAGGCATTACTTTTCAGCACTCCCATGCATATTCTGCATGCAAGAAAAGCTTATGGAGCGGGTTTCTCATTCAGAAATTCTATTTCAGTGTTGGTTGTTTACACGAAGACCGTGTTAAGCATAATGGAAGAAGGAGAAATGTTTATCAGCATTCCAGATTTGGCAGTGGCAGGCTCATGGTCTGCTGAGACTCTGGTTTATTGTTTCACTATATTGCTGCTTGCATTGCTCAGAATCTCATTTTGTGCCAACATAGAATTGGTAGGTTCAGGAGGGCCATGCTAAATGCCTTGCAGGGCCTCAGTAGTGCCACCCAACTAGCACCTGAGAGGGCAGACAAGTGTTCGCTCATGCGTACGTGATCCTGCAGTGAAGTTGTGTACATTTAGTCAGGAAGTGGGCTTGTATACAGTGAGACAGATATCCACACAGACAATGTGATGGCATCTGGAGCAGCACAGACTGTCAAGCCCTTAATGCAGCTCTAGAGAGAGGTGAACTGACAGCGGTGCAACTGACAACAATGCCAGACACAGGAATGGCACTGTGTCATCATGTCAGACGAGTCTCGGTTCTGCAACATCGTCACAATTGATGTACTTGTGTTTGGAGGCTCTGATGCCAACAGACCTGGCCAGATTGTACCTGTCATTCTCATGCGGGTCCAGCATGTGATGTGATGGTATGGGGTGCAACTGGATACATGTCACAACTTCTGGTTCACATATCCAGTAATTTGGACATCAGTCATTGCATTTGTGTTTTGTTAAGGCCTATCGCTGTGCCCTATTTTCAAGGGCTCCGTGATTGTAGATTGTATTTTATTGGTCCTGTTGTCTACATAGCAGCTTATGCATAAGATATTGGACAAGTCAAGTTATAAATATACAGGCTGAAAGTAATTTCAAAGCATACATATTTAAGCTCACAATAATACACTTTACACACAAGTATTTATATAACACATTTCATAAATTTAAATATTCTTCAATGGAATAAAAGCAGTGATGCTGTAAATATGACTTTAGAGATTTTCCAAATGTATTGACCTCAGTGATAGCTTTTATGTTTTCAGGAAGTTTGTTATAAAGCTTAACTCCCATGTGAAAAGTACCTTTTTGGCACAGTGCTATGCTGATTTGAGTCATATGTAAGTTCCTGTTTTGTCTGGTAAAGTGCTCATGTATATCACAGTTTTTTTTAGCCTCTGGTCCTTGCCTATTACATTTAATTTAAAGAACAAAAGGGTTTCCATAATGTATACACACGGTAATGGGAGAATACCAGATTTCTTAAACAGGGGTTTACAAGAGTCTCTAGGCTTGCACCCAAACAAGATTCTAATGGCCCTTTTTTTGTAGTTTAAAAGTGCTATTAGCTATTTTAGAGTTTCCCCAGAAGGTGACCCCATATCTAAGACGAGAATGAAAGTACGCATGATATGCATTCAATACTGTTTTCTCACTAAAGCATGATTTTAATGAACAAAGAAGATAACGTGTTTTGGTCAGTTCCGCATTGAGACATTCAATATGCTTGTTCCATCTGATGTCACTCTGCAGCCAAAGTCCTAAGAATTTGGTTTCAGTACTGTTACCAACTGGTTCGTCATTGATAGAGACTGATGGGATAAACATGTCCTTGTTAGGAACATTGTGGAATTTAAGAGCAACGGTTTTCTTACTGTTTATTACAAGCCGATTACTCTGTGCCCAGCTGCTAAGTTGTTTCGTGACTGTGTTTACTGTCTGCTGTAACTGTTCATCGTCATCTCCTTTTAGTAGAATCGTGGTGTCATCTGCAAATATGATTGATTTGTGTGCATCAATATTTAAGCTTAGATCATTTATGTACAGAAGAAACAGAAGGGGTCCCAATACGGATCCTTGGGGTACACCACATTTTATTTGTTTATAGTCAGATAAGTGATTAGATACAGTTTTTAGTTCAATATTTGTGTGCTTGACGCACACTGCCTGCATACGATTTGTCAGGAAGGAACTGATCCACTTGTTGGACAGACCTCGAATACCATATCTTTCTAGCTTTGATAGCAGAATTTTATGGTCCACCATGTCAAAAGCTTTTGACAAGTCAATAAAGACTCCTATTGTTTCCTGTTTTTTGTCCATCAGGTTTAGGATGAAATTGATGCACTCATAGACAGCAGTTGTCGTTGACCTCTTATTTCTGAATCCATGTTGTTCATTACATAGGATGCTGTTTTTATTTATAAATTTCATAAGTTTCTCATACATAACTTTTTCCAGTACTTTAGAGATGCAGGAGGAAATTGTGATGGGTCTGTAGTTATTTACATTGTCTTTATCCCCTTTTTTATATACAGGAATAACTTTTGATGTTTTTAACACATCAGGGAAAGTGCCTGCCTGAAGTGAGCAGTCGCATAAATGTGTGAGTACTTCAGTTAGGTTTGATGCGCTCTTCTTTAACACTGTTGCAGGTATACCATCAATACCTGCCGATTTGGAATTTTTTAGTCCTTTTATTGCTTTAGCTACTTCATCTTGTGAAACAGAACCGATGTACATTGATCCTCTACATGTACTTATTTTATATTCATTTGCCTGGATGCTCTTAAAGTTTGATTGTAACATATTTTCAGCAACACCTGTGAAAAAGTTGTTAAATGTGTTAGCTACTTCTAAGGGGTTTGTTACTTTTTTATTTTTATGTGATAGTGTTATATTTTTCCAAGGTTGTCTGTATTCTCCACATTCTTTTTTTATAACACTCCACATAGCCTTTGATTTATTAGCTGAATTATAAATGATTTCATCATTATGCATTATTTTTGCTGCTTTTATTACTTTTCTTAATATTTTGGAGTATTTTTTATAGTATGCGCGTACTACAGGTGAGGAATTTTTCGAGTTACATATTTCATGAAGTAGTCTTCTCTTCTGGCATGAAACCCTTATTCCCTTTGTGATCCAGCTGTTTGTTCTAGAGTTTCCCCGTATGGTTAATGTTTTCAGTGGGAATGCAAGTTCAAAGAAATGGGTTAATGTATCAATGAAAGTGTCGAATTTTTCATTAATATCATTCATTTTGTACACTCCTAGCCATTTTTCTTTGTGTAATAAGTTGTTGAAGTAGTTCACATTATGCTGATTATAGCTTCGATATGCTGTTCTAAAAGACATGTTGTTAATAATACTGCCTTGTACTTTTATGCTTAATATTTGAGCAAGATGATCACTAAAACCTGCATTGAAAATTTTTAGTGAGGTGTTGTGTAAACTCTTATTTACTAGAAACTGATCAAGAGCTGTTTGACAAGTTTCTGATACTCGGGTAGCTGCTTTTACTTCAGCCTTTAAATTGAAGGACGTTGCAAGGTTCAAAATGGTCTCCCTATTTCCACTATTCATGAGGAAGTCAATATTGAAGTCACCACAGATTATAAATTCACAATCCATTTTATTTACTTTATTTAGCAATGATTTCATTTTGTTTAAGAAAAGTTCAAAATTCCCAGACGGTGATCGGTAAACTGTAGCAATAACCAGGTTGAACTGAGTAATTTTTATAGCTGCAATTTCATAATCCTTTTCGACATTTGCCCTAGTTAAGTCAGGTAGTGTAATAAAATCTACATTATCCCTTGTGTAAATTTCTACCCCACACTGTTTGCTGTTTTTCCTGCAGTAGTAAGCAGCCAAGACAAATTTGTTTATTTTAGTATTCTGGATTAATTCTGGGTTAAGCCAGTGCTCAGAAATGCATAACACTGAGATATCATTAAGTTCATGTGTTAATAGAACGTTAATTTCATCGATCTTATTACGCAGGGATTGCACATTATGGTGATAAATTTTTAAATCGGGCGTATTCACAATTTGGTAATTGGGAATCATATTTACAGCATCACATACCTCTAGTTTAAATTAGGAATGTCAGCAGCGTTGTATTTTTGTTCTTCTTTCTTGTTTATTTTGTTTTCCTCGCTGTTGGAAGGATGTTCAGGAAGCTGATAAATTGTTCTATCCCTTACAAGTCTTTCTTTGATGTTATCTTTTAACAAGATAATGCAAGACTACACATCACCTGAGCTGTACTGCGCTACCTCGATACAGAGAGTGTTCCACTGTTGCCGTATCCAGCATTTTCTTCAAATCTGTCACCTGTGGAGAACGTCTGTTCACAGGATGCCAAGAGATGGGTATGCCACCAGCCGCCAGCCACCAGTCGCCAGCCACTACAGTTGAAGAACTCTGACATATGACATTCAGTTGAGTAGCATGAAATGATGTACCCATGGCTGTAATCCAACCTCGATTTGATATCCAGTGTGATGAGAGCTGTTCTGCTTTTCCAGTTTCAATACTGAAATTCATATATTATTTTTATGCTATCCTAACCAGATTGGACTGTGGTGTCATACAGCATAAAATATCTTACAACGTGTTGAATTAGTTATGAGAAGTGTAGAACAGCCAGCAGGGGAAAGATGTTGGCAATGAGACAGCTTTTATGTATAACAGCAGTACAGTGTTTCACAGTGCATAATGCTTCCGCAGATTGAGAACAAAATGTGTGGTTTGCTTTCATCCATTTTCACAAACATAGCCTAAAAAATAATGTTGACATTACTGTGCATTTCACTCTGAGGCATATTGCACTCTGAGAATGTTCATCGAATTCAGTTACTTTGTATTATATTTCAGTAACAGTGACATAATAGCAAATTGGACTGTATGAGTTTTTACGGATTTTTTTTCCAGACACACACTACAATTTCTTCAGATTTATTTAATTTGGGTATAATTCCTTTCCAGCATATATGCTGTACACAAAATGTTGAACATAAAATGTAGCTATCTGCTGATTTAACATCTTGCTGAGTATACCGGTACAATATTTTGTTGTAACAAATAGTTCAATGTATTTTACACACTTATAAACTTATTTATACAGTTATAGTAATTTATACCATTACATTAATGTTGTACCTTAATGTTCTGGAAGACGATATTATAAGGAACCTCATACTTTTCCTGGATGATAGAGTTGTCTATAATGAATTATTGCCTGAAAAAAATCTGCACAAATTTGAGTCAGATCGTAACATTTCAATTTGGTCCAAAGATAGGCAACTGAGTTTAAGTTTTCAGAAATGTAAATTGGAGCACATCACAAAACAAAAAAAGACAGTATTGTATGACTACATTATCAAATAATCACAGTTTTAATTGGTCAACTCATACAAATATCTGGATGAAATGAAATGGTGACATAGACTCACTTGTAGGCAAAGCAGAATGCAGACTTCAATTCATTGGTAAGATACTGGAAAATGCAATCAGTCTATAGAGGACATTGCTTACAAAATACTTGTGTGGCCCATTCTAGAATATTGCTTAAGTATGACCCATAACAAATAAGGCTAATGGCAGACATTGAATGTATACAAAATAGTGTAGCATGATTGATCATAGATTTATTTGATGCATGGGAGAGCATCAAGAAGCTACTAAAAATTGGAAATGCCAGACAAGTGAAGATAGACGCCAAATATATGACAAAACCTAACTTATGAAATTTCAGGAACCTGTATTAAGTGAGGTATTTAGGGATTATACAATAACCGCATATGTATCACTCCTATAAGGACCATGAAGGCAAGATTAATTACAGCATGCACAGAACCATTTAAAGAATCATTCTTCCCACACTCCACATGAGCATTGAATGGGGAAAAACCATAATGTGTGGTACAACAATGTACTTTGTCGGACAAACCCACAGTGGTTTATACAGTGTGCATGGAGACATGGAATCAGTTGACAGTAGCTGGGTAATGGTTCATATTGATTCCCATTTCCCTGTTGCAGTAGGTGATCTTATGCCTCTAATTATTTTTTCATTGCTATCTTAACTTGCATTCTTCAATTCAGTTTATTAACCCTTCTTATCTCTTTGTATTAGGGCAAATGTACAGTTAACTTTTGAGGAATTTGTATTTTCAATTTATCAACTGGAGTTTTGTTTCATATGCAGCAGCAATGTTACAAATTATTTGTTTCAGTTTCTTTAGAATAATTTGCTGTTTCACGGGTGCTTTGAAGGAAATAAAAGATCTCGAAAGTGTCTTAATGACAACCGATGGCCTCATGTTGACAAGACAGCTGGTTGCCTTGCAGAGGGCAGGGCTTGACGGTCTGAACATCAGCTTAGACACCCTGCAGTCCCAACGCTACAACCAGATCACGAGGAGGAAAGGCTGGGAGCGTGTCATGGTTGGCATAGATCTAGCCTTGCAACTTGAATACGACCCAGTGAAGGTATTACTAGTGCAGCTGTCATCGCATGCAGACTTTCATAAACAAAAGATATAAATCTGTTGTTAAGAATATCAATACAAGAATCACCATTTTAAAGCAGTATGCCCACACCCTCGCCCCCATCCCCGCTCCCACCCTCACCGCTGTCTCCACACTGCAGCTGTAAGTGAAGGAAGGTATATTAAGACAGAAGAAGTAAATTTTAGCTGACGATGCTAACAGTTTCGTAGTTTATACAACATAAAAAGGATGCCTTGCAAGTTTACCAATTAAAAATCTTATATTTTCCTCCCAAGAGAGTCTTATGAGACTCAAGATCTTTACAGTTTCTCTTTTTTTCTTTTGTGTCTTTAGTTTAAAATAAGTTTCCACTATTGTGGTGTTGTTTTGGTAAAAATACTCGATTGTTTGGAAAAATTATTCTTAATTCTGTAGTCACATTTTTGTTGTGTCTAAGTACTACTGGTTTCAGTAGCAAGTGCCAGCATCAGTTCATCTTATTATCAAACATTTCTGTGCAAAATAAAAGCTGACCACTGTGGCCGAGCGGTTCTAGGCACTTCAGTCCAGAACCGTGCTGCTGCTATGGTCGCGGGTTCGAATCCTGCCTCAGGCAGGGATGTCCTTAGGTTAGTTAGGTTTAAGTAGTTCTAAGTCTGGGGGACTGATGACCTCAGATGTTAAGTCCCATAGTGCTTAGAGCCATTTGAACCATTTTGCAAAATAAAAAGCTTCTGTACAACTGCAAACTAGACATACCATTTTCAGGGTGCAGTTCACATCTATTGAAAGCACAACAGTGACCTTTACTTTTAGTAGATAAGACACCTACTGAGGTAAGTGACTTGATGACTGCACACAAGAAGTTGTCATTTATTCCATATGTAGCTACCATGCAGACTCATATTTTGTATTAGTTTGTCCTTACTCTTCCAAAAGGTTAAACCTTGTCTCTGCAGCCACAGCTTCCTCTCTTCAGCAGTTGTCTTCGTCTCCATGTGTGAAGAAAATCCCATTCATTGATCATATTGTTTAAGTAGGATGTTCTCAGTCATCCCCTTGTTTTCTTACCTACGATCTTGCCTTCAGAAATGTTTTTTAAAAGATTATCGTCTCCAGTTAAGTGTCCAGTGTATTTTGCTTTGCCCTGGCCTATAACTTTCAGTGGTTCTTTCTTCTCTCCTATTTCCTTTAATTTTTCTGTCAATGCAGATAGTTCTTGTACTTCTCCTCCAGAACCACATTTCAGCAGGTCTGAGGCGAGCTTCCTTTGGCTTTTCTAATGTACAGATTTTGCATCTGTGTGTCAGAACACTCCACACAAAGGTCTTTACAAATATTTTCTTAATGTGGAAGCTGATATGTTTATTCAGTTGCAGCTTCTTCTTATTTTGGAAGGAACTCTTCACCTGTGCTATTCTTTTCTTGAATGCCTTGAAATATTGATTGTTTTCTTGCAAAATGCTACTGAGATATTGAATTTCAGTTCCTTTCTTGAGTTGCTCATTGCCTGTTCTTGTGTCAGTCCTACCTCCTCCTCCTTTCTTGTCTGTAGCCATAACTTTTGTCTTCTTTGTATTCATTTTTAGCTTTAGTTTTACCACTTCTTGATTTAAGGCCTGAAACATTTTATTTAGTTCCTACTCTGATTTACTATTGTGATGTCATCAATCTGCAGTGTATATGCATGCAATTAAGTTTCCATATCGACATCATGCTCCAAAAACCACCTAACTGTGTGTGGCAGGGGGTACGTCTCATGCCACCAACTGATCCCCTCTGCCTTGTTCCACTTGTGAACAGTGCTTGGGAAGAATGACTGTCAGTACACTTCTGTATTATCTCTAACTTCTCAAATTTTCTTCTCGTGATCATTTCGTGAATTGTATATGAGAGAAACTATTATGTTGTCAGACTCTTCTCGGAAACTACTCTCTCGAAATTTGGGTAGTAAATCTTTCCGTGATGCACAACTGCTCTCTTATGGCATCTACCACTGGAGTTGCTGAGCATCTCTGTAATGATCTCACAGCGACTAAATGATCCTGTGACAAAACACTCCGCACTTCATTGGATCTTCTTTCTCTCTTCTGTCAGTCTTACTGGGTAAGGACACAGGGGTAATTTACATTCACTTAAGATTCTTCCTGTGAATCTTAGTCTGGCATCTGCTTTTCTATTGCTGTTTTATGTGGTCATTCCACTTTAAGGTTGCTCTGGATAGTTACTTATAGATATTTTATGGTAGATTCTGTTTCCAGCAATTTGTCATTAATAGTGTAGCTGTACAGTATTGGATTTCTTTTCCTGTGTGTGTGTGTGTGTGTGTGTGTGTGTGTGATATGTTACATTTATTTATGTGCAGGGTCAACTGCCAGAGCCTACATCATTCACCAATCCTCTGCAGGTCATTGTGCAAATTGATACTGTCTTCTGTTATTGCTACTTTCTGATGGACAAGTGTAGTACCTGTGAACAATATTAAGGAGCCTCTGACACTTTCTACTGGATCATTTATATACATTGTAAATGTAATGGTCCTATCACATTTCCATGGCGTATTCCAGAAATTACCTTTTGATTCTGGTCATCTTTTCTTTGTTGTTGTTATTACTTCCTTGATGAACATATTAAGGAAGTAAGGTGATAGATGGCACCCGTCTCTCACTGCCCTTCTGGTTTTCCTTCTTTCATATCCGGTTCAGTACTCTGACTTTAGTATATACTCAAAATTAATCATCTGTCCTTCCACTTTGGACATTACTTTAAGGAATGATGATATAATGGTAATCTGTTTATTAAACAATATTTTAACGATACACTATGCTTTCTGATCATATAGTGGCTTGATGATGGAATTTGATACTGAAATTAGTAATCATTAGACAAAATAAAAGTGAAGCTATAATAAAAGAAAGTAATATTTTGGATCATGTCAGTTGTTGTTCCAAACAACAGCACGTCAGGAATAGGTTCAAATGGCTCTGAGCACTATGCGACTTAACTTCTGAGGTCATCAGTCGCCTAGAACTTAGAACTAATTAAACCTAACTAACCTAAGGACATCACACACATCCATGCCCGAGGCAGGATTAGAACCTGCGAACGTAGCGGTCATTCGGTTCCAGACTGTAGCGCCTAGAACCACACGGCCACTCTGGCTGTCCAGGAATAGGTACTAAATTATTTGTCCGCTGATGACCTCACAGCCTAGAACACTAAAACACAAATGTTAATTGTTTGTTATGTGCCCTGGTAGAGTTTACAGCTGTTTACAGTTCACGATTGGTTGTTGGAGATTGGACATTACTCACATAGTGTATTTAGTGCACAGTGCAGAAAAAGGCAGTGTCCAGAAAAGTAAACAAGTGTAAAGGCAAAAGTTTCATGACAGGATGTTGTGTCACCATACTTGGAAGACAATTATAGCCAAAGACAGAAATTTAAAAGAAACTGGCTCATTTGAGCTGCGGAGACCTAGTCGAGGATTCTCAGTAGATAATTGTTAGCACAGTAGAATTTATAAAGAGACAATGTCAGTTCGTGTCAGGGAAGGTTGATTGGTAAGTATCTATCAGCTTTCTCGTAAAACTCACAATTTGAAGAATACACATCAAGGAAAAGGTAGAAGTCCAACAGTGTCAAATCTAGACAATAATATCGATCATCCAACAGTTTTGCAAAATCCCCAGTTGTACTTTACTTACTTACTAACTTACTCAGATTTGCTGTGTACCATACAAGGAACTGGTTTCCACTAGTTGACTTGATCAGCTGCCAAGTTCTCACCTTCCTCCAAGTTTGTGTCCATGGATTGAAGATTCATTGCAAAAGTTCCAGGTGTTAAAAGGTCTTCCTGTACATCTGTATCTGTCCATTGATTTCAACAACAGTGTTGATTTTGGGATTCTTCCACCTTACATGCGTAGAACATAACCTGCAATCCTCAGTCTTCTTTCAACAATAATTTTGTGCAGGCTGTGTAGACCTCTTATTCTCAGCACTTCATCGTTTGTAACTTGGTTGGGTTAACATCTTCAGAATTCATCTCTAGCATTGTTGGTGAAAAACATGGAGACTGTGTGCTGATTTTACTGACATTTTCCAAGTCTCACACATATAAACGATAAAGGAGTGTAGTCAAAGCTTTGTTGGCATATTACAGACCTAATTGCCATATGGACTGATTTTCCAGTTCTGCTGGTGATTTCTGCATCTGTGACCTCATTATTACATATAAAGCTACCGAGATATGGCAATCTGTCAACATCTTGTAGTATCTTCTATTGCACTGTAATCGGGGAAGAGACGAGTAATTTCCACTTACTTTGCACATTCTGTTTACCTTATCCCTATTAATTTTCAGCCCTACACAATAGGGCATTTAATGAGAAAGCATATAAAAATTAACTTAATGCCTTCCAAGGAGACGGTCTCTACTTAGTCTCTACTCCTTCAAGCCTGACTTTGTAAGTGTAGACCAGACATGGCTTAAATTCAGAGAAATAGTATCGACAACAATTAAGAGATATATACCAAATAAATTGAAAGGATACCAAATAAATTAAAAGGGTGGTGCACAAAATATGTCAAAACTCAGCTGCAGAAGCAATGAAAAAAAGCATGTCAAAATTTAAAAGAATGCAAAATCTCCAAGATTAGCGATGTTTTACTGAAGCTCGAAACTTAGGGTGGGTTTCAGTGCAAGATGTGTTTAATAGTTCCCATAGTGAAACTTCGTTTTGAAATCTGGAAGAAAATCCAAAGAGGTTCTGGTTGCATGTGTAGTACACCAATGGCAAGACACAACCAATACCTTCACTGCACAATAGCTGTGGTAATATTACTGATGACAGTGCTACTAAAGCAGGGTTACTAAACACGGATTTCTGAAATTTCTTCACCAAAGACAACAAAGTTATTATTGCAGTATTCAAATCAAGAACAACTGCAACTGTGAGTAACTTAGTAGTAGTCTCCTCAGTGTCATAAAGCAGTTATGTTTCTTTCAGAGAATGCTGATACAATAGCTCCATTAGAAATCATATATAGCCCTGGAGATTCTAAAAGGTATCAGATAGATTATATAATGGTAAGACAGAGATTTAGGAACCAGGTTTTAAATTGTAAGACATTTCCAGGGGCAGATGTGGACTCTGACCACAATCTATTGGTTATGACCTGTAGATTAAAACTGAAGAAACTGCAAGAAGGTGGGAATTTAAGGAGATGGGACCTGGATAAACTGAAAGAATCAGAGGTTGTTCAGAGCTTCAGGGAGAGCATAAGGGAACAATTGACAGGAATGGGGGAAAGAAATGCAGTAGAAGAATAATGGGTAGCTTTGATGGATGAAGTAGTGAAGGCAGCAGAGGATCAAGTAGGTAAAAAGACGAGGGCTAGTAGAAATCCTTGGGTAACAGAAGAAATATTGAATTTAATTGATGAAAGGAGAAAATATAAAAATGCAGTAAATGAAGCAGGCAAAAAGGAATACAAATGTCTCAAAAATGAGATCGACAGGAAGTGCAAAATGGCTAAGCAGGGAGGGCTAGAGTACAAATGTAGGGATGTAGAGGCTTATCTCACTAGGGGTAAGATAGGTACTGCCTACAGGAAAATTAGAGAGACCTTTGGAGATAAGAGAACCACTTGCATGAACATCAAGAGCTCAGATGGAAACCCAGTTCTAAGCAAAGAAGGGAAAGCAGAAAGGTGGAAGGAGTATATAGAGGGTCTATACAAGGGCGATACACTTGAGGACAATATTATGGAAATGGAAGAGGATGTAGATGAAGATGAAATGGGAGATACAATACTGCGTGAAGAGTTTGACAGAGCACTGAAAGACCTGAGTCGAAACAAGGCCCCTGGAGTAGACAACATTCCATTGGAACTACTGACGGCCTTGGGAGAGCCAGTCCAGACAAAACTCTACCATCTGGTGAGCAAGATGTATGAAACAGGCGAAATACCATCAGACTTCAAGAAGAATATAATAATTCCAATCCCAAAGAAAGCAGGTGTTGACAGATGTGAAAATTACCGAACAATCAGTTTAATAAGCCACAGCTGCAAAATACTAACACGAATTCTTTACAGACGAATGGAAAAACTAGTAGAAGCCGACCTCAGGGAAGATCAGTTTGGATTCCGTAGAAATACTGGAACATGTGAGGCATTACTGACCTTACGACTTATCTTGGAAGAAAGATTAAGGAAAGGCAAACCTACGTTTCTAGCATTTGTAGACTTAGGGAAATCTTTTAACAATGTTGACTGGAATACTCTCTTTCAAATTCTAAGGGTGGCAGGGGTAAAATACAGGGAGCGAAAGGCTATTTACAATTTGTACAGAAACCAGATGGCAGTTATAAGAGTCGAGGGACATGAAAGGGAAGCAGTGGTTGGGAAGGGAGTAAGACAGGGTTATAGCCTCTCCCCGATGATATTCAATCTGTATATTGAGCAAGCAGTAAAAGAAATAAAAGAAAAATTCGGAGTAGGTATTAAAATCCATGGAGAAGAAATAAAAACGTTGAGGTTCGCCGATGACATTGTAATTCTGTCAGAGACAGCAAAGGACTTGGAAGAGCAGTTGAACAGAATGGATGGTGTCTTGAAGGGAGGATATAAGATGAACATCAACAAAAGCAAAACGAGTGTAATGGAATGTAGTCGAATGAAGTAAGGTGATGCTGAGGGAATTAGGTTAGGAAATGAGACACTTAAAGTAGTAAAGGAGTTTTGCTATTTGGGGAGCAAAATAACTGATGTTGGTTGAAGTAGAGAGGATATAAAATGTAGACTGGCAATGGCAAGGAAAGCGTTTCTGAAGAAGAGAAATTTGTTAACATCGAGCATAGATGTAAGTGTCAGGAAGTCATTTCTGAAAGTATTTGTATGGAGTGTAGCCATGTATGGAAGTGAAACATGGATGGTAAATAGTTTGGACAAGAAGAGAATAGAAGCTTTCGAAATGTGGTGCTACAGAAGAATGCTAAAGATTAGATGGGTAGATCACATAACTAATGAGGAAGTATTGAATAGGATTGGGGAGAAAAGAAGTTTGTGGCACAACTTGACCAGAAGAAGGGATCGGTTGGTAGGACATGTTCTGAGGCATCAAGGGATCACCAATTTAGTATTGGAGGGCAGCGTGGAGGGTAAAAATAGTAGGGGGAGACCAAGAGATGAATACACTAAGCAGATTCAGAAGGATGTAGGTTGCAGTAGGTACTGGGAGATGAAGAAGCTTGCACTGGATAGAGTAGCATGGAGAGCTGCATCAAACCAGTCTCAGGACTGAAGACCACAACAACAACATATAGCCACTCATTTGATAAAGATCCATACCTAGAGACTGAAAAGTTGCTCAGGTCACACCAATGCTCAAGAAAGAAAAGAGGAGTAATCTGCTAAATAACAGACTCATATCACTAATGTTGATTTGCATTAGGATTTTGGAACATGTATTGTGTTTGAATATTATGAATTATCTCAAAGATAATGATTCATTGATAAATAGCCAAGATAGATTCAGAAATATTGACCTTTTAAAACACAGCTAGCTCTTTAGTCACGCAAAGTAATAAGTGCTGCCGACTGGGGCTCTCAAATTGATTCCATATTTGTAGATTTCCAGAAGACTTTTTGAAACAGTTCCTCACAAGTATTTTCTAATCATATTGTGTGCCTATGGTGTATTGTCTCTGTTGTGCAACTGGATGTGTGGTTTCCTGTCAGAAAGGTCACAGTTTATAGTAATTGATGGAAAATCGTCAAGTAAAACAAAAGTGATATCTGACATTCCTCAAGGAAGTGTTATAGACCACCTGCTGTTGCTGATATTCATTAACAATTTAAGAGAGAATCTGAGCAGTCCTCTTAGATGATGCTATCATTTACAGTCTTGCATATCATTTACTGTCTTGTAAAGCGATCAGATGATCAAAACGAACTGCAAAATGATTTAGGCTACCTATCCATATGATGCAAAAAGTGGTAACTGACCTTAAATAATAAAAATTGTTATGTCATCCGCATGAGTAGTAGAAGGCATCTACTAAATTTTGGTTACATGATAATTCACGCAGGTCTAAAGGCTGTGAAGTCTATTGAATACTTAGGAATTACATTTACAAATAACTTAAATTGGAATGCTCACATAGATAACGCGGTGGGAAAGCAAACAAAGGACTGTGATTTAATAGTAAAACATTTAGAAGATTAGGATTACTAAAGAGACTATCTACAACTATACTTGTCTGTCCTCTTTTGGAGTATTCTGCATGGTGTGAGATCCTTACTAGATAGGACTGACAAAGGACATCATTTAAAAGTTCAAAGAAGGGCAGCTCATTTTGTATTATTGGGAAACAGGAAAGTGCATGCCACAGATATCGCATGTGAATTGGGGTGGGAGTCATTAAAGCAAAAGCATTTTGCTGGAGCAGGTTCTTAAAATTTCAATCATCAATTTTCTCCTCCGAATGTGAAAATATTTTGTTAGAGCCCTCTTACATAGGGAGAAATGATCATTGTAATAAAATAAGAGAAATCAGAGCTTGTACGGAAATATTGAAGTGTTTGGTTTTCCTCAAATGCTGTAGGGGAGTGGAATGGTAGATAAATAGGTTGAGGGTGGTTCTCTGAACCCTCTGCCAGCAATTAATTGTGAATTACAGACTAGTCATGCAGATATAGATAATGTAGATAGGTTTTCAATATTGTGCACTGATTCTCTAATTTTATACATTGCTCAAATACTTTCGTGGCGCTTTGGAGTGACCCCTTCAAAATAACACTTTACCAGTGTTCTTAACATGTATTTTGGTAACCAGGTTGATAAGAAGTTACAACAATACTCTCTTATTACTCCCCAGTTTTGGGTTTTATTAATGAACAAAATCGCCGCAGTGTTCCATAACAATTACGGGCTGAAGTTTCCTGCTGATGGAACCAATATGATTTTCTGTGTTTCTGAGCATACAGGTTGTGTATGCTGTTTGGAGCCTGTTGTATGCTGAATCAAATGTTTTTATTGTTGTGATCTTCCATCTGAAGATTGGTTTCATGGAGTTGCCCATGCTAGCTTATCCTCTGTGACCCTCTTCACCTCTGGGTAACTACTGCAGCGTACAATAACTTGAACTTGCTTACTGCAGTCAGTTTTTGGTCTCCTACAGTTGTTACCCCCATTATATTCACAGATGACCACATATTGTGGAAATTGCATATTGTAATGTAGGATGCAACAATAAGGTACAGAAAGTTTCTGTTGAAAATTACGAATTATTTAGGAATAAAGGAGATGGCTCACCAAAAGGCAGAAGCACTGTCTCATCGATAGGCACACGAACAAAAGGTATGTAGAATGAGATTTTCACCGTGCAGTGGAGTGTGCACTGATATGAAACTTCCTGGCAGATTAAAACTGTGTGCCGGACCAAGAGTCAAACTTGGGACCTTTGCCTTTCGTGGCCAAGTGCTGAGCTATCCTTGCACGACTCACGACCCGTCCTCACAGCTTTACTTCCACCAGTACCTCGTCTTCTACCTTCCAAACTAAAAGGTACGTTACTTGGCGAGCTTCCAGAATGCACTTTCTTTTTCTAGCTGTAGGGAAAACATGTGCGCGCGCCCACACACACACACACACACACACACACACACACACACTCTCTCTCACATGCGCATGCATGTCTCCTTATGCTGTGGTCGCTCAACTGCCAGCTCTTTACTGGCCCATGGTGAGTGTTCTGGAGTGAGGTGGGGCTTTAGAGTGGGGTAGGATGGGGTGGGTTGAGGCAATGTGAGAGATGGAGAGAGATGGGAGGGGTTTGGAGGGAAGCATTTAGTGGCTCGTGGGAGAGTGGGGAGCCATCTGTGGGCTAGCTAGGGGTGCAGGTAGGGGGGTCAGGTGCCAGACAGCTGGGCACTCATAGACTAGGGTGTGACGTGAGATAACACCACACAACTAGCTGATTTGCGAGGGGGGGAGAGAGGGGTGTGTGTGTGTGGGGGGGGGGGGGGGGGGCTGGGAGTTAACTTGGATTTAGGCCAGGAAGCAAAGGATGTGCTGTAAGTATGGCTACGAAAGTTGACTATTCTTAAATAAGATCAGCTGGTGCCAATGTATTGGAAAGTAACTGGCACACAAAGTGCAATTGTGGCTCCTTTTTCTTCAAAAGTTTTAAATAGTCTGCAGAGCAAATTGAATTAGGAGGATCAGGCATTTGTGTGGGTCTAGGAAAGTAAATTGTAGAGCCAGATAAAAGGCGCACAAGACAGGAGGGGTACTACTACTCATCACTGCTGTATCGTGCTACTAGTACATGTCAGTGTGAGTGCACCGAGAGTGGTGTTGCCGTACATGCGTCTTTAAATTGGTCACCGACTGATCATTGCAGGCTGGCTGCTGGAGGCCGTCTCTGGGAGCCAAGCGTGCCGTGCGGTCCCTGCCGTGCCATCTGCTGGCGACTCGCACATATATTAGTGTGGAACAGTGCTGACTGACTCTCTGTGTGATTCTAGTTTGTAATGTGCACATCAGTGTTCTGTGTCTTGTTGAGTCCTTAGAGGCATATTGTTCGGAGGTTATTATTAAAGCCATATTTGTGCGACTTGGATCACACTTCAGTATTTATTTATTTATTTATTTCTTGTTCCATAGATCCAGTTAGTGAGTCAATCACAAGGATATGGAACGTGTCAAATTGTACAGGTTTCAATTTAAACTATACAAGGGCAATTCAATGGCAAATTGTACATAGTTTAAGTAAGACATACTATAAATACGGTAACAGATACAATATCAGCTAGATAACATAACAACCATTTGACAGAAAAAGGAGTTTCAAATAAAGGTTAAAGGCAAGAGCACAAAGTTAAATCAGATATTAGGCCTACAAGAGTAAATACATGTACAGCCAATCTGTTGTTACAAAAAGTGAGCTAATTCCCAAATGCACAATTAAATCAATTGAACTACTTCTAGACACAATAAGTTTAGTGATGGTATACATTTTCTTTCAGGTATTCATCCACAGTATAATAAGATTTCTCTGTCAGGTAATCTTTGAGAACTCGTTTAAATTTTGGCAGTTCTGTATGAACACATTTGATATGTAGTGGTAGAGCATTGAACAGCTTAATGCTGGAGTAGTAAACTCCTTTTTGTACCAGAGTGAGACGTTTCATTTCTAAATGTAGATTGTTTTTGTTTCTGGTGTTATAACCATGGAATTTACTGTTGTCTTGGTAGATGGAATAATTTTTGCACACAAAGGTCAGCAAGGAAAAAATATACTGTGAGGCAGTTGTTAGGATACCTGCAAGAGTGTCTTTGATTAACCCCACACGTTATTCTGATTGCTTTTTTTTTGGATGGTGAAAACTTGTTTTGCAAGTGGTTGGTTCCCCCAGAATATGATAGCATATGACATCAATGAGTGGAAGTAGCGAAAGTAGGCAACCTTAATAGTGTCAACTTCAGCCACTGAAGAAATTACCCGTAGTGAAAATGTTGCCGAGCTAAGTTTTTTACATAGATGAAGAATGTGAACTGACCAATTACATTTACTGTCTATGTAAGCACCCAGGAATTTTGTTTCTTCAACTTTCTGTATTGGTTGATCTCTACATTTTATGTCAATTTCATTGGGATTACTTTGTGATGTATGGAACCTCATATAATGAGTTTTATCTGCATTGAGTGAGAGACCATTTGAGGAGAAACAATTTAAGATGTCATTAAAAACAGTAGTTGTAGTTTTTTCAAGATCATGATCAGTCAAATCGTCAATTAGAATTGTGGTATCATCGGCAAACAGGGTAAATTTGCTGTTTGTCTCAGAACAAAGAGGAAGATCATTAATAAAGATGAGGAAAATCAGTGGGCCCAAAACGGAGCCTTGAGGCACACCACACGTTATCATGCCCCATTCAGACGAGGCAATTTCTCCAGAAGAGCCATTTAGCATTACAGTCTGCTTCTGATCCTGTAGATATGATTGTAGCCACAAGCCAACAGTACCACCTAAACCATAGTATTCTGCCTTTTTCCAAAGAATTTGGTGGTTTACACAGTCAAAGGCTTTCGTAAGATCGCAAAAAATACCCACTGGAGACATTTTTTTGTTAATGGCTTCCAAAACTTGGTTGCTGAAAGAGAATATTGCCTGTTCAGTACAAAGACTGGCACGAAAACCAAACTGATTTTTGCTTAAGATACTATGGAATTTGAGATGGTCTACAATCCTCCTGTGGATGAGTTTTTCTAGAATTTTCGAGAAGGTAGTTAATAGGGATATTGGGCGATAGTTTGTAACAATGCTTTTATCCCCTTTTTTAAAGAGAGGAATCACTACAGCCAACTTAAGTCTGTCAGGGACAATCCCATCTTGTAGGGATGCATTGTATATGTTGCATAAGGCGGGACTAACAAATTTATAACAGTGTTTCAGTATTTTACTAGAAATATTGTCCACACCAGCAGAATTTTTGTTTTTTAATGATCTAATTACTCTTATGACTTCGCTTACAGTAAATGGAGATAAGGATAACTGTGGGATTCTGTTGCTAATAGCTTTCTGTAGGAGGGACAATGATTCTTCCATAGAACCATTACAGCTTGTCTTCTCTGCTGCTCTCAAAAAGTGGTTATTAAATATTTCTGCAACCAACTCAGGTTTCTTTATGATACTGTCCCCTGTTTTAATCTCTACCTGAGACATGTTCCCTGTTGTCCTGCCAGTTTCCCTCTTTATTACATTCCTTATAGTTTTAATTTTATTTTCTGAGCTTTCAATTTCTGATTTTATGCACATACTTTTAGATTTATTTATAACCTTCTTGAGAATGCTACAGTAAAGTTTGTAGTGTTGTCATTTCTTTGGATCATTACAAGTCCTGAGAGAACTGTATAACATCCTTTTTGTTCTACAAGATGTTGTTATCCCTGTAGTGATCCAAGACTTCTTGGCATTGCCTATATGACTATTTCTAACTACTTTTTTTTGGGAAAGATGGACTCAAATACAGACATGAATTCATTTAAAAATGAATTGTACTTTTTGTTTACATCTGTTTCCCTATCAACTCGGCTCCAGTCTATCTCTTTTAGGCTATCACTGAATTTTTTAAGGCCCTGTTCATTTATTATCCTAAAAGATTTCCAAGAATGCTCGGAACTGTTGCACACACTGATGTAATTGAGCCTAAGCAAGTGACCACCATGATCAGAAAGGCCAAGGATTGGATGTACAGTGATCTCATTCCATGTAGACTTATCTATAAATATATTATCTATCAGACTTTTACTGTTAACAGCAACCCTAGTTGGGAAATCTACTATTGTCATCAGATTATAAGACTCCATTAAATGTACTAAATCAGCTTTACTATTGCTCTCATTTAGGAAATCAACATTAAAGTCACCAGTAATTATCAAGTTCTTGGACTTTGAGTACAGTATGGATAATAAAGAATCTAAGTGCTTAAGAAATACATTCAAATTCCCTGAGGGAGATCTATACAGTGCTAACACTACAGCCGTGAAGTCATTTACAGTAATCTCAACACCACATACTTCAATTTGTTGCTCTATACAATGGCTCTTTAAATCTAATGCATTGTAAAATATGTTGTTTTTTACATAAATTACCACTCCACCTTTTTCCATGATGGTTCTTGAGTAATGCGCTGCCTGACACACAGTATTACTTGGTTAGTACATCACCACAAACATATGGACCGGGACTGTACATGCTTTGACAGTTTGCTACGTCTCTCTCTTCTAGGACTGACATGGTAGCTGCCTTGCATTTCTTAATGACTCTGACCTTGTCAACCACAAACCGAATCTTAGTACAGTCATGATTTCCCTGAAGAGATTACATGACAGCAGAGACTTGTAAAATTGTGTTACCCATTTCTCTAGCCAGTGAAGATTCATTCTATACCTTCAGATACAGTGTCATTTAGGAGTAGAACAGCAAGAAATACGTAGCTCCTCTAACAGTAATGACAGTTTGTCACCTCCCAACACTACATGTGCCAATGTTTCAGTGCATTTTTGAATATGTTTGTTAACAGATTCATCAACACAACAAAAATTTACGATCTCAGTAGCATCTTATTTTTTAACTCATACTTTACTATTCATCAGAATCTTCATCGCTGCTCTTTGATTCGTCAGAGCTCCCTGCTGTACTTTGTTTTATTTCATAGTCAGAATTAGTTGAAATACCACCTACCGTATTTACCCAAATCTAAGCCGCACTCAAACCTGAAAAATGAGACTCGAAATAAAGGAAAGAAAAAAAAAAAAATTCCCGAATCTAAGCCACACCTGAAATTTGAGACTCGAAGTTCAAGGGGAGAGAAAAGTTTTAGGCCGCACCTCCAAATCGAAACAAAGTCGGTCCATTGTAATATGAGACACAATTTAGGTCAAATGAATGACGATACAGCTACAGTAGTTTGGTTCGAGTCGTAAGCTTAGCAGTTAAGCTTTACCAGGTAGCCTTTGCTATGCGTCAGGCGCTCCATCCGTATTTATACTGGTACCCTTCCTTTTTCATGTGCTTCATCTGGTTTGAATCAATCGCTTATTTTGCTTTGATCTGATAAGTGCCGTTTTCCTTGTTATAGGCGTTTATGTCACTCTAAGCTGAAAATGCATTACTGTACTGTGTCATGCATTGTTTGTCGCATTCTGATAGTGCGTGTTTGCGGCCTGTCATCACTCGTGGCATGGCTTGCTTTTGTGCACGCTACCGCTGCCTACAATTTTTTTAAAAAAAAAAAAAAAAAAAAAAAAAAAAAAAAAAAAAAAAAAAAAAAAAAAAGGGAGAGAAATCATCTCATTAGCAAAACAATGGCAAGAGACTACTATTTGTTGTTCCTTACACTGCTGCTTTCTTTGATAACGATCAACAAGAACCAAATAATAGACTGCGTATGATAGAACATGTTCTGAACGAGAGTTAGGTGAAAATTTTTCTCCATTTGAAAATCTTTGCGGCTGCTTCTTTAGTACATCAAATTCTGCACAGAAATTAGAGTCATCTTGGATATAAAAATCTAGTCAGTTGCCGTGCTTCATTTCTGACTGTATCACTATTAGGCATAAGAATAATATGAATATAAACATGACACGATACGTATATTCTTCCGCGTTTGCTGTTGTCTCACTCTAGTTTCGTAGTTTATTAGGCAGACAGGATTTAAATAAGATAGCAAAACACGAAAGAATACGTGGCAAAATGTTTATATTCGTATTACTCTTATGATGAAGAGAATACTGCATGTGATTCATATTTCATCAGGTTCCTATTAGCAACCGTCTCTTCTCACAGGTAGGAAAAAATTCAGAACATTGAGTTGGCCATATTGACAAACATCCCAAACAGTCTTGCCGGTCGGATTTTCGTAATACATTGAAGTTCTGCTACATTCGAAGATGAACAATACGGAATTTGTATTTACTTCGTTGGATAATGTATGAAAATTGTCTTCCACCTTTTTTTTTTTAATTTATTTACTGACGCAGAGGTTTTGGCGCCAGTATTTATCTTTGTGCCTACGAAGCATGCCTGTGTAGCGCTACATATATTACATGGCAGAAATTAGTTGTTTCAGCACCTACTGACATTTTTCAGAACTTCCACTTGCTTTGCACTCGATTCCAAGCCGCATGCGGTTTTTTGGATTACAAAAACCAGAAAAAAAGTGCGGCTTAGATTTGAGTAAATACGGTACATCCTCTCCTTTGGATTCAACTTCTTAAGTATTATATTTCAAGTCAACACCTGCTAATCTGTGAGACCGAAATGATGAGCCATACTACTCTATTTCACTGTACCTGTATGTTTCATTTGTATAACATTTTATTCCATCATAGATGCTGCACTTATAGTTTCATATATGCATTGCAGCAGCAGACACAATAAAAGTAGCAATCAGCAGTGCTTAGTTTGTTGAATGGGTAAAAAATATGCCATTGTCCCAGTTCCACATATCCCCAAAATTTGATTCTGCCAAATTCTGTACTCTCTGAAATCGAATGTTTAATCCAAAGATGAAAGTGAACAAGTTTGATGCAGTATTGCTAATATTGTTTATTACTCATCTTGCTGAATGAAGTGCATACCGTATCCTTTCTGAAAGGTTTGGAGAAGTAATGCACATACCAGTTTTCTAAAAACTTACATTGAGATTGTGCTCTCCTTCCTCTTGTACAAATTAGTAGAGCCCTTCAGATTACTCCACAATATGCCTCTTGGCAAGGTGGTAACGACAGTATTATGAAAAGGATAGATTGGCACTCACTGTATAGTGTAGATGTGTTGCTGGCAGGGGGGGGGGGGGGGGAAAAGGAACACCACCTATTATTAAACACGTAAGCTTTTGGTGCAAACCCCCCCCCTTTCCCTCACACACACACACACACACACACACACACACACACACACACACACGCACACGCACACACATGCGCGCAAATGCAGATCACACATACATGACCACTGTCTCCGGCTGCTAGGGCCAGACTGGGAGCAACTGTGCATCATGGGAGAAACAACGGTCGGGTGTGTGTGTGTGTGTGTGTTTTTTGTCCACTTTGGAAGAAGACTTTCTGATGGAAAGCTTACGTGTTTAGTAGTCTTTTTGTTGTGCTTGTCTGTGACCTAACATCTCCTGTATACAGTGAATAGCAATGTATCTTTTTTATAATATGGTCATTACTCCAGCCTAGATTTCTATTGTTTGTTTCCTTTTAAGACCTTATAAAGACAGTTACTGACAATTTCTTTTTTCTTATTGGAGAAAAGTAAAACCATATGGGGGCCAGACGTAGATTGTAAATGAATATGGAATAGAGTATTTTTATTCTCCCTGTATGCAGTGTCAATAACGTCACCTCACACACTTCATTTCTGGCAGCACCTCCTTCTCAACACATGACTGTCCCCCGCCACCTCACCATAGTCTTCAAGTTATATCCTATAGCACTTCTGGGTGGACAAATAGATGAAGGATGTAGTTTAAAACAGTATAACTAAACTTAAAAGTCAAACTGCCCTTTTATAGAGACTGCCATCATTATTTAAACATACTAAACAACATCAAAACAGTCAAAAGAAATTTTTTTTCAAAAGAGCGGAAAATTGTAGTGAAATTCATGAGAGGATTGTTTTAAATTGTTATATCTTAAATCAATAAGTATGTCAGCATTTCCCAGGATTTTCTGGCTTAATTAAGACTAGGTCATGCCACCACAGTGGTCAGACAGTGGACTTGACTTCCAGAGGACAACGGACCCGAATCCCATCGGGCCATCAAAATTTGGGTTTTCCTTGATTTCCCTAAATGATTTAAGACAAATGCTGGGATGGTTCCTTTGAAAAAGATGACATTCGGCTGAGGAAGCTAATTTCTGTGGCATGTCTGATGACACAGTGCTGGTGGAAGCACGAGTATTTCAGAGCACACCATTCATTGCACATTGTTAAACATAGGGCTCTGCTGCAGACAACCCCTGTATGTTCCCATGTTGACAACACAGTTGAATTACAATTTCTGTGGCTCAGGAGCATTGAGATTGGGCAGTGAATCAATAGAAATGTGTCATCTGGTTGAATCATTCGAGTTTCGCATTACACCCACTTGACGGTTTTGTGCACATACACTGTCAACAGAGTGAATTGGTGCTTGCAAGGTGCACTTTGCTACAGACTTAGGCCAGTGGGAGCAATATTATGCTATGGAGGACATTCACCTGGTCTTCTATGGGTCCTGTGGTAGTAACTGAAGGCTCCATAACAGCTTTGTTCTGTGTGAACGTTATTGTGCACTGTCCGCACCCTGTCCCTAATGAAGGTGACATGTTTCAACAATATGACTTTCAGTGTCACGAGGCCAGAATCAAATTCACCCCTTCTGAATCTGATGGAATACATCTGCGATGCTATCAGATACCAGTTCTGCACCCAGAAACCACTGATCTCCAATTTATGGGAATTACATGACCTGTGCTTAGACATGCGGTGCTGCATAATGCTGGGAACATACCTCACATAATGCTGGGAACATACCTGAAATTTGTTGAACTTGTCCCACACAAAATCACTGCTGTATTGTGTTCCAACAGTGGACAAACACATTATCAAACAGGAGGTCATAGTGTTTTGTCTCATCAGTTTATATATTCAATGCTTGAATGAAAGGTGTGCTCTTTTCCTTTTTTCTGCCATTGCGTGTATGTGTAAAGCAGGATGTTCTACCATTTGGGCTTGTTCATATGATGGCTGTCAGTATTACCACCTGCAGAGATACTAAATGCTCCTTTTGTGAAGACCTTTTATCTTGAGAACACTTTCAACTTTGTTTCACAAATGGCAGCACAGTTTCGTGTAATTGTTAAAATAATACTTTCAGCAAAAGATGTGTCCGTTGGAGTGGGGAAAAAGATTGGAGATGTATGTAGTTTAATTTTCATAAATTGTTAAGAAGGTTAACAGCTTGGCATGCTAAGATAAATTCAGACATTCTCTAAAAAGAGAGAAAAAGATTAATTTAACAGAATCAGTGAGGTATACAAATATAACAACAGACTTGTAGAACCATTATTTTGTAGGTTAGATTAGATTAGATTCAGCTTTTGTTCCAAGACCCAAAACATGAGACGATTCTCATGGGTGAGTAACATGCCAGAAAGTATAACATAAAAAATATAAAACATTTGAATACCCTGATCATTTGTCAGGAGATTGTCAAACTAGGTGAATACAATACAAACTGGAACAGCTAATATTTTCAGAATTGATACGCTGTCAGACTGAAACATTGTTATGCACTATTAATAAATTTATCAAACAAAAAGTACATAATCTTGACTGTTATGACAAAGTGCTCTCAGAACTGAAATCTAACAGACATTCTTATTTAAGCTGGCCTAACAGCCACTGTTAAGATATTCATCTATTGAGTAGGATGAGTTACCTATCAAAAAGTCTTTCAAACTCTGTTTAAACCATGCTTTATCTGATACCAAGTTTTTAATGGTGTCTTTCTTCAACAGATAAATTGTGTTGTAATGCGAGGTTTTAATGAAGATGAAGTGTGCAGTTTTGTGGAGTTAACAAAAGAGAAAAATGTTGATGTAAGATTTATCGAGTACATGCCTTTCAGCGGCAACAAATGGAATGATGGGAAGATGGTCTCATTTAGTGAAATGGTCCAAATAATTAGAAAGCAGTGGCCTAATTTTGATCCTCTGCCCAATGGGCCCAATGATACCTCAAAGGTACGTGCAGTATTACATATGAACATACATTGAAAATAATTTAATGTTTATGACTTACTACCAATCACAATAATACTTCACATCTGCTGGTGGTATGAGAGATGGACTGGTTTAGTTACATATTTCTCATCCCATTCAGTAAGTCTGTCCTGGCCTGGGTTTCTCTGCAGCTTTTCTACAACTCTCCCCATTTCCTAAACCTTGACAATCCTTTTCTTTCTTCCCTTTTCCATCCCCTTATTGTTTCTGCCAGAAGAAGAAGCCACTGGCTCCGAAAGCTTGCACATTTCCATAACTTTAAGGGGAGTTAGAAGCGGAAAACATTCTTTTTCACTTTTTCGGGTTTTTACCTGATTATAAAATTTGCAATTTTCCAAATAAAATGATATGTATATTACTTATAAACTTGCGTGGGAAGTATTTTATTTTATTTTCTAAAATATAATCTACACTAGTTGAAAATGTTGAAATTTTTACACGCATTACTTCAAGACCTAATAAAATCTGTAATTTTTTATGTACAGGGTAGTCCATTGATCGTGACCGGGCCATATATCTCACGAAATAAGTGTCAAACGAAAAAACTACAAAGAACGAAATTTGTCTAGCTCGAAGGGGGAAACCAGCTGGCGCAATGGTTGGCCTGCTATAAGGCGCTGCCATAGCTCAAACTGATATCAACTGTGTTTTTTTAAATAGGAACCCCATTTTTTATTGCATATTCATGTAATACGTAAAGAAATGTGAATGTTTTAGTTGGACCACTTTTTTCGCTTTGTGATAGATGGCGCTGTAATAGTCACAAACATATGTCTCATAATTTTAGACGAACAGTTGGTAACAGGAAGGTTTTTTAAATTAAAATACAGAACGTAGGTACATTTGAACATTTTATTTTGGTTGTTCCATATGTGATACATGTACCTTTGTGAACTTATCATTTCTGAGAACGCATGCTGTTACGGCGTGATTACCTGTGAATACCACATTAATGCAATAAATGCTCAAAATGATGTCTGTCAACCTCAATGCCTTTGGCAATACGTGTAACGACATTCCTCTCAACAGTGAGTAGTTCGCCTTCCGTAATGTTCGCACATGCATTGACAATGCACTGACGCATGTTGTCAGGCATTGTCGGTGGATCACGATAGCAAATATCCTTCAACTTTCCCCACAGAAAGAAATCCGGGGACGTCGGATCCGGTGAACGTGCGGGCCATGGTATGGTGCTTTGACAACCAATCCACCTGTCATGAAATATGCTATTCAATACTGCTTCAACCGCACGCAAACTATTTGCCGGACATCCATCATGTTGGAAGTACATCGCCATTCTGTCATGCAGTGAAACATCTAGTAGTAACATTGGTAGAACATTATGCAGGAAATCAGCATACATTGCACCATTTAGATTGCCATCGATAAAATGGGGGCCAATTATCCTTCCTCCCTTAATGCCACACCATACATTAACCTGCCTAGGTCACTGCTGTTCCACTTGTTGCTGCCATCATAGATTTTCCGTTGCCCAATAGTGCATATTATGGCGGTTTAGGTTACCGCTGTTGGTGAATGATGCCTCATCGCTAAATAGAATGCATGCAAAAAATCTTTCATCGTCCTGTAATTTCTTTTGTGCCCAGTGGCAGAACTGTACATGACGTTTAAAGTCATCGCCATGCAATTCCTGGTGCATAGAAATATGGTACGGGTGCAATCGATGTTGATGTAGCATTCTAAACACCGACGTTTTTGAGATTCCCAATTCTCACGCTTTTTGTCTGCTACTGATGTGTGGATTAGCTGCCCCAGCAGCTAAAACACCTACTAGGGCATCATCATTTGTTGCAGGTCGTGGTTGATGTTTCACATGTGGCTGGACACTTCCTGTTTCCTTAAATAATGTAACTATCCGGCGAATGGTCTGGACACTTCAATGATATCGTCCAGGATACCAAGCAGCATACATAGCACACGCCCCTTGGGCATTTTGATCACAATAGCCATACATCAACACGATATCGACCTTTTCCGCAATTGGTAAATGGTCCATTTTAACACAGGTAATGTATCACGAAGCAAATACCGTCCGCACTGGCGGAATGTTATGTGATACCACATACTTATATGTTTGTGACTATTACAGCAGCTGGCTGGAGTGGCCGAGCAGTGCTAGGCGCTACAGTCTGGAAACGCGCGACCGCTACGGTCGCAGGTTCGATCCTGCCTCGGGCATGGATGTGTGTGATGTCCTTAGGTTAGTTAGATTTAAGTAGTTCTAAGTTCTAGGGGACTGATGACCTCAGAAGTTAAGTCCCATAGTGCTCAGAGCCATTTGAACCATTTTTGACTATTACAGCCCCATCTATCACAAAGCGAAAAAAGTGGTCCAGCTAAAACATTCATATTTCTTTATGTACTACATGAATATGTAATAAAAAATGGGGGTTCCTATTTTAAAAAAATGCAGTTGATATGAGTTTGACCCATGGCAGTGCCATCTACCAGGCCAACCATAGCGCCATCTGGTTTCTCCCTTCAAGCTAGACGAATTTCGTTCTTTGTAGTTTTTTCATTTGATGCTTATTATGTGAGATATTTGGCCCGGTCACTATCAATGGACCGCCCTGTAGAAAGCTGTGGATTGCTGTGTTATAAAGGTTAAATTATGTGTTTGTATTGGTAGCACTGTCAAAAATAGTATCGTATCTTTTCATAGTATAAACATGCTTTGTACATCGAAGTGCTAACATTTTTCTGAGGAATAGTGACGAATAGACTGGTAAATCTCTCAAAAAGTATGACTCCAAAATGAAGTGTTTTTAAGAAATGTGGGTTTCATGGTAATAAATTTTTGAATAAAGAGAAACATTGTGTTCAGCATGTGGTGCGTGAAGTTACAGACAATGAAATACTCGCAAACTCATGAGTATCTAGAGAAACACCCATTAGTGCTTCGAAGATTAAAATAAAACATAGTGATAACACAGTTATCTCAAAACAAAACTCATGTAAATGGTAGGTTAGGTTATATTCTGATACATCTACACATCGTAACAGGGGTGTTATGTGAATGTGTGTGCTGTATGTATGTGGAGGGCCAGTTAGTTTACATGAAGACATTGAGGTATCAAATGGACTAGCCAGGAAACTTATCATTAATTCTGCCAGTTGTAAATATACTCATTCATTTTGGAGTTCTGATAAGTGTAAAGATAATTATTTTGAAATAAATGTTAGGTGGTTTTATGGATTGAGAGCTATTGGCAAAGGACACACTGCAGCAGAAACAATGTGTGTCGTGATGTATATGCCACGCCCACTTTGTAAAATGGACAAGTATGCAGGATTTATTGGAGCTGCTGTGAAATCCACTGCATGTGAGTCAATTAAGGGTGCTGCAAATGAAGCTGCTGAAATAAACGATGGTATGATTGACATATCAGTAGCTTTTGGGGCACTTGGTAGAAGCGCAGCTGAAGTTCTAAGAATTCTGTTGCTACAGTGACCAGTGGTGGATACTGGAAAGCTAATAGATTTCCAGATTTTAACCAAACATTCTTATAAGTATAAATCAGGGAATGAAGAAGGGCATATCTGTGACAGAAATTATGAAGGACAACTAGTCGTACGGAGGCCTGTGCAGCTGTTGAAATTTATAATCGATCTGTAAACTAAAGGGGAGTGTGTTACACTAAGTTCTTAGGTTGTGCAGACTCAAATGCATATAACAGTGTAGTAGCCACTCAGCCTTATGGTGAGAAGCTTATCACAGAACTGGAATGTGTTGGTCATGCCCTCCTGGATCTGGTTCATGGTGCAATTACCGCAATGCCCAGTACTCAAACAGGTCATACAGCCATAAACATTATATCCCAGCAGCAGTTGTGGATATCATAAAACCTGTTTACAGAGACCTGGCAATCCTGAATTATTGAAGAAGTGTCTGCATTGTCAGACTCAAAATCCCAATGAGTCGTTCAATAATCTTATAGCGTCAGTGTCGTCGTAACTGCCGTCTGCGTCACGTCTGCTGTGCAGCGAGCTATGCTGATTTAAGTATTAACTCTATTTTTCTTACTTGTAACTTCTTCTTCCGTGTGTTTTTGCTTTTAGGAAGCTTTAATTGTCGAGTGCTAGTAATAGTGTTCCATAGATTTTGTGTTTGTTTTGAATACAGTCAGAGAAAGTCCGTTTAGTCAGCCATAGTACCAGTAGTGCTAGTGTTTGTTTTCAATACAGTCCAGAGACAGGTAGTGCTATTTTCATTGTTTTCTACAGGAAGTGTCTAGTAACCACAGTTTAGTCAACTATCAGTCGCCTTTAGTGAATTAGCAGTCTAGTTATAAGTTGATTAACTCTCTACAGTAAATTGATTTCTTAAGATGGATAGGATGTGAGACTGCTATGTACGGACACAGGAGGAGCTGGCCACTGTTCGCAAACAGCTGAACGTGTTGATGGCCGCGGTTAGCCGTCTTCAGGCAGTGGTGAGTCTGGTGCGTTGCATGGTACACCCCAGGCTTCACCCACTGACCCTGCTGTCGACACATCTTTGCGGATACCGGGCGCGGTTGTGCCACCCTCTTCCCAAGGGGAGTGGCGGGTTCAGCGGCATTCGCGGCGCACAAGGTGGAGGGTCAGTGTGGAGGCTGGCCGTGTGGCATCGCCCGTTCTGCCTGTGAGTGGACATGTGGCCACTCCTTCAGCAAGGTCCGAGCAGGCACATGGGGGGAGGGGTTTATTAGTTATTGGGAGCTCCAACGTTAGGCGGGTGATGGAGCCGCTTAGGGAAATAGCGGAAAGGTCGGGGAAGAAGGTCAGTGTTCACTCTGTCTGCTTGCCGGGGGTCTCATCCGAGATGTGGAGGAGACCGCGCCGGCAGTGATAGAGAGCACTGGGTGCACCCGACTGCAAATTGTTGCTCATGTCGGCACCAATGACTCCTGCCGTCTGGGTTCAGAGGTCATCCTCAGTTCGTTCAGGCGGTTAGCGGAGTTGGTGAAGGCGGAAATCCTCGCGGGGTGGAATCTGAGCTAGCTATTTGTAGTATCGTTCCCAGAACCGATAGTGATCCTCTGGTTTGGAGCCGAGTGGAAGGCTTAAACCAGGGACTCAGACGATTCTACGGAGATCTGGGGTGCAAATTTCTCGACCTCCGCTATCGGGTGGAGAAATGTAGGGTCCCCCTGAATAGGTCACGCATGCACTACATGCAGGAAGTGGCTACAAGGGTAGCGGAGTATATGTGGAGTGCACATGTGGGTTTTTTAGGTTAGAGAATTCCCTCCCTAGGCCCGACAAGACACCTCCTGAGATGCGGCAAGGTAAGAGTAGACAAAATGCAACAGGGAATAACAATATTAATGTGCTAATAGTAAACTGCAGGAGCGTCTATAGAAAGGTCCCAGAACTGCTCTCATTAATAAGCGGTCACAATGCCCACATAGTACTAGGGACAGAAAGTTGGCTGAAACCAGATGTAAACAGTAATGAAATTCTAAACTCAGGTTGGAGTGTATACCGCAGAGACAGGCTGGACAGTGAAGGGGGAGGCATGTTTAAAGCAATAAGAAGTGCAATAGTATCGAAGGAAATTGACGGAGATCCGAAATGTGAAATAATTTGGGTGAAGGTCACGGTTAAAGCAGGCTCAGACATGGTAATGGGATGTCTCTATAGGCCCCCTGGCTCAGCAGCTGTTGTGGCTGAGCACCTGAAGGATAATTTGGAAAATATTTCGAGTAGATTTGCCCAACATGTTATAGTTCTGGGTGGAGATTTTAATTTGCCGGATATAGACTGGGAGACTCAAACTTTCATAACGGGTGGCAGGGACAAAGAATCCAGTGAAATTTTTTAAGAGCTTTATCTGAAAACTACCTTGAGCAGTTAAACAGAGAACCGACTCGTGGCGATAACATATTAGACCTTCTAGTGACAAACAGACCTGAACTATTTGAAACAGTTAACACAGAACAGGGAATCAGTGATCATAAAGCGGTTACTGCATCGATGATTTCAGCCGTAAATAGAAATATTAAAAAAGGTACGAAGATTTTTCTGGTTAGCAAAAGTGACAAAAATCAGATTTCAGAGTACCTGACGGCTCAACACAAAAGTTTTGTTTTAAGTACAGATAGTGTTGAGGATCAGTGGACAAAGTTCAAAACCATCGTACAATATGCGTCAGATGAGTATGTGCCAAGCAAGATCGTAAGAGATGGAAAAGAGCCAGCGTGGTACAACAACCAAGTTAGAAAACTGCTGCGGAAGCAAAGGGAACTTCACAGCAAACATAAACGTAGCCAACACCTTGCAGACAAACAAAAATTACGCGAAGCGAAATGTAATGTGAGGAGGGCCATGCGAGAGGTGTTAAATGAATTCGAAAGTAAAGTTCTATGTACTGACTTGGCAGAAAATCCTAAGAAATTTTGCTCCTATGTCAAAGCGGTAGGTGAATCAGAACAAAATGTCCAGACACTCTGTGACCAAAAAGGTACTGAAACAGAGGATGATGGACTAAAGGCCGAAATACTAAATGTCTTTTTCCAAAGCTGTTTCACAGAGGAAGACTGCACTGTAGTTCCTTCTCTAGATTGTCGCACAGATGACAAAATGGTAGATATTGAAATAGATGACAGAGGGATAGAGAAACAATTAAAATCACTCAAAAGAGGAAAGGCCACTGGACCTGATGGGATACCAGTTCAATATTACACAGAGTATGCGAAGGAACTTGCCCCCATTATTGCAGCAGTGTACCGTAGGTCTCTACAAGATCGTAGCGTTCCAAAGAATTGGAAAAGGGCACAGGTCATCCCCGTTTTCAAGAAGGGATGTCGAACATATGTGCAGAACTATAGACCTATATCTCTAACGTCGATCAGTTGTAGAATTTTAGAACATGTATTATGTTCGAGTATTATGACTTTTCTGTAAACTAGAAATCTACTCTGTAGGAATCAGCATGGGTTTCGAAAAAGACGATCGTGTGAAACCCAGCTCGCGCTATTCGTCCACGAGACTCAGAGGGCCTTAGACACGGGTTCCCAGGTAGATGCTGTGTTTCTTGACTTCCGCAAGGCGTTCGATACAGTTCCCCACAATCGTTTAATGAACAATTTAAGAGCATATGGACTGTCAGACCAATTATGTGATTGGATTGAAGAGTTGCTAGATAACAGAATGCAGCATGTCATTCTCAATGGAGAGAAGTCTTCCGAAGTAAGAGTAATTTCAGGTGTACTGCAGGGGAGTGTCGTAGGACTGTTGCTATTCACAATATACATAAATGACATTGTGAATGAAATCGGAAGTTCACTGAGGCTTTTTGCGGATGATGCTGTGGTATATCAAGAGGTTGCAACAATGGTAAATTGTACTGAAATGCAGGATGATCTGCAGCGAATTGATGCATGGTGCAGGGAATGGCAATTGAATCTCAATGTAGACAAGTGTAATGTACTGCGAATACATAGAAAGAAAGATCCCATATCATTTAGCTACAATATAACAGGTCAGCAATTGGAAGCAGTTAATTCCATAAATTATCTGGGAGTATGCATTAGGAGTGATTTAAAATGGAATGATCATATAAAGTTGATCGTCGGTAAATCAGATGCCAGACTGAGGTTCATTGGAAGAATCCTAAGGAAATGCAATCCGAAAACAAAGGAATTAGGTTACAGTACACTTGTTCGCTCACTGTTTGAATACTGCTCAGCAGTGTGGGATCCGTACCAGATAGGGTTGATAGAAGAGATAGAGAAGATCCAACAGAGAGCAGCATGCTTCGTTATAGGATCATTTAGTAATCATGAAAGCATTACGGAGATGTTAGATAAACTCCAGTGGAAGACTCTGCGGGAGAGACGCTCAGTAGCTCTGTACGGGCTTTTGTTGAAGTTTCGAGAACATACCTTCACCGAGGAGTCAAGCAGTATATTGCTCCCTCCTACGTATATCTCGCGAAGAGACCATGAGGATAAAATGAGAGAGATTAGAGCCCGCACAGAGGCGTACCGACAATCCTTCTTTCCACGAACAATACGAGACTGGAATAGAAGGGAGAACTAATAGAGGTACTCAAGGTAGCCTACACCGTCAGGTGGCTTGAGGAGTATGGATGTAGATGTAGATGTAGACCAAAAAATGTTTTTCTTGTAATGAAGACACTAAAGTGGGGGTCAGTCATGCTGTTATTGCTTTTAATGATGGCAACATTGGTAGCGTGAAAGTGCTACAACATATGGGAATTAATTCTGGAGCAAACTGCATCAGAGAATTTGAATGGATGGACAAGGTTTGCAATGGTAAAGCACTGTATGCAGCACAGTTGGCCACTACGGAGTCCAGAAAGAAGAAAACAAGAAAAAACTTAAAAAAGGTCAAGAGGATGATATACAGTATGGTGCAGGGTGCTTCTGAGTGACTAAAAATAAAATGTTAAGCATATATTGAGTTACAGTCTATTAAAACTTTAAAAACTCTTCTTGAAAATTTACATTTTCTCTTGCATTTTCCCTAAATCTCAGAAACTACTTCGAGTAGCGAATTAAAATTTTCAGGGAGTAATAACATACGTATTCTGAGTCTTCTGAACTAAAAGAAGAACATAATATTATGCATAAATAAAATTATTTAGAATAACATACAAAAAAGTACACAAAATTTTAACTGTGTAATTAAAAAATTGCATTTCCAAAAGCAGTGGCTGAAATGCAATTATTGTAAGACTCAGAACATATAGTTTAATGTCCTGTAAAAGTTTCTTGTCAATGGCTACAGTTGTTCCTGAAATACGGGGAAGTTAAGTCACCAAATTTAACATTGTCAGGATAGGGCGTTCAAACTCCCCTTAATGCACATTTTCTCCTTCCTCCACTTGGTGAGCAACACATTTATAGTATTTACACAACAGCAGTAGCTATTTTCTTCCAATTTCTTTTTGCAGGCATACCATGTCCCGGGCTTCAAGGGACGTGTGGGGTTTATAACCTCAATGAGTGAACACTTCTGTGGCACGTGCAACCGTTTACAGATAACAGCTGATGGCAATTTGGAGGTGTGTCTCTTTGGGTATTCAGAGATATCTCTCAGGTGAGTGATGAAACATAGAATAATCATGTCCAAGTGAAAATTCATGCGAGGAAACCATAAAATTACTAGAAGACTGACAGAGTGATCAGTATTTTACCTTCAGGAGGTGAAATTCCAAAACTTCTTATAGACACATTCGTTCCTCTTGTCCTCACATTAGTCATGGAGTCCGAGTGACCTTTGAGACCTTCAGAAACTTATCCCTCTTTCCTCTCTCATGAAGGAACTGATATTTCCAAATGCTGAGTATAGAATAATACTTTCAAACTGTTTGCCATGCAGATTAGGTATGTGGTTGGTATATGGAAGAGATAAACTGCAGTTAAATCCAGCAGGTATGAAATGAGTAATCTTTTCTTGAAGTTTTCAGCTTGCACCCTCCTCCCTCCCAGACATACAAACCAGATACCTCTAGCTAAATAATTTGTGAGTATATATAATTTGCCTCTGTCAGCATCATGTTACACTAACCTATTTGTGAGATTAAATTAAAGGAAGGTTATCAGAACTGGAAATTATGTAAAGACATTTTTGGCTATGTCCCTGTGTTGTATTAAAGTTAACACAGTATTTCTGTCCATGTGATGGTAACTATGATTCGCCAGCCACCGTTGCCGAGCGGTTCTAGGTGCTTCAGTCCAGAACTGCGCGACTGCTACGGTCGCAGGTTTGAATCCTGCCTTGGCTCAGATGTTAAGTCCCATAGTGCCCAGAGCCATTTCAACTGTGATTCATGATTATCAGAGTCTATATGTTCCAAATAAAAATTGGAACTTCATGTGTATAAATGTACAAATTATTAGACAATGGGACCAACAACTGACACTTTTAAATTGATGACTAGACTAAGACTTGGCGATAAGTTTGTTTCAGGACATGGTAAGGGGGGTGAGGGGTGGGAAGAATCAGCTCTCTCTTTGTGAGCATACCAGAAATCCTTTATCAACCGAAGGTAAAATAAGATATAAAAATACAGGGTCAAACAATTAATTTAAGTATCTTAAAAACCAAATGACTAATAAAATTGGAAGCTAAGAAAAGTAAGTTCATAGTAAGTAGGGTGAAACACAGGGGGCTGCAACATATTGCCATTGTTGTTTGACTTGTCTATCAAAGAAAAAAGAAATGGATCAAAACAAAATAAAAGTGAGAATGGAAATGTATCAGAAGCAAATAGGAATAAGCAAGGAACATATTCTTTAATTAAAAAAAAAAAAAAAAAAAAAAGACATGTGAGGCAGATGTTCCTACAATTTTATGTTCAAAGCACAGCAGCCTGTGAAAGCAAAATATTTATGACATTGAAAAAAGAAAATCAGTGAGTGAAAAGTGTGTGTAGGTGAATTGTGGTGAAAGACTGGATATTGGAACTTCTGTTATGCTGCCCAGTATTAGTTGACTTGGTAGTAAAGGAGCAAGTTTGCAAGGGCGGATAACTGTTTGGCTACGTAAAATAGAGTGGGAGTATGGAAAAGCTAGTCCAAGATAGGATGAAAAAGATAACAGCAACTTAAAAAATGAACCCCATGAACCCCATTCCCATCTAGTGAATGCAGTGGTTGACAATATCTTGTGACATTCACCTATAAGGCTCAAACAATAATTGCTAAATAAAAATACAAAATGTTGACAAGACTGTATCTAAGCTGTCACTCTCTTTTGAAACAAGGGTGTTTAAACCAACAAACACGCAGGAAAGCAGGGACAACTCACACACTAGAGAAGGATGGGCAGTATCATTGAAGGAGTGAGCATGAACCGTGTGGAATATGTGTGGTACAAGTAAAAAAAAAAAAAAAAAAAAAAAAAAAAAAAAAAAAAAAAAAAAAAAAAAAAAAAAAGTAATGATAGTAAAATTTCAATCCCCGGAGCGGAAAGACTTACCTTAGGGGGAAAAAGGACAGGTATACACTCGCACACACGCACATATCCATCCACACATACAGACACAAGCAGATATATATATGTCTGCTTGTGTCTTTATGTGTGGATGGGTATGTGCGTGTGTGCGAGTGTATACCTGTCCTTTTTTCCCCTTAAGGTAAGTCTTTCCACTCCCGGGATTGGAATGACTCCTTACCCTCTCCCTTAAAACCCACTTCCTTTCGTCTTCCCCTCTCCTTCCCTCTTTCCTGATGAGGCAACAGTTTGTTGCGAAAGCTTGAATTTTGTGTGTATGTTTGTGTTTGTTTGTGTGTCTATCGACCTGCCAGCGCTTTCGTTCGGTAAGTCACCTCATCTTTATTTTTATATATAGAAGTTTATTATTTTATTTACCGGTCTTGCAGTTTCCTTGATTTCTTGCAAAGTACAGTACAATGAAAACCTACCATATTGCATAACAAGTAGATGAGTATAAACTTCAGAATAGCATCATCGCCATTAAATGACCTATGTTTTCTTTACTAACAAGAGAAGGGACAGAAGCAATAAACACAAAATCAGAACTGCTTTTGCTTGATTACAGCAGGGACAATAATTTTTAACATCTACATTTACAACAGATCATATTTACAAAATGTTTTCGAAATTTGCTCTGTTTACTCAAATGAAAGTATTGCACTGCTCAATCATTCATTTACACTCAACCCCGACTGCTGCACATGCTGTGGGGTGTGTCATCTGGTTATGTCATATGTTCAGTGTTTCTCAACAATTTTTGGGGTATTTTGAAATGTACAAAAAGGAAAATGCAGAAAGTTATCACATTTTGCTGCACATTACCTGCGTCACAGAAAAATAATGTATACAAATCTTCTCAGATTTGCCACTGAATAACTTTGTCCAAGCCTCACAATATTTCACCAACACAACTGTTCGTCATCTTCAGGTAGTGGTGGGTCCTGTCATCACTGCTGCAAGATGTGGCTGGTGATATTCGCACAGCAGAATTGAAATTTGTCAGGCTAGAAGCAGGAGTACGAATGTGTGGACAGGCACTCCCAGTTGGATGGAAATGCCATTCATAGTAGCCTTCTGCTTATGTGTTGTGGGCAATGACTGCACTTCTGGACACTCGTGTGGTTAAGAGCTGAATTAACTCTCTGCAAGGTACTGCATCAGGTCATACATCGGAGGATCTGGTTTCTACTGTTTTAATTTCATGGCAGTCAGTGCTGGATTCTGGGCAGTGCTTAGTCAAAATTCCATATTCCTGTTGGTAAGATTGCCCACCGTATGGATACATGCCTCATTCTTAAAAACACAGTCCTAGAGTGATGATGCTGAGGATACAATTTCAGTCCTCTTGGGAAACGTGTGGTGCCCTGTATTCAGGCAGTGCTCTGCTACCATTAATTTACTGGGTGGCATTTTTGTCAGCGCTGTTGAACACAGTGTTCTTGCACAATGTGAGGTGTCTGCCCTATATAAGGTTTCCCATAATGGCATCAGATCTTATATATGATCTGTGTTTTCTAAGGTCAAGATTGTCTTTAACTGAACACAAACAATTCCTTAGTTTTGCTGGTAGACGAAAAACACACTTGATTCTGTTTCTCTTAGCGATTCTTTTAATTTTGAAAACATGCCACTGAAATATGGCAAGAAAGACATTTGCAGTGCTTGTCTAAGTATCTTCATTTACATCCCTACACTGAACTTGCTTTGCTCAGAACACATTGCAAATCTGTTTACAAGAATAAACATTCTGCTGGAACACTGTTCTTAGGTGTTACAGTTCACCAGGCAGACTGTCGGTATCTGAAATCACGTGTGCTCTATGTGCCAGGGAGTGTAAGACACTACCACATTGTGCAGGGTGACGGCAACTTTTGGACCTCATATATAACTCTGCGTGTATCAGTTTGCAGTAGAGACTAAGCCCCAGTGCTATGTCAGCTTTTCTTCTAACCGTGACATCCAGGAATGGTAAGCTGCTATCTTTTTGTACTTCCACAGTGAACTGAATATTCAGATGGAGCGAGTGCAAATGCTGCAGGGACATAGGTAGTGTCTGTATTATGTGGGCCACACCACAAATGTCTCTTCAGCATTCTGCCAGAAGGAGGAATGTTGGATATTTACTAAGGGAAATAGAGGATCTCCCATGGGAACACTGTCCACTTGATTAAAGTAGTTGGTGTTACATAAGAAATAGGATGAGGTATGCACATGTTTAAACAGCATCACAATTTCTTTCTCAAACTTGCTGCTAATAACCTCTAATGAAGGCTGCAGGGGCACTTTTGTAAGTAATGATATAACATTTGAGCTAACTAAAAGATCTGAAAGTTCTAGTTTAAGCATCTTCAGGTATTCTATGAAATCCTCTGAATTCTAAATATGATGGTCATAGTCATCCACATGATAAATTTCAAAGCTGTCACGTGGAAATTGCCAGTTGCATCTTGCAGCAGTGATGGTGGAAATCACCACCACCTGAAGATGCCAAAACGTTGTGTCACTGAAATATTGAGGGAGGGACTTGCATAATGTTATCTGGTGGGGAACCCAAAGTGTTTTTGCAACAGATCTATTAGGCAAGCCTGAAAAGTCACATATACTCCAAGCAGTAAGTACCTGTTATAAAATGGTCACATTAGTGAGCTTGGCAATTAATTAAGAGTTTATCAATAAATTTGGCTTCATTTTGCAAGAAATTGTGCTGTGTTCCAGTACTCCCTCTTCAACAAAACTAATGTCAGTTTCTGCTCCACCTCTTCAGCCCGAGATCCTATGTATACTCTTGAGCATTTGTGTAAGATACCTGTTTATTTATAAAAATAAAAGTAACTTCTATCATGACTTTCCCATTCTTGTCCAGTGGGTTTGTTATCCTGCTGTTGCCTACTGCAGACTACAAGATTACTGTTGAAGATTTCTGCAAAGTTTTTCTTCCTTTTTAGTGTACCAACATTTCACTGTGTGGTAATTGCCTGGTACTGTTTAACGGGTGTTTTAACTGTTGTTTCAGAGATGCAATACGAAGCAAATGCAGTGAGGATGACTTGCTTTCCATGATTGGGGCAGCAGTGAGAAGAAAGAAGAAACAACATGGAGGTAAGATACATTACAGCAAATGTAACTCTGTAGATAGAAAGAAAATTTCTGCTTAGCAAGTCATAGCAAACATAAGAGCAAAATAGAATGAAAAGCAACAGTGATAGAACCTGTGTTTTTTGTGTAAGCTTGAATTTAATTTTTTATTTAGTATTCATTCTGATTAATGCCCATTGGTCAACAGTATATTTCAGCCCTAGAATTTGGTTCTGCAAGGTCCACCAGATAACCATATATGGCTGTTGTAACTCCTTTATTGGACTTCAGAAGTTTTCCAGCAACAAATCTTTTTTTTTTTTTTCTTTCTTTCTTTCTTTTTTTTTCTTTTTTAAAAAAAAGCTAAAATGCAGAAAACATCATAAAGCAAACACTCACAGAAAAGCATCAGTGTCCTTGAAACAATGGAAACTCCAGTAGGAATATCAACAATGTTGGAAAAGACAGATTACTACTTACTGATGAAGGCTGTGGCTGAAAGCTTTATGTAAGTGTCTTTTAATTCTTCCCATCTGCAGCCTAAGGTATCTTCTTTATGGTAAGTAACAGTCTGTCTTTTCCTTCATTATTCATTAGTGTTCTTTTTTTTATTGCTGTTTAGCAAGCATTGTGTGGTATATAAGGGATGTGAATAGCGTCAGATGTTGAATCATCACTCTGGAGGATATGAAGGTGCTGCATATTGGTGTGAGACAGCATTATCTGATGAGAGTTTGAAAGAAACCTCATTGTGGATGTCCATTTGGTCCCCTGGTTAAACCTTGCAACATCTGTATTTTTGGAGTATTTGGATCTGACAGTGGCCTGATGTTGGAAAGTAAGGGCTTACTCATCATCAATGTTCCAGTTGACTACATCAGACCACTACAAGGGAGCATCACTGTGTAGTGTACTGAGTACATTGTAACCTGTTCACGTCTGTGACTGCCATCTGAGAACAAGTACAGTAAACTCTTGTGCAGCTACACTTTTGGCTAGCTAGATTGACACTTGACAAGTTTCAATTTGCGTGCACCTGGAGCCAAGCATTTGCTGGTGTTTTTTGGCAATCTACTGCTAATCAGTGCACTGGTGCGTGTCAAAAGTCCAAGTATCGTCAATTCGTGCGTGTGTTGGTTGAAGCTCTAGTGCGTTTCTTATTCGTATTGCATGGTTTCATGCCACTGCCATCTATTGGAACTCCTTGGAAGTACAGTACATACAGTATTGTTCTATGGAGCGCAACGTAGGCCTGTCGAAACTGACAATTAGAGTGCGCCGCCTAACTCTTTCCACTTGTTGTCGGTACATCAAAGCTGAGTGTTTAACAGTGAACGTACAACACCCTGTTGTGTTGCCACGTGGGCTTGGGTAGAACAGAGGAAATGGCATAGATGTATCGAATGCTTTCATTTGATGGCTGCCACAGCCTGGTTTCAAAAATCAAAAGTTTGTCTAGTGCATCTCGAGTGTTGTCAAGTTGTGCATTTGTGTGTGTCTGATTTGAGGTTTTGTGCTCCCACTATGTGCCTTAAAGTGTCCAGAGATAAAAGGGGCCAAAAACCATAAAGGACTCAGTCGAGTGTCTGTAAAAAGAACACTGAACGTGACTAAGGGCACATAACATAAAATGAATGTGATCTTGTTGGAAAAAGAGCATCACACTTTGCAGAGAATTGATGCTGGTGAGCCACCCACAAAAGTTGCTGCAGAGTAGGAGTACAATTACTGATCGGAAGACAAATCGATCAGGAATTGAAAAATTTTTGTTCCATCCAAGCATTGGGCAGCGCAGTGAAATCTTGAAAAACAATGAGAAAAGGTGCACATCCTCAGTTAGAAGAGGCATTATTTTTGTGGCACGAATAAATAAGAGCCAAAGGTGTGTCAGTTTCAGGTCCTCTAATTTGTCAAAATGAGCTAATGAGCTGATAGAAGGAAAGAAGCAAGAATTCCTCGGAAGTAATGGCTGGCAGGATCATTTCAAGAAGCAGCATGGCATCCATGAAATTGCCATCAGTGCCAAATCATTATCTGGGGATGAAGCTGCTATGCTGATTTTAAGAAGAAACTGCACACAATCATTGACAAAGGAGGTTATACTGACAATCAACTTTACAAATGTGATGAAACTGGGTTGAATTACAAAATGCTGCCAACGAAAACCCTTGCCTCTAAAGAAGAAGAAATGGCTTCCAGATACAAAAAAATCAAAGAAAGATTTACTGTCCTCGCTTGCAGTAATGCCACTGGCAATCATAAACTGTGTCTTACTTTAATTGGCAAATCCAAAACACCAAGAGCATTTAGACACCAACCAACCAGCTTTCCCACTGAGGTACACGAATCAGTCTTAAGGCATGTATGAACAGTGCCGTGCCATCTTCAGAGAGTGGTTCCAGGCAGAGTTTGTTTCAGCTGTAGTAAATTACATGGAAGGAAAAGGACTTCCTTGAAAAGCGCTACTTCTTGTGGACAATGCTCCTTCTCACCCAGGTGATCTGCAAGATGGGGATATCAAAGTTGTATTTCTTCCACAAAATGTCACATCTCTATGTCAACCGATGGACCAAGGTATTCTTGAGGCGATGGAAAAACATTACAGACACAAGATGCTGGAATACTTAATAGGTGTGATTGATGCTGCAGATGATTTTGTGGAAGCTCTTAAAAAAATTGATGTTTTAAGTGTCATTCATTGATTGCTGAAGCTTGGAATCTAATTCCTCCAGTTCCTCTTGTTAGGTCTTGGAAAAACTCTTAGATCGTAAGGCAACCTAAGTGGTGGGAAGGAGGAGACAACACCGAAACTCAAGCTGACATAATTTTGGTGAATTTACTGGAGAAGCTGGTTGTAAAGACACACACTTCGAAGACATTGAAGAGTGGATGGAAAATGGCATTTTTTCATGTGACTGAGGATGAAATCGTCCAAATTGTGACCGATCATAAAGCGTTAGAAGACTATGTTTCTGATGATGAATCAGAGAAAAATATTCCTCACACATTCTGTTACGAAGTGATCCAAACTGCCCTGGAGTACATCAGCCAACAGGAGGAGACGATTTATCCTGAAATAGTTTGATTTCAACGTTGGAGATGTATTGTTGCAGCAATAGTTTCTCAAGCAAAAAAAAAAAAGAAAAAAAGGCATTCGTGACTTCGTTACCAAAAAATAAACTCTAATGAAGCATCCTAGAACTTCTATGTCCATAACTTAAAAAGTTTTTTTTTTTTTTTTTTTTACTTTTCTTGAAAGTTCCTCTGGACAGACTTTTCGTTCCTTTGAGTAATCTCTAGATTTGTTTCATAATTTTGTTCAGTAGTTTATTTTTTATTCAAAAGAGTAGGTAATAAAATTAAAACTCCTGTTTTTTCCTGCTGCCAAATAAGGGAGATTTTTTCTGTAAGAATGCAAAATAAACGAGCTTTGTTATACAGCATTTAAAAACTTTGAGTTTTCAATCATAGTTTGGTGCCTTTTTAACATGTCAACACAATTTTTTCAGTAAAAAAGTGTAGGGTTATTTGCAACCATATCAGTAATGTTTTACATACCCTACGCACGTTTTACGATCGTATTTCGCAATATTGACGCAATTTGGAGTGTTCACATGTGAAAACAGGGGGACTTTGATTTATCTGGAATTTTCGTTATCGGAACTGACCACCGTCCTGATCATTTCGGATAAACAGGAGTTCACTGTAATAGTCTCCTTGCAACATGCTGTGTCATACAGCTAGGAGCAGCCAGACTATGGAATTGCCGTCCTGCGCATAGGCTGCCATTAACACCCAAGCAAATGACTGCATGTGAAGTGGTGCCATGATCAAGAAGTACGGACTGCTAATGAATGGCGTCACATTATGTTCACTGATGAGTCCCAGTCCTGCACTGCTCCAAATGACTATCGTGGAGAAGTTTGACAGTGACCCGGGGAGATGGGGAGAGGTCCCATTCTTCCACATTTTGGGGGGGGGGGTGGGTCACAAAGGAATCCCATGGTGTGGGGAGCCATTGGGTATGACTTCAGGTCACGGCTTGTAATGGCCGTGGGAACTCTGATGGTACAGCAGTGTGTAATAGTATTGTGGTGCTATTTTTCAACAGGCCGGTGCTTGTCCACATGTAGTATGTGTCTCTTTAAATTGTCTGTGTGATGTTGATATACTCCTGTGGCCAGCAAAATCCCCATATCTGTCCCTGATATAACATTATGGGACCAACATGGACGTCAACTCCATCCCACTGCCTGTATCCATGATTGCAATGTCCAGTTACAACAGTTGTGGATCACCTTTCTCAGGAGGGTATGCAGCAGCTTTACGACATCCTCCCGCACTGTCCAGGCCAGACAGGGTGCATTGCTGTATTGATAAGTGTGCTCAAACTGATAAGTTCTGTGTAAATTTGACTCTGTTTTGTTATCACTGAAATAACATCACATACCCTCTAAATTAGCTATGTTTCAATTTGTTTTCTCCCCACCTTCTGAGTGTCTCACTTTTTTTCAAGCAGTGTAATTTAAGACAGACTTAAGAATATGAAAATGGGATGGCATATCACATTGCTATTCAACTATGCCCCTAAGAAAATTGTAAGATAATGGAGAAGAGCAGGTGCACTATTACACTGACTAGAACGTAAACTTGAAGATAGAATTATATTGTGTAACCTATACCGATGACATAATACTAATTGACAAAGACATCACTGATATGCTAAAGCAATTTGAAATATTAAGGGAGCAAGCTAGGAAAATTGGACTACTAATTTCACCTGGAGAAAAAATTCTTGGCTGATACCAAAATGGCACTGGGTGAACTTATATAGGCAATGACATAGTATTCGGTGTTAAATAGTTTAAATAATTTGGTGAAAAAGACCACTGAACATCATAATGAAAAGAAGGCCATAGAATCCAGACTTCAGAAAGTACAAACTGTCTCTCAGTTAACTAAAAGTATTTTTCCTGGAACTCTAAAATCTAACATTGTACAACAGTGATCAAATTAGAATTTCTTTATGCATGAGAGAGACTCTTTGTCCAGCACAAGACATGAAAACAGCAAACTGAATTAGAAGAATGTAAAATTGTAGTAAAAATCTTAGGTCCAAGAATAAAGGATGGGATACATCACACAGAACCCAGTGTGAAATCTCCAGGCAAATTCCTAAAAGCTCTTGTTACAATGTGTCTCCAAGGAATCCAACTTGTGGGACATACAGAAAGAATGTATCCAAACAGGCAGCTCATTGGATTCCCACATACTTGAAAAATAAGATCCTACTGATGAAAACAAACAGGAAGAGACCTTAAGAAATTGGAATCACCACATTTACAGTATTCTGATGTAGTGATGAGTCACACAGAGTGCAGTTTCGCAGTAGCTTGATCGATGCTTGTACTTGTGTATGTAGTATATGCAAGTGTGTACAGCGTCTCTTCTGGTGTACTCACGATATGCTAATTTAGTGGCCGAGCAGTAAACCGGATCCCTACTCGGTTCCAGTGTGCTGTGCTAATTATTCTTCTTCACTTGACATTTATGCTTGGAGCTGCAAGAGAGGCCATTTTCCAGATAATGCCACAAAAACAACAAATTCTCAGATATCAGTTTAACTTACACGCTTCAACATCATAGACAACATTTCACATTAATATGTTGCAGAACACTAGATTAGTGTTAAAATTGCCAGAGTAAACATTGTTCTCCATGTGACAGATTGTCAAAAGATGTCCAAAATCGATAAATTTTATATCTCTGCACAGAGAAGCAGCTGGTTGCTCATTGTCATCTGTGGTGCTAATCAATGGGTCGAGCTCGTTGCTGGCACAGCGCCACCTCAGAGTAAGTGGCCCCTCATCCCAGCAGGTGTCGATGTTTAAACACCCGTATAGCTCCCAAGACCTACTGCGTCTGTGGATAACTCCATCTCTGCACAGAACTTCCCACATTTCCCACACAGTGGGCCCTCGTGTCTCTTACACACAATAAATCTTCAAACTTATTTCATTGGCTAAGTTAAATTTCGAGTGTGATGTGCTATTTCGTAAAAAATAGCAAACGGTAGACATGGATGTTATTGTGACTCTTTCCTAAGGCAACATTTGTGTATTACACTTGTAGAAGTGCACTGCAACATAAAACAGTAGACCGTAAGTTCAAACAATGGAAACTCCAGGTTGGAATATCAGCAGTGTAGGAAAAGATAGAGTGCTAATTACCATAAAGATGGCACGTTAAAATGCAGACAGGCACAGTTAAGACACTTACACATAAGCTTTTGGCCACAACCTTCATCAGAAAAAGAAATAGAAATACACACCATTCATTCACACAAGCAAGCACACTGTAGGGAAGCAGCCTACTCACGCTGTAGTAAATTCACATCAGTTTCCATTGAGTGTCAGCCAGTCTGCTGTAACTAGCTCTGACGTCATAAATGTTGCGCAATACCTTAAAAATCAAGCAAATGAACTAAAACTTTTCTAGCATGTCAGAAATAATATTAAATTAATGTGTGTTAAATATCAGTTCGATAACTTCAGCCATTTCCGAGATTTGGACGTTTTTCTGGAAAAATCATTGGCGCAACAGAACAGAGCTAGAGACTTCAAAATTTATATTTAGATTCATCTTTCATAATGATTTAATAAAAACAGTACTTTGGATTTCACATATTAAGATTTTAGTGGAAATTCATGATTTTCTGGTTTTCGTCTCAAAACTGAAGGAAGCGAGATAGATTAAGTAGGTTAATAAATAAGGCTAGGTTGTTTAGATTTAAATAGGTTGGAGGTCCGCTATGATTATGAAGATGTGTAAAGTTTCTTTTTAATACCTATAAAATTATAGCGATAGCGGATCTCAACAGGGCCAGTTCAGAGCTCATCTAGTGCGTGCAGGGCAATTAAATTAATTCTCTCGCCTAAAGTATTTAACTTAGCCACGTCAAAATTTTATTATCAATACTTACCTGCGTGCTGAATGCACGTTTAAATTAAGAGCTTCTTCGGCCATCAGCCAAAGAAGCTATAAATTATTATGTAACTTGAAGTGGTGCGTTACTAGCCCAGCGGCTAGTCGGGATAGCGGATTTGATCAGGCGTTCCCTCAGCCGTCCGCACCGCGGCTTTATATATAAGAACACTGCGCGAGGAAGCAAGGCCCCAGTTCTCTCCAGACGCTGAATGACACGCCATCTGTGTCGGTAGTCGCGTCGCATCAGTGTATCTGCTACAAACAGCCTCGGGTGCCGTATTAAGTTACTAGAGATACGCGGAACCATGAGAACATTTCATGTGAAGTGTTAATTCTGGAATGATTTTCATTAACTAGCTTCAGTTTGCGTATTGTCGTATTTTCACGTGCCGTCGCGGGACAGACATTCTACCAAATATTTAGCGTGGCGTTTGATGAAATATTTTCATCAAATTATGGCGAGCATTCTTTTAACATTTAATTCGGACATTTATAGTTGCATCAGCGCATTAGACTCTGAACTGCTCTGTTAGTTAGGTTGTAGGGATACTTGTGGTTTTTATTAGTGAATTTCATAATATACTCAAATATTTTGGAAAACCGTTTTTGATTAGAAATCCCGGACAATCTCCTAATTCCTCAGAGCTATAAGCTGCAGCTATAAGAACATTCTCAGGCAAAGTGGGCACTAGGATATCTATTTACTGGCTCCAAGTTTTATTAAATCACTTTCTGGGGGTCACGGAGTAAATAGAGAGCCAGTGTTGAGAACGGCAAAAGACAGCAATAACAACATTCTAAAAGCTAGAAACTGATTCAACATGCAAGCATATATCCAGCAATCAGATTTTTTATTATTGTTACAAACTTATACATCCGCCGCCCCACATATGGTGCATCGGCCGGGAAACAACTAAGTGAAAGTGATTTTTAACTATTCGGATTCGCGAGTGAAATGCGACACGCAACTGAGTATAGAACAGTGAATGTGTTACGTGTGCATGTGGACGACGCAATTGGATTAACAACGCATCTGGATTGACGGAGCTGGCACTGAGTCTAGCGGTGCTGCCGGCATCGCGAGAAGCCAGTCTCGCCGCACCGCAGTCGTCCGCTGGAGCAGCCGACGCAGAGCCTGCAATTGCGGGCCACGCTAACACACAACAGCCGTCGGAGAGCCGTCTGCAGTTAAACGTGCCACGTCGCATCAGGAATCCTGGTACGCCGCGCCGGCAACGCCATACATCGTGCAGAAGGAACTAAGTTAAGTGAAAAACTGTTAAAAATTTTACCAACCTGCACTAAAAGACTGTCGGCGATGGAACCGTCAAAAGAAACTGAGGTTAAACTTAAATCAGAACCTATGTCTGTTGAGGGAACTGTAAATCCAGACAACGGTTCGAGTGTAAATATGCATGAAAGTAGTAATGTTAAGGTGAAATATGAAGTATTGTCTCCTGGCAGTAGTGTGGGAAGGGGCAATGATTCAATAATAGAGACTCCTGTAGTAAAGCGGAAAGTAGAAATGATAAATTTAGTGGATGATAGTTTCTCTGATGAATTAAAAATGAAACAGTCATCAGAGATGGTAGAGTTTAAGAAGGAGAAGTTAGATATGACTAATCAATCAGAAGTTTCAGTTAGTTTTGATAATTCTGGTGTTGGAGCTAGTTTTTCGTCACCTGAGTGTGATAAAAAGCCAGCTCGTGAGCAACCCAAAGATGCTGGGGCTGTTGATTTAAATGTTATATTACAAGCAATAGCTGCCAGCAATGCTGAATTAAAGTCTGAAATGGTGGCCAGTCAAACAAATTTTAATAAACGGTTTGAGGCAATGGACAATAAATTAGAATCCAATAATGCTGAATTAAAGTATGAAATTGTGGCCAGCCAAACTAGTTTTAATAAACGATTGGAGGTAATGGACGATACCTTCAAGGCTGGTTGCAATAAGTTGAAAGAGGATCTTGACAGTTTGAATTGTAAAATTGATTGCAATCATGAGGATATTAAGAAAAAGGTTGCTCAACAGTTTTCTGAAATGTATAAAACAGTTAAATCCGAAGTTGCTGAGGTTCGCAAAGACTTCCAAATGGAAGATGCGAAGCTGGAGCACAAGTTAACAGAAAAGATCGAGGCAGAATCTGAACTGTGCTCAGATAGATTTAAAGATGTTAATATAAAAGTAAACATATGTCAAGCAGAAGTAGAAGCAATCAAAACTGACACTACTCATATTGTACAAAGAGTAGATAATGTTGAAATGAAAGTAGAAAATATCAGTACTAACATTGCTAACATTGAAAGTAAAGTAGCTTCAGTAACTTCTGGTAATGGTAGTGTACAACAAGTTGTAGCTGCAAACGCCGCTTTTATCGGGTGTCGGCAGTTCTTGCGGTTCGATCCAGATAAAAATATCCACCCGCTAGATTTCTGGAACGATTTTGAAGATGTGATTCCACCAACTTGGTCTGAGCGAGAGAAAATCTCATTTATTAGAAGCCATTTAGCAGGTGACGCCATGCGTTGGTCAGCTGATGTTATGTTGAAATGTAAAACTTTAGCGGAATTTAAAACAGCTTTTATTAATGAATATTGGTCTAGCAATAAGCAAAATGAAGTGTTGAGAGAATTTTGGAGTGGAAAACGCTTCAATGCAGGCAAGGAATCTATTAAAGAGTTTGCTAGGTCATGGATTTCACGTTTGTCACATTTGGCGGAAAAGCTAAAACCAGAAATGATTATACTAGGTCTGGAAGCCAAACTGCCATGGTACTGGCAAACTAGAATTATATCAGCCCCTAGAGACAATCTGGATCGTTTCATTGAATATTTGGAACATGTAGAACGTGTTGCTGCCAATGAGGAGCAAGCACGTAATAACCGTAATGCCAATAATAATAATAGTAATTTTAGGAATGAGCAAAATGGCAATGTAAACATCAGAACAGTAGGTGTTCGTCATCCTAAGAGAGATAGGAATTGGGGAAATAATTATCAGAACCAACAATGGCGTCCAAGGGATAATAATTTTGTTTCAAACAGAAATATGCATGTAAACAACAGTACGGAAAGTAAGGCTATGCCAGCTAACTATAATGAAAATAAAGGAAACAGTAGTAGACCTAGGCAGGAAAACTAGTTCCCGTCTATGAGGACACTGGCGCTCACCAGGCGGTTACTTTTCCTAAGCCAGTAGTTAAGGGAATGGGTAAGACAGATCAGAATACTCAAACTGAACAGATGGATGAAATGTCGGTAGCACCTAAGGATACAACAGAAATATTAGATCACTCACAGTATTTGATAGATACCGTGTTAGAAACGCTTTCTAAGTGGGAAGAGAAAGAGAAGGCGCAGCAGTGTAACAGTAGGGATGAGCTACAAAATACTGAATTGACAGGTGAAGAAGCAGAAGAAATTCATGCTTATATTTACGATGAGGATGATGTGCTCTTATCTAAAGTGCCTGTGCAGGATGTTGATAATGTACTAATAGATTTAGGACAGGAGATAAGTAGGAATGTAGAGGGTAGGCTGTTTGGGGTCAATGAACCCAGTAGCTGTGACCAGTTGTCACTTGAGAAGGAAACCGACGATAATGGTGAAAGTGGTTTAGCTGTAACTAATGTTATGCCCGGTCTGGAGGCGCAGAATCGCTCAGACTATAGTAATTTGGGTCATGTTCAGCAAACTAAATGTAATGAAGTCGTGCGGTGTTTCGATTTAAAATTAATAGACAGACTGGAAAAGGCAGCTGAAAATGTAATTCAGGAAACCCCTACACACTGTGACCTAAATGTAATGAAGACAGATGTTGATCACTTTAGTTGGAGACAAATCCAAAAGGAACTACTAGATGAATGTGAGGAACCACCTGTACAACCTAGAATAAGCCACCCTATAATAATAGTGAATATGTTGGGTATCAATGTACGTTGTCTCTTAGACAGTGGAAGTGAGGTGAGTGCAATATCTCAGTCCTTCTTTGATGCATTACCTGGTAAAGACAAACTTACTGTAATGAGGGTATCAGGACTAAGAATAATTGGTGCTACTGGCAAGGTGTCAAAAACAGTAAAGCAAGAAGCTTTGCTACCCTTTAACATAAATGGTAATGTAATTGATCATCCATGTTTAATTGTAAACAATCTCAGTATTGAGGTTTTAATTGGCATAGATTTCTTGTCGAAATATCAGAGTGTTGTTGACTTTGAAAGAAGCCAGTTAAAAATGGTCTTGCCAATAACCGGAGTAATTATAGTACCTTTTAGTGATAAACATGTAGTAACTGATCATGAAACTTGGGAGCTGCCTATACGAGTTCTGAAAAACAGGAGGTATTGGGACGAGGATGTTAATCTTAATAACAATAAGTTGAACACAGAAGAAGAAGAAGAAGCAATTATTTTAGACAAAATAGAAGCTAAATTGCAGGAAATCGATAGGATTTCAGGCAATCAAAAGGAAGAACTGAGACAGGTTCTAAAAAGGCATCATAAAGTATTTTCAGATCGACCTGGCAGATTCATAGGTAGCCAATGAATGCTGTAGGGAGGAGGTTGTTCTGTAACCTCTACACAGTGTGGCAACTGTGCAGTCCCCGCTGTGTGAGATCTTTCCCTTTCAGGTCTCACTCACTCTTCATCTTTTCTATCCACCTAAAATTTCTAACTCTTCTTTACAGCATTAAACTAATGAATGCTGTAGGGAGGAGGTTGTTCTGTAACCTCTACACAGTGTGGCAGCTGTGCAGTCCCAGCTGTGTGAGATCTTCTTTCCCTTTCAGGTCTCACTCATTCTTCATCTTTCCTATCCTCAAAAATTTCGACATTTTCTTTCCAAATACTAAATTTTCCGGTATAATTATCAATACAGCATTAAGCTAATGAATGCTGTAGGGAGGAGGTTGTTCTGTAACCTCTACACAGTGTGGCAGCTGTGCAGTCCCAGCTGTGTGAGATCTTCTTTCCCTTTCAGGTCTCACTCATTCTTCCTCTTTCCTATCCACTAAAATTTTCGACCTTTTCTTTCCAGACATGAAAATTTTCTGTCATGGCTATCAAGCCATGAGTTATGCAACCATTCTATCTACCGATTAGTGAAGAAAAATACCTAATGTGACAAACCTAATAGTGACAAACAATAGGGAAGTATGACGTAATTAAGATACAAATGTATTTGAGTAACAATTATGTATAGTACCCTGGTAATATAGTAACTACAAAGTGTTGTTTTATTGGAAATGGTCCACCAACAGTAATTTAAAAAGATGTATGAATTCATGTACAAGCAGGATCTGAAGTGTCAATGAGACCTAGTGTATGCTTTAGAGCTGACTAATAAATAGTAAAAGAGATTGCTTAGTGGTATGAAATATATGCAGATAAGTTGTAAGGATAAACTCACCTTGTGTAGCAAGGAAAGGCAGTATAATAGAATTGAACAGTGTTTGTGGTTGAGACGTGAAGGACACGTCCCTGAAGTATTTATAAGGTTGGAGCTGGCCATTATTTTAGTGTAGTGTGTGACAGGATACACCTACACGTATTGAGGTTATGAGTTGGAGGCGTGAATGCGACCATAGGTACCCTTATGTTAAATGAGACAGAGCAGCTCATGGTGTCCTATAGGTTTAAGGAATATAGCATTACGCTCGTCCATAATTATTTGATGCAGTTTAGTGGTAGGTCTGAAAGAGACTACCTGTGGTTTCAGCGTCCGATTGAGTGGAAATGGATTGCCACGTGAGCAAACTAATCAGCGGCAATACACTATGAATATGAAATAAATGTGCTATCCTATGCTTTAAATATTAATAGAGTGAGTGTTAAATAAGTACATACACTAGCAAAATAAATAAATAACATACTGACAGACGTGAAACATTATTTTAGCTCAGCATAAATACACTTCAAAGTAAGTAAGTACCTAATTGCAGATGTGGAACTGACAACAGCAGAGGACCAATAAGTGGATTTTGTAGTCAACTAAACGTAGTGTGTTTTGAACACTCAAAACTGTACTATTACCAAAAGTTACTCACATGTACAAAGAAGCTGAGAAAACAACCACTAATCATACTCATACTATCTCTAAGAATAAAGTAATCAAAGATGAGTCAGTTAAGTGCTTAAAATGCAAATGTATCAAGGATGTACCGAGCATTGGTTCAGTGTTCCGGCCCAGAAATAATAAATTCAGATTAAATATGATTCATCACTGTATGCCTTGAGCATAGATTTTCTCTAGTACATGACTAAAGGCGTTTTGAGCCATTTGTTTAACGATTTTATGACAGTTAAGTAACCACAAGAGTAAAATTGAAAAGGTTCTGTTAACTTTGTTCCAGAAAAATGTTGAAGGATAAAATGTATATATCCCCATTTCATTGTGACCCACCCACAGATATTAAGTGAACAGAGTCTGAGGCACTCTTTTTGTTTGTTCTACAGGACAAACCAGATAATGGCAGCCTGGTAGCTGCGTGAAAGCGTGGAGTGACTTGGACACAACTCACAGTGACCCCTCCCCTTTCCCCATGTAATTTAGAGAGAACGTGAAGGACGCACACCATAGCAACTTCCCCTCCTCTACCCTTGTGAATGGAAGTGTAGGACGCCAGCCAAAGCGGCTACAACCACGTGTGTAAAAATTATTTGTGAACTTTTTCTTTCAGGTTTAAAAAAGACTGCTAAGAGATAATCATCTGTTTATGTGTCATGTTATTTTCTTTGAATTTGTGTATGTAAAGATGAATTTAATGTATTTAATGGATCTAAGATTTTCATAATTTTTCAATTTGTATGTGTTTGTTTGTCTAAGGCAATATGTATGCCAAAATATTTCATGACTTTGCTTTAAAAATTTGAGTAATGACATTGTTTAAAAGGCAGTGAACATGCCTACAATTTAAATAATTAATTTAGGTAATCAGTTTTCTTTAATGTTTCTACAGGTTTATATTTCAATTTTGAATTTTCATAGGGAGTTAAACTGTACTCTTGCTTCCCTTTTTGTAATTAAATTTTTTTTCATTCATTAACATTCATAAGCAAAAAATTTAAGTAGAGGGTGATGTAGGGAAGCAGCCTACTCACGCTGTAGTAAATTCACATCAGTTTCCATTGAGTGTCAGCCAGTCTGCTGTAACTAGCTCTGACGTCATAAATGTTGCGCAATACCTTAAAAATCAAGCAAATGAACTAAAACTTTTCTAGCATGTCAGAAATAATATTAAATTAATGTGTGTTAAATATCAGTTCGATAACTTCAGCCATTTCCGAGATTTGGACGTTTTTCTGGAAAAATCATTGGCGCAACAGAACAGAGCTAGAGACTTCAAAATTTATATTTAGATTCATCTTTCATAATGATTTAATAAAAACAGTACTTTGGATTTCACATATTAAGATTTTAGTGGAAATTCATGATTTTCTGGTTTTCGTCTCAAAACTGAAGGAAGCGAGATAGATTAAGTAGGTTAATAAATAAGGCTAGGTTGTTTAGATTTAAATAGGTTGGAGGTCCGCTATGATTATGAAGATGTGTAAAGTTTCTTTTTAATACCTATAAAATTATAGCGATAGCGGATCTCAACAGGGCCAGTTCAGAGCTCATCTAGTGCGTGCAGGGCAATTAAATTAATTCTCTCGCCTAAAGTATTTAACTTAGCCACGTCAAAATTTTATTATCAATACTTACCTGCGTGCTGAATGCACGTTTAAATTAAGAGCTTCTTCGGCCATCAGCCAAAGAAGCTATAAATTATTATGTAACTTGAAGTGGTGCGTTACTAGCCCAGCGGCTAGTCGGGATAGCGGATTTGATCAGGCGTTCCCTCAGCCGTCCGCACCGCGGCTTTATATATAAGAACACTGCGCGAGGAAGCAAGGCCCCAGTTCTCTCCAGACGCTGAATGACACGCCATCTGTGTCGGTAGTCGCGTCGCATCAGTGTATCTGCTACAAACAGCCTCGGGTGCCGTATTAAGTTACTAGAGATACGCGGAACCATGAGAACATTTCATGTGAAGTGTTAATTCTGGAATGATTTTCATTAACTAGCTTCAGTTTGCGTATTGTCGTATTTTCACGTGCCGTCGCGGGACAGACATTCTACCAAATATTTAGCGTGGCGTTTGATGAAATATTTTCATCAAATTATGGCGAGCATTCTTTTAACATTTAATTCGGACATTTATAGTTGCATCAGCGCATTAGACTCTGAACTGCTCTGTTAGTTAGGTTGTAGGGATACTTGTGGTTTTTATTAGTGAATTTCATAATATACTCAAATATTTTGGAAAACCGTTTTTGATTAGAAATCCCGGACAATCTCCTAATTCCTCAGAGCTATAAGCTGCAGCTATAAGAACATTCTCAGGCAAAGTGGGCACTAGGATATCTATTTACTGGCTCCAAGTTTTATTAAATCACTTTCTGGGGGTCACGGAGTAAATAGAGAGCCAGTGTTGAGAACGGCAAAAGACAGCAATAACAACATTCTAAAAGCTAGAAACTGATTCAACACGCAAGCATATATCCAGCAATCAGATTTTTTATTATTGTTACAAACTTATACATCCGCCGCCCCACAACACCTCACACACACATGACCGCCAACTCCGACAGCTCAGACCAGAATGCTAGTCTGTAAGTTTGCTACACAATAAAATAATTATTCTGAGCTACAAGAAAAATGGATTCAAAGAACTAAACAGCTTGAAGAAAAAAAAGGGAAGCTCCCTGAAGCAACGTAGTTTCACGAGTGTGCATACCAGTGGTAAATTATGAGAGTCGCAACTCTCTGAAATGGATACAAAGGCCACCAGATTGCATTAGCTTTGTTTGTGTCTCGGATTGTTACCAAGAATGGTAGGAGCTATAAGAGATGTGAAGAGTGTAAGATGTTGAGTGATCCCTGTGAAGGACACAGATGCCCTGTACTTCTGTGAGTCAGCATTATCAGCACGCAACAAAATTTGAAGGGGCCTAATTGGGTGTCTCCATTTGCCAGGCTGATTGAATTATGCAATATGCAGATTTGTGAGTCATTCAGATGTGGTAGTGGCCCCATGTTGGACTGCTTGGGAACGTAAGGGTGGTGTGCTTGTCAGCAAGCTTCCGGTTTACCGTGTCTGACGAGCCCATGGGAGAATTGCTGTAATGTACGCCGAGCACATAGTAACCCTTTCACACCTGCACCTGTCATGTGACCAGCAGTGAGACATTCTGCAAGACCCGCGATGACAGTTGTCAGTGAGTATGACAACGACATAGGGAGAGGGCGTGTGGGGCAGCATCGGATATGACTTCAGGTCACTCTGACAGCACAGCAGTATGTCATGGACATCCTACATCCTCATTTGCTACCTCCATGTCCAACGGAGTTACAAGAGACAGACCAGTGAAAACATATCCAGTTGTTGACTCACAAAACGGTTTTGAGCTGTGACGCATGTAGTCTTAAGTGAATCATTCATACAAAAAGAAAAGAAGAAGAAGCTAAAGTCAGAATGTGAAAAAATTGGAGAATGGAATAGATATTTGAAGACTTCACACTTGAAACTCCCAGTTTTCCTATTGTGAAAGTGCCTTTGTGACCATATGCATTTCACTGACAATAAACTTTTTTTTTCCCCCTGGGTCTTGGCTCCATATTTTTTCATCCAGTTGAGTCAGAATACTTGCATTGTATTTGTGAGGTACTGTTTCAGTCTTGCAAGCTAATCTAAAATAGAAATCACTTTTGCATCCTAGAAAACAATGACCACTCTTTCTCTCCGATTAAGTCACCTTGGCTATTTTTGTGCAACTGCTGTTTCATTTCATCCACGGGAACAGATTGGTGCATAGAATCAGTTGTGTGTCAGATTGTCCCAAATTGTTTTTCACATTAGGTTGTAGTCAGGCTTCAACAGACATGCCACTCACTTTCTGGTATGGCCACGGCATCAAATGTTTTGCACATCTTTTTAATTACTGATCTTGCAATATCACACTGTGTTCTTTCTCAGCATTTTCATATTTGATTGTAATTCTAGGAAGTTGTTCATGAGTCATCTTACAGAGACATATGCTACATATGAATTCAGCCACTCATTCCTTAACTGTTGACTATGAAGGAACTCCCCCCATGAACCATGGACCTTGCCATTGGTGGGGAGGCTTGCGTGCCTCAGCGAGACAGATGGCCGTACCGTAGGTGCAACCACAACGGAGGGGTATCTGTTGAGAGGCCAGACAAACATGTGGTTCCTGAAGAGGGGCAGCAGCCTTTTCAGTAGTTGCAGGGGCAACAGTCTGGATGATTGACTGATCTGGCCTTGTAACATTAACCAAAACGGCCTTGCTGTGCTGGTACTGCGAACGGCTGAAAGCAAGGGGAAACTACAGCCGTAATTTTTCCCGAGTACATGCAGCTCTACAACTTGACTAGAAGAAGAGATCGGTTGGTAGGACATGTTTTGAGGCATCAAGGGATCACAAATTTAGCATTGGAGGGCAGCGTGGAGGGTAAAAATCGTAGAGGGAGTCCAAGAGATGAATACACTAAGCAGATTCAGAAGGATGTAGGTTGCAGTAGGTACTGGGAGATGAAGAAGCTTGCACAGGATAGAGTAGCATGGAGAGCTGCATCAAACCAGTCTCAGGACTGAAGACCACAACAACAACAACATGAAGGAACTGACTCCTAATAAGTAAGATGATGCCTGTAGAAAAGTACAACAAAACAGTAATCTCAAAAAAGGACAGGATAGACAGTACATTCTGTAGGACATATTAAAAGTGATTGGTAAAAGAGACTTGGTGTGTTAAATGCAGCTTTTGGTTACATGATAATTGAATTGGATAGATAAACAATCTACTTGCTAAGTGGCGGCAGAACACACACATAAAAGAAGATTATAATTAGGCAAGCTTTCAGAGCCAGTAGCTCATTCTTCAGGCAGAAGGGTTGAAGTGGAAGGAAGAGGGGTGAAGGATAGGTCTAGGAAAAATTGTAGATTTTGAGAAAGTTACCCAGAACTGCAGATCAGGGGAGACTTTCCAGATGGGATGAGAAGGAAAGACTGATTCCACATCTACATACATACTCCACTAGCCACCATATGGTGCATGGCAGAAGGTACCCTGTCTCACTACAATAGTCTGAATAAAATTACTTGATAGTTGACATCAATCACTTGCCGCAACAATGTTGCCACATTGGCTACCAGCTACCGTTTGGTTACAGTTGACAACAAACAAGCGGCTCACTTCACGAATTATGTTAAACGTTTAACACAGAGCAATTTTTCTAGTGGCTGGTGCAAGGTATGTCAGAAATGTTGGATACTCTGTCGACTATTGATTTAAAGTGACCAGTGACTGAACTGGGGAAGACGACCCGTTTTGTATCCCTGACTGTAAACTTGTGTCCTAACCCAGCCAAGAAAATTGTGGTCAACAGTCTGCAGCAGTACTACTATCATGATCGCTTTGTTCATGGCGATTAAAGCTAACGCTTAAGGGTAAACTCAAGACAACAAAAACTCAATTTCAGGGCTGAAAGCAAATTAAAATTTCTCCGTTTCATTTGTTACCTGTAACTATCCTTACTCTAGCTGCACATGCTGCCATGTTAGAAACCAGTGAACAGTCCATGTGGGCACTTGTTCGTGGATTATAGATGACTGAGGCAGATTCCAAATGAAGAAATAGTGACAGGAAGAAAAATAAGACCAAATAGAACAGTCAAAACAATGATGAAAAATGATGCAGCAAAGTATTAAAAATAAAAAAATACATTTAAACCAATTAATTGAATGAAAATAATAATCACACTCTTTTGGTTAGATTTAGAAATAAAAATTTTGCTACATTGATGAGATTCAAACCTACGACATGCTACACATTAGATTAATCTGCCAACCATTGTGCTATGCCACAGCACTGCATGAAGTATTTATATATGTGAATGTAGTGACCCAGTTGCAACTATGAACTGCAACCTTAAAAATTTCAGTTTCACACAATGTAGTGAAAAGCTTATCTAATGTAAGATGATCTCTGTGAATATGATAACTATATGTATGATACTGAATTACACCTTGTGCTGAGTTATTCGGTAGTGTTTGGTTAGTGCTATGAATGAAATGTGTGTCTTTCATTAGCATTGTTAATGTGTGTTGTTTTTGGTGTAGCTATCGCGTGTCATGAAATACATAATAAAAGTGTCGGGCTCGTAATTCGGGATACAAATACATCAAGAAAGAATGCTGAACCAGGAATTGGAAGTGACTGGCCAATTTTGGTGGAGTTTGGCAACAGCAGACAGTTCAAGTGTGACGCTGACTACTCTTATTGGCGTTTGAAGTGCCAACTATCAAGTAATTTTATTTCAACTGTAGTCAGTTCCTTTTCCGTTCCATCTGCCAATCGATTGAGGAAAAAGTGAATGTCTATATGCCTCTCTATGAGTCCTAATTTGTCGTCTCTTATCTTCGTGGTCCTTACGCATAATGTATGTTGGTGCAATCAGAATTGTTCTGCAGTCAGCACAGTGTTCCTCAAAATCCCTCCAGGGATTCCCATTTGAGTTCCAGAAACATCTCCATAATACTTGTATGTTGTTGTTTCGACCTACTGTTAACAAATCTAGTATCCTGCCTCTGAATTACCCCAATGTCTGCTTTAATTCGACCCCTTGTGGATCCCAGACACTAGCATCCTATATGTGATGTCCATCACAGCTGAGCCACACTGTAGTAAAATCCACCCAACAAACGAAAGATGATTATTCGCCCTCCCTACCATGACCCTCACAAGTTTGTTCCATTTCATATCACATTGCAACTTTATGTCCAGATATTGAAACAATGTGACTTCATTCATGACACTACTAATGCTGGATTCTGGCATTATGGATTAGTTTTTCCAACTCATCTGCAGTAACTTATATTTTTCTACATTTAGGGTTAGCTGTCATTTATCACACCAACTGGGAACTTTGCCCAAGTCATCTTTTATCCTCCTAAATCACTCAACGATGACACCTTCCATACACCACAACATCATCAGCAAACAACCACAGATTACTGTCCACTTTGTCCATCAGATCAGTTATGCACATAGAAAATATGAGTAATAGCGCTCCTATCACACATCCCTGGAATGATCCTAATGATACCCTAGTCACTGATGGACACTCACCGTCGGGATAATGTAGTGGGTTCTATTACTTCAGAAGTCTTTGAGCCACTCACATGTCTGGGAACCTATTCCATGTGCTTGTACCTTTGTTAAAAGTCTGCAGTGAGGCACTATGTCAAATGCTTCTCGGAAATCAAGAAATATGGAATCTGGGTTTGTGAATTTTGTGATGGCAAAGTTAGAGGAGCAATGCATCTGCATTAAATTTTGCGTGAAACTCAAGAAAACCTTTACACAGACACACCAAATGATGCTGGGAGCCTATAGCGATGAGTGCTTAAGCCATACTTGGTGTTATGTATTATTCACACGTTTTAAAATGGCTTTACAAAAGTCAAAAATAATCCTTGTTCAGGACGCTCTTAGATGTCCCCTGATGACGCTTGTGTCAGGAACGTCAAAGAAATTGTGTGTGGCAGTCGAAGATACACTGTCTGAGAGATTGTAGAAGAATGTAACATTTCAATTGGATCATGTTATGAAATGACACAGCATCTTGGAATGCATTGTGTTGCCGCCAAGTTCATTCCACGGCTCATGAGTCAAGACCAAAAAAACTTTTGGATCTCACAAATGAGAATGAGATGTTCCTTGCGAGAATAGTATGACCCCTGCAGACTTCTTTTTATTTCCAAAGTTGAAAAGGATGAAGTTCTGCAATGGTAGATGAGATAAAAGAAAATTCGCAGACGGCACTTTATGCGACCCAGCAAGAGGTGTGTCAAGACTGCTCCTGGAAGTGGAAATGATATTGGGAGCAGTGTATCAATTGTGGAGGAGAGTATTTCGAAGGAGACAATCCATAGTAATTAAAAGATAAGCATAGAAAATTTTGTGGACAAAGTTTTGGAATTTTTTGAACAGACGTCGTATGACAAAAGGGCATGCTGAGTTGCCCATGAGCGATGCTTTGTACTGATTTGTGGACATAAACTTATTGGTCTCTATGAAACTGATTAGATTCAAACCCAGAATATGTTCAAGAATTCTGCAGCAAACTGATGTTACGGGTATTGGTCTGTAATTTCGCGGGTCTGTTCTTTCGCCCTTCGTATATACAGGAGACGCCTCTGTATTTTTTTCCCCAGTTGCTAGGTCTTTCTGCTGGGTGAGAGATTCACAATAAATACAAGCTAAGTAAGGGTCCAGTGCCATATAGCACTCTTTGTAAAACCAAATTGAGATTCCATCTGCAACTGGCGACTTATTTGTTTTTAATTATTTCAGGCGTCGGGGATGCTTACGAGGGTGGTTTGAAAAGTTCTTGAAACAGAATAGAAAAAATGTACTTATGTCACTGAAACTTTTTTGTTTTTCAATGTACCCTGCTTGTAGATTAATTCACTTGGTCCAACAGTGTTCCAATACCTCGATCCCATCTCGACAATGATTTTCCTCCAGGCCTATAAAATAGTTGTCAACTCAGGCTATCAATTCTTCATTTAAGTGAATCTTCATCCACAAAGAAAAATTTTAAGTTTAGGGAAGAGGCACGTGTGGCAACAATTCATACCTTAATTTGTGTAATTTTACCATGGCGATGGTACATGCATGCGAGCGTGCATTTGCTTGATGCTAGACGACTTTCTTCCTTATTAAACCTGGCCTTTTTCGCATATCATTTGTTGCAATTTGTCCAGAAGGTTAGCATAGTATTCTCCAGTAATTGTTTGCCCAGTGGGGAGATAATGTACAAACAGAATCCCCTTCTCATCCCAGAACACTGATGCCATGCCCTTCCCCGCTGAAGGAATTTGGTGGCGCATCCCAGAACACTGACGCCATGTCCTTCCCCGCTGAAGGAGTTTGGCGGCGGAGATTCAGCATTATTTCTACTGCCTTGATTATTGCTTTGTCTCTGGGGTATAGTAGTAAACCAAAGTTTCCTCGTGGTCACAAACCAGCACAAAAGATCTTGTTTGTTTCTCCTAAAACAGGCCAAACATTGTTGTGATATGTCCATTCTCATGCGTTTTTGACACAGCGTCAAGAGTCGCGGCACCCATCTTGTGAATACCTTTCAGATGACATCTGGCAAGCGTGAGCAATTTCATGCACTCTAAATTGGTGATCCTCCTTGATCATTATGCGGACTTTTGCAATGATTTCTAGAGTAGTGACACGTTTTGGCTGACCTATTCATGGATGATCATCATCTAAGCTCTCCTGACCAAATTGAAATTCATTTATCCACTTGGCAACAGTTGAAGACAAAGGAGCAGAGTCCCCTGGTGTTTTCTGGAAATCGGCATGAATGTCCTTCACTTTCATACCTTTCTTTATGAAGTATTTAATCACTGCTTGAATCTCGACCCGACCCCCCGTCCCGTACCGTCGCGTCTTTGCAGATCACTGCACAGGAACAACAACAGAGCCGTGTCACTGCCACAGCTCTCTTCCAAGAGCACTGACATGGGACGGGTTTACAGGCAACAGTCCAACGAATATCATGTGAACAACTTGTGCTAGTGCTGGCCTCTTGTGGTGATTGTTGTTAGGTGTCTTTGTGCTATTGTCAAATGACGGTATGTTTATATGATTCTCTTGCATGAATGATTTCTTAAATGCAAAATGTAAAACATTTATCTCCTACTGCCACACCAGACTGGTCAAGTGACTTGATGGAATTCTTTGACTCACTTAGTGATTTTACATAGGACAATAAATTCCCCTGCTTCTCAGCCAGATCTTTTGCTGAGGTATGACAGTGGTAGTAACCTTTCCTTGTTGCCATTTGGCATTCTCTTTTGAACCAAGAGTGCAGTAGCTTTTCCTTCCTCAGTATTTTCCAAATTTCATTGTTAAACCGCAGTGGCTCTTTTGCATCCTTAATTCGTTTACTAGGTACAGACTTGTTGAGAGTGCAATTCACGATCTGTTTAAGCTTTGACCATAATCTCTCTACGTCCATCTTAATGGAACTAAGTGATGTCAGTTCTGTCTAAGTAAGATGCTAACATCTGCTTATCTGCTCTTTCTGGCATGAACATTTTCCTAGCCTTCTTGACTGATTTATTAATTTTTGTAACCTTAGTTGTTATGATGTTATCATGATTATTAATCCCCATCTCTATGCTGAAGTCATTGATGATATCTAGCCTGTTTGTAACTACAAGGTCTAAGATATTTCCATTGCATGTGGCATGGCAAACTAGGTGCTCAAGACAATTTTCGAAAACCACATTCAAAAGTGCTTCACAAGATTGACTGCACCCCCTGCAATGAAGCCATAGGCTACCATCTATACTCAGTAGACTAAATTCACCTCCAACTAGTATTGCATGATCTAGGTATTTACGTGCTACTGTCTGTAGACTTTCTGTGAATGGCTCCAAAACTGTCATAGCAGAACTGGGTGGCTGATTATCCATTAATTAACGTGATTTCACCTAGACTTGTTATACGCAACCAGATAACTTCACTGTCACAATCAGCTTTGACCTCAATAGAGACAATGGACACTCCCTCTCCTACAGTGTCTAACCTGCCTTTCTGATATATATTCCATTAATCACTAAATATGTCAGAGCTTTCTGCTCTCGGTTTCAGCCATCTCTCAGTCTCTGAGAATAATTTGAGTGCGATACTTTCCTGGATGGCAGTAAATTCGGAAACTGAGTTACAAGTACATTGACAACTGATAAAATTTTGACAATCTACACTGGAGTGAATTCAAAAGATAAACCTCAACCAACATTGAATGTATCTTGGTGATAAAGAGCCCAAATAAATAAATTGATGATTTTATTCCATTTCATCTGATTGAATGAAACACACACAGCATAACTACTCAGAAAACAACTATAGTGCTGATTACATTTACTATCATACATGTAGCACTCTGAGAACATTTCACCTTGTCATAGTAGTCCTGTGTTTTGGAACTAGGCAGTGCTTCATTTCACAAAGCGAAAGGAATAGCTCGTGTAAAAAACAAAAGAAGGGGAAATAGTGGTTGCTGGTGTTTTTAACATTATCATTCAATTTAGTTCCTATTGTGAACTTTGCAGCTAGGATATGTAAATGCTCTGAGACTGCTATTGATAATATCTTTATGAACAAATCTAGGGGAAAGACGTCATATCACAAAACCAATAGTAAATGGACTATCTGATCACGACGTGCAGCATCTTGTGTTAAATGTTGAAACTTGTCAGGATAAAAAAATATTAAATCTGAGTACAGGAGGATAATAAATAAGCCAGAAATTGAGGAATTCAGGAAATTGCTCAAAGACATGAACTGGGGAGATGTTTACCTGACTCAAATGGAAAATGCAAAGCATTTATTAATAAAGTTACCTCCTCTTTTGAAAATTGTTTTCCCCTAAAGGTAACTCAGATCACACAGAAGTCAAAAGATAAACCATGGATTATACAAGGAATAAAGATATCATGTGGGGCAAAAAGGAGACTGTATCTACTATCTAGGAACGTTTCTGATATTAGAATTGTAATGCATTACAAAGAATACTGCAAAATATTGAATCAAGTAATCCAGAAATCGAAGTAGCTTTATTAAGAGAAAATGATAATTGTATCGGGCAACAAAATAAGAACTGTTTCAGATATAGTGAAGACAGAGAGAAGTGGGGCCAAAAAGGAAGTGGAACAGATAGCTCTAAAAGTAAATGAGACTTTGGTAACAAGAGCATGTAGTGTTGTAAATCTCTTAAGCAAGACTTAATTTTTGTTACTGACGGCTCGGGGTTATCAGGTTCGGTGAATGGTGCAATGGAGTATCTGGGACCAGTCTTTGAAGAACATCGTGTAGAACCTATTCGAGGAACTTTGAATTCCAACCATTGCTTCTCAGTATACTTACTCCTTAATGAAATTTGTTGCAAGTTATATATCTATATTTCCAACAAGTAGCTCAATACATATTATCAATACTAGGAATAAGAAAAATCTACATAAAGACCTAAAATCACTTATGTTGGTCCAAAAGGGGGTCCAATATTCAGGAACACACATTTTCAATAAATTACCAGCAACCATTAAAAACTTGGTTTCAGATAAAGCACAGTTTAAACAGAGTTTGAATGACTTTTTGATAGGCAATGCCTTCTACTCTATAGATGAATATCCTAACAGAGACTGTTAGGCCAGCTTAAGTAAAAATATGTTAGATATAAGTTTTGACAGCACTTGGTTGCAACAGTCAATATTAAGTATTTTGTGTATGATAAATTTATTAATAGTGCATAACAATGTTTCATTCTGACAGCGTATTAATTCTGTAAATATTAGCTTTTCCAGTTTATTGTATTGTATTCACCTATTTTGACAATCTCATGACAAATGATCAGGGTAGTATTCATTATATTAAAATGTTTTGTGTTATACATTCTGACATGTTCCACACCCTCGAGAATCATCTCATTTTTTCGGTGTATGTAATGAAAACTGAATCAAATCAAATCCAATCACCATCTCTCATCATGTAATAACTTCACTTCTTCTTCTTCCCTTGTCGTCTCCTGTTTTTCCAGTACTCGTCCATCTCCTCCTCATGTTTTTCCCCCTTTATTCTATTCGTGTTGTTCTCAATCCCCTATTTCTTCTGCATTGAAAGCCTTTTATTTTTATTTACTTATTTTTTTTATTGAGGTGAGTCTCTACGGACTGCGTGGTAACAACCGACTTCACTCTAGTGTCCAGGTCTTGTTCTTGCTCCAGCTTTGACTTCCTGCCAGTATCTTCCGAGCCCCTGCAAGAAGTGCCTTTTTATGCTCTTCAGATAATGGTCCTCACTGTCTTTCGGATGTTGATGCCATGTTAAAACCTTGGTAGTTGGTCACCAATCTTCTAAATTTGTTCCTTTCAGGAATTTCTCTATGAGATACCAATCTGCTTAAGATCTTTTTCACATTCTTTGAACCATCTCGGCCTCGTTTTCTTAGATGGGATGAAACTCCATATTCTTTTTGTTAGTCGATCACCGTCCATTTTCATGAGATACCATAAAATAACAATCATTTCTTCGTAATGGATGCTGTGATAGGTTCTGTCTTGCTGCACGAGTCCTCATTTGCTCTCATTCGCCATTGTCCATCGACCCATCTATTACCTTAGGATTTTCCTTAATATCCTACACTCACGCTTTTCCAGCCGCTCAGCTTACCTTGTCTATTCGTGGTCAAAGATTTGGATGCTTATAAGCCCTCAGGTTTTACAACTGTATTATAATGTTGGAACTTGGCCCATATACTCATAGACTTTTTGTTATAAGTATTCTTTGTCAGTTGGTATGCTTGGTCTAACTTCCTCATCCCGACAATTGCTTCTTCTTTTAATCCATTCTCCAGGTGGATGACTTCACCGAGATACCTGAAATTCTTAACTCATCCAATTTTTTCCCAGGTTGGTTATCATCCATTCAGGTCCATCACAGATGTTCGTCATATGTTTTGTCTTTTGAATAGAGATCTGGAGTCTAACTTTTTTCAGCAATTTCTGACAGCCTATTTATCTTGTTGACTGCTGACTCTATGTTGTTAGCAAAAATTGCTAGGTCAGCCGCAAAATCTAAGCAGCCAATGCACACCCCTTTGTTCTTAGGACCAAGTCTGAACCACTCTTCATTTGTTTCTCCTTGGGCTAATAACTTTCTCCACTCTTGAATGACCTTTTCCAAGACACAATTGAAAAGGTTCAGATACCTCACCCATAAATTTAATTTTTGACACTGTGTTAGTAAGAGTTTGTTTGATCAGCTTTCTTGATGTATTATCCACCCCAAACTTTTCCAAAATATTCATTACTGCCTGTCAGTCGATGGAGTCATATACTTTCTGAAAATCAACAAATATGACCACATAGTTATTTTTCCAATTTTTTTTGTACCTGATCATGTTCTTCAAGTTAAAGATCTGTTCTGCGCAAGAATCGCCCTTTCGGAAACCAGCTTGATAGTCCCCAATCAGTTGGTTACAATGATCTTCTATTCTATTCTGTATCACTTTGGAGAGAATCTTATATGGAACAGATACTAATGAGGTACCCTTATAGTTATTGACATTCTATTTATCACCTTTTTTGTGTATACGATGGATTAAAGCTGACTGCCATTCAGTTGGTATCATCCCAGCTCTCCAGATCTCCTCAAAAAGTTGGACTAGTATATCTAGAGTTTCATTATTTGCCAGCTTCAGTAGTTCCACCACTATTGAATCCTCTCCAGCTGCCTTATTATTCTTAAAGTTGTTGATGATCTCTTTGGTCTCCTCTTTACTAGATGGAGATGAGGGGTAGTTTGTGGATTGGGGCACATACAGGGAATCTTTCTTTCGGTTCATCACAATTAAGTAGGTTTTCAAAGTAACGAGACATTATCTTGCAGTTCTCTTTGTT